>NW_022681469.1:2835000-4035000 GCF_009764315.1 Trachypithecus francoisi
AACTTCTGGGCTTCTGTCTTTCACCTAATTATTACTATAACATATCAATATATGTGTGTACATATGCACATCTATTGGCATAAATTTACAGACTATAAATTCTGTTTTGTAAATGTTGCTTAATAATATATTATTATCATCTTTCTATGTTAAAAACTATTTTTCTACAACATTGCAGAGTTTATTTTGATGATAAACATGCCTATGGAAAATTTTCAGGAGATTCAGAAATTTTAAGAAGAGAATTAAGAGCACTATTTGAGCATTCAGATGTAATTTTTAATACCCAGTGTTTATTTCTTCCATGACTACATTGTAATTTCTCCCAACAATTCCCTATTGTTGCAGATCAAAGTTGTTTGTATTTTTTCTATGAAAATGAATGCAGAGATAAGCAGTCTTGTGGCTCAATCTTTGCATACATCCTAAATTATCTCCTGAAAACAGATTCTTAGATGTGAAATTGCAGCGTCAAAGGGTAGGTCTAACCAAAATGCTTATTTGGAAAAAGTTTAAATTTCATTTTCTTTTTTTGAGACAGAATCACGCTCTGTCTACCAGGTTAGAGCGCAGTGGTGTGATCTCGGCTTACTGTAACCTCTGCTTCCCGGGTTCAAGCAGTTCTCCTGCCTCAGCCTCCCAAGTAGCTGAGATTACAGGCATACACCACCACGTCTGGCTAAGTTTTGTATTTTTAGCAGAGACGGGGTTTTGCCACATTGGCCAGGCTGGTCTCGAACTCCTGGCCTCAAGTGATCCATCTGCCTCTGCCTCCCAAAGTGCTGAGATGACAGGCGTGAGCCACCACACCTGATGGGAAAAAGTTTAAATTTCCTATTTCCAATTTTCCATCAGGATGTTTTGACCCATCTGCTCTTCCATCAGGATTTCATGAGCATGAGTATACTCTAGATCACCGGGTTTTTCTTTTAAAAATAGGTATTAATTTTCTCTGATTACAAAATCAATGCATATTTGTAAAAGCACCCGTTTACTCTCCCCGCTCAGCATCTCAGGGTTCGAGGCACAAAGACACCCAACTCAGTGAAGCAGGGTACGGAGGAGAAGGGGTGGGAGCAGTGTCCTCTGTGGGACCAGTGTCTGCACACAGCTAGGGCTGGAAGGGCAGGTGGCTGGCCAATGGCGTGAGCCTCACTTTTGGGCTTTCTGAATGAGTTTTCTGGATAAAGGAGCACTTTGATTTCATGAATCTTTTTCTTCCTATAAGATAGCACAGTAGAGACCCTGAGTTTAAAATGCCAGTTGAAATTAATCAGATGATCACAGCGTCTCTGTATTGTAGCCTCTGTATTCTATCGATGATGTTGTTTGGACTTTCCCTCCAGCCCATCAAAAGGTGGCACAGATGGATATGCAGCCATAGGAGAATGCCTGTGGGGTCCGCGACACCAGCTCCGTGCAGCAGATAGCAGGGTCTTCATTTTATCCGCATGCAAAACACTCAGGTCATGGAGTTGTCTCAGGGCACATAGCTGATAATTATCAAAGCTGGGGTTTGAATCCCACCTGGGGCTGAAAGAACTGCCCGCGTGTGTGGGTGGGGGGCCAGTGAACTCGACCCTGCCTCAATAGGGGAAGGTTGTTGCAGCACAGTTTAGCGATGGAAAATTACCATCGTGAGGCACAGGTTTCACATACCTTAGTCAGTTAAAAGAAAATTTAAAAGAGTTATCAGACAATCAGACCTATATATTTTGGATGGATTGATAATATAAGATATTTGGATCCTTTGCAATGGGAAAACCTGCTTGAAGAAAAGAAATGGCCAGATCATGACCCGGTTACCAGACTGGAACTGAGTGCTCTGTGGAACTGACGCCTCTTTCCTCTTGCACTTCTGCGGGATAGGAAGGGGATGTTTTGAGTTGGCTCGGCCTGTGTCGCCTTCCTTGTTTGATTGACATGGGCGGGCCATCGTGTTAGGTGTCCTTCCTCCATTTGCTTCCTGTCTTTCAGTGATTCTCAAGTTTGGCTACATGTAAGCATCATTTGGAATTTTTCTTTAAATTTCAAAGCCTAGGTTTCACCCCAGTGTAATTAAATCAGACTCCCTATTGTGGGGCTCTGGCAGTAGCCTTTTAAAAACCTGCAGACAAGATTGGGTGATTCCAGTCCACAGCCAAGATTGTGGAACCACTGGTCTACGTCGATTCCTACCTTATTGTTGCTATGTGTTCTGGCAAAGTTGGGTGTAATGTGAATTTTAGGGAAAGAATTTCTTACACTTTGTTGTGATTAAACTCAGAACAAATAACTATAAAAAGTATCACCCACTAAACGAAGTTGACAGTCTTTGGTAAATGAAGGAGTTAAAGTTGGTGACATTCTAAACATTTTTGCTGCACTTTGAAAATGTGGGTGTCTATCCTATATCCTGGGTTCTATTTGTTGTCCTCTATCTCTTCTTTCTCTTCAACCACAGGGTCATCTCCTAGATAAGTATCTCCTGACACTCACTTACAGCCCTCTCTAGCTTCTCTCTCCTTTTATCTATGGTTTGCACAGAATAAAGTCAAATATCTTACTTTCTTGGCTGGTACTGTCTTATTCTTAGGCATGATATTTTATAGGCTGAAAATGTGTAAATTCTGGATCTAAGTTTCAATGTCTTTGTTTCCAATCCATTGATGATCGATTTTTGAGGTCTCTTCACCAGCACTCCAGCCTATGTGGACGGAGGAGAGGTTTGGGTGCTGGGACTGTTGGGGTCTTGCAGGCACCATCTGTCAGCATCTCCACTTGATGACTGAGGATACGGAGGCCTAGAGAGATCAAGGAACTTGTCCAAGTTCATAAATCAACCAATTTCATTACCTGAGAGTGGGTATAAAGTATTGATGACAGAAGCGTTTGAAATTGAACTGAAATGAGGTTTCTGGATTACCCGTGGACTTCAATTACCTGATCCATCTCTTTCTTGCTGTGGGACAGGTATTCTGTGATTTTATGTAATGAAGGTTGTTTTTGAAATGGGCTCAACCCAGAGGAAAATGGCAAAATGAGTAGCATGCTAATGGATTTTGTGGGTTTGTTTTGTAGATGAAAGTCTAATTTTGGGTTTTGGGATAACTATATCAACATGCCATTCTATCTCATCATTATTGCTCCTTGTTTAGAAAAGAAATTTGATAAATTGGAAATTTTAGGCTTGAAAGAAGAAGCTTGAATGAGACAGAATACTGATTTAGAAGTAACTTACATAGCCTGAGGAAAAAAAATCAGTACTGTAGAAATAAATTCAGAAACGAGGGCCGGGAACGGTGGCTCATGCCCGTAGTCCCAGCACTTTGGGAGGCCAAGGCAGGCGGATCACCTGAGGTCGGGAGTTCGAGACTAGCCTGGCCAATGTGGTGAAACCCCATCTCTATCAAAAATACAAAAATTAGCTGGGCGTGGTGGCACATACCTGTAATCTCAGCTACTCAGGAGGCTGAGGCAACAGAATTGCTTGAACCTTGGAGGTGGAGGTTGCAGTGAGCAGCGATCACACCACTGCACTCCAGCCTGGGTGACAGAGCAAGACTCTGTCTCACAAAAAGAAAAAAAGCAAACCCCAAAAAACCAAGATGACATCAACATAAATTAAGAAATGATTATTTGTGTTATTACAGTAACTCTTGAATTACTGAACGGCAATCTCTCCACGCTTCTGAAGCTGGGATACCTGGTACACTGGGGCATTTGAGAAGCTGAGAGAGGACGATCGCTAACATTTGCTGGTGCTTGCTGCTCCCAGGCCATTCCAATCTCAGCTGCCTCCTGCACCTTGTGTCTTTCCAGGCTTCTGGGATTCCGAATGTTTCTGAACACAGTAAACCGTCTCCTGCCTTGACGTCTCGGCACGTATGCTTCCTGGCCATGTGTCTTTCTGCTCTCTGCATGGCCTCCCCTCATTCCCTGTGGGTCTCCCCTCTCCCTTCTTGGTGTGTCTCTCCCCACCCTATCGGAATCTATGTCATACCCCCTTCTCCCTCCCCTCCTGTCTCTCCTGTCAGAGAACGGCATCACCTAACCCTTGAAACCCAGGCCTTGGCATGGTACTTCCCATAGCAAGTGGGTTACCATACCCTCTTCACGCGACCCCTGAGCACCTCTGCAATCTGCTCACTTCTGGCCTACACCTGAGTCTCTGCTCTCGGCATCTGTCACCTATGCTGGACAATTTTCTCCCAGCTGTTTTGCCTACTCCTACTCTTCTAGAAATATGTGGATAATGGTGAGATTTAGCTGTTACTGCATAGAGCCGCTATCCATTCATTTGCAGCTGCACAACATTCCTTTGTGTGACTCTGCCACAATTTGTCCATTCCCCAACTGAGAACATGGGAGTTGTTTCTTTGACTATTGCGGACTCTCCTGCTATTCACACACTGAGTGCTTCTTCAGGTGCAGGCGTGAGGCTTTCTCTGGGATATGTACCCTGAGTGGGATTGTTGTGTCTAGACAAACCCTCACCTTCACAACATGATAATAAGTTGCTTTCCAAAGAGGTTTGCAGGTTCCTCTCTCTGATCCACTGGGCCACATGCTCTCTAAACTTTGGTATTGTCAGAACTCTTAGCTTTTGCTTGTAGAGTAGACGTAGAGTGGGTCTCACTGTGCTCCGTTTGCATTCGGCTGGTGACCAGTGAGACTAATGTCTTTTCCCATGTGGACTGGATTTTTCCTATGGCCAGTTCTATCTTTGGAGTCGATACTGGCTTTGTTTCTTCCTTTCCAAGCCTCTGACTTCAACACATTCCAGCTTCCTTATAGCGCTACCTCTGACGTCCAGGGTGGTGCTGACAGCAGCCACTGGGCCAATCTGACCTGGACCTGATTTGGAGGGAATGTTCCTTCCAGAGTTTTCTCATGAAGAATGATGTTCATGGGAAGTGTTTCATGCACGCTCTGCCAGACTGAAGACGTGTCCTTCTATTCCTAGCTTGGATGACGTTTGATGAGATCAAATGTGTTTTCTCCAATTGAGATAACCAGGTAATCCATCCTTCCTTCCTTCCTTCTTTCCTTCCTTCCTTCCTTCCTTCCTTCCTTCCTTCCTTCCTTCCTTCCTCTTTCTTTCCTTCTTTTCTTTTCTTTTCTTTTCCTTTTCTATTTTGAGACAGTCTCACTCTGTCACCCAGGCTGGAGAGCGGTGGCACGATCCAGCTCACAGCAACCTCTGCCTCCCAGGCTCAATCGATTCTCCCACCTCAGCCTCCCAAGTAGCTGGGATTACAGGCACCTGCTACCATGCCAGGATAATTTTTGTACTTTTAGTAGAGACAGGGTTTCATCATGTTGGCCAGGCTGGTCTTGAACTCCTGACCTTAGGTGATCCACCCGCTTTGGCCTCCCAAAGTGCTGGGATTACAGGCATGAGCCACTGTGCCTGGTCTACTCTTCTTTAATCTTTTGATATGGTGAATGAAGTTCATGAATTTTCAAATATCGAAACACTCTTGAATTTCTAAAATAAATCCAACATGGCCACGGCATGAGGTATTTTCTTATTCACTGCTGGGGTTGATTTACTAATATTTTGTTTAGGATTTTGGCATCTATAGTCATGAATAAGGTTAGTCTCGCCTCAATTCAACAGGAAGTTTACACTACCCTCATGGAATAAGGTGGAGATAGTCCTCTTTTTATTCCCTAGAAGAATAAGATTGCATGAGATTGCAATGACCTGGTTCCTGAGAATTTGTTAGGACTCACTTGTAAAAACTATCTTGCTTTGTGTTTTCCTTCTAGGAAAACCCTTAACTATGGCTTTGGTTTCTTTAATAGTAAACAGATTCTTTAGGAATTCTATTTATTTTCGAGTTCTTCTAAGTTATACTATAAAAAGTTATCTTTGTCCACGTGTTCCCACTTTTGGCATTAAATCTTTTTAAGAATTATACCTGGGGGGCGGAGCAAGATGGCCGAATAGGAACAGCTCCAGTCTCCAACTCCCAGCGCGAGTAACACAGAAGACCGGTGATTTCTGCATTTTCAACTGAGGTACTGGGGTCATCTCTCTAGGGAGTGCCGGACAATCGGTGCTGGTCAGCTGCTGCAGCCTGACCAGCGTGAGCTGAAGCAGGGCGAGGCATCGCCTCACCTGGAAGTGCAAGGGGGAAGGAAATCCGTTTTCCTAGCCAGGGGAACTGAGACACATAACACCTGGAAAATCGCGTAACTCCCACCCCAATACTGCGCTTTAAGGAAACAGGCACACCAGGAGAATATATCCCACACCTGGCCGGGAGGGTCCCTCGCCCACGGAGCCTCCCTCACTGCTAACACAGCAGTCTGCGGCGATCTATCCGCAAGGTAGCAGCGAGGCTGGGGGAGGGGCGCCCGCCATTGCTGAGGCTTAAGTAGGTAAACAAAGCCGCTGGGAAGCTCGAACTGGGTGGAGCTCACAGCAGCTCAAGGAAACCTGCCTGTCTCTGTAGACTCCACCTCTGGGGACAGCCCACAGCTGAGGTCCAATAGGGAAAGCAGCGGGGGCGGTGCAGAGGCGAACGACTCTGTCTGACAGCTTTGGGGAGAGCCGTGGATCTCCCAACGCGGAGGTTGAGATCCGAGAACGGACAGACTGCCTGCTCAGGTGGGTCCCTGACCCCTGAGTAGCCTAGCTGGGAGACATCCCCCACTAGGGGCAGTCTGACACCCCACACCTCACAGGGTGGAGTCATCCCTGAGAGGAAACTTCCAAAGGAAGAATCAGACAGGTACACTCGCTGCTCAGCAATATTCTATCTTTGGCAACCTCTGCTGCTGATACCCAGGCAAACAGGGTCTGGAGTGGACCTCAAGCAATCTCCAACAGACCAACAGACAGTCCTTCTGACTGTCAGACGGAAAACTATCAAACAGGAAGGACACCTATACCAAAACCCCATCAGTACGTCACCATCATCAAAGACCAGAGACAGATAAAACCACAAAGATGGGGAAAAAGCAGGGCAGAAAAGCTGGAAATTCAAAAAATAAGAGCGCATCTCCCCCTGCAAAGGAGCGCAGCTCATCGCCAGCAATGGATCAAAGCTGGTCAGAGAATGACTTTGACGAGATGAGAGAAGAAGGCTTCAGTCCATCAAACTTCTCAGAGCTAAAGGAGGAATTACGTACCCAGCGCAAAGAAACTAAAAATCTTGAAAAAAAAGTGGAAGAATTGACAGCTAGACTAATTAATGCAGAGAAGATCATAAACGAAATGACAGAGATGAAAACCATGACACGAGAAATACGTGACAAATGCACAAGCTTCAGTAACCGACTCGATCAACTGGAAGAAAGAGTATCAGCGATTGAGGATCAAATGAATGAAATGAAGCGAGAAGAGAAACCAAAAGAAAAAAGAAGAAAAAGAAATGAACAAAGCCTGCAAGAAGTATGGGATTATGTAAAAAGACCAAATCTACGTCTGATTGGGGTGCCTGAAAGTGAGGGGGAAAATGGAACCAAGTTGGAAAACACTCTTCAGGATATCATCCAGGAGAACTTCCCCAACCTAGTAGGGCAGGCCAACATTCAAATTCAGGAAATACAGAGAACGCCACAAAGAGACTCCTCCAGAAGAGCAACTCCAAGACACATAATTGCCAGATTCACCAAAGTTGAAATGAAGGAAAAAATCTTAAGGGCAGCCAGAGAGAAAGGTCGGGTTACCCACAAAGGGAAGCCCATCAGACTAACAGCAGATCTCTCGGCAGAAACTCTACAAGCCAGAAGAGAGTGGGGGCCAATATTCAACGTTCTTAAAGAAAAGAATTTTCAACCCAGAATTTCATATCCAGCCAAACTAAGTTTCATCAGTGAAGGAGAAATAAAATCCTTTACAGATAAGCAAATGCTTAGAGATTTTGTCACCACCAGGCCTGCCTTACAAGAGACCCTGAAGGAAGCCCTAAACATGGAAAGGAACAACCGGTACCAGCCATTGCAAAAACATGCCAAAATGTAAAGACCATCGAGGCTAGGAAGAAACTGCATCAACTAATGAGCAAAATAACCAGTTAATATCATAATGACAGGATCAAGTTCACACATAACAATATTAACCTTAAATGTCAATGGACTAAATGCTCCAATTAAAAGACACAGACTGGCAAACTGGATAAAGAGTCAAGACCCATCAGTCTGCTGTATTCAGGAGACCCATCTCACATGCAGAGACATACATAGGCTCAAAATAAAGGGATGGAGAAAGATCTACCAAGCAAATGGAGAACAAAAAAAAGCAGGGGTTGCAATCCTAGTCTCTGATAAAACAGACTTTAAACCATCAAAGATCAAAAGAGACAAAGAAGGCCATTACATAATGGTAAAGGGATCAATTCAACAGGAAGAGCTAACTCTCCTAAATATATATGCACCCAATACAGGAGCACCCAGATTCATAAAGCAAGTCCTTAGAGACCTACAAAGAGACTTAGACTCCCATACAATAATAATGGGAGATTTCAACACTCCACTGTCAACATTAGACAGATCAACGAGACAGAAAGTTAACAAGGATATCCAGGAATTGAACTCATCTCTGCACCAAGCGGACCTAATAGACATCTATAGAACTCTCCACCCCAAATCAACAGAATATACATTCTTCTCAGCACCACATCGCACTTATTCCAAAATTGACCACATAATTGGAAGTAAAGCACTCCTCAGCAAATGTACAAGAACAGAAATTATAACAAACTGTCTCTCAGACCACAGTGCAATCAAACTAGAACTCAGGACTAAGAAACTCAATCAAAACCGCTCAACTACATGGAAACTGAATAACCTGCTCCTGAATGACTACTGGGTACATAACGAAATGAAAGCAGAAATAAAGATGTTCTTTGAAACCAATGAGAACAAAGATACAACATACCAGAATCTCTGGGACACATTTAAGGCAGTGTGTAGAGGGAAATTTATAGCACTAAATGCCCACAAGAGAAAGCAGGAAAGATCTAAAATTGACACTTAACATCACAATTAAAAGAACTAGAGAGGCAAGAGCAAACACATTCAAAAGCTAGCAGAAGGCAAGAAATAACTAAGATCAGAGCAGAACTGAAGGAGATAGAGTCACAAAAAACCCTCCAAAAAATCAATGAATCCAGGAGTTGGTTTTTTGAAAAGATCAACAAAATTGACAGACCGCTAGCAAGACTAATAAAGAAGAAAAGAGAGAGGAATCAAATAGACGCAATAAAAAATGATAAAGGGGATATCACCACCGACCCCACAGAAATACAAACAACCATCAGAGAATACTATAAATGCCTCTACGCAAATCGACTAGAAAATCTAGAAGAAATGGATAATTTCCTGGACACTTACACTCTCCCAAGACTAAACCAGGAAGAAGTTGAATCCCTGAATAGACCAATAACAGGCTCTGAAATTGAGGCAACAATTAATAGCCTACCCACCAAAAAAAGTCCAGGACCAGATGGATTCACAGCTGAATTCTACCAGAAGTACAAGGAGGAGCTGGTACCATTCCTTCTGAAACTATTCCAATCAATAGAAAAAGAGGGAATCCTCCCTAACTCATTTTATGAGGCCAACATCATCCTGATACCAAAGCCTGGCAGAGACACAACAAAAAAAGAGAATTTTAGACCAATATCCCTGATGAACATTGATGCAAAAATCCTCAATAAAATACTGGCAAACCGGATTCAGCAGCACATCAAAAAGCTTATCCACCATGATCAAGTGGGCTTCATCCCTGGGATGCAAGGCTGGTTCAACATTCACAAATCAATAAACGTAATCCAGCATATAAACAGAACCAAAGACAAGAACCACATGATTATCTCAATAGATGCAGAAAAGGCTTTTGACAAAATTCAACAGCCCTTTATGCTAAAAACGCTCAATAAATTCGGTATTGATGGAACGTACCTCAAAATAATAAGAGCTATTTACGACAAACCCACAGCTAATATCATACTGAATGGGCAAAAACTGGAAAAATTCCCTTTGAAAACTGGCACAAGACAGGGATGCCCTCTCTCACCACTCCTATTCAACATAGTGTTGGAAGTTCTGGCTAGGGCAATCAGGCAAGAGAAAGAAATCAAGGTATCCAGTTAGGAAAAGAAGAAGTCAAATTGTCCCTGTTTGCAGATGACATGATTGTATATTTAGAAAAACCCATCGTCTCAGCCCAAAATCTCCTTAAGCTGATAAGCAACTTCAGCAAAGTCTCAGGATACAAAATTAATGTGCAAAAATCACAAGCATTCTTATACACCAGTAACAGACAAGCAGAGAGCCAAGTCAGGAATGAACTTCCATTCACAATTGCTTCAAAGAGAATAAAATACCTAGGAATCCAGCTTACAAGGGATGTAAAGGACCTCTTCAAGGAGAACTACAAACCACTGCTCAGTGAAATCAAAGAGGACACAAACAAATGGAAGAACATACCATGCTCATGGATAGGAAGAATCAATATCGTGAAAATGGCCATACTGCCCAAGGTGATTTATAGATTCAATGCCATCCCCATCAAGCTACCAATGAGTTTCTTCACAGAATTGGAAAAAACTGCTTTAAAGTTCATATGGAACCAAAAAAGAGCCCGCATTGCCAAGACAATCCTAGGTCAAAAGGACAAAGCTGGAGGCGTCACGCTACCTGACTTCAAACTATACTACAAGGCTACAGTAACCAAAACAGCATGGTACTGGTACCACAACAGAGAAATAGACCAGTGGAACAGAACAGAGTCCTCAGAAATAATACCACACATCTACAGCCATCTGATCTTTGACAAACCTGACAAAACAAGAAATGGGGAAAGGATTCCCTATTTAATAATGGTGCTGGGAAAATTGGCTAGCCACAAGTAGAAAGCTGAAACTGGATCCTTTCCTTACCCCTTATACGAAAATTAATTCAAGATGGATTAGAGACTTAAATGTTAGACCTAATACCATAAAAACCCTAGAAGAAAATCTAGGTAGTACCATTCAGGACATAGGCATGGGAAGGACTTCATGTCTAAAACACCAAAAGCAACGGCAGCAAAAGCCAAAATTGACAAATGGGATCTCATTAAACTAAAGAGCTTCTGCACAGCAAAAGAAACTACCATCAGAGTGAACAGGCAACCTACAGAATGGGAGAAAATTTTTGCAACCTACTCATCTGACAAAGGGCTAATATCCAGAATCTACAAAGAACTCAAACAAATATACAAGAAAAAAACAAACAACCCCATCAAAAAGTGGGGAAAGGAT
Source organism: Trachypithecus francoisi (assembly GCF_009764315.1). Classification (NCBI taxonomy): domain Eukaryota; kingdom Metazoa; phylum Chordata; class Mammalia; order Primates; family Cercopithecidae; genus Trachypithecus; species Trachypithecus francoisi. Next base: position 2,846,241 of record NW_022681469.1, read on the forward strand.
ATGAACAGACATTTCTCAAAAGAAGACATCCATACAGCCAACAGACACATGAAAAAATGCTCATCATCACTCGCCATCAGAGAAATGCAAATCAAAACCACAATGAGATACCATCTCACACCAGTTAGAATGGCAATCATTAAGAAGTCAGGAACAATAGATGTTGGAGAGGATGTGGAGAAATAGGAACACTTTTACACTGTTGGTGGGATTGTAAACTAGTTCAACCATTATGGAAAACAGTATGGCGATTCCTCAAGGATCTAGAACTAGATGTACCATATGACCCAGCCATCCCACTACTGGGTATATACCCAAAGGATTATAAATTACTCTACTACAAAGACACATGCACACGTATGTTCATTGCGGCACTATTCACAATAGCAAAGACTTGGAATCAACCCAAATGTCCATCTGTGACAGACTGGATTAAGAAAATGTGGCACATATACACCATGGAATACTATGCAGCCATCAAAAAGGATGAGTTTGCGTCCTTTGTAGGGACATGGATGCAGCTGGAAACCATCATTCTTAGCAAACTATCACAAGAACAGAAAACCAAACACCGCATGTTCTCACTCATAGGTGGGAACTGAACAATGAGATCACTTGGACTCGGGAAGGGGAACATCACACACTGGGGCCTATCATGGGGAGGGGGGAGGAGGGAGGGATTGCATTGGGGAGTCATACATGATATAAACGTTATGCACATGTACCCTAGAACTTAAAGTATAATTAAAAAAAAAAAAAAAAAAAAGAGAAGTTGAAAAAAAAAAAAAAAAAAAAAAGAATATACCTGGCATCCTGTCTCTTTATTCATGACTGACATTCCTTAGTTGTATCTTCTGTCTTTTTCTGTATCCATTTCTCCAGAAGTTTTCCTATTAACTCTTTCCAGAGAACCTGCTGATGGTCTTCAGATTCCTGGAGGCATTCAGGGAGGGAGTAAGTCTGGGAGAGGAGTGAATGCACCTGAGCTGCAGCCCACTGCTGAGGACAGACTCTCCAGGCGTCTTGACACCTTGCAGGTATCAAGCCCATCAGTGGGCTCTGACCCACTGGAGAAAGGGCAGCATCAACCACTGGCCAGGCTGCGGGACCAAAGCTGACTTACGATGGTGTCATTGGGTAAGACCTCCCCTACGCTTGGATCCCTCTTGCCTCCCCCAGCCCCTTGACCCCCCCACAAGAAAGACATGGTGGTGGCTGATGGCATCAGGCGCCTAAGCTGCTGGCTGGAGGAGGAGTGTCGTGAACCACAGAGCTGCAGCAGGAGCCGGATGGCCACAGAGGTCTTGGTGGGGTGGCAAAGGTTGATTTATTCAGGGCAGAGGTTTTGGTGTCTGGAGGGGACTGGGCATTTTAAATTGCTGACGTTGGATGGCATTTGTTGACTCTAAGTGGCTAAAGAACTTCTTATTTCCTGGGACTGATTAGAAAATGTATAGGTCCCGCCTGGGTTTTCATCCAGGGACAGAGAGTGTCCAGCGAACAGGCTTAAAAGGGACAGCAGGAAACAAGCCAAAGCTGTCTCGGGTTACATCCAGTGCATCTGCCTGTACAGCACACAGTTCCTCAGATATCTCCACCTAATCACAGAGTGACGGAGGCTGACGTTTCCTCTCACGGCCGCCAATGCTGTGGGGCAGCCAACGTACAGAATGTCTTCACTTCAAGATGGGATACAGCCTGAAAACACAAGCAACAAGTGCAAAATGGGTGGAAGAGGTATGGCTAAGCCTTTTGAGGTTGGCACTGGGACAGCAGCGGCACCTCCTCCTGACACATCTCCGAAGGTGAAGGCTGGGCTTTCACGGAGCATGTGGATGCCTAACGTGGTGTGTTTTCTTACTTTTTCATGAGTGAGGTTGAATTTACTATTTTCCCTGGCCCGCGCTGTTTCATTTCTGAGGGTGCTTTTGTGACAGTGTCTTATGGAGCAGTCTATCAGCAAGGATGATGTGTTATCTTTCCAAAAGTTCGGATGCTTGGCATGTGTCTGCACAATTTAAACATCGGTAACTAATCAGCTGCACAGAACCCATTTTTATTTTAAAAATCTGCTACCATTATTTCATTCCCTACTTTAGGAAATTTTGGAACTCCCAAATAAATACCAGTCAGATATTTTGAATGATAGTGTCTCCAATGGGAAACTAGCCTGAGAGGCTCTTTACCCGCTAAGAACATCTCTAAGTCACCCTGCAGATTCTGTTTCTATGTCTTAGAATATCTTTTCCCCTAGGGATTCTGCAGTAGCTTGTGACACCCTTATTTGGAAGAAGCACTTGCTGGAAAGTGAACTGGGTAAGGTGCAACTCAAGTCTTCACTCTTCTTAGAGCCTCATGTGTCCTGGAACAGAGTTTGTTGGCTATTACTTGGGTTTGGGATTCCCTTGTGAGCAATTCTCTGTCTCTGGCAACTTTCAGAATTGCATCCCCTAGCCATCTAAACACACACACACACACACACACATATGCACGCACACTCTTACACACTCATCATTGTGACATTGAAAGAGATGAGTGTTTGGCCACATGCTTCAGTGGCGTAACAGGTGTTTAAGGTAACTATCCCCACCCCAGCCTCCCCCTTCTCTGTCTCTTCCTTCTTTCCTCCCTCTGTCTTCATCTCCTTCTCTCTTCCCTCTTCTTTCTTTTTCTTGTTTCACTAGCCCAGCCATTATGCCGCGACTTGCCCAAGAGAGCATCATTGAAAACACTGTCAGTAAGGGCTGCACATTATTGCTTAATTTGGGGAATATTGCTCCATCTTTTGCTTTAAGGGAAGTGTTAACTGACGTTACAGTGCTAATGATACAGGTCTGCCTCTCCTAAAATAATTATAGATCAATAAATTACAGGGTGAATTATAGAACAATTATAAAATAATTTACTACAGTGTTCCTTCAAGGGTTGATGTAATGGATTTAATTTATAAAGCTTTGCTTTTTCCTCTTTTCATAACTATTCAGTAAAGCAACAGCAGCAGTCATGATGGTGAGTATTATATTCCAGTGACTATCCAACGACACCACCAGTCAGGAAATTCCATGCTTCACTCTGGGGAACGAGCTATTCTCCATAGCAGCTGCACTACTGTGCATTCCTGCCACACTGTGTGAGGACCCCCATTCTCCACGTCCTCACCGACACTTCTTTCCCAGTGTTTGATTATAGCATCCTAGTGTGTGTGAGGTGCTATCTCATTGTGGCTTTGGTTTGCATTTTCCTAATGAGTAATGACATTGAGCATCTTTTTTTGTGTGAATTCTACAAAATTGGAAGGGAAAATAAATAAGAACTGTAGATGCAGCACTTTTTTTTCTCTCCCTCTCTTTAAATTGATTTCCCTCCGTCTCTCTGTCTACACACACACACCCCTGAGATGGCAGACCTTTTGGCTAGAAGGGCTCTGTGGGGGTCGTTTAATCCACACCCTCGGCTCAGGAGACCCAATTCAACACACATTTGTGTGGGCCCAACAGTGACGCAGAAACAAGATAGGCTCAGTTCATGCCCTCATAGAACTGACAGCCTAGTGAGGAGAAGGCCTCCGACTGGAGTCACACAGATAATGAAAGAAGTGAGTGTGCAGCACACAGGTCAGCCATGGACCAGCCATGGACCAGCGCCTAGTGAGGAGAACGGCCTCCAACCAAGTCACACATATAAGGAAGGTGGTGAGTGTGCAGCACACAGGTCAGCCGTGGACTGGCGTGGGGTGCAGGCCTCTGTAGGAGCACATGGGCAGTCGCCTGGCCTGCCTGGCGGGTCAGAGAGGGCTACTCTTGGGTGTGACTCTCAGGCTCTGACACCTCTGAGAAAGCTGGGGCTGGGGGTGGAGGTAGCCTGGCGAAAGTGCCAAGGCCCACAGTGGGCAGGGAGGATGTGGTGGGTGCTGGAGGACACAAGGGTGAACTCAGCTCACAGCCCCAAGGCTGGTGTGTGAATTGGAAGGCAAGGGGAACTGGCAGCTGGGGAGGGTAGCTGGGATGAACGGACCTCAGGCAGCAGGAACGTCTGGCCCAGGAGGCCTGCCTCTGGGTGGGCAGCACCCAGGGCTGCCTCACCTCCTGAAGTCACTGCCTCCAGGGTCAGCAGAGGCAGAGCTACCAAGCCCTGGTCCAAGGCCCTGACCTGGGGGGTCCTGGGTGAGCCACTGGACTCCCTGTGCTTCAGTTTCTTTACTGGGACGTGAAGAAGGTAGTTTAGGACCATTACAGCCTTCCCACCCTGCCATTTGGAGAATCTCTGAGGCCGTCGTCCGAAGCGTCACTATCAAACACAACTTTGTCACCTCCTGTATCCTCACGTCCGTCTCAGTCCTCCTGGCTCATCCCTCACAGAAAAGAATTTGCTGAAGAATTCAGGCTTGGACAACATGGGATCCAAAGATGGATTTCCAGGTCGACTCGTAACTAAGATGAAAAAGCAGCTCAGCACCTGCTCAGCCTTTGGATTTGTGGAGGTTTCTTTTTCCTGTTTTTAGTGGACAGATAGCCATCTGTATTTACTGTGCACAGCTGATGTTCTGAAGTTACACACATTATGGAAGAGTGAAATCTCGCTAATGGACAAATGTATCCAAAGGTAGTTATCCAAAGGTAAGTGAGTTAACCTCACTTAGTTATTATTTTTGTGGTGAGAACAATTCTCACTCTCACCATTTTTTGAGAATGTGTCATCACTACCTATGGTCACCGTGCTGCACAACACGCCTCTGGGGCTTGTTCCTCCTGTCTGACCGTAATATGTATCCTTTGACTAACGTCTTCCCGTCCTCCCCTCCCCGAACCAAGCCGTCAGCTGGTTAGATTCTACCTGTGAATGAGGCCACGTGGTATTTGTCTTTCTGCATGGGGCTTATTTCACTTAACATAATGCCCTCCAAGTTTATCTAGATTGTCATAAATGATGAGATTTCATTCTTTTCATGGCTAAATAGTATTCCACTGTATATCTATACCACATATTCCTTATTCATTCATCTGTTGATGGACACCTATGGTGATTCCAAATCTTGGTTGTCATGAACAGTGCTGCCTGTGCAGGGGAGTGCAGACGTCTGCTCAGCACACTCATTTCATTTCCTTTGGATCCATACTCCGCAGTAGGGTTGCTGGATCATATGGTGGTTCTATTTTTAATATTTTGAGGAATCTCCATACTGTTTTCCACAATGGCTATACCAATTAACACTCCCAACAACAGTGTATGAGGATTCCCTGTTCTCTACATCCTTGCCAACACTTGTCTTTCTTCTTTTTGATAGTAGCCTTCCTAACAGGTGCAAGGTGATAGCTCATTGTGGGTTTGATTCGCATTTCCCTGATGATTAGCGATGTTGAGCATTTTTTCATAGACCTCTTGGCCACCTGCGTGTCTTTTTTTGAGACATATCTGTTCAGATCTTTTGTCCATTTTTAAAAATTGGGTTGTTTTCTTACTGTTAGGTTGTTTGAATTCCTTATATATTTTGGGGATTAACCCTTTATCAGATGCACAGTTTTGCAATTATTTCCTTCCATTCTTGAGGTTGTCTCTTCACTCTGTCGATTGTTCCTTCTGCTGTACAGAAGCTTTTTAGTTTGATGCATTCCGATTTGTCTATGTTCGCTTTTGTTATGTGTGCTTTGAGGTCATATCCAAGAAATCACTGCACATGCCCATGCCATGGAGTTCTCCCCTGTGTTTTCTTCTAGGAGTTTCATAGTTTTGGGTCTTACAGTTAAATCTTTAATCCATTTTAAGTAGGTTTTTCACATGGTGGGAGACAAGGATCTAGTTTTATTCTTCTGCATGTGGCTATCCAGTTTTCCCAATGTCATTTTTTGAAGAGACTGTCCTCTCTCCATTGGGTGTTCTTGGCATGTTTGTTAAATATCATCTGGCTATAAATGCACAGATTTACTTCTAGGCTTTCTATTCTGTTCTATTTGTCTGTGTGTCTGTTTTTATGCTGGTACCATGCTCTTTTGATTACTATAGTGGTGTAGTATATTTTGAAGTCAGGTAATGTGATGCTTTCAGCTTTGCTCTTTTTGCTCAGGATAACTTTGGCTGTTCTTTTGTGGTTCCATATAAATTTTATATATATTTTTCTATTTCTGTGAAGAATGTCATTGATGTTTTGATGGGGATTATATTGAATCTGTACATCACTTTGGGTCATATGGACATTTTAACAATATTTATCCTTCCAATTCGTGAACACGAATATCTTTTCATTTATTTCCTTTTTAGTGTCTTTCATCAATGTTTTACAGTTTTCAGTGTAGAGATCTTACACCTCCTTGGTTAAATTTATCTCTAATTATTTTATTTTTTTGTAGCGATTATAAATGATGTTGTTTTCTTGATTTCTTCTTCAAGTATTTCCCCATTAGTGTATAAAAAGGGTCCTGATGTTTGTATGTAAATTTTATATCCTGCAACTTTACTGAATTCATTTATTAGTTCTAAGAGTTTTTTGATGGAGTCTTTAGGGTTTTCCATAGTTATGATCACGTTGTCTGCAAACAACAATAATTTAACTTCTTTCCTTACAATTTGAATGTCTTTTCTTTCTTTCTCTTGCCTAATTGCTTTGGCTAGGATTTCCAGTACTACATTGAGTAGAAGTGGTGAGTGTGGACATCCTTGTCTTATTTCTGACCTTAGAGGAAAAGCTTTGAGCTTTCCCCTGCTGAAGTTTCTTGAGAAGGAGAGTGACATACATTTCACAAAGGAAAGCAAACCCTTGTGGTTACAGACAGGGATTCTGGACTGGAAGCCCTGTGCGCTTCCCCACGGTATTCTTGGGACCTGAGAGAGGCTGCCTGATCATGAACCTGCTGCTGGACAAAGCTTTAAAAATTATACAGAAAAATGGATGATGCCCCCCTAAAGTTAAAAATGAGGTGGCCTTATAGGTGGTTGAAGACAGCAAAGCCTCTCAATATAATTTTCTGAAACCCTTTGTGTAATAGCCCTGCTAAACCTTCCTGTTGTCTGTGCTTTTCCCCATGCAGGGATGTGCTGTGGGCAGGGGTTGGAGATAGAAGTGGGTTGACTTTGGCCCCATAACTCACTCCCTGGGGAAGTTGTAAGTGGGTTGCTTGGAGGAGACAGGGGGCTTTGCAGAGAGAAAAACCTGGTGTGGATTTTTGGTGCTCTCAAAGCCATGTTGGATTCAAACTCATTAGCCACTTTTCCCACCTCCTCTAGAGGAATCTGGCACCATGAGGGGTGGATACAGAGTGGTTTCTTTTGGAGAAGAAAGGTGGGATTTGGGATTCTCCTTTGCCTGAGTAGGGCATTGATGGGTCCCTGAGGACACAAAGCATGAGTGTCGCCCATGTGGATCCTATAAGTTGGGGGGATGCCAGCGTGCCCACTTGCTGTCTTCAGGTCCTAGGCCACATCCCTTCTCTTCCTGTTCTTCCTTCTTCCCTTCTCATGCTCTCTCGGTCTGTGTCTCTTCTCGTTGTTTTCTTACCTTCTCTCTCATCTGCTTGTGCATTCGTGCATTCATTCCATCAGTGTTTACTGAGCGCCTTGTACCAGGCAAGCATGCGAACTCTGCCCTCACGACCCTGCAGCCCAGGACTCAGGACACATCAATGAGGTGGATTAGGCATGAAATAAGATCGAAGTGGAGGAAGGTGCTGCCTGAGCATGGCGGGGGGGCGGGGGGGGGCGGGGGGGGGGGCGGGGGGCGGGGTGGCGGGGGGGGGGCGGGGGGCGGGGGGCGGGGGGGGGGGGGGGGGCGGGGGGGGCGGGGGGCGGGGGGCGGGGGGCGGGGGGGGGGTGGGGTGGCGGGGGGGGGCGGGGTGGCGGGGTGGCGGGGTGGCGGGGGGCGGGGGGCGGGGTGGCGGGGTGGCGGGGTGGCGGGGTGGCGGGGTGGCGGGGTGGCGGGGGGCGGTGGCGGGGGGCGGGGGGCGGGGTGGCGGGGGGCGGTGGCGGGGGGCGGGGTGCGGGGTGGCGGGGGGGCGGGGTGGCGGGGGGCGGGGTGCGGGGGGCGGGGGGGGGGGGGCGGGGGGCGGGGGGCGGGGTGGCGGGGGGGGGCGGGGGGCGGGGGGCGGGGTGGGGGGGGCGGGGTGGCGGGGTGGCGGGGGGCGGGGGGGGGCGGGGGGGGTGGCGGGGTGGCGGGGGGGGGGTGGGGGTGGCGGGGGGGCGGGGGGGTGGGGGGGGCGGGGTGGCGGGGGGGGGGGGTGGGGGGGGCGGGGGGGGTGGCGGGGGGCGGGGCTGGCCCTGTTTAGGGACTTGGGGACGCTCCTGGCAGGAGCTGGCTTTGGGCTGAGTCATCCAGATAAGTAGGAATCTGCTGAGTGGACAGGCATTCCAGAAAGGCACCTTGCACGTGGGAAGCAAGGGAAATGGGCCAGGCCGCATCCTGAAGGAATGAGGTTATTCCTGGGGCAGTAAGCAGCTTTAAGGGTGTCAAGAGACAGAGCTCAGTGTGGCAGGAGCATGGGGAGTGGTGGGGATGAGCCTGCGGGCCATCCATCCCGCAGACCTGGGGCTGCAGTCTATGGTTGGTTTATAGCTTAAGGGCGATGCCAGACCTGCTGTGCAGACTAACAGATAACTGCCAGTGACCAGCTGCCTTGGGGATATTGCTTCTGACATTCCTTGTATGGGTTTCTCGGAACCCTCATGGCCACCCTGCACAGGGTGCATGATTAGCTCCATTACAGGAACGAGAAAGCTGGGGGTCAGAGAGGTGGAGTCAGTCATTTGAGGTTAGCACCTGGTCAGTGGGTGACGTGAGGCTGAGACCCCTGGCATGCTTCCTGCCTCACGCCAGCACCCCTCTGTGTGTGCCGAGCTGCAGGGATTTTGTGTGGACAGTGGTAGCAGTGTGTGCTGTGTGGCTACGTGGCTGTGGCTGGAGGTTGTGGTGGACCTGAAGTGTTGATTAGCATTGGCTGTCCTCAGCTTTCTCTGTTAAACACGCACAAGCCTGCTGTCTGTCACTGATTGCCGTCTCCGTGAGCCTGTGCTGAGGTGTAGGTTCACATGGCAGCGCAGACGTGGGTTGCAGAGCTGGGTGGGATTCCAGCTCTGTTATGTTCCCGCTCAGTGGCTTTACCTTTTTTGCTCAGTTTCCTCATCTTTAAAGTGAAGGAAATAATAGGGTCTACCTAAAGAGTTTTTAGATAAACCACTTAAAACATAGCAATTAGGTAACAACTGCCAATAAGTATTAGTTATCATCATTGGACACTGTAAAATGTTTAGTGTGTACAAACCTATAAAATAGCTCCTAAATTGAATGATCTCACGGCCTAGCTGGGAAAATAATGTGTAATTCAAAAATAAAAATAAAAATATCAACTCTGTACAGAAATTCCCAAATGAATGTGTAGAGTCTATTACCCACATTGAGGAACGTGGAGAGATCACAACTTGGAGCCCCTGCAGAAAGTGTTTAGGGAAACAATGGGACTTGAACGGGAGCCTGGAGGCATTAGGTAATGAGACAGGAAGGGAGAGAATATTCTAGAAAGGAAGAATACCAGGTGAGGTCTATGATGTATTTGGAAGCCACCTACTGTGACAGTCGGGCTGAAATACTAGGTTTGTGTGGAAGAATATGGGTGAACCATGGAGAAAACTGATGAAACAAGATGGCGGGTCAGCATCATCCCAGGAGCCAACTACTGCTTGGAGAAGAGTTAACTCGGTGGCTGTTTGTACCATGAACTGAAGTCAAGAAGAAATTCGAAGCAAGGATGAAACGAGCGAAGTAAACCCTTCTATGTTTAACCACAACTTAGTAAACGCAGTGACTCATCTCCATTCATGGGTGTCAGCGTGGTTCTGAGCATGCAGATGAATGTATCCAACCAGGGCTGAGGAAGCCTGGGTGACCCTGAGCTTCAGCCTTTTAGTTCTGTTCCTTTGCAGGCAGAAACAACTAGGAAATGAGGCCCATATTTTGGGAAGTAAAATTATTCTACTCTAAGATATTTGCAGTTTTATTTCCCTAATTATTTTGGATAATCAACATTTTCAATTTTTTTTTTCCAATTTTCAAATCAACTTTAGATTTAGGCCCTTAAATATATCTTTTAGGAAGCAGCATCTTGTTGCCTTAGGAATGGTGTTTGAAAAAATTCTTATTTGTGCTGTACATTTCAATGACAAAGAAAGTTCACTGCCATCCCCCCATGGAAAATGCTTTTATCATTTAAGAAAACATATGCACATAGAAAGAGTTAGTAGAAGTCACTATGTTGTAAGAGCCCAGGATTGGTATCAGCAGAACTTAACGTATTCCCTCTCAAAATAAGATCATCACTGGAAAAACTATAAATAATTTTCAAGTTTATTTTCAGACTGCGTTTGTGGTTAGTAGCACTTTAGGATTTACTGTGATGAAAGACAACGGTTGTGTTTTTAAAAAGCGTTCCCCACTTGGACTAACAAAGAGACTCAGCACTGCAGCCTCGATGGAACGTTCTTTCTCCACACAGGCACCAGATGGCGCCAAGCCGCAGGTCCTTCGCCTGGATTAGTTCATTATTTTAAAAATGAATTTGGGAATTATGGCTGCTGGCATTCTGGGCTCACTAAAATTTGTGTAACGTTTCCAACTGTGGACAGAAGGGTCAAAGGCTATGTTTAATATGTTTTTCCGGAATTTATTATCATCAGTGGTTGGAGTTGGAAGGCCATCTTCCTTCTCAATTCTTGACTTTGGAGGGAGGTGAGGGAAACAGCTTTCTGCTTAGGCTGTCCTGGGCAAAATCTGGACGTCTGCACCACCTGCCTTACAGTTTTTCTGTTGTGCTTCCCTTTAACCTGTAGAAAAGTGATTTAGTAGGAGTAACTTACACTTACTTCACTAGAGGAATAGTTACAAAAAATAATGTCAGATGCTGAGGGTTAGGTTGCTAGAGGATTTTTAATTCTCAGTGACAAGACAGTTCAGAAACTATGTTTAAGATTTACGTTTACGTTTTTACCTCTAACCTTACCAGTATTATTTTTATGTGAACAGATAATAAAAACATATGACATTTTTGTATGATGAATATTTCTTATCAAGGCAAATTTGGTTTTGGTTGTTTTCACAAGAGTAGTAAAATTAAGATTAGCCATGCTGAGCTCACAATGAACAACAGCAGCAGCAACAACAACAAACAGTTTTTGGAGGTTTGATTTGAGCTCTGAGAGGAACAGTGTAAGAAATGGAACAGGAAAAGACCTCCGATATCCAGGAATGTTGTAATTGACATATTTGAATCTGAAAACACTGTTTATCCTTGCGGCTAATGCAGGGTAATATACACTGCCAATGCTTCAAACAAACAGGGTAAATGCCACTGCTGAAATTACAGCTTCTGCTCACATTCTTTCAGCTTATCCTTTATTTTTGTAAAAATATTCCTCTTGCTGAACATATATTTTGAGATTAAGAAGTGTCTTTTCTTTCTCAGAGAAAAATATTTCTCAGCCCTCCGTTCTCAAGACAGATGAGTGCTTTAGAAAGAAGACTCCACAGCAGCAAGGAGGATGGAATGACAGGCAAAGCACTTAGGACCAGGAGATGGCTTCATTCCCTCAATCACTCAGCCAAAGACGTTTAATGAGCACCTACTGTGTGTCAGGCATTGTGCCGGGCAATGGGGATATCGTGGTTGGTAATAAGTGAAGAGAGATGAATTCATTTGTGAGAGGCTTTGACCAGTGGAATCAAAGGAAGGGAGGGCCCAGGGTGGGCCAGGTTCAAAGACATTTTGGAATTAGAATCTGCAGAACATGATGATCCTTTGGAAACAGGGCAGGGATGTGAATGAGCACGTAATGTCTCCATGGGTTTGTCTTTCCGAAGGTTTAAAATCCTCAAGAATAAGGAACATAGGCATGTGTGGTAATGATCTCCACGATGCAGGAGTATTATGTCAGTGCACCTGCATGTTAACTCTGCTCATGTAGAGGCCACGTCTTCACCACCACAAAGTCTCAAGTCTCTCCTACCCCTTCCCTATTGGGGTGGAATAAAGGCCCATGTTTCTCCCAGTATGGGAACAGAACTAAGTCCTTTGTTCTATTATTTGGCCATTATTGACTCAATCATTCGATGAGTATTGATGAAGTGTGTTCTAAGCTTGTACCAGGCTAGGTCTTCTACTACAATCCCCACACTTACAAACCTTACCAAGCTGTGCCACCTGCAAGCTTCCTGACCTTGGGCGACCTCATCCCTTCACTTCCACTGGTAAAGATGAGCTATGGAAAGAACGTGGAGTACTCCTCAGCACATAGTAGGAATTTAGTGAATATCAGTTCTCTTCATTCACAAGCACTTAATAGGCCAGGTCCTGGAACAAAAGACAAATCAGATGAAAAGAGGCTCATACCATAACCCGGCCTGGCAGAGCGAGAGCGGCTCCTGGAACTGGGATCCCACGTCAGCTTTCAGCTTTTTTTCTGCTTTTTCCTTCTTCTCAGGCCTTTTAGGATGTGGGTCTTGTTTTAAAGCTTCTAAAGGAGAGAGCCAAGTGGCACGTCCTTGCTTTGTGGGCTGGGAAGCAATGAGTGATTGCCGAAGAGGCTTTTTCTCAGCAAACGGCAGAGACAAAGGAGAGAAGAAAGGAAGGGCCCCGTGCTACGAAGGAATTTGCTCACTTCTACTGCTGGTGCTTGCGTTGGTGTCTTCCTCAGCGTGCAGGGGAGGCCCAGAGAGGCACTGCTGCAGGTTCCAGACATTCCTTGTATTCTCGCTGCCTGGCTCTGTCCTCAACAACTTAGTTCTGGTGTTAGCAGTGAGTCTCAAAGGAACATCTTGCTGAACTGTTTTCCATCTCAACTACATGATCCTGCAGCCCTCAGAAGGAAGGATTTCAGTCTGTGATTCCGGTGTCCTGGAGTCTTGCTTACTGTCAACTCCATGCGGAGAACCATAGAAAACAGGATAAAGATGGAGACTAGGCCAAGCCATCCAAGGCAATGAGTCCACAGTGAGTGTGGCAAGTTAGGATGTTCCCACACTGCTATAAAGAAATACCTGAGGTTGAGTAATTTAGAAAGAAAAGAGGTTTAATTGGCTTATGGCTCTGCGGGCTGTACAGGAAGCATGGTGCTGGCATCTGCTGGGCTTCTGGGGAGGCCGCAGGAAACTTACAGTCATGGCGGAAGGTGAAGGGGAAGCAGCCAGGTCTTACCTGGCAGGAGCAGGAGAGCCGGGAGCTGCCACATACTTTTAGACAACCAGATCTCGTGAGAGCTCCCTCACTATCACGAGAACAGCACCCGGGACGGTGCTAAACCACTCATGAGAAACCACGCCTGTGATCCAGTCACCCCCCCAGGCCCCACCTCCAACACTGGAGATGGCATTTCAACGTGAGGTTTGGTGGGGACAGACATCCAAACTATAGAAACTGGACAGGATGGCTGGAGCGGCAAGTTTTGGGAGATGAGGGAGGATGTCCGAGGGCCCTGGAGCCCGCTGGAGGGTAGCCATGATTGAGGGGAGCTGAGCGGCACCATGGTTGAGGGAAGCTGAGCGGGGCTCGTGGAGGCGGGGCTTCTGTTGACCCGGATGGAGCGACTGGGCGGGCCCCAGCCCCGGCCATCCCTGTTAGTCTGCTGAACTGTGGGCTGGGGAGTGGTTTTTCTGTTGGGCCACATTAGTGGTATTGAGTTCAAGGCTGAGAGCACAGAAAGAACCCTGAGAAGCCTTTTGTGGGGGCCCATCCCATCCAGGGCCTGTGCATGAGAAGCTGTCATGTGCATGCTGTGATGACCGTTACTGTCAGGACCCAGACATCCTTGCGGTGCCACCCTCCTGGCACAGCACACCTGCCAGTCATTTGGGCTTTGCCCCGGTGTCTTGTTGGGACCTACAGTTCAGGTAAAACGTCATTACACAGAAACCACTGCAGAGAAATTTCAGAGTGCAGTGCCCCTCCAGCTCAGTGAACAGTTGGTGTTAGATGATCCTTGGCTAAAATGCTTCCTCTTAATCAGAGAACACCTCGTTCTTAGAAGCTCTGTATAGCAGTTTACTTTGTAAGCTGGAAGGGCCTTAGAGCTGACCTATTGTTGCTGAGTTTTGTGATTTTTCTACTCTGCTAGCCTGACTTTGCCTCTCGCCACTTTAAGAATTCCAACCATTCCAGCCAGGAAAACTCACTTCAGCTCCTCGATTACCAACAGCAAAGACACGCATAGAGCTGCCCTCAGATCCCAGAGAAGGAGAAACGTTTGCATGGTGCCCTCTTGTTCTCCTGGGTACAAAGTGTTTCATTGTAATTACTAATTTACCGTAGGAACCCAGGGATTCGTCTATTGCCTCTCTTTGTCTTGTAGATCAGGAATGTGGTTTTAACAGTTTATTTGTTACAACAAAATTCCACTGTAAGAGAACCTGTAGAAATTTTTTTGGTTTTATTTGTAGGGATTTAGACCATATAATGAGTCCTTTTATAAATGGGTTTAGATAACACAGCACCGGAGTAGCTTTTGTCTCCAACAGACTGGAGGAATAATAAAATGTAGTCACTACTAAATTATGTCGTGGACTGAAGTGGATTTTTACCATTAATTGGATCTAGGCCCTCTGACCTTTTCGCAGGAAGCAAACTAAAGGTATAATAATTTTTACAAGGATGAGCTTTCTGCACTTCCGGTAATTTTTTTTTTTTTAGAACACTGAAATAATTTCTGGACATTGAAAGAACTCTGACGTATCGTTCTCGAGATAAACAGAACTTTGAATTTCAAGGTTGTCACATTTTTCTTTCTCTCTCTCCATACCCTCTGCCCCCACAAAGTTAAGATAATACAGGTAAATGAATTCAAAGATAACCCACATTCAGGAACAAAAGTCTAATTGAATCACATTTATATTTTTACTGGTAAAGTTTTAAAATGATCTCATTCAGTCTCTTCCGAAGAACATCAAGATAAATAGAAGCAGATTACAACGTTTGGCAAATCTAAATGTATGTATTCAGTGGCATTTTTTTCTTCTGAGATTAAATACTTTTTATAAAACTCAGAAAACTCTGAAACTAAAATATTGAAAGGAGGCTAAAAAAATGGGAAACTCCGGAAGGGCTTTCCAGGTAATACAGGATGGAGAAGCAAGAGGAAGTTGTAGATGGGTGTTACTGTTGATTTCATATTTCAGTTTATTTTTGCTTTTTCCCTTCTGTGTATTTTGCCTGCTCTTTGCCCCACATGTTGGTGGGGCCACTATTGTTCTTACCAGCTCTGCTAAACCCTGTCCTTTGGTTCAAGATTTTTATCAGTTTTAAAATGATGCTTACAAGTCAATTGATAGGACAGAACAAATACCGCGGGTGATTCACAGTCTGTCATTAACAGTGTGCTGAAAAGGAAGACTTTTCTGAGTTTAATAATAGGATGGCTGGGTCAAATGCTAGGTCTGTAAGAGCTGCTTCGTAAAAAAATTTTTTTTTTTTGAGATGGAGTTTTGCTCTTGTTGCCCGGGCTGGAGTGCAGTGGCACGATCCCCGCTCACTGCCACCTCCGCCTCCCAGGTTCAAGAAATTCTCCTGCCTCAGCCTCTGGAGTAGTTGGAATTACAGGTGTATGCCACCATGCCTGGGTAATTTTTGTATTTTTAGTAGACACGGAGTTTCACCACGTTGGCCAGGGTGGTTTCGAGCTCCTGACCTCAGGTGATCCACCTGCCTTGGCCTCCCAAAGTGCTGGGATTACAGGCGTGAGCCACCACGCATGGCCTGCTTAGTAAATTTTTAGTGATAGTTTAACATAGCTAAAGACTATACAAAGAATGGAAACTTTCCCAGTACCATAAGCTGCATCCTGCTCTCTGAAGGTGGGGAGGGTGTTGGAGCTTCAGTTTGAACCACTTGACAGAACCAATCAGATCAATGTTCAGTTTTTTATAAATTTAAATAAGAAAACCAAATAATTTAACCTTTAGATATGAAATAATTGCCTTGGGATAATAGTATAGAATCTCTCATTTAAGGGCTATTGTATGAAAGGTTAGAGCTAATCATTTTGTTTTAGAATTTAATATGCAAAAAGTATGTGTCTCTTGGGCATATACTTATATCCATGTATTTTATGAAATTATTTCCAAGACATGGATGCATCTTTTTTCTACGCCTTCTTTGTGCAGCTGTGGGAAGATAATTAGCAACATATAGAAAGTACTTTGAAAGTAGAGACGTGACAAGCAATCACTCATACTTCTGCCGAACTGTCCCAGGCTGTTTGTAAGTGGGGTCAACAACATGTTGACGACGTGGTTGAATGCTTTATTCGAGGTAAAGATGTGTGATCTTTGAATGAAGTTATTAATGATATGACAGAAATCTTGAAAACCTCTCATTTCAATGGGAAACGACAGTCAAAGCCTTGTACTAACAAGTCAGCTGCCAGGGCGCAGCTTGGAGCACAAGATACTGTGCCTGTGGAGGTTGGCTGCACCAGTATGAAGTAGGAGAAGCATTAATGCTGCGAATCTCAGTCTTTCTGCCTAGAACCTTATCAGGGCAATGTAGTACATGGCTAATGGTTTTCCTAATTAAGTTAGAACTTTCTTTTTCTAGTTTTATACTGAGTCAGTGTAGATATGATTGTGGTAGAGAATGAACAAAAGATTTCATTTCATGCTAAGTCTTGTTCTCACCACTCCCATAGTACAGGGTACCTGATGGAGAAAGGGTAGGCGCGGTGTGGGCCAGGCCGAGGGGACCTGGCAGAGTCCCCAAAGGTTGGAGGGTGGCACAAAGAGCAAATGACCATTTATTCCTGAAATTCCAGTATTCTTAAATAGTATTCTAGGCCCCACATCTCCCCTCAAGAAAAACATTTCAGGTGGACTGAAAATGAGGGAACCACTCCCTTAAAACAAAGAGAAAGTTTCCTCCCAGGAAGTGATGTGGAAGCTCCATCCACCAAGTCGTGGGTGGTAGCTGGACAGTGAACGGTGACTGACCCGTTAGTCCCGGGGTCACTACAGGAGGAACGGAGGCTCCTCCCTCTTCTCCTTCAGCTCTCTCGGACCACGGTGTCACTGAGAGTGACTGTCCTTATGTTATTACATAATCAGATCATGCAGGTAATAGGAGCTCTGATCCTTTTAGAAATAATTTGAGGGAAATGATTTTAGGAGAGGATTGGAACAAACGCTTCTTGGGTTTCTTCTAGTTTACTGCACAGAAACCATTTGCTAGCAGCTTAATGAATCCCGATCGATGGCGAACCGTCACGTCAGGGTAACCGCCCTCATTTTCTCTGTTTACAGATTTATTTTGGTCACTCAGATATTTACCTCTGCTCCTCAGAGATAGTGAGCTGATACTGTATTTTTCATCAATTTAGAACAATGCATGAGAAAACAAAATACTGGCCTTTCCTCACCTGCCCACTTCTCTGATTAACATCCAGAAACAATTCACTTCTGAGCAAAAAGGCCCCGCTCCTCTGTCATTTTTTGCAGCACACTGTGCTCCCTGAAGCTGTAGGTATGTCCCCTGTTGTTGATGGGATAGCCCCATCTATGTTTATGCTGTTTAATTGTGTGAGTTCCCTGTAATCTGTAAGAAGAGAGCCGCCTGTCCCGGGCCGTGAAACGCCTGAGACAGCCGATCGTTATGCTCCGGTTCAGACTGTTAACGCTGTAAAAACAACAATCTCGGTTTGAAGGGAGATCAGCGGAGCTTATTCTGATTAAAAGGAAGCAAAGTATTTTAAGTGGCTGGTGGGTGAGGGGAAGTCAGGTACAGCCGTGGTATCTGATAGGTGGGGTCTTAGCCGGTGTTGACAGCTGAGGTTTAGGAGAAAATGCTCGGAGTAAAGAATGCCATTCTCTTCCCAAACATCCAGCTATTTGTTTGAATATTATCAGCATTTTCAAGAGGGGTTTTCAAACATGTGCAGAGCTTCAAATATGTAGTCCTTCAGTTCAGCTTTTTGAAGCCTTGGGAAATCCAGTGTAGCAACCACAGTTGGACATTTTATTACAAAAATAACCTGCAAGTAAAATGTAGAGTGAAGGTGTTTTTCCCACTAACTTTTGCAACTATGTTTTAATGTTAAATTTGTTAAAGACTCTTTAATACACACACATACGCACACATATGTATTCACTAATGTGCTTGTAATCTAGAAATTGTGACCAGGTAATTTATCATAAACAGGGTAAATAGGTGCTGTGTAGTTATAAAAGCCATTTTATGCTTAGCTAATTATGTTTTCCTCTGCTTGCTACACACATCATATGGATTTCTTTTTAACAACATTACCTGGACATAAAGGGAAACAATCCGCATACACAGATTTTGAGTTTTAGAAAAACCTAATATTTCAGAGAAAAGGCTCCTCTCCTTTCATAATCAAGCTGGATGTAGGCTGATTCATTCACTCGCTCACTCAGCAGGTACAAGAGGTGGACACAGAGCACCTGCTGTGTGCCAGGCACTGTTTGGGTGTTTGGGAAATGTTAAACATACAAGAGGTCAAATCTGAGCTTTAATAGAAATCACGTTCTCATTTGAGGAGACAGATAGTAAGTAAGTGAGTAAGTTCCATGCCCATTAAGCCAGCCAGCCATGAGTGCTGTGGAGAGAGACCGAGGCAGGGCATGCTGGGTGGGGTGGGGGCCCGGGGTAGGGGGCGAGGGTGGCCTGGGCCTCGCTAGGCAGAGGCTACAGGAGCGTGGCCATCCCTCGGCTCTGGGGAGATGTGCCTGCTGGGCGGCTGCAGGTGCTGTGGGGAGAGGCCCATGTGGCGGGGACAGAGGGAGCAGAACGTGCCCTTGGCCCAGGCCAATGTGCAGGGTCGTGAGCACAGAACCGTGGTGAGAAAGAGCCCTGAGGTTCGTGTCCAGCAGAGACGGGACTGATCTGAGCTTGAAAATCATGCTCTGGCTTCTCTCTCTCTTTTTCTATTGTTGTAAAATATGCACTATGTAAAATTTACCATTGTAATTGTGCAGCAGCATCAAGTACATTCACACTGTTGTGCAACCATCACCACCATCATCTCTAGAACTTTCTCATCTTCCCAAACTGAAACTCTGTCCCCATCAAATTACTCACTCCCAATCCTCCTGCCAGCCCCTGGCACCCACCGTTCCATTTTCTGTGTCTGTGAATTTGATGACTTGGGGGACCGCGGACGAGTGGATCAGACAGTGTGTGTCATTTGCTGACTGACTTCCTTCACTGAGCATCGTGTCTTCAGGGTTCTTACCCACTGTGGTGTGCGCCAGGATTTCCTTCCTTTCTAAGGTGGAAGAATATTCCCCTGTCTAGATGGACCACATCTGGTTTGTCCCTTCATCTGTTGATGGACACTTAAGTGGCATCCGCCTTTTGTCTGTTGACAATAACGTTGCCACAGACGTGTTTGAGTCCTGGCTTTCCCTTCCTTGGATGCACACCCAGAAGTGGAAGTGCTGGGTCCTGTGGTGACTCCGTGTGACGTTTTGAAGGATTGTCACACCCTTTTCCACAGTGTTGCACTGTTTTATATTCCTGCCAGCTGTGCATAAGGGGTTGGGTATCTCCACATCCTCACCGATGCTTATTTTGTGTTTTTGTTGTTGTTGTTGTTGTTGTTGTTTGTTGGTTTGTTTGTTTTTTTATAAACTGGCTTCTCTTTGGGACAAGATTGTAGGGCCAAGGGCTAGGGCAGGAGGAGCCGTCCAGGTGGGAGCAGAGATGCTGAGTGGCGGTGGTGTCCTGGGATGGTGGGAGGTGGGGCACAGGCGTTGCTGCTTGGTTAAACGTTGGGTTGAGAGAAAGGGAAACACCTGGGAGAGGCCCAGTGTTTTTGGCCTGAACAACAGACGGGAAGGTATTTCCTCTGCTGTGAGGGATGTGGAAAGAGCAGCTGGGGACAGGAGCACCAGAGGGCTTGAGGTGGATGCATTACGTCTGAGATGCTCTTTGGCTGTGGATGTGGCGGGGATGGGTTGCGGCTGAGTGGCAGGTGGACGGGTGAGACTGGGCTCTGAAGGAAGTTTCCACTGCAAATACAAATGCAGTTTACTGTGAACTGCCTTCATCTGGCTACAAGACGAGGAAAGGGGTCTGCTGTGACCTGTGTATCTCTGGTCACATCCTGACCCAGCTAACAGAATGACACACAGAAAGCACGTGATGGGATGCAGCAAGGGAAGGTGAGAACAGCCACTCAGCAGCAGCCCTTAACCCAAATGTCCATCTGTGACAGACTGGATTAAGAAAATGTGGCACATATACACCATGGAATATTATGCAGCCATAAAAAAGGATGAGTTTGCATTCTTTGTAGGGACATGGATGCAGCTGGAAACCATCATTCTTAGCAAACTATCACAAGAACAGAAAACCAAACACTGCATGTTCTCACTCATAGGTGGGAACTGAACAATGAGATCACTGGGACTCGGGAAGGGGAACATCACACACCGGGGCCTATCATGGGGAGGGGGGAGGGGGGAGGGATTGCATTGGGAGTTATACCTGATATAAATGACAAATTGATGGGTGCTGACGAGTTGATGGGTGCAGCACACCAACATGGCACAAGTATACATATGTAAAAAACCTGCACGTTATGCACATGTACCCTAGAACTTAAAGTATAATTAAAAAAAAAAAAAGAAAAAAAGAAACGGCTCCTCCTTGGAAGGGCTGTGGCATTTGTCTTCTTGTCCTCCTCTGTCCTCTGCACCTCTCGGTCTGTCCTCTGTCCTTTGAGCCAGCTCCCTCCTTTCCCCCAATCTCCCCTCTTCCCCCAGGTGACACCTGAATCCTGAGGGCCAAGGTCTTCCTCTTGTAGGTCTCACAGAAACCTTTTATTCTCAGATTGCAGTGATTTCCATTTCAAATCCCAAGCTGAAGCCAGGAGCCACCGATTCTTAATTATGGAAAGTCTTATGCAAACCTGATGAATATTCGTGTCTTCCTGTCAGGCCTGTGTTTATGGTCCGATGGCTCTCCGGGTGTCAGCCATGTGGGAACGAGAGGAACATGATGCAGGCCGCACGGGGAACCTACCCATGTGATTTCCTGGCTGGAGCTCTCCCTGGAGCTGGAGAAGTGTCCAGCCCCCCATGCGTCCCCCCAGTGTCTCCTTTCTGGGCCTCACTTCTGCTGTCTCCCTGCATGAGATGATGTCATGATCACCGATTCTTCCCACCTCTTCCCCCTGCTCCTACCACCACTGAGGTTCTTCCCAGGTTTCCAGGGCACTCCCAGACCTGCCCCCTCTGTAAGATCCTTTCTCATCATCACAGCGTGGATTCTTTCCCACTTCTCTGAAATCTCAAAGCTTTGTTGTTGTTGCCGGTTTCAAGCCATCTGATCATGTAATCATGTTGTTTTGTGGGAAGGTCTTGCTCTTCTACTCTGCCAGGCAGAGCTTCTGAGGATAGAGGTCATGTCTATGATTCATTTGGTCTCCTGCTGGTTTTCTGGCCCCGTGGTGGGCAGATCAGAACAGGCTCCACCAGTATTGCTGAAGGAGAGACAGAGCCTACCCTTCACACACCTTGCATATGAGGGTGTCTCACGGTTTCTTCCACATAAATCGATGGCTTCTTGTAGGGCATTACATGGTAAACAATAACAGAAGCAAGATTACCCCGAAAGATGGCCCATCGTTTTTGGTGACTGTGGTCATCTCTCTGCCAATAGTTCCATCTGATGTCGGTACAGTGTCTGGATGTGAAAACAGAGAGCTCGTTGCGGGAGGCATTAACCTGGCCCTGTGCTCACATGGAGATCTGGCCATGAACTAGAGCTAGGACGGGTCTGTGCGCTTTGGAAGGCAGCAGAACTGGTCCCATCCTACTCTTGAATTTTCACCAGGATCAAATGTTTGGGAACATGGGACATTGGTGTGTTGGAGGAATGTGTGTCTTTGGTTGGCCCAAGCACTGGGGAGCTGTGTCTCAGAAGCCCGGCGCGTGCTCCAGATGTTTGGGGGAGACCACGTAGTATGAGGGCAGGGAGCAGCACCTCTCAGCACGGCACCGGGTGTGCACCTCCATCTCAGGCCACACAAGGCCACTGCAGTGCAGCACCCGGATCTCCCTTCAGGAAAAAGGATGAATTCCTCCAGCTTCCAGGGTGCTGCCAGCAGACAGCACTCACCGTCGGCATTCCCTGGGAACCGCTTCAGGTGAGTGCACAGACCTGCCGAAGTGCACGTCTCCTCAGAGAAACCCACATTCAGTGACGGAGAGAAGCAGGTGTGCAAAGGCCTGGTCTCTCGCCCCACGAGGGAGAGTGCTGACGGTTGTGGGGTCGGTGGAGGCCTCCCTGAAACTGCAGTTCTGCTCTCCTCCTCCCCGCAGGCTGAGATTCCGGAGGCCGTCCTGGCACACTCCCGGTATGCCAGCCTCCTGTGCAAGGTTTTCCTCTTGTGGAACCCACGAGGACAGCCCCAAGGCATCTTGGCCGTTCACTCCCCAACAGCACCTTGCATTCGCGTTCGTGAGTTCCATCAACACCACCTCGGCCTTCAAGCCTGCCCTTCCCCGGGAGTAAGCATGGGGTGCTCAGATGGAGTTCATCTGTAAATCACCCTGGATGCTGAAATTCATCTAAATTAAGTAATGTGTACACAAAACCAGGTCTCACTGGGGCCTTGCACATGCGCACGCGTGTTGTGAGTCCTCTGGGGTCGAGATGATGCTAAACATCTTTAACACTCCCCTCGCGCACCCTACGCTGCAGCATCTGACCGTCTCTTCCCGTGCCTGTTGGGGCCGTGGGTGAGCTGGCGGCCCACGTTTTTTGTCCTGTGAACTCCGTGGCCCCTTGTCCTAGGGTCCCTGTCTTGCGCGGTTCCATCTGCAGCATCTGATCATCTGTCTGTCGGGAGACGCTCTCAGGGCACCCTGACCGTGTGCTGGGTCCCATCGTGGTAGCTGGTGTCTTACCCCTTTCCGTTGTTTTTATTCTCAAAGACTTAGCTCCGGGCTTTTGCCTTTCCTATTTGATCTGATGCCGTTTAACCAGCTAGAAGTCTTTCCCCTTTAAATTGATGAGCAGATTTCTTCATGGTGTTTTGTTACACTATGAGTTCCTTGCCGGCAGAGCCTGTGTTTTGTATACCCGAGTACGTCCCTGGGCATCTGACTTTCTGCTGAGTCCATAGCAGGCGCTCACACCTGCTTCCTGAAAGAGTAAGAGAATGCTGCCGAGGTCGGGCTGCACCAAAACTCCCAGCCTGAGCGTGACAGGTAGAAATGCCTTCTGTGGTTACCAAGGCAGGTTAATGTTCGGTAAGAATTCCTTTCAAACGCCTTCCAGTCTCCTGGAAATTCTATACACGAACAGTAACCTGCCAGGGATCGAATTGCAAGCCAAAAATCGTCCTATGAGGGTGAATAGAGTTCTCAAAGTTTTATTTAGTAACCTCCCTTTACAAAGCTATTTTTTTTTTTCCTAAGTGAGAAACAAAACCAGAATTCTAACTCCAAGTTAAACCTAAGCAAACAGTGGTGAACACAATGGATTATGGAACTGTAACCGGAGCTGGGCCCAACCCTGAGCAAATGGTGCAGCCAGCGAAGTGTGTCTTTGATGCCCTCTCCCTTCTGTGGGCTCCACCTGCACCCTGATCTGGGCTCCGTCACAGGCATCTCCATGAACTTCAAAGCTGGAACTCCACCCACAGCTGAGCTGCACCCAGACAGAGATGCAGGCGGAGCTTTCTAAGGAACCCAAATTAGCAGCTCATGGACCCAGCGTTAATTTGCTTTTGCTGCTGGCTGACTTTGAACTCAGTATCTCAGTTTTCTTTCTGGGTCACCGGCTTTGAACTTCAATGCTTCGGTGCCTGCATTCTCTCTTTATAACTGAGTGCGCCCCAGGACCTCAGAGGACCCCACGAACCCAACCACCACCTGCCTGGACTGAGCCTGCCTCTGCTGCTCAAATCCTCACCTGCCTCAGCACCCTGAGACGGACACCTCGGACCCCGCATGGATTGGAGACACTTATTGGCAGTCCTCATGCATTCCTCTGACCTTGGAGGGCTCTTTTGGTTTAAGACTGAAGCCCAGGACTGAGCAAAAGGAGATGGGGCTGAGAAAATGGGATCATCCTGTGTCTGTCCTGGGATTCTGGGCTTTTCTGTCCATTAATTCACCAAAGGAGGAAACTTAGCTCCCTGATCGTTCAAAACACATGTGCCTTTTCCCCTCAACTCCTCATTTTCTTTTCCTGACCAACCTCCAGTTGTCTGATAAATAAATCAGTGTGACTTGCCAGCAGTGACAGACCCTTTTGTAATGTGAATGCTTCCAAAGTAGTGGGTGCATTTCCAGAGGGCGTCCCTTTATCCACCCAGGTCTCATTTTCACAGGGACTTCAGAACAGAAAATAATTTTGGTGGCTTTTAGTTCTTTTCAAACAATAGACACACAGCTGGCTACCTGTTCTGCCTGTGTAAGGTGGGCATCCAGAACTCAGTAGAAATGGGGGCTGAGGAACACGCACTTGGAGAGCTTTAATCACAAAATAAGAAAAATAAACACAACTGCAACTTGCAAAGGAAATAAAAATGAACAGCTACCTAGATTTTCCCCTGCTAATCCCACACATTTTATGATTTGAAAACCAAGGTATAACCAGCATCCCAGAATTCTTGAGCTAGACCTGGCTCCACCCCCTCATTTTAAAGATGAGGAAACTGAGGTGCTGAAGGGTTAAACGCCCAAGGTCAGGGTTTGTGGCAGTGGGTGGCAGGCAGGACCACATGCTGCCAGTTTCTGGCCATAACTCCAGGGCTTTCCAGGGGCAGAGCAGGGCGGCGGGGCTTTGTCAGGCGGTGCTGCAGCTGTCCATAGCCCACTCTAACCTCGGTTCCGCTTCTCCCACGTGGACTCCTACTCCTGACATGTGGCCACTAGAATGTCGCCCACGCGAGGGTGGGTTATTTGTTCTGTCCACTGATGGATCCCGGTGCCTGGACTCATGCCTGCCACAAGTGTGTTGGGAGAACATCTGGGGGTCTCTGAATACATCCGGTGTCCTCCTGACTCCATGGCTTCAGATGGGCTAACTCCTCATCCTTTCTACCTCTCCAGAACCTATTCCCTTCTTGAAGCTTCAGCTCAAATGCCTTTTTGTGCAATCATCATTCTGAAATGTTTCCTCCTCTCCCTCTGGATTCCTGTGGCATCCCTGTGCATGGTGATTTGAAGTTGCCTTATTCTCTCACCATATGATAGGCACTCAGAAACATGTCTCATGTACCTAAGATGCTGCCCATCAACACCTGTTCTTTGGTTGATTGGCCTCTGTCAAGGAAGAGTTGCCCTGTTTATTGGTTGATTGGCCCCTTTCAAGGAAGAGTTGCCCTGTTCATTGGTTGATTGGCCTTGTCAAGGAAGAGTTGCCCTGTTCATTGGTTGATTGGCCTTGTCAAGGAAGAGTTGCTCTGTTCATTGGTTGATTGGCCCCTGTCAAGAAAGAGTTGCCCTGTTCATTGGTTGATTGGCCTTGTCAAGGAAGAGTTGCCCTGTTCATTGGTTGATTGGCCTTGTCAAGGAAGAGTTGCCCTGTTCATTGGTTGATTGACCTTGTCAAGGAAGAGTTGCCCTGTTCATTGGTTGATTGGCCTTGTCAAGGAACTGTTGCCCTGTTCATTGGTTGATTGGCCTTGTCAAGGAAGAGTTGCACAAGTTCCTTTCGCGGGAGGCCCTTAGGGTTTTGCTTCAAGGGTGGAGGTGGTGAGTCTTGTGGAATAGACACTTTGCCCGACAGGGGCAAGTGCTAGAGGAGAGACCCAACAGCAGCTGTGGTGGAAACTCACGACAGGCAGGGAGGACTACTTCAGTTCCTAAAGGGAAGATAGAACAACTTTCAAGGCAGTAATTCAAGGCAGTTTCAAGGCTGGGTGCTGGCAGAGTCTCAGCATTTTTGGGCTGTGGCAATCAGCCCCATGCCAAAAAGGACATAGTTTAAAAGAGTCAGAATGTGGATCTCAAAGAACTGAGAAGAGCAGAACTGCCACGCTCCGGATGACCGGGCTGGGGGTGGGTGCAGGAGAGGGAGTGAAGCCACCGGAGTTGGGGGTGGGATGATTTGGGATGGTGAGCTGGCCAGGTTATTCTATTAACAGTTTTCTGATTCTTCTATATTTATTAGTATTTTAATTTCAATCCTGATGACTTTTGTCAATCCAGTGACTCCTAGTGATCAAAAGCGCTTGAAAATCATGGGTCCTCAGATGGAAACCTCAGAGCACACAGACATTTACCATGCAGTGTCTTTATTTTCATTCTTTATTTCCATGGTCATCGCAGAAATTCCTGAGTGGATGGTCAGTGGCTTTGCCGGACCGAGGGCTTTGAAAGATGGCTCCATCTGCCTCCTTAAAGCCCAGGGTCACGGTTTGCCCCATGGAACTTACAGCCAAAGGTAACGCCCAGGAGGTTCCCTCGCTTTTGCTGAGGAGGCCGTGGCTGCGGAGGGCCAGTGTCTTGTCGGAGACCTCATCTCTTCTCACTGGTATTGGCGACTTCCTCCTGAAGTCTGGCTCTCCTCCTGTTTGGACTCCTCTCCGGCCCTTTCTTCCTCTGCCCTCCCCGCCCAATGCTGCCCCGAGAGCTTGGCCCCAGACTGGTGGCACACCCAGCCCCGCCCCTTCTGTCCACTGCAGACCTTCCTTGGGCTTCTGGGTGGGAATGCTCCCCTCTTCCTGTCTGAAACCTTGTCATCTCGGAAAGCCCAGCTGGTGTCATTCTTCCCGGCATATGTTTGCTTATTTTTCATTTTACCCCATACAGGTTTACAGCACTAATAACTCCTCTTCCGCCCATCATCAGTGGCACACCCTGAATTATTCCTGGACTCCTAGCCGAAACATCTCTGTCCTGAGGGCAGGGGCTGCACCTTCTTTTGAATCCTGGTCATGTCTATTCAGTCAATACCTGACTGATACTTCAGAGTGAGCTGTCTAAAGTAACAGCTGAATTTTCTCTGTGAAATATAAGATCATAACTAATAACTCATGTGCTCATGCAAAAGATGGGCCTTGTGGGAAACATGCTTATCTCTACTCCAGAGGTCTGCGTCCTTTCTGCAGTGGGATTCAGGGAGCCCCAGGGCTCTGCGTGGCTCCTGCAGTCTTGTTATTATTATTATTATTATTATTATTTGAGAAAGAGTTTTGCTCTTGTCACCCAGGCTGAAGTGCAGTGGCGCAGTCTCGGCTCACTGCAACCTCCGCCTACCAGGTTCAAGCAATTCTCCTGCCTCAGCCTCCCAGGTAGCTGAGATTACAGGCACTCACCACCACGCCTGGCTAATTTTTGTATTTTTGGTAGAGATAGGGTTTCGCTGTGCTGGCCAGGCTGGTCTGGAACTCCTGACCTCAGGTGATCCACCCGCCTCGGCCTCCCGAAGTGCTAGGATTACAGGCGTGAGCCACCACGCGCAGCCAGTCTTGTCCTTATTCTTAAAAGGATTGCCTTTCAGGACTCCGCTATTTCCCTCTGTCCCCTCTTCCCATGCCTGTCAGGGGCAGGGGGTGAGCTGGCGGCCCACTTTTCATGTCCTATGAACTCTGTGGACCCTTGTCCCAGTGTCTCTGTCTTGTGTGGCTCCAGCCGCTCAGCCTCCACAGTCCATTGCTATGTGATTTTGTGACGTGGAAACACGTATCCATTAAACATGGAATTGAGAGCATTAAGC
Organism: Trachypithecus francoisi; assembly: GCF_009764315.1. Classification (NCBI taxonomy): domain Eukaryota; kingdom Metazoa; phylum Chordata; class Mammalia; order Primates; family Cercopithecidae; genus Trachypithecus; species Trachypithecus francoisi. The sequence goes on from NW_022681469.1 coordinate 2,873,891, forward strand.
TATTGAAGCTAATAACACATTGCAGTTAAGCGCCTCGAAATTCACCCATAAACTTGGGAAGGCTTCGTAGTCCTCACTTGGAATCGAAAGCTGGGATGTGTTGCAAAGGCTTTGATGCAGGAGTGGAGTCAGAAGCCTCCAGGTTTGTTAATGATTAGGCAAGAGAGCCACGTTCTCGACGTGGACTCGTTCCAGGCAGCAATGACATCTTACTTCCCGGGTGCCATGCATTTAAAGGCGCTTCCTCAGTTCCGAGTTAGCCCTCAGTACAGTCTGCTGAGGTGGGCAGGGCGGCTGGGACAGGTCTCACTTTATCAGTATGCAAAACACAAGCAAGAGAGAGAAATGTGCTTTTCCCAAGGTAAGTCCCTGGGGCTTTGGCCACGAGCATGTGAGACACTTTGTGGGTGCCCTCCCAGGAAACCTGACCCCACCCCACTCCTTCGGCCAGCAGGACAGAGCCGTCATCCTGGGCCAGGTGTGGTGTTTAAGAGTGAGACAGTCAAAACAAATCCCATCTCCCAAATTTGGAGGAGTCCTCTTCTCGCCCCTAATGGCACGTGTGCAAATCCGTGCTGCGTACGTGCTATGTTCTCCCTTCCAGACAGACACCCTTCTAGGATTAGCCTCTCTGGGTTCCCAGTGTAAACCTTGGAACTGGGTTATTGCTATTGTCATTCTCCCTTGGCATCCAGAACACTTCACATACATTCACATTTTGCCCCCACGCATGCCCATGCACATGGAAAACTCTACCGAAGTCACAGCTGCACCTCACGCTGAGAAAGTTCTGCTAGTTTCCATAACCCTAGAAGAGCTACTTTTACACTTTGATGAAGGGATTGCACAATATTATAAGCCGTAATTACTTTTAGTAATTTAACCATCCCTGATCGAGATCAGCAACGTCAACGCAATGCTCTCAGACTGCTCAGTTTCCCCAAATGGACTTTTAAAATATTTGGCTGAATGTTTAAGGGGCCTGCCAAGACTGAATGCCGTTCACTCAATTGCACAGCACTTTAATGTGACCAAAACTACATCAGATCAAAAGCTGAAGGCTTTCTCCCTTCATGTTTATTTGATAATTGTGAGCCATTAAAAAGATGGATTTGCTGTAAGCCTCTGAGCCCGTAAGCATTTCACCAGCCTTCCCTTCGCTGCACTGTGGGTGACAGGAGCTGTGCACCGGTGTGGAGGCCACGGAGGCACAGGCTCATTGTGTTGAGGTGCGTTTCAGCTTTCCTGGTTGAATTTCACTTTGACAAGGAATATGAAAGCAGTTGAGACCTGAAAGCTCCAAGCTTCAGAATCTTGTTCTAAGCAGTCGTGAGCTTGCTCTCTGCCCTTGGGAAAGTGACTTATCCTTAGACAGCCTCAATTTCCTCATCTGTGCAAGGGTGATACAGCTATGACCCACCCCATGGGGTTTGTGAAAAACCACAAGATAGCATCTAAAACAGCATTTGGGAAAACAAAGCATTCACGAAATGTGAGGATGACAATGAAGTGAAATCATGCACGTGTTTAATTTACGTCAGTTCAACTCTATTGCTCTGGGAGAGGCACCATTCAAACAGAGCCCGGGTTCCACCTGCCGTTTGCCATCGGCTCACTGCTGGAGTTGGTGCCGTGGCTGGTGGTGCAGACCCGGAGGCCTCAGGGGGGTCAGTGCCCTCATGCCTTTGATAACAAGAGTGTCCCACGGAGTCACCTGCAGTGCTCAGAGACACCTGTTGCCCTATATGCACGACTCCCCACGTGCATATCAACCACTCTGTCTACCCACTTCTGCATCAGTGATTTGTGGAGTTTTGGGGAGATTGTCATTTTCAACACCTCCGTCTTATTTATTTGCTCACAGTTGACTCAGCTCTTCTGACCGTTTCCAGACCCGTGGGTTCTGGATTGCTGGGGGCTCATGTTAGAATTTCTGAAACGTGTTTCATAGACCCAGTAAGGAGTTCGGAGTCACAGTCAGAAAGACAGTGCGGCACCTCCAGACAGAGCCTGACTCATGAGTAAAGAAAATCACCAGGCAATCCCTTCTCGAGTCTCCTTTACCTGCTCAATGGAATTCCTTATACAGACATAAATGTTTGATCCAGCCCTGGGTCTCAACAGAGGGGATTAGGGCACAAGCAAAACAGAAGCTCCAAAGTCATGAGAGGGAAGAAAAGGTCTTGGAAGGAATTAGATTCTTCTTTTTAAGCATTGAAATAACTGTCATGAAGAAACCAGAACTTGTTGAACTTCTTCACAACCATTCTATGAAAGAATTGATATAGGCTGAAGCAATTTTTTCGGGGGCTCCTGAGCTCCAAAGGTCTTTATCTCCCCTTGACTTAGTGCCACACTTATAAATGTGTTGGCTGGGCACGGTGGCATGCACCTGTAATCCCAGCACTTTGGGAGGCTGAGGCGGGTGGATCACCTGAGGTCAGGAGTTTGAGACCAGCCTGACCAATGTGGTGAAACCCCATCTCTACTAGAAATACAAAAATTAGCCGGGCATGGTGGCATGGCTCAGGCCTGTAATCCCAGCTACTCAGGAAGCTGAGGCACGAGAATCACTTGAACCCGGGAGGCAGAGGTTGCAGTGAGCAAAGATTGTGCCATTGCACTCCAGCCTGGCAGACAAGAGCGAAATTCTATCTCAAAAAAAAAAAAGAAAAGAAAAGAAAGAAAGAAGTGTCAGTGATACTCCCTGCAGCTATGGACATGGAAGACAAACATTCGTGAACACTTGGGTGATGGTGGCTTAGATATTTTCACCCTGACAGCACATACAATGTTGGGAGGTGGAGGGAAGGGGGTTTAAAAGGGTGCTATGGATATGAAAACAGTGAAAAGAAAAATCAGTGCTGCAGAGGAAAGCCAGCCTACCAGACACCCCTGTGGCTGCCTCACCTCTGTTCCTACAGACACTTTTGCTTCGTGTCCTTTGAACACTGAGGGGAGGAACGCATTCTGCACATACAAGTTTAAGGACCTGCATAGGGTAAGCAAGAATATGGGAGAGTTTGTCATGCTGTGCAAATTAATGATATGCTTCCTAGAATCACAAGAAGTTGAAGAACTAAAATGAAAATAGTCGCCTGTGTTTGAGTGCATTCTTGCCTCCAAAAAATGACCATCTGTTGCTAAATACATAATTAACACATCTGAACCACTAGGATAACCATAGTATACTGCATAATAGATAAATAATTCATATTCTTATGACTTATAGACAATTAGCATTTTAACAAAGTCTTGGCATCTGTGGGAGACCCACAAAATATGGAAAAGGAAGACATTTTCCTAATAGTGTGAGCTTATTCATTTTTTAGTTAGGTAAGTTGACAATGAAAAACTAATTACCATCTTAACTCTACTAGTTCACGTAGTCAACTGAAAGTCCTGAGAACCACCTTCCAGCGGACAGCAAAGTAAAGTGGGCACACTTTGTTGTCTTCCTCCAGATCAGGAAATTAAGTGGATCACAACTCAGTCCTTTTGTAGTCTCTCCATATCGGGAGTGGAGAGTCCTTTTGTAGTCTCTCCACAAATGTCCCTCCACCTCGGGAATGCCTGAATGCAAAGCTGGTTCTCAGCCCTTTGGAGAATGATCTAAGATGCCCAGGATTCATCCCACAGTTCCGAGTGCCTCACTCAAGACTTTCACCAGGCAGGAGAAGCCCCGCGGCCCCATGAGATGTGTGGGCTTCCCATCTGCGTGTATTATAGACAAATATGTTTGTTTTCCCACCGCAGCCTGTGGCATGGGGTGCTTTGGCATCGTGCAAGCTAAATGCACTAAAAAGAAATCATCTCCACAACCGAAAGTAGCAGTTTATCACTGCTACAGTGATAAACACTATTTAATATGAAACATATCTGGAGACTTATGTAAAATCAACCAACATATCGTCAGTGCTCCTTTGTTCTTTCTTCACATTTTTCTTTTTGCAGGGTGTGCACTCAGTAAAGGGTGATTTTCTTCTGGGGGTGTTTGGATGATGTTCACAGCAATCATCTCTCACGTTTTCAGCTCTCACCTCCGACCCGAGCAGGCTGCTCTTCCTCCATTTCCAGGAAACCATGTATATTTATTCCCCACGTTGAAACTTTCCCTTGCTTCTCTCGGCCAAATGGCCCGTCCTCTACCCTCTGACTCTCCAACCCTTACAAAGTTGCTCGGCTGCTCTGGGAGTGCCTCTTTTCCATCCCAGATCACGTATTTCTTCCTTCTACAGGTGACTGTGATCATTTTTATGATACCTTTGCTCTGGTATATAGTAGCTTTCTGTACCCATACCTTTCCCTGACTGTAATTTAAGCTTCTGAAGATTGGGGAATTTGGTTTCTGTGTCTCATTTGGTGTTCAGCAGGGTGCTGCGCACACAGTTAAGGCTGAAAAATGTTTACTGAATGGTTGGTTTCTACAAGTATCTACCAAGACGTATTTAGTGATCTATGCTAGAAACAGATATCTTAAGGGAACCTGTATTCATGCCTGTGTTTTTCTAATTTTAACCAAAGTCTCTCTCTCACTATCTCTTACACACACACACACACACACCACACCTGAGTGTAAGTATCACTGAGCCTTTGTAAGGCATTTCAGGGAATCAGAGCTGTCCTCAGTCAGTCCCTGTCCCTGTGTAACTTTGCTTTGCATGATGTCTGCACACTTCGTCCCCGCTGCTGCATCTGTTCAATAACTGAATATTTGCTGACAGTCTGTTGTATTCCAGAAAGTGTTCTGGGCAGTGAGGACACAACATGGCACCAGACAGAGGAGGTCTGTGTTCCCAAGGTGCTTATATTCTACTGGGCAAGCTCAGCAATGAATAAAGAAGCAAATAAATAACCAGTTTGCACTAGAATAAGCACCATGCCTCACCTCTCCCCCAAAATACCAGCACAATGTGATGAGAGTGACAGGGAGGGGTCTGGATGGTCACGAAGGGACTCTGTGTGGACCGAACATGTGGGTTGAGGTTTCTATGTCCAGAGGAACCATGTCAGTGAAGACCAGGAAAGAAATTCCAGGCAGACAGAACAAGGCCAAGGATCCTGTGTCGGAGCTTAGAAGAAATGAAAACTTTAAGCCTACTTTACTAATGTACATGCATGCAGTATCCTAAAGGAGTATTAGTTTCCTTAATCCAATAGTGCATTATAAATGGTTTAGCATGGTCCATTTCAGGAAAACACGACTGTTTTATCATTAGAAATTTCTCTAAGCAATTCACTATATTAATGTACCAAATGATAATTACTTCAGTAGATGTAGAAAAAGCATTTGATGAAGTTCAACATTTACTTTTGATGAACCTTCTCAGAAACTAGGAATAGAAAGAAATTTCCTTAACCTTACGAGGTCTGTATAAACAAAAATGAAGAATAAGCAACATAGTTTATAGAGAAACATAAGATTATTTCTTTATGATTAGAATCAAGACACGGATGACTGCTATCCCTGTTAATGTTCAACAGATGTGCCAACCCAAGAAATAAGACACAAAGATTTAAAAAAACCCACAAAGATAAAGATGTAAAGATAATAGGAGATAGACAAAACTATCATTTTTCATATGATATGGTTGTCTATATGGAAAACCTAACAGAATCAACAGATAAATTATTAAACTCATAATCCAGGAAAGAAACTGGATTCAAAATTAACTCACAGTTTTCAGTAATGTTTTTCTTCATCAACAGAAAGCAACTGGGTTATATAATATAAAGAAAGCAACACTCAGAATAGCAACACAGTTTACAATATTTAGAACCTAACTGACAGAGAGGCATAAGACTTTTACAAGAAAATTAAAAGCTCTGTTCTGTGACATAAAAGGGGATTTTAACTGGTGGGAAGATATACCAGGTTCATGGATGGAACAATTTAATACCATAAAGATGTCAATTTGTCCCAAATTAATCAATAATTTCAATGTAATTCCAACAAACATTTCAGCAAATAATTTTAGGAACTCAACAAGCTGATTTATTTAGAAGGATAAAGGCACATGGATAACCCAGCAATTTTTGTAAAAGCAGATCAAAAAGAGAAACATTCCCTGTCACAAGGTGCTGAGGAATGCAGGGGTGAGGGGAGCCCCGGAATCTCTCAGAAGCTCAGGAGCTGTATCCTGTGGACAATGGAAGGAATGCCTTTGAAATGGGCAGTTTTACTAGTAATTAAAGGAATGCAAATCAGGACGAGAATGTTATATGCACTGCTGTGTACACATCAGGTTAGCAAAAAGTAGACAGTGTTTTAATATCAAGAAAGGCAAGGATGTGGGGAAATGGGAGATCTCACGCACGCTTGGAAGAAAGGTGGGTGGGGCTGCCATTTTGGAAGGCAATCTAGAATTCTGCTGTAAAATTAAATATTCGTATATCTGATGATACAGCAACCCCACTCCTGGGCATACCCCAGAGGAACTGTCATTCAGGTCTGTGTATTCCATGTTTGGGGTGTTTGCTGTAACTCTGAATGTGAGGCTAGGTGTTGGAGGCAGCCTTGGGGTTCATCACTTGGGAATGGCTGGGTCAAATGTGGCAAATGGACACTGTGGGACACGGGGCAGTGGTAAGTGATGGATGAGACATGGCTTGAGTAGCAGAAACCGATCTTAAAAATGTGTTAGCCAAAAAAATAACAGGCAGCGTGAGATCTATACTTCATGACCACTTAGATCCATGTATAACATACACACAAAAAGCTGCAGGTATTGTCTGCTGAGTCTTCCTGGGTAACATGTTTGTTTTTCCCTCCAGTGGACTATCTCTTGGTTTTTAAATACCCAGTTGTCATAGACGCACATTTCTTTCAATGCAACATTTTCCAGCTGATGTTTTACAAAAAATAATCTTATGCTTAGGATTCTAAATGTCAATACGAATACAATATTTAAAACAAAAGCAAGGAAATAAGCAGGGAGATCTCATTCCTTTCTAAATTCAATGACTGGATGGTCAGAGTCCCACGTGGATGTTTTGTGAAAGACAGGGCTGTGTGTCTTGGGTGTTGTTAACACTGGGTAAGGCCACATCGCTGCATGGAGCATATCTCATCTGATTACAATAATTTGCTTCCCGGTATGGAGGTGTTGTAGTTACATTTGGAAAAGTTGGTTTGGAGTTATTGGCTAAAAATGTCCTTTGAAAATAATAGATATAGGTTCCCAGTTAGCATTTTCACGATTTTTAAGACTATATTGCCTATGTTAAGTGGCAATATCTATAAAAAAGAGATATACGTATGTGTGTGTGTGTGTGTGTGTGTGTGTGTATACATGTATATATAAATAAAATGCAGTTAACTCAACTGTTCTTGAGGTTTACAAAGAAAAAGTATCACCAGCACTACCTCTGTCACTATTACCCCCACTACCACTATCATCATCACCACCACCATCATTACCATTACCCCCTGACCATCATCATCACTATCACTTCCGCCACCACCATCATCATTGCTACCACCACCACTACCATAACTGTCATCTCCACCACCACTACCACCATCATCATCATCCCTATCACCTCCATCACCGTCATTACCATCACCACCACCGCCATTGTGGTCACTGTCACCACCGCCACGACTATCACCTCCACCACCACCACCACCACCACCACCACCATCATCATCACTATCACCTCTACCACCACCATCATCATTGCTGTCACCACCACCACCACCTTCACCACCACCACCACCACCACCATAATACCTCCACCACCATAACACCTCCACCACCACTACCACTGTCATTACCATCGCCTCCACCACCACCACCACCACCATCATCATCATCACTATCACCTCTACCACCACCATCATCATTGCTATCACCACCACCTCCACTACCACCACCGCCACCACCATAACACCTCCACCAACATAACACCTCCACCACCACTACCACCATCATTACTATCACCTCCACCACCACCACCACCATAACACCTCCACCACCATAACACCTCCGCCACCACTACCACCGTCATTACCATCACCTCCACCACCACCACCATCATCATCATCACTATCACCTCTACCACCACCATCATCATTGCTATCACCACCACCTCCACTACCACCACCGCCACCACCATAACACCTCCACCAACATAACACCTCCACCACCACTACCACCATCATTACTATCACCTCCACCACCACCACCTTGATGATCACTGTCACCACCACTATCATCATCACTGTCACACTACCACCATTACAATCACCACCGCCATTATCACAATCACTATCACCTCCACCACCATCATGCTTGCTATCACCTCCACCACCACCACCATTATAATCACTATCACCACCACTACTACCATCATTGTCATCACCACCGTCACCAGCATCACCACCATAACTATCACCTCCGCCACCACTACCACCATCATCATCACTATTACCTCCATCATCATTGCTATCATCACTGCCACCACTACCGTAACTATCACCTCCACCACCACCATTACAATCCCCACCACCATTATCATAATCTCTATCACCACCACCACCATTATCATCACCACTACCACCATCATCATCACCACTACCACCACCACCACCACCAGTACCACCATCACTTCCATCAGCATCATCACTACCATCACCTCTTCCACCTCTGACCCCACTACCACCACCACCACAGCAACAAAACTTAACAAAATCCATGAGAAACAACCAAAGGCAACGGCAAACAAGAAATCAAAAAAGCATGTTGATTATTAGTAATAGTAATATCTGATGTGAGTGGGTAGGACCATGGTAGAGCTAAAATACTGGTTAACAGAGCGTGGAGGAGGGGAATAAGTTAAGAAGTCAGACACTGTGAGATGTCTTTCTCCTTGGCAGGCGGGAGTAGCCCATGGCTTTATGCTCCTCCGTGGTGGCTCACTGGGAAATGGTGAGACTGGGATGGGCAGTCAGTGTCCTTGCCTGAATCCCATCCATGCCGGTTTATGGCCTGTCAAGATGCTGGTTTATTTTAATGTAAATGCAGCCTCCCAGCCCCTAAATGAAGATCAACTTCAGCTTTCAGCCGTAATGTCTTGAGAGAGACTTCTCTGCGAGAGTAAGTGCAGCGCCATAAACTAATTCCAGCTGAACTCCATTTCCCACTTCATCTGCATGAGCCAAGTCCTCATCCTGGAGCTTTTTAGGACAGTTTACACCATGTTGCATAAATTGAGAATCTCGTCGAAATAATCCCTTTCTATCCTCACTGCTTCTACTCTTTAAATATCTGATGATGTTTGTCTTGTCTTCACTTAGTCCGTGATTAGGAAAGCTGTACACACTTAGCGTCCTTAATCTTTCTTCCTAAATCAATCCTTGAAACCAGCCCCTTAATATTGTTGTTACTCTGTTCTTCTCTGAACCTCTTCCAAATTGTCTCTCTCTCTTGTATTGAGCTGCCAGGCCTGAGTAAGCTGAAAGCGCTGTTGTAATGCGTACAGAGTCACTAATGCACCCTTGCAGCATGCTAATACTTTGGCCCAAGTCTCCTAAGATTGTCTTCTCTCCGTCCTCCTCCATTTCTCTCTGTAGGTATAAGCCAGATTCTCTGCTCTCTGCTGACTCTATTTTGTCGTGCAGGATTATTGCTTTTTAATGATCTCCCCAGCGTGTTAGAGAATGGAATGCAAACCGGGAGAAGAAAGCTCGGACTGTAAAAGGAGGTGTGCGTTACTTCCTTCCCAGTCCTGAGAGTCAGTGCCCCTTGTCTCTTTCCCTGACAATAACTGTATTTTACATGAATCTCTCCCTTTAAGCTTCCCCATGAGTTTTCATATAAGATCCTGACAGTCACTGCATAAAATAGATAGGCAACATCTGATGTCCCATTTTATAGGTGTTGCAACCTGAGGCTCAGAAAGACAGGAAGTCAACTGCTCAGGCCACTGCGCGTCACTTGAACTTCTTCCCATTTCATAAATCTGTTCTTATGCTCCCTTCTTAAGTGAAACCTTAAAATAATTCCTGTAATACTCGGGTAGACACATTCCCAGTTTGGCAACCTTTTATCAGCTCTTATTTGTCCTCTTGTTGCGGGCTTTCTGCACAGCTATAATAGACATGACTTATTTATATGTTGTAAATGCTAGGATGAGTTACCAAGCAAGCTTTTAGGACAGTCTGTCAGCTTTGTTCTGATTAGTTCTAATGCATGACTGGTGCTAGTTTCAAGTCCCAAAATATCTAACTGCAAAACCCTGCTTTTTATATGAAGAACTGTTAGGGGTGGTGCCACAGTTTGAATGTCCCCTCCAAAACTTTTGCTGAAATTTAATCCTCCTTGTGGCAGTATTGACAGGTGGGGCCTTAAAGAGCTGATTGCATCATGAGGGTTCTGCCCTTGGGAATGGATTAATCTGTTCATAGGTTGATGGATGAATGGGTTAACCTGGGAGTGGGAACTGGTGGCTTTGTAAGAAGAGGAAGAAAGACCTGAGCGAGCACACTCAGCCCCCAAGTTGTGTGATGCCCTGGGCCACCTCTGGATTCTGCAGAGACCTCCCACCAGCAACAAGGCCCTCATCAGATGTGGCCGCTTGACCTAGGACTCCTCAGCCTCCATAACGGTAAGAAATAAACTCCTTTTCTTTACAAGTTACTCAGTTTCAGGTATTCTGTTACAAGCAACAGAAAATGAACTAAGACAGGTGGGAAGAAAGAGTGAAGGGCAGGGCAGCCTTATCTGGCTGCATCGTTGAACACTGTATAAGCTTGGGAGCATCATTCTCACAGATTCCAATGTGAATGGCCTCCCCTGCAGTTCTGTAGTGCACCTCTACGTCAGAGACCCCGGCAGGAGTTAGGGTGTTCTGTGCAGCCTGCACCTCCACATCACAGACCCTGGCAGGGGTGAGGCTGTTCTGTGCAGCCTGCACCTCCATGTCGGAGATCCCGGCAGGAGCGAAGAGTGCTCTATACAGTCTGCACCTCCACATCAGAGACGCCAGCAGGGACAAGGGTGTTCTGTGCAGCCTTCACCTCCATGTCAGAGACCCTGGTGGGGACGAGGGTGAGGGTGTTGCCAACTGCAGAAGCGGGAAACTGTTGTGCCCAATGGCTTCATCACACCCCATGCCTACAGGGAGGGGTTCAATGTAGCATTTGAGATAATTTCCAAACCAGCTTCCATTCATGCTTTAAGCCTTGCCTTCCTTCATTTCCCACGCCAAACCTATAGAATTCCCAAATCTCCTTTGGCTCCGAACTTGCTTCTCTCCCCACCCAGTGCGGCCCATTCCTGAGACATCTCCCTCACTCCAGAGCGAGCTGCTTCCTCCTCTGTGCCCTTACCTGTTTGCAGGTGCATGATTGCCTGACCACATGGATCAGTAGTGAATTCCCAGTTGGGCTGTGAGTTCTGAGGGGACCAGGCTCTTGGTTCAGTTGCTTCTTCCCAGCCCTTTACACAGGTTGCGTGCATGGCCGGCACTCAGTTTGTTGAATGAATGTTTGAAAAGACAATATTCTCTATTCTTCATTCATCTCTCTTATCGGTGATCCAGATTCACAAAATGGATTCTTAGGGAAATAAAGCAGCGACCAAAGGCTATCACAAGAAAAGTTTACTCAAAAATGATCCGTTCAATGAAACATGAAGTGTCTAATATGTGCCCATTCTATGGTAATGTTTTTTAATAAAAACCTTTGTTCTTGCTTTCCAGGAGTTTGGAAAGGCAAGGCCAGCATGCTCTACAGGAAAACCGGATAGGTGTTAACCTTGTTGGTCAATGGCACTGCCTGGAGACGTCCCAAGGGCTGCCATTTGGTTAGGCTCATTGAGAGATACAGAAAAATAGGAGTAAAAGGCTTCACAATTTTAAGCATCTTGAGGAAGAATGCTGCATAAGGGGCTGAATGATGCCCCCAACCCCCCAAAATTAGTCCACTTGGAGTGGACTTGAATGGGACCTCATTTGGGCAAAAGTGCCTTCGCAGATGTAATTAAGGACCTCAAGATGAGATCATCCTGGGCTAATCAGGTAGGCCTGAGACCCCATGACACAGACAGGGACACAGGGAGAGTTCCACGTGACAGTGGAGAAAGGGACTGGAGGGATGCTTCTGTGCCCAAGGAACACCAAGGATTGCCAGCAGCTCCCAGGAGGAGACAGGATGGAGCGGGCGCTCTCCAGAGCCTTCGGAAGGAACCAACTCTGATACCGGATTTCTGTCCTGCAGAACTAGGAGAAAATGCATTTCTGTTTGAAGTTACCAAGTTTGTGGTCATTTGTGACAGCAGCCCCAGGAGATGAACACAGGGTGGCTCCATGCCAGGCTAGGAGGGCAGGAGGCTGGGGCTCTGTGTGCTCCAGGGCTCACTCAGGCTCACTCTGGGCATTCAGTGCAGTGTTTGGGGCGCCTGGCGATGCTGGGTGTGAGGAGACGTGGTCTGTGCCTTCTGGCCCATCACATAATTTGCTTTGGGTGCTGATATCAACCACAGGCAATTTAATTCTAGACTGGAACGGGGCTGGGAAGGGTGCACCTTCCTGGCAAAAGCAGCTTCGTCCAAAGCTTGCGCCTTGGAGGCTGAGCATGGCAGGCAGGGATGTTTTCACACGGCCACTCTAGAAAGAGCGGAAATGCAGACACTTTCCTGCTTCACAATTTTTGGTTGCTTTGACTTTTGGTGTGTCTGAGAGGCTATAACTCAAGTGGCTGTTCTCCACCTTTGGTTAGATCCTGGAGTCTCTGGTAGGTTGTCGGTCAATGGTGCTGTGTGGAGGCTTCCCAAAGGCCGCAATTTTGCTAGGCTCATTGAGAGATGTAGAAGAAATAGGAGCAAAAGGCTGCACAGGAGAGATACAAGCAGCTTCTACCTTCAAATTACTGTGGTTTTTATTTGACCTGTTGGAAGTTCTGGGGTTTCTATAAAGGATAAAAACTCCCTTTGGCACAGTTTAGATCAGAAAAGTCCTGACTCCAGTCCCTTCAGTTTATGACCTGAGGAGCCTGAGGGCCTGAGGGCAGCCAGTGGCCGGAACACACGGGCTCTTTAGCTGGGGAGGGACTTGAACCCAGGTATTCTGATGCGAGGACTCTCTCCCACCACATGCAGCACAGCACTGCTTGCGTTGTTTGGTTTCGTATTGCTTTGGAATTAGTCCAACTATCACCATTGATGTGAATAAACAGACATGTATCTTTTCAGTTTGCACTACTTCAATCATAAATGAGTATTTATTAGTGTGAAGACATGCCCAGGTCCTGGAACACTCAACACATGTAGAGCCGGGTGAGTGCCATTATCCAAACAAATCACATTTTGTGGATGAAGAAGCTCCACTCATTTCACGCTCCTGTAGAAAACAAACCAGAGCCTGTTTTTCTTCGTAGCAGCTGGAAGTCAGTTGGTCTTGATTCATTATTCACTGTATTTTTTTAGATTACTCATTTCATTATTTTATGAAGGATAGGATTTATTTAACTGTGATTGCTGTGATAAATTTCCCCCAGCTCTCTCTAAGGTACCATTTCTTCTAATCAATACATCAAGATCTTGCGGTGAGACTGGGATAGCGTGGGATATTTGGGAAGAAATTCTGATGGAGTTTTAGAACATGAAGCGAGATTGGAAATACAAGTTCTGATTGGGAAGATGTTGCGAATCCTGCAGACGAGTAAAGACTCCGAGAGATACACACCATGCAAGAGGTGGTCAACCAGGTGGCTCAGCGGCAGCCCTGAGTGCAGGCCGTGAGTGGTGCCTATGTGCAGGTCCGAGGGGGAGGCAGTTTGGGTGCGGAAGAGGGATACAGAGGAGTCAGTGATAGGATCTGGCTTTAAAGGGACTTGCAGCATCACGAATGAGCTGGGACATAATTACAATTAGGGTGCAAGTCAAAACGTGGCAAGTTTCATGGAAGAGATAAAAATACAGTGGGAGCTCAATGGGGGAGTGATCACTTCTACGTGGAGGATAAGAGCGCCTCTATGGAGGAGAGGCATTGAGCTACGTCTTTATTATTACTTCCAGAAGCCAGTGAATTTTGTAATCTTAATTTTCTAGATGCCTCAAAGCATGGAGTATACTTAACTTCCCCAGAACTTAACTTAAAAAGGAAAAACTCCATGCACATGACCCAGGCAGGCCAGCAGCTGGCACATGCCACCCTTTCCTGGCCCTCTCTGGCAGTGCGGAGTTCAGAAAAGGTTATGCTTTCTGTTTTTTGAACTCAGAAAAGGTTATGCTTTCTGTTTCTTCACAAGAAAACTGGGGGGGTGGGAGGAAGGACAAAAACGTCAGTGCACTGTGCTTAAGAAGCCCTGTCTTTTTCATTCCTCTGCTGCTTCCCCAGCCACAGGGAAAACACAGGGATGATTGCTAAGAACTTAGAAGGAGAAAAAATAAAAAAAGGAAGAAAACCTACCAGAGCTATCTCAGAAATGAGATCATCTTTTCATGTGTGCACTTTAATGATCTCTTTCATTTGAAGCAATTGTAAAGGCCATAATTACTGTTATTCCTAATATTCTAATGCCAAATTGTCAACCAAAGGCACTGGGGGAATAAACGGGGCGCTGCTGTTTGATGATCTCACGTGTGATAGGACGCTGCTGATAAGACAGATTAGGACCATTGTAGAGTTTGATCAGGTAGCCAAGAAATATGTCAGCAGCTTACTGCATTCACGTGTGTGTTTGCGCCACGCCGAGTTCTTCCCCCTGGAAAATAAAAGCAATTTGCAGAAGTGCATGTGGCTTAGTCCGGTGGAGTAGCTTCACCCGGTGAACACCCCAGGCGTTCTGGAAGGCTGTGTTGCAGGAGGCGAGTATCAGAGGTTTCTCCCTGCAGCCAGCGAGGCTGCGGCTCTGCCTCGCAGCTCTGGAAATGCTAAGCAGGTAATTAACAAATCACAAGGCACAGGTGCGCCAGGTGAAGTTTGGTAAATTGCTTTTGATCTAAATTGAGATGCTTTGGGGATTTAACTTCTTAGACAAAAAGGGCATAAATAAATAATCAGGATTTTAAGGTTGGAACTTGCAAGCAAGCTCGAAAATGTCTTAATGCACTGAGGAGGTGAAGCAGGGAGACTGTTTGAGGCCAGCCCTGGATGTTGTCTACTGTGCCGTGATGTTCACGCACCTGATTTGCTCAGAAAGGCAGCTTGGCCAATGTCACACAAGTTTGGAAGCTGCACATTTTGTGAGAAGCTCAAAATGCCTCCAGTTTTAGTTTTCGTATCATAAGAAAAAAAGGGGAAGACGAGCACGGGCCACATGGTCAGCCCTGTTCCCCGGACAGGGCAGTGGTGGACCCGGGAGTGCGGTTCCTAAACCAAGTTCCTGTGGTTCCGAGGAGGAGAGATGCTCCCAGGACACCTGCGTACGATGCAGAATCTCTGAGCTGTGCCACCAGCCAGCACCTATGGCTTCACTAAACCCCACACAAAACAAGGCCTTGTGTGTGAGAGAAGAGAGACCTCAGCTTTTGGAGGTGGGAGCTTTCTCCATCATCTTTCTCTTGTGTCCACCTGGCAAAAGGAACAGGTGTGCCGGGAAGTCCCTCTTTGTCCTTTCAGACCCATATGCTGACATTCCACGTCCAGTCTGGGCCCTGCAGGCTGGTCTCTATGGACGCCACCCTCCAGGGCTCTGGCCTTCAGTTGGGTTTGGGCAATGGAAGTCCCTGGTGTAAGATCAGAAAGGGGTAAGGGGAGAGGCTGGGGCCTTTATTTCCTGGCTACTTTCCTGCCAGGTCGTGTTTGGATGGGGTCTTATTTCTCTGCCTGCGGCCCGTGGGTTTGGGTAATCACTCTTTCCCCCGTCCCTCAGGGCTAGGGTTTGTGATGGCCTCCCACTGTGTGACTCCAGGTGCCTTAGTCCCCTGCTGAATTCCAGGTCCTGCTGTGCCTCTGCAGGGTCTGTGTACGCTCTGCTCTGTGGCTCCTCTGAGCATGCAGTCTCATCATCACTGTCATAAATCGTCGTAGAAAAGTCCTAAATCCCAGAGTTTGCAATGGTCTTCTTCGCACCAGTTAGAAAACACACCACCTTTGGAAAGGATTAACCTCTTGTGGTTCAGGTAAATTGGATCTGACGTAATGCAGGAGTGTACAGCGGTGGTTTCTGTTGTTTGTTTGTGTTTTTTAGATTGATTTACTTATTTATTAGATGTATTCATGAGTCCATGCAGCAGGAAGCGGAGCCGTCACAGGGTACAAAGCGGGGACAAGTGCAGCATCGTGAGCGTGTACAGAGGGAAGTTGACAGTGGGGAGAGGCTTTGCTGAGGAAGTGGCATTTGGAAGAGGAAGAATGAGGTAAGTGAGGGGAGTGAACAGCGATAGGAGCAGTTTATGCAAAAGCTGGGGGTGCAAGGATGCTGCCGAGCTGGCGGAAGGAGGCCAGAGGGACTGACCACGGCCTTGGGGGATGGGATGTGAGGTCAGTAGGGGCTTACGAAGAAGCAGGAGAAGGGGTCTGGAATCTCTTTGGAGGGTCACAGAGAGCCATGGGAGGGTTTCCGGTGCAGGAGTGACCCAGTCAGATGGGTGGCAGATCAGACACTGGCTGTCGTGTGGGAATGGGCTGCAGAGTGTGGTCCATCCTACACAACCAGGAGCTACTTACAGGTGGGAAGCAGCGATGTCTTGGATGGGGGTGGGAGAAGGGCCGAGGCATATGTGTGGAGTGTGGAAAAAGCATAGGCGCAGGGGAAAGCCCGATGGGATGTTGGTAGCAGCTTGCATTTGATTTTGGGGATGAAGTGAAAAGTGTGTCAAGGAGTGTGCCCTGGTTTTTGGTGTGTGCAGCTGGTGGTGCTGAGACAGGGACCCTCAAGGAGGCCGGGGTGCAGGGGAATTGCCACCTGGGTGTTGAGCCGTCAGGACCCATGGAGGGGCTGGCAGCTGGACCTGCCGGTCTAGAAGGGAGGGCTGTTGGGACCTCAGTTTGGGTTTGGGAGGCATTGGTGTCGATTTCCTCACTGACATTTCCACTGGGCAAGTGCCAGGGACCCTTAAGGATCTCATCGTTTAGTCAGTCACGATTTTTGAACATGAAATAATTAGGCAGAAATATGACCAAACAAGCCTGCTATCACGTAGGCAGTGTGGAAAACAGCTGTTAGGGGAAGCCAGGAGAGGAGGACGCTCCATGAGCCAGGGGTTCGGTGGCTTCCCTCCTGGGCGTCTAAGGGCCCTGGTGCCCCATCTGAGCCTGCCCGTTCTCCTTCCCTCTTCCCTAACTCTGGTGGGGCAGGGTGGAGGTGTCTGTAGAGAGCTTCCTCTTCTTTTGTCTTCTAGGCCAGGCACCAAGCCCACCCTGCATCCATTCCCAGGGAGCAGCCGTGGGCACAGGGGTGACTGCAGAAGTGAGTCAGATTGGAGCCCTGTGAGGTCTACACCCAGGTGACCAGGCATGGCCTGAGAGTCCAGGGCCAGAGAAGGAAGGGGCATAAGTGAGGGGCAAGCAAGTAGGTGCTTAGCACCCCGACATGCAGGTGGCTTGGCACCCCAACATGCAGGTGCTCAGCACCCCAAGATGCAGATGGCTCAGCATCCTGACACGTAGGTCGCTCAGCATGCCGACATGCAGGTGGCTCGGCACCCTGACACGCAGGTGGCTTGGCACCCTGACATGCAGATTGGCATGAGAAACCCATTCCTGTTAAGGGATACCTGGAGAAGCCAGTGAAGGACACTGTGACTAGCAAACAGCTTCTCACATGCTTTCTTCACCTGGTGGCTGGGTGGCCCCGGGAAGCTCAGACGGAGGAAGTGGATGGAGCTGAGCAGCCCCAGGAGGCTGGAGGCAGGAGCAGATGTGGGAGGCACTGCTTCTCCTCTCTCTGGGACTCAATTATCTGCACAGGGTGTTCCTTCTTGTTGAAAGTACCACTGTCCACCAGTCAGTGACTACTCAAGAAATCTCTGAAAGTGTCACTGCAAAGAGGCAACGTCCACAGGGACCAACGGATGCGACTGGGGAGATGTGGCCACAGAGCAAGTGTGAACAGAATCTCTACAGTGGACACTCACACAGACTTCGTCTTTCCAGAGGTCGCCTGATAGTCATTCCTGACCAATCTCTCAGCAGTGGCTCCTCTGAACTGAACACTTTTGTGCCTTATCCATCTCCGCTTAGTGTGGTCAAGAAGGCACCACTTTATTTTTTAATTTTTCATTTGTTTTTGAGACAGGGTCCCACTCTGTCACCCAGGCTGGAGTGCGGTGGCATGATCTCGGCTCACTGCAGCCTCTGCCTCCCAGGCTCAAGTGATCCTCCCACCTCAGCCTCTCAAGTTGCTGGGACTACAGGTGCACACCACTACGCTTGGCTGATTTTTGTATTTGTTTGTTTGTTTGTTTTAGATGGGAATTTGCCCTGTTACCCAGGCTGGTGACGAACTCCTGTGCTCAAGCGATCTGCCTGCCTCAGCCTCCCAAAGTGCTGGGATTGGAGGCATGAGCCACCGCGCACAGCCAGAAAGTCACAGCTTTATAGGCCACCACTTAAATGCACCTGGCAGCTTAATGTGCAAGAAAACTTTCCTGCAGCTCCTTTAAGTTTAACAATCCTTAGGCAAAATGAATAATACAAGCATGTTTCTTCTTCATATGCTTTGTTTTAGGAACATTAAAAAATACAGTTATGGAAAGCAGAAAGCAGTTACAGTTGTATGTTTTGTAACAAATACTGTGGCCCTGATAGAATGAGCTTCTGACAAAGGCTTGTGCTTTCCAAGTGGGCCAAGTTCCAAAGTTGTCTGCAGAGTTGTCTCACAGCTCATCCAGCCCATCATTCAAATATTTAAAGGCCCTACTAAGGGCCAAGTTACTTACTGTACATCTTTAAGGATGGGTTTAACTTATATATCTATTTATTTTCAATCTCAGAATACTTTATATTGACTCCTAAAAGTATAGTATAGTGTATGTTTGTTTTGAGAATTTCATTACAATCCCTAAATTTACGTATCTCAAATGTACAGGGACTCATCTAATCAGACAGTGCTAATCTTCCTAAAACAGTGTCAAAAACAAGGGAATCAATCATGAACACGCTGAACATGAGGATCTACTGTCACAAGATATGGCTGAGTTTATTTTTTCTTCCTTCTTACTACACTCATAGAACAGAGTTCTTTTGTTTGATTATGAACTCTGGGCAAATTTGCTGTATGATAAAAAAAAAAAAGTCATGTATGCATTTGATTCTCATCCAGATGCCCTTAGGATAAGAGGTTCATTTTCATCTTCTGTTTTCCAAATGAAGCTTTAAATCTAATTAGATCTTGAAAGAAAATAACTGCAATAGGGTTTCTGTAAGTTAAGGGCCCTCATTTAAATAATGCTCTTATTTGTTTATGTGATTTACAGTAAGTGATGAAACTCTTCATGGCCAGCACGCCGCTCACTACAGGGATCCTTTGCACAGAGCACTTTGAGTTAGTTATAAACCATTCTAGACACAGAAACATTTCATTGCTAGGACATTTCATAGTGTAACAGCATCTCTCAGTGCCTGGCATGGGCCTTCTCCATATCGAAGGCCCAGGAAATATTTGTAGAATAAATGAATTCACACCCATCCATTGCCGGATGATAATTGAGTGGCTCTTCTATTAAGGGTTAGCGTTTTCATGTTAATTTAAAGTGGGGGAGTTTGAAGGGAGAAACGCTAATTTCAGACTCTAAAATAAAGACAAGTCTCCTATAGAATGAGGTCCCAGAGACTCTGAGACGTCTGTGTTGATAGGCATAGGGCTGCAGGAATTGAGAAGTGGTTGACGAGGGAGCGTCTGTTTCAGAACTGCTGTTTGCAGGTTGTGTTTGTTTGTTTGTTCCACAGCTGTTTTTGAAGGATCTTTCTACTGTTAATGGAATCAGGTACTTCACTCAGAGGCCCAAAGGTGTACCTTAGGCTGGGTTTATGGCTCAATCCAGCATCCTAAAAGAAAATGTTTGCCTAACATTTTTTTTTTTCATAAAATATATACACTCATCATCATAAATTCAGACTTCCATGGTATTTGCTTTGTGATAGAACCCCAATGTTAGGACAGTCTTACCAGGGACAGGACTAATGTGGAAACAGCTGGCTCCGCTGGCCCTGGCTGAACCGCGACGTGAATGGAGTGGCCTGTGAAGTGCTCTGAGTTCCTGGTTCAAGGTTAGGGAGATGGTGAAAAAGGCTGAGCACCTGTCAGTGCATTAAAACCATCAACCATCCCCAAACAGCTTTGGAATGAAGGCTTCCTACTCCTTAGGAATTCTGCCCTGGCTTCATTTCCTTTTAGTTTTTTCCCCTACTTGGTGAACCCAAAGACACTTGCCCAGTGGACTCCCACTCTGAGGAGATTTGTAAATATTTGACAGAGTCAAATTGAAGATCAAAAATAAAACCTGGCGCTGCTCTCCGATTTTCTCTGTGCTCCTTGCCTTTGGGGGATAGCATGATAATTAGGACAAAGGGATATTTGAGATTATGCCTTAAATAAACTGGGGCAGAACTTCTTTAAGCTTCACCAACTATTTTTATCTCTGAGACAGAAGACACCAATTTCAGTGCTCAGCTTAACTTGACTTTGACACCATGTAAGAAAAATAAAGATGGGAGATGTTCAGCTCTGGGGGCCTCCAGGCCCAGTCAGAGGAAAGGACTTAAGGGATGCCTCCAGCTCTGGGACACGAAACAGGAGCTGGGAGAACAAGGCAGGCTGTGTTCTGATCTTGGCTTGGGCCACCCAGACTCAAGATTTTCTTACCCTATCTGCTCAAAATTGAATGATTGGGATGAATGCAGTGGAAAGAACTGGCTGGGAATTAAAAAGCCCAGGCTTACAACTTCAGATCTGCTAGAATTTGCCAGCAACCTGTAGGAAAGCTCTGTCTCTTTCAGGCCTCAGTCTCGACAATTCCTTCTGCCTGTGAAAGCAGGTGGTGGTGATGTCTGACTCACTGCAGGGCCTATGGGAGAAGGGCTGTGATTTTACTGTCTGTGGGTTCTGAAGGTCTTGCTTGCACAACCAAACTTTCGGTGTGAAGGGGACGATGGTCTAGACAGGCAGGGTTTTCTGGGGATTCCCCCCCGCCATGGATTATTGATCACCTAACTAATAATAACCTGGTGATTTGAGCCCTTTTTTAGAGGTAGGTGAGAGGGATGGGTCTGGATTAAAGGACAATTTGGGATCAGCCCACAGGACAGAACTCTGAAGAGCTCAGGGACAAGCTGGCATGCTGGTCACATTATCAATTAATTACTTAATTGATAATTAGTTATTATAATAATATAATACAATTATATTATTAATATATAAATTTATGTATTTAGTAACATATAATTTCATGATTAATAATAAAATTAATGTATAAATAACTATAATACAATTAATTATTAGTTAATATAATCCATAACACATACATTAGTAGTTATGGATTATATTAACTAATAGTTAATTGTATTATACTTATTTATTAATATACCATCAATTCTCACTTTCACATTCCTGACAATGTCAGGAATATATCATTAATTATTATATTATTAATTACTTATATTATTTATTAATATACCGTCAATTCTTACTTTCGGATTCCTGACAAAGAACGGGTCTAGTCCATGAACTCCCTTTGGGTACCTTGCTCTGCCGTGCTCAAATGACTGACTCTGTGTTTCTTTGTGTGCATGTGAGCTGTCACTTCTCTGCCGTGTTGTGAGCCGCGTAAGTGAGTTAAAGGAATTGCTGCTCCTTAGTGGGGAGAATGGGTGGTTGTGAGGCTGTGGGGTGGGGGCTGGGCCTCTGGGAGCAAAGGCGCAGATGTCACACCAGCCAATCTCGATGGAGGCTTTCTTGTCATGGTGATGTGTCCGGCGCTGTGTGGGTATTTTGGGACACACAAAATGTTGAGATTCAATTGGTAAGGACCTGGTCTCACTCTCAAGACACTGGGGAGAGAAGGTAAAACATGATGTCAAGGAGGGCTTGGGGAAGTACTATCCAGAAAGTCACAAGGTGGGGGCTGCCGTTGATTTCTCTCAGTGTGACGCAGAAACATGGCTGCCTCTTCTGTTTCCCTCAGGGATGCCTCACCTTCTACACCAGCCTCGAACGTTTCACCTGCCTGCCTCCTCCACGCAGCCTCTCCTCTGTGCAGCCTCATAAGATGACTTTGCCTCCCTCCAGAGTGAACAGACATCAGGCAGTGCCACCTGACGGCTCCCTGGCATCCTCCCGACCTGTCCTCCTTTCCTCCTACCAAGGGCAGCTTGGCCACCTGCCTTTGCAGTGACCTTCCCTTATGGATGCCTCTGCAAAACTTCTCCCTTTTTTGACACTTTTGACTAGACCGGAAGAGTTCAATCTCAAAATGCCTCTCCCTGCCTCGTGGTTTTCCATCACCCCAAACTCCATTTCTTTCCTCCCAGTCACACCAAATTTCTGAAGTAGCCTACCCGTGCTAGCCATCCCTTGCTCCTACACACTCCTCAGTCCCCCGTCATGGGTCTTCTGCCCCTAAGTCCCTGGACTGGCCTCCCAGTCTGAAGGTGTTTCTTGTCCTCACCAATCTGGTGGCTCCTGCCTCTTTCTGAGGCACTGAGATCCCCCTGCCCCACCTCCTAGAGCTCCATCCTGGGAGCTTCTGTTTTTTCCAGCAACTTCCTAGATGCAGATGGTCCTCATTCTTGCTGTTTCCTAGAAGCAGGTGGTCCTCAGGCTTCTCCAGGCTCCAGCCTTCTCTCAGCATTGGCTTTTCCAGGCCGTATGTTCCATACTGGTGCCTCCTGCGTCCTCACCTCATGCTTGGTCCCTCTCTTCGGCCTCAGGCCCACCTGTCTTCTGGAGAGAAATTGCATTTTGCACGTCCCACAAATATCTCAAACATGTCCCCAAATGAACTCATCCATTCTGAAGCTGCCTGGCTTAATGAATGGTGCCACTGTCTCCCCAGCAGCCTAGAAAGAAATGTGGGAGCCTCAGTCCATGACCATGCCCAAACTCCCTGCTGACCGTGGTCTGAGCTCCAGATGTTTCTGTCCAAGGCTGTCACCCCAGCAGCCTAGAAAGAAACATGGAATGCTCTGTCCATGACCATGACCATGCCCAAAGGTCCCTGCTGTCCCTGGTCCGAGCTCCAGATGTCTCTATCCAAGACTGCTTACTCCCAGCTGGTCTCCCTGTGTTCACCATGTCCACCTTTAACCCATTGTCCACATCGAAGATCCAACCATAAACCTGATCCAATCCTGTTTAGACTCTTGGTAGTTTCCTGAGTCCTGAATGCAGGGCCCAGAACCCTCTTGGTCTGGTTCCCATTTATGTTTCTATCCCTCTGGTCCTTCCTCTCCTCCCAGACCTCAGTTGCCTCCTCCACACTCTTCATATTCTAATCATACAAATACTTTGTTTTTGGCTTTCTGATTCCTCGAGGTGTTCTCTGTGTTGTTCCTTCTTCCTCCTCGCTTTCTCTGGCTATTTTCTGCCCAGCCCTTCAGATCTTGGCTGGTACAACTCTCCCTCAGTAACCTTCTTTCCCCTCCTAGCCAAGGCAGAGCTCCAAGTTCACACTTCTGTAGCACCCTCACGTTCTATAGCATAGACCCTGTGACACTGTGTTGAAGCTGATTTTACGTTATCTATAGCCCTCCTAGTCTACAGCTTTGAGAAGGTTTGGATCCTCAGGGCTTGGCCAGAGTATGAGCCGTAGTAAACTCTCAATGAATGCTAGTTGAATGAGCAAATACGTGTATACAGAGGTACTGGAGTTCCAAGCCTTGTACATATGCACACACTCAGATATATACACAGATGCTCCTGGACTTATGACAGTGCCGTACCCCAACAAACCCATTCTAAAAATATCTTGTCAAAATGCATCTAATACTCCAATAAACTCATCTTAAATTCAAAAAAAATCTAAGTAGAACCATAGGTCTAGATGCTGCTTGACTTACGATGAGGTTATATCCCAACAAAGCCATTGTAAAGTTGAAAAATCATAAGGTGGGGATGGCCCGTGTGTGTGTATATGTGTGTGTGTGTGTATACACATGGATTGTATATACATATTTAACATATATATGTATATACATGTGTATACATATGTATACGCATGCGATGATTTTACTTTATCTATAGCCCTGCTAGTCTATAGTTTTGAGAAGGTTTGGATCCTCAGGGCTTGGCCAGAGTATGAGCCATAGTAAACTCTCAATGAATGCTGGTTGAATGAGCAAATAAGTGTATTCAGAGGTACTGGAGTTCCAAGCTTTGTATATATGCACACACTCAGATATACACATAGATACTCCTGGACTCTACTTACACATTTATGTATATATGTATATATATATGTATATACATATATTAAATAGGTATATATGGTCCATATATATACACATATATATGTGTATACATATTTAAACCACATTATTGAGGTATGATTGACATATCAAAAGCTGCACATACTGAACGTATACAACTTGATGAGTTTGGGGCTATGTAGACGCCTGTGAAACCATCACCACCATCAAGGTCATAAACATTCAATGCTTTTAAGAGCAGGGCTTCCCAGAATTAGGAAATGTAAACTATAATCAGGTCACCAACTTTACATTTTCTAAGTGAAGACATTGATTAAAATAATATATTTTTTTTTCTCACCACAATCCCACAAAAGATATAAAACTAAAATGGGGCTGGGCGCGGTGGCTCACACCTGTAATCCCAGCACTTTGGGAGGCTGAGGTGGGCAGATCATGAGGTCAGGAGATCAAGACCATCCTGGCTAACACGGTGAAACCCCGTCTCTACTAAAAATACAAAAAAAAAAAAAAAAAAGAAAAATTAGCCGGGTGTGGTGGCAGGTGCCTGTAGTTCGAGCTACTTGGGAGGCTGAAGCAGGAGAATGGCATGAACCCGGGACATGGAGCTTGCAGTGAGCCGAGATAGCACCACTGCACTGCAACCTGGGCAACAGAGTGAGATTCCGTCCAAAAAAAAAAAATCAAACAAACAAACAAACAAACAAAAAACACCAAAATGGTAGGAGAACATTATATTAGAATAAAAAAATTAGCTTAAGTAAAAACTCCTAGACTGTCATTAATCATAACATTTTTCCTCTTTTCCAAGGCTACTGAAAATCTCCTTGCAGACTGGTACCGGCCCACAAATGTACCATTAGGAAGCTGTTCTCTTCAAGAGCAGGCTTGGAAGCTAGAGAGGACTGAGATTGCAGCTGTGGTTTGAAGGACTGTGTGTGAATGGGGGAGCCAGAGAGACCTGGATCTATCAGTCAGGGTTTTCTAGAGAAGCAGAACCAATAAGGAGGAAAGAACAAGAGTTACGATGAGGAGTTAGCTCACATGATTATGGAGGCTGATGAGTCCCGAGATCTGCGGGGTGAGTCGGGGAGCTGGGGGTCCGGGAGAGCTGATGGCACAGTGCAGCGAGGTGCTACGGACCCCGGCAGACCGATGTGGATGGTATCCTTTGCCAGCCGCCTTTGGACAACCTCAGATTTCACCGTGGTCAACAAAGAGAGTTACCTCTGACCTCAGTTTGGATTTTTTTTTTTTTTTTTTGCAGGGAATTCTTTGCAGAGTTTCAAACTGCTGTTGATTAGTTTGTCAATAAAATTTATTGAGGGCCTTCCCATGTGCCAAGAACCAAGCTCACTACTTTCCTTGACTGTCTCATGCAGTTGCCCCATAGCTGGGCGAGGTGATCCCAGGTCCCCCATGAGGCCATGCAGCGAGCACTGGCTGGAGTCAGGGTTGGAACCCAAAGTCTGTCTGCACCATTAGCTACTACACTCCCTTTGAGGGACCTGAACGTGCTCCTCCTATTCCGTGTGACCTGCAGGTGCTTCAAAACAGCCATCGTGACCTGTCCAAACCCTCTCTTCTCTGTCCTTATTTTTGATAGTTCCTTAAGTGGCAGTTTCTATCACTGCATCCTTGTCATCACCCTCTTCTGGATGAATTGTAGCATATTAGTCCGTTCTTACATTGCTATAAAGAAATACCCGAGACTGGGTAATTTGCCAAAAAAAAAAAGAGGCTTAATTGGCTTATGGTTCTGCAGGCTGTACAGGAAGCATTGCGGCTTCTGCTCAGCTTCTGGGGAGGTCTCAGGAAACTTACAATCATGGTGGAAGGCAAAGGGGAGGCAGGAACCTCTTCCATGGCCAGAGCAGGAGGAAGAGAGACAGGGGGAGGTACTGCACACGTAAACAGTCATGAGAACTCCACCACAAGAACAGTACTGGGGATAGTGCTGAATCATTAGAACGCATCCCCATGATCCAATCATCTCCCACCAGATCCCACCTCTAGCATTTGGGATTGCAATTCAACATGAGATCATGAGATTTGGGTGAGGACACAGATCCAAACCATATCATCTAGCTTGCAGCACTTTTAGTATATGGCATCCAGAGTTGGGCAGAATATTCCAAAATAGTCTGAGTAGTGTGAGGTTACCAGAATGGTTCTTTAGGATTTATCAGAGGGATATCAGAGGGAGAAGATATCAGAGGGATGACATAGAGTTATTCATCTAATGACACAGGGAAACATGTGGGCAAAGAAAGTTGATTGTGTTCATTAATTGCCTTCTCTCCCTGTGAATGACCTCTGATAAAGAATGAAGATATTCAAATATAAAGCGACTGCAGATAGAATTTTAAGAACAAATAAAGGGCAGTTAATGACAGTGCTTTTATCCTTTGATATACACATTAGCTATAATTAATGCTTAGAAAATATTCTCTGTGGTTGCTGTCCTGAAATATTGATTTGGGTAACTATGGCCTCATATGTGCAGGAGTTGATCACAAGTGCTTTAGAAATGGGCTGCAGCTTTGTGATTTCTCCCTTGTGGTACAATAGTGCTATCACAGTCCTCTCCTTTATCCTCTTATTTCCAGAATCTTTGTTATCTACACAACACTACTATATATGAAATATGCCTGAGGCTTAAAAGTACTATGTAATATGAACTGCAAAATTATTTAGGGTTAACAAAGCAAAATTTTATTAAAGTGGTGAGGAACAACTAGTGTGGGTCAGGGTGAGCAGGCGTTCCCAAAGGCAGTGGAATATGGAGGTTACCAAGTGCTCTGCTCACTGAATATGATTTTTAAGCGTCCAGCCTCCTATAATGTCTATAGTTGTCCACAATTAAGGGTCAAAGCCATTTAGGTTTAGCCTTTGCTTCCAGAAGAGGTCTATAACATCCAAGAGTGCTGCCTGGTCTATTACCCCATCTACTCAGCTGGTGTCACATTAGTTTATCAATCTGACTGGCTGCTACCTTAGTTAGGTCCTGAATAAATGGTGCCTAGGTCAGTACATTTTTTAATCTAGGAAATAAATACTGAATGTGAGGGGTTATGATAATGGAAAGGAGAGATTACAAGTTCATAGCTTATTAAGCTCTGGCCTTAACCAAGGATGCAGATTTTATACAAATGTGCACATATGCAAAAGTGCAAACACACACACAACTGCTGAGCTCATTATATGTAAGTCCTTAAGCATGAGAAGTCTGTTACACACAGCTATAATGAGACATGGAAATGAGGAAAGCCAGGCTTTGGGAAAAACAGGAGGCTCCATTGTGACTATGTTGTTTCTGTTGCTGTGGGAACTGCAAACAGAGGTGTTCAGAAGCTGAAATGTGCACCTGGCGCCACTGGGGAGAGGGACCTGGGTTGGACGTATACATTGTGGAACCATTCGTGTGCTGATGGCACTTGAGGCCATAAGTATGGGTGAGAAGAGAGTCCCCAGGAGGAGGCCGTTGGTCCACAGCCTCAAATGTTGCTTCTGGGTCAAGTAGGGCAAGGACTGAAAAGTATCCAGTGGATCCAGCGAAAAGAGTCATGGTGGTCTTGGCCGCAGCAGTGAGAGTAGAGGCTGGTCGTGTCGGGCTTTGGCTGAGTGACAAATGGCAGATTGCAGAATTACAAGTGTCCTCTGAGATCATATAGTTACATACTTTGTAGTATTCTGGGACAGGGAAGTCCTACTTTAAAATGAAATCTCAGAGCCTCAGGGAGGAAACAGATACTACTTGGCTGATCCAGTTGAGTCAGGGATGAGGCCTGGAGCCCCATCCCTTTGGTCTCGCTCTCATCTCCTGGGCCCTGGAGCATCTCCTGAGGAAACAGTTAGAAAACCACCTGACCTCTGAGGGAGCTGTAGCTCAAAGGCCTACCTGGGAGCTGCACAGCTAATGAGAGGCCAAGGCAACCAGGTGCTCCTCATGCGAGCCTGACCTCCCATGGTTTGGCAGGGACTCTTTGTGGGCTAACTTGAATGACTAAAGTTTAGTTCAGGTTTATGGGCAAGATCTGCAAACTTTATCAGTGGGTAGGAGGATTGTTGTAGTCACTGTGGTTTCATTTTAGGGTGATTTCTAGTGGATATATTTGAGACATGGTAGTGATGAAAATATATCCAATGAACAGCTGTGCATGGTAACTGGCTGTCCTGTAATTGATCACCTTTAAATGTAGCCCTGAGTTTTTCCCTCATCTGAGTTACTAGTGAGTAGCTAACTTCATTTCTACCTCTCTGTAGCCCTGTACTTCTAGGCAAGTGCTGAAATGCGGCAAAACTTCCACAGGGTAAGTCAAAGATGAACATGAAGCACTTCTGAAGTCATATTAACTGCTGGGTTTTAGGGGCCCCTTCCTGGTGTTCGTGCCTTTGCTCTGCATAATGAACGGCTGGGTTCTAGGAGCCCCTTCCTGTTGCTCCTGCCTTTGCTCTGCATAATGAACGGCTGGGTTCTAGGAGCCCCTTCCTGTTGCTCCTGACTTTGCTCTGCATAATGAGCTGTTGGTTTCTAGGAGCCTCTTCCTGGTATTCCTGACTTTGCTCTGCATAATGAACGGCTGGGTTCTAGGAGCCCCTTCCTGTTGCTCCTGCCTTTGCTCTGCACAATGAACGGCTGGGTTCTAGGAGCCCCTTCCTGTTGCTCCTGACTTTGCTCTGCATAATGAGCTGTTGGTTTCTAGGAGCCTCTTCCTGGTGTTCCTGACTTTGCTCTGCACAATGAACGGCTGGGTTCTAGGAGCCTCTTCCTGGTGTTCCTGACTTTGCTCTGCACAATGAATGGTTGGGTTCTAGGAGCCTCTTCCTGGTGTTCCTGACTTTGCTCTACATGTCTATAGTCTACACAGAAGTCATACTGGTGACTTTAAAATGTGACTCAGATCTTGTCATTATTTTGCTTAAAAGACTTTAGCGGCTTTCTGTGGCATTTCCAATCTAAGCTGCCAGCCACTTTCTGTGTGGCACTGAGCTCCCTTCTCCCCCTTCTGCAAACTCAGTCGTGTGTCTGAGTTTGATGTAGTTTGATGGTACCAGACTCAGAGATGGTAGCCCTCATCTGTGGGCTTCTGGAGCCACATTAGGGCTCACATGCTCCTGGCTCTGCCCTGGCACTTGCGGTTCCCTGGGCTGAGTCTTCTGTGTCTGTGTGCGGCTCCCTCCCTCCCCTCCCTGAGACCCTTTCTCAGGCTGAGCTTCTCTGAAGTCTGTCTCTAGTGGCCTTCAGCCATATATGTTCCTTCCACTTCCTTTGTCAGAGCTGGGAAAGTCTGCTTACTTGAAAACCATCAGTGTCTTTTATATTTATGACAATATCTGCAGCAAACATTTCTGGCCTGAATCTTAGAAGGGGCTCCACAGGTATCTGTTGGATGAAATAGTCAATGGGACAGGTTACCTCTCTCAGTTGACCTAGGTTATGCTGTGGGCCTGTTGTCTGCCTCGTTGCGGGTGCTGAGAGCCTGGACTGGCCAGTTACCCCAAGGCCACCTGATGACCTTTACAATTCTTCACTGAAAACCCGTTGTTATTATTAAATCTTTATTGCCAGAGATGGTAGGCAAGGGAATAGCCATCATGAAGAGGTGGCGCCTTAAGTGGTCATCGCTTTAGCAGAAATCTGTCTTTGCGACGGACAGGTTTAACACTGTAAGCGGCCATTTATATTAATGGAATTCAAAGATCAGTATATTAAATAAACCGGCATTCAGCTCCCTGGGATGACACCACTGGGGCTCCTAGATCAATGGAGAGACAGAAATACAAACGTCTATGTGGGATTTGGATCGCTTAGCCAGGGCTTGAATATTGATAAAGGCATGGCAGCATTTCTTGTGCCGCTATCGCTCTTTAACTGACAGGACTGCCTGAGTTCTCCTTCTGAAACCGGGAACTGAGCATTTTGGATGAAATCCAAATGTCTGGACTTCGACCTAAGTAAGTCCAAGGGGATTCTGCTAGGCAGAAGAAGAACGTTAAGAAAAGATTATCTTTAGCTACCAGTATATCATAGACATCTATCTTAGCTTCAGTGGCATTCATAGCCAACCAATTTTTTCCCTTAGGGCTTGTGTTTCTTTCTTAATGTTTAAGTCCTGACTGACTGAAACCACATAGTTAAGTCATCAATGTTTGGCCAAACCTGCTTAGATTTTGGATAAATTGAAGTGAATTTTTATTGTGCTGGTGCTAGCGACCTGGACTGATGAAGAGAAACTGAACAGTAGAGCTAGACAGGGTCAATTTGAGGAGAGGATTCACAGGGACAGCAAATGTGTTATGGTTCTGTCAAGTTCAGGCACTTTTCCAATCAAGGTGTCTTTGTTATTTACCTTACAGTTAATAAGGGGAACGGAGGTGGCATAATAAAATGAA
The DNA here is from genome assembly GCF_009764315.1 of Trachypithecus francoisi. Classification (NCBI taxonomy): domain Eukaryota; kingdom Metazoa; phylum Chordata; class Mammalia; order Primates; family Cercopithecidae; genus Trachypithecus; species Trachypithecus francoisi. The sequence continues at coordinate 2,904,599 of NW_022681469.1, forward strand.
CACAGACTAATTGCTCAGAAATCTGGGTTCCAAGTCTAGCTCTATCCAAGCTTTGTTACCTTGGCCCCAGCACTTACAATGTCTATGATTAATTTCTCTACTTATAAACTGAGGATGCATATAAATCTAAATATACTCCATCTCATTCTACCCACTACAAAAAGGATTTGAGGCAGGTTAAGACAAGCAGAAAAATACCATACTGTTAAAACATACCAGCCTGAAACAGGCAGAGAAAACACCATTACGAAGAATTGGTAGTATGGAAATGGAAGTAGGAAAGTGGTCTACTTAGTAGAAAAGGTCCATCTTTTGTGGACCAAAAGCCCTACAAAAACACAATATGTCAGTTTCAAATTGGACTCAGAGTTTCTTGAAATGCATAAAAAAGCAGAGACATGATGAGAAGCAACAGTTTCATTAGACATGAATAAAACATTTTAATTCTTGGGAAGAAGGAAATCTTTTCTGAAAACCGAATGCACAAAGCATTACCTGGAATTTTTCTATCAGGTTTGAGGGTTAGTGTGCAGTGTCCTCAACAGTAACAAGTGCAACAAGAAATTACTTATTTATATTCTCATTTGTTTCATGAAAGATTTGGAGTGACCATTTTCATAAAGAGATTTCTTGCAGTGACCCTCCGTAAGACACATTGCTCCAGGAAGCCAAATCTGCAAGAGACCAAGTGACAAGGGCAGGTCCCCTATCTCCTGGTGGGCTGCCTTGTTCTAAGGCTAGGAGTTAGTGTGCTTAGAGTGAGGTTATCTCCCACCCCACCTGACCCCATAGGACTATGTGTGGCTAATGACAAAGTGGTTCTAGAGAGCAATTTAGAAATTTTAAAGTGCTAAAAGCTGCCAGTGGTTATTTATCCACTATGTTATAAAACTTGTCTTATTAGAACTGTTCTTAAAAATACCTACTTCCTGAGCCTTATGAAAATAAATAACTAAAATGGCATACTCTTGCCACAGCATCTGAGGCCCCTGAGACAACTCATACTGAGACGTTTATTTCTTACCGTTGCTTGTTGGTCATGAAAATCCCTGGCAAGTACTTATTTCAGAATTCAGAATTCCAGGTAATGGCTTTTCCAAAAGGAGATTCATGATAGATTTCACAGCTATTCCATTCATTTTTATTTTCTGCTATTGGAACAGAGAAAATTTGGTTTGCAAAACAAAATTGAGGAACATGTTAAAAATTCTCTCTAGAACATAAACTTCTTGAGGACAGAGTTATTTGTTTGTTCAGCTCTATCCCTGGTGCAGAGAACAGGGCCTGGCATAGAATGGAATTCCATGAACCTTGAGGAAATGAGTGATGAAATCTTAACAGAGAGTTAATACCAGTGAGTATTTGAGATAAAAGTTGTCAAAGATATATGATTATCATTATTATAAAGACAGAATTATCAAGGGTACAAACAAAAGTAAATGGTGAAGTGTGATAAACGATCACTTACTCAAGCCTACCTGGGTTTCCCCGAAGTTAACGTGATTGCTTCTAAATACCTATTATTAATATGACTTCCTAATTTTGCCCAAATGTCACAAAAAATTGTAATGTCTCTGTAAATATCGGAGAAAGACTCTCCAAGTATGGAAATTTTAAATTCCTACTTGTAAAAAGTCTATTAAAATCCTTCAAGTGAATCTTTAGATGACAGATGATTGGCTGTTTGCCTAATTTTTTGTATCTATTTAACTTGATGCCAATGGACACAGGTGTGCAGCTCTCTTCTTCACTTCCAAGCACTAGTGTTTGGCAAGGACAAGAAATTGTTGCATAATAAGATTTCCCCTCCCCCGCCCTTTTCAGGTTTAGCCTAAAGTGTTTTCAGTGGTTGCATTTGAAACCTTTGTAGGGAGCCAGAATGCTTTTTTTACATTTTAATCAGACTGTGCTTACAGAAACACCAGTGAATCGGGAACTTGTCTGCAAGTGCGTCTGTGCATGTGTGCATATGTATATATGTACACACACACACATACACAAACATACAACACACAACACACACAACAAGAATGGGCTTAAAAGAAATGAACAAAACCCACTTGTTTTAAAAATAACTAAATTTAGAGCAGAACTGGGCAAACTTAAGACCCAAAGTCCATACAAAAAATCAAAGAAACCAAAAATTTGTTCTTTGAAAGGACAAACAAGATTGATACACTGCTGGCTAGATTAACAAGAAAGAGAGAAAATTCAAATCAGAAATGACAAAAGTGACATTACAAGCAATCCCACAGAAATACTAAAAATCCTCAGCAACCATTGTAAACATCTTCTATGCACACAAATTAAAAAATCTAGAGGAAATGGATAAATTCCTGGCAACACACAATTTCCCAAGATCGAATCAGGAAGAAATTGAAACCCTGAACAGACCATATCAAGTTCCAATATTGAACTAATAATAAATAATACCAATAATAAAAAACCTACCAACCAAAAAACTCTCCAGACCAAATGGATTCACGGCTGAATTCTACCAGACATACAAATAGAGCTATTACCAATTTTATGAGCGGTTACCAATTCTACTGAAATTATTCCAAAGAATTGAAGAGGAGGGACTCCTCCCTAACATGCTACAAAGCTAGCGTCACCTTGATGCCAATACCTGGCAAAGACACAATGAAAAAAGAAAAGTACAGGTCAATATCCCTGATGAACATAGATTCGAAAATTCTTCACAAAAATACTAGCAAATCAAATCCAACAGCACATCAAAAAGTTAACTTACTACGATCAAGTAGGCTTCGTTCCTCGGATGCAAGGTTGGTTTGACATACATAAATTAATAAATGTGTGATTCCCCACATAAGCAGAATTAAAAACAAAAACCATACAATCATCTCAATAGACAGGGAAAATACTTTGGACAAAATTCAACATCTCTTCATGATAAAAACCTTTAAGAAGCTTGGCATCAAAGGAACTGACCTCAAAATAGTGAGCCATCTATGACAAACCTACAGCCAACATTGTACTGAATGGGCAACAACTGAAAACATTCCCCTTGAGAAGGGGAACAAAACAAGAAGTAGTGAGAATAGGCATGGCAGTGGTACAAAAACAGACACATAGAACAATGGAACAGAATAGAGAACCCAGAAATAAAGCTGCCCACTTATAGCCATCTGATCTTTGACCAAGTCAACAAAAATAAGCAATGGGGAAAGGACTCCTTATTTGATAAGTGGTGCTGGGATAGCTGGCAAGCCATATGCAAAAGAATTAAACTGGACCCCTACCTTTCACTCTATACAAAATTTAACTCAAGATGGGCTAATGATTTGAATGTAAGATCCCAAACTATAAGAATCCTTGAAGAAAGCCTAGGAAACATCATTTGGACATTGGCCTTGGAAAGTAATTTATGACTATGACCTCAAAAGCAATTACAATGAAAACAAAAATTGACAAGTGAGACCTAATTAAAGAGCTTCTGCCCAGCAAAAAAGAGTATCAATTAAGTAAACAGATAATCTACAGAATGGGGAAAATATTAACAAATTATGCATCCAACAATAATATATAGAATCTATAAGGAACTTAATTCAACAAGCAAAAAACAAATACCCCTATTAAAAAATGGGCAGAAGACAGTAACAGACACTTCTCAAAAGAAGACATACAAGCAGCCAGCGAACATATGAGAAAAGGCTCCATGTCACTAATCATCAGAGAAATGCACATCAAAACCACAGTGAGATACCATCTCACACCAGTCAGAATGGCTATTATTAAAAAGTCAAAAAACAACAAATGCTGGTGAGGCTGTGGAGGAAAGGGAATGCTTACACAGTCTTGGTGGGAATGTAAATTAGTTCAGCCACTGTGGAAAGCAGTCTGGAGATTTCTCAAAGAACTTAGAACTAGCATGTGACCCAACAATCCCATTACTGGGCATATATCCAAAAGAACACAAATCTTTCTACCAAAAAGACACAGGTACTTGCCTGTTCATCACAGCACTATTCGCAATAACAAAGACATGGAATCATCCTAAATGGTGGACTGGATAAAGAATATGTGGTACATACACAGCACAAAATGTTATGCAGCCGTAAAAAATATCATGTCCTTTGCAGCAACGTGGATGCAACTGGAGGCCACTATCCTAAGTGAATGAATAACACAGAAACAGAAGACCAAATACTGCATGTTCTCATATATGTGGAAGCTAAACATCAGGTACTCATGGACATAAAGACAGCAACAATAGAAGCTGGGGACTACTAGGTGGAAGAGGGAAGGAAGGAAGCAAGGGTTCAAAAACTAATTATTGGGTCCTATGCTCAGTCCCTGGGTGGCAGGATCATTCATACCCCAAGCTTCAGCATCCTGCAATATATCCTGGTTACAAATCTGCCACATGTACCCCTGGAATCTAAAATAAAAGTTGAAAAAAGTAAAAAATAAATAAAAACAAACAACAAAACATCTTTACATGAATGTGGTTGTCTCTCAAATTGTTTTTCTGTACCCTTCAAAAGTTTATAAAACGTCTTAGCTATATGTTGAGGCAACTTGAGTTCACAGAACTGAAGAGCATATTGGGCAGGTATGGAAGATCCAGAGTGGACCTAGAGATCAGCAGCCATGTTTCCATTCTACCCATCACATTGAGTGTATGGACTTGGCCTGTGGGTTCTTATCTCTGGTCCTCAGTTTCCTTGACTGTAGACTGAAGATACTAAAAGGGACAGTCACCCCAACATTCTATATGTCTGAGTCAAAATCTCAGAGTCTTTCCAAGGTATTAATTGCTATGTGGTGGGAAAACAGTCTTGAGATGGCACATGTTTGGAAAAAGTTTGGTTAAACAGCTAAATTGCAGGACCTCTCAGACATTTTAATATATTAATACACATTTTGACTCCAAAAGGAAGGTTAGTTCTTTTTTCCCAACTTGTTTGTCCATGGGACCTCTTGTTTCCCCTAATACCTATTAACATCTCACTAGACAGCAGCATTCTGCAGAATCACTTTGGAAAATGCTAGTCTAAGTCAATTCTTTTCTCTTGCTGTTCTCACATATGAAATGAAGCTGTGTTACCAGCTCAGTGATGAACAAGTTTTTCACACCAAACCATATTTTGTGATTTTCCACACACTCTGAACAACATATTTGGAAAGAATTGTCTGCACAGCACAATGTGTTTGTGAAATAACTGCTGGGCAGCTTCATTGTGAGTAGATGCATTGTTGGCATTAGGCTTTTGTTATATTAAGAAAGGTTCATTTTGCCCAATTTTCTCCCTTCAGGATCTTCCTGTTGGAAGTCACTTGGTCCAAAGATCTTGACTATTGTTTTCTGGAGATCTGTGTTAGTCCATTTTGTGTTGCTATAAGAGAATACCTAAGCCTGGGTATTCTGTATAAAGAAACGAGGCTTATTTGGCTCATGATTCTGGTGACTGGAAAGTCCAAGATTGGACAGCTGTGTCTGGTGAGGGTCTCATGCTGCTTCCACTCATAGTGAAAAGAGGAGGGGGAATAGGTATGTGCAGAGGAATCTCATGGCCAGAGAGGAAGCAAGAGAGACAGACGGAAGAAGTGAAACTCTTTAACAACCTGATCTTATGGAAATTAATCAATTCCCGTGAAAGCCAGAACTTACCCCAGAGGGAAGGCATTAATCTGTTCATGAGGGATCCACCCCCATGACCCAAACACTGCCCACTAGGCCCCACCTCCAACACTGCCACACTGGGGATCAAATTTTAACATGCGTTTTGGCAGGGACAAACCACATCCAAACTACAGCAAGGTGTGATTGCTTTTTAAACTTTTTAAAACAATGTGGTGAGGCCGAGACGGGCGGATCACGACGTCAGGAGATCAAGACCATCCTGGCGAACACGGTGAAACCCCGTCTCTACTAAAAAAATACAAAAAACTAGCCGGGTGAGGTGGCGGGCACCTGTAGTCCCAGCTACTTGGGAGACTGAGGCAGGACAATGGCGTGAACCCGGGAGGCGGAGCTTGCAGTGAGCTGAGATGCGGCCACTGCACACCAGCCTGGGCGACAGAGCGAGACTCTGTCTCAAACAAAAAAACAAAAAAACAAAAAGAAAAAAACAATGTGGTATACATTCAGGAGTAACTCTACATAACAAATAGAAAAATGTTTAGATTCACATGTTTATCCATACTTGCAGTCCTGGCTTGTCCCAGGCAATCCTGGGAGTTCCAACCTCTGGAGGCCCCTGGCTGCTTTACTGAATGTTTTTAAATTAGTGGAAATGATGGACTCCATTAGTCATGCCCCTTGTAAGGATGAATGACCCTCTTCCATGGATGAGTGTGTTCCATGCTGTGGTGGTGTGACTACAGATGGCTTATTAGGAGAAACTCTTTGATGGATCTATTGTTGGGTGAATCTGGAAGCTTTTCTATTTAGAGTTGAGGTTATGGTCAGGGGATCTGCCTGGAAGATCCAGTCAGGGCCTGGAGTTGTATCTTAAATGTATTTTCTTTGGAGATCCTGATATACTCAATGATGTTCACCTGATACCAGAGTATTTGAAACATCCGACTTATGCAAGACCCCAGGGAAGAGGTATCTGACATGACATTCTCCACACAGTATCTGGCTCCCGTCACCTTCCATACCACCTCCTGCCCCACCTACCCCTTCAAACCTCAACACAGGTGAGTTCTCTGCATGAGCTATGTCTCTCCCAACATGAGGACATCCACATGTGGCAACATTTCCCTGCAAAGCCTTTCTCTGCCTCATCCTCATGGTACACCAGGCACACAGAAGGTGCTCATTACAAACTTTGTTGTAACAGCAGATAGATTCCTCTTTTAGCAGTTCTTGTAGGAAGTCATTGGATCATTCTGTGATAGGTCCATGATGGAGAGATGATGCTGTCCAGAGGAATCATTGCTGTCCAGGGCTGGGTGTTTTATGGCCTGGCAGTTCTGTGTCTGGATAAAATTATTTTCTGCTCTAACCAAAATATGTCTCCCTGGAGGTCAATCCGTTGGTCCTTGTTCTGAACTCAGGTTCTACAGAAAGTAAACCCACTTCCATATGACAGCCCTTCAATCAGTGAAAGCAGTCATCATGCCTAGCTTGGTTTTTGCTTGCTTTTTCATTTTTTCATTTTTTATTTTCACAATATGAATACTTACAGTGTCTTCACTAGGTTCATCTTACAACACAGTTTCAACATTGCCTCAATATCTCATTTTTCTACCTTTGGGCTTGCAACACGGTGTCTGCACCAAACTGGAATTACCAATGGATGCTGGCCAGTGTTAGCCCCATGGGGCCATCCTGTCCTTGCCTGGACAGGTAAGTGCTGTGGGAGCAGGCCATACTGGGGCTTCTTTCATGCCCACTCTACACGGCTTCCATGAACTCACCCCGCACATGTTTACTTAGTGCTTGATGTATGCTCATTACTGGGTGTGATGCCAAGCAAACAAGCTACAGCCCCGGATGGGGGAATTTAATCACCTGTCCTCTGATGGACTGGATTTAAATGCTGTCATTAAAAAGACTCTGACATTTTTTTCTGAACATAAATGGCTATCATTAGATTCCCCTAGATTCTGCACATTGTCACTGAGATTTTGAATCACAGGACTTTTTATAGACAGTTAGTTTCAGCGGTTTAGAGGTTTTTTTTTATAGTCTGTCAATTATTTGTAATGCCACATATTATTTCTCCTCAGCCTTGTCACAGATGCACTTGATAAACGTACTTTGCAGTAGTTTACCCAAGTTGTTGATAAGAATATCTGTCAGGACAGGGTCACACATGGAGCCTTGTGGCAGAACCCTGGGGGCTTCCCTCTGGGAGGGCCTTCGTCAACACATGGACCTTCCACACCATTCAGGCCATGTTTATGTTTCCCAGGAGCTTGGTTGAAATTAAGAATTCAATTGGTGGTTTACTCTAATTAGAAACCCAGTTGTTTGTGTAGATTGCGTTTTTGGTTAGTACACTGTGATAAGATTTTGGATCAATCAATGATAGGCTTTTACATCTTCTAATAAGTACCTTGTATCTTTGCTCAAATAGAAGGAGAAGCATGACAATTACTCTGGTTAAAAAGAGGAAGCCTTCAGCACTCTCCACTCAACCCCAGAAGCTTTCAGAGATGCCAAAATCTGTAGAAAACCAGAAATTTTTCCATGGCATGTTGAGAAACTAGAATTAGGTGTCTGAAGAAGAGCTTTCTTATAAGAGATTAATTCTGAAGATCCAGTTATTAATAGATAAACCAAACCACCGAGGTGAAGTTTAGATACTTTTGAATTATAATTGAGCTGGAGAAATAAAAAGCCTTGTGCATCATGAAGAAACATAATGTATGCATTTTCAAGCCTAAGAGCTGGATTTGGGAATACACTCAGTCAAATTAGTAAGGAATTCAAAATCCACCCCAGGTAATTTCAGGGGCCTGACTGGGCCTCCTGAGAACTTGTGGTGTCATCACTTTCATCAGACCCTGTTGCTAGCATCAGACGATGAACGTCTCAGACAACGAGGAGAGGCATTTGGAGGCTCATGGATTTCTTAATGAAGAGTGTTCAGCTAAACAGAAGTGCAGATTCAAAATGTTCTCACCTCGCCTGACTTCTGTGTTTATGTAATCTTAAATTGCATGGCCTCATTTTCTCTGCTGATTTTCGAGATTGTCTGCCTGTAAGGAACAGGGAGTGCAGGGGGTGAGAAAACATTCACAAGCCTGGAGAGGCCCTTAGTAGAATGAGTCTCACATTTTCTTACATTTTACCAAGGCAAAGAGGTTCTTATGCTTTTTTCCTGGCTTTAGTGGAGAATTATGGCTGTGCAGTTTGTCAAAAGTAGTATTACCCTCCATTAAGATTAAACTGTAGCTCTCAGAGATGACCTTTGAGCTTTGTAATAAATATTTCTGTTGGAAAGTTCCTTCCTCCAGATTGACTATGCTTTTCCACTGTTCATTTCCTTTGCTGACATTTATAATATTTACAATCACATGTTTACTTATTTGTTTACATGGGATCGTCTCTCTTCCTCATCAGACTCTGAATCTTTTGAAGTCAGGTACTGTGTCCTGTTTTAGATGTCAATGTGTACTTGGGCCCATGTAAGTGCCTGGCCGAGGGTAGGCCCTTAACTTAAAACCGAAGTTGGAGTTAAAGTTTGTTGTGAAGATCTAAAATCTAAACTTCTTGTATGGACTCCAAAATTATGCCAGTATATCATCCTCAAACATCATGTGGGTGGCTGGATGGGGGAATCTTTTCTTTTCTTCTTCTTTTTTTTTGTTTTTTTTTTTGATACAGAGTTTTGTTCTTGTTGCCCAGGCTGGAGTGCAGAGATGCGATCTTAGCTCACTGCAAACTCTGCCTCCTGGGTTCAAGCAATTCTCCTGCCTCAGCCTCCCGAGTAGCTGGGATTACAGGCATGTTCCACCACACCCAGCTAATTTTGTATTTTTAGTAGAGATGGAGTTTCACCATGTTGGTCAGGCTGGTCTCGAACTCCTGACCTCAGGTGATCCACCTGCCTCAGCCTCCCAAAGTGCTGGGATTACAGGTGTGAGCTCCCACGTCTGGCTGGATTGGGGAATCTTTAGGATCCCTCCATGGGAGACTTTAGAACCAAGATGGCTGCGTAAGCATGGCCTCATGTGACTGACCCTGTTCCTTGGTGTTGTGGAGGCTACAAAAGAGGCAAGAGGGTGGAAAATCAGAAGTCTGTGATGCAGCTGAGAGGTCTAGATGGACTCATGCCAGACAATTAGTGACCATGATGGGACCATATAGAACCACGGATTATCGTAAATAGCAGGGACAATCGGATTTTGGCAGAAAGGAGACCATCGAGGCCTGGAGTCTCAGCCGCAGGCTTTGGAGAATGGTTGGTCATGAACTGGTCTCAAACAAGCTCGATTGTGTGCCCCAAACCAACTCTCTTGTCCGTTCTGAGTTGAGTGGTTTGTGTCAAAGGGACACAGTGAAGAGCAGGTGGATTGGGCTTCAGAAGAGTTTGTCATGGAGAAGGTGACGGCCTGCAGGACCTTGCCCAGTGCTGATCAGACCCCCGCCTGGGTGTGTGTTTGCAGTGATGCTGCACCTGCTTGCTGCACATGCACCAATGCATCTCTCCTGTTCTCTGCTTTCAAAGGACAATAATAAAAAATCTCAGAAGTGGCCAGGCTCTTGACTTCACGTCCATGTTTGGCTCTTCCCCTGAAAGATGAAGACTGTCATGACCTTTAGGGAGCTGCTGGCTGAGCTGGGAATAAGAGTACTTGGGGCTGTGGTTTGTGCATCAGTCTGGAGCCGTGACGGCTCATGATCGAGAGCCCTGGATGGGGCCCGGCTGGCACGCTCATCCTGGTCCTCTTATCGATGGCCTTCTGCCTTCACAGATCACGATGCCTGCAGATGCTGCATCCCTGGCCCGTCACATGCGAGCACAGAGATTGGAAATCGGCGGCTCTGATATCCGTCACCTGTGGCTGCAGCAAAACTGTGGGGTTGATGAAGTTGACTTTTGGTCTCTAGCTTCCACCTTTTCCTTCCCCTGTACAGGGCACTGATTCACCCGGGTTTTGTACAGAACATACACACGTGTGTGCACACACACACCTACGCAAAGTCCTGAAACTCTGTCTCTATCAGGATCTTTGCTTTGATTGAAATATTTATGCCGTATTTTCTTGCTGTGGCTGCATTGTCTGATTAGCTGTAGCTGGACAGAGAGGCTGGGGGCAAGTGAAATCCAGAAAAGCCAAAATTGAAGGAGCTCATTGACAACCAGCTTTGGAGAGGTCAGCCCCAGACAGAAGGGGCAGTCCCTGGGCCAGTGCCAGAGAGGAAAACTTGCAAGCGTACAGTCAGATTCCAGGCATCACAGAGCGAGCAGCAGATGGGTCACAGAACAGAGAAGGCGAGAGCCCATCGGAGAGCTGGGCTGGGGGGTGGGTACTCAACCTCAAGAGCAAGCAGAGGCAAAGGCAGGACCAGGCCAGGGCGTGGGCACTTTGTGCTGGTGAATTCTAGACAGTCGGGGCTGAGCGGCCCACACACAATGATCCTCTCTCCTCCAGGGCCTCAGGTGGGGGCTAGGGCGGCAGCTCTTGGAGGGAAATGCCATACAAACAGAGGACCCAGCATTAGTGACAAGAGTCAGTTTGTGTTACCCCTTTTGGACATAGTCGCAATTCAAAAGGGGAGCGGGCTTTGAATTAAAAGGATGGGTCCAGGGTCAGAGGAATAATTTTGGACAGAGGCCACGCCCCGTCTTCTGTGGGCCTGAGACAAGGCCAGGCTCTCCCTGCTGGCAGTGCCTCCTAGGCCTCTGGTGTTTGTGGTCAGCAGAAGCTGCTGCGCAAATTCCCTTGAAACATCCATTGGAGCTAACAGCCACATCCAAGGAAAAACACCGTTCTACTGTAGTTTTGGTAAAATTGTTGAAACTGCCATGTGTTCCCAGGGCCACGGTATCAAGGACCTGATTATCAGGGTAGTAATGATGACTGAAGAGTGGGACAAGCACTTCGCTCGTTCTGAGGGCTACGAATAATACAGAATTTCAAAAGAACCTGTCCTTTTACGGCAAAGTTGTTCCATCATGAATGTATACAACTTCCGTGTAAGGGCGTCACTGTCTTTGGAGGAACCCTGGGCATTTAGGTGGATGCAGATGTTCCTAAGGTGGCGTTTTATGTGGTCTGGGATGTGGCATGTAGTGGGAGGTGGGCCAGAGGTGGTTAGGAGGAAATTGACTAAGGAAAGGAGCAGACGCAGGGGATCTTGCATGCTGGGGCGTTTGCTGTGCTCGTCAGCTGTGGCATGGGGTGCCATGAGGAGCTGCGAAGTGAGCTTGAAAAGGCGGTTAAGCCACACGGTGAGAGAGGCTGAATGACAGACAGGGCGTCTTGTCTTTGGTAGGTAGTGGTGCGGTTTCCAACAGCAAGGCGTGTAAAATGGAAAGTGGAAAGTCTACCGTATGGGTCTTGTTCTTGTCCCTGGCACCCACATTCCTACGGGATTCCACTGAAAGACATCACAGCACAGTGGGAAGGCGTCTGCTCTCGGCTGGACCTGAGTCAGAACCCTGCCAGCCCAGCTCTGGGGTGCCGGAGGAGCCATTTCCCTTTGCTGCTAACTACAGCCGCCTCATCTATGTACAAATTCTGTCTTTGCAGGGTTATTATGATTTCTCCTGTGTGTTGTACATTTAAGTAGCAGGGATTCAATGAAGAGCTCCTGTTAGTATTATTACTTGAGTGTATAGTCAGTAGTGACTGAGTGAAAAAGCAAGTGAAAAACACATCCTTTTCCTTTCTAGTGCTGAACCTCCTACCGGGTGGCCTCAGGGCTGTTTCCGGTGCTTAGCTGTGACGTTACTGAAACACAAAGCTTCAGGGTGAAGTTGTCAGATGGAGGAAACTCACCACATAGAAACAGAGTGCGAATTCCTTCTCAACTCCTGAGCCCTGTCTGCAGGCAGTCTCCCTGGGACAGTTGCCGTGGAAAAGGTGGACCACACGCACCTCCCTTCTGGCCCTCAAGTCCCCTGCCTCGGTCTCGCTGTGTCTGCTCAGCTTGGCCAATTCTGCGCTGTTCGCAACATTTCATTCCCAGGTCTCCCACCACAGAGGACCCCCGTCTCACTTTCCCAGCGTGTGTCTTGCCTGCTCTGTCCATGGACAAATTGCATTGTGCTTAAATCATCACTTTCCTCTGAGCCTGAACACCTCCATAGTTCTAGGTCAGTTTTGTCTGCACGAGTCGAGGTGGAGAACAGAGATGTGTCCTCTGCTTTCTCCCACCCCCACAGGCCCAGCAGCCCACAGGCCAACAACAAGCCCTCGGGAAATGCGAACATTTAACAGTGCTTTTGGTGAACACTCACAGGAGCATTAAAGATGCTAACTCTCTTGGAAGGTGTGGGTTTTCATTTTCTTTAGGAGAATTAGTGGAAATGGTATTATTCTAGGCATAAAAAAAGTGATTTTTGGCCCTGATAGGCTTGCTGAGTCCTGGTCTTGCTCTATGCCACAGTCATGGCCGACGGGCAGCTCAGGAAGCAGATGGTGCCTCTGATGAGCCGGGGTCAGGATAGTGCTGTAGGATGCAGGGGTCAGGACAGCCCTGAGTGTGCCCAGTGTTCTTGGCTGAACTCATGGGTATTAGGGAATCAGGGACAATCAACAATTTGTGGCCTCAGTGGACCCTTGGATGGGAGTCTGAGGAGGAGGCTACTTCTCATTTATTTCCTCGTGCATTTCCTCATGCGTCCACCACAGGTGCATCGCTGTGCATTTCCTCATGTGTCCACGACGAGTGCATCGCTGTGCATTTCCTCATACATCCACCCCGGGTGCATCGCTGTGCATTTCCTCATGCGCCCACCACGTGTGCATCACTGTGCATTTCCTCATGCATCCATGACGAGTGCATAACTGTGCATTTCCTCATACATCCACCACGGGTGCATCGCTGTGCATTTCCTCATGCGTCCACCATGGATGCATCGCTGTGCATTTCCTCATGCCTCCACCACGGATGCATCACTGTACATTTCCTCATGTGCCCACCACGGATGAATCGCTGTGCATTTCCTCATGTGTCCACCATACATTCCTGCATGCATTTCCTCATGCCTCCACCATGGATGCATGGCTGTGCACACTTCCTCATTCATCCACCATGCACTGCTGCATGCATTTCCTCAGTCCTCCATCACAGATGCATGGCTCTGCCCATTTTCTCATTCATCCACCATGCATGTCTGTGCTCCCTTCCTCATTTATCCACTATGTATTGCTGCGTGCATTTCCTTATGCCTCTACCATGGACGTATTGCTGCACTCATTTCTTTATTCATTCAGCAAACATTATTGAGCCTCTGCTATGTACAAGGCCCTGTTCTATGTACTGGGAACATAGCAGTGAGCAAAGTGGAGAAACTTTGATTCATGAAGCACTTAGTGTAACAAGAACAATCAACAAAATAAATGAGCAAAATGCACCATGTTAGCGTAAGAGTGGGGAGTGGCTGGGGGATGGGGCTGTGATTTTAAGTGGTGCCATTGTATTTGAGTGAAGGAGGAGGTGAGGAGAGAGATGCCCAGATATCTGAGGGGAGTCAGAAAGAAGGGTGCATGTGAGGGCCCTGGTGAGCCCAGGACTGTCAGGGAGGCCAGTGTGAGTGGGGGCAGAGAAAGCCCAGAAGCTTCGAGAGTCCAGTGTATTGCAAAACTTTCTCAAGGCACTAAAAATACCAAAGCACCAAATATTTAGAGGCCTTCATGGTCCTTAATATTTCCCTATTTTTTATTATGTTTTTAAAGATGTCATTGTGAAATATACATATGGAAAAGTGCATTAAGCATAAATGTATAGTTTAATAAATAATTATAAACAAAATGTAAAACCACTTCTCTTACCATACCTCCTCCCCTCCCCTATTTATTTCACATTTATGGTCATTGTTCTTTGCTTTGCCTCGTAGTTTTATCACCCATCTATGCATTGCTAAATCGTAGAATTAAAACAGTTTATTGTGAACTTTATATGAGTGGAGTCATATAGTCTCTATTCTTTGGCGTCCTGTTTCTATTGGCTAATACTAGGTTGGTGCAAAATTAATTGCTGTTTTTGCCATTAATATCATGTTAGTAAAGCTCACCCATGATGTCACATGTCGTTATAGTTTATTTTTGTTTTCATTTAGTTTTAATTGTATTTCTGTATAGTGTTCCATCATGTAAATATACTCAAATACTTTTCTTCATTCTCCTACTGGTCACTATTTGAATTGTTTCCAGGTTTTGGCTATCACCCAAAAATGCTATGAAGAGCATTCTTTTACATGTTCTTGGGCCTTGGTACATGTATGCATGAGATTATTTAGGGAATAAATGAAGACAGAAATTTCTGGGTTGAAGGGTATGTGTATCTCAACATTACAGGATAATGCCAAAATATTTTCCAAAATGGCTGTGCCAATGCTCACATCCACCGGCAGTCACAAACATTTCAATTACTCCACATCTCTGCAACACTTAGTGCTGTCAATCTGGTGGGGCATGTATTTCTTTTCCTTCTATATTTTCCTTAATTATTAATATATTATTTTCCTCAAAATACACAGTGATGATCGCTGGCTTCCTTTAAAATGGCAGAATTAATTATTAAGCACCTTTCTCTTAAGTTTATATTGCCCTACAGAGAAAAAAGAAGAAGACAGATTGCAGTGATGGAAAGCCTGGGTACACTTCCAGGATCAGCTTGGCTGTCATCAAAGGTCGCAGCCTTTTCCCTCTGCTTTTCCAGGTCTAGGCTCTAATAAAATGACATCAGGTCTCAATATTAAAAAACACAATAATGTGATAAAATATTGGCCAGTTCTAAGATAGGTAAGAAAAGGGAACAAGAAGGAAAATTTTTATTCCCAGAAACAGAATTTCTGAAGATTCCCAGCTCATCTGTTTTTTTTTTTTCTACCACATTAGTTTTAAAAGGGGATACAGTCTCAACCTGAGCTTCAAAATATTGAAGCCTCTATGAGAGGCGATTGTGGTTGCTTTTCTGAGGAGGAGCATGGCAAGTTTAGATTGATTTTCCGACAGTGCTTCCCAACTTTCTGTTCTACTTGTCTTCAGAGTTTGAGAGAAACATTGACAGGCAATCCTGACCTGGTCTGGTCCACTGGACTTCCTCTGAGTAGTGTAAGAACTTCTGCTGGGAAAGATACAGGAAGAAAACGAGCCAATGCTAGTTCAGGTTAGAACTCGATTTAGGGAATCACTGGGTTAACAGAAGGCAAGAATCAAAACCCGGAACAGGGGAGTTCAAGTTTATGGCAGCAGAATAGCTGGGTCAGATTAACCCTCCCACGGATAACCATCAGAAAATCTGAATGAAATGCACAGATCATTTCTGATAGTACTGGAGGGTGATAACAGGTAGAAACTGGAGGAGAATCTACCTTTGGAATACAGGCTCTACACTTGGTAAAAACCTTTCGCCCGAGGCTGCCCTCCAGTTCACGGCTTTGGACAGTGGAAACCTGTGGTGTTACAGGATTGAGGTGTCAGAAGAGAGAATTTTGGACTGTAAGACAATCTAGAAAGTTAGAGGAAAAACCCAGAGACTGCTCCAGATCTGCATATAAAATCTACCCAAACCAATGGCTGACCGCTAAGCTATGCTAGTAGTGGGGAGATCACAGATGATCTGGTGAAAAGCAGCATCTGGAAGTCAATATGATTAAACAGACATTTTATCTGTTTCCCCCTGTAGATTATGGAGTTTCAGTCTAGCCAAAGTAACTGCTTGGCAAGATAAAAGTTATTCCCTAGAGGAGCATAAAAACAATCCAGAGACTCTACAATGTTTCATACAGAATGACTTGCATTTACTAATAACAGAAAACCCCTACACATGTGAAGAAACTAGAAAATGTGACTCATACTCAAGAAAAAAGAAGAAATAAGTAGCACCCAACCTTGAGTGAGCCAGATGTTGCAATGAACAGACAGAGACTTTAAAGCAGCAGATAAAGTGTATGAAAGAACTTGCAGGAAAACAAATGCATAATCAATGAATAGGTGGGAAACTCTGACATAGAACCATAAATCTTTTTATTTTTATTTTTATTTTTTTGGAGACAGAGTCTTGCTGTGTCACCCAGGCGGGAGTGCAGTGATGCAATCTCAGCTCACTGCAACCTCTGTCTCCTGGGTTCAAGTGATTCTCTTGCCTCAACCTCCCAAGTAGCTGGAATTACAGGTGCACATCACCATGCCTAGGTAATTTTTGTATTTTCAATAGAGACTAGGTTTTGCCATGTTGGCCAGGCTGGTCTTGAACTCCTGACCTCAGATGATCTGCCCGCCTTGGTGTCCCAAAATGCTGGGATCACAGGCGTGAGCCACTGCACCTGGCCTATACATAAAATTTTTAAAACTTAGATGTTCAATAACAAAAAACAAAATTGTATAAAATTGACTTAACAGAAGAATGAAGATGGCAGCATAAAGAATCAGTGAACTTGAAGATAGATCAATAGAAATTATTATTTTCAAAGAAAAGAAGAAGCATTGAAAATGAACAGAGCCTCAGAGGCCTGTGGGGAAGTATCAAGTAGTCTAATATAACCATAATTAGAATTCCAAGAAAGAGATAAGAAATATAATGCAGCATAAACATAGTTTTGAAGAAACAATGGCTAAAAACTTCCTAAATTTGATTAAAGACATCAAGTAACAAATCCAAGAAGCTCAAAAAACACCAAGCAAGATAAATACAAAGAAAACCACACCTGAGCATATAATAATTAAGTTGATTAAATCCAAATATAAATATACAACATTAAAAAGCAGTCAGAGGAAAAATGCATGTTACATACAGAAAGTGGTTATGCAAATGACTGAATAATTCTTACCAGAAATGAGGCAGGTGAGAGGACAATGGAATGACAAAGTGATGCTATGATGAAAGGGCATGAATTCTGTACTCATGTAACTAGTCTTTAAAATGGAAGGGAAAGAGACGTTCCAGGGATGTGCTGTCCATTTCAGTAGCCACTTAGGAAAGCTATTGGGCACTAAATGTGGCTAGTCTGAATGGAGATGTACATGTAAAACGCATACCAAATTTCAAAGACCTGAATAAAATAAGGTAAACTATATTAATAATAATTTTGTTATATTTATAGCATGTTGAAATAATATTTTGAGTATATTGGGGTAAATAACACATACTAATAGCATTGTAAAAATGAAGGTGAAAGATGTTTCAGATAAGCAGGTACTAAGATAGTTTATATTAGCAGACCCACACTATAAGAAATGCTAAAGGAAGTTCTTCTGGTTAAAGACGAATAATAAATGGTAATTGGATCTAGAATATTTAGTGATGATCCCTGGAAATGGCAAATATGTGGGCAAACACAAAAGACTATATCTTTTTTTTCTTGTCTAAATTTTTAAAGAAAGCCAGGTGCAGTGGCTCACACCTAGAATCCGAGCACTTTGAGAGGCTAAGGTGAGTGAATTGCTTGAACTCAGGAGTTTGAGACCAGCCTGGACAACATGGTAAAAACCTGTGTTCATAAAACATTTAAAAATTAGCCCAGTGTGGTGGTGGACACCTGAAGTCCTAGTACTTGGGAGGCCGAGGTGAGAGGATCACTTAAGGCCAGGAGGTAGAGGCTGCGGTGAGCTGAGATGGCATTACTACATTTCAGCCTGGGTGGCAGAGTGAAACCCTGTCTCAAAAAACTTTTTTTATAAAGAAAACAAAAGATTTTTTAAAATGCAAGTTATAAAACTATGTTCTAGGATTTATTATGTATGTAGACAATATATATGAAAGCAATAGCACATAGGAAGATGGAACTATAGTGTTGCATGATTACTGTATTTTATATTAAGTGACTCAATATTACATGTACGTAAATATAAGAAATTATAGATGTATATTATAATTTCTAAGGCAACCACTAAATTAAAAATATATATATATAGCTGAAAAGTCAATATAAGAATTAAACAGGAACATCAAAAAATCTTTGATAAACTCAAAAGAAGTTAAGAAAGGAGAAACAAAAAACATACGAGACAAATAGAAGACAAAGGATAATACAGTAGAGCCTAAATTCAATGATATTAATAACTACAAACATATAAATGGGCTAATACACCATTTAAAAGGCAGACATTGTCAGACTGAATTAAAGAGCAAGATGAAGTATATGCTGTCTTAACAGATGTACTTTGAATTCAAAGACCTAATAGGCGCAAAGTCTGTGTGTATATGTGTATATATAACTATTAGAAAACTGAAGTAGCTACAGTAACACTAGACAAAGCTACCTGAGAGAAAGCATATTACCAAAGATAAAGAAGAACACTTCATAATGTATTTGTGTGTTTTCATACTGCTGTGAAGAAATACCTGAGACTGGGTAATTTATAAAGAGGTTTAATGGACTCACAGTTCTGCATAGCTGTGGAGGCCTCAGCAAACTTACAATCATGGTGGAAGGCATCTCTTCACAGGGCAGCAGGAGAGAGAATGAGTGCCACATGAAGGGGGAAGTCCCTTTTAAAACCATCAGATCTCATGAGAACTCACTCACTATCATGAGGAAAGCATGGTGGAAACTGCCCCCATGATTCAATTACTTTCAACTGGGTCCCTCCCATGACATGGGGGGATTATGGGAACTACAATTAAAGATGAGATTTGGGTGGGACACAGCCAAACCATATCACATAACAATAAAAGACTTCAACAGCAAAACATAATTAAACATTTTTACAAGCTTAGTAATAGAACTTCCAAATATATGGGCTAATAAATGAGAGAAGTGAGAGAGAGAGAGTAAGAGATGCATTATATTTATTTGTAAATATATACATTTAAATCATAAATCTAAATTATAGAATTTTAATGACATAATTGACATTTATGGGAACTCCACCCAACACTGCAGAATCCACATCATTTGCAAATGTGCATGAAACGCTTATGATACTCCATAAGTTGAGCCATAAAACAATTCTTAATAAATTTCAAAAGACTGAAATATGTTTAGAGTTGTTTTCTGGCTTCAGTGGAATTGCATTTGAAATCAATAAGAGTAAGAGCTTTAAGAAAGCAACAAATATTTTTGTTTTATGATCTTTAATAAATCTCATATATCAAATAAGAAATCACAATGGAAGCAATAAATATTTCAAACTGACTGAAAATGATGGTGGCTTATGGTTCTAATCCCAGTGCTTTGGGAGACCGAGGCAGGAAGATCACTTGAGCCCAGGAGATCAAGACGAGCCTGGACAACACAGCGAGACTTCATCTCTACAAAAGAAATGAAAAAAGTAGCCAGACATGGTGGCGTGTGCCGGTAGTCCCAGCAACTCAGGAGGCTGAGATGGGAGAATTGCTTGAGCCCGGGAGGTTGGGGCTGTAGTGAGCCATTATTGAGCCACTGAGCTCCAGTATAGGCAACAGAAAAAAAAAGAAAATGAAAATAGTACATATAAAATTTCATGGAATATAGTTAAAAAGTACTGTTTAGAAAAGAATTTATAACTCAAAATGCTTATTTTAGAAAGGAAGTGTTTTAAGTCAATGATCTAATTTTCCACTTTAAAAAGCTAGAAGCAAATGAGCACATTAAATGCAAAGTAACTAAAAGGAAGGACATGATAGAGACAAGAGCAGAAATAAATAAAATGGGAACAGACGAAACAGTTGAGAATTTAACAATGCTCAATTTGATCTTTTGAAAATATTAATACAATTCATAAACCCTTGGCAAGAATAATTCACAAAAAATAGGGAAAACATAAATTAATAATATTAGTAATAAAAGAAGGGAGCTAATTATGGAAGCTACAGACATAAAATATATCATAAATAATTTTATGTCAATAAATTTGGCAAACATTGAAAATTTGTCAATAAATGGCAAGTTGAAATGGACAGGTTCCTCAAAAAAACTAGCTTATTAAAAATGATGCAAAGTGAAAGAAAAAATCTGAATAGCTTCATACCCATCAAAGATCTTGAGCTTTCCATCAAAATAATTTTCCACAAACATAACCCTAGACTCAGATGGTTTCACTGGTAAATTCTTTCAAACACCTAAGGAAGAAATGTTGCCAATTTTACAATATTTTTTTAGAAATGAGAAAAGAGAATATTCTCAACTCATTTTATCAGGGCAGCATAATTGTGACATCAAAACCTGACAAAAGAATCACAGGAAAAGAAAATTACAGACTGGTATCTCTTATGAACATAGATGCTGAAATCGTTAACAAAATATTAGCACATGAAGTCCAGCACTACATAAAAAGGATAATACATCATAACCAACTGGGCTTTCTCCTACAAATGTAAAATTGGTTTAATGTTTGAAAATCAGTATAATCCACCATAGTAATTTAATACACAAGAAAGTGATATATTCATCTCAATAGATGCAGGAAAGCATTTGACAAAAATTCAAACCCATTCAAGATAAAACC
Organism: Trachypithecus francoisi; assembly: GCF_009764315.1. NCBI lineage: Eukaryota > Metazoa > Chordata > Mammalia > Primates > Cercopithecidae > Trachypithecus > Trachypithecus francoisi. The sequence continues at coordinate 2,925,626 of NW_022681469.1, forward strand.
TCTCAGGAATCTCAGAATAAAAGGGGACTTCTTCAGTGTGATCAAAGGCGTCTACAAACACCTTCATGTAACATAATACTTAATGTTGAAAGACTGAATGCTTTCCTCCTAAGATTGAGAACAAGGCAAGGATACCTGCTATCATCACTTCCATTTGTCGTTGTACTGGAGATCCTAACTAGTGTAGAAAGACAAGAGAAAAAAAAAGCATACAAATTATAAATGAAGAAGTAAAACTGCCTTATTCACAGACAATATAATTGTTTACACAGAAAATCCAAAATTGTTGATAACAACAACAATGAAACAAAACAACAGAAAAGCTTACTAGAACAAATATGTGGATTTACCAAGGTCTCAGGATAAAGGTCAATATTCAAAAATACAGTTGAATTCTTATTAGCAGCAAAAATTTAAAAAATGAAATACAAATTCGTGTGTAGTAGGGTCAAAAAAGCATACATGAACAGAAATAAGGTTAACAAAACATATGCAATAAATCTACACTAAAAACTATAGAATATTGATCAGATAAAATAAAGAATACCTAACTAAACAGAGATGTACCATGTTCATGAATGGTGGGAAGGCTCTATACTGTTAAAATGTTGTTAGTCATTCCTAATTTGATCTATATTTTCAACACAATCTCAATCATAAGTCTATAGAAATTTAATAGTTGATTTTAACATTGATATGAAAAAACAAATAATACAGACTAACCAGCAAATTATGAGTGAGTTTGTGATATCTGACTTTATGACTTGTTAGTAAGTACAGTAATCAAACAGTGTGATTTTGGTGTAAGAATAAATAAGTAGAACAGTGAAAGAGAACAGAGATTATAGAGCCCACACTAGTATGGCCAATTGATTTCTGACCAAGGAATCTAAGAAATTCAATGAGAAAAGTAAGTCTTTTCAACAAATACTACTAGAATAACTTGATACTCATGTGGAAAAATAAGAAACTTGGTCTACTTAACACCATAAACAAAAATTAATTGGAGATCGATTACAGACATAAAAGTAAAACCTAAAATGATAATGTTTTTAAAAGAAAACATTGAAGAATATCTTCGTTACTTGGAGGTAGGCAAATGTTTCTTAGGACACAGAAAACTATATTTGTAAGAGAAAAAAATCAAACTGGAGCAAACTTCCTTTTCTTGTTATTAAAAAGACAGTTTTTAAGAAGAGAATGAGCAAGCCGACTGGGAGAAAATATGCTCAATATATGTAGGTGACAAAGGACTTGTAGTAAGATTATAATTCCTATATTCGATAATAATAAAATGAACAAAAGACTTGAAGAGCTGCTTCTCAAAGGAAGATGTGATTCCTTTGTGAAGGGCCAAATGAGCACACAAAGAAGTGCTCAAGATCACAGCCATCAGATGCGAATTAGAACCATTACCGTAGGACACTACACATCCATTAGAATGACTAAAATTTTAACAAAGGAGCAATTAGTGTTCTAACATACTTCTGGTAGGTATGTAAAGTGGTATAATCACTTCAGAAAATGTTTGACAGTTTCTTATTAAACACACACTGAACCTTTGATGTAGTAATTGTACTCATATGTATTTATTTTAAAAAATGTCCAAAATATTTGTATCCTAATGATCATAAAACCTTTCTTCACAATGATAAAAAACTGGAAACAACTCCAATGGCCACCGATGGGTGAAAACATAAATTGTGGTGTATTTATTCATACAATGAAGGCCTCTAACCAATAAAAAGAAACATACTATGGACAGAGCCAATAATGTGAATGATTGGCATAGACATTGAACTGAGAAAAGAAGCCAGACCCCCTGAAACCCATTTCGTATTACTCCATTAAGTGATGTTCAAGTACAGGCTAAACTAATCAACAGTGAAATATACACCAGCATTGATTGTCTCTAGGAGGTGGGACATTGACTGGGGAAGGACAGGATATGATGTTCTGATGAGGTGGGAATGTTCTAGATCATGAGAGTGTGTGGATTGCACAGGTGCCACTATTTGCCAAAATTATTCAGTTATGAGGCATGCATTTCAATGTGCTTAAATTTATTCTCCAAAAGGACTGTAAAAAACTATAATGATAATAATTGAGTGGAGAGTGGAAAGTGGTTGGAGGTCAATGAAACAAAAATGGTAGAAGGCATATAATTGTTGAAACTGGTGCTGGATCTTGAGACTTCCACATACAACCCATAGTGCGTGTCTGCGATGGCCCAGTCAGGAGGCTGTGGTGCCTCTGGCTTTCGTCACTAGTTGTTTAGTTTCAGAAGCCACTCAATCTTGGCAGGTGTTGATAACTGTGCTGTGAAGTAACCAGAACACAGATCACAGGAACCTGTACCTGCACTAGATGGAGAGCTAAGAAAAAGAACCTAATGCACAGGCCAGGCAGACACTGAATGCCGTGTTGGAGTATTCCAGGCATGTTTATTTTCTACTCCTCCACAACTGGTTCAGTTCACTGAGAGTATTAACAGTGAGGACGCGGGCTCAAGGAATTGTAGGATTTGGCATTTGTAACATGTGAAGAGGAGAGTAAGGCCTAGGCCTGTAGGCTTCCTGGAACTGACGAGATTTTAGGAATTCCCTTCCCACTACCCCCACCTCCAATCCATGCAAAATAAAACAAAACAAGCCACAAGGTGGTAGATTGTTGAATGGCAGGATGTGGTTGGTGCCTAAGCCCAGAGGTCCAGATTACCACCCATGGACGTTGCACCTGGGAAAGTGGGAAGAATTTGATTGGCTGGAGGAGAGTGGGTGTGCAGTGTCCAAGCCAATCCTGACTGCTAAGTAGGAGGCCTCTCTCTCCATTGTCTTCCAATTTATAAAATTCTACTGATGCTGACAGTGAGAGAGGCAATGTTGTATAATGGAAAGAATCCAGAGTTCAAAGTTTGGAGAATTATGTTGGAGTTCTGCTCTGCTGTTTATTAGGTAATTTGTGGTTCTTTTTTACTGTATTTACTGATACCATCATAACCCCAACTACTAACATTAGGTAGTTTGTTTAGTTGAATCTTTCTATTTATTGGAGTCATCATTGAATGTTTGTTTGACAACTGAAGGTCTTGAAAAGCCTCATGGTAACCATTTTCAAAACCAGTTTTTTTACTAGCTAGAAAGTTAAGGTGATAGGTCTACCCCAGGTAGACTCCGGGAAATTCTATGCATAAATGTTCGTTTTCAGAAATGTTTAGATAGTTTACATTTTTCATTATAGCTTTATTTCTGTGCCTCTGCTCAAGTCTGTCTCCATTTTGCTCTCCAGTCCAACACATTCAACTACATTCTGTTCATCCATAAACGCCAAGCTCAAATCCTGCTCCGTCCACGAAGTCTTCCCTGGTGATCTGGTGTAATATAGCAACTATAAGTAAAATAAACATAATAAAACTATGATATTAAACATGTATATAAATGTGCTATTGTCGTTCGCTTTCCTTTCTGTGACCTTTCTTCTTCTTCTTCTTCTTTTTTTTTTTTGAGTTGGAGTCTCGCTCTGTCGCCCAGGCTGGAGTGCAGTGGCTGGATCTCAGCTCACTGCAAGCTCCGCCTGCGGGGTTCACGCCATTCTCCTGTCTCAGCCTCCCCAGTAGCTGGGACTACAGGCGCCCGCCACCTCGCCCGGCTAGTTTTTTTTTTTTTTTTAGTAGAGACGGGATTTCACCGGGTTAGCCAGGATGGTCTCGATCTCCTGACCTCGTGATCCGCCCGTCTCGGCCTCCCAAAGTGCTGGGATTACAGGCTTGAGCCACCGCGCCTGGCCTTCTTCTTTTTTTTTAGACGGAGTCTCGCTCTGTCGCCCAGGCAGGAGTGCAGTGGCGCGATCTCGGCTCACTGCCTTTCCTCTTCTTCGAGACACCCGTGGCTCAGGAGGGCTAGAATTGGTGCACAGGAGTGGGAAGGGTCAAAGCACGCTGATGTTCACTGTTTGATGTCCCAAATAGGATCTTTACAATGCCAAGAAGATCTTGAATTCCAGGCTTAGTCAAGAAAGAAAATCTCTAAATTCCTTTATTCCCATTAACCCACTAAGGACAAGGGCTCTGGATAAGACTTTAGGTCTGAGGTGGAGAAGACCCAGGACAGGAGGACCCTGATGTGACACTCCCTCCTTCTGCCACCGGCTGGGGGAGGAAGGGAGGGGAAGGGCGACAGCGAGGGCAGATATAAGACGCCTTTTCCCGACTGGCCCTCACAGAGTCAAAGTCTCAGAGGGTGGCGTGTGGAGTAGTCAACAGCCGGGACATTCACCCACCTCTCCCATGATGCTCTAGGAGGAGTTGCAGCCACATCCAAGATGGCGCCACAGCTGCGGTGGGCCTGGCCGGTGGACGAAACTGAGGCCGTACTCCTGGCTTCCCCATGGTCTCCTTGGGGTAGGAAGGGAGTCCAGGTGTCCGCTGGGGTCTTGCTGAAGGGATACAGCGGGGGGTAAGTGGCCCAGGGTGTGGGCAGAGACTTGGAGTTAGGGCAAAGAGGAGCTGTTTGTGTGAGGATTTCATAACTAGGGTGCAATGGCCAGAACCCTGTGGCCCCCCACAGGCCTGATGGGACTGAGGGTAACTCAGCAGTGACCCTCTCAGGGGTCACTGAGGTCTCAGCATAACTCAGCAGTGACCCGCTCAGAGGTCACAGGCTCTCAGCCTGCAGAGCTGAGACCAGCAAGTCCAGAGAGCCCTGAGTGTTATCAGGTGCCTCTTCTTGTTGTTGCCATTCGGTCACAGAAACCTCAGACATCTTAGGAATACTGTACCTTTACCCCGAAGAGACGATGGCAGTGCAGAAGACTGGGATGACGTCTTGCACTGTTTTGATTTGTGGTCCTCCTTCCACCCACTCCAAAAGTACACACTGTTTTTTTTCCCATGTGCTGTGACTGTCACCATGAGGAGGGACCAGGCAGTGTGGCACAGCAGAGCGGCTGGTGGGACACGGGGAGCTGCTGGCCTTGTCTCCGGTCCAACTTCCTAGGAATTTGGTGAATCATTAGATGTTCCTGGCTGACTCATCTTTGCTATACACTTTGATACTATACGATCAATGGTTTTTACTGTGGGACTCGCAGCACACACCGGAACATTGTCTCATTTACTGACTTGCTATGATTTCTCCTCTCCCTCTTCCCAAAAGGATATCCAGGATTTGGAGCAAAGACATTTGCTGTTTTGCACTCCCTAGCAATAAGCATAATACTAGAAAAATACATGCCCAATAAATACTAGCTGATTAAAGAGATATGCAAGACCTTGGTCGTTTCTGTGTCATTGATGTTTTCTTGCCCTGAAATCCATTCTCACTGGCACCCGGTGTCTTCTCAGAATGCCCCGTGAAACAAGTCCTGGTTTGCTTTTCCTTCTTGCATTTAATGAAGTAATAATGTTTATCTTTAGTGATGCTGCTGTGAAATGTGCCTCTTCTCAGTTTCACTAGAAATCTGATTATTTAAGTATTTTAAAGTTCTTCATCTTCAGAATGTATCTCTGACACAGACTTCAGTTTCTGTATTAGATAACATCGTTTAAACGAGGAAAGACTGTTTTAGTGAAATATTTTGTGTTTAAGTCTGCTGCACCCTCGAACTTTTCATGATTTTACCCCTCTCATTGGGAGGTAGACCATAGTATGCCATGAATGACTGCATCTTTATTTTGAAAGTGGAAGCCATTTCAGAGAGGTGCTTCTATAATTAAGAAATCAAATAGGCCGGACACAGTGGCTCACGCCTGTAATCTCAGCACTTTGGGGGGCCGAGGTGGGTGGATCACCTGAGGTCAAGAGTTTGAGACCAGCCTGGCCAACATGGCGAAACCCTGTCTCTACTAAAAATACAAAAATTAGCTGGGTGTGGTGACACATGCCTGTAATCCCAGCTACTAGGGAGGCAGAGGCAGGAGAATTGCTTGAACCCAGGGGGCGGAGGTTGCAGTGAGCTGAGATTGTGCCACTGCACCACTGCACTCCAGCCAGAGTGACACAGCGAGACTCCATCTCAAAAAAAAAAAAAAAAAAAGAGAAATCAAATAAACTTGAGTAGGACCCTTTGAAAGGTTCTAGGTACAATTGGAAGGAACCTAATTCTCTCATTCCTGATTCAAGCTCCTCATCTTTTTGCCCTTCCCCACAGGTGATGAATAAGTGGTGTGCCGTGTGTTTAGCTTCAGCCCAACGGGGCAGGTGTGAGGCCCTGTGGCTCTGCAGTCTCCACCACTGCTAAGACTGTAGGTCTGAGGTGGAGAAGACCCAGGACAGGAAGACCGTGATGTGACACTCCCTCCTTCTGCCACTGGCTGGGGGAGGAAGGGAGGGGAAGGGCGACAGCGAGGGCAGATATAAGACACCTCTTCCTGACTGGCTCTCACAGAATCAAAGTCCCAGAGGGTGGCGTGTGGAGGAGAAGTCAACAGCCGGGACATTCACCCACCTCTCCCATGATGCTCTAGCAGGAGTAAAGAGTGACTGCCCATGCTCACCACCAACCAGCCAGCAAATGGAATCGCAACGCCTGTGTCTGTAGAGAAGACATCCCAATGTAGAGTGTCAGTTTCCCAGGAAAGCACATCCTCACCTGCACCAAGCAGCTGGAAACTGATTGAGCTGCCTGATTTAAGTCACAAGGCTTCAGAAAAGGAGATTCAAAATTTAAAATTTGTTCTACAGGACAAAAATCATCCCTTTAAAAATGCGTTTGCAGCTGTGCCCGGTGATGATGGATTTATCACCTAAACCAGGGATTAGTAAACAATGTGTGCCCTATAAAGAGCGAAACAAGTCCTTGCTCATCAGAGCACTTAATTGCAGTGGTTATATCAAAGCTATATAAGACTTAATCACCAACCACAAGTTAGGCTCTGCGTTTTACATAGGTGCCTCTGTCACTGGTTTTCCACCTGTTAAAATGAAAGATTCTTGGAATATCATAATATGTAAAACTTGTTTATGATGCAAATATAAAGATGCCCTTTCATCTTTCTGCAGCTTTGATGTCGTGATATGAAGCTTTGGTGCCCCTCCTTCCGGACATGCACCCAAGATGTCATCTCATTCATAAACTTGTGTTCCATGTGTAAATACATGGGAACCAATGGCGAGATATTTCTGTTTTCGGTAATTTTTATAAGGAATTGGTCCAACTTCTAAATTAATAGAAAGATGAGAAGAGTTTGTTGATATGTTTTTCTTTAACAGCTTGAGCAACAAGGTAAAGAAACCTGTTAAAATGGGGAAATAAAAGTCAGAACCTAAGTAAAGAGTTAATATACTACTTCTAGACAGAAAGGTAAGTCCTCAACACATCAGAAATACCTACTTGAGTATTCTTCCACTGATAAAAATGTGAATTTCCTTCTGTTTAGGTAAGACAGATACTTCTCATTGTAATACACATTTGACTAGAAAGCTCAGACAGATACTTCTCATTGTAATACACATTTAACTAGAAAACTCAGACAGATACTTCCTACTTCCCATTGTAATACACATTTAACGAGAAAGCTCAGTTTTTCTCTCTGCCACATTCTTGGGTCTTACTTTTGATTAGGATCTCCCAACTTTTAAGAAACATGAAAGGTTGGACCCTGCCTTAGACCATTTAAGTAATAATAATTTTTAAAAACCTCTAGGTACGGGCCTGGGCAGAGTTTGTCTTAAAGGCTCGTGGGTCGTTCTAATGTAAAACTGGGTTAGAACCACAGATCTACTGAGTCACATTATCTTTTCATGTTATTTTATTCACATACAAATATACTTGACTGGGCGCGGTGACTGACACCTGTAATCCCAGCACTTTGGGAGGCCAAGGCGGGTGGATCACAAGGTCAGGAGATCGAGACCAGCCTGGCCAACATGGTGAAAGCCCGTCTCTACTAAAAATACAAAAAATTAGCTGGATGTGGTGGCAGGCACCTGTAATCCCAGCTACTCAGGAGGCTGAGGCAGGAGAATGACTTGAGCCCCAGAGGCGGAGATTGCAGTGAGCCAAGATCACGTCACTGCACTCCGGCCCAGGCAACCGTGAGAGACTCTGTCTCCCAAAAAACAAAAAAAAAACCAAACCAAACAAACAAACAAAAACCTCATTATTCAAAGACTCGTGAGCACATATGCATAAAGAAACCTATGTTTCCCAAAGAAAAATAGGTTGGAAATGATAGTTGGTATGTTATTTTTGTTTATTAGAAAACCTTTGAATGAATACATTAAAAGTTTCATGAAAGCAGTATCAACATACTAAAAATTTAGTTTTGTCCACTTTAATTTCCGTTGAGGTGGCTGGTAAACTGTGTGACCCGAAGCAGGATTTCAAAGAGAGGATACTGTAAAACAGACAAAATTCTGATAGTGGAAAATTCTTAACATTCAACCCCTCCTAAAAATTTCCTCTCAGACTATCCTCTCATTCATTTTAACATCTAGAAACGATCTTCTTTAAAATATTTTTTTATCCAGAATTATAACATCCAGGAAGTTGGTGTAATTAATTATAGTCTCTGTTATTAAAATAATGATGATACTATAACATTTTAAAGGGGGAATGTCATGGATATTTTGGGGACCGGAAGAGATTTAAACCTGTGCTGCAACTTGCTGTGCCTACAGGACTACGAATTTTTCTCTCCAAATTGATTCCCTGTGCACTCCACTCAGGGTCTAACGTGAGTCTTTTAGGTCATTTTTGAATGATGCAATTACATCATGTTTGGTATAATTGTATCGCAATTTGTGAAAGCGGGTCTTCATCATACATAGGTTCTTTTTCACTGACCAGAATATTTAATTAATTAGAAGATCCCATCTCACCATCATTCTGCATAATGAGAGTTTACTGTACGGCTATTTTTGGTCTCCTGAAATAGTGGAAAGCTATTCACAGTGATGAGTACCTGAATCTGCTGATTGTAGACATGAGTAATTCACAATATCCCATCAGTCATGAGGGGAGCAGACAAGCTAATTGACCCACTTAACGGATAGCACTCCCCAAAGAGGGCTGTCTTTCATGGCTGAAGCCCCATTAATCAAAAATACTCGTCGGGCTCCTGCTGTGCGCCTCGCATGATGCTAGGGATGCGGGTACAAAGCGCAAATCAGGACCCCCGGCCCGGAGCATCTTTGATTTGGCTGGAGAACGCGATGCACACAAGCAGTGCCGGGAAAAAACACGCTGCATTCGTGAAAATGATCACGTCGCATGCCCTGGAAAGAAGGTGCCGACTTGCACAGGATGCAAGAAAAGAAACAAAGAATGTGGAAGAGGAAGCTCCTTGCCCACACTGAATTCACGGGGAGGGAGAAAGCACAGAGCCTGCCTCCAGCAGGTGTTAACACAGAGGGCGCAGCATCACGCGTGGCCACCTGAAATACTGTGTGTCTCGGATAAGAAGTAGACACCAAGGGCTATTGTCGGAGTCTGGGGAAAAAAACAAAAACGAAAAAACGATCGTCCTCAGTTGCTGGAGATTTTTGCTTTGTTCTGATTCTGCTTGTGTTTTCTGGTTACACTGGGAGTTTGCTCCAGGAGCGCAGGATGGATACAGTTAGGAAAAGGGACCTTTCCATGGGGCAGAATCACAGCCCAAAGTCCAAACAGCCACTTCTGGATTCAAAGTCCCATTAGAAGGTACATATCACTTCCATGTTATTATTAATTAATTAATTAATTTATTTATTTTTGAGATGGAGTCTTGCTCTGTATGTAGCCCAGGCTGGAGACATGATCTTGGCTCACTGCAACCTCTGCCTCCCGGGTTCAAGTGATTTTCCTGCCTCAGCCTCTTGAGTAGCTGGGACTACAGGAACCCCTCACCATGTCCTGCTAATTTTTGTATTTTTAGTAGAGACGGGGTTTCACCATGTTGGCCAGGCTGGTCTTGAACTCCTAGTCTCAAGTGATCCACCCAACTCGGCCTCCCAAAGTGCTCGAATTGCAGGCATGAGCCCTGCGACCAGCCCATTGCTTCCATTTGACAAGGTAAACACTCCTTGGACGTGTAACCCTGGGACCTGGTCGCACTTGCAAGTGTATTTATAGCATTTTTCACTTACAGGTTACAGGCTAAACTCAACACTTTCATTCAGTCAATGCTGTCACTGCCTGAAGTGCACCTGTGTTCACTCTGAGATTGTGTGTTTGCGTGTGCGCACCAGTGCGTGTCCGTGGAGAAGGTGTGAGCAGTGGTGCAATGAGAGGAGCTGCCCTGTGCTTCCACGGTCACGCTGCCTACTTGCTCACACCCAAACACCTTCCTAATCCAGGAGCTTCATGAAACCCCGAGGCCTGTCCTGACTCAGAGATGGGGAGAGTGGAGGAGCCTGGGGAGGGGGGATGCAGCGTTGGGGCCCTGTCTGAATAATCTGTTGTCCTTTGATGTTTATGAAAAATTCAGCTTAGATGTGTACATATAATACACACGTTCGTTCATATATACCATCGCAAGCAATACACTTTTTTTTTTTTGCGGTGCTATGTGTGGCTTTGGTAGAGACACTTCAAGTTTTTTGGTGGTGGGAGGGACTGGCAGAGGCTGGGGAGAGTGGGTGGCTCTGGGTCTGACAATGTATTCTGTCCGCATGACCCCATTAGCTCTGACTTTGTGCTGAAGAAGTGAGAATCGAATGAAACATAACAGCAAGTTTAAAAAAGACCAGAAACAAGGTAACGTGGGGCAGAAAGTTATTTCTAATAACACCCGATAGTCCACACAGGAACCTTCACTGGAAAGAAAGTGTTCAGCCAAAAAGTGATTAGTTCACGCCAAGATGGCCTCTCGTTTTTAAATTCAGCAACCAAATGCAATATGTTCCCCTGTCTTCTGTTTCATCTCCACTTAGCTCTCCCACTCGGGCTCATTTCACCTACTTTTGATTTGATTTACAAATTTGCTATTGGATTTTCAAGGCATTATGGAGCCTTTGCCGGTGCCAGACTACTCATCAGAAGCGCCTCTGTTAGGCTTTTTTGGTGTCACTTCAAATTTCAGTTGTCATCTTATATTCCTGTTGGGATGTAGGCTGAGCACTCACTAATAATATCATTGCAGAGGCTTAAATTGCAGCAGGTGAGAATTGAGTTAGAACTAAGCAGTACAGTCAGCCACTTTATTTAGATATACCGTGTCCCTAAGAATGGGTCAGCATGCGGGGTGGCCCCGAGGGAAATCTACCGACTCTCCCAGATAGTTCAGAAATGTTACGTGTCATCTTGTCTGTCTGATTTTGTCTGTTCAGTCCTACTCTGTGTCCTATGTAGAAGCCATCAAATGGTAGTGAGAAGGGACCTTCAGGGCAGTATCATGCAGAAAATGTGGCAAAAAGCAGGTGTCGTTGGTAACTTGACCGTAAACAGCATTAAATATTAGAGATGAATTCCTCCTCTTGAATATAGCTGGGAGGGCGAGCTGACTTTCATAGTACAGAATATGTGAAGACTTTTAAATTACTAGATTATTATATCTATGAGTATCTTTGGACTAGAGGGTTAGAGGAGGGGAGGGAGCTGGCAGAGGACAGGTTGCGTTCGATGCCTTGTGGGTTTGTGGGATGTACACACTCTGCCTCACACAATTGGATTCTAGCCAATTTGATAAACGCTAAGTTTCTAGAACAATCGTGTCCACCACTCCACACACTTTGCTTCACAGGTTCTTTGGTTTTTACCTCTGGCGTTTCCCCTCAGCCTCCTCCGCCTCTCTGGATTTGATGTAAAAGCAATCCTGCCTGGCAGATCCCACCCCCTGGACCAGCCCCACCTCTGTACACAACTGGCCTGATCACTGAGCCGCCCACCCCAAGACCCCAGCCACGAGCTGGACACCCCCTGCCCTCTGTGTCTGCACGTTCTCCCTGCCTGTCTTCCTCCCTTCCCCACAATTCTGGATCATGCACAGCTCACTCGATGGACACAGGTCTTGCTTTCTCTATTGCTATCCTGGATGTTGTTTAGGAACATCCCAATAGGTTTGACATTTTGTATTATATTTTATTTATTTATTTATATATTTTTTTGAGAGGGAGTCTTGCTCTGTCACCCAGGCTGGAGTGCAGTGGTGCGATCTTGGCTCACTGCAACCTCTGCCTCCTGGGTTCGATTCTTCTGTTTCAGCCTCCTGAGTAGCTGAGATTGCAGGTACCCGCCACCACGGCCAGCTAAGTTTTGTATTTTAGTAGAGATGGGATTTCACCATGTTAGTTAGGCTGGTCTCGAACTCCTGACCTCAAGTGATCTGCCCGCCTCGGCCTCCCAAAGTGCTGGGATTACAGGAGTGAACCACTGCGCCCAGCGACATTTTATATTTTAATATGGTGGGAAGAAGCATCTCCACCTTCGTAAGCTGCACCAGGCGCCATGCGTGCTCTGCCGGCACCCTGAGCAGGCGCTGCTTTCTTCCATGCCTGTGGCTCCTGGGAAGCAGCTCCAACTCCCTGCCTGAGATTTCTCTGGAGGTCAGGCACTTGGAGTGTTCCGTTTCCAGGGTCCTCGAGTCACACCCAGCTTTCTCCTGCCTGGAGTGAGGTGACATGGAAGGACACATCTATGCCCTTTCCCAGCAGCTGCTGGAGAATTTGGGCCTCAAGAGGCACGATTGTCTTATGTCCCACAAGCACCATTGCAACCATCCATGTGCAAACCCTCACTGCAGGGTCTCTTCTGGGAGAGCCCCACCAGAAGCACTCCAGGTATCAATTTGGGTCATATTCGACAATTTCTGATTAAATCTTCTGGCCTTTTCCTTCTACCTCTCTCCATCTCTTCCTGTCTCCCCGTCTATTCCTGACATCACAAATCCATTTTCAGTTTCACAGATGGCTTCTTGTCCCCGACAGTGTATCTCAGAAGATCAACATAATGCGTGACTTTTAGGAACTGGTCTTTTAAAATTTATTTTGGTATTTTCCTCAAGTATTCCAATTATTTTTACATTGGATCTTTGTTTTCTGTCTCTGATAATTACCATCTTCTCCCATTTTAATTTTGTCTCTGTTCATTGTGTTGGCATTGGAAAGCTTTTCAGGTTGGTCTCCAGACTGATGAATAATTCTCTGTGGGGGTCATCCTCTCCCCGTCTCTCATGTGCTCATTCTTTTTTTTTTTTTTTTTTTTTTTTTTTTTTGAGACGGAGTCTCGCTCTGTTGCCCAGGCTGGAGTGCAGTGGCCGGATCTCAGCTCACTGCAAGCTCCGCCTCCCGGGTTCACGCCATTCTCCTGCCTCAGCCTCCCGAGTAGCTGGGACTACAGGCGCCCGCCACCTCGCCCGGCTAGTTTTTTGTGTATATTAGTAGAGACGGGGTTTCACCATGTTAGCCAGGATGGTCTCGATCTCCTGACCTCGTGATCCTCCCGTCTCGGCCTCCCAAAGTGCTGGGATTACAGGCTTGAGCCACCGCGCCCGGCCTCATGTGCTCATTCTAATGGGGATCCCACCACTTCGAGCACGGTCTCTTTGCCCTCCTTCTTCATCCCAGCCAAAGCTCATTGTCTTACCATTTCATCTTTGACTTTTCATGAGAGAATCCCTAGTTTTCCTGATTTTCACTGGAAACACAGATTGGGGAGGGTTCCTTACGACCTGCTGGCAGCATTTAGTGACTTCATTCCAATGGGATGTTCTTCTTCTGTATAAAAGGTTCATACTTCTTACAATTTCTTTTTTTTTTTGGTCACAAAATCTTTTCACTGGTTCTAAGTTACTTTCTGTCCATCTTCTCACTCCTGCAATGGTAAATTAGAATTTAATCTAGGATGATACATCCTTGTAATTCTGGTGTTTTCCCGTGAACAAGGTTTAGTATTTCCTTTTGTTCCACTCACGTTCAACTTGGCTGCTCGAAGAATCTTCCTTTGCGTAGCGAGGGCTGGTTGGGGTGTGTGTCCCTTGGTCAGCCTGAAAGGTTTCCCAGTCTTGCATTTAGAATCCATCTCGTGGCTCGAGGAAGTGTCTGTTCATCCCATGGGAGCAGAATTTATTTTTGGAGTGAAAGATTCCGTAGTTCTTTCTTAACCAGAAACAGGAAAGAGGCACTGCCTGGTGAAGCACAGAGCATGCCCCTTTAATAACTATTCTCTACTCTCACCCCGCGGCTGTGGTGTGCACTCCTCTCCCGTACTGGGGAAGGCTGTTCCGGGTGCATCGGACCCTCGGTGCTTCTTGGCTGCCACGTGTGTGGGCTGAGTTCCATCACACAAGAGCAAGGAGGGGAGAGGCACTGGCATGAAGGGGAGAAGCTGTCAGTGTGCCTGGACTTCACCATCACTGCTGCACATGGACACTCAGGTGGACCCAGGAGGGGAGCCCTGGGCTCAGCATATGGCTATCTTCCTGTCTATGGCCACTCTGCTTTCCAACCTCGTGCCGATTCACACCTCCCCTGGCAGTGCACGGGACTCCCTATTGCTCGACATCCTTGCCGATACTTGGTGTTTTCAGTCCTGGCAGCTTTGACCACTGGAAGCTGTATAGTGATACCTCATTGGGATGCATGTTTGGATTTGCTTGATACTGAAGTGGTTGAGTGTCTTTCCACCTATTTATGAGTCATCTGGGTATCCTCTTTGGTAATCTCTGTGCAGGACATAGTGGTTTTAAAACATGTTTACAAATTCTTTGACATTCCAAGGGTGGCAGGTACCAATTTCTCTCTCTTTGAATATAGGGTAGACTTGTGACTCCCTCCACTAATGGAATTCATCAGAGGTGGTACCGTGTGATGTTCAAGGCAGGCCCCAGATGGCTTCATAGCTTCCACCTGTTTCTCTCTTTTCCTTGGGGGTGTGTTTCTGCATCTCTCAGTTACTGTTCAAGGGGGGCTACTTTCCTGAAGCTGGTATGCTAGAAGAGAGCACATGGAGAAACTGCAGAGAGACAGAGGGAGAGACACAGAAAGAGACAAGAGACAGAGACAGACAGAGACACAAAGAGAGAGGGAGAAACAGACACAGAGAAACAAAGAGAGACACAGAGAGAAACAGAGAAAGATAGAAAGAGAGGGAGAGAGAGTAAGGGAAACAGAGAGAGACAGAAACACACAGAGAGAAACAGAGAGAGACAGAGAGACAGATACAGAGATAGAAAAATAGAGAGACAGAGTGAGAGACAGAGAGAGACGAAGACATACAGAGAGAAACAGAGACAGAGACAGAAAGAGACACAGAAACAGAAAGAGACAGAGAGAGGGAGAGAGAGAGGGAGGAAGGAAGATGAGTGAGGGGAGAGGAAAGAGGGAGGGAAAAAGGGAGAAAGGGAGGAAGAGAGAGATAAGGAGGGAAAGGAGGGGAGGAGGTTGGGAGAAAGGGAAGAAGCGCTGAGGAAGGGAAAGAGGGAGAGGAAGGAGGCTGAGGGGGAAGGAGAGCGAACTGCTGGGGTAGCCGTTGCTGCTTCCACTCCCCTCAAGACTCATCCCCACCCCAGTGCCAGAGGTCTAAATGGAGTCTTAGGGAGGACCCAGATGCAAGCCACTGACCGCATCATGAAAAGAGCCAGCATGGCCCACAGCGGCCCCTCCTGAATTTCTGATCCACCGACATGGGGAGAAGGAATGATCAGCGTCCGTGTTACGCACTCTCCGCGTGGCGATTCACCGTCACGCAGTAAGGCTGGCACAGACTTCACCACTATTGGCTAGGGCGGTACTCCATCAAAACCTGTGGCCCACACGGGCGGCTTTAGACTTGGTCAGCGAGGGAGCAGGGAAGACCTGGCTGGGGGTGCCCCATGAGGTTGCTGTTGGTGAGGAGTGAAGAAGGAGCGAGGAAATGTTTTGAAAATGGCCACCTGTGTTGACGTGGAAAGCAGAGGCTGTGCCTCAGGAACCGCACGGTGGGTGGAGGTGGCTTCCAGCCAGAGCACTGGGGCTGCTGCCCACTGTCCTCACTGCCCACAGGACAGCAGGAGGGCAGGGACACCAGCTGGAGAAGGGCCTGCCGGGCATGAAGGAGCCAGGACGTACTGGTGTGAAAATGAACCTTTCTCAATCCAAGCTTCTCTGGATGGCAGACAAGACTACCATGAAGTGAGTGTGTCAGGGAAACCTGGTCTGAAGAAGGAGGCCGGGGAGCGGGCCAGGCCTTGGTGGAGACAGCAGATGGACGACGATGGAAAGTGGACGATGATGGAAAGGCAGGCATCTCTCTCAGGGTCTTCAGGGAGTTTTCTCACACAGCCTCATAGAAGGCTCGAGGCAGAGGAGGTGCTGCCTCAGTGGAGCATGTAGTGGCGGGCTCTTCTGTTCAGTGGAGTGGATTACGAGCCAATATATATAACAACAACAACAAAAAAAACCAAAAAGTATTGAAAAGAATTATATTGGCCAGGCGCGGTAGCTCACGCCTGTAATCCCAGCACTTTGGGAGGCCGAGGCAGATCACGAGGTCGAGATCAAGACCATCCTGGCCAACATGGTGAAAGTCTGCCTCTACTAAAAATACAAAAATTAGCTACATGTGGTGGCACGAAGCTGTAGGCCCAGCTACTTGGGAGGCTGAGGCAGCGGAATCACTTGAACCTGGGAGGTGGAGGTTGCAGTGAGCTGAGATCGTGCCACTGCACTCCAGCCAGGCAGTAGAGCAAGACTCCATCTCAAAAAAAATAAAAATAAAAATAAAAATAAAAATCTATGTGGACAAAAAGGACCAAAAACAGTAAAAAAAAAAAAAAAAAAAATCAAAAGAGGCCTTTGTACCTCAAAACCCCTGGGTGAGAGAAGCCCTCTGAAGAGACAGGTGTAGCCACTGAAGACATGGAGGCATGCGCTGGCTGTTTCTTGTGGAAAATGAAGTCTCAGAGGACAGAGCCCGGAGTCCAGGGGGCAGAGCCTGCAGCCACGAGGGGCTTTCTTGGGCAGGAGGAATGAAACTTTGTCAACGCCTTGACTGCAAGTGCCCACATGGATTCCTGAGTTTCTGTGCCCTGGTGGCTGCCATGTCTCCAATTCTCCATTTGGAAAGAGGGCACCCACCACACTGACCTGTGTCTGCCCAGGACACATGGGGGTGTGTGATGACACCTTGTCTCTTCAGTTCTCAGGTCTTCAGACAGACACTCTCCTCGTGGTGCCACCCTCCAGGAACCACACCCCAGGAGGTCATCAGGCACGCGCACAGTGGGTTCCAGGATCTCATCCCTGATGAGAGTGGTGGATCTCGAGGTCAGGAGTTTGAGACCCTGAGGAGAGTGGTGGCCCGTGCTGCGCTGGAAGCAAGTGTGCTTTGTATGGAGAAGAGTGTAAGTGTAAATGACCTGTGGCAGAAGGTCATCTGCAATGGTTTTACTTATTCTCTCACGGGGTGGGGTGCAGTTGTCCCCCGAATCTGGGTTAGACTTTGTGACAGCCTCGGTGAGTAGATGGGAAGTGTGGTGTGGCTTCTGTGCAGCACTCTGTGTGTCGGGACCAGGTGTGGGCCTTTTGGAGATAAAGAGAGACACCAGGGTGGCCCAGCTGTTTCACAGCAAGCACTAGAATAGTGGGGAAGACCCCTCTGAGAGGGCCCAGTGCCAGCCACCATCTGAAGGTGGCCTTGGGACAGACCCCACGTCGGAGCTGCCTGGCAGGGCCACTGCCGACTTTGTGACCTACAGAAGCAGTGAGAGGTGACAAAGACTGTGGCTTTGTGGCTCCTGTGTTTAGATGTGACAGGAACAAGTTTCTTGCCCAGTTTCGTCTTGGGTTGTCTTTCTTAGTCTTACAGATTTATTTATCCTGGATACAAGTTCTTTGTATTATAAGCAAATTCTTCCCATCTGTGGCTCTCATTCTCACTTTATTAATGGACTTTTTGACAAACAGAAATTATTCATTTTATTAAAGACAATCTTATCAAATCTTTTAAAGGTTGTTTTTTTTTTTTTGGTGGGGAGTGGAGATGGTCCCAGGGAAGAAGTCTTTTCCTATCCCAAACTCATGAAGATATTTTCCTATATTACATTCAACATGTTGTCTGGTTTTATTTTTTGCAGTTAGTTCTACAATCCATGTGTAATTGATTTATATGCACAGTATGAGGTACTAATCAAGCCTTCTTTTTAAATAAATGTCATATCTAATTGTCCCGGAACCTTTTATTAAAAAGAATAGCTTGTCCTCACTCTTTATCACCATCTTCTTTGTAAATAGATTAACTGTAAATTTAGAGTTCTGTTTCTGGCTGTCAGTTCTGTTCTATTGGTCTCTGCTTATAATTTCACCAGACCATGTTATATTAATTCCTATAAATTGAAAAGATCTTAATATTTAGTAGCACACGTTTCCTGCCTTGTGTTTCTTCTTCAAGAGTGTCTTAGCTCTTCTTTGCTCTTTGAATTTTTTTTTTTTTTTTTTTGAGACAGAGTCTCACTCTGTCGCCTGGACTGGAGTGCAGTGGCCGGATCTCAGCTCACTGCAAGCTCCGCCTCCTGGGCTTACGCCATTCTCCTGCCTCAGCCTCCCAAGTAGCTGGGACTACAGGCGCCAGCCACCTCGCCCAGCTAGCTTTTTTTGTATTTTTTAGTAGAGACAGGGTTTCACCGTGTTAGCCAGGATGGTCTCGAACTCCTGACCTCGTGATCCGCCCGTCTCGGCCTCCCAAAGTGCTGGGATTACAGGCTTGAGCCACCGCGCCTGGCCTGCTCTTTGAATTTTTATAAAACTTTATAATCAGCTTGCCAAGTTTCCTTAAAACAAGTTTCTTGGGTTTTGATTGAAATTGTATTTAATATATAGATCAATTTTGAGTGAATTAATACCTTTACCCTATGTAGTCTTCTAATTTATGAGTACTTTATATACTTCCATTCATTTATTTTTTAACTTCTCATGATAATATTTTACTATGTGCAGAGAGGCCTGGTACACCTCCTGGAAGATTTACTAGTAGTTATTGGTATGGGTTGATGCTGCTGTAAGTGGCCTTTGTTTACATGCCTCTGAAGGATGAACATGGCAGAGGGGAGTTTATTTAGAAGGCCGCCCAAGATCCAGAGAGGCGGGTGGGACAGGGAAGAGAGGGAGGCCGGAAAAGTGTGTTATTGAACTAGAATCACTGTGGGCACTCGCAACCACTGTGGACACTCGCAACTTGGTCTCACAGAAATGAATGGACCTCAGGGTTTCCCCCACAACGAGCAGGTTGGCACATTTGCCAGTGGCCCCACCCTCCAGTGGCTGAGGGCCGCCTCAGGGATGTCGATGCTGCCGGCCTTCTGCGTGCCTCTGAGCCTCTGCGCAGGGACTGCTGTTCCTTGGTTGAATGTCTGGAGGCAGAAACGCAGAAGCCTCAAGATGCTCCCTTGATGCGGGCCCTGGAATGCGCGTGGAACTGTCCACCACGGCTGTGCTGAAATCAGGTTGGCCAATGGGATGTAGCTCAGGCACTGCAAGCATCTGCCACGTTTTCTTTCTTTCTTTTTAAAATTTTGTTTGCTGTTAGTAGAAAGATATCCAATTGATTTTTATACTTTTACATATTGGCCACAACCCAGCAACTTTTCAAAATGTGCTCATTAATTCTAGTAATTTACCTATGGATTATTCTGGATTTTCTACCTACATGGCTATATCATCTGTGAAAAGTGACAGTTTTACTTCTTCTGTAGAAGTCCCATGCCTTTCACTCCTTTTCTTGCCTTATTGAAGTACTCAGATCTTCCAGTGCAATGTCAAACAGAAGTGGTAAGGACGGGCAATGCTCCCTTTCTCTAAAGAGACATTTCACAGTCAGAGCAGGATGCTTGCTGTAGGTTTCTTGGTGACATTCTTTATTGGGTTGAGAGCAGTCTGTTCTCACAGTTTTCTAGGAGTTTTTAAATCAAAAGTGGATGTTGAAGTTTACTAATCTTTTTTTATTCTGTAGAAATGCTGTTTCTTCCTTTTTTTTTTTCATGATGAACGACACTGGAACTCACTGCTATTCAGTTATTATCAAAAGAAATATCAAAAGAATATTTCTTTTGTAATATAAAAAGAAATCTTTCATTTGCAAGAAAAAACATTGAGATAGGAGCGCCTGAAAGATATTTAGTTCACGTATTACGCCGCTGGGAATATTAAGAAGAATTGTTTTTTGTTGTTTTTGTTTGCTTGTTTGCTTAACAGATTGATGGGCCACATACCTCCAGTGAAGCCTCTGGGCTCCTTCTCAGAATAAAATTTCCCAGTCATAAAATAAAATAAGATAAAATAAAATAAAATAAAAAGAATTTTAAATGAAACAAATTTTCCTGAGCTATGTCATTGCAAAGGAAGCAAATGTAAAAATTTAAAACACGGTGGCTCAAGCCTGTAATCCCAGCACTTTGGGAGGCCGAGGCGGGCGGATCACGAGGTCAGGAGATCAAGACCATCCTGGCTAACACGGTGAAACCCTGTCTCTACTAAAAATACAAAAAATTAGCCGGGCGAGGTGGCGGCGCCTGTAGTCCCAGCTACTCGGGAGGCTGAGGCAGGAGAATGGCGGGAACCCGGGAGGCGGAGCTTGCAGTGAGCTGAGATCCAGCCACTGCACTCCAGCCTGGGTGACAGAGCGAGACTCCGTCTCAAAAAAAAAAAAAAAAAAATTACAACAAATGGGTGATATAGTAACATTGTACTCTTAGAGTAACATGTTTGATAATAAGATCTAGCAGCAGGTAGTATAATTTTACAATAGTACTGAGCCCATGTGCATTTGGAGACAGCTTCCGCAGTGTCAGCACAGGCAAACAGCATACCCGAGTCAAGCAAAATGCAGCGCACCCCAGCTCTTCCAGTCCTGAGATGGAGAATCTCCCATGCAGGTCCCCACGTTGGCCACTGAGATGCAGTGACGGCAGCTCTCCTAGCCCGGCAGGACGTGGAAGAGTGAGGTTTACCTGGCTTGTTCCTACGGGGGCCTCCACCGCTAAAATGCAATTCAGAAAGGGGCAACTTTTCTTCTTTCAACAAACATTACTGACCGCTGCCTGTGTGCCCAGTACCTTACTGGCAGTGACGACGAATGAGTACACAACACGGCTGGCACGTCCCCTCAAAACGTGAACCGCCCGGCAGGGGAGACGCAGGTGCAGCCGCGCGGCCGCAGTCAGCCCAGGTGTGGGGCTCCCGGTGCGTGTTGTTCCAGTCATGTGGCCCCTGTTTCATCTGATTTTTCCCACCCTTATTCTTTCTTTGTTCTGGTGGTAGTGCCTCTTTTTAAATTGTATTTTATTGTGTGTGCTTGCTTCTGGAAGCACTGTTTAACTGTTTTCTTTTTAACAAGGTGTGTTTTTCTGTGCTCGGGTTAGGATGGAGAGTGGAATTAAGTAGTCGGACGAGTCTTTCTCTTCCTGCCCGGCAGGACCTCAGGGTCTACTGAGCACTTGTACTTCCTGCTATGGTGTCAGGCAAATGTGGATATGAGGACTCCATCCCGCGTGGATGGAGTCCCGGCAGCCCCGGGCCAGGGTGGGAAGGAGGTGGCACGACTGTGCTGAGCCGTCCCAGGGGGCAACCCCCTCAGTCTGGCAGAGCGGAGCCCAGAGCTTCATCTTTTGAGGGCACTGAGGGTGACCCAAGAAGGCTGGGCTGGTGATGCCTCCTGCAGCCCCAGTTATAAGGGATGGTTCCCCGGGTGGCGGCGGGGGGAGCCCATTCAGCCACTTGTGGGCCACATGGCACACTTACATCTGCATCTGATCCTGAGGCATGCCCCATTCATAAGCTCGGCTCTGGACAAACTACACCCCATTCACAAATTTCGGCTCTGGACAAACTGTACCCCATTCACAAATTCTGCTGCATGGCAGCTTTTGCAACAACTTATTTTTGGTAAAAGTTTTGTGTGTGTGTAAAGGTTCTCAGCATCTCTAACTCCCCCACGTCACTCTCCCTGGTTGCAAACCAAGCTCCTCCCATGAATTGCTGCAAACCAGATTTGCTTTCAGTGACCGCCTGGCCCAGACCACTGGGATTGTGGGGAGGGGACAGGACAGCTCTGTTCTTGGTGCTCAGGGTGGAGGCAAACTGTATCCTGTGTCTCTTAAGAATTTGTTTCTCATTTGTGTAGAAGACAGAGAACAGAATAAAGAGTGTGTGATTTTTTGGTAAACTATTGTGCTTTCTCTGTAATAAAGTATGTTACTTTTCCAGCACAGGGTAGCTTTGGCATAGTAAACAACATACGTAATGGTAGGTTATCTTTTCCAAGGAAGCCACCATAAGCATGCTTCACATTTTCTCCCACATGATGGAAAAAGAAAGAAAGATTTTCGCTCCTCATTTTGGCATTTCATTCCATTGCAAAGGACTTTGGGCTTGGAATGACACACATTCCATAATCTCTATAGTCATTCTGAATTCCAAACATGCTTCTGCATCTCCATGTCTTCTGAGCTTCCTGGGTCTTATCTCTGAAGTGCACTGCTGGTCTATCAGCAAGAATTCAAGAAAAGCAGACCTCAGCCTTCTCTGCATCTTTTAATTTGGCCGAAATTAAATGAGAATAGCAAATTATGCCCTTTTCAGTCCAAATGGAGACTTCATTGTGAGCTACAAAACCATTTTGATTTTGCAGAAGCTCATACAATGCTGGTACCTAAGAAGCATTTCTTGACATTGTTACAGTTAGCACCTGCTGCTTGGGACTCAGTCTGCTGAGAAAGGACATGTTTGTCCAACTGCATGAGAGGGAAACGAAGGGCAGCTGCTCTGGGCACTGGGCCCCTTAACTGAAGGTGTGTTTTCTGTGCACGGTCCTGCTCGGCCACAATAGGGTGTGGTCCTAAGCAAGGGGGGTCTCTCTGTGCCGTAGGCCCTCACAAGGACAGGCCAGCACATTAGAAAGCTTGTTGATGTCTACACCTGTGGGTGTGTCATGTACAGTGAGCAACATTCCAGGGCAGTAAAAAGTAATCTGGTACTGAGGAACCAGGGTTTGCTGAGGCTGAGACCCTGGTCTCGGCGTGGCTTTCTACATCATGCGCACATATGCTCAGGCATCCGGGGGGCAGCAGGCCCTGCCAGCCTCCGGAGTCAGACCCCAGGTCAGGAGGCCACAGCCACAGTATCGAGTCTCCCATGGGGCAGGGTCTCAGCCTGGCCCCCTTTCAGAAACCTCAGCTTTTGCGCACACTGGTGAGAACCGCACAGTCTCGTAGCTTCTGACAAAAATCTTTGTAGTGCACGGCCCAAGGAAGGCAAGGCAGGATAGCAACCACCTTTAAATAGAAAAGAAGAAAGGCCAGGGATGAGAGAGGGATTAGAAATCGTCTGATTCAACTTTCCCCAAGACCTACAGGGGCCACAGATGGACAGGAGTACATCACCCCCAGCAGGGGAGGAGGAAGCCCCAGCTCCTTCCAGCAAGGTGCGTTTGAAGCTGTGCTGGTCGGCCCGCCCAGGCTGCTGCCAGGAGTGAGAACTGAGGAAACCCCACACAAACCCCCGAGGGCCCCATGTTGCCCGTGGATTGGAGCCAGAAATGCCAACAGAACCGCCCTCCACCTGCTGGGCTGAGGGCCTCAGAGGGAGAGCTGGTAGACGGACTTTTCTTTTCAGGAGCAGCAAAGGGCGTCCCGTGGTCGGAGATGTGGAATGAGATGCCCACGGGTAGCAAACCATGACACATGCTGCCGCCTGCGGCCAGATCAGGGGACCCCAGCTCCAACTTGGGAGCCCCCAGCAATATCCCCAACTGGCTGGGAGCTCAGGCTCTGAGGCAGAGGGCCTGGATTTGAGTTACTTTGGTTATGTTATTGAGCCTCTTGACACTTGAGTTTTCTCTTACCTAAAAAGTTGGGGCAGGGAGTGGTGGCTCAAGCCTATAATCCCAGCACTTTGGGAGGTTGAGGCGGGTGGATTAGCTGAGGTCAGGAGTTCGAGACCAGCCTGGCCAACATGGTGAAACCCCATCTCGACTAAAAATACAAAAGTTAGCCAGACGCGGTGGCACATGCCTGTAGTCCCAGCTACTCGGGAGGCTGAGGCTGGAGAATCACTTGAATCTGAGAGGCAGAGGCTGCAGTGAGCCAAGATCACACCATTGCACTCCAGCCTGGGTGACAGAATGAGACTCTGTCTCAAAAACATAATAATAATAATGAAAAATAAAACATGGGGACAATAATGTCATCTTTATAAAGTGATATGAGGTCATCCTTGTGCGGTGCTTAGCTTATTACCTGGCACCTGGTACTCAGCAAATATTAACTATTATCAAGTGTCCAGCATAATGCATAAATAACTACATGAAGCAACGCATTCTCCATGAACAGGAGCCGCAATTCAGCACACACTCATGCCGTTCGAGTCACCGTTCTGGGCACAGCCACCTCTTTCAGCTCCCCTCATCTTATTCTGCATCGCATGCTTTTGCTACTGGAGTGTCAGGAATTTTCACACCATCTGAAGCTGCATGCCAGACAAAATATCAACACAGGGCCCAGCCGGGAGGAGCACTCAGGTGCAGGGGTGAGGGGCTGCAGGGTGCATGTGGCTGGCTTTCCCTCCTCACCTGTGATGTGCTCTTCAGGAATGAGATCTGGGGAGTGGGAAGGAGCCGGGAGGGGTGAAGCATTGGAAACAGTTCCCACTTTCAAAAGGGAGCCTTACCCACAGAATGTGTGCTTGCCCCTGCCTTGTCGGGGCCCCAGGGCCACTGGCTCAGAGGGTCTCCAGGCTGTTGGAGCTCAGACCATGTCAGCTAAGCGGTTTCTCTCCACTGCAGGTGTTGCTGCCCTCACGTTGCCAGATGAGGGTAACTTCCAGTTTCTGCAGAGCCAATGTTCAGAATTAAAACACATTTACTATGACATGCAATGCCCTGTGTGGTGGTTGGATCGCAGTACCAACGGGTGAAAACATCTTTAAACTATCGGTCTATATTTCAGCTGTATTTACCCACTGGGGACCGGTGGATTCAGAGCTGTCACTCAGAGCTGGAAACACACCTGTGGTTCTGGAAGCTCGGGCTCTAGAGCTTCTGATGTTCTGGGCTTGCACAGGACCTGGGGTGGTCCTGCCTTGAACCCACCCACCCCCTTAACATAGAAGGGTGGCCCTTGGTTAGAAACTGCTGCTGGGAAGCAGATCACAAACACGCTTGATTTCAGGACGAATGGCTTTCTTATAGGTGGTCTTTGATTAATAGATGGCCTCTCAGAGAATAGCCCACTAGCCGGACTTGTGTCCACCATGGACAATTTGGGAGAACAACTTGGTTGATCCTTAGCCTTCTGCTGCATGGCTTAGGTCAACCGACACCTCCTTCCAAAGAACAAGAAATTCATCTTCTTTTTTTTTCCCTCCTGAAACATGCAGCAAGATGCCTCCCAGATTGATTCCCTGTGCTCGTGAATGTGTTTTGTAACTTTGGTATGTACTTATCAGGTGGATAAAATTGTTTAAAAAAGAGTCATATAATTGCCTGATGATTTATTTCATGAAAACACTCAACTTCCTTTGTTGTACTATGAACCCAAGATTACGAAATTCAGAAACCCAGGACGGCACAGTGTAAGAAATGAGCTGGGCCAGGGCTTAATTTGATAAACAGCCGGGGACCAGGTCTTGGGTAGCCTTAGCCAAGAGGCCATTCTACTTTCATTCAAGTACCTGAGTGACTCAGCAGGAAGTCCTTTACAGAGTTTAGACTGTCAGATATTTTCCAGGGAGTGCTATAATCTTTCACCCTTCTCCTTCTGAAGGCTATTGATGGGTTAAATAGTGACTGTTTTGGGACATGTCTTCTAAAAGTAGGAGCAAATTGCTTGATGCTTATTGCCACGATTTTTCTTCCAGAATTCAGCATTGTTCCTGAAATGCAAGACAGAAAGCTGAAGTGCTTTTTCTGTGGTTGTGATTACACTAAAATGAGAGAAACATAGGAAACAAAAAAGCCATGAGGACTCTGCCTCATCTTCCTTCCTCCTTAGAAACTAATGCTTTCTCCTCCTTTGAAGAATGATGGTATCACCTTAACTTTTTCAAATGTCTGAGAGTTAAAAGCTGCCTCTTGAACCTGCAGTCCTTTAAAATTTACGGAGGAACATGCTGCATCAGGCTCAACGAGGCTGGCCTTGCATAAAGTCAATACTTGTCTAAAAGCAAATACAGTCTTCGAATACAAGGTCAAAGTGAAAGAATGGCATCTCCCTCTGGCTTCCCCCAACCACTCGTCTCCCTTCAAAGGCTGAAACGGTGCACTGGCTCCTTGTGTGGGTCAAATGCATGTCACAGCAGACACTGGAGTTAATGTTAAACTAAAAATTAATAGATTAGATAACTGTTACATGCTTTTAGTGCCAATTAATTTAATAGCTGTTTTTTTTATTCTTCCTTTTACAAGGCAGGAAAATACAGTGCATAGTTTCCTGTGGTGAGTCCTCAGGTAGATCTTTTGTGTGGCAATTGCCACCAATTGATGGGGCTGACACGTGTAATCCCTCCGATGCGGCTCTCGTATGATGTCAGGCAGGAGCTCTTCAAGCAGGGCTATTAAAAAGCACATTAACCATGCTCCTTGCTGTAAGATTTATGCTAGCTTATGCTAGAATAACAATGATGCAGTGGTATTTGTTTGAAAATGAAAGGATTATATGGTCTTTGTAAAATGAGGAATTTCATTCTGGGGAGGGGCAGTGAAATGGTGATTTAGTTTTTGTTTATGTTCCATGAATCCTTTGATATGTCAGCTTCTGTCACTAAGTATTAGGACACTTGTAATTTCTTGAATCAACTGAGATGAAATACATATGGCTTCAAATAATTTATGTCAGAAACTCAGCTCTGCAACCTCAATGCCAGTGCTTATTGTAAGATTACAATGGCCATGGGCTACCTGGTCTTAAAAAATCTGCAGGCAATTAAATTTTGTGTTTTAGGTGAAAAAAGCCACAATTCTCCCTATAGTAGCTAATGGTAAGAGGAGTGTTTCTCTTACGTTCAGTTTTGTTCCAGGAAGAAACTATAAAAGCAGCGACTCCTGGGGCGGTTTGGTCACTTTCCCAGACAAATCTGGTGCCGCTTTCAGGACAGCCGCCGTTCCTCTGATCGGCTCTCAGGAGTCTAGAATTCTCACGTAGTGTCTTTTCTAAGGAAAGCAATTGCTTGAATTTTGGGGTTTGATAAAGCAATGGCCTTCGGGGAGTGTGCCTTCCTTCACGTCTCATACACGGGAGACCCCACAGGTGTGAAACGCCTGCTTTCTCTCACCCTCCCACCTCCTCCCCTGCATGCCCAGACACACGGGGGCAGTCGGCCACGGGGTCTGTCTCCCTCCCAGCACATCCCGGACAGTTAGGTTTCATTTGTGGGTGATAAGATGAGTGAATAGGATCCACTATTCTTCAGATGAAGAAAGCCAGGACCAATAAGGCAGGTTCCTTAGCAGAGGCCACCCAGCCCCTCCACAGCAGCCTGGGTCTCAAGCTCAGGTTTCTGGACTCCAGCTTCAGAATCTTTAAAGAACATGGATGTGGACCCTTCCTGATGGCTTGGGGTTGCCACTTCTCCCACAATAAGTAAACCAGCCAGAAACAAACCACCTCAAACAAAGCCAACCTGACTGCCATTCCCACCGGCAACAGCTCGGTCTCCCTGACACACTTATTGTACGTAATGTTTTATGAGTGATAGTGTCTGCTGGCATTTTCCTCTATTATTGAATAACTAGAGTGTAAAGAAAGTGCCAGACACCTCTTATTTCCTCTTTCTTTTTTTTCTTTGTTTGTACTGCCATCCTTTAACAAATTGGCTCCAAAGAATACATTTTATGAAAAATTAGAAATGACGCAAATTGTATCACCAGCTAAAAGAACAAAAAAATAGTGTGGAATCTGGAGAAGGTCCTGGCACTTCTTAAGAGAAAATTCGAGGCACCTAGCGTGAGATGAATCGCTGTGAGGTTACTGAAGATAAGGGACTGGGGATGCAGGACGGGTCTTTTTTTTGTTTTGTTTTGTTTTTTAGTTTTTGTTTTGTGATGGAGTCTGGCTCTGTCACCCAGGCTGGAGTGCAGCAGTGCATTCGGCTCACCGCAGAGATTCGGCTCACTGCAATCTCTGCCTCCCGGGTTCACGCCATTCTTCTGCCTCAGCCTCCAGAGTAGCTGGGGCTATGGGCACCCGCCATCACGCCCGGCTGGTTTTTTTTTTTTTTTTTTTGTATTTTTTAGTAGAGATGGGGTTTCACTGTGTTAGCCAGGATTGTCTCGATCTCCTGACCTCGTGATCTGCTCGCCTCGGCCTCCCAGAGTGCTGGGATTACAGATTTGAGCCACCACACCTGGCCCAGAGTGGGTCATTTTGTGATGAGACCCTTGCAAGATGCCTGGTCTTCGTGTGCAGTGACATTCAGAGGAATCACCCTCGATCAGAGAGTATTCGGCTCTTAGAAGGCATACTGTTTCCCATTGTTTCCTTACACAGGAAGCCCTTCCTCTGCAGTGCTGAAGTCCGGTCCTTGGTTTCACCTGAAGATAAGTCTAGAAGGGACAGCTAGATGTTCTGGCTAATATCCATCTCCTAGATGGATATGTCCTTTGGGGGAAAAAAAAATCATTATTGAGCCATCTGGGAATCAGAAATAACAGAAATGGAGTTATTCATTTCCTATGATTAATTATGCATCAGGAGCGTATGGCTTGGTGGGGTTGGGACGAGCTTGATGAGTGTGAAGCACAGATCTCATTTCTCGGCCATGGGAAGGTCACCCACATGACCTTGGAGACTCCTGGCCTCAGTTTACTCATCTCTACAATGGAGAGTGCAGGTGTCATACAGAAAGAATTAGACAAGTAGTAAGAAAAATGGCATCTACTCTTCCAAATCTGTGAGATACGAGCCATGCTGGATGTCTTCTCTTTAACTTGCGATTCAGGACTCTTCCCTTTCTAGCCCCAACCCCTTTGCTTCACGGTCTGGAGAGCTGTGTCACTCCCACCTGTGTAGTCACCACCCCCCCAGGTGCCTGGCTCCCTCATGGAACAGTCCTTTCATCACAGATGTCCTCTGGAGCACATGGGGGGCAGGAAGGACACGGTCTGATCAGAGAGGGCCACTATGTAGACAGAAACAAGTCGTGTCCCTTGTCTGTCGTGCACACTGATACAGACGTGTGTGTGCACACATATGTGCATGCAGACAGACATGCACACACATGCTTACACAGGCGCACACACACACCCTTGATGTTTTGTGTGTTTTTTTCTGAATCCAGTCATTTTTAACTTTTCATCCTTTTCTAACTGGCCTATGTGTGAACAAAACAAAGCAGAAAATATTTTTTGTTTTACTCTAAGAAAGCAGAGAAGGGTTGTAATTTATTTCTAAACGAAACTTTATAAAAAAGTAAAGAAAATCAAACTGCTGAAGGTGGACATCTTAGATCATGGCCAGTTTGGAGAGACCTCAGCTAGTTCACATTGATATTTGGCCCCTTGTTCTTGTGAGAATACAGTTTTTAGTCTCTTTGGAGTGAGATCATCACGGCACATTTTTAAGTCCCTGAGCGGCTGCACTTGATCTCTGCAGAGCTGCTGGGGCCGCAGTTGCTCCCTAAGCACTGGTCCCAGGGGAGAGAAGCCTCTTCTGAAACTTACCCATGAAGCGCCTGCTCTGCCGCCCCCACAGCCAGCTCAGCCTGGGCCTGCTTGTCCCCCCGACGGTGTTCAGACCTCTGCTCATCTTTTGGCCCTTTTGCCCATGTGCATTTAAAAAATGTATTCAGAATTTATTGAGAGATTCCAGTTCAGAAGTAGCTACGTAAAGACAGCATTTTCCATCTTATCCTGTTGAAAATCACCCAAAAGCAGTGAGAAGAACGAGAATAATAATGCAAATGCCATCTTCACAACAAAATCAGGAGACATCTGTAAGCCTGAAACACAATATACAGGGAAGGCTGCCAAGGACAGAGAAGGTCAGAGAGAGGCTCAGGAAGACTTTAGGGAGAACGCCCACAGCTGCAGATCTCAGGAAATGCAGACAGAACCATCCCTTCCAGAGAAAGTGACCTATCCCAAGGGGACGACCAACAACCGTTTGTTGGGAATGAGGGAAGAAAATGATGGGACTAAGAGCAGGTGTTTTCTGGGTGTAGTTTGCCATAAAGTCTCAAGAAGCAGAGAAGGCATGGAGACATTGAGAAATTGTGCAGGGGGCTATATTTGTAAAAAACAAACAAACAAAAAAATAAAAATAAAAAAACCCAGCATGTTGGTGAGGCAGGGTGGAGAGAAACTCTACATTAAGCACAGCCATGCAGTCCTGCCTTGATTGGCTGGAGCTGAATTAATCTAAATGAATTTACTCACACAGAGAACCTGAGATTTACATCTCAGGAGCACTCAGGAGCACTCCTCCCTGCTTAGGATAAGGCCTGCAATTTTCTACCATGTGTAGCTTCATTTAATGGCACCTAGGAATTAATACTCTTGCTCAATAATAAATTATAATCTTAAAGGTCTAAAACACCAGAGGGAAGTGTATTAAGTTAATAGGATGAACAGATAGCAAGTAAAAGCCCTTATGTGTAAAATATTTCTAAAGGGAAAACAATTGTGGGCAAACCTATCGCTATGAAATTTTAACACTAAGAAAGGAATTTACTTCTGTAAAACAAGAGTATGAATACAAGGTATAAGAGCTCATGAAATATTGTCTACTTGTAGAGAATAATCAACTATAGGCTGCCAGACTTCAGGAAAGAGTTGAGTAAAACCATAAAACTATTATAAGCAGGAAAGTTAAATGGGGAGCCTCAGAAAGAAGAAATAGTTGTAAAAAACACTCTAAGGAACATGGAAGATAGGACTGAGAAAAGAGCAAAATGAAATGCAAATGAACAGATGAGGGAAGACAGAAAAAAAAAGATCCATCATGCACATCACTGTATCACTGAAGAAAAAACCAAAATTATTATTAGGTAAGTTAAAAATACATATACTTTAAAAAGTGTTTCAGAAATAGAAGAATCAAGGTGGGGCATGGTAGCTTACGCCTGTAATCTCAGCACTTTGGGAGGCTGAGGCAGGTGAAACACTTGAGGTAAGGAGTTTGAGACCAGCCTGACCAACATGGTAAAACCCTGCCTTTACTAAAAATACAATAATTAGCTGGGCATGGTGGCATGTGCCTGTAATCCCAGCTACTTGGGAGGCTGAGGTAGGAGAATCGCTTGAACCCAGGAGGCAGAGGTTGTAGTGAGGTGAGATTGCACCATTGCACTCCAGCCTGGGGACAGAGCGAGACTCCGTCTAAAAAAAAAAAAAAAAAAAGACAAAAAAGCCAGACCAAAAAAAAAAAAAAAAAAAAAAGAAATAGAAGAATTAAATAATTTAGAAAGCACACTATGATGCTAAAAAAAAAAAAAAAAAAAAAGGCAAATGGTGAACAATCTGCCATATAGCCTAAAAGTGTTACTGCACTTCAATAAACTTGAATAAAGAAAGAGTACTTTGGGATCTAGAGAGAAGATGGAGATTCCAACAGAAGGTATAAAATCTGGTCAGCCATAAACTTTCTTAGCATAGCTTTCTATGCTAGGAGTGAGGTGATGCCCACAACTTACTCAGGAACTGAAAACACAACAAAAGAAAAATGTATTTCAAGTCTGTGTCAGTTTTAGACATAAGCAAATTCTCTGATACACTCCTGTTTGAGAGATCAGGTCTATTTCTCCACTCCTTGCATGTAGGCTGTTGTGGTTCCTTGTGCAGTAAAGTCTGGTGGAAGTGTACCTTGAGCTGGGTCACAAAGCTGTGCCTGGGAACACTCGTGGATGGAGCCGGAGCCCCGGCGTAAACAGACTCACTACCCAAAGGCCACTGTTCTGGAGAAGCCACAGCTGTGTGCTCTGAGAGGCAGCCCCAGCAGGGCCTAGCAGTCAGCCAGCCCAGCCCAGAGGCAAGACGTTTCAGTTTTCTGGGAATGGACCCCCAGCCAGTGTGCTCCAGCTCAGCCCTTTGAATTATCTCAGTGGATGTCCAGGACATTGTAGACCAAAGAACAGTCATCCCCACTGGGCTTTTTCTGAATTTCTGACACAGATTTTTTTTTTCTTTTTTTAAAGATAGAGTCTTGCTCTGTTGCCCAGGCTGAGTGCAGTGTCACAGTCACCATTCACTGCAGCTTCGACTTCCTGGGCTCAGGCAATCCTCCTGCCTCAGCCTCCCAAGTAAGTGGGACTCCAGGCATGTGCCACCATATCTTGTATTTTTACTTGTATATTTATTTGTATTTTTGTAGATACAAGGTTTCACTGTGTTGCACAGGCTGGTCTTGAACTTCTGGGCTCAAGCGATCTTCCCATCTCAGCCTCTCAAAGTGCTAGGATTGCAGGCACGAGCTACTGTGCCCAGCCAGAATTTTTAAACACGATAAAATGAGGGTGGTTCTAAATTTAGGGTAGTTTTTCACACAGCAACAGATAAGCAGAACACACCTGAACTAATGTTTAGGTATAAAAGCTAACAGGCAATTGCTTTTCTGACATATAAGAACTCAGATAATATAATTCCCATGGGTCATACCAAAGATTATTCTTAAAGATACTAGCAGAGGACAAACTTCAATCGAAGAGATGAATGACAAAACTGTAGTTCTCGTTACTCAGGAGGCTGAGGTGGGAAGATCACTTGAGACTGAGTGATGGAGTCTGCAGTGAGCTATGATTGCAGCACTGTACTCCATCCTGGGCAAGAGAGTGAGACCTTGTCTCAAAAAAAAAAAGGTTAAATGATAAAGATTATAAGAAATTATGTAATATACGAGAATACTTGGGTAGAGGGTAAGAAGAAAACGAGAATTAGGATAGCGATAATATCATTAGCTATTTAGTAGTATTTATTATATGCCAGGCTCAGTTTTACTTTACTGTGGATACTAATTTATTTACTCTTGAAAACAATAATAGGTACATTTTGCAGATGAGGAAACTGAGCACAAGGAAGTTAGGTAAGCTTCCTAGAGACTCAGCTAGAGAGGAAGAGGAAGAGGGTTTGGACACACACAGTCACACTCCAGACTGCACCCCATTCACCACTCTGCTATCCTGGCTCTCATCAGGAAGATGTGAAAGCCAGAGTCATTGTGCTTGGCTCTTAGTAAGGTGTCCATGGATATTGTCTAAAACTGTGCTGTTCACAATAGAAGCCATGAGACACATGTGGATATTCAAATTTAAAACAAGTAAAGTTAGATAAAATCACTTTCTTAGTTGCACAAGCCACTATTCAAGTGCTCAATAGTCACATCTCACCAGGGCTATCATATTGGACTGCACAGTTATTGAACACCTCCATCTTAGCAGGAAGTGCTACTGGACAGCTGTGGTCCATGAAATAGTGTTTTCAGAATATTGTATAAAGTTATAATCTTAAAGCCATCTTTAGAACAAAATTAAAGACATTTAAAATTATTAGAAGATACACACTGCTATGGTTTGAATGTGTCCCACAAACTTCATGTGCTGGAAAATGAACCCCTCAATTCATATGTTGATTGGAAGTGGAGCCTTTGGGAGGTAATTAGGATTAGATAAAGGCTTCATGGTGGAACTCCATGATGGGACTGGTGGTTTTAAGAGAAGAGGAGGACACCTGAGCTGACGTGCATGCTCTCACCCTCCCACCATGTGATGCCTTCCACTGTGTTATGACATAGCAAGAAGGTCCTCACCAGATGCCAGCACCATGCTCTTGGACTTCCCAGCCTCCAGAACTGTAGGCTATATAAATTTATTTTCTTTATAAATTATCCAATCTACGGTATTCTGTTATGCAACAGAAAATGAACGAAGACACACACACTGATACAAGAAAGGCAAAGACCATCCAGCAGATAATAAAAGAAAAAAAGAATTAAAAACAGAGACTATAACAAAAATATAAAAGAAAATAAATTGCAGTGTTCATAAGAGTTTGTAAGCTAAATCAACTGTTAAAGAGATTTTTAGATTATATCATAACACAAAAGTGAACTATAAACTGTGTGTAAGATATGCATCTAAAACAAAACGTCTCAAAATGAATTTTAAAATATAAAGACACAGAGGTTAAAGTTGAATTCTGGGTCCAAAGCATTATCTGAAACAAAGGAGGATAGTTATTCACCAAATAATGTTTGCACCTAATGTCATAATGTTAGCATTCCTAAAACAAAATCTACAGGACAAATAGAAGTACATTAAGGAGAAATCCTGAACTTGGTCTATGGGAGACAAAGTGGTTTAAAAAAATGAGGTAGATACATAGATACATATTGAGTTCTATACCTTAAAAAGAGAACGTGCATCTTTCCCCCAAAGGATAAAATACTAGGGTACAATAAAACCTTAAAAAATTTTGGAAAAGCTGGAATAGCACAGATAATTTTTTCAGACTGCATGTAATGAAACTAGAACATAGTAGTAAAAGCAAAAAAACAAACACAAACTCTCTGCCACTCAAAATTAAAGTTATCTTTATTTAACAATTTTACATCAAAGAGGAAGTTAAAACAAATCATTACATCAATGCAATGGAATGCTCTTTGTTATTAAAAACAATGAGGTACCTTTATGTGCACTGCTAAGGATGAATCGTGTTGACACAAAAATTCATCTGTTGGCCCTAATCACAGTGTGGCTGTATTTGGAGATGGGGCCTCTAAGGAAGCAATTATGGCCAAATGAGGTCATGAGGGTGGGGCCCTGATCCAATAGAATTGATGGCCTTATAAGAAGAGGAACAGAGAACAGTGTCCTCTCTTTACTTCCCCCCACCATCTCTTTCCCTCTTTGTGTTTGTTTCTCTGTCTTTTACCCCACTCCCCTGAGTTTGTACAAGGTGAGGTTAGGTGAACACACAATGAAATAGTGGCCACCTATTATACAAGCCACAAAAATAGACCTCAGGATAAAACCTACCTTACTGGCACCTTGATCTTGGATGTTCAGACTCCAGAACTGAGGTAAATAAATTTCTGTTGTTTATGCCACTCTGTCTATGGCATTTTGTTATTGCAGCCTGAGCTAAGACACACGCAACAGTGCCCCCTTATCTGTTTTGCTTTCCATGGTTTCAGTTACCTGAGCTCAGTCCCAGTCTGAAAATAGCCAAGTATAGTACAATAATATATTTAGAGAGAGAGAGAGAGGCCACACTCACCTAACTTTTCATTACGATATGTTGTTATAATTGTTCTATTTTATTATTAGATATCATTAGTGACCTCTTACTGTTCCTGATTTATAAACTAAACCTTATCATAGGTACGTATGTGTAGAAAAAACCATAGTGCATATATATAGGGTTTGGTACTATCTGTGGTTTTCGGCATATACGAGGGGTCTTGAAACAGAACTCTGTTGAATAAGGGAGAGCTGCTGTATTATGGTTCAGGGCTTGGACTCATCAAAAGTGCCAGAAAGTCATCAATATCCAGCTTTAGTGAGCAGGCTTCACATCAGCCAGATTAAGAGAAGCCTACTAGACTCTCACAAATTTGAAAAGATATTTTTGAAACAGATAACGTGTGGATATATACAAACTCAAAATGTCCTGAAGGATAGAAGGGAAGAAAAAAAACTTCCTTTCCCAGAGACATCTCATGGTAGCTGAGAGACAGATAACTAGAGAGAGGATAGGCAGGTGGATAAAGATAGACAGATCCTTTGAGAAATGGTGTATGCATATGTTCTATACAATTATATGCCTATATACATTCTTTTTTACAAAAATTGTAGCAAATTACACACACTATCCTGCATCTTGCTTCTCTACCTAAAGTCAGGGAGGACCATTTCATGTAAGTGCAGGAGTCCCTCTCTAGCTATGTGTTCTAAGATCCCCAGGGGTTGCCCAAAACTGGATAGTACCAAACCCTGTATACATAGATTATGTTTCTTCCTATACATACTGTATTAGTCCATTTTCACACTGCTGACAAAGACATACCCGAGACTGGGCAATTAACAAAAGAAAGAGGTTTAACTGAACTTACAGTTCCACGTGGCTGGGGAGACCTCACAATGATGGCGGAAGGCAAGGAGGAGCAAGTCACATCTTACATGGATGGCAGCAGGCAAAGAGAGAGAGCTTGTACAGGGGAACTCCTCTTTTTAAAACCATCAGATCTCTTTGGGAGGCCGAGGCAGGTGGATCACGAGGTCAGGAGATCGAGATCATCCTGGCTAACATGGTGAAACCCCGTCTCCATTAAAAACACAAAAAATTAGCTGAGTGTGGTGGTGGGCACCTGTAGTCCCAGCCATTCGGGAGGCTGAGGCAGGAGAATGGTGTGAACCTGGGAGGAGGAGCTTGCAGTGAGCCGAGAATGCACCACTGCACTCCAGCCTGGGCGAAAGAGGGAGACTCCATCTCAAAAAAAAAAAAAAAAAAAAAACCAACCACCAAACAAAAAACCCCCATCAGATCTCAGGAGACTTATTCACTATCATGAGAACAGCACAGGAAAGACCTGACTCCATGATTCAATTACCTCCCATTGGGTCCCTCTCACAACACTTGGGAATTCAAGATGAGATTTGGGTGGGGACACAGCCAAACCATATCACATACCTACTTATGATAAAGTTTAATTCATCAGTTAGGCAGAGTAAGGGATTAACAACAATAACAATAAAATACAACAATTATAACAATATGCTGTAAATAGAAGCATATTGTTATTCTATTTAATAATAGAATAGAAGTTACATAAAGGTGGCCTTTTCTCTCTCTCTCTGAATATCTTACTGTACTGTACTCACCTATTTTCAAACTGCAGCTGGTCATGTGTAACTGACACCATGGAAAGTGAAACCACAGATAAGGGGCAACTGTAGCTTCCGCTTGTGTTCAAAGCTTATGGACCCTCATACAGCCCATTTCTAGAACTTAATCCATTCACACATCATTTTTTCCCTGTCAAAACGCAAACTGAGCACCCTGTGTACTTTGGGAACCTCGAGAGGGTTCCAGTCTCCAGTCTGGGGACTATTGGACTCATAGTTCCAAGTTTCTAAGAGGATAACAGACGTTGACCAGGTTGGTAATCTAGCCCTTCCCGTGCTACGCATCTGTTTTTCAGTCACCAGATTTTAGATTCTCCCTGATGACTGACTGACTTCATTTCATCTCTTCTTTTTCCTTTTGTCTTGGAGATGATATTTTAAAATCACCATCTTATCACAAAAATATAATTGTTCATATCATAAGAAGTGGATGTGAGGTCCTTACAAAGCCTTTAAGATGTTCTTTTCTTTTTGTAGAGACAGTGCCAGTCGTCTTGATTCACTGAGTGCTGGGATCCTGTCTTACGTCCTCCCCGTCCCCTCTGAACAGGTCGTGCACAGGATCTTAGGTACCTGAAATTCTCACTGAACTCTGGGTCCTCTGCTCTGGATCATGGATTGTTTCTGCTGGGTGAGACCCTGGCAACCCCACCCCTTCCACTCTCTCTTCGCCTCGGTCTTTAAGAATCCCACCTTTCATTCCTGGGGATGTCCCTGTCTTCTTGCAGGGATCCACATTTTATGCCTCTTTCCAAGATCATGTAAATCTCATTGTTTCCCCCTCCAAGCCTTTTCAACTACTTCAACCAATTCCAATCTCTAATTCCAATCTCTTCTTTCTCTGAATTCCCATTTAGGACATTGCTCTTTAAATTGTCTTGATTGGAAAGACTTGATGCCTTACGAAAATGACAAACCCTTGAACATCATTTCTCATGTTGTAAACAACACATGAAGTGAGACTGGGCACCCAGGAAGGGCTCAATGACAGTCTTTTTACTACTTGATTAACATGCACGCTTGCAGGGTGTCGCCTGGGGACAAGCAGCGAGTGAGACGGCCCAGCATGTCAGCAATCTTGCACCATGCAGGCCTGGCTTACTTGGGTTTAATTATTGTACAGATGTTTAATAGCCTGTGTTATGTGTGCATTTCCTAAATTGTCCTAGTTTATCCATAATTGACTTAGGGGATATGCAGGCTAAAATATTGGTGGTTTAAGAAGGATGGAAACTTGAGTGGCAGACGATTAATAATTGCTGTAAAAGTGAAAGCAGAGATGAGTTTTTAAGGCTTTGGCAAGGGAAGGATGATGACTCTGCAGGTTGCCCTGTGCTGAGAGGAATCCCCTTCCCTGCAATGTCCTCCCCGTCGAATGCTCCATGAGCCTTCTCTTTAGAACTCACCTCTTGCGGTGCCTCTAATACACAGATGGGGCTGGTTTTCCAAGAGCTGATCCAACCTTTGTTTAACTGATAAATTACAACAGAAAATTAGGCTGGAGTGGAAAAAAACCAGTTTGGCAGTTACAGTGATTGCCTAACATAGCTGGCCCTTCCAGTGTGCCACGTCCCCTGCCTGCCAGCTCTGCCTGGGCATCCCAAGTGACTGGCTGGCACGTCTAATGAAAGATTAAATGTTGAGGGAAAGGTTTTTTAAAGCAAAAGTAATAAAGATTTTAAAGATTTTTTTGGTGTGGGTATTGTTCAGAGGGAAAGACAGGCTTGACATCGTCATCAGTGGGTCCGCAGCTCAGAGTTGCAGCAAAGACGGTGAGGTGCCTTTCATCTTACTGAGCTCCTAAGTCCCACCTCATCAAGGCCATCTTCCCTGAGATCATACAGAACAGAGAATCTCAGAAGTGACAATATTAGGAAATTAAAATTCCCTCACTTTATGGATGAAGGAATTGAAACCTGGAAAAGAGCACTGGCTCTACACAAGACGTTCAGCCAATGACCATTTGCTATTTAACTGACCAGCCATTCTGACACTTTCTAAGTTCGTCTGAGTGTTTAACCACCGCGCGCTTGCTTTTCCTTTCTACCTCGTGGTTTCTACTGGAAGTACAGGTGACTCGATGGCAGGGAATGTTCTTTATGTATTTTATCTCCGCCATGATGCTCACATTGTAAGATGGTGCTAGACAGGAAATGGCGCTCAGTGCTGGTTGAATTTGCATAAATATAAGCAAATCACCAATTAGTTAAACTGTTGTAGGTAGCTAAGCTGTTTAGCTGGGGCTCAGTTAAAACCGTGCCTTTGAGATGCTGTGTTCACAAATTACATTTGTCTTTCTTTAATTTTTATGTATTAGTAGGCACATTCTTTGGCGTTACCAGTATTGTCCAATTTGGAAGGGCTTTATTCATTTATTTATATTATACTCATTAATTCATTTCTCCATTCATAAAAGGAGGCTGTCCCTCACAGGGAGATGTTAAACAAAGACATCACAGCAGGCCAGAGAGCACAGTCAAAAAATGAGGAAGCGTGGGTCTTTTTCAAGCCTTGACTGGTTTGTGACCTTGCCTAAATTATCAAAACTCTCCTGGTCTCTTGTTTTCCCATACAATGAAGAAGTGGGACCAGATGATCTAGGGTGAGGACACAGCCAAAGCTCTGGTTCTTCTGTGTGTCCCAAGAACAAACAGGTCATCTAAGGCTGTGGCCAGGGGCCTGCGCTGCGAGCTTCCCTCTTCTCTTCTGAGGATGCTGCTGGGCCTCGTCGGTTCAAGGTCTGCTAGGAGCATTGCTGCAGTCAGGGCCGTGGAGCGAACGTGGGAGGCTGTGGCACACTGAGGGTGAGGTTCTTTTGTAGAGACGCTGAAGCCGTCCTGTGCCGGGTGACTGGAGTCGCCTCACACGTGGCTGCCGGGTGGCTACTTGTCAGTCGGAATAAAGGGCCCAGGAACGCTGGACTGTGAAGCTTCCTCCCTCTCACTCCTCCCAAAACTCCTCGCAGGGGCTCAGGCACCCAGTGAAGGCAGGAGGATTCCCTCTGTGGAATTCCCTGGGTGAGAGGACTCAGGGTGACAGGGGCAGGCTGCAGCAGGGAGAGAAGGAAGGCGTGTGGACACCGGACCTCCCAGTGCCGCAGCCCCAGGGGGAAAGCACAGAGCCCGGCCCTGCCCACACACCCTGCCGACGAGTCCTGGTCTGGACCTGGGCCTTAGGTCTCCTGTTTCCTGTGGCTGCTGTGAATGGCCATCAGTCTGCTTTTCATGGAAAGCATGTCTTCTCTTCAACAAGTGCTCAATTTATCAGTTAAAGGTCAGCCTGTCAGCTCAGCACAAACGAAAACACAGCTTCTTAACCACGAAAGGAAGGTGGACAGAGTGGTCCGCATGCCTCATTTCCTAGGATGGTGGAAATCACCTGGTCTTAGCCACTGCTCCGGTTCAGACTTCTCATTTTGCGGAGAGGTGTTGAGGCCCAGAGGGGTCAAACAGCCTCATGCAACCAGTGACTGCTGGAGCCGAAACCTGCAGCCCCGCCACCTCCCGTTCCTATGGACGGATTTTCCCCCCTACTCTGCCACCAGCTGCTTTGCCCAGGATCAGCCAGAAAACGGAAGGCTTGAGTTTGGCCTCGTACAACGTTGGTTCATTCCTGATAAGAAAGGCACCCACAGGCCAGCGGCTCCTCTGCGGGGACCTCAGCCCTGCTTCTTAAACGCTCCGTGTTTCAGTTTCCTCATCTGCGAAGCGGGGAAAAGACCCACCTTCTGGCTTGCTTACATCAATCGTGAGAATTAAATTGGTTGAAATGTAAAACCCACACTGAAACTGGCAGGGAAAGTCGGGAGAAAAATCTCAGCGTTGACAAGGGGACAGTCATTTCAATGAGGTGTTGGTTTAATGAGCGCCGGTTGCATGCCCAGGACCCTGCAAAGGGCTGGGGGATGTGAGAAACCAGTGTGCCCCTCAGACCGAGGCGAGGGCTGTCCCAGGGAGACGCCGGGCAGACACCCGGGACCTGCCCTGACCTCAGTGCAGCAGAGCCGTGATGGTTGGAAGCCGGGCTGGTCCTGAGCTGTTGGGGGGCCGGGGCTGAGCACAGCATTTTGGTGCCAGCTTGTGCCTATGCGAGCAGGAGGTTGCCGTGGGTAGGCCCAGACCACAGGTGGGCCCCACCTGAAAGGAGGGCTCACACACAGAGTACGTCTCTTCATTAAGAGTTCAAAATGTGAGGACAAGATGTCACCAACCGCCATGCTGCTGACTTCCAGGGAGGGACCATGACTTTCTCCTGTGAGCCCTGGTGGTGCCATGGAGCGTCTGGTCTGCAGGGGGGTGGGGCCACCTCTGCTTTCAGGGCCTCAGTTTCCTTGTACATCAGAGAGGGGTCAGGCTGGGGGCATCGTCCAGTTTCTTCTGGCTCAGTTGTTTGTAAATTCCACATCAGAGAACATGGAATAAAAAATGCAAACCATTGAGTCAGCGCAGGGAGCTGCAGTGAC
Source organism: Trachypithecus francoisi (assembly GCF_009764315.1). Classification (NCBI taxonomy): domain Eukaryota; kingdom Metazoa; phylum Chordata; class Mammalia; order Primates; family Cercopithecidae; genus Trachypithecus; species Trachypithecus francoisi. The sequence continues at coordinate 2,966,801 of NW_022681469.1, forward strand.
ATATTCACGAGCAGCGCTGCTGTCTTGGAAGGCTCCTGATGAGGGTCGGAGGCAGCCAGTGAGAAGCCTGAGGACGTGGAGCTGGGTGCGATTTATTTCGTTGGTTTGCAGGCATGAGAGGGGCCCGTGTGTGTGTGTGTAACTGTGAGATTCGTGAGAGATCCTCTGCACGTGGTTTAGCAGGTGCACTTTCTCATTGGGATGCATAGAGTTTGTGTCTGAATGTGGCCCTGGGGGACGGGTGGGAGGCTCGAGAACCAGTCACGACTGCACCACAGGAGCAAGACGCACTTAGGAATATTGACTTTCCCGTGGCGGCTTCCCAGTCCAATGGGCAGTCATGAGTTTTTCAACTGTTGATGAAGAAGGGGATATTCTTCACCTGCCCAGCAATGATTCCAACACATCTGCTCCCAAACCCCTGCCCTGCCCCGCCTCTGAGCAGCCTATCATCCTCAACTCTCTTAGAGCAAATGCTGCTGCTTCCATGTCTTCAATCCTATTTAATACATGCACGACCTTTCCCCAAACACCGATCTTCCTGGTGTCATTTCTGGGGTTCCTCCTCTTCTGCCGTCTCACTGCCTCGTCACTGGGGAGCTAAAATACATGGCTCCAGGGATCTTCCTGGTGTCATTTCTGGAGTTCCTCCTCTTCTGCCGTCTCACCCCCTCGTCACTGGGGAGCTAAAATACATGGCTCCAGGCTGGGCCCAGGTCCAGATGTCTTCTTGCAAACCCCACCATCAAACTTGCATTACTAACTATACTCACAACTGTATCCTTGAGCGGTGATGTTTGCTTCACAAAAGCCCTTTCAGAGTTATTTTCTAATCTGAGTCTCACGACAATCCCAAGACAAGCATTTTTAACCTCATTTTCAGCACAGAAACTGTAAGAGAGAGGTAAACCGCTGCACAACAGCACCTGGGTGGTGAGAAGGGGCGGGACCCAGTTTCTTGGTTTCAAGCTCAGTGCTCGTTTACCTGGAACCTGCTGGGGAACCCTCGGGTAAAACCCTGACATGAACCCACCTTCCTGGAGGGGCCCGCCCCCCAAGTGTGAGCGGTAGGTCACATCTCTCAGATTCCATGAGACTAGTGCCGGGAGAGCCTGGTCTCACTCGCAGACAAGGATGACTAAGCTGTGCTGGGTGCAGAATGCCCCCCAGTTCAGGCTCACTCCGGGGAGAGACTGGAGAGGAATCCTTTTCACCCCTAGCTCTTAACTGCTGCTGCCTAATTCTGATCCTCCCGTCTACTGAGGACTTCTGAAACAAATGCTTCCCGACGTGATCCCTTAAATAGTAACGCAACAGAAGATATTACTGTGCTTCCCCAAGGAGCTCACACGCTCCCAGCAATGACTTGCTATTAGAAATGATTACCCTGTTAGGGAATTTGTCTTTTTCCTTTAAGGCTTCTGGGATAAATTGCACAGAATAATGCCTGGCAACAGAGTAGGCACTTAATTAAAAGATTTGTGGAGTGCTTAATTAATTAATAATATAGTCATGCAAATTTAAGAAAAAATGACACTTCTTGTTTGATGTCTGATACAGAGGGATTTGGGCTCTGCTTTCTTTTTATGAACTCTCTTTTGGGGTGACACAGTGGAGCAGGAGAGGTAGGTCAGTGGGGCAATATTTTGGGACTGCCACTGGGAAAATTTTTGCTTGTTGCTTTTTCCTTGCTTTAGTGGTTAAAATACACTAGCACATTATTTTAAAACCTCTTAGTAACGGCTGAACCAATTCAAAGAAATGAAGAAAAACCATGAGTGCAAAAGTGATCCACAAAAAAAGTGTTTGAGAACGGAGCCTGTCCAGCTAGTTTAAGTGCCCTGGTCCCTGCTGTGTAGTTCAGTGGCTCACCAAAGTGAGCCCAAGCTCACTGACCAAAGCTGACGCATCTCAGCCAGGCTGGGCTCCTGGGTTATGCAGAAGTTGATGCCTCGGGACGAGGTCATCTCAGAACGAAGGAGGCCAGATCGGTCAGCAAGGTGTCCAGGTAACAGAGCAGGTGAGGAAGCATAAGTTTTGGTCTGCGGTTTGGAAGCAGGGTCTAGAATTCGATACGAAGGAGGGCCTGGGGTTGGGAGCCTCACGTGGCTGTGGGTTCTGATATTCAGGAGAGGCCACATGGCAGGAGTTCCTTAGTATCAGAATTCACTGGAAGAGGAGCCTGCTCCAGATGGAAAGGGTGCAGTTGAGAGACACGGAAATGCACTTTGGCAGCTGCACCCTGGGGCCTGGGCTTTCCTTGGCCATTTTGTTGCCGTTACATTCAGAGCACCTTGCAATGCCACAGCTCAGTCTGACCTCGTTTCCCTACAAAATGATGAGGAGCTCTAAAGAGAGTCTCACTCAAGAGACTAAAGTCTTCCAGGAAGTTTGTGCCGAAAAGCCTGCTGTGGATAGGAAATTAGCCTAGCCATCATGACATTTAGAATGTCCTTTTTGTATTTCTACATGTTTTAATTAAAACATTGAATTGCTTATTGAAATGATAAAATTGCAACCATGACACGTGTCTCATGGGGTCCAACTTCATTTTTCCGCCAAAACTAAGTGTTGTCCTTGAGCCAGGACAAAACGAAATGAACCAAAATAACAGCAGCAACAACAAAGGCAGGTGATGTTTCTGTGTATGCCTCCATACTCACAAACAAAAAAACAAGAAATGGTGTTAAGGTTTAGTGTTAATGGTGAAAATGATGCATGTAATCTCAAACAGGAGCCGAAGTCTGACCTTCTCCACCTCCTGTTCAGTGATCGGAACTGCTCCCATCCCAGCGGGCTGTGGCCTATTAGGATGACACAGAAAGTCCCTGCAGCTCTATTGTGTTTCCAGCTGTATCTGTGGCTCTTACTAGGCAATAGAAATCGTGTCCTAATAATAATTCCTGTGACGGATCCCTTTTTTGATGCCTTTTGACACCCCCATGGCTGGTTTTGTCACCTCTCTTGCTGAAACCTCCTTAAGCAATGTGATTAACCCAACCAAGCAATGAAGTACCTGCGCGATTGCCTGACCCCAGTGGCCTGCCGTTCCCATGTTATTTGGGGCTCAAGACACGCTAGGCTGGTTTGTGGTGGTTTTGGCTGGAGGGGAGTCACGGCTGTGGAAAGCGTGTGCAGACAGGGCATCAATGCACAGTGACCGTGCGGACGTGGGGGCTGCATGTCCCCTTCACGGCAGTCAGAGGCTCTTGTTCCTCAGAAGCTGCCTGCTCTTGGATCACGTCTCTGTTCAGGAGCCCTTCTCCCATGGAATGCGGCTGCGGGATTCACAGGAGAGGAAACTTTGCTCCAGGAAAGGAATACTTTGAAGCTGGCACAGCTGCCATATCCGTAAAACACAGAGGGACATAGTTAGAGGCAGAAACAGGAGAGCAACAGACGCGTGCAATTCCTCCCCGGGGCGAGCCACGGCCGTGCCTGCCCTGTGCTCTGCACCTGCCTTCTCTTCACCGGGAGCCACTGTGCTTTGCGAAGCGTGCCCCATCTCCAAGGCTGCACTCCTGAGTCCACAGACACCTTCTCCACCGCCCTCAGCCCTTGCCGTTTCCTTCATGGCCCCTGGTCCGGATGATTTCTAGGAGGAGGCTAATTTAGGCTGTGAATGATCTTTTGGGGTATATTTTGAAGGAGAATCTTTGATGTTGTCACTGTGCCTAGCATCACGCCTGCCCGTGATAGACACTCCACAAACACAAGCTGATGCCTGGCCTGGTTGGTTGCCGGATCTAGGGCTGATCCTGAGGCAGTAGGGGAAGGAGGGCTTTAGTGGGCTGCAGTTGGGCGGGAGGGGGAGAGCGAGCCCGTCCCCACTCTTCACTCACGCGTAGCTGCTGCGTCAGAAGGGCAGCCGAGGCGGGCGCCACCCTGGGAAGCTTCCTGGCTAGGCCCACTACCCCTGCGGGATGGCGGGGCACGGGTTGGCTCTACCTTGCAAGACCAGGCCTGGCTCTCCAGTATGTCCTGCAGCTGTGTAAGGATTCTCTGTGAGAACACTCCCTCCCGTGGGATGGAGGCCTCTGCTGATGGTGGCCCGTGGGCTGGGAAGAAGGATTAAAGGACTCATTAGCATGCAGAGTCTTTCCACTGCAGCAGAAGTGACTTCATGCTTCTCTGCTCATTCGGGGGTCGTTTTGCTCACCTGAAATAGCCTCAATGCTGCTTCTGTTTTAGAAGACGCATGAAAGTCCTGTCGAGACTGGATGGCTCGGTTAGGGATTGTCTATTTTTAGGTGCTAATTTATGACTCGAGCGTTGACTTCATGGAGATGATGTCATCGTAAAAGTTGTCTGAAAATGGAATCTTCCAAAATCTAAACACATTTCTCTACTGACTTATGTAATCCTCTCAGAGATGGAAATCCTACCCTAATTTCTGATTGATTTTCAATCAACATCAGCTACTAAAACATTAAAAATCTCTCTGCCTGATTCCTTTGAGTAATTAAGAAGCTGTAAGCAAATGTTTATTGGTGCTTGGAAAGTTTTTTAAAGAAAACACCAAGAGAGGCATTTTGTAAAATTCTGTACATATTGACCAAGGTCATTGTCGAAAGGGCCACACAAATGTAACTTTTCAAGTTAAATTATGTTAATTGATAATCACCCAGGTCTCTGCTGTGTTCCTCGCCTTAACCATGGAGTTGTAGTCTCTTCTTTCATGGCGCAGGGGCCATCTCAGCCAGTGCTGCTGTCACAGTCCTTTCAAAGGTGGAGTTACTAAATTCTGCAGGCTCAATCCCATGGGGATCCCCCAGCTCCCATCCAGGGCAGGAGACACTCACTGGCCATGTAAGCCCTGAGTGCTTGGCTTGGGCCTGTCCCTACCAGCCTCTCTATGGCTTGTTCCTTGAAGCCCAGCTCAGTTGTATGGGGGGCCCTCATACTTCTTTGACTGTAGCTATTGGGATAGATTTTTTTCTCTGGCACGTCATAGTAAAGTGACTGTCACTCAGCACCACATCACTGGCATCTCCTGCTGTTTGGATGCTACTGTGGCATTTACTTCTTGATGGGATGCCCTCTCTTTCCTCTCACACGCTCATCACCCCTAAACCTCCCTGCTCTTCAGTAACATGCACGTCTTAGAAGAGCCAGGAATGCAGAGGCACCAAGGAGGTGAGGTAAATGAGAGGAGGATGGTGGAGTGGGCCTCTGTGTCCCAAGGTGCAGGGTGAGATAAGGAGAGGTGGTTGGAGAGGAGGTCAGGTTGCCTGGAGAGGAGCAGTTCATGGGTCCCTACAGACATCCTCCCTTCCCACCTTCCCCAGGACCCCACACCAAGGACACACTGAGTGCCCCTGCACCCATATGCTCCTCAGAATCCTGGTCTTCTCTCCCGCGTATCTCCAAACCAAATCTGTCTGCTCTGTGCACTGTTCCTGCAGAAGCCGGACTTGTTCTTTCCAAAAGCCCATTATTTAAGTTTTTCAAAAGAAAACTTAAAGTGACACCAACCTATATTTTAATAAAAAGTAACAATGATTAACTCATGGTGGGGGAGGTCCGTAATAGAATTTGAGGTATGAGGACGTGGTTAAAAGGAGAAACATGGCTTTTTAAAAGAAATGTTGCTATTATGATGGCTTTAAAAAATCTATAAAATAACAGTATACAAAGATTTACTTTCTTTACCAATGTGTGAACAGTCTTCAAGGATAAAACAGTCATAGTTCCAATTACTCAATTCATTTATTAATTGCAAAAAAACTCTTACATACCCATTCGGTTCTAGGCCATGCGCTGACTGTGGATATGAAGGTGAAAAAGACACCTCCCTTAGAGTCTGCGAGATTCTGGAAGGAACCAGGAGAGTTAGAAGGGTCTCAGAAGTCACACAGTCTATGTCACGGTCACACAGGGGCACTTCTGGGATGACTTTGGCCAGTAGCCAGCTCTGATCTCGTCCCTCCTATGATGGGTACTGACCACCTGGTAACATAGCCACTGCATTTTTGGCCAGCTTGGTTATACTGTGCTTCCTTATATTGTGCTCAAATGTGTCTTCTTTTATTCTTACTTAATAGTTCTTCTGGTTCTTTGTCTTAGAGAAACACAAAAAGTACTAAATATTTGAAGAAAGTTAGCAAGACTCTCCGTTCCACCCAAGTGTTGCCTTCCCAGTCTCCTACAGCCATTCTCACCATCTGTGAATATTTTTCACAATGGAAATGATTTGGATTTTGGAGTCTGAGTTGCAGCTGAGATGTGATTCTGTGTTCTAGCTGCATGAGATTCTGTGTGTTCATTGAACAGTTTTGAGATTGATTATGAGCCTGTATTTGCTCACTTATAAAACGAGAACAAAAATCGTGCCTCGTAAGGTTGTTCTGAGTATAAATCAAGAACGCCTATGTGGGCTGGGCGTGGTGGCTCATGCTTGTAATCCTAGCACTTTGGGAGGCCTAGGTGGGGCATCACTTGAGATCAGGAGTTTGAGACCAGCCTGACCAACATGGTGAAACCCAGTCTCTACTGAATATACAAAAATCAGCCCGGCGTGGTGGTATACACCTGTAATCCCAGCTACTCAGGAGTCTGAGGCAGGAGAATTGCTTGAACCTGGGAGGTGGAGGTTGTAGTGAGCCGAGATAGCAGCACTGCACTCCAGCCTGGGAGACAGAGTGAGATTCTGTCTCAAATGAAACCAAACCAAACCAAAACAGAAAGAACACCAGTGTGAACGTGCCACACACATTCAGCACATGTGTGGACACAGCCAGTGTTTGCTATGACAGCAGGAGTGGGTCAGCAAACAGCTGCGGGCCCCGCTGTGTCTCATTAGCTCCCCTTGGACGCATCCCGACTGTGCGCCATCTCGTTTCAAATAAAGCATTTGGACTTGAGCAGAGCTTTTGAAGGTCAGCCTAAAATGAGTAGTGGCTTTAGCTCGTGGTTTTGTCTGAACTTTTACGTATGACGCCTCATTGTACCTATTTTGTGCAGCCTTCCATGATGTGATACGTATCTCTGTGTAGGCTTCTTGAATTTGTCATTCAGTCACAAACCCTAGATTGTTATTTGTTTGAGAGATTGAGGTAGATTAGGCTTCCTGACCCCAGTAGTTGGTAACTGATTTAAAACTTCAAGGGCAGGGTTTCCACCTTCCTTTCAGTTGAACTGCAGGCATGCTCTCAAGTGCTCATCTCAGCTTCTCCAGGTAGAGTTGAATCTTGATTCATCATTGATTTTATTGCTGCCTCTCCTAGCTTCGCATGTCACCTGCAGTTCAGTTGAGCAGACTTTATTTTAAAATCTGAGGCTGATCTGGCTGCTGCATCTTTTCTTCATTGATTTTCAGGGTTGTATCAGCATGTGAGGACTGCACAGCAAGCACCCCACACCTCTAAATGAATGTGACCTTCCAGCTTACAGGCGTTTTCTCCACTTAAGGACATGTCTTCTATGTCTTCTTCTAGTCAACTCACACAAACATCAACATGGAACATGGACTAACGCAAAATCCTGCCATATGCCACTTTCCTCCAGAACAATGAAGACCCTTGTGCCCCCCTTGTTTTCTTTTTTTCTTGAGATGGAGTCTCGCTCTGTCACCAGGCTGGAGTGCAGTGGTGCGATCTCAGCTCACAGAAACCTCCACTTCCCAGATTCAAGTGATTCTCCTGCTTCAGCCTCCTGAGTAGCTGGGATTACAGGTGCTCGCCACCACACCCGGCTAATTTTTGTATTTTTAGTAGAGACGGGGTTTCACCATGTTGGTCAGGCTTGTCTTGAACTCCTGACCCCGTTATCCACCTGCCTTGGCTTCCCAGAGTGCTGGGATTACAGGCACAAGCCACAACACCTGGCCGGTACCATTTATACATTGTTCAGCCAACCAGGCATTTGTGTAACAATGCTCTTGATCATTCACACCCTGGATCATCACTGAGAAAGAGCATCACAAAGGCACCATGCATGGAGATGTGAGATCTCAACAGCTGTGATGGCAGCCAACATTTACTGACAACACTGTGCGAAGACATGGTATTAAATTATCATGAGGAACCTGTATATTGAGTACAATTATTATCCCTGTTTTACAGATGGGGAAACTGAGACTTAGAAATGTTCAAGAACTTTCCCCAGATTACAGACTAGGAAGTCATGGAGCTGACTCTGAGCCCTGCAGACTGGCTGGAGTGCCAAGGTCTTGACTGACTCTTGGATTTGGTGCTAAGTATCTCTGAGCCTTGCAGACTGGCCGGAGTGCCAAGGTCTTGACTTACTCTTGGATTTGGTGCTAAGTATCTCTGAGCCCTGCAGACTGGCTGGAGTGCCAAGGTCTTGACTTACTCTTGGATTTGGTGCTAAGTATCTCTGAGCCCTGCAGACTGGCTGGAGTGCCAAGGTCTTGACTTACTCTTGGATTTGGTGCTAAGTATCAGCAGGTGTCTGATGTGTTTTAAATAATTATTGACTGTATCATGGATAGTGGTCAAATTCTTTTCAGGATTGATTTGAAGCAAGGGGTAGATGGTCTCTTTGGGGGATGATTTCATACTATTCTTGTTAAGGATGGAGTCAGTCTTTTTTTTTTTTTTTTTTTTTTTGAGGCGGAGTCTCGCTCTGTCGCCCGGACTGGAGTGCAGTGGCCGGATCTCAGCTCACTGCAAGCTCCGCCTCCCGGGTTTACGCCATTCTCCTGCCTCAGCCTCCCGAGTAGCTGGGACTACAGGCGCCCGCCACCTCGCCCGTCTAGTTTTTTGTATTTTTAGTAGAGACGGGGTTTCACTGTGTTAGCCAGGATGGTCTCGATCTCCTGACCTCATGATCCGCCCGTCTCGGCCTCCCAAAGTGCTGGGATTACAGGCTTGAGCCACCGCGCCCGGCCAGGATGGAGTCAGTCTTATGCTACTTTTTTCATTCCAGGATAAATTTGCTCTTTAGGTTTTCTTCCATCCACCTGCAGCACATTCTGTCAGGTGCAATATTATCACCATTGTGACATGTTCTCTTTTAAAATGAAAGGGCAAATACATTTACAAAATGGTATTGACAACTGCTTTCCTGGAGTTATGACGACACTAGCCTGGTTCTTGTGTTTCACAATGGCCCCCCGAGGTGGAAAACACAGATATTGGCACTGTGATGTTACTCATAGGTAGTGGCCACTGAACTTTGAAGCAACAAGTTTGGGTGGAACTGCAGTGTCTTCAACAAGAAAAGTCATTGAAAATCCACTTGCCAAGTCCTGCTCACAGAGCAGTGATAAGGAGAGGAATAAAAGGGCTTTTTTTTTTTCTGGTGATTTTGAGGTAAACACTGTATTTTGCTGGTTAGAATGTGTCTTCCTCCAGTATTCCCATTCAATGAAGTTTTTACTCTCCTACTTTCTAGGTCTATGAATCCAGTCATCAGTTTGACATCTGTAAAAACGATAAGGATGGGATCACATTGTATGAAAGTCCAATTCAGTAGAAAACATCATGGCTGTCGATGGTCATACCTCCATTATTCAGATTTTGATTACACTCTGATTCCTTCAAATTGGGTCTTGTTTTGTGCTGCACGTTGTTGAATTTTAAAGTCCTCAACAAACTGGCCTTTATCAGAGAGAATGTCAAGTACTCTCAGTCACTAATGAGCTGGCATTTTCTTGAAATTCCTCAAATAGTCACAATTACCCAGGATATAGTGAGACATCTGGCGTACGGGAAATGGGCCTCCAAATAGACCAATGAGAGAGGCCATCGAGAGGGAAACCATCAGAATGAGGAAACAGACATCACAGGGCGCCAAAGCATGCTGGGAGTTCAGGGGACCATCTGCTTCCTGCCTCTATCCCCACCTGTATCATTGCCCTTCATCATCAAAGAGGCCGTGGCTGCTGCTGACATGGTCATTTCCTGGGCCAAGATGTCCATTTAGCGTGTACTTAGAGTGCATCTTGCTGTGCCTGTGAGGGCGGGGAGGCTGGAAGACAGCTCATGTTGCAAGCCGGGTCACTGAGCAGCAGGTTATTCTGGGAAGATGCTCTGCAAAGTGGCCCCCATGAGCATTCACCCAGTGTCAACCGGAGGCAGTGAAAATAAGAAGATGACAACATTTATTCTTCTTTAGAGATCTTGAAATACTTGACCTTGTCCTTGGGTTTCCCAAAGCAAGTATGCTTTATCTCACAGCCTTTACAATCAATGGAAATCTCTCAAGCTGGTTTAGAATGCAGTAGCTTAGGGAAAAGGTTCTCTCATTTTATGTATATATCAGAAACCTGTCCTCAAGAAGGGTACCATAATCTGATAAGAAGAGTCTGCATATCCAAGCCTAGCTCCACACACCCACAAAGACAGGTATGTGGTATTTAAGGACAAATATTCCGGCAGAGGATGGGAAGCTCCAGGTGTACTGGTGGTAAGCATGTTAGTCACAAGAGGAGAATTCTTCAGAAAGCATACTAAATAAATAGCAGAAAAAATACAGGTAGGCATTGCAGTACAATTTAGGAGTTACCTGATTAAAAATTGATATGAGAAGGTATAGAAAAAAATGTATTGATTTATCACTGAATACCCAGAGTTTACAGTCAGATTTAGTGAGAGGAAGGTCCCCAGGGTGACTGGCTCTAAGATCCCTACCATGGAACAAGAGGTCCTAGAGCATTAGCATTTAAACAAGACGGCATGGAAAGTATGCCATGGGTGAGCAATCAGGACCTGGTGAGACGGCCTGGGAGTGACGAGAGCCTCCAGGTACAGGGAATGCTGATGTTGACTAAAGAAGGGAATCTAACCCACATAACGTCCAGGATTTTATGCACATCAAACTCATTTATCCAAAAATTTATACCTTGAAATATACATATAAGAACCTTGTATAATCATGTTTTAACTCAATATTTTAATGTTATTTTAATTTATATGACTATATTATGAATCATATTGATTTGCAAAAGGAAAAACAAAGCAATGGAAGTAAACACACTCAGCAGCAAGTTCTCGTGAAGCATTCCTAGGTCTGGGCAGTGCTAAAGCAACCGCAGCCCTGGCCCTTGACACGTAAGGTTTAGTGGAGCTTACGGTGTGGAAATAAAAAGACAATGGACTAGAGAAGCTGGCATAGAGAAGTCTTTGAACAATAGAGGAGGACACTGAACCGCTAATGGACAGCTTACTTAAAAACCAAGCAAACACAGGTCAGGCATGTCCAAAACTAAAGTTATTCAAAGGAGATTTAAATCATTGATTTGACACCTTTGGCCAACACAGACAAAATGTCACCACATATACAATAAGTAAGTAATAATATTTTTAAAAGAGCCAGGTGATCAGTAGACACATAGATTTCCAGAATAATCAACAAAACATTATTGGTATTTGCAGTACATAATCCTGGATGGTAAGGAAGGTGAGACTCCCATTTAAAAGGTGTCAGAATTCTGTGCATGCCCCCTAAGGACATCTCACTGAAGCAGAGCAAATTTGAAAACCGAGAACATCGAAGTGAACCCATCTCATCTTGTACCACTGGGGTTGGTAAAACATGCTCTAGGATCACTCGTGGCCTTGGACACTGGTTCTTTAGGTGACGGTGCAGAAATTAGCACCTCTAGATACTTGTCATCTCACCTCTTGTTTCAAAAAAGACCAAGGAATCTAAGTGTAATGGTTGTTAAACCAAAAGACATGGCCAGAGGATCTAATCTGATTAAAACCTATGCATATTTCTACCTGTAACTATTTAGTAAGGTCTTAAATCTTATAGGTCCTGCCTAATTTCTGTGACATCTGTGAGGTCGTGAAGAAAGCAACTAAAATTAAAAATGAAATATTTGACTTTCAAGCAAGCAAAGACCTCCTTGGTGGAGGTTGAGTGCTACGGAAAGCCTTTCTGCATTATGTATCCACAGTGCCTTGTGAACGTGTCTTTGTTTTCCGGATTCATTGAAATAGTTTTTAGGAAAACATTTCAGGAGCCCGTTTTTACTTTACTTCAGTTTAGGAGAATACTTGCCGTGTGCCGACTCTGTAATTAAATGTGGGTGGTGTGGACATGAATAAAAATGAAATAATAAAATAAATAAAATGAAAAAAATGAATAAAATGAATAAAAAAATAAATAAAATGAAAAATGAATAAAAATGCTTGAGGAGTGGGGAGGCGTAGACACACACAAACATATTTCAAGGTGGGACTGGGTTCTGGACAGAGGGGTACACGCAGTTCTGGGAGAACACAGAGGAGCAGTGCAGGGAATGGAGGGTACAGGGAAGGGTCCCAGGAAAGATGATGGTAAAATTACTAGGAATGAATTGATGTTCACCAAGGACAGATGGGAGCCAGGTGTGTGTGCACGAGTGCTTGTGTGTGTGCACGAGTGTGCGTGTGTGCATGAGTGTGTGTACGTGTGTGCACGAATGTGCGTGTGTGCATGAGAGTGTGTGTGTGCGTGTGTGCATATCTGGGTGACTAAGTTGGGAGTGACGTGGATAAGATTCGGGAACATAGTAAAACTCAGGCTTGGAAATGATACAAGCCTGTGTGGTAAGGGCGGTAGTGAGGGGCAGTGAGTACCTGTACCAGGAACTGAAACAGGAGTGGGGCTGGTTAACGGGCACAAAAATATAGGTAGAGAGAATAAATCAGATCTAGTGTTTGATAGCACAACAGGGTGACTATAGTCATCAACTTATAGTACATTTAAAAATAACTAAAAGCGTATACTTGGGTCATTTATAAGGATAAATTCTTACAAATGGAAACAAGAAACAAGAAAAGATAAGTTCTTGAGGTGATGGATACCCCGTAGGCCCAGATGTGATTATTATGCATTGTATACCTGTGTCAAAATAGCTCATGTAGCCCATAGATATTGTATATACACCTACTATGTACCCACAAAAATTAAAAATAAAATGACAAAAATCAGTATTTTTCTGTTATTGTCTCACTTCGACATAACCTTTTCCAGCACCTTCCCCACGTTTCCACCATATTTGGAGCTCAGATGGAAATCAAGCTGAAGCACTCTCCTTCCTCGTGCGGATCTGCTTCAGTTTATCCTGTTGCGCTTCTGCTCTCACTGCTCTATACTGCTGGAATGCCCCAGCTTTGTTAATCAATGCTCAGTCAAGCCCGGTTCTCAGCACCACCCTTGTACCTCACAAGAGCTGCTCTTCCCTCGACCACCTTGCTGTAGAGAGACTGGGTCTGGATTTACTCTAAACTGTACTAGATGAGAAAGGATGGTCGAGTCGAGCCTTTGGGTAAAGGGGAGTCTTTGAAAGATAGTTTTTAGGCGGGGTGCGGTGGCTCACACTTGTAATACCTGCACTTTGGGAGGCTGAGGCAGGTGGATTGCCTGAGGTCAGGAGTTCAAGACCAACATGGCCAACATGGTGAAACCACATCTCTACTTAAAAAAATAAATTAGCCAGGTGTGGTCGTGGGCACCTGTAGTCCCAGCTACTCACCAGGAGGCGGAGGTTGCAGTGAGCTGAGATTGCACCACTGCACTCCAACCTGGGTGACAGAGTGAGACTCCATCTCAAAAAAAAAAGAAAATAGTTTTTACATAGAGAATTGACGAGGAAAAATTAGCATTTTGGACAGTTTATTCCGACTTGGTGCTCATTAAGGGTAATATAATGAAAGACAGACACGGGTGGGGGAAGATGTGCCATGCATCTACTGAGGTAGACTAGAAAAGGGAGGATGAAGTGCTCCTCTGGGTAACAGTGACCAGGATGACAAGAAGGGCTTGGTTTATAAAATAAGTTAGACTGGGCACGGTGGCTCCCTGTAATCCCAGCACTTTGGGAGGCTGAGGCAGGCAGATCACAAGGTCAGGAGTTCAAGTCCAGCCTGGCGAATATGGTGAAACCCAGTCTCTAATAAAAATACCAAAAAATTAGCAGGGCATGGTGGTGCATGCCTGTAGTCCCAGTTACTTGGGAGGCAGAAGGCAGAAGAATTGCTTGAATCTGGGCGGTGGAGGTTGCAGTGAGCTGAGATCATGCCACTGCACTCTAGCCTGAGCAATAGAGCAAGACTCCATCTCAAAAAAAAAATGATAAAAATAAATAAATAAATAAACAAAATATATTAGAAGATTAATGAGCAGAACTTGCTTATTAGCCAGGCGGGAGACACCGTCATCAGAAGTCAAAGCACTTACTTTCCGTGAAATGGATGGTTTGAATGCAGACAGGCCCCACAAATACCATTCCTGAGTCATTAGACTGTAAGCATTTTAACCCACCCTCTGAATATCAACCAGTTGTTACTTTTGTTCCTATACATTTAATGAAGAATATTTGACTGTTGAATACGCAAAGGCCTAGCGATCTCATCAAAAAACACAGATGAGATTTGTGTTGTTTCCAGGTTGGTGGGAGGCACAGTCATTTAGATTGTTTCTTCATTGATCCTCAACTTTGTTACTCAGTGTTTCAGAGAATGCACAGAGCACCTTCCCATTTTTATAAAGTGGATATTAATTCTTTTTAATTAAGAAAAAATTGGTGGCTCACACTTGTAATCCCAGCACTCTGGGAGGCCAAGGTGGGCAGATGACTTGAGGTCAGGAGTTCAAGACCAGCCTGACCAACATGACGAAACTCCGTTTCTACCAAAAATACAAAAATTAGCCAGGCATCATGACAGGCGCCTGTAATCCCAGCTACTTGGGAGGCTGAGACAGGGAGAATTGCTTGAACCTGGGAGGTGGAGGTTGCAGTGAGCTGGGATCATGCCACTGCAATCCAGCCTGGGTGACAGAGCAAGACTCCATCTCAAAAAAAAGAAAAAGAAAAAATTCAAACTTTCTAGGAAAGCGAGGAAAATAAGATATTAAATATCAAAGTACCTATGACTGGCATTTAATGAAATGCTGCCATCTTTGCATTAGCTATTTTTCTACTTGAGCATTTTAGAGAAAATTGAGACATAATGATAATTTGTCTCTCATTACTTCAATATGCATCTCTAAAGTATAAGGGTAGTTTTCCTCACACCCACAAGGGCAAATACCTCACACAAAAACTCTGTTCTCATCTGTTATCTAACCTGTATTTGGGCTTCCCCAAAGTCCCCAATGTTTGTTCTACAACTGGTTTGCTCTGTTGGGCTGTACCCAGAGGCTGTATTTGTTTTTGGTTGCCAAGTCCTGGGGTCTTCTGCTTTCCAGCAGTAACATCCTTCATTTTCTGCTTGTGGTAAAATTATACGTAGGATTTCATTTCTAAAGTGAGGGGACTATACTTAATTTTCATCAGAAATTTTACTGCCATTAAAGCTTTAATCAGAGCACCAATAAACCACAACTAGCTGATAAGTTTCATTCACTTTCTACTCACACTCTGAATGAAACAAACATTTATGTCAGATATGCAACAAAGAGGTGTCGTGGGAGTCTAAACGTGGCCGGGGAAATACAGCATCATTCTCTAAGTGGTCAGGGTTTCCTGGACTATGGATGAATTCATACCCAATAGCTGTTCTCTGGTTGTTAAGAGATTGATAAGGACTTAAAGAACATAGACATGCAGAATGATGAACACACCAAAAATAGTGTGGGTAATTCAGGATGGAAATAAATGCTGAATTCTTAGAAATTGATTGTAAGGGTTTCATACTAGACGAAGCAGGTTTTTAGTTAAAATGTTCACTGTGGATAGGTTTCCTTTGTTTGTAGCTGAAATTTTGGATTTTCATCTGAGTTTCATGACCCTTTTTATTGCTGAAAGCACCTTTTGGGATTGTTGGAATTAAAGTCATCCTTCTCACAGAAGAAAACAGAAAATCCAGAGCTTCTCAATCAGTCTCCATCCACCCTTATTATTAAATGTACAAGCTCTGTTGACCCAGAAATAGGGTGACAGATGGACATATTTCAGAATGTGTATTACATCTTTGCTTCTGGCGTGGTTCAGTGTGTCTTCCTGCCCTGGCCAGCTCTGCCTGTCCATTTTGAAAAGCCAGTCATTCTCCCAAAGTTCTAAAATTAGCAAACAGTGACTAATGGAAGGTGCAGGAAGCCCACTGTAGGGTCTGGAGAGGGGAGGCAATAGGAGGTGAGGGCTCTTCAGTGAGTGCAGTCTGTGCCTGTGGTTAGACGTCAATCCACCCCTGCATTTAGAAGTCTTCCTTTAGATATTGAGCTGTGGGGTCACATTTTAAAATGGTCCTAAACATTTCACACGTTGAATTGTTATGTCTTTTAAATATGTGCCCTTGAAGGCTTGTGCAT
Source organism: Trachypithecus francoisi (assembly GCF_009764315.1). NCBI lineage: Eukaryota > Metazoa > Chordata > Mammalia > Primates > Cercopithecidae > Trachypithecus > Trachypithecus francoisi. Next base: position 2,983,007 of record NW_022681469.1, read on the forward strand.
CTATGATCGGGTCACTGCCAACATGATCTTCATTATTATCTTGAGGCAAAATACATATGCATAGAGACCTGCACGTGACGATCACACCCCTATCGTAAAGTTCTGTTTAAGGAATACAACTTCTAGCACAAACATTCCACTCTGGCAAATTTGAGAGCAGCATATCGATTCTGTGAAATGAAGTATCCCTCGCGACATTCATCATACAGAACTGAACTCAGTTTGAGACGTGGCCCTTGGTTTTAGACGTCTCGCCGTCTGGAAGTCAGGAAGAACTGATAACAGAGCTAAGAACACAACCTGGGTTTCAAGGATCTTTGGATTTGTATCTATTGCCAAATCTCTTGAGATGTTGTAATTCAAGAAAACACAAACTTTTACTATTGTTGATAAAATAAGAAACGCACCAGAAATTCCAGGGGTCATGAATCCCAGGGTCACTTCTTAAAGCTCAGCATTTCCACTGAGATGTGAACGGTTCCTTGTTTCCTCCTAAGGACAACAGACTTGGGTCCTGGACACCTGAGTCCTTGTCCTGCCTCTGCTGCTGACAGAATGCGGCCCGATGCCAGTCCTGTCTCTTTGAGTCCTGACTCTACTTCCACAAAGGAGTCGGCTGAACCTGAAGGCCCCTTTCTGATGTCCTAGTCTATGTGTGAATATTCATAGATGGCCACATTTTACTTATATGTATTTCCCCCCCAAAATTCCACTTGCATTTTTCACTTCAGAAGATTGTACACCTAAGTACAAAAGCTTTCACTCTCTTGTGTTTCTACATACGCTTACAAGCAAATAGAAAAATTCCTACAGAGCTGGGTATAAAAGCAATAAATGCTGGGAGCGGTGGCTCACGCCTGTAATACCAGCACTTTGGGAGGCCGAGGTGAGTGAATTACCTGAGGTCAGGAGTCTGAGATCAGCCTGGCCAACACGGTGAAACCCTGTCTCTACTAAAAATACAAAAATTGGCCGGGCATGATGGTGCATGCCTGTAATCCCAGCTAGTCGGGAGGCTGAGGCAGGAGAATCACTTGAACCCGGGAGGCGGAGGTTGCAGTGAGCGGAGATCATGCCATTGCACTCCAGCCTGGGTGACAGAGCAAGACTTCATTTCCAAAAAAAAAAAAAAAAGCTATAAATACGTAGGTGTTAATTTTGCTAGTCACTACAGAGAACATAAATCCCACCGTTGCTATCAAGTGACTTACAACTTAGAAGGAAGAAAAATCTCTCATTAAACAACTAGAGCCCTGCTTAGCACAGCATGAGAAAGATGTGGAGAGGCTGATGGACGAGAATGATGGCAAAAACCCACCACCTCACTGACAAGCACTGAGGTGGGGCCGGTAGATCCCAGGTGTGTGTTCGTCCTTTAACAAGTCACTTGCAGGCTTCGAAGCTTGGTGTCCTGGTGGGTAAAACTAGTGGAACTGGACCTTCTCTCCAGGGTGGAAGTCAAGGTCCCAGGAGCGATGTGCGTGGAAGCCCCTCCAGCCTGAGAGCCACGCAGCCGCAGTGCCCGTCGCTCTAACCATACGCACATGGGTGGACAGGGACTCCATTCCCAGGGGACCATCCTTTATTTGGCAGTTAACAGAGCACAGGAGGCTCTCCTCAAATTTGTATTTGGGAGCCCCTCAATGACCTCTGGTTATATTCCAGTTCTAAATTACTGACTAGATATACTGCCTTGGTTAAGAAATTTTTATCTCTCTGGGCCTATTTCTTCATTTGAAAAATCGACTAGATGACCTCTAAAATGCCATGAACTTAGGGAGTAAAAGGAGTGGTAATTATCTCCTAGAACGTATAGCTTCAGACTTCATTGTGTGCAGGGAAGGTGTTTGAATCACTGCCTTGATTTTTTTTTTTTCCTGGAACAGAAACAGATACACATTACCAAGCGTAATCGTGTGCCAGGACTTTTAAAAATGACTTTTTGTCAGCTGTGGCACGTTTAAACACCCGAAATATTTCAGGAGACAGTTAACTTCTGTGTTTTAAAAAAGATTTAATAAAGACGTGCGTGTTGGGACTTGCTCTGCCGGCACCTCTGTCTGTAGCTGGCAGTGCAGGGCCAGGCCTTTGACTGTGTAGTCAGGGATTTTCACTACTTAACTCGCTCCACACACCGTTTTAACTCTTCATTCATTTCCTTATTTTCTCAAATCACCGTCAAACATTAGCATGTCGCTTACTGGACGGAGGCCCTAATAGCATATTAAGTTATTTCTTAATCATCTAAAAATACCAGATCTATCCCAGTCTGGTTTCCCTGGCTTGCAGCAGGATTGCTTTAGTTCAGAGATGGGCAATTTTACCTTTTGCGAGGGAAGGCGGGGCAAGGCTGGGCATTTGTTGTTTTGTACCAGTCTCTGGGTCCTCAAAACGCCCGCCATGGAAATACCCTTTGGTTCTGCAAAGCAGTTAAGATCCTATCTCTGCTCAAATCATCATCACAGGAGAGAGAAGCAATTTCAGTGAGACTATTAGCAGCATGCCCGAAACACCTTATTAACTTTTTCTTCTTTTGTGGTCCATCTTTTATCGAGGCCTATCTGCATTCAGCATCTGGCCCGCCTGCCAATACTAAATATCATTTTAATAATAATAATACGTTGCACTTTTCAAGCTCCCTTTCATCCGAGGAGCCCAGAGCACTTTGCAACATTAATTAATTAAACTCCGTACAACACCCCTTTGAGGTAGGTACGCCCTGGTATGATACAAGATGGTTCAAATGGTTTTCTCTCAGGCTCGCCCACTCTCAAGCGTAAGCAAAAATCCCAGCAAAGGCTCCCTGCTGCAGGGTTCATGCGAGTCCTGAATGAAAGGCAGGCTTCCCTACTGAGAACTTTCTGGCGTGGATCGCTCTGAGTCCTGGCCCAGTCCTTCACCGCAGCTTCCTGCAAAGGCCCTTTGTGTAAGATCCGGAGCGTTGATGAGTCCTGGCGTCATCCTCTCTCCTGCTCCCTGCTTCCTTCTGCTGATGTGGGACTCGTCTCTGGGGAGATGAGACCAGCACTGATTCTGGAGCCTCCGCTCTTCTTCATGGAAGAGTGAAGGAATCAGAGGCATGAGGCTGTTGACAAGCCCTGCTATGGCCGAGGTCAGAACAGAGACAAATGTTACCTTTCCAGGGTTCTGTAGCAATAGAAGTAGCAAGCTCTGTCACTGAGGAACTGGAACAAGATATAAAAGCTGCCAGTTCACACACTGACGCTTCCAAATATTTGTGGGACGGCCCATGATGACAAGGAGTGGAGTTAACGGGGCTGAAGCTGCGTTCCCCTGGGCCTGTCCTGTGTGAGAGATGCACACCCAGGGAGGTGAAAGGTGGCATTTGGTGGAAGGAAGGGAGCGGTGCCTGGTTCTGCTGCAGTAACCAAGCTGACCAGGGCTGCAAGGAGCTCGGTTCTGAGCTCCAGAGAGGCCCGTAGGCTTCTCAGGAGAGCTGGTGAAGAGCTGGCTGTCAAGATGGTCTGCTGGCTGCAGTGACCTGGTTCTTATTATTGGCTCGTGGGATTTTTCCATCTGTGAGCCCACTTGTCATGGTCGACGTAGAATTAGAACGGGATGGCCCACTCCCTTCATGGCTATGGGCTTTGATTCAGTTTGAGAGAAAGAGCGAACAGGTGCCAAACGGTCGATTGGGTAAAATCGACTAAAGACTGAGAGAGGAGAGAGCACGAGGCCGCTGTTCCCTGTCCGCTGGCAAACAAGGAAGGTGACTCCTCTGTAGGACTCCCGGGAGTTGCCAGTCTAAGCCAGTCAGACCTGCTGCAGCCCAGGCAGAGGCCCCAAGGGGACAGCTGCTGTCCTCCCAGGGCAGACGTGGGTGATTAAGAGGTGTGTGTGCGAGAGAGTGTGACTGTGTGTGAGAGAGACTGTGTGTGTGACTGTGTGTGAGTGTGAAAGTGAGTGTGACTGTGTGAGAGTGTGACTGTGAGGGAGACTGTGAGCATGACTGAGTGTGACTGTGTGTGTGACTGTGAGAGAATGAGTGTGACTGTGTGTGAGAGTGTGACTGTGAGTGAGAGTGTGACTGTGAGGGAGTGAGACTGTGAGCATGACTGAGAGAGTGTGACTGTGAGAGAATGAGTGTGACTGTGTGTGAGAGTGAGTGTGACTGTATGTGTGACTGAGAATGTGACTGTGAGAATGAGTGTGACTGTGTATGTGTGACTGTGTGTGAGTGTGACTGTGTGAGAGCGTGAATGTGACTGTGTGAGTGTGACCGAGTGTGACTGTGTGAGAATGAGTGTGACTGTGTGTGAAAATGAGTGTGACTTTGTGAGAGTGTGTAACTGTGAGAATGAGTGTGACTATGTGTGAGTGTGACTGTATGAGTGTGACTGAGTGTGACTGTGTGTGTGAGAGTGAATGTGACAGTGTGTGTGACTGTGCAACTGTGTGTTACTGTGGGTGAATGAGTATGGCTGAGGGTAAATGTGTGTGAGTGAATGTGTGACTGAGCAAGAATGAGTGTGACTGTATGTGTGACTGTGTGTAAGAGTGAGTGTGACTGTGATAGTGAGACTGTTACTGTGTGTGAGTGATACTGTGTGAGTGACTGTGTGTGTAAATGAGTGTGACTGTGTGCATGTAAATGTGAATGTGTGTGACTGTGAGAGTGTGACTGTGTGAAAGTGTGTGTGACTGTGAGTGTAAATGTGTGTGAATGTGTAAGTGTGACTATGTGAGTGTGACTGTGAAAGTGAGTGTGATTGTGTGTGACAGTGTGACTGTATGTGACTGTGTGACTGTGTATCTGTGTGTGAGAATGAATGACTGTGACTGAGACTGTGACTGTGTGACTGTGTGTATGTGAGTGTGACTGAGACTGAGAGTGGGTGTGAATGTGTGAGAGTGGGTGTGAATGTGTGAGTGAGTGTGACTGTGAGTGTGTGACTGTGAGTTTGTCTGAGACTATGTAAACGTGAGTGTGACTGTGACAGTGTGACTGTGTGTAAATATGTGAGAGTGTAAATATGTGAGTGTGAATGTGTGTAAATGACTGTGTGAGAGTGATGTGTCACTGTGTGAGTGCAACTGTGTTGTGTGAGTGTAAATGTGACTGTGAGTGTGACTGTGTGTGAATGTGTGTGTGACTGTGACTGCATTGTGTGAATGTAGAAATGTGTGACTGTGAGGGTATGACTGTGTGTGTGTGACTGTGTGAATGTGTGCATGAGAATATGATTGCATGTGAGCTTGTGTGTGGGTGTGAATGTGTGCATGAGTGTGACCATGTGTGAGTGTGAATATGTGTTTGTGAATGTGTGTATAAATGTGAATGTGTGTATGACTATGAGTATGTGTAAATGTGTGCAAGAGTATGAGTGTGAATGTGTGTATGTGAGAGTGTGTGACTGGGTGTGTGACTGAATGTGAATGTGTATGTGAGAGCATGAGTGTGAATGTGTGTATGGCTGTGTGACTGTGACTGTGTGATTGTATGAGAGTGACTATTTGTGAGTGTGAATGTGTATGACTGAGTGTGACTATGTGTGGTATGAATGTGTGTGAGTTTTGTGTGTGGGGGGTGTCACTGTGTTTTGCCCATATGAGTGTGTTTGGTATGTGAGTGTATCTGCGTGAGCATGTGTGAGTGTGATTGTGTATGAGTGTGTGATTGGGAGTTTGAGTGTGGATATGTATGTGACTGTGTCAGCATGAATGTCACTGTGTTTTGTGAATGTGAGTGTGTTTGGTACATGAGTGTCTCTGAGCGTGCATGAGAGTGTGTGTGTGTGTATAAGTGTGTGTGATGCTCAGTAGGGCTCTTCCATAGGACAGGCCTAGCCCCAGGGCTTGTGGTTGCACACACACAGTTGTGGCCTGGTGCAGAGCTGGCTGGGACGCCGCTGTGCGTGCATCTTTCTGGGGAACTGGTAGCTCCCAACTGCACTGGCTTCGCACGTGTGAAGAGGGGCTGAGTACTTATCTGACCTTATGACCAAAACGTTTCTGGGTTCTCAATATATGACCCGGAACTGAAGACCAGCCTGGCCCAGTCTTGGGTTATTTTTGCACAGTCATTAACGTTCACTGGGCTTTGCACAGCTTCAGCTCCCTGAGGAGCCCTTTGCACAGGAGCAGCTTTGCAGCCTGACTTGAGTTGCTCAGGGCTTCCCCACGCTCTCTGTGTACTAAATTCGCCTAGAGAGCTTTCAGAAATCCCACGCCCACACCTCAACCCACCACAATTAAATCAGCATCCTGGAGATGCGAGCCTGGCATTAGAATTTTCAAGGCATCCTCAGTGATTTCTGGCGCAGCCAACTTTGAGAATCAGATGCCTGGATGGTTCTTCTGTATCTTTAAATGGGTATTCTGAAAACAGCGACTTTTCCAGCCACAGCTATAGAACATTTTGTATTTTATTTGGGCTTGTTGTAATTATCTAGACCTATTGGGCTAGAGCAACAATAGCAACAAGTCATCTGGAGATGAAATCTGAGTGACATTTCTCATAGCAATTACCTTAATCTTTGGACAACTCCCACACTGGTTACATTTTGTTTCTCTCCCAGATATTTTTCTGCAACACTCTCAACAGCCAAATCTTCCTTTGCACAGCTGGTTTGAGGTCTAGGGATATTTGGCAATGTCTATTTCAAAATGGCATCATCTTCCCAGATCTTAGCTTGTTGGATCATCTTTCCTAACATTACTGAAGAGAGAAGACAGAGAAGAAAAAGAGGTATATGTCTCATGTTCTTTGAGTAACACGAAGTCCACCTGCCATCTGTGCTCTAATAACACGTGTGTACACGACTAGTGTGGCACTCTTCCTTCTTGGGAGCATGCCTTCCAGCTCATCTCATCTCGAGTCATTCCCTCTGATTGACACACGAGTATCAGGGCCTCCACCCTTGGCATTCAAGAGGCCTGGTCGATTGACATGGTTGGACACCGGGGAAGAGGGCATCTGACCACGTGGCCACGGTGGACAGTGAGCTCAAACTGCACCTTGCCACCTGCAGCATTCTAACCCACTGAGCCAATTGACATGTTGCTTTTGCAGCTCTGCAAGGAATAGAATACAGCAAAATACTTTCATCACAGTGCCTGGGAATATTCCCACAACTTCCCTGCTGGAAAATCAAGAGATGGACATTAGATAAGACTGCAGTAGAGAGGTAGACACCCCAGTCAAGTTTAGCTTAGGCTCAGGCAAGCCCCTGACAGTTCAGGTGTTTATCTGGAACTTTGCATTCTCTGCACGCGTGGATTCTGAGAGACTGGTCAGGGACTTGGGTGAGTGTGAGCTTTTGGCTGGAATGGGCTGCACATTGACCACATCCTTGGAGATCCCCTCCTTTCTCCAGGTAGACGAGGAAGATTAGCAAGCTCAGCAACAGAGACCAAAGCTCCTCTGGTGACTCTAGGGCTAGGATGGAGGAGACTGGGTGATACGGAGCATAGGCAATGTGGCATGGCTGGAAGAAGCCCAGTGAACGGCTTGTCTGCAGCTTTCTTTTAGCTCTAAGACCCATATTTTTAGTTTACGATATGTGGTTTTGTGTAAACAAAAGTACTAGCCATCGGGGAAACTGGACTTTGGTATTGGCTGTGCCTATAACTTACTTGTATGTAGCAAATCTTTTATTATTATTTTTTCTGGGATTCAGTTTCCTTATGTATGAAATGAGAACTAAGAATTATCCTATAGGCTTATGTTAATAGAAATAAAATTATGCATATTCAAGAATTTCGAAGAATACATAAAGAAACACCACTTTTCACGTGATTATTATCATTTAAATACATCATTCTCATATGTTTGATGCACTGGCGAAATGGAACAGCGAATGGTTAACATAAAATTAGCTGTTTAGATGCTTTTACAATAATATGTTGCAAGTTTGTGTAAAGTTGCGAGTTTGAGTGATAGAAAGGGCAAGTTTGAGATTTATTATGAAGATTTTTATTGATTTTTAAATAGATTTTTATGTGGGTCTTGGTATGTGCTGCCACACTTTAATTCAGGTTCTAAAATGAATTTACGGTTTTAGTAGACATTTACCGTATTTCAGTAAAACACATCCCACTTTCTCCCCGTCCTCTCCCACAAAGTGTTGTCAGGCCAATCCCAAGGGTTGCTTAGAGTTTGGGTGTCCCTCAGGCCCTGCACAGAAATCATTCACAGAAAATGGGCTCAGGCTTGCGCTTGTCCTTTCTGGCTTTGGGCCCCATAGATGTGGGGTAGAGCCGCTGCCTGCCTGGGGTCTGTGGTTGGGATTCTGGAGCCATTGCCTTGGGCTTTTGAAGCTGTCCCCATCCTGGGCACCAAAGCTCCCACGCCCTCGCTTGGGCTTCACTGACAACATGCTGTCCTCAGTGACCAGCCCCCAGACCAGCCCCTGGCCCCTACATCCACGGCTGAACTGTTACTGGCTCTTCTTCAGAAGCTGTTTTCTGAAAGGGCCTCTTTCCTAAAAATAAATTAGGACATTTGGAACTATTTTAAACAAGGTTTTCACATGCTCTAATGAACAGTGTTTGCTCTGAAAGAACAATTCCAGGCAGCCGGGGTCAATGAGGGTCTCTTTCCTTCACAGCAAAGCAGCCTTGGCAAAGTCCAGAAAGGAGGGGTTGGCCTGGGCCATCCTGAAAGGAGCATGAACCCAGCTGGGCAGGATGTGGGGTCCAGTCGCTCCTGCGTCTCAGAAGGCTCTGCTGCTGCTCTGCACAGTTTGAAATGTACAGCTTCTGTTGTGAGTGTCCCGGGAGTGCATTTTAGCAATAGGATTTTCTGGCTTAACTCTGCCCTTTGAATGTAAAAGGGCTTCCCTTCCCTGCTGGAGCACTGGGCAGCGAGAAGGATGCTCCTGGCCTGGGATGTTGGAGTTAGCAAGGGGGAGACTCTCTCCCAAATGTACAAGACCTTCCTCTGATATGCACCAACATTTGCCAAAATGGGCTGCCAAGAAAAGACCAGAGTAGAAAATAAAAGCCAAAGTCTCTTCCTCCTTTCTGTTAAGAGAAGTTAGAGTGCCTCCCGGGCAAAGAGACTTCTCTGATAAGTGTCCACTCTGCACTCTGTCCACTTTTTTTTTTTTTTTTTTTTTTTGGAGAAAGAGTCTTGCTCTGTCAGCAGGCTGGAGTGCAGTGGGGTGATGTTGGCTCACTGCAACCTCCTCCTCCCAGGTTCAATTGATTCTTCTGCCTCAGCCTCCCTAGTAGCTGGGACTACAGGCGCGTGCCACCACGCCCGGCTAATTTTTTTGTATTTTAATAGAGATTGGGTTTCACCATGTTGGTCAGGCTGGTCTCGAACTCCCAACCTCAGGTGATCCACCCACCTCAGCCTCTCAAAGCACTGGGATTATAGGCGTGAGCCACCACGCCCGGCCTAATAGAGTCCACTCTTAATGTTTGGGTGAACGTAGAGGAAACCCTTGAGGATGGGGATTGGCTTTGCTCTCTGAAGACCATGACTCTGTTATCGACATGGATATTTCTGCATTTGTGTAATTATGTGTTGACAGTGACGCCATGACGATGTTTTCACACTGTCAGTGTTCCAGTGGTGGGAAGAATCTGCCTGAGGACAGAAGGAAGACTCTGTGAGCAGAGTGGAGCTTGGCAAGCCAAGGTGGTGGAGTGGGGAGCCTTTCCATGGGCTTTCAGGAATCCTCTTGGGTTCCTCCTGTGCACATCTGAGGCCTCTAATTCCATCTGCCCAGTGAGGTCAGGGCCCCTCCCCAGATATGCTTGTCCCTCTCAATCCCCAGCAATCCCCAGCCTTAGCTTTGCTGATAGTTGAAGGGGCAGATGTATTAATAAAGGAGAAAATTTGGATGTGACTCCCACTGTAAGGGTGTTTGCATTCTAATAAGGACCCATGAGACCTAAAGCCATGGTCTGAAGGATAGATGTCTAATGGTACAATTTTAAGACATGTGGAGAAGTGTGTTTTACTTCTCTGTTTATTGGGTTACATTTGGAATTTTGGTCTGTTCTTTTCCCTTGGATATGTTTATTGAAGTATAATTTATATATAGTAAAAAAACCTCTTTAAAGTATACAGTTAGGGTTTTGACAAATGTGTACAGTCATGTAACCATGATGACCGCAGCCAATAGAGAAAACACCCCCACAAGCTCCCAAATTTCCTCCTGCCTTTTGCAATAAATTCTCTCTTTCTACCCAAGACCCTGGAAACCACTGATCTGATATCTGTCCCTATAGTTTATCTCCTCTGGAATATTGTATGAATAGAATCATGCGCTATGCAGGGTTTCGTGTCTGGCCTTCCTCCAGTTAGCAGAACGCTTTTAAAATTCCTCTGCAGGTACAGTAGACGGTAGTTTCTTGCTTCTGATGATTGCTGAGTCATACCCGATTATACTACTTTTGACAATTTGTTTATCCATTCACCAGTTGATGAACATCTGGGTGTTTTCCGTTTGGGGCTTTTATGAATAAGGTTAATATAAACATTCTTGTGCAGGTCTTTGTTTCTCTTGGGTAAATACCTGGAGTAGGAACCTATGGTAAGTGGATATGGCTACTGAGCATAAGAAAACGTCAAGCCGTTTCCTAAAATAGCTGCACTATTTTGTATTCCTATCAGAAATGTGTGAGAGTTTCCAACAGCCAGCCTTTACCAGAACTTTAGTCATTCTAATACATACGTAATGATGTCTGATTGTGATTTTAATTGCATTTCCTTGATGACAAATGGTCTCAGATGTATAGATGGATCCTCTTTGGTGAAGTGTCTGTTCAAATCGCTTCCTTCTTCCCTTTTTCAATCATAGTGTTTGTCTCATGATTGATTTGTAGGAGTTCCTCATAAATTCTGGTGCAAGTCTTCATTAGATATGTGTTTGGAAACATTTTCTCCCAGTCAGTAGCTTGCTTTTTAAAAAAAAAAAATTTCTGAATAGCATCTTTCAAAGAGCAGTAGTTGTTAATTTTGATGAATTCCAATGTACAATTGTCCATTGACTTAGGATTTCTATTATTTTTCTCAGCAAAATCTCTCCCCTAAAAGTTTGTACCAATAGGAGTGCCAGTTTCCTGACTTCGCTGGTGTCACTGGATTCATATCAAAAATCTCAAAATTTTGGCTGTTTAATAGGCAGAGGGTGCGATCACGTTATCTTATGTGGAATCTGTTTTATGGTCAGCGAGATTGAACCTGCTCTATGGTTTTTGGCCAGTGGTCTTTCTCCTGTGAATTTCTTGTTCTTTAACCTTACTGGTTTTTCTACAGGGTCTCCAGTATTTTTTCTTATTAATTTGAACAGAACTTCCAAAAAATCACTAAGTGTTAATGATGATAAGGGACTAGTTTGGTCCCTGTTTTTAATGAAAGACTTAATTATTATTAAGTAGCTAATATTAAAGTTTCAAATATTAGATTTTGAAGAAATGTTCTTTTAAAACAATAAAATGGGTACAGGTTGAGTATCTCTAATCTGAAAATTCAGCAGTCAAAATGCTCCCAGATGATGAACTGTTTGAGCACTGACATAATGCCCAAAGAAAATGCATCACTGAAGCATTTTCAATGTTGGATTAGAGACACTTAACCAGTAATTACAACGCAAATATTCCAAAATCTGAAGAAATCTGAAATCTGAAACTCTGCTGGTCCCAAGCGTTTCAGATAAGGGATATTTAACCTGTAATGCTCATCAAATATTCCCGTTGACTGTGTGTTGATATCACTAATACCTGTTTTTCTCCCTGATGGTCTTATATTTTCTAATGTTAAACCATCCTATTTCTAGGATAATTGCAATATGATCATGATGAGAGATACTTTGCCTGTATTCATGAAATACATATTTGGCTTGACAAAATCAAGAATTTCTGTATGTCAACATACATCATGCATCAGTAAAAAAAGAAAAAGCCATATATCATCTCAATAGATACCAAAAAAGTTTTGACAACATTCAACACCACTTCATGATTTTAAAAAAATTCTCAGAAAATGCTGGATAGAAAGCTCTGTCTTAATCTAATAAATACATCTGTGAAAAATCTACAGCTACCATCATCCTTGGTGAAAGAGTACAGCCTTTTTCCCACAAATCAGGACAGGAGCAAAGGTGATGCTTCCTGTTCAACACTGGGCCTGAGACTGTAACCAGTGGTGTAAAGAAAAAAAAATTAGTAAAATTCATACATACTGATGGAAGAAATAAAACTGTTTATTCACATGTGATGTGATTATCTGTATAGAAAACCCAAAACAATCTATAAAAAGTGTACTAGAACTCGTATAGCAAACAAGGTCAGACTATAAACAATTGTGTTTCTGCATGCTGAAAGTGAACAGTTAGAAATTGAAATTAAAAACAACACCTTTTGCAACAGTGTCCAGAATCAGCGTTACATCTCACAAAATACATACGAGAGTAATATGTTAAAACGACAAAACACAAAATAAGTTATATACAAAAGAATAATGCAATAACACTTTTACCTATTAAACTGTCAAAATTAAAAAATGCTAATAATGTCAGAGAGACCAGAAAATTGGCACTGAGGTACAAACTTGGAAAATAAGCTTTGTTCTATGTATCAAGCGGCTTAAAATAATTTCCACATGGAGAAGTCTAGAATTATGTACCATTATATTGGTATGTACAATTGAACTTTATAAAACTGAAATTGTGAATAACATGATTGCGGAGAATTGATTCTGGAAACCCCCACGGGTACCAAAATTCATGGGTGCTCCAGTCCCGGGTAGGAAATGGTGGTGTATTTGTGTATAACCTACACACATACCCCCATGTACTTTACAGCATCTCTAGATGACTTGTAATACTGAATACAATGTAAATGCTGTGTAAATAGTTGTCATACCGTATTGTTTTATCATTTATATTATTTTCAACTATTGTACTGTTATATTCACTTTTAAAAAAATACTTTTGATCTTCTCTTGATTGACTCTGAGGATGCGGAGCCCGTGGGTATGGAGGGTTGACTGTATGACATGATCATGAGATGGCTAAGCCAGTGATGGCTCCCCAAAAGATGGATGTAGCAGTTTGTTTTTCAAGAACATGAAGAGGCAGCATCCCTTTGACATCACGCATGACGCACAACTGCGGAGGCCGGGGGCACAGACATCAGAGCCAGCAGGGGGCAGTGTTCCAATTCTTGCTTCAATAGTTAACCAACCTTTCCGAGCTCCACGTTCTGGGTCTATGAAATAGGATTAACAACACAGTATGCATGGGCTTAAATTTTATAGACGTCAAATTGCCTGGTAAGTATAAATACTCAGCTAACACTAGCTATCATTATTAACATCCTTTTCGTAGCAGGAAAGCACCATCAGAAAGGCACATGTTCTCAGCTGGCTATCTCTTCGTGCCAAAGTGGGGGCAGAAATGATTTCAATTTTCTTCTCTGTACGTTCCCCTGTATTTCAAGTTTTCCTACAAGGGTAATTTCTTATTTCCATAATAAAAATTAGCTGTGCTAAAAACACTTTTTAAAGATACTTAATAATGATAAGCTCATGATACAAGGTGAAAAATACAGGAAACAGAATTGTATAAACACTGTAAACTTTAATTTATACATAAAAGTATAGATTATAGTGCTTCTCCTGCCTCAGTCTCCTGAGTAGCTGGGATGACAGGTGCATGCCACTGCGTCCAGCTAATTTTTGGATTTTTAGTAGAGACAGGGTTTTGCCATGTTGGCCAGGCTGGTCTTGAACTCTTGATCTCAGGTGATCCACCTGCCTGAGCCTCCCAAAGTGCTGGGATTACAGGTGTGAGCCACAGTGCTTGAACCCGGGAGGTGGAGGTTGCGGTGAGATGAGATTGTGCCACTGCACTCCAGCCTGGTGACAGAGTGAGACTTCGTCTCAAAAAAAAAAAAAAAGCATAAATTATAAAGACTGAATAGAAATAGAATATGGCTGTCTCTGGGTAGTAAGAATAGATTTGAATTTTTGTCATACTTTTAGTTATTTAAAATTTTTTCTAAATGTCGTGTTTTAATAATGGGAAGAGAACATTAAGGAAAATTAGAGTAGTCAATTCATTGTAAATACAGTCCATCCTCATTATTGGTGGATTCCATATTTGTGAATTGGTTTATACACTGACATTTTTAGCCCCCAGGTTAATACTCGTGGTGCTGATATGGTCATTCACGAACACATGTGAAGCAGCAGAATGTGTGAGGCACCCACGTGCAGGTTCCCAGCTGAGCTGAAACAGGCAGTGCCCTGCCTTCCTGCTCCAGCTTACGCTGTAAACAAGTGTCTTTTACATTATCTGTTTAGTTTCACATTTTTGTGCTTTTTGTTGGTAATTCTGCTGTTTAATATAGCCCCAAGCTTAGTGCCAAGGAGCTATCCATGTTCCCAAGTGCAGGAAGGCCATGATGTGCCTTACAGAAAACACGTGTGTCAGCGAAGCTTTGCACCATGCTGCTGTCTGTGAGTTCAGTGTTGATGGACCAGCAATATCCACCTATTCAATAAGGTGTCCTGGGACAGAAACACACAGCAAACATGGTACGTATTGATCAGTTGATCAAAGTGGTGTGCCCAGAGGCTTGCAGGAACCTAACCCTGTTTTTACAATAGGAGCGATGGTTCAGCAGCCTCTAGTTTAGCATTCACGGTGGCTTTACAGAGCGTGACAACCATGGGTAGTGAGACTCAGCTGCATGTACATTGGTTTAGTACTGGTCAGTCGCTGTGATGGGGACCCATGAGCCAGGGGAGAGTAATCATGGACCTTCCCTGACACAGTCTCTGCTCTGACCCACGTGGCTAGGGCCAGTGGAAGCCTTCATCCTGTGCCAGCCTCATAGCCCCAGCCCCTCCTGATCTCAGTGTTTGCTGCCTGCTCACTGATTACGCAGGGAAATCCTGCACCAGGCAGGCATGTTCTATGTCATTGCCTGCATGATCCACTAGATGGTCAGTTTCCTTCTCTCACGTTTCTGGACTCTGCAGAGCCTCCTGGGGCCATGGCACAGTGTCTTCAGTTCCCCTGGTGACTCCGTGGGGATGGGCTGGCTGCCACCTGATGTCTGGACCTGGGCTGTGCGTCACCCACAAAGCCAGGCCTGCTGTGTGCCAGCAGGTCCCCATCTCCTGTCTTCCTCCCTGTGACTGCAGTGCTGGGTTGAAGGGGGCAGGCGGTGCTGCCTCCAGGCTTATAAAGGAACCTATGTGAACACTCGCACTTGGGAGTCTTTTGATGGAGAAAAGTGAAATCCCTGCCAAACAGCTCCTGTAAAACCTCCAAAAACTCATGCTTTTCTTTCCTCATCTAATGAAGACATTCAAAAACCACCACTGACAGTGAGATTAGATTGCAAGAGACCCTCCATGTGGCCTCTGCTGCATCCCCTGGCCCTGGCATCTCACCTCAGTCCAGCCAAGGGCCTTTCACATGGGGACCCTCAGCTGCCATCAGGGTTGCACGGGCAACTTCCCAGTGGCCCCATTCTCACCTGCATGATGCAGGTAAGGGGGGGCGATGGACGTCGTGAGACATACCTGCACCTTTACATTCAACAGTAGCCGCCATACAGTTTTTTCTAAGTGAAATTATTTTTTATTTTATTTTTTGAGATGGAGTTTCGCTCTGTTGCCCAGGCTGGAGTGCAGTGGTGCAATCTTGGCTCACTGCAACCTCCACCTCCTGGGTTCAAGTGATTTTCCTGCCTCAGCCTCCTGAGTAGCTGGGACTACAGGCATCCACTATCATGCCTGGCTAATTTTTGTATTTTTGATAGAGATAAGGATTCACCATATTGGCCAGGCTGGTCTCAAACTCCTGACCTTGTGATCCACCCACCTCAGCCTCCCAAAGTGCTGGGATTACAGGTGTGAGCCACTGTGCCCAACCCAGTGAAATTATTATTTTTTATTATTATATTTTTTGAGACAGAGCCTCTCTCTGTGGCCCAGGCTGGAGTGCAGTAGGGCAAATTCAGCTCACTGCAGCCTCCGCCCCCTGGGTTCAAGCAATTCTCCTGTCTCAGCCTCCCGAGTAGCTGGGACTACAAGGGCGCAATGCCACGCCTAGCTAATTTTTGTATTTTTAGTAGAGACAGGATTTCATCATGTTGGCCAGGATGGTCTTGATCTCCTGACATCATGATCCGCCTGGCCCGGCCTCCCAAAGTGCTGGGATTGCAGACATGAATCACTACGCCCTGCCCCGTGAAATTATTTTCACAATATATTTCACTGAATCCAATATATTGTCCAAAACACCATTCAGTGTGCAATCAGTGTGGAGGTTAGGAATGAGACACGTGTGTTCCTCGCACCCCGTGTGTACCCCACCCCTGCCCCTGCCACTTACGGACTTGGAGGAGCCACATCCCGGCATCGCAACCACTGTGGCCCGTGACCGCCATGTGTGAAGGCACCATGTGTGCTCCACGGACAGTTTTCTTTCAAGGAGCTCATGGAGCTCACTCCATACACAGTCACAGAAGAACCGGAGACCAGGATGTCCCTGGGATCTGAGGCTGGGGAGGACAATGTGGTGAGGGCAAAATGGTGAGCAAGACGGGAAAGCTTGAATGACGGGACCGAGACCCGAGAGAGATGGAGAGCCCAGTCCTGCTCTGCTTAGAGAGAGGTTTTTATACCTTTTTAAATGGTGCCTATTATTTACATCCCAGTGAAAGTGAAGGAGCTTAGAATGGACTTTGATGAAAGAAAGAAGGGAAGAGTTTGGCTCTTTGGGCTGGTGAGAAGGGAGCTGAGAAGAGAGGGAGAGAAAGCAAACGGCAGCAGCCTGCTTCATCATGTTGCCATCTCCCTTCTTGCCAGCAATGTGAGTCTGACTGCTTTGGTACAGGAAATAAAAGGGCCCAGTGGCTTTTACCAACAATAGAATTATTTGTTCCGGAAAGCCTTGCATATCTCCTGCACACCATAGATCATGGTCAAAGCCTCTGGCACAGAGGGAAAGCCGTGTGAGCATATATGTAGCCCCAGCCGCTGCAATGGAAATATCTATAAAATGATACTTACTTCATAATATTTTGTGAGGATTCAACTAGTTAATTTATGTAAAGTGTTTAGAATGGTGCTTGGCACATGGTATCCACTTTGTGAGTGCAATTATTATTAGTATACTCTCCATAGTACATTACATTATACAGTAGTGTAACTATTGTAATTATTTTATTTCTTTATTTCTTTTTGAGTTGGGGTCTGATTCTGTTGCCCAGGCTGGAGTGGAGGGGTGCAATCATGGCTCACTGCAACTTCAAACTCCTGGATTCAAGCTGTCCTCCCACCTCAGCCTCCTGAGTAGCTGGGAATGCAGGCACACACTACCATACCTGGCTAATATTTTACATTTTTGTAAAGATGGGATCTTGCTAGGTCACCCAGGCCAGCCTTGAACTCCTGGCCTCAAGCAATCCTCCTGTCTTGGCCTCCCAAAGTGCTGGGATTACAGGCTTGAGCCCCTGTGCTTGTCTGTCACTACTATTTTCATGTGGAAAGTGTGTTTGTATCACTCCCTGGGTGGTTTTTGAGTCTGTATAAAGCACCCCCCCAGGACCCTGGGTGCTGCAGTGATCACCCAGCCAGGTAAGCTGTGGTTTCCACTCCTTAAGGACTCTCCTCCTCATCTAGTAGATGGGATACCTGCAGCCAGACAGCTACAGAGGATAATAGAGGGCAGCACTGCGCCCTGAGAGCTACAGACATCAGGAAAGGGGTGAATCTCCCTCCCTCCCCTCACTCCATCATCAGTCAGTAATCCCGTGACCTGTTGTGATCCCATCGTGATCCTGTGATCTGTCAGTGATCCCACCCATGCTCTCATGATCTGTCAGTGATTCCATGACCTGTTTGTCAGTGATCCCGTGACCTGTTGTGATCCCACCAGTGATCCCATGACCTGTCAGTGATCCTGTGACCTCTCAGTGATCCCATGACCTGTCAGTGATCCCGTGACCTGTCGTGATCTCACCAGTGATCCCATGACCTGTCAGTGATCCTGTGACCTCTCAGTGATCCCATGACCTGTCAGTGATCCCGTGACCTGTCATGATCCCACCAGTGATCCCATGACCTGTCAGTGATCCTGTGACCTCTCAGTGATCCCATGACCTGTCAGTGATCCTGTGACCTCTCAGTGATTCCATGACTTGTCAGTGATCCTGTGAGTTATCAGTGATCTCACCAGTGATCCCATGATGTCAGTGATCCCATGACCTGTCAGTGATCCTGTGACCTCTCAGTAATCCTGTGGCTTGTCAGTCATCCCACCAGTGATCCCGTGATCTGTCAGTGATCCCATGACCTGTCAGTGATCCTGTGACCTGTCAGTGATCCCACAACCTCTCAGTAATCCTGTGGCTTGTCAATCATCCCACCAGTGATCCCATGATCTGTCAGTGATCCCTCCCCATCTTTCCTCCAGTCTCCCCTAACTCAGATAAATGGCAGTGTCTGCCCACCTTGCTCACAATGGAAGCCTGGGAACCAGCCTGGGCACCTTCCTTTCTCTTACCCCAAACAGAATCGGTCTCCAGGCCCTGTTCACCTACCATTGACTGACATCTCTCTCAACTCTGACCTTGGCTGGTTCAGATCGGCTCCTTCCTGCCGGGACCTTCTTCGAGACCTTTGCTATGACTCTGTCCCCACAGCCTCTTCTCCACTTTGTGTCCAGAAGGAGAGTGTGAGGTGCTTGCCTGGCTTTCTGCTGACTTAGGAGTGGTCTGGACTCTGCAGCCCACACACAACATGGTGGGGCCTCCCCGTCCTCGGCCTCGGCACCATGCCCCCCGGCTCTGCACACTCTCTGCTCCATTTTGATTGCCCTATGTCCTTGCCATCTCTGTGCTCCTCTGTGGTCCTTCTTAACTCCTTTTCCAGAAAAGTCTATTTCAACTCTCTCACCAGAGCCTCCACCTGGCCTCTTTCCCCTGCCAGTGGGGATGGGGGTGCAGGCTTGAGGAGTCCCTCCACCTCAGTGCCCCCTCTGCAGACTCCAGGCCTTCTTCTGGCTGGTTCTGGGCATCCTTGCAGTGCTGGACTAAGATGTCCCTTTCCAAAGTAAACACCCCCTATCCCTGGATGGGGTGAGCTCCCCTCCATAGACTGAAAGCGTCTGACCTCCTCCCTTGGGGCACTTGCCCTCCTGGTAAGGAATTGCTCACCTGGGCAATTCTGTGATGAGCCTGTCCTCTCCTGAGGCTGAGTCCAGCAGGGCAGGGATCGCCATCTACTGGGTCACAGCAGGGGCCTGGCATGCGATAGGTGCTCACAGAGCAGTCTCAGACAGCTCTTAGTTATTTTGATCCAAAAGCGTAATGAAGCTGCAGGAGTGAGAGGGTGTGAAACCGGACGTAGGGCTGGGGCTGAGAGTGGGAGGATTTGGAAAGGTGAGGGAGACTGCGGAGGAGGTGATGACAGGCGCACAGCCCTGCAGACCCTGCCCTGGAGGCCAGGCAGTGTGCAAGGGAAAAGCATGGAACCAGCAATGGCTATTTTAGTCTGGGGTCATACTAAAGGTTCTTGAAAACCAAAAGAGAAATCAGGTCATCTCGCGTTAGAAAATAAAATCAACAAAGAATTTTGAGTTGAGGGGATTTCTTTATTGAAGCAGTGTCTGGCTTTAAGGTCTCCAAGTCAGTTTTCAAAATGCACCAGGAGAGCTCAGTTTACCTTTGGTGTCTCTTGTCACCCAGAATAGGGTCCAAGCACATTGTGACCCTCCCAGAGGCTTCTATTCCCACTAAGATACACAGTACACAGCTCATTGCCGCAGAAACATGAAATGTTCACTGTACATTTACATGACGAAAGAAGCCAGCCTGTAAAATAAGTTTTTAAAAGTCTAAATTCATATATCTCTAAGTATTGGGATAAGATTAATTGAATGTTGTCTTCATAAGGAGTAAGTAGGCAGACACTGTAACTTCTACTGTTTTTTCTTTACGTTAAGGAGGACGTAACCTTTGCGTGCTTTTCTGCAGTGGTGTGAGTACGGGAATGAAGGAAACGGCTGTGTAGGGTCATCTCTGTGTGTGGCTTCCAGGGTCAGTTATGCGTTTCTGGCCAACCGGCTATTCGCTGGACTGCCCATAACTTCATTTTCTCATCTCTCAGGCAAAGATGAAGACAACACTTGCCCTGTTATTGTTCCCATTGACAGGGTATTGATTCCTAGTTGTTTTGAAATTTTCTCTCTTTTTTTCTGAGCACAGGGTGGATGGCTGGTTGAAATGTTGAAAGTTCGTGGAAAATCTCTACAGATAATCCCACAATGGAAGGGCTTCGCGTATATATTCCTGCACATTCAAACATGGCAGGAATTTCAGGGTGAGCTGAGCAGGCATAACACAACCTGGGGTACCCTCACGGGAAAGATGTCCATTTTCCAGGCAATGTGCAGAAGCTGAGGGCCCCTGCAGCTTCCTTGGCAGCAGGCTGGATGGCAGGGAAATCTCTTCGAGGTGCAGGAGCATGAGGGAATGCACTGAGCACCAGGGCCTGGTGGGACTCAGGGTTCAAATCGTGGCTCACCTGGCCTCAGGATATCCATGTCAGCTGCCAGGGGTGGGAAACTGTAACCAAGAATGAACCAGATGAAGGAATCACCCCTGCAGAGGGCCATGGAAAACAGCCCAAGGCTGCTGCCTTGTAAAGTTTAAGAGTGGCATTTGCTGAGAGGCAAGGTGGACATTGTCCCCTCTACAGGCCAGTACAGGTGCCACCCACAAGCAGGAAGGGAAACCTGGGGCTGCGGGGCCCAGGGAGGGCATGGGGAAGGGTCTGGGGTTCAGAAGACCCAGAAACTGTCATGACCCCTTGCACCAGAAGTGATGAGTTGGGACTTAGCATTTCAACAGCTTTGCTTATGAGAGGGACCCAGGGAAAATGACCGTTGTAGTTTCATTACATCCTTATTCCAGAGCCGTGCCTCCCACTATGCTAGTGAGATGTCCTTAGCACAGTTGCCTCCAAAAACCATGTCTTGTGGATGTCTTGGAGCCAGCATCCCACAAGCTCGTATCGACTCTGGTCCCTGGAAATGCATGTTCATATTTGGTGCAGAAATGTGGGAACACACTTATGTATTTACTTTTGCTGTTATTTTGTTCACATTGGTATTTGTTATCCTAGTGAATCTCCTTAATTTAACATAATAGGTGAGTTATAGGGGAAAATAATCACACTAAAACCTCAGTTCTACCAACAATAGAATCATTTGTTCTCATTTTCTCTGGCCAAGAAGAAGCAAGGAGCCATTGATATTCTTACTAATTATTTTAGACATTTAATAATGGGCTGACTCAGGAAGCCAACAGAAGTTTTCCCATAGGGTTTCAATATTCCCTGAAATTGTGTGGTGAACTGCAAGCAAGCATTTGGTTTAGAGAAACCGCCCGACTACAAAAGGCTTTTCTTTTAGTTGCTGTACTGTACCTTTAAACACCCCAAGCGGCTCCCACGCCCATCAAAGGGTCTTCAACTCTTCCTTCAATTTGCTTTTTGCTTTCAAGACATTAAAGAACACTTTCAAGTCAAACTTATAGCAGGAGAGTGTGAAAAGGAGTCGCTAAAGTGCCATCCTTGCTAAGTTGACCAAAGGGATTGTGCGCAAAAGCTTCATGTTTTCCCATTCAGGCTGAAAAGAGTTGGGGGATCTTGCACAGAGCGAACTGTGGATCCCTCCCCGCACAGGACCAGCTTTCATCGGCACGGCCCCTTCCCCCACCTCCCTTGTTTATGTTCTTCTCCAGTCCAGGGAGGGCCCTGAATTTTTCTTTAGCTTTTGTTTGCTAAAGGAAGGTTCAGGGCTTATGTAAAAATTGGCACCTAAGTCTAAAATAGTTTCTCCAGCCTGCAGGAGCGCAGGCCTCTGAGAGAGTGAGGTCAGCTTTTAGGCTTTGCTTTAATTGTTGCTCTTGTAATCCCAAGATGTTCAATGCTTTTTTTATTGCAGACATGGGCTGGGGAGACAAACCTTTTTACAAACTAAGTGCCCTGCTAAGCTTCTGAATGTTTTCATAAGACACCTCAGGGAATGTTGAGCTACTCGGGCTTTAGCCACTCTGGTTTTTGTGGAAATGTGGCTTTGTAAAGCTCCTGTCCCTGGCCGTGGGAGCTCACAGGCTAGTTGGAGGGGATTAGCTTCACAATAGACTGCAGTCAATATGGGTGATCCCCAAGAACAGTGTCCTTGCTGAAAATCATGACCAGCAGTTAAGAAATTAGTTCCAATATGAACATTCCAGGGAGCATGAATACCATGTCTAGACTTGCTTTCACTATTGGGCAACAGCCTTGCCAGCCAGCTCTGCAGGTGAGGCCAGTGCTGTGCATTGGAAATACAGATGGTGGCCTGGCTTGAAAACCCGTAAGGTGTCACCAGTCCTAGGAAGGGAGTCAAGAATCTACTACCAAAGAAGGGATGTGGGGTGCCAGGTTTTGAAGTAGATCTTGTGATTAAGGCAACAGCATGGCCTTGGGCACAAGTATGGTGGTGGTATCCATTGGTATCTGATGGCACCTGTTGGTATCTAATGGTGTCTGTTGGTATCTGTTGGTATCTGATGATGTCTGTTGGTATCTGATGGTGTCTGTTGGCATTTGATGGTGTCTGCTGTTATTTGATGGTGTCTTTTGCTATCTCATGGCATATGTTGGTATCTGATGGTGTATGTTGGTGTTTGTTGGTATCTGATAGTATCTGTTGGTATCTGTTGTTGTCTGCCAGTACCTGATGGTGTCTGTTGGTATCTGATAATATATATTGGTGTTTGTTGGTATCTGTTTAATATCTGACGGTATCTGTTGTTGTCTGTTGGTATCTGATGGTGTCTGTTGGTGTCTGTTGGTATCTAATGGTGTCTGTTGGTATCTGATGGTATATGTTGGCATCTGTTGGTATCTGTTGGTATGTGTTGGTATTTGATGGTGTCTGTTGGTATCTGATTGTGTCTGTTGGTATCTGATGGTGTCTGTTGGTATGTGTTTAATACCTGATAGTATCTGTTGTTGTCTGTCAATATCTGATGGTATCTGTTGGTATCTGATAGTACATATTGGTGTCTGTTGGTTTCTGTTTAATATCTGATGGTATCTGTTGTTGTCTGTTGGTATTAGATGGTATCTGTTGGTATCTGATGGTGTCTGTTGGTATCTGTTGTTGTCTGTTGGTATTAGATGGTATCTGTTGGTATCTGATGGTGTCTGTTGGTATCTGTTAGTATTTCTTAGTGCCTGTGGGGCCCATGGAGCTGCCTGGGAGTGGGGGTACAGTATTATGCATGGGGGAGGAGCTGTGATTATGGACATCTCTGTGGAAGGTTCCTGAAGTTGCTCTTCTTTTGCAGTTTGATGCTTTACACTTCATGTAAACTGGCCCAAAGTATCCAGTTTGATTGAAAGTTGCAGGTGGGAGCGTTTAGCTGAACATGCAACTAATTCTGTAGAAGGGGGAGCATTTTGTACAGGAAACATCAATGAGCCATAAACCGGACCAGCAGGTCTGAGTTCAAATGTTGGCTTTTCTATCTTCTGGCTACTTGAACATGAAAAAAACAAAAACAAAAACACCATGACTTAGTGAATTTAATAAATGCTTTAGGGACACCCAATATATGTAAGCTGTTTTGTTACCTGCTGAGAGTAACAACAATTGGTAAGGCAATATCTTCTCTCAGGAAATTCATAATCCAATAGGGGATACAAACTGCAAACAACTCCTCAGATGTTGGGAATTAGCATGATAGATACATGATTACAAAAACAGGCAATTACAGGGCGGAAGAGGTCTTAAAATGGTCAAGGTTAAAAGCACATGGGATGTATAGAATAGGGAGTTATTAATTCTCTCTCTCTGTCTCTGTCTTTTTAAAGACAGGGTCTTTCTCTGTCGCCCAGGCTGGAGTGCAGTGGTGAGATCTCGGCTCACTACAACCTCCACCTCCCAGGTTCAAGTGATTCTCCTGTCTCAGCCTACCGAGTGGCTGGGATTATAGGCGCACATCACCACACCTGGCTAGTTTTTGTATTTTCAGTAGTGACGAGGTTTCACCATGTTGGCCAGGCTGGCCGTGAACTCCTGACCTCAGGTGATCCACCACCGTGGCCTCCGAAGGTGCTGGGATTACAGGCGTGAGCCACCACGCCTGTGTAAGGAGTTATTAATTCTGACTAAAGGTTTGGGGAGGGCTTCACAGAGGAGAATCCATCTGAATTGAACCTTAAAAGTGAATAGTTCAAATTAGCTCTGTTGCTGCAGTTCGGGGCAGTGGTGAGGGTGCTGGGAGTCTCACATCCGTATCTCCAGAGTGAAAGTACTGGTCTCAAAGCTCCAGGCTTTCCCTCAGCACATGTCTCTAAGTTGAGAGGAACTGACAAGTGTTTTCTGATGTAAGGGCATCTGCAGTGTTGTGTTTATCACAAGACTTTTGGAAAATTTGGAGGGTAAATAAAATACTACTTTGTACTGGAAAACCTAACATTGGGAAGACTTTGCTCATGGAGATGAAGGCTCCCATTTAGTATCAGCAGCAGCATTCCTGGGTCTCGCTTACCACACTGCAAGCTCTCACAAAACCCTCGGAACATAGCATCTGTTTCAGATTGTGGGTCCATCCCTTGAATAACATGTCACTATGTATAGTCTATTTTACAATTTAAAACAAAACACACACACATATGTTTTGAAATTTAACTTGAAAATATAGCAACTTACTTTATACTGCAGACCATGTGGACTCTGATTTTTGAGAGCTCACTAAATACACTGATCTGTAGACCAAGAAAGAGCCTTTCCAAGGTTCTCGTAGTATTTTGATATGTCCACACAGAGGCCTGTGAATCTGATGACCTGAGTCCCAGCCTCCACCCCGTCTCCAAAATTGCATTTGATGTTTATCAGCAGAGGAATTTGAAATTTTTTGTGTCATACGGAGAAGCCCGTGTTTTTAATTGGACATGAATTATTTCAGAGCTTTTGTCACCCAAGGCTCTGAAAACTACAACCAAGTTCAAAGAAGCTCACAAACATGTTCAAGAGCTTAGTAAAATAGAAACTTATTGTTGCCTTACTTAATATTACAGGCACACATTGTTTTATGGTGCATTGCTTTATTCGCTTCACAGATACCATGTTTTTTACAAATTAAAGGTTAGTGGTGACCCCAAGCCAGGCAAGTCTATTGGCGCCATTTTTTCAACAGGCTGTGCTCACTTCACTTCTTTGTGTCACATTGCAGTAGTTCTCTCAATGTTTCAAACTCTTCCCTTGTCATGATATCTGTAACGGTGATCTCTGATGTTACTATTGTAATTGTTCTGAGGCACCATGAACTGTACCCATATAAGGTGGCAAACTTGATTGATAACGTTGTGTGTTCTGACTGCTCTGTCAACCAGTTGTTCCTCCCACTCTCTCCCTCTCCCGAGGCCTCTGTATTCCCTGAGAGACAACAATATTGAAATTAGGCCAATTAATAAACTTACAATGGCCTCTAAGGTGTTCAAGTGAAAAGAAGATTCATTGTACATTTCTCACTTTCAACCAAAAACTAGAAATAAGCTTAGTGGGGAAGGCAGGTCAAAAGCTAAAATAGGCTGAAAGCTAGGCCTCTGCACCAGTTAGCCAAGTTGTGAATGCAAAGGAAAAATTCTTGAAGGAAATTAAAAGTGCTACTCCAGTGAACACCCAAATGATAAAGAAGAAAGCAAAACAAACTCATTGCTGCTCAGGAGAAAATTTGAGTGGTCTGGATAGAAGATCAAACCAGCCACAACATTTCCTTAAGCCAAAGCTTTATACAGAGCAAGGCCTGCCAGTCTTTAATTCTATGAAGGCTGAGAGAGGTGAGGAGACTGCAGAAGAAAAGTTTTAAACTAGCAGAGTTGGTTCGTGAAGTCATGAAGTTGATTCATGATTTAAGGAAAAAAGCCATCTTCATAACCTAACAGTGCAAAGTGAAGCAGCAAGTGCTGATGGAGAAGCTGCTGCAAGTTCTCCAGAAGATTCAGCCAAGTGATTTGGTGAAGGAGGCTACACTAAACGACAGATTTTCAGTGTAGACAAAACAACCTTCTATTGGAAGAAGATGCCATCTAGGACTTTCTTAGCAAGAGAGGAGAAGTCAGTGCCTGGTTTCAAAGCTTCAAAAGACAGGCTGACTCTCTTGTGAGGGGCTGATGCAGCTGGTGACTTGAATTGAAGCCAGTGCTCATTTACCATTCAGAAAATCCTAGGGCCCTTAAGAATGATGGTCAGTCTACTCTGCCTGTGCTCTGTAAATGAAATAACGAAGGCTGGGTGACAGCATATCTTTTTACAGCCTGGTTTACTGAATATTTTCACCCAGTGTTGAGATCTACTGCTCAGAAAAAGATTCCTTTCAAAGTATTACTGCTCACTGTCAATGCATCTGGTCACCCAAGAGCTGTGATGCAAATGTACAAGGAGGTGAATGTTGTTTTCATGCCTGCTGACACCACATCCATTCTGCAGCCCATGGATTGAAGAGTAATTTTGATTTTCAAGTCTTATATTTCAGAAATAGATTTCATAAGAGTCTAGCTGCCTTGGGTAGTGAATCCTCTGATGGATCTGGGCAAATTATATTGAAAATGTTCTGGAAAGGATTCACCCTTCTAGATGCCATTTATTGAGAACATTGGTAGTTTATGGAAGGAGGTCAAAATATCAACATAACCAGGGGTTTGGAAGAAGTTGGCTCCCACCCTCATGAATGACTCAGAAGGATTCAAGACTTCAGTGGAGAAGGGAACAACAGATGTGGTGGGAACAGCAAGAGAACTAGAATTAGAACTTGAGCCTAAAGATGGGACTGTATTGCTGCGATCTCTTGATAAAACTTGGATGGATGAGGAGTTGCTTTTTATGGGTGAGCAAGGAAAAGTGGTTTCCTGAGATGGAATTTACTCCTGGTGAAGTTGCTAAGAACATTGCGGAAATGACAACAAAGAATTTAGAATATTACATAAAGTTAGTTGATAAAGCAGTGGTAAGGTTTGAGAGGATAGATTCCAATTTTAAAAGAAGTTCTACTGTGGGTAAAATGTTATCAAGCAACACCACATGCTACGGAGAAAGCTTTTATGAAATAGACTCGATCATATGACATACTTCATTGTTGTCTTCTTTTAAGAAATTGCCACAGTTGCCCCAACCTTCAGCAACCCTCACACTGATCGGTCAGCAGTCTTTGACAGTGAGGCAGAACGCTACACCAGCAGGAAGATTACAACTTGCTGAAAGCTCAGATGATTATTAGCATTTTTTAAGTAATAAAGTATTTTTAAATTAAGCTATGAACATTGTTTTTTAGACATCATGCTATTGTACAGTTTATTGACTACTATAGTGTAAACATAACATTTATATGCACTGGGGAACCAAAAAAAATTGTGTGACTTGCTTTATTGAAATATTCCCTTTCATGCAGTGATCTGAAACGGAACTCACAATATCTGTGAGGTGTGCCTATAGATTTGAAAACCCAGCCATCTTCTATTAAGTCAGACATTAAAGAGATTTGTAAAAATATAAAACAATGACACTCTCCTAAGAAATTTCTATTTTGCTTTGAAAAATGTAACTATTTTCCAAAACAGTATGTTGTTCAAAAAATACATATAAATAGAATATTTATGTGAATTAAAAAATATATATGTGGCCGGGTGTGGTGGCTCACGCCTATAATCCTAGCACTCTGGGAAGTCAAGGCAGGTGGATCACAAGGTCAGGAGTTTGAGACCAGCTTGACCAACATGGTGAAACCCTGTCTCTACTAAAAATACAAAAATTAGCCGGGCATGGTGGCGCATGCCTGTAATCCCAGCTACTTAGGAGGCTGAGGAAGGAGAATTGCCTGAACCCGGGATGCAGAGGTTGCAGTGAGCCGAGATGACGCCACTGCACTCAACCTGGGCGACAGAGTGAGACTCCATCTCAAAGAAAAAAAAAATTGGGAGGCCGAGGCAGGCGGATCACAAGGTCAGGAGATCGAGACCACAGTGAAACCCTGTCTCTACTAAAAATACAAAAAACTAGCCGGGCGAGGTGGCGGGCGCCTGTAGTCCCAGCTACTCGGGAGGCTGAGGCAGGAGAATGGCGGGAACCCGGGAGGCGGAGCTTGCAGTGAGCCAAGATCGCGCCACTGCACTCCAGCCTAGGGGACAGAGCGAGACTCCATCTCAAAAAAAAAAAAAAAATTATCTATCTATCTATCTATCTACCTATCTATCTATCTACACACACACACACACACATACACACACACACACACACTCCAAATTGTTTTGATTTCTAATACAATAAATTTTGAGCTACATAACCCACATAAGCATAAACTCTTTGAGGTTCTTTGTAATTTTTAAGAATAAGAAGGGGCCCTGTGACCAAAAACGCTGGAGCAGGGTGCTTAGATGGCTGCTTATCTAGGGCATTGCCAGCTCATGTGGGCATGGAGGGTGCTGCCCACCACTGCACCTGCCCTGAGTGTGCCTGACTCCAAATTCCATGTTCTTTCCAAATATTGTTTGGCCCTTTCACTTTTAATGGGAGGTGTTTAAGGCATTGGACTCAGCAAAGTCGAAATTCAACTGCCTGGGCTCCAACCATGAAATTCTAGGAAGCTAGCACTTCCTTTACCATTCTTTTCTCTCTTAACCACTTTCCAAACTCAACTAATTGTCTTCTGGTTTCCAAACTGCTCTGAGGGTTGCTGGTAGAAGAAGCCAACCCAAATGTCCATCAGTGATAGACTGGATAAAGAAAATGCAGCAGATACACCATGGAATATGCAGCCACAAAAAGGATGAGTTCATGTCCTTTGCAGGGACATGGATGAAGCTGGAAACCATCATTCTCAGCAAACTAACACAAGAACAGAAAATCAAACACTACATGTTCTCACTCATAAGTGGGAGTTGAACAATGAGAACACACGGACACAGGGAGGGGAACATCACACACCAGGGCCTGCTGAGGGATGGGGGCTAGGGGAGGGATAGCATTAGGAGAAATATCTAATGTAGATGACGGGTTGATGGGTTCAGCAAATCACCACGGCACATGTATACCTATGTAACAAACCTGCACGTTCTGCACATGTACCCCAGAACTTAAAGTATTAAAAAAAGAAGAAGTTAGGCAATTGTAATGGTATGATGAGGAGATGCTTGTCTACATCTTAGCTTAATGGTTAGAATGTGCCCAGGACTTCCTTCTGCCTGTCTGCCATTTCTCTTCACTGTAGCATCTGTGGTTCAAGGAAAGAACAGCGTTCCTCTGCACCATATTTCTAATTCCCGTGGATTTTGTCCTTTCAGTGGTAACTGATGAAATATCTGGTAATAGGACAAAGTTTTCATTAAACAAAAAACCTCCCTTACTTTAGAAAACAATACTTGTGGGGTTTTCTCTTTGACTTAGACAGGTACTTTGTTTCTGACACTTTTAAAAGGGTCTTCAAGATCAAAGATTTTTGTACAACACCTGTTCCAACATTATTTTCAATGGCTATTGACCCATTCTTTAAGATTTTTATTTTATGCAGGTGCTTTTTCTTTCAGTGAGATTATAGAATTAAAATGAACAAAAACTGAAGTCTGTGTGTTCACGGGGATCTATAGGTACACGCATACACAAGTACATAGCTTTTTATAGCACATTTCCAGAAATCTCAGCGTTAAGTCCTTGGCTGCTACCATGCTGAGTTGTAAATGCTCTTTTGATAATCTTTTATTAACTGTAGACTGAATAACTGAGGGATTAATGCAAAAAAAAAGGAAACAAATACATTAAGAAATGTCTGCTTCACATGAAAAATACATCTGGGCATTGATCACAGTCCCTATTTGAGTTTTCTTTTGCACATTGTCAGAAAAAACGCCAACTTTTAGAATATTGATGCCCTTCAAGGGTCTTTGACTAAAGAAACATCAATTAGGGTAGCTGCTGTACAATAGCAGAGAAAAGTCCACATGCCAATTCACCAATATATGATGTCAATATCAATATCAAATGGCTAAATAATAACAGAAAATAAACTCACAAGATTTTCTGCAGAGACGAAGAGCCACATTCAGTCACACGTTTATGTTTAAACTGGCCCCTGGATAAATTTTTTATGTTTAAGAACTATTCTGTTCAGTTAAAACCAATGCTTCTCAATCACTCACTTTCAGAAGCTGGGCTTCCAGATACCTCAGCCGTCTCTGAGACTGGCCGGGAAGACATTAGGATTCTCCAGCTACAGCCAAGGGCCTTGCCTAAGTGTCCAAGAGCTGCTGCACGGGGCCAGGCATGGTCCACACCTGCCTCGTGTTGGAGCTCACCAGGTGCCAGTGAAGGCGTCAGGAAACACAGGGCTGTCCTCCATGATAACTAGGAAATATGAGAAGTACTTAAACAGCTTACAGTTTTTTCCTTTCCTTTCCTTTCTTTTCTATTTTTGAGTCTCACTCTGTCACCCAGGCTGGAGTGCAGTGGTGCCATCTCGGCTCACTGCAACCTCCGCCTCCCGGGTTCATGTGATGCTCCTGCCTCAGCCTCAAGTAGCTGGGAACTACAGGTGTGCACCACCATGCCCGTCTAATTTTTGCATTTTTAAAGTAGAAGCAGCGTTTTGCCTTGTTGGCCAGGCTGGTCTCGAACTCCTGACCTCAGGTGGTCCGCCTGCCTCGGCCTCCCAAAGTGCTGGGATTACAGGCGTGAGCCACCGCACCCAGCTTCTACAGTACATTTCTTACTGCAGGAAGTGTTGCTCTGCTGTTCATCGTACCCTGAGCCGTCAAGCCATCTTCTAACGGCTGCTCCTCTGTGCAGGCATCGGCAGCCCCTCCAGCCACGAGACCCTTATCACTCTGCTCTGTGCTCCCTAGACACTTCGCAGAGTCAAACTGGAGCCCTTTTCCGTCTTGTGGGCCTCAGCTCTCAGGATCATTGCGCTGGCACTCAGTGCAGTCTGAAAAGCCCCGCACACCTTGTCTTCCCCAGCAGACTCAGTTTTCAGAGGCCAGAAATAGCATCTCTGTGCCTTGAGCTCAGCGTCGGTTTTGAAGGACTTAGGTTGTGTCCAGCTCGCTGCCATAACTGCGTGAGGTCGAACCCCTCCAATGTGCTCTCCTAGTGGTTCTGCTTCTCTCCCCGTGATCATGTGCGCAAGTCAGGAAGGGGCCTCATCTCCGGGTCAGGGATGGAGCCATCACGCAGCTGTTCCCAGGTACTCACTTACTGAGCTCCGGCGCTCACTGGGGTGCTTGTGGTTTGGAGCTCCTTACATTCTAGGGTGCACTTGGTAAACTTTGTTTTAAATTACCCTCACCTTCTCAAGCTTCATGAGAACACACAGATTTTGCATTCTGGGTTTTACTGCAGCTATTTCACTACTATTGATTATTTTTAAATGTCTTCTTTTCCGAGCTTTGGCATTTTTTGGTTAAAGAGCTCTCTCTCCTCTCTCTCCCTTTTGCTCTCTCTTTTCTTTCCAAGCCCCTTCTTGATAACTTATTTTTTCTGACTACGTCCTGCTTATTTTATGTGTTTCTTGAGGCCTGGTGATCATATTTTACATATGGAAACTTCATATCTTTTATACACATGAAACTCCACCACCAGAAGGGGATGCTTCGGTTCATCTCTGTCCATAAAGTTACAGGAGAACCAAGGAAAGTAGGATGAGGTGTGACAAAACGTCATCCCTCCCTGACAGTAGAGGGAAAAAGATAACACTAAATACAGAAACAATCATCTTTTACTTTTGTTACTTTTTGCGAAAGCTTGTGTTTTCAGGTACTTTCTAGCAATGAGTGGCAATAGCAGGCAGAGGCTGTCTGCCTCATTTACCGGTGTAGATCTCCGGTAAATCAGAATGGCGATTTTCCTGGCACCCAAATTCCTCTTAGAACTGGGGCTCAATCAAGGTCTGATTTCGAAGAAAAAATTCTGTCATCACTTGAACATTCAGGCTCACATAATCACGGTAGAAACCTCTGCATTGTAATGGGTCTTCAGTCTTTCAATATTTATTCACTAACCTTATTTAATAACCAAAGTTTTGTGGCATTGGTAGTCTGGGCTTTACTGCCATAAGATTCTTTGACTGGTTTTATTGACGCTGATGTATAGGGTTGAGGAACTGTGCATGGCTAGACAGTTTGTGGATGATGAGCTTGGGGGTAGAACCTGGGCCCTGAAACTTTACTCTGCGCCCTTCCCACAAGATCACTCTGCTCATGTGGATAATATTTTCCTTATTTCCTGTATTCTAAAGGCTTTCTGACAGACCCCATTCTGGAAGCCAAACAATTAAAGTATACAAAAGTGAGAAAGTTTTTTATATCCGTCAGAACCCAGGTAATGAAATGTACTGTGTGACCACCAAACCTAATTATACCATGGTGCATGTGTGTTTTTATAAAACACTATTTTTATATATTTTAAGTTTTTATATAAGATCTTATAACAACATTATTTTTCATTGAATTATTATAGTAAATGTGATAGTGGAACACTATGTTTAAGGATCAAAGGCAGGAATTTTGACAAACATCCATGAATGAGAGTATCTTTATGGAAGCCTGAGAGTTCAGTGGAGAGGTCCCAGCAACCATTTGGAGCAAAAAATCCAATAGCAGACACACTGAAGAGGGAAAGAAGAATAGTTTCATGTTACTCACATTATCCCTCCTTCAAAGTGGCACTGCTTAGTGTCATAGGAGACCTCCTTGGCTTGTGATTTTTCCCAAGGGGGAACATGAGAATGTAGTGAGTTCCCAAATTCTTCAGCTACCTGAGAGGCTCACGTCTTTCTTGCTATACCAGGACACTAAGGAGATGGGCATGGCTGAATAGTTTGGATGTAGCTATGATCAAAGAAAAGGTGCAGGGGATCACAGCATTTGGGTGCAGAACTCAACAATGGGTTCAGTTTCTTTTTGTTTTTTTTCTTTTTTCTTTTTTTATTTTTTAATTATTATTATACTTTAAGTTCTAGGGTACATGTGCATAACGTGCAGGTTTGTTACGTATGTATACTTGTGCCATGTTGGTGTGCTGCACCCATTAACTCGTCAGCACCCATCAACTCGTCATTTACATCAGGTATAACTCCCAATGCAATCCCTCCCCCCTCCCCCCTCTCCAATGGGTTCAGTTTCTACTAACAACTTTATAGACTTCACCAAGAGATTTGCCTACAAGCCATATAGGGTGGATCAACTCTGAATCCCCTCCCCCACCAAATAGCCCATGCATATTCCCCACACTCCGTGCACCTCCTCTCCACCCCCTATAGTGGGCAGTCTGTGCATAGCCCTGCAGACTGTGTGTCTTAGTCTCTGTTAGATTGTGCATAAACACATGTAGATAGCTGGCTTAACTCTGTGAGACTGGAAGAAGACACACAGTCTCGAACAAGTCAGGACACTACACTAGGACAAATAAATGGAAGACTCTCTGGACTTGACCTGGTTTTGTGGGATGAAGGGAAGGCTTATAAGACTCTGCCCACTCCCAAGAGGAAGCAAGAGGAGTGAAGTGGGCAAATCTATAGAAAAGGTCTGAGAGACCCTCACTGAGCTGACTGCAGAAGGTCTTTCTCTCTCAAAGCCAGTCATTAAAGACTAGAGGAGGTGATTACATCTTCAAATGCAAAGGTCCAGGTACAGTGGCTCATGCCTGTAAATCTACCACTTTGGGAGGCTGAGGTGGGTGGATCACCTGAGGTCAGGAGTTTGAGACCAGCCTGGCCAACATGGCAAAAACCCATCTCTACTAAAAATACAAATATTAGTGGGCGTGGTGGTGGGCTCCTATAATCCCAGCCACTCCAGAGGCTGAGGCAGGAGAATTGCCTTAACCCAGGAGATGGAGGTTGCAGTGAGTCGAGATCATGCCATTGCACTCCAACCTGGGTGACAGAGAGACACCCTGTCTCAAAACAAAATAAGACAAAACAACACAACAACAACAGCAACACCAAATGCAAAGACAGCAATGCAGGACTTCAAGGAACATTAAAATCAAGGAAATATGACACCAACAAAGCATAAATTTCCAGTAAGTAACCAACCCCAAAGAAATGGATACCTATGAATTATCTAACAAAAATTCAAAACAATTATTATAAGGAAGCTCAGTGAGCTACAAGAGATCATAGACAATTCAACAAAATCAGGGAAAAAATACATGAACAAAACAAGAAGTTCAACAAAGAGAGAGAGGTTATAAAAAAGAATTAAACAGAAATTCTGGAGCTGAAGAATAGAATGAATGAAATGAAAAATACAATAGAGTGCTTTACAAGCAGACTTCTCAATGAGAAGAAAGAATGTATAAATTTCTAGATAGGTCATTTGAAATAGTCAAAGGAGAGAAAAGAAACAAGAATGAAAAAGAATAAAGAAAGCCTATGGGTTTTATGGAACACTATTACATTATGGCAGTTCCAAAAAGAGAAAGGTGGTGGTGGTGGGGGGGCATATAGCTTATTTAAAGAAATAATGGTTGAAAACTTTCCAAATCTTAGGAAAGATATGGGCATCCAGGTTCATGAAGCTTAAAGGTGCCCAAACAGGACAAACTCAAAGAAGATTGCACCAGGCCATATTCAAATTGTCAAAAGTCAAAGACAAAGAGAGAACTTTGAAAGCAGCAAGAGAAAAGAAGTTTATTATGTACAAGAGAAGTCCCTATAAGATGATCAGTGTATTACTCAGCAGAAACCTTAAAAGCCAGGAGAGAGTGAAATGATATATTCAAAGTGCTGAGAAAAAGGAAAAACTATAAATAGCTATATTTTATGTAGCAAAACTGTCCTTTTGAAATTAAGAAGAGATAAAGACTTTTCTAGATGAACAAAAACTGAGGGTGTTCATCACTAGTCCTGACTTACAAGAAATGTTACAGAGAACTCTTCAAGTTAAAATGAAAGGATGCTAATTAGTAACATGAAAACATATGATATATAAGACTCATTGGTAAAGGTAAGTATATAGTTAAATTCAGAATAACTCTATTACTGCAATGAGGGTACATAAATGACTTAACTCTAGTAAAAGAGTTATAAGACAAAAATATTAAAAATAACTATACCCACAACAATTTGTTAATGGATACACAATATAAAAATGTAAATTTATGATATCAATAACATAAAAGATGTGGGAAGAAGTAAAAGTGCAGTTTTGTATATGCTTAGACTCTTAAAGCAGTTTAAAGTAGACTGTTATAGCCATATTTTATGTAAGCCTCAGTGGTCACTAAGAAAAAAGCTGTAGCAGATACACAAAAGATAAACAGAAAGGAATCAAATTATATCACTGCAAAAATTATCAATTACAAAAGAAGACAGCAAGAGGGGAAGAAAGGAATGAAGAACTACGTTTGGAAAAAAAATTCACAAAATGGCAATAGAAGGTCTTTACCTATTAATAATTACTTTAAATATAAATGGATTAAATTCTCTAATCAAAAGGCATAGAGTGGTTGAATTGATGGAAAAAAAAACAAAAACAAAATCCAACTATATGGTACCTACAAGAGATTCACTTTAGCCTTAAGAACCTAAATAGGTTGAAGGTAAAGGAATAAAGAAATGATATCCCATGAAAATGGGAGAAGGGCTGGCTATACTTATATCAGACAAAATGGACTTTGAGTCAAAAGTTGTCACAAGAGGCAAAGAAGTTCACTCTATATTGATAAAGGGGTCAATTCATCAAGAGCATACAGTAGCTCCCTTTATCCATGGGGGATGCCTAAGAATCGTGGAGAGTAGTAAACTCAGTATATATTATGTTTTTCCTATACATTCATGCCTATGACAAAGTTTAATTTGTAAGTTAGGCACGGTAAGAGATTAACAACAATAACTAGTAATAAAACAACAATTATAACAATATACTGTAATAAAAGTTATGTGAATATGGTATTTGTCTCTCAAAATATCTTATTGTACTGTACTGTGGGTAACAGAAACCATAGAAAGTGAAGCCACTGATAAGGGGGGAATACTATATAACAGTTGTAATGCACCCAACACTGGAGCACCTAAATATAGAAAGCAAATATTAACAGAAACAAACGAAGAAAAAGACAATAATGCAATGATAGTAGGGGACTTCAAAACCCCACTTTCAACAATGGAGAGATTATCCAGACAGAAAGTCAATAAAGAAACAGCAATCTTGAACAACACTATGGACCAAATGAAACTAATAGACTATACATAACATTTAATCAAACAGTAGGATACACATTCTTCTCAAGTACACGTGGAATGTTCTCCAGGATAGAGCATATGTTGGGTCATAAAACAAGTCTCAACAAATTTAAGAAGATTGAGATCACATCAAGTATCTTTCATAATCACAATGGTATAAAACTACAAATCAAAGACAGCAGGAAAACTAGAAAACTAACAAGCATGTCAAAATCAAACAACATACTCCTGAGCAATGGATCAAAAAAGAAATATAAATGGAAATTTAAAAATACCTTAAGACAAATGAAAATGAAAATACGCATTCCAAAACTTATGGCATGAAGCAGAAACAGTTTGAAAAGGGAAGTTTGGTCAGGCGCAGTGGCTCACGCCTGTAATCCCAGCACTTTGGGAGGCAGAGGCGGGTGGATCACGAGGTCAGGAGTTTGAGACCATCCTAGCTAACATGGTGAAAACCCGTCTCTACTAAACATACAAAAAATTAGCCGGGCATGGTGGTGGGCGCCTGTAGTCCCAGCTGCTCGGGAGGCTGAGGCAGGAGAATGGTGTGAACACGGGAGGAGGTGGTTGCAGTGAGCTGAGATTGCACCACTATACTTCAGCCTGGGTGATAGACAGAGACTCTGTCTCAAAAAAAAAAAAAAAAAGAGAAGGGAAGTTTATAATGATAAATGTCTATGGTAAGAAAAAAAGAAGGATCTCAAATAAACAACCTAACATTAGACCTCCAAGAACTAGAAAAAGAAGAACAAAGTCAGCCCAAAGTTAGGAGAAAGAAGAAAACAAGAAAGATCAGGCAGGAATAAATGAAATAGAGACTTGAAAAACAATAGAAAAAAAATCACCAACATTAATACTCGCGCTGTCTGTTTGTTTGTTTGTTTGTTTGTTTTTGAGACGGAGTCTTACTCTGTCACCCAGGCTGGATTGCAGTGGCACAACCTCGGCTCACTGCAACCTCCACCTCCAGAGTTCAAGTGATTCTCCTGCCTCGGCCTCCCAAGTAGCTGGGACTACAGGCATGCATCACCATGCCTGGCCAATTTTTTTTGTTTTTGTTTTTGTTTTTGTAGTTTTAGTAGAGACGGGATTTCACCATGTTGGCCAGGCTGGTCTCAAACTCCTGACCTCGTGATGCGCCCGTCTTGGCCTCCCAAAGTGCTGGGATTACAGGTGTGAGCCACAGTGCCCGGCCAGGACTTGCTCTTTTTAAAAGATAAACAAAATTGAAAAACCCTTAGCTAGACTAACCAAGAAAAGAGGGTGATGCAAATAAACAAAATTATAAATGAAAGCGAAGACATTACAATTGCTACCACAGACATACAAAGGATCATAAGAGACTGCTGTGAACAATTACATGACAACAAATTAGAGAATTTAGAAGAAATGAATAAATTCCTAGAAACATATGACTTACCAAGACTGAATCATGAAGAAATAGAAAATCTGAACAGGCCAATACTCAATAAAGAGATTGAAACAGTACTCCCAAACCACCCAATAAAGAAAAATCCAGGTCTAGATGACTTCATGGGTGACTTCTATGAAACATTTAAACAATAATTAACACCAATCCTTCTCAGACTCTTCCTAAAAGTTGAAGAAGAGGAAATACTTCTAAACTCATTTTACAAAACCAGCAATATTCAAATCCAATGCCAGACAAGGGCACTAGAAAAAAAAATTAAAGGTCAATATGCTTGATGAATATAGATGCAAAAACCCTCAACAAAAACTAGCAAATCAAATCCAACAGTACATTAAGAGTATCATACCTCATGATCAAGTGGGATTTCTCCCTAGGATGTAAGAAAGTTTCAGCATATGCAGGTCAATAAAGGCGAGATGCCACATTTATGGAATAAAGTACAAAGATCATATAATCATCTCAATCGATGGAAAAAAGGATTTGACAAAATTTAACACTCTTTTATTATAAAAACGCTCAACAAATCAGGTGTAGAAGACTGTATCTCAACACAATAAAGGCCACGTATGGCAAGCCCACAGTTAACATCGCACTCAACGGTGAAAAGCTGAAAACTTTTCCTCTAAGATTAGGAACAAGATAAGGTTGTCCACTCTCACCACTTCTATTCAACTTAATACTGGAACACTTAGGCAAGAGAAATAAAAGCGACCCAAATTGCAAAGGCAGAAGTCAAATTTCCTGTTTGCAGATGATATGACATTACATATAGAAAACCCTAAAGACTCCACCAAAAAAACTCTAAGAATTAATAAATGAGATAAGTCAAGTTTAAGGACACAAAATCAACATGCAAAAGTCAGTTACATTTCTAGACACTAACAACTAACTATCTGAAAACAATCTCATTTACAATAGCATCCAAAGAAATAAAATACTTAGAAATAAATTTAACAAAGGAGGTGAAAGATCTGTACACTGCAAGTTATAGGACATTGAAGAAAGAAAGACACAGATAAATGAAAATATATTCTGTGCTCACAAATTGAATTAATGTTGGTAAATGTCCATTCTACCCAAAGGAATCTTAAGACTTAATGCAATCCTTATCAAAATTCCAATGACATTTTTCATAGAAATAGAAAAGCAATCCTAAAATTCATATGGAACCACAAAATACTACAGATAGCGAAAGCAATCTCGAGCAAGAACAAAACTGAAGGCATCACACTTACTCATTTTAAAATATATTATCAATGGCAGTAATTAAAACAGCATGATGCTGGCATAAAAACAGTCATACAGACTAATGGAATAGAGTAGAGAGCCCAGAAATAAATTCATGCACCTACAGTCAAGTGATCTTCGAAAAGGGTGCCAAGAGCACAGTGGCAAAGGATAGGGTTTTCAACAAAAGGTTCTGGAAAAACTGGACATTCCCATGCAGAAATTAGATTTTTATCTCACACTTAGTAAAATCAACCCCAAAATGAACTAAAGATATAAATCTAAGATGTGAAACTGTAAAACTACTAGAAGACAACGTAGGGAAAAAGCTCCTTGATTGGTCCAGGCAGTGTTTTTTTTAAAATAGGACACCAGAAGCACAGATAACAAAAGCAAACATAAATGACCGGGGTTACATCAAACTGAAAAGCTTCTGCACAAGAAAGAGGATGATGAACAGAGTGAAGTGACAGCCTATAGGCTGAGAGAAAATAATATGTGCAAGCTGTTCATCCGACAAGAGGCTCATATTCAGAATAGATAAGGAACTCAGATCAATAGCAAACCCCAAAGGAAAACAGAACCAAAAAACAGAAAAAGTTGATTGGAAACTAGGCAAAGGACCGGAATAGACATTTCTCCAAACAAATGGACAACAGGTATCTGAAAGCATGCTCAGCATCACTAATCACCAGCGAAATGTAAATCAAAGCCACAGCAAGCTATCCTCACATCTGTTAGGATGGCTATTATAAAAAGATGAAAGATAATACATGTTTGTGAGGGTGTGGAGAAAAGGAAATCTTTGCACCCTGTGGTGGGGGTGTACGTTGGTACAGCCATTATGGAAAACAGTATGGAGGTCCCTCAAAAAATGGAAAATAGAGCCACCATGGGATCCAGTAACCTCACTGGAGGCTATATACTGAAAGGAAATGACATCAGTGTATCAAAGAGCTGTCTGCACTCCTATGTTTACTGCAGCACTATCCGCAGCAGCCAAGTTATGGAATCCATCTAAGTGTTGTCATTGGATGAACAGATAAAGAGAATGTGTATGCACACACAATGGAATACTATTTAGCTTTACAAAAGAAAGAAATCCTGTCACATGCTATCACATGGACGACTCTGGAGAACATGATGTTCAGAGAAATAAGCCAGACACAGAAAGACAAATACTGCATGATCTCACTTAGATGTGGAATCTACAGAAGCTGAACTCATAAAACCGGAGAGTAGAATGGTGGTGTCCAGGGGCTGAGCAGAGCGTGGGGGGTGGGGTGTGGAATGTGGATATTCGGGAAATGGGTGCAAAGTTTCAGTTATGCAGGATGAATAACTTCTGGCACAGCCTGGGACCACGGTTAGTAAGGCTGCACTGTACACCTGAAATCTGACAAGCAAGTAGATCTTAACTGTTCTCACCGATGGACAAAAAGGTAACTACGTGAGGTGATGGATATATTAATTACCTTGATTGTGGTAATCGTTTCACAATGGACAGGTATATCAAAACATTATATTATGCATCTTAAATAGACACAATTTTTACTTGTCAAGTATGCCTCAATAAAACTGGAGAAAAAGAGAGTTCTATTTTCTGTTTATTTATTTATTTATTTTTAATTTTACTTTAAGTTCTGGGATATATGTGCAGAATGTGCAGGTTTGTTACGTAGGTATACATGTGCCATGGTTGTTTGCTGCACCTGTCAACTTGTCATCTAGGTTTTAAGCCCCACATGCATTAGGTACTTGTCCTAATGCTCTCCCTCCCCTTGCCCCCCACCCCTGACAGGCCCTGGTGTGTGATGCTCCCTTCCCTGTGTCCATGTGTTCTCATTGCTCAGGGAGTTCTGTTTTCAAATCCAGTCTAGCTGTGACCAATAAAAGAAGCAAATGGGAAGATGCTTTATTTTCTCCCAGCAGTGCTAGCAGCTGAGGATGCCTAGGCAGGGCTCACACCAGCCCCGCGTTTCCACTCTCTCCCGCCGTGAAGCAGCAACAGCGTTCCATGAGAGATGGAATTCCCGTCCCACAACTGTGCCAGACTGTTCAGGAAGAACCGAGGTCCTGTTGTTATGTTTGCTATTTCAATTGGCTGTTAATAGAATAGATGTCATAGTTTCTCGGGATGTAATGAGAGATTTATCAAATTGTTCCAGCCGATTACAACAAACAGCTTCAGACGGAGAACGTTATTCAGTGCCAGTGGATTTCCAG
Organism: Trachypithecus francoisi; assembly: GCF_009764315.1. Taxonomy (NCBI): domain Eukaryota; kingdom Metazoa; phylum Chordata; class Mammalia; order Primates; family Cercopithecidae; genus Trachypithecus; species Trachypithecus francoisi. The sequence goes on from NW_022681469.1 coordinate 3,024,120, forward strand.
GGAGTGAGTTAAGCGGCTCCTTCCTTTGGGGCTGGAGTCTTGGCTGCCGTCTCTGGCCCAGCAGCAGCTCAGAGCGGCTTGCTGGAGAGCTGCCTTCGTGCCCACTTAGTATTCCAGACACTGCTGCTGTTTCTCCTGAGTGATGCTTTTGACAACTAGAGAAGGTCCTTCAACACCATAGGATTATTTGGGAAATAGAATGCAAGTCTTAAGGCGTTGTCACTGGTTTTGATACAATGGGATTTTAAATCTCTCCTTTGTAGATAAATATATTTTTTCCTTTGCTGCCAGAAAACATTTTAAGGCTTTCTGCCAAAGTCAGTACAGCTTAATCAATTAGCAAACACTGAGCACAGTCTACATGCAAAACATCAGTTGCCATTTGGGGAGCGGGAGAAGTAAAACGACATCTTACATTTGCAACATTGGCAATTGCAAAGCACCATCTTTCATTTAATTTGATCTTTCTATCAACTACTCATTTAGGTTTCTCTTGGCAGGATTTGTTTTAGATGTATCATTTTTTATTCCTCCAATCCCCCTGGCTAAAGTTAGTACTGAACATTTATTGAAGAAATGAATGAATGAATGCCCAATCTTAAGCAAAGTGAAATTTCTTCATCAGCCTAGAACAGTACTGCTGTGTGAGGATTCACCGTCAGGTCTCTAACCTCTACAAGTCACTGTTGAGATGGAGCAGTGAACCTGAGCTAATAAAAGATGACACTCGCAGATGTCTGACCCCAGGCCAGTGGGGCAGTGAGAAGGAATTCAGAGCAGGGAGCACTCAGCCTCCGTGGTCTTTCCTGCTACCTGGCTCTCCACCTACGCCCTTGCATTGCACAGACTTCCTGCAGGTACTCACAGCAAAAGGGTCTGCCCCCGCCAAGAGGAAAGCATATTTTTCACTCTTTTCCTTATCATTTTTTTCCATAAGTGAATACAATGTATTGGGAAAGGGATAACCAGTTCCCTATCAGTCTCAGCCTGTTCCGTCTTCGTTTTCCTCGAGTTAGAACAAAATCGGATATATGGATGGAACTTAGCAAAGAGAAATGGCTCTCGGAGGAAGTGCCTTCCTCAAGTATTATCAGGGGACTGTTTGGCATCCACCACGGCCTCATTACTTCTCAGGAGTTGCCTCTCTGTGTGCACTGACTTCACCCCCAGCACCGCATGGTGGGTGCAGGAAAGGGCACGTTGCTTCTCACAAGGGCAGGCAACAGAGAAAGTCCAAAAGAAAGCAGGAAGGGCATGAATAAGAACAAAGAGCAACGCTACAGAGAGGGAAAAAATGAGAGCACTTTGGAAAGGGGAACTTCGACTGGCTCCCGTATCCTCGTTCACCACTCCTAATTTCACAGGCCTGACAGATAATCAAGGTCTCATTATACCCAGTGTCAGGGAGAGGGTAATATTTTCAGAGGGCAACTACTTAAAAAACAATTTCTGTCACACCGTCTGCCCATGCGGCAGGCACGCTGCCTCCGCGTCTCGCTGCTGATTTGAAGATAAATTATGCTGATTGCTCCCGATATGAGGGGAATCCATCATCATTCCCCTTTGATTCATCTCGGCCACCCTGTAATTGCTCAGGGCCTGTCTCCGAGGAGCCGCCCCTTCCTCTGGGGTGCTAATGAGTCCCTCGGCCCCCTGCCTCCTCCTGCAGGCCCCTCGCTGAGCCGTGGTGGCTGTGCGGTGCCGGGAGACCCTGGGACTCCCAAGGCCAAACCCTCTGCCATGGAGGGATTTTCTGCTCCTGCCCGTGATGACCAGAGGCCAGCCTCTCATCTGAAGTTCAGCGGAAATCCACCTGCTGGTTTTGGGTGGTCAATGCTACTGGATGGGGTCTGGGGAGGGCTCCGTTGTTTTCAAAGCCTTCTACTGTTAGTAGTTTTGGGATGAACAACCACATCAAAACTTTTCCCTGCCCTGTCTCCTATGTTTTCTTCCTTCACCCCTGATGTTTGGATTGTGGAATACAAGATGAAGTTTTTAGGTAATCCACGATTTCCTAGGCCTCAGAATCTTGAGGTTGGTAGCAGTATGGGCTTTGTTACAGTTCAGACACCCTGAATCAGGGTAGGGTTTTAGAACTTACAGGACACCATAGCTCAGCACAAGTGTGCTCATTACTGAATATGTTTATTGGATCTCAAGAAAAGGGTAAGATAAAATAATAGGCGTGAAAGCACTTTGAACTTTGAAAGTTCTAAATGAATGTATATTAGGAACCCTTAATGCCTAACCAGCAATTGGAAGCAAAATGTCCTGGGACTGTCCACGTGGGCCTTTGTCTGGAGAGTGGGCTTAGAACTTTCATCAGATTCTCAAAGCCCTCTGTAACGACTGAATAACGAACTAACTCTGTAGAAATAAATTGCTGCAAATCACAGATATATGGCTTGCTGTTGTTTTGCTGGTTAGAAGCACTGTCGATTTTGTGAAAATTCACATGCGGTTTGATGATTTTTTTCTTATTTTTGCTGATGAGCTGGAGGCAAAACTGGGATTCAAATCTGGTTTCCCAGCTCTCTGTCTAGGCTATTTTTGTGACAAGCCCTCCTCTCCGACCCTGGAGGGATGGGCTGCAGAACGGACTGTGGGATCCTGTGTTGCTTCATGCGGTTCCCTTCCCTGTTCATGTCCTTGTCCTGATTCCCAGCAGGGACTGCGGTCGCCGTCATGATCTCGCACTCTCATCCTATTGTTTTCTCTGCAGCATTCAGCTTTACAGATGCCCCCCAGCTTACAGTGTAGCCCCATCCCGATAAGCCAATTGCACTGAAAATACCAAAAGTCGAAACTGCATTTAATACACCTAACTTACAGGACATCATAGCTCAGCACAAGTGTGCTCAGGCACTTATATTAGCCTACAGTGGGGAAAAAGCAGCTAACAGAAGTCCTTTTTTATAGTAAGAGTATGATACCACATATCCGTAGCCCAGGAAAAGATCACCATGCAAAACTAGAAAGATGGTGTCTACTGAACTGCTATTGCTTTCACCCCATTGTAAGGTTGAAAAATGAAAAAAATTGTTAGTGGAGCCGTCCTAAGTCAGGGACCATCAGGAGGACTTCCTTTAGCAGATGCATCAGACTGTGCTCCCCTCATTATCATGAGCTGTGGACAGAAATGCAAAAACTCCATTGTAAAAAGGCTGTGGGATGCTGGAGACACTGGAGGCCCCAGACCCCAAGCTTGCAGCAGGATGTGGGTGATGTTGGAAATGCTGAGAGGACCAGAGATGCGCTCTGTGGCTGTGGGCAGAGCATGCACCCAGCAGCACTGTGCTGGCTGTCAGAGTCCCTGGGGCAGGGAGGGGACGGGGGACCCAGCAGGACCATGTCCTGAACAGGCATACATCCAAGAGGCCATTGGAGGCAGCACCCACAAATATGACAGGGACACCCAGGCAAGTCAGAGACATCGTGGAAGGGATTCAGGTTTAGCAGGTGAGGTAAGAACCATGATGTGTGGGTGACACATTCTTTCACGGATGCACACCTGCATTTATTCCTGGCTCCTTGTGTCCATTTATTCACGGGATGATTAGTAAGTGCTTTTCCATTCGCCATGCTTTCCTGCTGCACCCCTGTCCTGAGGCCCCCTCCACCTCCCTACGCTTGCACCATTTCCCTCTCTCTCCCATCCAAACCCTCTCTGAACCAGGAATCAGACCTTTGGCCCAGCGTAGGTATTTAATACAAAGGACAGGTGCTCAGCTTCCAGACTGAATATACTCACTTTCCTCCTCTAACCTGGACAGGAAAAAGCAGGAGAGGATGCATTCTTGCTTCGAGGGGCCCTAAAACCATCACTTGGTGGGACACACGGCAGTGACTCCGAGGCCTGGAGGGGGGGCCTTGGATTCCAGGGAGAGGGAAGAGATGAGTCAGAAGAGAACCTGCCAGGAGGAAGATGCGAGACCCTGGATTTCACAAGAAGAGCTGCTGATTACACTTGATTGCGTGAAATTTATTTTGCCTTTTTAGTCTTGTGAGCCTGGAGAGAACGCCAAGGCTCCCCAGCCTCTCTGGGTGGATTTGATCTTGCATTCTTCATGGTGAGATGAGACGCTCTAGAGGCGACTGGGCTGGGTTTTCCACTTCTTACCACAAAACAGGTATTGTTTATTGAGTGCTTACCCTGCGTTAGACACTGCACCAAATGATTTGCAGAAATCATCTCACTGAGTGCCACCTTGAGCCACAAAGTCAACACCTTCCTCCCTGGTTCTTAGCATACACTGCTTTATTTTAGAGGGATGTGCCTGTGTGTGTGTGCACGTGTGCACGCGTGTATGTGTGTAGTATATGCATCTCCTATTGCCCCTATTTGGTAGATTTCTTAAGGATGAAGTCTGGTCTCCTTAATCACCTCTTTAAACTTCAATGGCCAGCAAAGACTCCTCCATATCATAGGCCTTGAAAGCATTGCATATATAGAATTAGAAAGAAAATCTGGAAGGGGGTTATCAGGATGCTCTGTGGGTCTGCAGACACAGAGCGAGAACAGCAGAACTGGTCTCCGTGGGGGTGCCCCGGTCCATAGGCCTGCAAGCCAGCCCTTTATTTTTTACGTGCCCTTGGCTTTGTGGGCTTAAGCCACCTTCTTGATGCTGTTCTTTCATTTAATAGAATGGCTCGAAGGTGAACATTTTCTTTCAGAAACTGTCTATAAACCCTGCATGTTGAATTGGAATTGGAGGTATTAGTATGAACCCGTAGTCTTTAATATACTTAGGTAGATCATCAGCTTGCTGGGGGAGCAGATACAGATGTGTGTTCCTGTGTTTGTGTTTCTTACATAGATTCCTGGCTTTGTCTGCTAAGAAGGCCTGGAAGCTCAGGCACCCTAAAGCAATGAGCACCCCACATGCCCAGGCCTTGGTTTCTGAATCCCACTCTGCAATGACAGGAAAGAGCATTCTTTGGAGAAGCGGCTGATTTAAGGGCGGGGCTGGGCCAGGGAATGAATGAGATGAGCCTGCAATAGGAAGTGCTCAAGGCATGGTGGGGACGCGCCAAAAAGATGCCACTGCCAGTTTGAATGTCCAGTTGATGACAATTTGTTGTTGTAGATATCAGCATTGGAAAAATGTACTATCACAGTTTTTTAACAGTATCGTTGGGTTATAAGATTGACACACAATAAGCTCTACCCCTTAAAAGTGTACAATTTGCCAGGCACAGTGACTCACACCTGTAATCCTAGTACTCGGGGAGGCCGAGGTGGGTGGATCACTTCATGCCTGGAGTTTGAGACCAGCCTGACCAACATGGTGAAACCCCATCTCTACTAAAAAAAATACAAAAATTAGCCAAGCATGGTGGCAAGTGCTTGTAATCCCAGCTACTCAGGATGCTGAGGCAGGAGAATTGCTTGAACCGGGGAAACAGAGGTTGCAGTGAGTTGAGATCGCACCACTGCATTCTAGCCTGGATGACAGAGCAAGACTCTGTCTCAAAAAAAAAAAGTGTACAAGTTGACAAATGTAACATCTGTGTATACCTGTGAAGCCATCAGCACAGTCAAGACAATGGACACAGCCCCCAAAACTTCTTTATGTTGCTCTGTAAGGCCTGGTCCCTGTTCTTACCCTGACCGTCCTGATCAGCTTCCTGTCACTAGAGATTCATTTACAATTTCTAGACATTTATGTAAATGGAAATATAAGGTATATATTCACTTTTTCTGACTTCTTTGCACAGCATAATTATTTTGAGATATTATTGTACACAGCAATTCATTCTTCTATTGCTAGCAGGATTCTACCATATTATTATAATATAGCACAATTTGCTATTCCAGTCACCCGTTGGTGGGAATTTGGGTAGTTTATGGTTGTGGCTATTACAAATAGCTGCAAGCTATCATGGATAATTCTTTGTGTGGACATATGCTTTCAATTCTCTTGGGGAGTACTTACGAATGTAATGGGTGGTCGTACAATGGGTACATGTTTAACTTTTTAAAGAAACTGCCTGTTTCTAAAACTACTGTAATTAAGTTAAAACGAGGTCTTAATTTCATATTCTTTTTTTTTTTTTTTTTAAACAGAGTCTCGCTCTGTCACACAGGCTGGAGTGCAGTGGCGCGATCTCAGCTCACTGCAAGCTCTGCCTCCCGGGTTCATGCCATTTTCCAGCCTCAGCCTCCCGAGTAGCTGGGACTAAAGGTGCCCACCACCAGGCCTGGCTAATTTTTTGTACTTTTAGTAGAGACAGGGTTTCACTGTGTTAGTCAGGACGATCTTGATCTCCTGACCTCGTGATCCACCTGCCTCGGCCTCCCAAAGTGCTGGGATTACAGGCGCGAGCCACCATGCCCGACCCTTAATTTCATATTCTAAACAGAAGGTGGGAGAGTTCCAAGGGCCCTGTGTCATTGCTAGTGCTTGGTATGACCAACGTCTCAGTTTCACATGAGCCATCCTTATAGGTGTCTAATCTCATTACGGTTTACATTTGCAAGTTTATAATGACTAATGATGTTGAGGATCTTTTTCAGGTGCTTATCTGCCACCTGTCTATCACTTTGATGATCTGTTCATTCACACTTTTTTATTTTTATTGAATTGTTCTGTTATTATTGAGTTTTGAAAGTTCTGGGTACCTTTTTAAAAAAAATCAGATACTATTTTCCATTTTTTTTTCCAGCCTGTGGCTTATATTTGCATTCTCCTAACAGTGTCTTCTGAAGAACAAGTTTTAAATGTTGAAGAAGTCCAATTTATCAGTGCATATGTTTACAAATCGTGCTTTTACAGAGTTGTTTGGCTATTCTAGATCCTTTGCATTCCATGTGAGTTGGAGAATCAGCTTTTTAAATTTCTTCAAAAAGAGAAAGCCAGCTAGGCTTTTGATTGGGAGTGCACTGAGTCTGTAGATCACTTTGGGGAGAACCGTTATCTCAACAATACTAAGACTTCTGATCCATGAACAGCTTGTAGCTCTCTATTTATTTAATTCTGCTTTATTTTTTTCTCTGCATGTTTTCTGGTTCTCAAGGTACAGTTTTTACATATTTCTTAATTGTGTTTCTAAGCATTTCATTTTATATTTTGATCTATTGTAGGTGATCTTACTTTTTTGACTTCAAATTCTGATTGTTTATTGTTAGAATAGAGAAATACAAATGCTTTATGTTTGTTGTATTCGTTTGCTAAGGCTTCTATAACCAAACACCACACAGGTTGTGTGGCTTAAACAATAGACATTTATTTTCTCATCTCCCAGTTCTGGAGAAATCCAAGATTAAGATGTCCTCAGGGTTGATTTCTTCTGAGCTTTTTCTTATTTTAGCTTAATTATCTCATTAAAGTTTTAATTTTTATATATGGTTACATTCTGAGGTACTGAGATTAGGACTCCAACACATACGTTTTAGACTGACACAATTCAGTCCAAAACAATATTGGTCTCATGTTCTGCAATCTCGCTCAATTCACTTCCAGTAGTATCTTTATAGATGCCACAGGATTTCCTAGACAGGTGGTCATGTCATCTCACAAGAAATGCTACTTAACTCCCAACTTTCCAATCAGGATGTTAATTTCTTTTTTTCTTTTCTTTCTCTCTTTTCTTTTCATTTTTTTTTTTTCTTATTGCACTGGCTAGAACCTCGAATGCAATGTTGAATAGAGGGATGAGAGCAGACATCCTTGCCTTGTTTTTGAATTTAGATGGAAATCATTCAGTCTCTTATCATTAGGCATGGGGTTAGCTTTATCATTTTCATAGATGTCTTTTATCAGGCCAAGAAGATTCTTTTTCCTAGTTTGATGAGATTTTTAAAAATTATGAATGGATGTTGGATTTTGCCAAATCCCTTTTCTGCAAGATTATCATATGGTTTGGTGTTTACTGTGTTCATAAGTTGAATTACATGGATTGATTTTTGAGTGCCAAAACAACTTTGCCTTCCTGAGATAAATTACACTTGATTATTATGTTCATGAGGGATATTGACTGTGGGTTTTTAAATGTTATGTCTTTGATTTTTTTGTAGTATACTAAAAAAAAATTTTTGTAGTATACTAAAAATAGTAGTATACTACTTTGTAGTATGAGAATAATGATGACTGAATTGAATGAGTTAAGAAGTATTTCCATCTCTTCAATCTCCTGGAAGAGTTTGTATAGAGCTGTTATTGGTTTTCCTTAGATATTTGAGGAACTCAGACATGAAGCCCTCTGGGCCTGAAGGTTTCATTGTGAAAAGTTTTTCAACTACAAATTGAATTTATTTGATAAATTTTGGGGTATTCAATTTATCTATTTCTTATTTAGTAAAATCTGATAGTGTCCTTCAAGAAATTTACCATTTCATCTAAGTTGTCCAATTTCTTGGTGCAAAGTTGTTTATTATATTCTCTTATTGTCCTTTTCATATCTGTAGGATCTCTGGTGATGTCACATTTCTCATTCCTGATATTGGTGATTTGCATCTTCCTCCCTCTCTCACTTCTAAAAATCAGTCTTTTACAGGTTACTGATTTTACTAATTTTCTCAAGGTATCATTTTTAGTTTCATTGATTTTCTCTATTATATTTCTATTTTCTACTTGTATTATTTTCCACTTTGATTTTTATTATTATTGTTTTGGTTTTTGTTGGCTCTTTTTTTCCTAGTTTCTTAAGAAGCTAAAATCATTGACTTGAGACCTATTTTTCAGTATAGATATTTTGTCCTGTAAATTTCCCTATGAGTACTGCTTCCCATATCTTTTTTTTTTAACATGTTGAATTGTGTGCGTGTGCGTTCTAGAGACAGCATCTTTCCCTGTCCCCTAGGCTGGAGTGCAATGGTGTGATTATAGTTCATTGTAGCCTTAACCTACTCGGACTGGAGTAACATCATCATCAACAACTAATGATGTTGAGGATCTTTTTCAGGTACTTATCTGCCACCTGTCTATCACTACTCATGCAATCCTCCTGCCTCAGTCTCAAGCCTACTCAAGTGATCCTCCTACTTCGGCCTCCTGAGTAGCTGGGACTACAGGTGCAGGCCACCACATTAGCTAATTTTAAATATTTTTGTGGAGACAGGGTCTCATTATGTTGCCCAGGCTGGTCTTGAACTCCTGGCCTCAAGCTATTCTCTTGACTTGGCCTCTCAAAGCACTGGGATTAGAAGCACGAGCCACTACACCTGGCCAACATGTTGAATTTCTATTTTTACTCAGTTCAAAATATTTTCTAATTCCCCCTTTGCTCTCTTTGCTGAACATAAGGTTTTTTTTTTTTTTTTTTACAAAAAATTAAGAGATGTGTTAGTTTCTAAATATTTTAAGATTTTCCAAATATCTTTGTTATTAATTTCTAATTTCATTTTATTGTTATCAGAGAACATTGTGGTATGACTTGAATGTTCTTATAGTTATTTAGACTTGTTTTATGGCCCATAACATAGTTTGTCTTGGAAAATGTTCCAAGTACTCTTGAAAACTTCTTGAAAAGAAGTTATTACCAAATCCAATGTGTATTTTGCTGTTTTTAGATGGAGTTTTCAATAGAGATCCATTAGGTCATGTTGGTGGATAGTGCTGTTGAAATCTTTTATATCCTTACCGACTTTCTGCTTACTCGAATTCTCGAGAGAGGGGTGTTGACATTTGCATCTATAAATATGGATTTTTCCGTATCTCCTTGTTCTATTAGATTTTGCTTTATGTCTTTTGAAGTTCTGTTAATAGATCCATAAACACTTAAGGTTTCTGTGTCCTCTTAATGAATTCTTCTTTTACTATTTGGAAATGGCCACGTTTATCTCTGCATAGTGGGCATTGTTTTACAGAGTCCCCATGGTTTCTGCCTGCTGGAGTTCACGTCCTGTGTGGCCTTGCCATGACGGGGGGCAGTACCTGTGACTTGGTTCTAGCAAAGGTGACAACATGTGCATAATCATAAGTAAATAATACATAATTTTGTTTCATAATTAAAGTGCCCCTCTTGCTTGCATCTCTCTCACTCTTCCTTTCTGACTGTGGAGGCAGGAAGCCATGCCTGGGAATTATCATATGGTTTGGTGTTTACTGTGTTCACAAGTTGAATTACATGGATTGATTTTTGAGTGCCAAAACAACTTTGCCTTCCTGAGATAAATTACACTCGATTATTATGTTCATGAGGGATATCGACTGTGGGTTTTTAAATGTTATGTCTTTGATTGTAGTATGAGAATGACCAGGCACCTAACGGAGGCGTGCTGGACTCCAACCTGCAGCAACTGTGAGACAGCAAAAGTGTGATGCTAAGTGTGTGGTGATACTGTTACGTAGCAATGGAAAGCGAATAGGCCTGATAATAGTCTTTGCTCTGAAATCTATTTTGTCTGATAGCTTTATTTTGATTAGCAATGGTATGGGAGATGTCTTTTTTTTTTTTTTTAATAAAAGTAGGTTCGTTATAAGTAGGATATATTTTGTCTTTCTTATTTTCTTTCAGTCCAACAATCTCTGCCTTTTACTTGGGGATGGTTACAGTCTTTACATGTATTTTTTGTTTTTTATTGTCACATACATAATATAAAATTAAACACTTTTACCATTGAAGTGTACAGCTTAGAGGCATTAAGTATATTCATAATGATGTGTAACCACTACTACTATCAATTTTCAGAACTTTTCTAATAATCTCAAATTGAAACTCTGTACCCAATAAACAATAACTCCCAATTCCACCCTCTCTCGTTCCATCACACACAACCCCAGCCCCTGGTAACCACCATTCTACTTGGTGTTTGTATGAATTTGACTACCCTAGGTGCCTCATACAAATGAGATCATATAGTATTTCTCCTTTTGTGTTCAGGCTTATTTCACTTAGCAGAACATCCGGAAGGTTTATCCAGGTTGTTACATGTGTCAGAATTCCCTTCCTTTTTAAGGCTGAAAAATCTATTGCCTGGATATTCTACCTTTTGTTTATCTGTTTATCTACTGATAGACATTTGGGTTATTTCCAATTTTGGCTATTGTGAATAATGCTGCTATAAACATTGGCCTGCAAATATCTGCTTGAGTCCCTGCTTGCAATCCTTTTGGGTATATACCCAGAAGTGAAATTTATGGACCGTAGGGTAATTCTATGTTTAACTTTTTGAGAAACCGTCCGACAGTTTTCTTCCAAGGCTGTACCATTTTACATTCCCACCAGCAATTTAAGTTTCTTCATATCTTTGCCAATACTTATCTTCTGATTTTTGATAGTACCCATCCTAATGAATGTGGATTTCACTGTGGTTTTGATTTGCATTTCCCTAATGACTGGTGATGCTAAGAATCTTTTCATGTGCTTATTGGCCATTTGTATATCTTTAAAGAAATATATTTTCAAGATTTTAGACCATTTTTTAAATTGCTTTTTTCTGTTGCTGTTGCTGGTGGTGGTGAGTCAAGATTCTTTATGTAATTCTGGGTATTAATCCCTTATCAGGTATACGATTCACAAATATTTTCTCCTAGTCAATGGATTGTCTTTTTAATGCCCCCAAAGTTTTTAATTTTTATGAAAGCTAATTTAACCATTTCTCATAGCCAAGAAGTTATTACCAAATCCAATATCATGAAGATTTTCTCCTCTTTTGTTGTAAGAGTTTTAAAGTTTTAGTTCTTAGGTGCAGGTATTTGATCCATTTTGAGTTAATTTACCTATAGGGCATAAGATAAGGGTTGAATTTCATTCTTCACATGTGAATATCCAGTTTTCCTGGTACCATTCGCTGAAGACTGTCCTTTCCTTATTAAATCGTCTTGCCATCTTGTCAAAAATCAGTTGACCAGACATGTGAGCATTGGTTTCTAGGTTCTCTATTCTAGGCTATTGCAGACTATTTATATTTAATGCAATTATTGCCATGGTAGGATTTAAGTCTATCATCTTGCTATTTGTTTTCTTTTGACTAATGTTCACTCCGTTTCTTTGTTCTTTCTTTTCCTCTTTTTATTTAGATTAATTTAGTATGTTTTATAATTTTATTTTATCTCCTTTTTTGTCTTTTTAGTTATTACCCTTTATTGTGTTATTTTAGTGATTGGTTTAGGGTTTATAGTATATATCTTGAACTTAATCACAGTCTACTTGCAAATTATAATGTAGTACATATGTATAGTATTAGAACTTTTCAACCATATATTTTCATTTTTCCCCTTCTAGACTGTATACTCTTACTGTCATTCATTTTTCTTTTACACATGGTGTGAACTCCATAATGCAATTGTCTTTAAATGGGATTCAAGTAATACGAACTTTTTTATGTTTACCCATGTGGCAACCATTTCTGATGCTCTTCATTTCTTTGTTTTGATCTAGGTTTTCGAGTTGTTTTCCATGCTGCTCAAAGAACTTCTATTCATACTCTCTGTAGTGTAAGTCTTCTGGTGATGAACTCTGCCTGCTTTTGTGTGTCTGCAGAAGCGGGCTTTGTTTTAAATGCATATGGTTCTTTCATTTCCGTCTTGTAGAGGTTGCCTCAGTCCTTGGTTCATAGTCATCTTCCTCCTCTTCTTCTTTCTTCCACTTATAGTCTCTCAGGTTTGCCTCAGGCCCACCCAGATAATGCAGAAGAACGTCCACGTTTAAGGTCATCTGATTAACAACCCTAACCCTGTCTGCTACCTTAATTCCCCTTTGCCATGAAGCCTAACACATTCACAGGTTCCAGAATCTAGAATTCACAGGTTCTTGGACATGGGCCTCTCCAAGGAGGGGAAATGATTCTGTCTACCACAGTGGAAATATGCTGCTTAGAGGTCAAGGAAAATAAACACGGAGAAGTTCCACTAAATCCAGAATCAAGGTGGCCATGGGGGAACCTAACTTTCATAAAGGCAGGAGGCCAGTGAGAAATGGGTTACAGAAACAGTGGAAGGTGACAAAGTGGAAAGATCAACTTTAGACTACTCTTTTGGGAAGTTTAGCAATGAGGGGAGACAATAGTTACCAAAAACTGTACTGGCGATATCCAGAGACAGTGTGGTGAAGATAAAAGGAGTTTAGATTACAGGTCTAAGACTGGGATCTGCTCTGATTCAATGTCTGAAACTAGACAATTCTTTGAAGCTCTGGGGGCCTCAGTTGTATATAGAGGGAAAGTGAAAATGCTGGCCTTATCTACAGAACTATTCTCGAGAAGCAAATGAGACAAGGGAAGTGAAAGCGCTTTGTAAAGTGCAAAATTCCACATAGCGTAAGATGTTATTTTTGGTGGGCTTGCCTGGCCTACTGTTTCCATGTCTAGGTACCTTGGGAGTTTCTAACACTTCGGCTCGTACTCAATCCAAGCAAGTGTTCACTGCCAGCTGTTCCCCATCTGTACTTCCAGAAAAACACCTTCCAATGTGCTTTCCTAAGGGAGGGCCAGAGTTACAAGAAAAAAAAGTGTCTTTTACTAATATTTAGGAGTCTTATCCTATATTGATTTCCTAATTATTCTTCATCTCATAGAAACCATTATGGTCTCCACTATCAAAAAATCCAACTTTAGTTTCTTCTACAGTTAACGCTGAGATCGTTCCAAGACTCACTTGGCCTGGAGCAAGACAGCACTATGGTTTTTTTATTCAGTTGCTGCAAAATCCCACAATTATTAAACAATCCTTTTTTGTTTTTCTTAATAGAGCCACCAGTTGTAACTACTTTCCTTTCTTCATCTCTGAGTTATCTTGGTTGTCATGATTGGAAACTCCTATTGTTATTATTTACATGAATAATGCTGAGAGACCTTCCCCTGCTTTGTGCCTCCTCCAGCCTTAGGGAAATGAGAGTATTGAATGCCCAGTTTCTCATGTCCCCAAGGATCACTGTCGTCTGGGATACACGGTTGCCATGTTGTTCAAATCATTGCTCAGAGGATTCTTTCCAAATGGAATAATGAATGATCCAGGATTTATGATGTTTTTAAAATACAGTAGAGTGTTTTAGTTTCACATGGTAAATCATTAGATGTTTAGATGGGAATGCATTGTTGGGAGTTAGGCCTAAAATAAGTTCACAAAACATTCAACAAAATGGTGATTTTCATGAAATTTTTGTCTGGGACAGAGCCTGTCTGCTGGCTGCAGAAATGAGAGCTATGAGAAACAGGCTAACAAAAGAATGGCCGTCGCCAAAGCACTTAAAACCCTTTCAAAGAAGATTTGCCATTTACTTATGGTGACAGTAGGAATTCCAGAATCTTAGCCTTTTCCACCTAGTGCTTTTTATTTCTAAATATAGTTGTGTCGTGAAGTTGAAAAAAATGATCTTTGAGTTACAGTATACCTTGACTGAACTAATTATATTTCAGCATGGATTCTCAATTGCTCATCTTTGGGAAGAATTATAGGATTTTATTAAAAACACATTCTAATGTAATAAATACCGATTAAAAAAATTAGAGTGATGCATATAATTCTACGGACCTAGAAGAGTGGGGCGTTGAAGAGATTTGGAAGCACTGACAGTATTCTGCTGCAACTGGCTTCACCCCTTTGATCAGACCTTGATTGATACAAGATAAATAAAAGCAGAGGCATCACCTTTAGCCTTCTAAACATCCAATAGCAATTTCCTGACTTTATGGACTTTAATGTCTAATCCATAAGCTGTGCCAAGGGTTTGATTTGTGGCAGAATTTCAGTGGATGGGGTGTATAATATGTTGAATAATCTCCTCCCCGAGTAATTTCTTGGGCTTTAGGGAACAGAGAACATAGAAAAAAAGAGAGAAGATAAAATAAATGAGGGAGATATAATTGTCCCTCTCATTTTAAAGATTCTACCTAATTTCTACTTCCCAGGAGTATAGAATAAGTAGTTTTTTCTCCTTATTTAAAAAAAGAATTAATTTGATTTTTCTAATTGGAACACTTTCTACCTGCTGATTACCAACTGGAGTCAAGATCATGAATAAAAGTTCTGAATTATAATTCAAGAGAATTGTGTAGTTAAATAATTAAGTTATCAACAAGGAAAAAGAAAGTCCGGATGCTATGAAGAACAAATGGGAGCTGCTGGGCCTTTCTCCCAAACCCAGCCCTGCAGACGTAATGTGAGCTGTGATGTGATGAACAGTCGGAAATGTTCAACAGCAGACATGAGCATGATCTCAGCAGCCAAATGGTGGGAGGGTCCAGATGTGAGGGAACAAGGCTAGAGAGCGTCAGGGACAACAAATGTGGGATCAGCTTGGCCTGTCTTCCTACTTGTGCTCTTTCTTCTTCCTTACCTTGCTCTGAATGGGTCATTTCCTGCACAATATAATTGTATCAGGAAAACTACAGTGCCAGCCAGAAAAATTTGTTATCAGGACAGCACCAGAAACTGGCTGGGGGCCAAGCAGTCAACGGTAAAATGCCCTGGTGGCTGGCCCACCCTTAATGATCTCTGCTACTCCTTTCCAATGCAAGAGTTAGGCACAACTGTTCCTGAAAAGAACGGCACAGTAATGCCTAGGGCGGACCTACAGGTAGACTCCCTGGGGGAAAATGAAGAATGATGGAAACCATGCTGTGAAACTGGGACACCTTTCCCTGGGGTTGTCCTGTCCCACCTGGATAAGAACACAGTAAACTCCCCACCTCTCCCCACTGTTAGACATCAATTGTCAGCCCAGAGAATGAAATTGACCCCACAGGGAACATCCCCTGACATACAAGAAACTCAAGCACTGAGAAAGACGACCAACAGAGCCGTCTATGCCAGAGGAAGCAGATGCCGTGGAACAGAGAGAATAATGACTGAAATTAGGAAGGTGCCCTTAGAGAGCGAATATGTTCTGAGAGCTGAATGAGGATATTAGGAATGTGGAAAATGAACAACTAGCTATGAATAAAAGACTTGTAGACTTACACTGTAGCCAAAATAAAGCAACAGGGATCAGATTTATCCTCCTGCCTAGGAAAACCAATGAACGAAAGAAAGAAAGAAAGAAAGAAAGAAAGAAAGAAGAAAGAAAGAAAACAAAAAAAAAATCCCAATGGTTTTCAAGAAACTGGGCATCGGGCGATGAAGGACAGCGATCCCTGAGAGATGGGAGCAGGACTGTGGACCCCATGACTGCTTGGGCATGCACCCTGGAGAGAGCTTCCCAGGCACGGTACAGGAGGGCGAACTGAGGTGGATCCCAGAGGACTGCCTGCGTTGAGAGAGAACTAAGAGTCAGAGAGAAGAGGGTGACTAGAGTTCATAGGACAGACAACCAGAGGAGAGAGCCACAAAGAGAGAAAATCCCAGAGATCTGCAAGGGGTTTCCAATGAATATCCCACAGAGTATTGATCAGCATAGGCATGTGACAAAATTATTTGATCTCAGGGAAAGAATCATATAAAAGAATTAGAGAGAACAGTGTCCAGTCTTCACATAGGTCTCAGAATAATACTGGTTCCTACCAGCCAAACTGGAAAAAAATCATAGCTCATGGGAAACTGGGTCGAATATTCAGGGAGATCTTGACTGAATAAAGGGCGATAATTACCCTACATTGATCTCCAGTGGAGAACCACCCAACAAATTGTAAAGCAAAAGCCAAAAGGCTCAAATCATTTATAAGTAACTAAACTACATCCCAGAATAAAGTTGAAAATTTTTAGAAAACAAAAATATCCAGCACACACCAATGTAAAAATGTGTGTGCTAACTACACAGCAATGTAAAATTCAATATGTGACATTCAATCAAAATTACCAAGTCTACATAGAGGCAAGATAATTAGATGTATAATGATAAGAATAATCAATCAAATCTAATCCAGAGCTGACAAAATGTTAGCATAGTGGATAAAGACATTGAAGCATTTATTATAACTATATGTTTTAAAAGAACATATATTCTGTATTCTATATGAGTATAGACATTAATGATATAAAAATACCCAAATAGAATTTCTAGAGATGAAAAATACAATGGTTAGGAGAAAACATACACTAAAAGGGACTAATGATAGATTAGACATTGTAAATGAAAGATTAATGAACTTGTAGGTAAAACAACAGAAACTATCCAAAAGGAAATACAGGAGGAAACAAGAATTTTTAGGAAATTAAAACAGCATTGGTGAGTTGTGGGGTATATTCAAGTAGCTTAATATATGGGTATTTAAAATACCCAAAGGGAAGCATAAAAATATTTGAAAAAATAATGACCAAATTATTTTAAACTTTGGGAAAACTATGAGCCCATAGATCCAAGAAGATCAGTGAACCCTAGCACATTTTAAAAAATGACACTGAAGCACATTATATTTAAATTACTCAAAAGCTGTGATAAAGAGAAAATCTTAAGTGTACTGAGAGAGACAGATGGATACACAGTCAGACACAGACATATTACATATAGAGGAACAAGAACCTAAATAAATGGAGCGTTATTATTTGTCTGTAGGTCAGAAGACTCAATATTTTTAAGATGCCACTTGCCCCCAAGTTCATCTATGGAGTCAGTGCAATCCAAATCAAAATACCAGCAGATTTTTTAAAAAAGAAATTGAACAGAATTTAAAATTTATATGGAAATGCAAAAGATGTAGAATGACATAAAATAAATCAACAACAACAACAAAAAACCAAGACAAAAAACACTTTGATGAAAAGAAACAAAAATGGAAGACTCACCCTACCTAATCTTAAGAATGATTATAAAGTTACAGTAATCAAAGCAGTGTGGAATTGGACTTATGATAGAAGATGGATCAATTTCTGAGAACAGAGCATCCCAAAATAAACTCACACGTATAAACCCACAGAAAACAGATCTTTGACAAATGTCAAAAAGCCACGCATTTTAGAAAGAATATTCTTTCAATACATGGTGCTGGAATAATTGCATAGGCAAAAAAACAAAAACAAAAACAAAAAACAAAAAACAAAAAAACACTTGAATCCATACTTAACACCATAGACAATAATTGACTCAAAATTAATCATAGACAATGTAAAATTTAAAACTGTGAAACTTCTAAAAGAAATCATTAGAGAAAATAATTGTGACATTGGGCTAGGCAAAGATTTCTTCAATATGATACCAAAAAGATAATTCATAAAAGAACAAATTGATAAATTAGACTTTGTCAAAATTGAATACTTTTTAAAGACACTGTTAAGAGAATGATAAAAAAACAAGCCATGTGCTTGGAGAAAAGCTTTGCATAGCATATCAATAAAAATACTTGTGTCCTTGATATGTAAAGAACTCTCAAATTCTGCAAGAAAATAAGCAACACAATTAAAAATGAGAAAAGATTTGAACACATCACCAAAAAAGATGAAAAATAAGCACAGAAAAAGATGCTTAACACCACTAAGCATTAGGAAAATGCAAATTAAGATCACAATGAGATACTACATCTGATACCAGATCTAGCAGGCTAGTTAAAATTAAAAAGACTGGTTGCACTAAGTGTTGGGAAGGATGTAAGGGAATTGGAACACTCATACACTGCTAGTTGGGTTGTTAAATGATGCAATGGAAAATAGTTTGGTAGTTTTGTTTTGTTTTTTTTTTTAAAGTTAAACATCCATCTACTGTCTTATTCAGCCATTCTACTTTTAGGTATTTGCCCAAGAGTAAAGGAAATATATTTTTATAAAAATACTTGTAAATGAATGTTAATAAAAACTCTCTTCATAATAGCCAAAAATTAGAAACAACCCACAGGCAGATCAACAGTTGAATGAACAAACACATTGTGGGAATCCTGCGTTGGAATACCACTCAGCAAGAAAAGAAATGTATGACTGATACTCAAAACAAATGGGTGAAACTCAAAATAGCTGCAGTCAAAGCCAGGCACAAAAGAGTATATTGTATAACTCTGTTTATATAGCACTTTAAAAAGTGCAAAGTATTCTGTGGTGACAGAAAGCTCAATGATCCCACCTGCAGATATTCATGCCCTTGTGTAAATTCCTCATGGTGGATGTGGGCTGGACCTAGGGATTCACTTTGAATAGATAGACTTCAGCACACATGGTGGGCTCTCTCTTCTTAGGTTAGGTTACATAAAGACCATGGCTTCTGCCTTGGGCTCTGTCTCTCACCCACCTGCCTGCTCATTTGCTCTGAGGGCACCATGCTGCCTTATTGTGAACAGCCTTAGGGAAAGGCCTGTGTGACAAGGAACTGATGTCTCTGTCACAGCTACATGAAGGAGCTGGGAATCAAATCATCATCGCAAGATGACAAGAGCACCAGTTGACACCTTGACTGTAGTCTTATTAAATAGTGTGCCTGCAGTACTCAAGAAAGCTATGACTGCATTTCTCATCCTTAGATACTGTGAGACAAAAAAATGTTGGTTGTTTTAATCTACCAAACTTTGGGATAAATTGTCACACAGCAATAGATAACGAGTACACTATGCAAGGTGTGAATATGGATATGAGGAATGTTATGTTTCTCATTTTGTACAGGGGAAGACATTAAAGATATAGATGTTATGCTTTAGACATTAATAAGAAGAATAAGCTGATATTAGGTCTTAACAATGTGTAGAGAGCAGCAACAAAAATAAAATGAATAATTTTCAAACCAGTAGAATGAATATCTATACTCAAGGAAAGACAGAAGAAGAAAACCAGAAAGAAAATCTATAAGTTAAAAATGTACAATAAGATAAAACAAATTGCCTAATATTATCGTATTTGAATAAATATAAATGGTTAAAATCATTGCTCAAAAGAAAAGAGACTCTCAGATTCTGAAACCAATGAAGGGAACTCAGAAATATGTCATTAGTAAGATTCATATTTAAAAGGATCCAGGAAGGCTGAAAATACAGCAAAGGGAAATAATATACCATACAAATGTGAAACTAAGGGAAGGCAGAGTAGTAACTTTAATTTTGTGTAAAGTATACCTTAGTGAAAAATGTAAAAATGTAAAAAAATAGATGTGTTTCACCTGGGACAGATAAGTGAAGGGGCAGAGAGAGAGAGAATGCATTTGGGAAAAATCCTTACTCATTGAAATAAAAGGAACGAAGAAAAGACAATCCTTTCATAAATCACAAACTGAGTGAATTGGAGGAAAATAGATAAATGAACAAAGTTTATTGGATTTCTTAGTACACATCTCTCAGAAAGTCATGGACAAGCAAACATGAAATAAGCAGACATGGCTGCTTCCAGTAATGGTGCACCAGGTAATTCAGACCAAAGCATATGCTGAGAACAACTAGAAGACCAGGCACACACACACACACACACACACAACACACACACACACTCCTTGAAGAATCTGGAGAGTTAATGATGTGGTGAAGAAGTCCTTTAGCAGGGCCTGGCAGACAACTGAGAGGAGTAGGTAACCCAGCATGGAGTCAACTTCGATCCCTGGGAGATTCTCTGATTCAGGAGGGAGCAGAGGCTGACTGGTCGGGGGGCGGGGTAGAGAGTTGACAGCTCTGTAGGGATGGAGGCCCTGAAAGCTACTCTTTAGCAATGATCTAGCAAAGACTAATCAATTTCAAGTTAATTTTTGTGTATGGTGTGAAGTAAGGTTTGAAGTTTGTTTATTTATTTATTTAGATATGGGAGTCTCGCTCTGTTGCCCAGGCTGGAGTGCAGTGGCACGATCTCAGCTCACTGCAGCCTCTGCCTTGCGGGTTTAAGTGATTCTTCTGCCTCAGCCTCCTGAGGAGTTGGGATTACAGGAATGCACTACCACACCTGGCTAATTTTTGTATTTTTAGTAGAGTCGGGGTTTCACCATGTTGGTCAGGCTGGTCTTGAACTCCTGAGCTCGTGATCTGCGTGCCTTGGCTTCCCAAATGCTGGGATTACAGGTGTGAGCCACCATGCCCGGCCTATTATTTATTTTTTTGGGTGTGGATATCTGGCATCATTTATTGAAAAGATGATTTTCTTGTTCCCATTGACTTTTCTTGGAAGTTTTGTGTAAAATCAATTGACCATGTTCATGTGGTTGTTTTTCTAACTCTCTACTGTCCCATTGCTTTTTGTGTCTATGCTTATGCCAAAAATACATTATGTTGTTTTCTATAGATTTCTAAGTCTTGAAATCAGGTAATTTAAATGCCTCATCTTAGTTTACTTTCAAAACTATTTTGGCTATTCTAAATCCTCTGTAGTTCTATATAAATTTTAGAACCAACAAGTTAATTTTCACGTACAAGGGATTTGTTCTAGTATTCCATTGAATCTATAGATCAATTTGGTGAGAAATGACATCTGAGCAATTTTGAGTCTTCTGACACACAAATATGATGTATCTTTCAATTAGATTTAAAAATTTCTCTTAGCAACATTTTCTAGTTCTCAGTGTTCATGTCATATATATACATATATACACATCATACATATGCATACGTGTATCTGTAAGTATTTAATTTTTGTGTTGCCATTATAGTGGTTTTAATTTCCCATGTTCATCACTGGTAATTTTGTCTTTGTATCCTGCAAACTTGCTTATCTCACTTATTCATTTAGAACCTTTTGGGGGGAGTTACTTTTTTAAAGATGTTCTACCTAGACAATCATGTCATCTTCAAACAAATATAATTCTTTCTATTCTTTTCCAAATAGTATGCGTTTTTGTTTTTTTTTTTTGTCTTGCAGAAATGCTTTGGGTAGGTCTTCAAATACAATGTTGAGTAACAATGGCAAGGGTGGTTATCCTCCACATGTTCTCAATCATAGGGAGAAAGACTTTCGTTGTTTACTATTAAGATTGGTATTAATCAATCTTAACAATCTGGTGTATTAGTCAATCTGGTATATTTTTGGCATAATGCTGCATGTTTTTCTCTAAAATTATTGTTTTAAATTCACCATTTAAATTTTGATATGTTGTGTTTTCATTTTCATTCAGTTCAAACTATTTTCTCATTCCCCCATTCATTGTTTTTTATGTTTTTACCTTTTTTCAACTTTTACTTTAGATTCAGGGGGTACATGTTACCTGGATATACTGTGTAATGCTAAGATTTGGGGTACAAATGATTTAGTCAACCAGATACTGAGCATAGTATCCCACAGTTAGTTTGTCAATCCTTGTCCCCCTTCTTCACTCCTCCCTCTAGTATTCCCCAGTGTCTATTTTTACCATCTTTATGTCCATGAGTACTTAGTGTTTACCTCCCAGTTACAAGTGAGAATGTGGTATTTGGTTTTCTGTTCCAGGATTAATTTGCTTAGGATAATGGCCCCCCAACTGCATCCACGTTGCTGCAAAGGACATGATTTCATTCTTTTTTAGTGACTACATATTAATTCTTTTTGATACCTACATTATTTAGATGTATGTTGTTAAATTTCTAAATATTTCAGAATGTCCCGAAATCTTTCTGTTAATATTTTATGTTAATTATTTTACAGTCAGAGTAAACACTTTATTGCAATCCTCTTAAATTTTGTGAAGCTTGTTTAGAAGACTTGAACATGGTCTATTTGGTGAATATTCCATATGCCCTTGAAGAGAATGTTCTTCTGCTATTGTTGGGTGGAGGATTCTATAAATGTCAGTTAGGTCGAAATGCTTGAAGGGTTGCTAAAATCTTCTGTATACTTACTGGTTTTATGTTTACTTGTCCTCATCTGCTCTGACTGCTATAACAAATTACCGTAGACTAGATAGCTTAAACAATAGCAATTGATTTTTCACAGTTCTGGAGGCTGGGAAGTACTAGATCAAGATACCAGCAGATTTGGTTCCTGATGAGGGCTCTCTTCCTGGTGTGCAGACAGCTGTCTTCTTGCTGTGTCCTCACATAGAAGAGAGAGAGTTGTAGTCCCTTTTTCTTCTTATAAGGACACTAATCCCATCTAAACCTCTTCTAAACCTAATCACTTCTCAATGGCCCCACCTTCTAAAGCCATCACATGGGAGTGAGGGTTCCAACATACGAACTTGTCAGGGGGAAGGGCACAAGCATTCAGTACATCACACTTGTTTTGCCAAATAGTGAGAAAGGAAGGCTGAAATTTTCAACTACAATTGTGAAGTTGTATATTTATCTTTTAATTGTTTCACCTTCTGTTGCATTTCTTTAAGCATTGTTATTAGGTGTGTGCCTATTTAGGATTTTTTTTATCCTTTTGGTTACCAATTTGTCATGTTGAAATACTTCCCTTTAGCCCTGGTCATACTTTTTGTTCTAAAATCAACTTTGCCTTATATTAATACAGCATCGTAAGCTGTATGTGTGTGTGTGTGTGTGTGCACGCACTTGTGTGTATGTTTGCCTGGTACCTTTTTCCATCTGTTTCTTTGTATTTAAAGTGGATTTCTTGTAGACAGCATAATGATGGGTCTTGCTTTCTTTTATTCAACTTGACACTATCTAGCTTTCAGCATTTATTGACATGCTTGGATTAAATTTACCATCTTGGTTTTGTTTGGTTTGCCCTACCTGATCTTTGTTACCTTTTTTCCACTTCACACATAGTGTAAGGACCTTATGAGGCTTTCCTTCTGTAAATTCCTGCTCTCCATTGTATAATGCTGGCATACATTTTTACTTCCACATATGCTATGAACCCCACAATTTAGTGTTATTGTTTTTGTTCTTAATAGTCAATTATCTGTATTTCTGCTGTAGTAAGGTATAACTAGTGTATAAAAAGTATGCATATTTAAACTATATGGTTTTGATAGGTTTGAATAATGTACAAGCCCATAAAACCATCACCACAACCAGGACAATGAAGATAATCCACACTCCAGAGTTCCTTATGCCCCTTTGCAATTCACTTCCGTCTTCCCCAGTCCCATCCCCAGGCAATCACGGGCCAGCTTTCTGTCACCATCGTTTAGTTTGCTTTTTAAGTATTTATTTAAATGGAATTGGGCACAATGAGCTCTTTTTGGTTTAGCTTCCTATACTCAGCTTAATTATTTTAAGAGTCAACCTTATTGTTATATATATTAAGGATTTATTGGTGAGTAATATTCCTTTATATTAATGAATAGTATTCCATTGTGGATTGAAAAATTTGTTTATCCACTTATCTGTTGATTAACATTTGAGTTGTTTTTAGTTTTGGTGTTGCAAATAAAGCTGTTGTGAACATTGGTGTACAAATTTTCCTGTGAAAATATGCATTTATTACTATTGAGTAAAACTCAGAGAAGGATGATTGGGTTATATGGTAAGTGTATGTTTAAACTTTTAGGAAATAAACAAAAGACAAAATATAGGAAATAACAGCTTTTATTATTCTAGACATCAAGCAACAAAGAACACAGATCCATGAGAGATGGGAAATAAACAGGGTAAGTCCTACAAGTACTCTGGCAAACAGCCATATAAGAGTTTCCAGGTCATGACACAGGTGCAGGAAAGCCATACAGAACTTAGAAGACACCCTGATTTGAAGAGATGAAGCTACAAAGTTTAGAAGGCCAAGGCTACTAGAGTTCATATTACAGAGTACCAAAGAGGAGATGGCTGCGTAGAGAGAGAAGTGTGAAAATCTACTGAGGCCCTCCTCAAGTATTTATATGAGCTTTGATCAGCATAAACACATGAGGAAAATACCAAAGGCTAGCACAAAAATGACACAAAATAATTAGAGGGAACAATGTCTTGTGCTCACACTAAGTTGCCAATAGTGCCTGTTTTTTCCTAGCCAGATTGGAAAGTCTTATGACTCATGGGGCAATGGGTAGAGTAGTCAGAAGGATCTTGCCTCAGTGAGGAACAAGTAGTCCCAGACTAAGCACTATCTTGGTTCCACTTAACAGATATTAAAAGCAAGATGCAGAAGAATCAAACTGTC
Source organism: Trachypithecus francoisi (assembly GCF_009764315.1). NCBI lineage: Eukaryota > Metazoa > Chordata > Mammalia > Primates > Cercopithecidae > Trachypithecus > Trachypithecus francoisi. The sequence goes on from NW_022681469.1 coordinate 3,048,848, forward strand.
TCCAAGTAACTTAGCTGTGTTCCAAGATAAAGATCAAGACTATATCTAGAAATATTAAAATACCTACTACCAAACAGGGTAAAATTCACAGTAGTTGACATCCAATAAAAAGTTTCTAGGCATACAAAGAAGCAAGAAAATATAATACCTAAGGAGAACAAAAGTCAATCAATTGGAAATTGACTGATTACTGATCAGATATTGTAACTAACCAACAAAGACATTAAAGCAGTTATTATGACTGTATTCATATGCTCAAAAAGTTAAGTAGAAATAGTAAAGATACGAAAGAAGATCAAAAGTAACTGTGTAGAGATTTTGAAAATACAGTATCTGAGATAAAAAATACTCTGGAAGGGATTAATAGCAGATTAGATGTTGCAGAAGAAAATAATAGGTAACTTGAAGACATAGAAATAGGAACTATAAAAAATAAAATACAGAGAAAGAAAGATGTTAGAAAATGAACAGAATATCAATGAACTGTTGAACAGCTTGAACCACTTCAATCACACACACACATACACACACACACACATACACCCCAAAGAGGAGAAAGGGTGGAACAGAAAACACATTTGAAGAAATAATGACAAAAACTTTCCAAATTTGCTTAAAACTCTGAGCCTATACATCCAAGAAGTTTGGCAAATCCCAAGCACAAGAATATAAAGACACTATACAGAAGCACATCATAATCTAATTTCTCAAATTCAATAAGAAAAATCAGTCAATAAATAAATTCAATTAGCAATCATAAATTTTGCAAAAACAAAGCAATGCAAAATTATAAAGCAGTGAGTGGAAAAATGCAGGTTATAAAGCAAGGAAAAAAATATGGGAATGGCAGCTGACTTCTTGTTGAAGACAGTGCAATGGAGAAGACAGTGGAATGGTGTCATTAAAATACTAAAAGAAAAACGTGTTAACTTAGAATTATATATCTTGTGGAAATATCTTTCAAAACCAAAGATAAAAATAAAGACTTTTTTAGACATAGAAAAATAACAATGTATGGTGAGTTTGATAATGTGTGTAAGAGAAGATATAGGTGACAGTGATATCACTAAGGTTGAGAGGAGAGAAAGGGAAGCATACTATTTTAAGCTTCTTATTTCATAGGCTACATGGTATGAATAACTTGAAGGTATACTTCGACAAGTTAAAGATGTATATTATAAGCCCAAATCCACCCCCACCCACAAAATCCTCCCCAAACAATTTAACAAATAATCCAACAAGGAAAATAAAAGGATTACTAACAAAGACTCAGTCCAAAAGAAGGGAAAAAGTAACATGAAACAGGTGATCTAAATATAAAACACGTAAGATGGTATGAATATATTCATACCCTAATATATCACTTGTCATGTTAAACATTAATGAACTAAACACTTCAATTAAAGGCAGAGTTTCTCAATGGGTTAAAAAATAAAATAGCAGCCAACTATATGTTGCTTATAAGTGACATATTTACATATAAGGAGACAGAATGATTAAAAGTAAAGAGATAGGAAAAGATATATTTTTCAAATATTAACCCTATAAGTTCCAAACAGTGCACTGATGTGTCCTGTGTTACCATAGCCAACTCAGGATTACATGGAATATGTAAAAAATTGTAAGAAAACATAGCAAATCTGTTGTATTCCACACAAACCATAAGCTCTTGGAAGTTTGGAGTTTCAATGTTAGATCTCTTACATTTCTTTTGATGACATTGTGTCATTGCGAAGTTGATCTTTCATCAGTTGCTGCAATAAAAGAGCAAATACTGTGGAAAAGTTCTTGTGGTCCCATAAACAAAGGGGTGGTGTCTGATCTGATTCCAAGTCCTGAGAAGTCCGTACAGTGCCCAGTAAGTGCCGAGTTCTTAGGACATAAATATTTATCAGTTGTTTGGACCTGTTTGATAAAACTATTGGGTTTTATTTTTGTCTTGGGCCCTCCTGATGGAATTACTGAGACACTAAGGGTGCCATGAACAGGGAACGTTTGAGAACCTCTAAACTAAATTTCTCAAAGTGGTATTGTTACAGTAATATTAAAGTAGAGATTAATTTCAGAAGTGTTACTAGAGATAAACAGGAATGCTTCAAAATAAAAAAAGGCTGAAGTCACACAGAGGATTTATATAAAAAAAAATTTATATCAAAGCCTCAAATTCTAGCAAGCACAAACTGACATGGAGATTACGTGGAGTCAAAGAGCCAAAGTCATAATCATAATGGACATTTAAAGAACATGTCTCTCTTAATTATCTGATAAAACGACTTATTAAATTTTAAAAAGACTTGTGTTGACTGTAAAATCAATGCCATGGTTTGAATGTTAGTGTTCTCTCCCGAATTCATGTTGAAACTTAATCCCAAATGTAACAGAATGGAAAGGTGTGGCCTCTAGAAGTGACTGAGTCATGACGTCTTCACCCTCATGAATGGCATTAGGTGCTCTTATAAAAGGGCTTGGCAGAGAAATTCGGGTCTTTTCACCCATTCTGTCCCTTCTGCCACGTGAGGACACAGCGTTCCTCCCTCCAGAGGACACAGCAGGACACTGTCACAGCAGAGAGCAGCCCTCATCAGACATTGCACCTGCTGGGACCTTGATCTTGTCCTCAGACTCCAGCACTGTGAGAAATACATTTCTGTTCCTTATGAATTACCCATTCTCAGGTATTTCATTATGGCAGCACAAATGGACTAAGATAATCAATAAGGATTAAACATGTCAACAGTGAGAAAACTGTATCTTATAGATGTATTTTTTTTTGAGACAGAATCTCGCTCTGTCGCCCAGGCTGGAGTGCAGTGGCGTGGTCTCCACTCACTGCAAGCTCCACCTCCCGGGTTCACGCCATTCTCCTGCCTCAGCCTCCCGAGTAGCTGGGACTACAGGCGCCGCCACCACGCCCGGCTAATTTTTTGTATTTTTAGTAGAGACGGGGTTTCACTGTGTTAACCAGGATGGTCTTGATCTCCTGACCTCGTGATCCGCCTGCCTCAGCCTCCCAAAGTGCTGGGATTACAGGTGTGAGCCACCGCGTCTGGCCTTATGGATGTATTTCTAAACACTGCACCCAATGATAACTGCAGAGCACAAGTTATTTTCAAACACATGCAAAACATTTAAAAAGTTGATATATTATGGCCACAGAGCAAGCACATATTAACAGATTTCAATAAACTAAAATAATAAGAGTGTATATTTTGAACATAATTTACTTGAATACCAGTAATAATAGGACAACTAAGAAACAAGAACAAAGACAAAAAGATTCTTAAGAGAATTAAGACATAAACTTCTAAATAATCTATGAGTGCAAAGAAAAGTGACGGTGGAAATTAGAAAATACACTGAACCAAATGATAATAAAAATGTAATGTATCAACATCCGCAGCGTTCAGTTAAAGTTTCAGTTTCTTACTTAGAAGAAAATGTATGGATTTATGTGCACTTTAAAAAAAGTAAATAGCGTAAAATCATTATGTTAAGAATCTGTCTTAATCAATTTGATGACAACAGCAAATTAAACTCAAGGAAAACAGAATGATGAAAAAACACAAATTAATAAGCTTAAAAATGTGTAAGAGAGAGGATCAAAAAGAGGCAAAATTGGGATCTTTGTAAAGAATGGGAAAATTAGTAAACTTTGGGAAAGATTAACCAGAAGAAGGAGAAAAGAAGTAGTTAACCAGTGTCTATAATGAAGGATTCACCTCTCTAGATCTTTTAGACATTAACAACATAATAAAAGTGTTTTTTCTTTTTTCTTTTTTCGAGATGGAGTCTCCCTCTGTCACCCAGGCTAAAGTGCAGTGGTGTGATCTTGGCTCACTGCAACCTCTGGCTCCCAGGTTCAAGTGATTCTCCTGCCTCAGGCTCCTGAGTAGCTGAGACTACAGGCATGCACCACCACATCCGGCTAATTTTTTTTTCTATTTTTAGTAGAGACGGGGTTTCACCATGTTGGCCAGGCTGGTCTTGAACTACTGACCTCAAATGATCTGTCCACCTTGGCCTCCCAAAGTGCTGGGATTACAGGCATTAGCAAAAGTGTTTTTAAGAACCACTTTATGTCGGCCGGGCGCGGTGGCTCAAGCCTGTAATCCCAGCACTTTGGGAGGCCGAGACGGGCGGATCACAAGGTCAGGAGATCGAGACCATCCTGGCTAACACGGTGAAACCCCGTCTCTACTAAAAATACAAAAAAAAAACTAGCCGGGCGAGGTGGCGGGCGCCTGTAGTCCCAGCTACTCGGGAGGCTGAGGCAGGAGAATGGCGGGAACCCGGGAGGCGGAGCTTGCAGTGAGCTGAGATCCGGCCACTGCACTCCAGCCTGGGTGACAGAGCGAGACTCCGTCTCAACAACAACAACAAAAAAAAGAACCACTTTATGTCAATAAATTAAAAAACTAGATGAAATGAAACTAAAACTTATCAAAAATTGACCCCAAAAGAAATATGAGAGTAATTCTATGAGTATTAAAGAAATTTAATTAAGAAAAAATTTAAAAATTTTTCCTCAGAGAAAATGCTTGGATGGTTGCTTAGGCTGGTAAATTCTACCAGTTACTTAAGGAGAGAATAATGTCGCTGTGGCACCAGCTCCTGTAAGGAGCAGGAAAACTGGGAACACTTCCCACTTTCTAGTAGCGTGACCTTGAGTGAATTACTTATCTTTATGTGTCTCCATTTCCTCATTTGTAAAATAGGATAATAATAATTACCCTATTGGGTTGTTATGAAGAGTAAATGACTTAATAGTTGAGACAGTTCCTGGCACATGGTAAGCCCTTATAAATTTTGTTAAACAAACTAAATTGTCATAATAACAACAAGATCGATCCACTAATATTTCTCAGCTCTGCCTGTGTCCCAGGGGCCATGCAGAGCACTTTACATACAGTACTTAGTTCTTGCTAAGGTAAATCTTATCAGGCAAATTGAGATCAGAAACTGACTTAGACACTGTATTTTCATTTCTCAGTGTGAGGCTCCCTGAACCCACCCCACTTAATTTGTAAAGTTGAACCTCCCACAAACATGGGAAGACAAGTCTCTGATTCAGCATCCTTGGGGGAGTACATTTCACTCTTCAAAACCATGTCAGAGAAATCTTGTCACTCCCCTTCACCAGCAGGTGTGTCCTTATCTGTACGTTCCTGAAATGTGTTGCTTTTGAGCTGATCCTCCAGTTTGCCGACCCCCAAGACCCTTCTCCCCTCCTTTTAGGCCCCACACTGTCCGTGGACAGCTACACTATGACCGTGGCACTAGGAACCTCCTGTCCACTGGTTGGGTTCTTGTTGGGTATAGCCAGTGGAAGCGCTGGGCAGGAGATCAGAGGGCAAGAGGAGGAAGAACTCATAGCCCATCTTGCCCTGCCCATCCATGCCCCAGTGGCATTGTTTGGCCAAGGGCTATGAACCCTGTCCACTGTGATTTCTGCTAGATGGGTGGCCTCCTCCTGTGGCTCTGACTTGGACTGAGGTTTCCTTTGCTCAGGGTCTTCCCACAATTGCCAGTCCCTCAGCCCTTCTCATTCCTCTGTTCATAACTTCCTCTTGAATTTACAATAAAACCCTAGCCAGGGAAGGATCCTGACCGACCTGCTCAGCCTTGTGTGGGTGTCCCCTTTATCCAGAGTGCAGCACCTCTTCCAGCCCCAGCATCAGAGGTAACTTCACATGCTGCCTTTCAGTCCCTCTTTGCCTGGTTCCCTGAGGATTTCTTACTTTCTTGTTAGTTCAGCTACGGATTAAAAGGACCTGTGCTTCATTTCATCCAGAATTTCCAGATGTCAGGCTGAAGTTTTATCAGGACATCTAGTCCGCCATATTACTGAAAATCAAATGGAGTCTGGTGAATTACAAATATTATAATGGTAGAACAATTCTGTTCAAATAAAATCCTATACAGATTCTTAACATACACAGTAGGGAAAAGTATGATGTCTCTGTTGCAATGCAAGTGGCTTTGCCTCAATTTTTCTGTCTCTCCCTATTTTCCTAATGATGAAGTTGTGGTGAAATTACGACTAGAACTCCATGAAGCTGTTTGAAACCGAGTTGTCTACCTCAATTCCTTCTTTTATTAACATATATAATAAGTTATTTGCCTTCAAATACTCTGTTGGTGTAGTCAAGATTCTCCAGAGAGATAGTTAGAACCAATAAGATAGATGGATAGGTAGATAGATGATAGATAGACAGATGATAGGTGATAGATAGACAGATGATAGGTGATAGATAGATATATGATTGATAAATAGACGGATGAGACGGGATTTCTTAGGGGAATTGGCTCAAGTTTTTATGAAGGTTGAGAAGTCCCACAACAGGCTGCCTGCAAGCTGGAGACCCTGGGGTGCTGGTAGCCTGGCCCAATCCAAGTCTTGAAGCCTCAGAACCAGGGAAACTGAGAATGTAATTCTCAGTGCAAGACGAAAGGCCTGTGAACCTGGGGGGCCACTGGGGCAAGTCCTGGAGTCCAAAGGCCGGAGGTCTGGGGTTGTTGTCCAAGGACAGGAAAGGAAGAGGGTATCCACAGCTCAGCAGGCAGATCAACACGTTTGCCTTTTCTCTGTTTTTGCTCCTCCCAGGATCGCAGCATATTGGATGGCGCCCAACCAAACCAAGGGCAGATCTTTCCCACTCTGTCCACTCAGACACGCATGCTGATCTCCTCTGGAAGCACCCTGGTAGACACTCCCAAAATAATGCTTTGCCAGGTTCCCAGGTATTCCTCAATCCAGCCAAGATCACACCTAAAATTAACCATCACAGTCAGTTAATGACAGATTTAAAAAGAACCCAGTTCTCTTAATTGCTAATAGAAAGCATTTTTCATTACATTGGATTATCATTATAAAACATGAGACAGTAAAGATAGCAAATAAGAAAAATGTACAGGTAAGCATGAATTGGATTTGTTGGCCTAAATGTTAGAACCATGGATCATTTGATCCCTTTCACATGTATGCCCAGGATTTGAAATTAATTTAAGGATCAGTTCCAAGTTGGTGGCCTGAATGCCCCACATTTTTCCTACATCAAGTGAAAAATCTCTTTTCCTGTTTTATATCTGTGATGGTGAGTATTGAGTGTCATCTTGATTGGATTGAAGGATGCAAAGTCTTGTTCCTGAGTGTGTCTGTGAGGCTGTTACCAACAGAGATTAACATTTGAGTCAGTGGACTGGGAGAGGCAGACCCACCCTCAATCTGGATAGGCCACCATCTAATCAGCTGCCAGCACAGCTAGGATAAAGCAGGCAGAGGAACTTAGAAGGACTAGACTGGCTGAGTCTTCTGGCCTCCATCTTCTCCTGTGCTGGATGCTTCCTGCCCTTGAACATTGGACTCCAGGTTCTTCAGCTTTTAGACTCTTGGACTTACACCACCAGTAATTTGCCAGGGGCTCTTGGGCCTTTGGCCGCAGACTGAAGGCTGCACTACTGGTCTCCCTACTTTTGAGGGTTTTGGACCCTGACTGGCTTCCTTGCTCTTCAGCTTGCAGATGGCCTGTTGTGGGACTTCACCTTGTGATCGTGTGAGTCAATACCCCTAATAATCTCCCTTTCATCGACATATCTATCCTATTAGTCCTGTCCCTCTAGACAACCCTGAGCAATACAATATCTTCAGCCTTGGGCACTGGCTTATGATTTAGTGGAGTGATAAGTTATTGAGCATGGTCATTATTCTCTAGGAAGAAGCTTCTAGTGTCCAGATTGATATTCTGCTTCCTTACAAACTGTATATTCTAGAGGTATAGATGACAAGCTTGAAGGAAAATAGGTCAACAGTACTTAAGATAAGTAATAGTTTAATCAATCTGAAGGTAGTTTCTGATGGCTAATGTGTAATGGTAATATATTACTTTTAAAATTTCCCTTTAAAATGGTGTAGACATTTAGAAATGCTATTGTATAAATTCCTTTTCAGAGATGCAAATACTCATTTTATCTCTCCTCAATAGTTATGCCTACTAAAATAGGCCATAATAGAGTTTTCATATTTTCTATAATTTTTGTTGTGGACTTAGGACTTGGGAAAAGTCCCATATTACATTGTGGACTCAGGAAAAGTTGGTGTGAATTTAAACAGGGAACTCAAGGGGCATAAAAATTATAGAAGCAGCTTTAAAAATTATCAGTCACATTATCACCTTTCACTTCATGAGTACTAGGTCTATGAAAACAAGGTAGGTCATCTCTACATTTCCCAGGGTATACGAATCTACCAGGTGCCTCTGGAGCAACAGCAAAAAGCAGCCACTCAGAGGTACTTTCAATTTCCCATCTGCCGTGCTGAAAAAGCTGGGGTGTGCAAAGGGAGTAGCTTCTGGTCCTTCTGTTACTTAGGCATGGAAAGTTAGGGTTTTCTTTTTAATTTAGTTCTAGGAAGTTGGCGGGAGATGGCCTTAGGTTCCCTGCCTCCAGACCCTATTTTCCTACCTCAATATTACCCCCAATACAATAAAAATGTTTTAAAACAAAAGAAGGCTCAATCGGTATTAGCATTTCTGCACCCAGCATTGGAGAGACTATAGGAAGTCAGGACCTCATGGGCTGACAGACCTGAAGAATGAGGAGGGACCAGGTGCAGGGGTCTCAGCATGTCCCCGGTGGGTGCCTCTAAAGGAGAGGGAAGCGGAAGGTTGGCTGGAACTCAGAATGCTTGGGATTTGGGAGGCCACAGAAGCTGCTCTGATAATGGCAGAACCAAGGGTAAGAGAAGACGTCCTCGAGGAGAGGGGTGACGAAATTCTCAGTTGATATGTGGGGAAACTGGACATTAGCTAGAGCAGAGCAACAGAACTGACAAGCAGCCCCACAGCCAGGCGTCAGTCTCAAAGGAAAGACTATTTTGTTAAGAGCTGTAAAAGCAGTGGTTGGTGGAACTGACAAGAATTCTTGACAGCTAGTGCTTAGTCATGATAGTACTATGCCCACATAAAGAAAAAAGAGAGCTCCAAGTTTTAAAAATTAATTTATACACAATAAAGAATTACATACATAGTACTATGTATGTAATTTATGCATAATAGAGCGCTAGTGTCTTCAATCTCTAAAGAATTGGAAAGGCTCAGAAATTCTTTCCCCCTCCTCACCAAAAAACCCTATCTACTGCCTTTCTTCCACTAAAGCAATCTATTTTTAGGCTATAGCAGAGGAAAAAATGACTATCACTCTTGAAGTTCAGAGGATTTAAAAAAAATTATTGGTGCCATCATCCTAATTTCTACTACTTTTTTTCCAGCAGCCATGGTATTGCAGCTGTATTTTTGGTTTAAATAAGCCTTGTGGGCGAGTCTAGAAACCTTGTCACCATTTATAACATTGTTTTTATGGGAAAATGTTTTTAAAGTAACTGAATTAAAAATAAAGTGTTGAGATGAAAACAATTTTTAATAAGGGATTTCATGCTTATGCAAGCCTATTTTTATACAATAAAAGCATCTGTACAGTCTTGGTCAGTAGCTTATAAATAAAGCACATAATTCTTATTATTATGGTTACTTACATGTGGCTAATTACATTATATGACTTACATTTAAATATTCCATCAAATGGTCTGTATTCATCTCTCCGTGCCTTTGAGCTCAAACTATTATTCCGCAGCAGGTGATAGGCAGAGAGTGGAATGAGATGCCACTAGGTTGGTTATGTAAGGCTCAACCCAAGTCTAAAAGCTAGGAATAAAATCAAAATTACTTTCACATGAGTTGGCCACGTTTTAAGTTGTACCAGTGAGCATAATGGAGTGGATAGAAACTCTTGAAACTGTAGAAGCTCTAACCCAGCCCGCCCCGCCCTGCAACCCTGTCAACACATCACAATACTTCCTTACCACTCCATGCCCACACAGATGGCTCTTGATTTTAATGATGGACCCTTTAACTGTACATAAAATAACTAATGGAACAATGGATTCCAACATCGATCAGTTTGGTAATGGGAGTGAGACATCAACAAGCTCATTATAATGCTCTAAGCACAATTATTCTTTTAGATCCTCTTTATTTTCTTTTAATGTTTCGTGGCAAGCTAAAGAGCTAAGAAATTGCAAATGTGGAACAGCACATAATTCTTCTTATTATTTTAATTAAATATCACGCTCTGTGACATGTCATGGTAATTATCCCTTCCCCCTACTCTTCTTTTCCTGTTAATTTAGTTCCTAAATTCATTTCTGAACTATGGACTTTAACAGAGAGTTGTTTTAATGAGGTCTTTAAAAATGCGAGTGCTGTTGATAAGCTTGCTTTTAAGATTCATCTTGAATGTGACAGACATCTCAGGTAATTTAAAGGTGATTTAATGAGAGGCCCAACATTTCTTGTGAAATAATTAGGAAAATAATGGAACTATTTAGTAGTAATCCAAGCCTTAGCAATTTCCTTTAAGTCTTGATTTCTATTCTATTGTGATCTTTCCTGATTTGATTTCTTGTCTTGACTCTGATCCACTAGCTATGATCCAAACGTTTTGTAAGTTGTCAATTTGTGTTGTCCTGGGAGTACAGCCCAGGTGCGGGGAAATGCCACAGGCACCAATCCCAAGGCAAATTAGGGACATCAGCAAATGCTGTCTTTTCCTTAGGCTGCTGCAGGCTCTGCATGTCTCCTTGTGTGATGCCACAACTTTTTAAATAATATATTTCTGATATTTTAATTCAGGTGGAAAAAAGGGGAGTTATTCTGAACACTGAACTTATATATCCTAGAAGAAATAAGACATTGAAATCACATTTCAATATCTGTGACTTAAAATCTCTAACACTGGGCCAATAGTGCATACGTTCAGAAATGCTGCGGTCATTCTCCGAGTCCTGTCAGCCGGAAGGTTCAGGGCCATCCCCCAACCCAGCCCTGAGGGGATCCATCAGTCAAGCTTGTTGATTTCTTTTCTTTTTTCTATTTGTCCATTAGGCTCCATCTCTATTTCCAGCATCTGGGAGATATCACCTTAATCCTTCCAAAATGGTTTTATTATGTTGCTGTCCTTTTCCAAAGGGAGGACGGTCCGGAGCAGTGGGAAAGGCTCCCAGGAAGCGTTGTCTCTTGTCCTGATGAGGAGGCCTTCTCAGGTGGCAGATTGCCAAGCAAGGGAAGGAATGGCTTGGCTCAAGGCAAGATCCAGTCTCCTCTGAATTCACCAACCCCGTGGTATTCACTCTCCTTGGTATCAGGCTAGTTTAAGGCTCTTTGCACAAATCTTCAGCCTGCAGCTCAGTGAGTTTTTGGTGTGTCCACAACCATCCCCATGAAGCCTCCCCAGGCCTCTTTCTTTCAGCGGCCCCCATAGTAAGCACCATCCCACAGGTCATGAGCTTGTATTTTGCTTAATTTGTTACTGCTTCTACAGCCCTCACAGTGCCTTGCATAGAATATTTATATAATATTTAGTCACATTACTCTGTAAAGGGAGGAAGGCTGCAACATGCATCACTTCTGATGAAATGTCATCGTCCAAATACAGGTCTCTGGACTTGGGTCTTACCCAAGTAATTTAGTTCCTAATTCATTTCTGAATTATGGGTCTTACCCAAGTCCAGAGATTTTTGTTTCTAAGGGTATCTTTTATTTCATATTTGTCTTTTGTTATAAATTTGTACTTGTGCTTTGAAGGCCTTTTATTCTGAAATTTTAAAATATTAAATTCAAAGCAAACTAGTATTTATCACTGTTCATTAGAAACTAAATGACCTGTCGTGAATCACAAATTCAACCTTTTCACCCAGGAGTCATCTTGAAGAGTGAGATGCCACACATTTCCGTTATAAGGGTAACTTCCATAAGCCCACTGTGTTTAGTGCAAAGGAAGAAGTTGAATGATGTTAAATGTAATTCATGATTTACCAGTAATCAGTGAAATCACAGTTTAAAATGTTCGTTTATTTCACACTTACAGCTGAAAGCTGGGGAGAAAGAGATACTGGTTTCTCTGCTCCTGTAATCACCTGCCCAGTTTTTTGAGACAGAGTCTCGCTTTGTTGCCAGGCTGGAGTGCCGTGGTGCAATCTTGGCTCGCTACAGCCTCTGCCTCTTGGGTTCAAGTGATTCTCCTGCCTCAGCCTCCTGAGTAGCTGGGACTACAGGTGTGTGCCACCACGCCCAGCTACTTTTTGTATTTTCAGTAGAGACGAGGTTTTACCATGCTAGCTAGGATGGTCTCAATCTCTTGACCTCATGATCTACCTGCCTCGGCATCCTAAAGTGCTGGGATTACAGGCGTGAGCCACTGTGCCCGGCTGTGTTCTTGTATTATGATCTTTGCATAAGCAACAGTGTCTAACTCAGTAATCTGGACAGAGTAGAATTCACAAATGCTTGCTGACTTTTGAAAAAGAAGGTAACTGCAGACATAATGACCTCTCCCTTGCAAGAGACCTGTGAGGGGTACATGAGGCCAGAAATTATGGTTACCCTTTTCCTACTTGTTTTGCCTTAACTTTTATGGATTCCATCAGCTAAGATTTCAAGCTGAAGAAGTGACCAGACCTCAGGATTCTTCATTCCCTTGCTCTTCTTACCCTTAGCAGTTGAACATTTTTGTCATTTTTTCCCCCAATGTTGGATGACACAGAAGCTGAGTGGATATCCAGTTCTCTAAGCAGATATTTTTGGTTGGTTTTGCCATTACCTTTTGAAAAGAAAGGGCTAGGGGCGTGTCTCAACAACATTCTTGGAAGGAAAATTAACAAGAGTCACAAGCTACAGAGATGGTTAATGGCTGTGATAGTGGCAGGAGGCAGACAGATCCTAGGCAGACAGGGGCAAGTCCCAGGGAAACCTGACCTCCAAATCAAAGACAGTTCAAAGACTGAAAACCCAGCCACAAGTTTCAGATAAATCCACAAATGAGATTGAGAACCTCTTTCCCCATTTGTTGCACTTTCCTCTGATAGATTCCCATCCTTCACCTATTTTACACATACCTACCCTTCCCTAATTAGTGTTTTACCCTGTGGTTCCCATCTTTGAGTGGTGCCTTTTTTGTAGCCTTTTTGCATACTCACAAACCAGTCAGCACACACTCCCCTATTCTGACCCTATAAAAGCCCTGGACTCAGTCACACTTGGGGACTCCCTGCCTTCTGGTAGGGGGTACTACCCAACTTGGGTCCCCTCTATGCTGAGAGCTGTTTCATTGCTAAATAAAACTCTTCGCCTTGCTCAACTGCCAGCTGTCAGCGTAACCTTGTTCTTCTTGGATGTGGGACAATAACTTGGGACCTGCCAAAAGCAGGTATGAAAAAGGCTGTAACATGGTAGCCCTCCACCCTCTGCCAGCACCAGGGAGCCACCCCACATGACAGGAAGCAGCAACAGAACAGACCAGCCCCAGAGCCATGGACCAGAATGGGGCAGGGGGACTGAATGAGCTGTAACATAAACGGGCCTAGTGGGTAGGGTACCTCCAGCAGCCAGCCTGGCGCTGAGCAAGGCCTGGGCAGGGGCGTCATCAGCAATGGAGGTCTCCAGTTGGTGAAGTGACACCGGAAAATCCTGTGTCAGGTGGACCGGCATTGGAAAACGGTCCATTCTGGAATATCCCACTGGGCCATATCTGTCTCCTAAGGCCAGGGATGGCTTTTTCCTCATCAAGATGACTTAATGTATGTTTCCAAGATCTGGTTTTGTCTGAATGTTCTAAGTAGTAAGTGGAAAGTTATAGCATTGGTATGGATTAATATTCAAAACCAACTACACTGCCCTGATTCATGGAGCAATTGTTCATCTTGTTCTCAGAAATCCTGTAGATACAATCAAAAGCAATCTCACAGTGTGTCCCATTCTGTTAATGTTGTTGTTGTTCAATTTTCCTGTTACTTTTATGGTGTCTTGAATTAAAATGAATCCTAGCAGAAAGTTAACCAGTCTTGCTTCAGCTTTGAGAACTCAAGAGGAAGCACTAGGACTTTTTGTCAGGGAAATCGTGTCCCATCTATAAAGTATGATCATTCCTGCCATCCTTCTTCTCATCTATATATTAAGCTCTGCAAAATCCCAAATTGAACTTGACTCAACATGTTTCTTGTAACCACATCATTTTAAAGGTTAATATCATTGGCCAGATCCTCATGGGATAAATCAATGAGATGGTAATTACCTTGCACAAATTTTTGGCTAAAAATGAAGTCCCACACAAAAGTGAAGCAAAACAATTCACATTTCAACTCTAAGACTTCTTAGCTGTGTGTACACAAAAGTATTATTTTACATTTTGGTGACCCAGATTTTCCATCTATAAAATGAGGATATTATTAGGAATCACCTCCTAGATTTTTGTGAGAATCAACAAGTTCACAAATGCTTTAGACAATCCTGGCTTGTAGTAAGCACTCAAGAAATATTAGCTATTGTCATAATCACTGTTATTTATTACCTAAATAGAAATACAAAATCTATAGACAATATTGCATTACAACGGGCTAGCCATGTCAAATTTGAACCTAACTGGCCCTGAGCATACTTTGTAGATAGGATCATCTCAACCAACTCCTGAATAGGCTTCCCCAGCGTACTCCATACTATCTTCAAATCATAACTTTAAATGGAACAGTTGTTCTCAGTATCTTTTCTGTTATGGTCAGTTTTCGTCCTAACCAAGAAGAATCCATATAAATAGAGACAAAGTGTTTTCTAAAATTTGTCTCCTTGCTCTCCCTGCCCCCAAATTATTTGATGCCATACAAAGCTGGAAGTAGTTTTTACTGTTTTCATTTATCAAATTCTATGTGCTGCAAGATAGATATAAAAACAGGACTCAGAGGGTAAAAGAGTGGGAGAAAGTGAAGGATGTGAAGGATGTGGAAGAGAGAAAGGAATGGGATCTGTGCCCAAGATACACTGGCCCTTCTCAGATTCTCTCCCCCTTTCCCTCCTTCACATCCCAACCCGACTGAACCCTCCACACAAGCTACGACTCTAACAGTAAAGCCCTCATTGGTCTCTCCTAGATGAGAAGTTCTGCTGTGGTCAAAATACAACCAATTCTGCTTACTTTGTTATTTTGTTGTTCACATTTGTGACTCAGACAATGTTTAGAATGTCACAATTTGAAATTACTGGGTAAGTGGCAGATTTAAGATATTTTGAGCTGACCACATATTTTCTTGTGCATAAATTAACCTGGATATTCGGTTGGACATGCAAGTGTGTTTAGACATGTCAATGCCAGGGAAGTTCCAAAGAACTATTCTCTTTTAGAAGACTTATGTGGTTTATGTTGTGTTTCTAAGGTGCTGGTCTTTCGGTAGGCTGCTGTAGGCTAAAGATGTGATAAATCTTTTCAATGCAACCCATAAAAGAAAATGCTAGACTCTCCCATTCATTCCTTTCTCCCTCTCCCATCCCTCCTCCCCATCTGCCCCCAGCCTCTCATGTGTGGTCATTAGAAGCAAACAGAGGACCACACTTCTACCTTTTAATTGGGTGTTTAACGGGGCAGTGTTTGAAAGCAATTAATGGGGAAAAACATTTTTGTCCTGTTTTATCAATTGGTCTTCAAGAAAAATGCCTACCCAAGGTAATGATTCTGTGTGAGCCAGGAAACTGCTGTCCTTTTCAGTTTTTCCCATGTCACAATTTATTCATTTAATTCAGCTCTCCAAAATCGCCGCAGTGCCAATTATCTCTCTGTGTGTGGAAAATGAGTTCGGCCTACTTGAGTTTTTCCTTCATCTGATGCCTGTTTTTGGCTTTTCTTCTGTGCCTGAGTCATGTGCAATGCGAAAAAAAGGAGAGGATCTTCAGAAATATGTGAAGTGGTTAAAGTGGCTTCTTGGTACCTGCGAAGAGTCCCCTCGAAGCAGCTTAGGAGACAATGGCAGGTTGCGTCTGGCCAGGGTTTGTTTTGTCCACATGATCCATTTCACACGCACCCAGGCAACTGATGAATAGAGGATTAGCACAAGTTTTCACCTTATTGAAATGAGTAATTCAAAGCAAACAAATAGGGCTAACTAGTTAGAATATGAAATTAAAGATTCTCTAAGTCCCTTTGTTGTCCTGCAACTCACATTCACACTCAACGAAAAAATATGCAGATAGACACACAAACACCAGGTCACACGGTGGCCTCCAGGTTAGCCTGCTCGGGTGAGGCTGCATGTTGGAAACACTAGGCAAATGGATGGGCACCGCACAGTGTGACCTCTCGCACTGTGAGGTCATCTGCATCTCCATCGTCCGGAATGGAATTTTAAAAGTAATTAATCTGTGCATTGAAAAACATGAAGATGATGGTCTGCTTTTAGGTTAATCTCTCTTGATACGACATTTAAGTTTTTAGCCACCGTGACTATTATAAAATCTGTCATTACATTGTGTAGAACAAACCCAGACAAACGCTGAACCTAGGATGTCTTAAGTGCATACTCTGTAGCTTTCTTGGTAGCCAGAATTTCTTTATGACTATTCTTGACTAGTTCATCCCATTGGGGTCACTGTGGCAATTAACAGTGACGTAAAAGAAGCACACACACCCCTTTACAATCAGAGTCCCTGAATTTCAGTTTGTTAAAGGGTTGGATTCCATAATATGAAAAGCCAGCATGAAAAGGAACTAACTTGATGAGTATTTCACTTCTCAATAATTTTAGTTTATACAGTGACACTCACATCTGTCTTTAATAACTTCAATAGCCTGTTTATTTCTATGCACGCTCCGCAAGCAAAACCAGAATGTGAGCTCAATTTCCTATCCCTAATGGGATAGGATGCCTATTTCCCTTTCCTAACAGTCCAACGTTATTGAGCAGTAAGGAAAATAAATTCTGAAAGGAAAAGTGACTTTTTTTTGATATGTTGATTTTCAGTCATTGAAATGAAAATTTTTGCAGATGCATAAAATCTTATTCTCAGTTATTCTTTTATTTTTGGGCACCTAAAAGATGTCCAGCTTGTGTCTATCAAGGAGAGAAAAAATAAAAAGCAGTAATGCCCAATTTTTGCAAACTGGTGACCCAAAGAGAGAGAACAGATACACAAATTCAAAAGCAATATCATGCAGTCTGTCATAAGTATCAAACTATTGGTGTTGACATTTAGAGAAACAGAGCAGGTGTAGCTAGTAGAAACACAGGTTCTTGTTGCAGAGTCATGGAAGACAAGATTATAAAGACAAGTTTTTAAGAAGATGGCTGAGAAATCTGCTGTATCTGGCCAGGAATCCATAAATGGAGTAAGAGGATGAAGGGGCATTTCAGGAAGTCATCCAGCACTGATGTGCAGATGAATTATATGGGAAGAGAATGTTTGCAGCAGAGCAGCTAAGATGCCATCCCACAGGCATGGAGCAATCAGAAGGCGGTTATGGACATTGCAGGAGGTGAAGTGAGGGATGTCAGGCTCCTCCAAAGAAACAGTCAACTGGAGACTGGGAGGTGGAGTGGATGCATGAGAGACCATGCTACCCTGGGCTTGTAGGTCTCTGCGACCTCAGAGACACAATACGGTCTCCACCATGTAGACAGACTCAGCATATAGGAGAAACAGGACAGTCTCCACCGTGTAGACAGACTCAGCATATGGGACAAACAGGACTGTCTCCATCAGGTAGACAGACTAAACATATAGGAGAAACAGGACAATCTCCACCGTGTAGACAGGCTCAGCATACAGGACAAACAGGACTGTCTCCACCATGTAACAGGCTCAGCATATAGGAGAAACAGGACAGTCTCCACCAGGTACAGACTCAGCATATAGGTCTGAGCTTAGGGGCAAATGGGCTCATTCTGAAATGGTGGAACTTGTGTTGTTGATGGGAAATTCAAGCTGGAACGTCAGGGTGGAGTTGATGGTGGAGGTTGAGTTGGAGACATAGATTGGAAAGTCAGCCTACGGGAGAGCAACCCGAGAGTAACCAAGGAACCAAAGGCAGACAGTGGGGAAACGCTGGGTGCTGTACATCTTGCTAAATCTCAGGGCTGGATGGCATGGGGAGGAACAGAGCCAGAGGAGTCCGGGAGACATGGTGGTGGGGCACGCACACGTTTGGTTTGGAGGGATGCTTAGACATGACAGGCAGTTCTCTGGATGCACAGTGGGGTGCTCATGGCCATCCGGGGAGAAACGGCTTCCAGGACGACCCCTGCTGCCCACAGTGCTGACCCTACCTGCACTATGAGCCCAGCTTCTTCACCAATACGATTATCTTCACAAATTTCACAGCTGGAAAGTAGATAGAGGAACAGCTACCTTTTCCTAAGATGAGCAAAATAAATGATCTTTAGTACAAAAAAAATCATTTTTGGCCTGAGACATGCACGGTAACGCTATAGTCACACCCTGATGAGACAGGGCGAGTCGGGGATTTCAGAACCCAGTAAAATTCTAATCTGTTCTTTGAGAATACGTTTTTGCTGTCACCAGTGACATATCTTTTATTTTTTGGTAAATTGAACTGGGTTTAGTTTTTGTGGTAATTGTAGTATAAAATCATCATTTTTAGATTTACATTTCAGATAGACAAAAATAAATGTGTAATGAACACATGCACATATGCAGCTGATGTTTGTATATCTTAATATCAAGTCTTACTATTATTTGTTTCTAATGAAGAATTACAAATACACTTGGCCCCTAAATCTCCCTTTCTAGTAGACACTTTCGCCAGTGCAGCGTTCGCCACTCCCACGCAGTTTTATTCTTTATCTGCATTTTTGTGTATCTATAAATGTTATATAACATTAATTTAGAGGGTTTTTTTTTTAAGTTTTTACAGTTTATTACTCCTCTTGAGAGATGCACACGACAACCGTGGCTGAAGTCACGCAGGATCTCCCTTGGCCGCTCTGCAGTCTCCCGCCTGCTCTCTGCTGGCACCAGCACCTGCCCCACAGCAACCCCCGCTTCCTCACTCTGCCCTTGCGTTCCCTCTGCTGCTTCTTTGAGATCTTTCTGTCTTCAGACAGGCCATGTGTTGAAAGTCTATGTCGAAATTCATTTTTCTTTGCATAATTCCAGGAACCCCAAGTCATACCTAAGCCAGTGGACTTGTCACCTCCCAATGGGATATGAATCCACATACGAAGATGACACCTTCCACGTCTTATGTTCTTCAGTTTAATTAGATCCCACTTGTCAATTCTGGCCAATCTACCCATCTGACAAAGGTCTTATATCCAGAATCTACAAGGAACTTTAAACAAATTTATAAGAAAGAAACAACCCCATCAAAAAGTGGGCAAAGGATATGAACAGACACTTCTCAAAAGAAGACATCTATGCAGCCAACAGACATACGAAAAAATGCTCATCATCACTGGTCACTACAGAAATGCAAATCAAAATCACAATGAGATACCATCTCATGTGTCAGAATGGCAATTATTAAAACGTCAAGAAACAATAGATGCTGGTGAGGCTGTGGAGAAATAAGAATGCTTTTTCACTGTTGGTGGGAATGTAAATTAGTTCAAGCATTGTGGAAGACAGTGTGGTGATTCCTCAAGGATCTAGAACCAGAAATGTCATTTGACTCAGCAATCCCTTTACTGGGCATACACCCAAAGGAATAGAAAACATTCTATTATTAAGACACATGAATGTTTATTGCAGAACTATTTCCAATAGCAAAGACATGGAACTAACCCAAATGCCCATCAATGATAGACTGGATAAAGAAAATGTGGTACATATACACCATGGAATACTATGCAGCCATGAAAAGGAATGAGATCATGTTGTTTGCAGGGACATGGATGAAGCTGAAAACCATCATCCTCAGCAAACTAACACAGAAACAGAAAACCAAACACCGCATGTTCCCACTCATAAGTGGGAGTTGAACAATGAGAATACATGGACACAGGGAGAGGAACGTCACACACTGGGGCCTGTCAGGAAGTAGAGGAAAGGAGAGGGAGAGCATTAGGACAAATACCTAATGTATGCTGGACTTAAAACCTAGATGATGGATTGACAGGTGCAGCAAACCACCATGGCACATGTATACCTGTGTAACAAACCTGCACCTCCTGCACATGTATCCCAGAACTTAAAGTAAAAAAAAAAAAAAAGAGTAGTTTTTTAACAATTGCCTTCATTTTCGGCATCATGTTTTCAGCTGTGCCCACAACTGTTGAGTATGTATCCTTAGCTAGTTTGTCTTTCTGTGTCCCACGTCTGCATTTTCAACTGCATCTCTGCTATTGTTTTTGTTGGAATGTATTCACTATGAGCTCCCTCAGAAAGATTTAAATACTGGTACATTTTCAAAATCTGAACCTGAAATACCTTATTTTTATCTTATTTTTGTGCTTGTATCAAATTTTAACTAGGTGTGAAATTCTAGGCTTCAAATAATTTTTCTAGTAACATTTAAAGGCATTATTTCATTCTCACATAGCCATGCTGTCAGTAATTAATTTCATGTCAGTCTGATCTTTGCACCTTTGTACGTAAGCTGGTTTCTTCCTGAGTCTATGGCTTTTCTGGAAACTTGGTAACCTGGAAATCTCTGTAAGTCATGTGAGGGAGTGGGCATGCTTGGCACCGTGTGGCCTTTTCCATGGGAAACTCAGAGTCTTTGTTTATACAGCAAGTCTTCTGTCATTTCTCTGATCATATCTTCTCCTGTTCCACAGCTGTGAACATGTATGGATCTATTTCCCACTTCTTTTAATCTTTCTCTCATTTTCTTCTTTTTTTTGCATTGTCTTCTGTGAAAACAATTTAGCTCCAGCTTCTAGTGTCCTAACCTATTTTGAAAAATTGTTTTGCAATAGCCATTTCAACTTTAATTTCTTTTTTTATTTATTGCTTTTTTGGGGGACAAGTTCTTGCTCTGTCATCCAGGCTGGAGTGCAGTTTCACAATCACAGCTTACTGCTGCCTCGACTCCCCAGGCTCAAGTGATCATCCCACCTCAGCCTTCCAAGTAGCTGGGACCACAAGCGTGTGCCATATGTCTGGCTAAGTTTTTAATTTTTATTTTTTTGTAGAGACAGGGTCTCACTATGTTTCCCAGACTGGTTTTGAACTCCCGGGCTCAAGTGATCCTCCTGCTGCAGCCTCCTGAAGTGCTGGGATTACAGGTATGAACCACCCTGCCCAGCCTATTTTCTTAATTATTATTGTTTCTTTTATTTTCAAGCACGTTTCAGTCACAGTTCTCAGCATCTGAAGTATGACAGGTGTGCATGTTTGATGTTTAAAATATTTAATATCTATAGTTCTTTGCTTTTGTTAATTTTATTTCTTAATTGACAAATAATAATTGTGTATATTGATGGGCACAACATGATGTTTTGATATATGTTTACATTGTGGAATAATTAAATCAAGCTAATTAACATATCCATCCCCTCGCATACTTATCATTTCTCTTTTAGCAATTTTGAAAGGCACAATGCATCATTATTTATTATAATCACTTTCTGTGCAATAGATCACTAAAGCTTATTTCTCTTGTCTAACCAAAACTGTTTACCCTTTGACAAACATTTCCCCTCTTCCCACCCAATCCTCCCGCCCCCACCCCCAGCTTCTGATCACCTCTCTTCTACTCTCTACTCCTATGAGTTAAACTCCTTTAGATTTTTCATCTGATTGGGATCATGCAGTATTTGTCTTTCTGTGCCTGGCTTATTTCAGTGAGCATAATGTCTTCCTGGCTCACCCATGTTGTAGCACGTGACGGGATTTCCTCCTTTTTTATGGCTGAATAGTATTATTACATTGTGCCATTGTATCATATTTTTCTTGATCCATTCATGTGCTGATGGACACTTACGCTGATTCCGTGTCTTGGCTACTGTGCCTAGTGCTGCAGTGAACACAGGCATGTAACACCCTTCCGCATACTGATTTCAGTCATTTGGGTCTATACCCAGAAGTTGGATTGCTAGACCATATGGTAGTTCTATTTTTAGTTTTTTGAGGAACCGCTGTACCGTTTTTCATAATGGCTGCATTTACTAACCCATTTTTTAATCCGGCTCTTCCTGCTATTAGAACCTTCTACTGAAGTTTTTGTTTGTTTTTACGTTCATATTTTACATTCATAATATATTTGATACATTAACTTTTATATCATCTATTTGTATGCATGAGCTATCCTTTCCAATTTCTCTGAATGTATTTTTTAAATATTGATTTTGGCACGTTTCTTCATATTGTTTGTTTTCCCCAACATTGAATGTCCTCTCCCTTGTTGCAGATACGGCTTTCTGGACGAGGCTGTGGGTTGAGCAGATTTCACTGTGGGAATCGGTTCTCCTTGCAGGGAGTGCAGGTGCCCAGGCTCAGGCTGTTTACAGGGAACAGTGAGAGGGGCATGGGGGTGGCCCCATGAGCATCCGTCCATTGAAGGGTGTTAGGCTTCTGGGTTCAGGAACACCCTCTTCGTGATGGCTGTGACTTTGCCTGGGCACAGGATTCACAAGTCACAAAAAGATATTTGCGGATCTTACCTAAACGGAAACGCCAAGGCCAGCCAGTTCGGAAGCTGGACCCTACTTCGTGATTAATCACTGATGTAATGAGACCCTGGACTCCTTCTTCCAGCCTGTGAAGTCTCAAATTCTATGTCTATTCTCACTGAATTCCATGGGAAAAGCCACTTTTCCCCAGGTTCTTTCCGGCCTGGATGGGACTGCTGATTCTTTGGTTTTCATCCTCCAGACGGTTTCATGCAGTCCATTCAAGAGATATCTTCCAGCGATTCCTTACTGCTCTGCTCTACTGGTGGAAACCTTCCGAAACTCAAATTTTAAACATTTCTTTTGTCATTTCAATGGGATTTGAGGAAGCAGGAAAAGCGAACACATGCTAATTCAGCCACCTCTTTAAAGGCTTCTCTTTTATTTTTCTCCATATCCTCTTCTCTCAGCACCAAAGTCTACTGGAAGACCCGCTCCTTTAAAAACGTCTCATACTTGGGGTCATTCTTGCCAGCCCCAGTGCACTAGTCTGTGTGTGCAGAGTGACACACTGGTATGGCAAAGATGTATTTAAATTGCCCCTCAGCCTCGCAACCCCTCCCCAGCTCTACTGATGCTGAGCTTGAATGTCTTTTAAAGATCTGCTGGGAATATCAATACCCTTTTTTCCTTTCTTGAGTTTCAAACTCTTCAGATCTGTAATTTCAACCCTATCTTGTCTCAAAAATTGTAAAAGTTTCTAATTGAATGATAGTTCACTTTTAATTTTTCTAGCAGTGCTATGTACTAATCTATTCCCATTTTTATCTTTTTCTAACATTTCCATGTTAGCTCTCAATAAATACCAGCTATAATAATCTCAGGATCAGATCTAGCAATTATTGAGTGTTTGTTACTTACCAGGCACCTCTCTAAGTGCTTTACACGTATTAACTCATTTAATTGTCTTATCATCTTCAATCTTATAAGGCATTATTGAGAGGCCAAGTGACGCGTTCAAGATTATAAAAGCTACTAAGTACAGACTTGGGATTTGGAGAGAAGAATTATTAACACAGTCTGCAATCTTAAACAGAAAATCTTTTATATTTTCATTTTATTAATAATTATACACATCATTTTTCCTTTCAAGTTTTTTACTGTCTACAATTATTCCTCAATAATACTAATAAAGTAATACATGGAGTGAGAGAGTATAGTCGTAAGCTGACCCCACTGGGTACCAGTTAGGATTAGTTTAGCTGCATATAACAGTAAAACTTTAAATAATAGTACTCTAAACAAGATCAAAGTTATACAAGATCAATTAATCAGGCTGTTAATTGTGTCCTCTAAAAAGACATGTTGAAGTCCTAACCCTCAGTAGCTCACAATGTGACCTCATTTGGAAGTAGGGACATTGCAGATGGAATTAGTTAAGATGAAGTTATGCTGGAGTAGAAGGGCCCTTAATGTGATGTGACTGGTGTCCCTTTATCAAGAGGGAGATTTGGACAGGACACAAACACACGGGCAGAACAGTAGGTGACCATGGAGACAGAGACTGGGGTGATGAGTCAACAGCCAAGAAACACTAAGAATTGCTGGCAAAGGCCAGAAACCAGGAGGGGCAAAGAGGGCTTCTCCTCTGCAGGCTTCAGAGAGCACATCCATGCTGACTTTCTGCCTCATAATTTGTGCTACTTTGGGTGACTTTGCCATATTCTAGGGCTTCACTCTCTTCTTGTCCCCATTCAGCTAGTAGATAGGAAAAGAGGTGGTGGAGGAGCCCTTAGGAGATTTTTGGAAGCCAGGCTTGAACTGGTAGCCACCAAGTTTATTTCTTCCCCTAGGAAGAACACACATATAAAGTCCATGGGTAGGTATGGCAGACCCATTACGTCACTGGCCATCTTTCTGGTCTTCTGCTCAGTGTTCATAAGGACTGGCTTCCATCCTCAGGTTACCTCACGGTGAAAGTTGGCTGCCTGAACTCCAGCTATCACGTTTGTGTTGCAAGCCACAAGCAGGAGCAAAAGCAGAACAACTAAAGGGCTGTGCCTCTGGCTGAGTCAGCTTCCTGTAATCCCCCCTCTGGAAGTTCATTTAACATTTCTACTCACATCTCACTGGGCTTATTCATAGAACTGCACCTAACTCCAAAGAAGGCTAACAAACATCCTCTTGTAGCAGGTAGCCAGGTGTCTTGCTGAAACAAGAGATTACTGGGAGAGGAGAAGCAATATGGTTTGGATCTGTGTGTGTCCCCACCCAAATCACATGTTGAAATGTAATCCTCAGTGCTGGAGGTGGGGCCTGGTGGGAGGTGATTGGATCATGGGGCTGGTTTCTAATGGTTTAGCACCATCCCTTTGGTGTGGTTCTCCTGATAGAGTACTCATGGGATCTGGTTGTTTAAAAGTGCGTTGGCACATCCCCCATCCCTCTCTTCCTCATGCTCTGGCCGTGTAAGACATACCTGTTTCTCCTTCACCTTCTGCCATGACTGTAAGTTTCCTGAGGCTTCCCCAGAAGCTGAGCAGATACTGGCACCATGCTTCCTGTACAACATGCAGACCATGAGTCAATTAAACCTCTTTTCTTTATAGATTACCCAGTTTCAGGTATTTCCTTATAGCAGTGTGAGAACAGACTAATATAGAGAGAATGGATATTGGGGGGGGCAACCAGTAGCCCAGATCTCCACTACTAACACTTTTTACTTCCCTGGTACAATTTCCTAGGAAAGCAACAGCCTCATGGGCAGGTTGAGCTGTTTTGCTGGATCTGAGGTTAAGCTGATTTGGGTTCTTTCTCCCTTGGTAAAGTGCCTTAACTCTTAATCGACTTACTATCATCAGTCCATAAGTCAGTAAGAATAACTCATGTAATAATTTTTGAATAAATTGAACCAACTAGAACATTCTTGCTATAAGTCATATGTTGACATTCTTTTTGCTCAGAGAGTAGGTGGTATAATGTCCTAGAATAATTAAGTGGTCTAGTGATACACTGATCCTATATCAAAGCCTCAATCACAAAAAGAAGATTTAAAAAATTCCTTGAAACTTTATTAAGTAAGATAAATTAATTATAAACATTACAAAGCACTTTTTTTGAGATAGAGTCTCCCTGTGTCACCCAGGCTGAAGTGCAGTGACGTGATCTCAGCTCACTGCAACCTCCGACTCCCAGGTTCAAGTGATTCTTGTGCCTTAGCCTCACTGAGTAGCTGGGATTACAGGTGCACCCCACCACACCTGGCTAATTTTTCTATTTTTAGTAGAGATGGGGTTTCACCAGGTTGGACAGGCTGGTCTTGAACTCCTGGCCTCAAGTGATCCTCCTGCCTTGGCCTCCCAAAGTGCTGGGATTAAAAGTGTGAGCCACTGCGCCCAGTCCCAAACATGATTTTTTTGATTCAATAATGAAAGTCTTTCTTTTTTTAACATGCTCTTCATTAGCTTAAAGTTTTAGAAGTTGTGGGTTTTCACTAAGTTCTTTTTAATTTAAAATCAATGCTTTTTTTTTCTAGTAAAAGTAGAAGCATAGAGACAGATTTACAGTAATAATAAAAGTCTTGCCCCTTGCCTGACCCTTCAGCTCCAAGTAACCATTACCGACCATGCTTGGACACCTTGCCATATATGTAAGTGTATTTGCACACATACAGAATATTTTTTTCTAAAACATAGAAAGGTAAACATTATTCTGAAGCTTGCTGTCTTTAGTTTCTGAGACACCTTCACTCTGTCTCCATGGAAGTTCATGTAGATTTGCCTCATCAATCCAGACACTCACAAAACATCCCATCGTATAACTATATCACGGCCCATTCAAGTAGGTTTCTATGCAAAACATTTATTTCCAATATTCTATAATTGCACATAATGCTACAATAATTGCCACTCACACACCTTTGCCTATTTGTGCGAGCAAATCTGTAGGCTGAATTCTTAGTGGTGAAAGCATTGGGTCAAACACCACGCACACTTAGATTTTATAAATGATGTTACACTTCCCTCTGAAGGACTGTGTGGATATAATGATTGTATTCCACTCACAGCGTGTGACAGTACGTTTCACCCCACGGGTTTATTAATGCTGCATATGACCATGCGACTATACTCATTTTTAACCTTTGTCAATTGGAGAGGAAAAAATTTTTATATTGCTGCCTAAAAGAGCGTAGTTGATCATCTTTAGAAAAGCAGACAAGGAATACGCATAATCAGTTCTCAGAAAAAATAAATGCAAATAGTCATGCACCAAAACTCTTAAGCTCAGGAGTCTCAGCCTTCCTCCGGTGTCAACACTCACTGCACTGAGCCCCGCTGAGAACTCCCAGACACCTGCCGATCTCCCCCACACTTGCCTCATCTCCAAAGATGGGAGAGGTATCTCTTGATGTTTCCATCATTCATCAACTTAGACTATTACAAAGCTGTTTCTCAGTTTGGACAAGAGCAAAACAAAACCCATTACATAAACATTACATAATGGGAACATTTTTATACTCATTTTAATTTTAAAAGAGGATTGACTTACATGCCACATTTTTAACATTTTGAAGGGCTTGATTTATGCATGTCAAGGTGAGGAAGAGAATCGCCAGGAAATGCAACATAACTAGGCATACTTAAATGAGCGTCCAAAAGAGGAGAGCAATACAGTCACTCCTCAAGCGTGAGACTAGTAGAGAAAACAAGGCCAACAAGCATTTGACATAAATTTATCGACAATCATTTCAAAATTAACGATTAAAGGGAACTCAAGGATGATCAAAAAAGCATTCTTCATCTGTTGAGATTCCTATCATGAAGGTAAAATGTGCTTTTCTACAAATCAAAGTCAACAATAAATATTTATAGCTGGGCTCAGCACCGTGTTAGGAAGTCGATGAGATGAAAAGTTAAGATGTGTTTTCCGGGCCAGTGTATATTGCAGAAAGTAAAAGTATACCATCTTCCCCACCATCTGAGTGCAAGGGATGGGAGGAGGGAGACAAGGAGAGTGGCCTTGTTTATTGAGGAGGGAGCTCCCCAGAAAGCCAACACTGGAAGACTGGTAAGCAGGACGCCTAGGAGGAGAGGCCCCGGACTCATACCCAGGGGAAGAGTGAGGCAGCAGGATTGGGCGGAGGGAGGTGCTGAGCTTGGCAAAGCCACCACCAGACCTCAGCCTGGCCACGGGAGCTCCAAGGCTGGGTGGCCAGTGTGGCTTATCCAGTCCTGAAGCAGTCTTCTGATGTCTCAGTCCACGCAGGCTGTGGTAACAGAGGACCACAGATGGGGCAGCTTATAAATAACAGAAATGGATTTCTCCCAGTTCTGGAGGCTGAAGTCCAAGATCAAGTTGCTGGCAGATTTGGTGTCTGGCAGGGGCTGTCTCATTGTCTTGTAGAGGACACTGTCTTCCTGTGTCCTCACAGAAGGGGTATGGGGACAGAAAGAGTATGAGCTCCCTGGGGTCTTTCATAAGGACACTAACCCCATTTGTGCGCACTTGACCCTCATGACTTAATCGTCTCCCAAAGGCCCCACTGCCTGGCATCACTGCATTAGGGGTTAGGTTCCAGCCCATGAATTTCAGGAGGGCACACACATTCAGACCATGGCATCTGTATCGCAGCAACATGCCCTGCAAGCTGACAGCCACTGGGAGGAAGACAGGAGTAAGGGAGCAGATACTGCCATTGAAAACCTCCTCTTTGCCCAAGGACTGTAATGCAACAGAGGTAGATCGACTCCGCGAAGTCAGAGAAACATCCATGCTCAAGTAAAACAATAGTAACCTTCGTCATCACAGAGGCCGTCCTGCAGCTAGATTGACCGAGTTCAAATTCCAGCCTCACCCGTCACTGATTTGAACTCTCTGAGACTCTGTTTCCTCAACTGTGAAATGTGGACACTCTCTCACCTCCTTGGATTGTGGTAAGGATGAATTAAGTTAATATTTGTAAATAATTTAAAACACAGCCTGTTGCAAAGTGCATGCTATTTGTGAAGGTTGTATCTGTCATTACCCTGTGGTTCCTGCCTCATCCCGCCTCCACCATTCCTCTCCAGGACTGTCTCTCACTGCAAACCCTGGCATCTGTTCTGATGGCTCCTGCTGGAGCCCAAGTGTCTTTCGGGTGGTCTCTTGCTTCCTGTCATGTTGCTCCTTCTTTAGGAAAGTCTGGAGATGCACACGTCTGTTTCCAAGTTGTCGTCTGTGTCCATCCGTTCTTGCATTGCTATAAGGAAATACTTGAGGCTGCATAACTTATAAGGGAAAAAGGTTTAACTGGCTCATGGTTCTGCAAGCTGTACCTGCTTCTGGTCAGGGCTGAGGAATCTTCAAACCATGGCAGATGGTGGCAGGGAGCCAACAAACCACCTGCTGAGAGAGAGAAAAGGGGAAGGCGCCACACACTTCTAAACAACCAGATCCCCTGTGAACTAACCCAGTGAGAACGCACTCATCACCAAGAGGGTGGCACCAGGCCATTCCTGAGGGATCCTCTCCCGTGGCCCAGTCACCTCCCAGCACTAGAAATCACATTTCAACATGAGACATGGAGGGGACACACATCCAAACCTGAGCATCATCCCTTTGGACATTACATTCCATATGTTTCAAACTGGCTCTGGAAAGTCCAGAGTGGCAGGCACTCTTTGGAGGCCACCCCACAGGTACAGCATCCCTCTTGCCAGTAATAAACATGGATATTTGTTCAGCCATGATGGAAGCCCCTTGGTCCTCACCATCCCCAGGACGTAAATCACGTTTGCTCTGCATTGGGGCTTCTCAGCCTCAGCACGATGGGCTTGGGGACTGATAGTTCTTTGTTGTGGGGGCTGCTCTGTGCAGCGCAGGATGATGAGCCAAGCCTTCACCTGTGAGATGCTCACAGCACCCCTCTCCACATTGTGGCAGCCAATCGTGGGGTTCTGCAGACACTGCCAAGCTGCCTGCCATTGAGAATCACGGGTCCAAGGCGGTCTAAGCCCCTCCCATTCACCGAATATTTGCTCTCCTGTTCTCTCTGGAGTTGGGGGCTGAAGAAAGGAGTCTCCCAAGAGGCTTTGAAAAAAAAAACATTCTTCCTGACAAAAATGAATGACCTTTTCAGGAGAAAACCTGCCCCTGCTCCTCCTTCTGACTTAGGACACCTGGAGCTCCTCCACCCACCAGCAGCCCCGGAAGAGGGAGTGACATTCAGGGACGCTGAGCTGCTGATGGGGTGTGGACATTCCTACCTCTATTCCTCTCATTCTGTGACATCATTAAATACCGTCATCGTCTAAGCCATTTTTATTTGAGCATTCCGTTATTAGTAGCCAGACATATTTTTAATTAATGCATGAGAAGGATTTCCTCTGTGTTCACCTTAGAAGTGTCAGGCATCCCCCAAACCCCTCAGAGCTAAAAAATGAGCCCCCATGTGTGCTCTCTGTAATATGATTTACAGACCACAATTTCATTTGCCCACAAATGTTAGCTACCGAGGCTGAAAAGTTCTGTTTTTTAAAGTAATTCTAGATTTTTTATGTAGAAGTGAGACTCAACCAACTATGGTCAACATCCTTTCCGGTGCCCGAGTTGTGTGTCTGTTTTGATCAATTAGGATGCATGCATAGAGATGTAAGTTATTACACCTTTGCCACATTTCCAAGGACCGAGTCCCCAGTACTATGGGGCTTCCCTGGAAACAGCTGCTCTCTCTGGTCTTGCACATACGTGAGCCTCCTTCACTAAAGCCATTGGCCTGCATATATATATATATAAAATAATAATATATATAATATTAAATATATATATATTTAATTGCCACTGGAATTTGTGGCTGGAAGGAACTACAAAGGTCAATGGGTTCACTTTTCCCGCTGTACAGATGGAGAGACTGAGAACCAGGGAGGCTCAATGGCCCAGGGTCCCACAGCCACCACGTGGAGGCGGAGCTGGAACAGGACTCTTTTGTGCCCTTTATATTTTTCTCTTTTGATGTTCTTCCAATTCCTCCCCACTTCTTATGTTTCTCTACCTGGATATCATGTCCTAAATCACTCATTTACAACATACCCAGGCACCCCCAACTGCTGTGCCAACTGCCACGGGGTGCACAACAGAATAACCACCATGGCACACTCTCCAGGTCCACTAGCTAAATCAGCTTTCCCTGGGAGGACCTCTGTGGCCCAAAGTCCTCCAGCCTGATAGCATGACTGGAACACCCACAAGCCTCCCTGGAGAGCTCAGTGCCTCCTCAATGTGCCTTCGATTTGGATGCCATGGCAGAAGAGCTGCGCCATGCCGAATGTGTCTCTGATGAGCCCCTGTGTCTGTGGGCTTCTGCAGGCCCAAAGTGCTTCCCCATCCAGGACGCAAGTTGAGCCTCCCACCAAGGTGGGAAAGTCAATAGGGCAGATACTTTTCTCAACTACGGCTGAGGGTGTTGATGTTTAAGTCCTAGTCAGAGGCCGTGCACCAGGGACCATAGCAGCAGCAGATACCAGGGTCCAGGTCTCAACTTTGTCTGTTCTGGCCAGAGGACCAGCGTCTCCTTGCCTGAGCCGCAGCGTGGACTTCTGCTTCTTCTGGGGATCCTTGAGCTTTGCTGCCTTCTATCTCTTAGCAAAATATGTAGTGAGAGTAAACTTGACCCTCTCGCCAATATCCTGACACTCTCGGCTTTTTATTTTGGAATGTTCATAATTTTTGCCTTCCAGATAACCTACCTCTGATGCAAATTGCACAGGAATCCCTCATTCTGCATCGCTGATCCTGATGTAGACGCACTTGTAATTTCTCTATGAATAGACGTCTAAGTGCTGGTTAGCTTTCACAGAGCGACACGGGAACGAGCAGAAGTGGGCACAGCAGCACATGAATATCAATCACCTCTATTATGATCCATGCACAGTGGAGCCGCCTCGGCAAATCAACAAAAGCTTGCTTCTCCACTCACGGGGCCGGCATGGATTTGGAGGCCAAACCAAGCTGCAAATGCATCTCTTAGATCAAGAAGCACAGAATAGTTTTGTTATGGTAGTTTTAATTTCCGTTTTCCAGTTGTTATATGTGACTTTCATGGCTAGAAATCCCAGCGTTGCAGGAGGCGTTGCCCTCCCTGAGCCCCTGCATTGTCTGCGCACACACTGCGGCTCTCACGAGAACACATCCCAGCCTTGCCTTGCCGTTTCAAAGGCCACCAGGGACCAGAGCACCAGGCACTGCCGTTTCCACAACTGCACGGGTTTGGCAGGGGAATCCCCTTTAGATAGATCCCTTTTTCTTATCTCCATGACCAGAATCTCTTAGATCACCTTTATCTCACCTGCAGCTGCTAAACTGTACTTCTGTAGGCTGAAAACTCATTAATAATTGTAGGACTGTTATCAAAAAGTTTAAGCCCTATTGGAAGCTAATGGAAACTCAGGGAGGTTTTAGTGCTTCATCAACAACTTTTCTAGGGACTCTAATGGGGAAGCAAAAGAAATAGCAAATGGGAAAGGATTTACAAATTTGGATTTCTTTCTTTCTTTATTTTTTTGTTTGGAGATGAAGTTTTGTTCTTGTTGTCCAGGCTGGAGTGCAGTGGCGCGATCTCAGCTCACTGCAACCTCCCCTCCAAGGTTCAAGTGATTCTCCTGCTTCAGCCTCCTGAGTAGGTGGGAATATAGGTGCATGCCACAACTCCTGGCTAATTTTTTGTATTTTTAGTAGAGACAGGGTTTAACCATGTTAGCCAGGAGGTTCTTGATCTCCTGACCTCAGGATCTGCCCTCCTCGGCCTCCCAAAGTGCTGGGATTACAGGCGTGAGCCACCGCACCCAGCCACAAATTTGGATTTCTTACAACAGATACTTGAAAGTCAACTGAGGCTACTGGGTAGGGGAGTGACTGGGGAGGAAGGAACAGGTTCGAAGGGAGTAGAGGAATTCCAGGGATGTGGAATGGGGGCTCTGAAAGTTAGCAGGGGTGGAGCTTGGCTACTACTTTTAATATTTTTATTTCAGATTTTGTTTCCCATTACTTATTGGCATGTTTTTATATAGCTAGGTTAAGTATTTTCAACAATTCTTTGACATAGCAGGTCTATTTAAAAGATACTAGAGTACAGAAATATAGACCGAAATACACAGGAAAAATATGTCTATATGTGCGCACACACAAAGATATTATTTGCACATTATCTGTAATAGTGAAAAAGTAAAAACAACTTATATATACATTAATAAGGGACTGGTTAAAAACTGACAGTACATCTACAATAGAAAATATGTGGTAGTCATTAAAAAGGATGAGATTGATCTGTGTGTTCCGGCTTAGGAACACGGCCACAATGTAGATAGAGTTATAATAACAAGTTGCAGAACAATATGTATAGAATAATTGTATTTACAAATTAAATATATGTGTGCATATAAAAAGCTATGGAAAGATGCGAACTAATCTCCTGAGTTGCTGTCTCTGTAGACGAGAAATGCAGTGGGTGTCCCCACACTTCCTCCCCTGTCCTCCACTGTGTTGTGTGACTGTTTCCTACAAGTGTGTATTACTTTCTTAACAATAACAGGAATGGTTGAAAATTGTAGTGGTTCTATTCTTAAGCATACACCCAGGAGAACTGCAATAATACACCCACACAAAGTCTTGTACATGAATGTTCAGAGCAGTCTTAGCTGAACCTCAGTGTAGCTTCACTCGCCCCACGTCGCCTTCCTTCTCGTGGTGCTCCAGGCCCAACAGACAGCGCATGGCACAGTCTGCCGCAGCCTTCCCGGTGGTGCCTTGGCATAGATGCTCCCTCAGGCTAGACTCATCTCCACCACCGTCGTGTCTGCCTGTAGACCTCTACCTCTTCTGTAAGCTAAAATGTTCATGTCTGGTTATGACAGTTCCAGCTAAAGTAGCCATTTCTGGTGCTTTCCCCGAAACCCTCCAACTTTCCATCCTCAGAACACCCCTTCTTCCTTCCTCACTCATGGATTTTCTTAGCGACAGCGACTGCTGCATGTACCACTTTTACTTTCTCCAGAGTGATTTCTCCCTGTGTCTGTCTCCCCACGAGCTCCTGTTCTCTTGGAGGCAGGGACGGTCTTGTACACATCATAGTGTTTCCACAATTTCTGGTTCAATGTCTTGAACTTGGTACATTTTAGTAACTTAATTAGATCCATTTCTGACTTCCCTGAACTTGAACTTTTGTCTGCTACATTTATAATATCCACATTACACTTCCAGGCGAATCCAGCCTTCCCTACCCTGAAGTGAACTAATTTCAGGTTGGAGGAATCTTTGCGGTTCCTTATATCCAGGATGAAGCCTATCTTTGAAGTTTATGCAAAAGACATCTTTGAATAGATCATCAATGTGTCTGATAACAAAACAGCATTTTACCCAGTACGATTCCATCTTTTCTCTGTCCATAAAAACTGTTCAGTGGATCAGAACTGGAACACAGTTCCTTCAAATCTAAAATGCTGTGAAGTCCAGTGGACAAAGAGTGGTCGCTGGCCAGTGATCCAGAAAGGGCCCTGGAGACCTTCCATCTGGAGGGCAGGGCGGGCGTGTGGGCTGGACTGTGGTGCACAGGGAGGCATGGCAAGCAGGGTGGTGAGAGATGTGATTGCTTAGACCCCTAAATGACTGTCGATCTCTCTTCATTCTTTTTCTCTGAGGTCCCTCTGGATGATCTGATCTATTCAAACATCTACACACTGATGACTTTTGAGATGGTATCTCTCTTGAATTCCAAACCTGAATGTTCTTTCTATGGGAAATAGCCACATGAATGTCCCACAGGCATCCCAAATAAAGTATTAATGAAACTGAACTCCTTATCTTTCTTCCAAAACCTTCTGGTCTTCCTGGATCTCTATCATGGTTCAAGACATCGCTCTATCTTGTCCCACAAGGAATCTCAGGTAACATTTTAGTCCTCCCTCTTTTTCACCCACACAGAAGCCTGTGACACCGCCTGTGAGGCACCTCTCTGGTCCATTTCTCTGCACCCATGGCCATCCCACCACTCCCAGTCCATGGGTACTTAACAGTGTCCAACATGCTTCTCTCTTTGTTTACCATTATTCCGATCGAAGTGCTATCTTTTAAGAACATAAAATTGTTATGCTACCCTATGCTGAAAACCTCTGAGGGATCCTAGAAGTGGGGTAGAGCAAAACGGCAGAATAGAAGGTTCCACTGATCATCCCTCCTGCAAGGACACCAACATAACAACTACCTACACAAAAAAGCACCTTCATAAGAATCAAAAATCAGATAGGCACTCACAGTACCTGGCTTTAATGTCATATTGCCAAAAGAGGCACTGAAGAGGCAGGAAAAACTCTTGAATCGCTGATGCCATCCCTTCCCCACCTCCAGCAGTGGTGGCATGGAGTGGAGAGTGTGTGAGAGGGAGAGGGAGAATGCAGTAATTGTAAAGCTTTGGATTCAGTGCTGCCCTATTATATCAGAAAACAAAACCAGACCAAACTCAGCTGACGCCCACACATGGAGGGAACACTTAGGCCAGCCTTATCCAGGGGGGAATTGCGGAGCCCAGCAGTTCAAACTTAAGGGGAGGGAAGGGTGAGGAAAAGTGCATCTTGTGGTTTGAGTACCAACTCAGAGGAGGTAAAATAGAACACCAGGTAGAGTCCTAAGGCTTTTGACTGTAGTTTCTGGCTCCCAGATGGCACATCAAGCCCAGCAATTCAAACCGAAGCCTTGCCTCTACAAGCTAACCTGCTCTGGGCTCTAAATAACTTGGAGGGCAGTCTAGGCCATAGGATTGCAACTCCAAGGGGAGTCCTAGTGCTGAACTGGGCCCAGAGACAGTGCACGGCGAAGTGGCGGGGGGAGGGCATGTGACCTACTGAGAAACCAGCTGGGGTGGCTAAGGGAGTATCGGCATCATCCTTCCCCTAACCCTAGGCTGCACAGCTCACAGCTCTAAAAGAGACCCCTTCCCTCCTCTCAAGGAGAGGAGAAGGAAGCATGGGGAGAACTTTGTCTTGTATTTTGGATACCATCTCAGCCACAGCAGGCTAGGAGGCCAGTCAGAGTTGTAAGGCCCCCTTTCCAGGCTCTAGCTCCTAGACAACATTTCTAGACATACCCTGAGCCAGAAGGCAACCCACTGTCTTGAAGGGAAGGACCCAGTCCTGGCAGGATTTATCACCTGCTAACTGAAGAGCCTTTGAGCCCCGAATAACCAGCAGTGACACCCAGATACAATACTGAAGGCTTTGGGTGAGACTCTGAGGCTTGATGGCTTCACGTGAGACTCAGCACTTTCCCAGCTGTGGTGGCCGCGGGGCAAGACTCCTTCTGCTTGAGAAAAGCAGCCGGAAAA
The DNA here is from genome assembly GCF_009764315.1 of Trachypithecus francoisi. NCBI lineage: Eukaryota > Metazoa > Chordata > Mammalia > Primates > Cercopithecidae > Trachypithecus > Trachypithecus francoisi. The sequence goes on from NW_022681469.1 coordinate 3,084,577, forward strand.
GTAAAGGGGACTTTGTCTTGCACCTTAGGGACCAGCTCAGCCACAGAGGGAGAGAGCACCAAGTAGGTTCTTAGAGTCACTGATTCTAGGACTTGGGTCTTGGCATTTTTGGACCTGCCCAGAGTCAGAGGGGAACCCACTGCCCTGAAGAATGAGTCCCAGGCCAGGCAATATTCATCACAAGCTGACTGGAGTGCCCTTGGACCTTAAGGGTACATTGGTGGTAGTCTGCTAGTATTCTCCATAGGCCTGTGACAGTGGTGGCCGTGCGAGAGGCTCCTCTGCTTTTGGAAAGGGGAGGGAAGGGTGAGGAAAACTGCATCTTGTGGTTTGAGTGCCAACTCAGCTGCGGTACAGTAGAACACCAGGTAGAGTTCTAAGGCTTATGACTGTAGTCTCTGGCTCCCAGATGGCACATCAAGACCCACCCAGAACCTGGGGGAGTTTACCATCCAAAGAGGACACGGCCTGCCTGGTTTTGCTACCTGCTGATTGTAGAGCCCCAGGGCTTTAAGCAAACATAGGCCATAACCAGGGAGTGATTACAGTAGGCCTTGAGTGAGACCCCAGTGCTGTGCTGGCTTTAGGTATGACCCAGCGCAGTCCTAGTGGTGTTGGCCACAGGGTTGCTTTTGTCACTCCACTCTCAGTTCCAGGAGGCTCAGAACAGATATAGAGTGACTCCATTTGTTTGGGAGAAAGTAAGAGAGGAGAACAAGAATCTTTGCCTGATAACCCAGAAAATTCTTCTAGATCTTGTCTAAGATCATCAAGGTGGTACCTCTATGAGTCTGCAAGAATCATGGCATTACTGGGCTTGGGGTGCCCCCTAAGCAGATACAGCTTAGATCACAACACCCAAGTCCTTTTGAATATCTGGAAAGCCTTCACAAAAAGGGCAGGTACAAACAAGCCCAGACTGAGAAGACTACAATAAATACCTAACTCTTCAATGCCCAGACAGAGATGAACATCTACAAGTATCAAGACCATCTAGGAAAACAGGTCCTCACCACACGAACTAAATGAGACAACAGGGACTAATCCTGGAGAAACAGAGACATGTGACCTTTTACTCAGAGAATTCAAAATAGCTATTTTGAGGAAACTCAAAGAAATTCGAGATAACACAGGGAAGGATTTCAGACTTCTATCAGATAATTTTAACAAAGGGATTGAAATAATTAAAAAGAACCAAGCAGAAATTCTGGAGCTGAAACATGCAATTGGCATATTTAAGAATGCATCGAAGTCTCTTAATAGCAGAACTGATCAAGCAGAAGAAAGAATTAGTGAACTCAAAGACAGGTTATTTGAAAATACAGAGTCAGAGGAGACAAATCAGAAAAGAATTTTTAAAATAGAGCACATCTATGGGATCCAGATAACAGCCTCAAAAGTGCAAATCTAAGAGTTACTGGCCTTAAAGAGGAGGTAGAGAAAGAGATAAGGGTAGAAAGTTTATTCGAAGGGATGATAACAAAGAATGTTCCAAACCTAGAGAAAGAGATCAATACCTAAGTACAAGAAGGTTACAGAACACCAATCCGATTTAACCCAAAGAAGACTACCTCAAGCTATTTAATAATGAACCCCCAAAAGATTCAGGATAAAAGAAGAATCCTAAAAGTAGCAACAGAAAAGAAACAAATAAGATAAAATGGAGCTTTAGTACATCTGACAGCAGACTTTTCAGTAGAAACCTTATAGGCCAGGAAAGAGTGACATGACATATTTAAAGCACTGAAAGAAAAAATACTTTTACCCTAGAATAGTATATCTGGTAGATATAGTATTCAAGTCAAACTATATACACTATTCACTATCAAACATGAAGGAAAAATAAAGACTTTCTCAGACAAACAAAAGCTGAGGGACTTCATCAACACCAGATCTGTCCTATAAGAAATGCCAACGGGATTACTTTAATTAGAAAGGAAAAGATGTTAATGAGCAATAAGAAATCATCTGAAGGTACAAAACTCACTGGTAATAGTGAGTACACAGAAAATACAGAATATTACAACACTGTAACTGTGGTGTGTAAATTACTCTTAAGTAGAAAGACCAAACAATGAACCAATAAAAAATAATAATGATAGCAGCTTTTCAAGACATAGACAGTATGATAAGATATAAATAGAAACAACAAAAAGTTGAAAAGCAGGGGGATGAAATCAAGGCTTAGAGTCTTAATAAAGACTCTAAGTTTTCATTTTGTTTGTTTATGCAAAAAGTGTTAAGTTGTTACCAACTTAAAGTAATGGGCTATAAGATAGTATCTGCAAGCCTCATGGTAACCCAAAAATATGCAACAAATACAAGAAAAATAAAAAGAAAGAAACTAAATCACACCACCAGAGAAAATCACCTTCACTAGAAGAAAGACAGGAATGAAAGAAAGAAGGAAGAAAAGACCACAAAGCAACTGGAAAACAAATAACAAAGTGGCAGGAATAAGTCCTTACTTATCAATAATAACATTGACTATAAACAGACTAAACTTTCAGTCAAGAGACATAGGGTGTCTGAAGGGATTAAAAAAAAATAAGACCCAATGATCTGTGGCTTACAAGAAACATACTTCACCTATAATGACACATAAAGGCTGAAAACAAAGCGGTGGAAAAAGATATTCCATGCCAATGCAAACCAATAAAGAGCAGGAGTAACTTTACTTATATCAGACAAAATAGATTTCAAGACAAAAACTGTAAGAAGAGACAAAGAAAGTCACTATACAGTGATAAAGGTGTCAATCTAGCAAGAAGATATAAAAATTGTAAATATATATGCATCCAACACAGGAGCACCCAGAATATGTAAAGCAAATATTATTAGAGCTAAACAGAGAGATAGATCCCAATACAATAACAGCTGGATACTTTAACACCTTACTTTTAGCACTGAAGAGATATTCCAGGCAGAAAATCAACACCAAAACCTCAGACTTAATCTGCACTATAGATCAAATAAACCTAATAGATATTTACAGAATATTTCACCCAATGGTTGCAGAAAATATATATATCTTTTCCTCAGCACACTGAGAACATGATCATTCTCAAGGATTAATCATATGTCAGATCACAAGATAAGTTTTAAAACATTTTTAAAAAAACTGAAATAATATCAAGCATCTTCTCTGACCACAATGGAATAAAACTGTAAATTAATAACAAGAGGAATTTTGAAAACTATACAAATACATGAAAATTTAAAAATGTGCTCCTGAATGACCAGTGAGTCAATGGATAAAATAAAAACAAAATTGAAAAAGTTATTGAAACAAATAATGGAAGCACTATATACCAAAACCTATGAGATACAGCAAAAGGAGTGCTAAAAAGGAAGTTTGTAGCTATAAGTGCCTACATCAGAAAGGAAGAAAAACTTAAAATAAACAACCCAATGATATATCTTAATGAAAAAAGTCAAGAGCAAAGAAAATCCAAAATGTATAGAAAAGAGATAAACCAGAGCAGAAATAAATGAAATTGATAGAAGAAAACAATATAAAATATAAATGGAAAATAATATAAAATATAAATGAAAAACAAAAGTTGCCTTTTTGAAAAGTTAAACAAAACTGGCAAACCTTTAGCCAGACTAAGAAAAAAAGAAAAAATCCAAACATATGAAATCAGAAATGAAAAGGGAGACATTACAACTGATACCACAGAAATTCAAGGGATCATTAGTGGCTACTATGAGCAAGTGTATGCCAATAAATTGGGAAATCTAGAAGAAATAGACAAATTCCTAGACACATACAACCTATCAAGATTGAATCATGAAGAAAACCTACACAGACCAACAACATGTAACAAGATCAAAACTGTAGTAAAATGTCTCCCAGTTAAGTCCTTGACCTAATGACTACACTGCTGAATTCCTACTGCCCCCCGATATTTAAAGTAGAACTAATACCAATACTACTCAAACTATTCTGGAAAATGAGGAAGAGAGAATACTTCCAAACTCATTCTATGAGGCCAGTATTACCGTGATCCTAAAACCAGACAAAGACACATCAAAAAAAAGAAGGAAGGAAGGAAGGAGAAGAAGGAAGGGAGAGACAGAGAGAGAGAGAGAGAGAAAGAAAGAAAGAGAAAGAAAGAAAGAAAAGAAAGAAAGAAAGAAAGAAAGAAAGAAAGAAGAAAGAAAGAAAGAAAAAGAAAGAAAGAAGAAAGAAAGAAAGAAAGAAAGAAAGAAGAAAGAAAAAGAAAGAGAGAGAGAGAGAGAGAGAAAGAAGGAAAGAAAGAAAATGAACAAACTACAGGCCAATATCTCTGATGAATATTGATGCAAAAATTCTCAATGAAATGCTAGCAAACCAAATTCAACAATACATTTAAAAGGCCATTTATGATTACCAAGTGGGATTTATCCTTGGGATGCAAGGATGGTTCAACATATGCAAATCAATCAATGTGATACATCATATCAACAGAATGAAGAACAAAAACTATATGATCATTTCAATTGATACTAAAAAAGCACTTGATAAAATGTCAACATCCCTTTATGATTAAAACAACCCTAAAAACTGTGTATAGAAGAAACATACCTCAACATAATAGACAACATATGCAATAGATCCAGCTGGTATCATACTGAAGGGAAAACTGAAAGCCTTTCTCTATGATCTGGAGCACAATAAGGATACCCACTTTCACCACTATTATACAACATAGTACTGGAAGTCCTAGCTAGAGCAATCAGACAAGAACAAGAAAGGGGATCCAAATTTAAAAGGAAGAAGTCAAATTATCCTTGTTTGCAGATGATATAATCTTACATTTGAAAACATCTAAAAATTCCACAAAAAACTATTAGAAGTGATAAACACACTCAGTAAAGTTGCAAAATACAAACTAAATATACAAAAATCAGTAGCATTTCTACATGCTACAGTGAACAATCTGAAACAGAAATAAAAAGAATCCCATTTACAATAGCCACAGATAAAATTAAATATCTAGGAATTAACCAAAGAAGTTCAAGATGTCTATAATAAAAACTATAAAATATTGATGAAAGAAATTGAAGAGGACACCAAAAACATGGAAAGATGTTTCATGTTCATGGATTGAAAGAATAAATATTGTTAAAATGTCCATACTAGCCAAAATAATCTACAGATTCAATGCAATCCCTGTCAACATACCAATGACATGCTTCACAGAAATAGAAAAAAAGATCCTAAAATTTATATGAAACCACAAAAGACCCAGAACAGACAAAGCTATCCTAAGCAAAAATAACAAAACTGACAGAATCACATTACCTGACTTCAAATTATACTACAGAACTTTTCTAACCGAAACAGCATGGTACTGGCATAAAAACGGAACCACAGACTGAAGGAACAGAACAGTGAACCCAGAAACAAATCCACATACCTGTAGTGAACTCATTTTCAACAAAGATGCCAAGGGCATACACTGCCAGATAGCAGGGTTGATGTGCTCTTCATTTTCATGTTGCTAAGAACTGGCACAGGCTAAGTTCCAAATAAATGTTTGCTGAGATACAATACAAGCCTTAGGGGCTGCTGACACGTGAGGGCTGTTGTCACATAGCAAAGGATCTCAGGCTACTTTGCTTTTTGAGTTCTTGAGCCTACTTTGATGGTTTTTCTTTCTCTTCTCTTCCTGTTAATCTGTCAGGAGATAGTCTGCTTCCTGCCCTGTGTCCAGAAGCCCCACTTTCCTCTTTCCTAAATTACTGTCATTCTGTTGTGTTGTAGAAAATGAGATAGCAAAGCTTGTTGTAATGCTTGCAAAATGAAGTTCTTTGGGGTCTGAGCAAAGGCCTCCAAAAGCTTCTCTTCTGAGCCCAGCGTGTGAACCTAGAGACATTTCCCAGTGACTGCAGGTAGCTGAGATTTCTGGATAATGGCCCTCGAAATAAATCAGGGCATTATTGTAGAATATTAATCCTTAAAACTTTCAAATGAGCAATATGGCCATATCAAAGTTGTGGAGAATCCCTGGGAGTTTTCAAAACTTGAGGAATATAAAAGGTAAGTAAAAAGTAAGAATTTAATACTGTAAATTAACCCTAAAGTAATTCATTCCATGGAAAAGGTTATGAATGAGAATTATGGACAGATAGCATAGGAACATTTATAATTAAATTTACAATGATATTAGGAAAGTCTGTTCACTAAGTCAATCACCTAATCCTGTCAACACTTTTTTTTTTCAGCCATGTGGTTCCCAAGCCACTTCATTCTACTTCATGTTAGAGGATTGTGTATTCCCATGAGATCAGCAAAGTTTTTCTGGAGGTCAAATAATCTCCCCCAGCCACTGGGCCCACAGCCTGTGTGTGTGTGGGGTGTGCCGATTTGGCTGTCTGGCTCTTCTCCTGTGTCCTGAGAACCACCTGCCCCAGGTGGCTGCCTGCCAGGTTGGATCCCCTAGTGAAAAGGCCTGTGGTAGAGGTGTAGCAGCCAGCTCACCACACACGCAGGGAATAAGTGCTGGTCGTGACCAGCGCCTGGTTTGGGGATTGTGGTTACTGCACCAAAACTGACTAATACAAGCATTAAAGGGTATTTATTTACCTGTCTCCTAAGCTTTCCATTATCTTGGCTTCCATGTTTTAGAATGATTTCTGATGTATAAATATTATAGGAAGAGTTAGAGTCATGCATTTATTTTAAGCTTCTCAAATCAATAAATTGTCATTATTATACTTCTCATAAGTGTCATAAAATCTGAATTAAATAGGACCCTGGAGGTGACCTAATCATCCTCATTCTAAGTTCTTCCATAAGATTATCTCTCAGCCTCTGCTGAGCTGTTTTCACTGATATGTGGCAATGCAGACGGGTCCATCGTGGGACAACCCCGATTTGTTGAAAATTCCCCACTGAGAGAGGCAGTTTATCCTCAGCCATAAGAGTGTGAACTTGGCTATCAGACAAGTGTTCGTTTTCTATTGCAGCTTAACAAATTACCACACTCTCAGAAGCTGAAAGCAGCACACATTTATGATGTGTCTGTGGGTCAGGAGAGCTAACTCCTCTGCATGGGTCTCTCAAGGGCCACAACCAAGGCTGCAGGCTGGGGCTGAAATTCTCATTCGAGCTCACAGGCGTGTTGGCAGCATTCATGCAGAACCCGTGGCGGTTGGCTTCTAGAAGGCCGGGAGAGGAATCCCTGATTTCTTGTCTCCCCTTTAGGGAAGGCCTGGCTTGCTGGGTAGGTCAGGCACACCTAGGGCAATCTCCTTGTGGTTGAACTGAAAGTCAACTGAATAGGGACCTTATTTACATCTTCAAAATCCCTTCACCCTCACTGTAGACATTACCTGATCTCGGGAGTGGCATCCTAGCCTGTTCACAGGCCTCCCCACACTGGGGGAGAGGGGCTACAAAAGGTGTATACACCTGGGGTGGACTCTTGGGCTGGCTCAGAAGCCTCCTAGCACACCTGCCTTCAGGACTGACCTCTGCAGACTGTGGCTACATCCAGCTGGTGCTGTGCTTCACCTACCTGCTTCTCAGAGTCTTCAAAGACAGAGACAAAGATAAAGCATCTTCACTGCAGGGCTGTGATGAGGGCTCCCATGCAAAACAGCCCACAGCGTGCTTGGCATGTGATAAACCCTAGCGTGTTTCTAACGTTACCTTGGGTTAGAATCACGTGAATGAGGCCAATCCTTCCCCAGGTAAGATGCTCTGGTATTTGAAGTCAACCGCCAGCTTCACTGGTGTGATTCTGTGGCCACAGCCCCGGGCTCTCCAGGTGCTGTCTGTCCACTGTTTCTTGGAGAAGCCTCACTGTCACTGTTAACCTGTTCAATGTTCTCTAAATGGAACACAATATTTGGGCTGAGACGCACTCTCCTCAGAACAAGAAGGTGCCTGGTCTGCCCTGATGTGGCTTCTCGGGGACGTGGGCAGCGGGGATGTAGGTGGTGAAGCCGTTCTCCTGTATCAGCCAGTGTTGTGCTCAGTTAACCCTCAGGTGCATTTCAAACGAACGATAAAGAAACCTTCCAGATCTGAGTCGGATAACTGCAGGGCTGTCTGGAATATAATTTCTTTGAATGCAGAGAGAGCTCAAAAGTGTGCATTTTGGACAACAAATACGACATGCCCTGACAAGGACAGGCACTCTGTCACCAGCAGCAGAATGCAGGAGGCCTTCAGGACTGGACCATGGAGGCGGGTGCAGCATGAGGCTCAAGCGTCACGTTCGCTGGGTGACCTCACAGCACTGCGGGAGACGCGGGTGTTCTGAGCCTTGATAATCTCCCATTAATTTGATTTTTCCAAGACCTTACAGAACACTGGTTATATTTAGTTCCAGAGGCCTCCAGGAAAGAGATGGCTGCTAACATTTCCATCTTTAAGAAGATGAAGTGGGTTCTTAAACAGATGAGATGATGCTGACTTTCCTTTTTGCGGGGTGTAGGTGCAGGGGTGGTGTGTCCTGGGTGTCAGGTAGGCATCTTTTGTAGGATTCTGGATGTTGCCTTTACCTTGAGGAATAGTATTACAAGTCCCTGCACAAAGGCAAAAGCTCTGGTTGCTATGGCAATAGCCAATCTGAGGAAGCTGTGACCTAAATCATGACTGAGAAAAATAGTACCTTGTCTGTATCATTGCCGCTATCGCTTCCTTGGATTAGGGGAGGCAGCATTTATTACCTAAAATGAACTCTTTTACCTCAGGAAAAGTGAAACAGTGATATTTTTCTGCAGAAACTTTTAGGGAACACAGGTCATAAAAACTGTGCTGCTGCAGAATCAAAGAAGGGGAAGAGGTGGCCCAGGGCTTTCTGCTCCCAGGTGAGGCCCAGTCCCTTTCCCTGCACAGGGACTGCTCCACCTGCCGGGGCCTCCAGGAAGGGCTCCAAGGGCCCCACCTGGAAGCCGGCCACCTGCCCATCCTCACCAGGTGTGCCTGTCACACACCTGGCTCACACAGCGCACACACATGGCACCTCACCTCACATAGACCATGCACACAACACACTAGGCACATGTACACTAGGCACACACACAACACACATCATGCACACAACACGGATCATGCACACACACACGGCACACAACACACACCAGGCACTCAACACAGACCATGCGTACACACACACACACAGGGCACATGCACAGCTCACACAACACACACCAGACACATAACTCAGACCATGCACACACACATGACACACACACACAAGGCACACAACACACTCCAGGCACACAATACAGACCATGCACACAAGCACACACAACACACCGTGTACACACACAACATACACTGTGCACACACAGACCATGCACACACACACACGGCATACAACCACACACCATGCACACACAACACATACCAGGCACACAATACACACCAGGCACATACACAGCACATACAACACACACCAGGCACACAATACAGACCATGCACACACACACAAGGCACTTATCATGCACATACACAACACACACCATGCATGCAGACACATACCATGTAGACACAACACACATAATACACAGCACACAACACATAAAACACAACACACAAAAACCAAAAACACACCACACACACACACCATACATGAAACACACAAACACACTACCTCAAACACCACATATCCCACATACACCCCACACACCACATGCACCACACAGATGCACCATGCATGCACACACCGACACACACACACACACCACACAGACACACATCACACAGTGAGAGCTCCACGTGCTCTCCTGAAGTCCTCTGCATGGCACAGATGCGGTGGTGATCTTGATCAGTTCTATTGAAATCTTCAGTAGAAGGATTCAGAGTGATTGTCACTTTCTGCTCTAGTGAGAAATGCCCACAAGCTCCCTGACTGTGATGCCTCCTCTGGTCTGGCCTGGAGCCTGGTGCCCGGGCAGGAGTGGTGCTGAGCTGGTGAGGGCAGACATCCCCTCTTCCACGGCCTGGCACGCATGGACGTGTGTGTGTGTGTGTGTGTGTGTGTTGGTGAGTTCACTCACCCTGGCACATCAGAACCCACAGTCTCGCTGTATAGCCCCACGTCCCCTTGTTGGTGTTAATTAAGTCACCCCTGACATGGGTTTGGAAATTGGGGCTGAAGTGGAGAACGGCCTTGGTGAAATTGTCCATATCCCTGACCACCTTTGCCTTTTTTATTCTTCCTCAGCCTGAACATCCAGGTGATGAAATCCTGAGTGCCTGGGGACAATTAAGGACATTCGGGAATCAAGGTTGATGTCTATGCTACTCTCAGGGACATCGACAAAAGCTCTCGGCCTGGGAGAGATGATGCTAAAATTGCCTGCCTCCCTAGGCCACCTGGTCTCTCCAACATCTGTCGAGAATCTGGCTCCGAGACTCCAGCAGCTCCAGGGCAGTGAGCACTGCACAGGACGGATGTCAACGCTGCAGACAACTGTGCCACACGGGGTGTGCTCAGGGGAGCTGTGCTGCAGCCTCGTCAGCTTCCAGGCTCTTCCAGGCTGTCCCTGTTCTTAGAGGGACGACTGAAGATGCCTGGTACTCATTTTCTTAACAAGGATTTCCAGTTGCCCAAATTGACGAGACTTTATGCCGTGTCCAGCACAAACAGCGCTTGCAAATTGGTGGTGAGGACATTGCCCTCATTCGCCCTGTGCCGCTCTCAGCACCGATCCTCTGCACCTCAGTCAGCAGAGCTCATGGAGCTGCTCATCCCTCCTCTCACTTTTATCCTCCTTGAACAGCAGGTGGGGACGGTTGGGATTTGTTATAAAAATGGGAACAACTACCCAGGAGGCTGGGGCTGGAGGATAGATTGAGTCCAGGAGGTCGAGGCTGCCATGACCTGGATCACACCACTGCACTCCAACCTGGGCAACAGAGTGAGACCCTGTGTCAAAGAAACGAAAGACAAAAATAGGAACACCATCTCCATTTATTTTTTTTTTGTTACTCCAAAAGCAAAATGAGGGTTTCAGATTTGCTTTGTTTTTTCACCTGGAGGGTTTGACGTGGGCACAATCTTCTTTTCCCCCTCCTCTTCCAGTTCAGCGTCTCCATCCAGTGTGGTCCCCCTGCATCAAGCATAACAGTGCTCCCTGCGGAACAGGGGAGCCATCAGGAATAGGTCCATAGACATGAAGGTGCTAGCCATATTCTCCATCACTTTCACCTCCTCCCTCCCAGCCAGCACTTTCTTGCCCTGTGTCCCACCCTTCAGAACTCTATGGTGGTGGAGCTAATGCCGCCAATCCTCAAACATCCAAGTCGATAATCATTCCATATGTCACTCCTGTGGAGGGAATGTGCATTTTATCATGGTCTCTGAAGCATTCGTATTAGGAATTAAACTCTAGTGCTAAAGGGTCAGGTGCATTCAGTAGTAGGTAAGTAGGCAATGCATGTGGGGAAGGCACAGTTGGCCCCTGGGCTGGTCTCAAATGTGTGGCTGTCCAGGTGATAATATTTCAAAGAGTAGTGAAGGGCCCTTTGTCCTCACTGCCCTGATGCTGTTCTCTGCTATCCTGCCTGAACCAGCCTGGACTTTCAGCGAAGCCCGTGCAAAGACTCCATCCCGAAATGACCACTTTGTCTGGTATGTTTCTGCATTAAGTTGTTGAACAACAGTGCAAGTAAATTAAGGTCCATGAAAAAAAAAGCCATTTGAATGATGAGCTTGCTGCAATAATCTATGTGCACAAAGATACCCAGACTGGCTGGCTCTTTAGGGGTTGGGTCTTCAGAATAAGCATCTGAGTGGCTCAGCCACGTGAGTCTCTCTTCACTGGGCCACCAGCAGGGTGGCCAGGGCAGGAGCTCAAATGCTTTCTGGGAGGGGCTTTTCATGGCTTGTCCCGCCACAACATACAACCACTGGATTTTATGAGATTAGGAAAGGCTTAGACCCTGCTCACCACCGAGGCCCAAAGTAGGAAAGCCACAGCCTGAAAAGGAGGCAGAAGAAAGAGGCAGACCTGGCCCAAGAAGGGACCTCGGCTAGGACTCTGTCCACTATGTAGCCAGGGAGGCTCCTTTCTGCACTGCAGTTGAATAAATGCACGAGTGCGATCCACTAGGACACTGCCCACTACATGGCCTGGGAGGCCCCTTTCCACACCACAGCTAAATAAATGCAGAAGTATGATCCTCTAGCTCTCCATGCAGTGGCCACATGGACCATGGGGCATTTCCAGGGCAGAGGTCCAGGAAAAGCAGTGAGGGCCCATCCCCACCCAGGACTGGGGTCTGATTTCCTGCAGCCATGCCAGTCAGCGTCCCTAACCACTAAGATGGGGATAACACATGGGGTCCACTCACTGGGTGTGTGCTCCCAGCCTTACCACTTTGCTCAACTGTAAAGTGGGACTGATAACCCCATAGGGCTGTTATGGAGATTAAAGGGTTTCATACTTGTAAAGCACACAAAACAGTGCCTGGCACATCACAAGGACCATGGAAGTGTTAGCACAGGCATTCGTGTTAGTGGTACCATGTGCGTTAGCACTATTAGTATTAACATCAGCATTACTATTGGCATTCGCATTAAGATTATTATTAGCATTAGCATTATTTTACTCTTGGTATTAGCATTAGTAGCAATGTTCCTATTAGCATTAGTATTACTAGTGATATTAGTATTAGCACTATTACTAGTGTTACTATTAGCATCACTGTTATTAGCATTAGCACTAGCATTAGTGTTACTATTAGCATTAGCATCACTACCTGTATAATTATATTATTAGAATTAGCATTAGTGTGTGTCGTTATTAGCATTATCATTAGTGTTAGCATTATTACTAGTATTAGCATTAACATCTGGTATTACATCAGCATTAGGATCAGCATTAGCATGGACATTAGTATTAGCACTAGCATTAATAATATTACCAGCATTTGCATTACTATTGGTATTAGCATTGGCACTACTATCAGCATCTAGCATTTGCATTACTGTTGGTAACAGTGTTAGTATTAGCATTAGCATCCATGTTACTATTACCATTGCTGCTGGTGTTAGTATTAGCATCTGTATTGGTATCAGTGTTACTCTTAGCGTCAGCATTACTACTTATATTAGTACCAGCATTAGCACTGGCGTTGGTGATACTATTGGCATTAGTATTGCTATTGGTATCAGTATCAGCACCAGCATGCATGTTAGCATTAGCGTTCTGCATCCTAGAGCAGGGAGAAAGACCCCACGCAGCACGTCAGAACTGGCGGCAACATGTGTGGCTTCTCTTGTGTCTACTGAATTTGAGAGTCACCTGAGGGTTGTCACGGTGGACAGATGCCACACGGGAGACAGAGAAGCCGCATCCCATGTCCCATGGCTGCCCTTATTGGAAGTTCCACCTGTTGTGACCCCTGCCTCTGTCCAATCATCTCTTCTGTTCTCTTTGACTCCTTTCCAGAAGACGCTCCTGCAGGGCCCTCCAAGCTCTGGGGACCTGACTTTATCAGCCTCTCCAGGGAGGACACCTGTTTTCTTTCCCCGTTCCCCGCAGCCCTGCGCGGGTCCTGGTGGTGGCTCTACCTTCCAGGCCGAGTTCGCCTGCAAGGTCTTGGGGGTGCCCCTCGCCCTCCCCAGAATGGCATCACGAGGCCCCGGCCTCCATGCAGACCTGTCCTGTGCCGTTTCAGCTGCCCAAGCACCCCCTGCCAGCGGTGGGGCACATCCATCCCAGGCGGCCGGGACCTCGGGGAGAGCCCCCCCACGCTCCATTTCTGTCCTCCCCGCGGGCTCTGTGGGTGGAATGCGCCGCTTCCCACGTGCTGCCCTTGTCGTTGACATTCTGATGCAGTCTGTAATCAACGCAAGCTTCAGCTCCTCTCATTACTGGCTCTTGAAGGGATTCTTCAGACTCAGCAAGAACAGCCGCCTCGTCAGAGGACAGCATCTGCTCCCCCCGACCCCGCCCGCCGCCCGCGACACACAGGGGGGTGCGCATTTGCATTCGGGTGCTCAGCCCGGGAAGGTGCCCGGGAGGTGCGGCCTGCTCTGCCGCTCCTATCCGGGCTCCGTGGACTCTTCCCCTCACCTGAACCACAGGTGGCTCCTGTCCTGGTTCTGGGTCACGGAGCTGCAGGGTTCTCATGGGGACACTGGGCACTACGGTCCCCACTCCACCTTTACAACATGGAATCTGACCAGAGAATGGGACTGGGGGCAGGAGTGCGTCCTCATAGATGGACGTAATTTAAACCCCACATGTTCCCAAAAAGGACCTATCGCAATGCAATTACAACCCACATATCATGATTAATTAAAAAACTAAACGGACCTTAAGAAATGCATATGTGTGCACACACATGTAAGCACGTCTGGTGGAGGAGAAACGTGCAGAATTGCAACAGGACCAGAAGCCGGCAGGGACACAAGCAAGTGCTGTAAGATCTGACGTGATTTTTAAGACAGGGGCTGTAGGTTCAACTCTGATTGTAGTAACAGCGAAAATGAAAAAGGAGTTGTGACATTTTCCAAAGTTTATTTTTGTTTTGAGCTAAAGTCACACCAGTGGCAAGGTCAAGAAAAGGTGACTGAAGAAGATCTCAGTGCTCAGAAGGGGATGCAAGGTGGGTGCAGCCAGGCGGCAGCCAGGCCATCCTGATCGTCCTACAGTCAGCCAGGCAGATGCAGCCTGGCAGCACCCACAGAGGACCCTGGGATTTCAGGCCAAAGGAATTCGTCAAGGGGAGATAAAAAAGAGACAGCTTTTTAGTGTGGTGGCTTAATGGAGAGATAAAAGCAAAACACCTAGAAGAATAGATGGGTCTGAGCAGCTTGTCCCGAGGCACAGTCGGTGGGAGGCAGAGCCTGGCCTCGAACCTGGATCTTCTGACACTGTGCCCAAAGGGCAATGCCAATCCGAAGCTGCTTCCAGCTGCCATGCCTCTCCAAGCCACACCCACCCCTGTGGTATTTCTCTGTTCCCTGGGTTCAGTCGATGATGATGTCATGGATAGTTGACTTCCACTGAGGTAATTTCTAGTTTTATACTTTCCCACTATGAACATTTAAGGCCCATGAAGAAGGCTTAAGTTACCCATGTTTTCAGCGGTTTTCACAGCTACCTAAAACAAAGAAGAAAGCATCTATAAGTGTTTTATTTTTGGTGTAATTTCGAATTCATCTGTTGCCTCATTTGAGACTAAGAATTAAAAGATTAAAAACAGACTTCCTAAGGGACAGTAACCAGGTAAGCCACAGTGGGTGTTCTTTCCATAACACTGAAAATTTATTTGGTTTAAGAGGCAGACATCTGAAAAATAAACAGAGAAAAGCTCCCTAAGGGGGACCGCAAGGTAGGCTGAAGCAAAAGTTTTCTCAATAAAAACGGAATTTATTTGGTTTGAGAGGCAGACATTGGAGTAGCAAAGGGAGATGTTACAAAAAATATAACCTGTCCCATCACAGAGAAAATTCTGTGCAAGGCATGGCCATTACTCAGAGATCTGCCCTAAATTTATAGAAAATATAGGCCAGAAAGGGATAGAATTGAAACTGAGTTGTTTGTTATTCTCCTGAAGAGGGAAGAGCAGCTAAAATCACCTTGATTAGTTACGAGCCCCTGACGTTCAGTGTAATAGCTGTGCCAATGGGACACTTTATTATTACACTGTCCTGGGTTTCTTTTCTTTTTTTCCCTGCTGTGGGACAATGGCTTGATTAGACTGTATCAGCCCAGAGTCCCCTGCCCAATCAGAATTCAAAAGTTCCTGCTATCAGAGATACCAAAGGATCCATTTCTTCATGTATATAAAAAAATAAACCCACAATTTATATGTTGAGGGCTTTTCTTAGTAACACATGCACATGTAAAAAAATTCAAAAATTGTAAAATTATAGAGCAAAAAAGGATTTTCCTTCCCACTGCCATCCCGTTGCCAACTGGAACCCTTCATGGAGGTGGCTGCTGGGTTCTTCCAGAGATGGGTTACACATACGCAGGTGCGTGGTGGGCACATGGTGGGCACGCACACCAGTGCACGCACTCCCCCCTTACGTCGCATGCTCTGTGTGTCCTGCATTAACAACAGTTATAGCAGAATTTTGTTTCATATAAAAGCATCTAAAATGGCTCCATTCTTCACACCTGTATGACATTTCATTACGTAGTTATAGCGTGACTTGTTTGACCTGTTCCCTCTGCTGTTCTCAATCTTTTGCAATTAAAATCAGTGCTACGTTGAGTGTCATTTTATGTATACCATTCTCATGTATAGGACGAATCATTAGAAGTGGCATGGCAGGGTCAATGGTATGCGAGATTTCAGTGTTTATAGCTCTTACCAGGTTTTTCCCCTCAAAGCTTTGCCTATTTATGTCATTTCTGCACCACAGAGCCCGCTTCCCCAGCTCTTAACAGAATAATATGTCATCAGGTGCTTTAATCTTTGTCTAATTGACAGATTTCTAAGCATTATTTCCTTGTATTTTTAATGTATACTTCTCTTATTCTGAGTTTCTTTTTATATACCTAAGAGTTATTTGGATTTCCTTTTCAATGAAGTACATGCTTGGGAAAATTGCCAATTTTTCTATTGTGTTTTTTGGTTGTTTATTTGAAAAACCCTTTATAGATAAAAATTGTCTCTTTTCTGTTATGTCCTGCAAATATTTTCTATTTTCCTACTTTGAATTGTTTTTTGACTGTATTTCCCCCACTTTTCCTTATAAAGATAATATTTTATATTTTTAAGTATTATACCAATTTTTATGGCTTCTGATTTTTGTATCATACTCTAAAATTTAAAGAAACCACCCCATATTTTCTTAGACTATTCTTATATTTGGGGTTTTATGTGTAAAATTGTATCATTCTAAAATTTACGTTTGTTGAAGAAGTGAGCAGTGCTGTAACTTCATGTTTTTTCTGATGCCAACCCACTTATTACAACATTATTGATGAGACCATTCATCTTTCTCTCTACTGATTTGAATTTCCCCTTTTATTCTACATGAAATTCTATATGTATTTGGTCCTATTAATGGACTTTGTCTTCTGTTACATTGATCTATTTATCTATTCATGTACCAGTGTAATGCAGTTTGATAATTACAGCTTGATTCCTTCCCATTCATTTCTCTTCTGCAAAGTTGTCCTGGCATAATACTTTCTTCAGGTTTTCCTTTCTTTTCTTTTTTTTATGAACTGAATCTACCTGATTTTTTTTTTTTTTGCATCCTTTTATTTTTGAAATTTCTGAGTCACTGTTGAGGTGTGCTTCTTGTGTCTTATATTGGCTGCCATGGTATATTATTAATATACTCTACCTGATCTTTTTCTTTAAATATAGGAGTTTATTACATGTCTATTTCTTAACGAATGGATGCTTGCTTGTAACATTGATCCACATTTGATGTTGCTGTCATCTTCATGTTTGTGTGCCTCTCAAAATAATAATATGTTGAATTCAAATCCCCAATGTGTTGTTGTTGAGAGGTGGGGCCTTTGGGGGGTGATGAGGTCATGAGGGTGGAGCCCTGTGAATGGGATTAGTGCCCTTTTAGAGAACGAGCTTATTTATCCCTCTTGAGCTTCCACCACGTGATGGCACATAGAAGGTGCCACACGTCTATGAGGAATAGGCCCTCACCAGGTGCCGAATCTTCTGACACCTTGATTGTGGACTTCCCAGCCTCCAGAACGGTGAGCAATGAAGTCATGTTGTTTATAAATTGCCCAGTCTCAGGTATTTTGTTACTGCAGCCCAAGACATATGTCAGGCTTTGGATATTTATTGATTCTTTTGTTTCATAGTCTGTCATATTATTTTGTTGTGTGTTTTGCTTTGGTATGTTTTGTATGCTTATAGATTTGTTTTTATTTCTGTAAAGTTTTTTTGAATTATATCTTGAAATATTTTTGTGTCCTGTTATTTTAGTTCTCTTCAGGGATGCTAATGTATGTGTGTCAAGAGCTTTCTTTTGTCTAGCTTTAAAATCTAACGTTCTGTCCCTGTCTTTTTTGCTTTGTGCAGTAGTTCTATTTCATTTTCACTTCTCCGTGTCCCTCACTGTGTTCACAGACATGTCTCATCTCCTTTGTGCTTTTTTTTGATATGACTTCTGGTCTGTGGTGATTTTGTGTTCTGCTCATTTCTGGAATGTCTCCAGCTCCTGATCCATTCTGATGGGGGTCTTAATTTGTGTTCATAACCACTAACTTCATGTGTCACTTCCCTCCCCACCTCAGTTATAGCAAAACTCTACAAATGATTTTCTATCCTTGTATGACCTTCCTCTTCTCCCATTTTCTTTTTAGCTCACTCCAATCAGCCATTTAGCCTTCCACCATTCCATGGAAATTGCTCCTCCTCAAGCCGCCAAAGGTCTGGAAATTGTCCAGTCCTGGGGTAGATTCTCAGTTCTCACCTGACTCCACTTATCAGAGGTTTTCACTCATATGCTCACAGCCTCCTTCTTAAAAGACACATCCATGTGGCCTCCAGGATATCCATCTCTCTATGTTCTCAACCTACTTCACTGGACCTTCCTTCTCAACTTCCTTTTATGGTTCATCTTTTGGCCCCTAAAACTGTCTTGTCCTAGGGCTTCCTTTGGCCCATTTCTCTGCTGTGTGTACCTTCATTCTCTTAGTGATTTCATTTGACCTGGGAGCTATATTATAATACTATAGGCTAAAAGATATGCAGAATCACACGTTGAGCCCACATGTCTATGCTGAAGTCTAGAGTTACATTATCTGCATGCCTTACATCATCATTTGATTGTTTTTTGACATTGCAAACATGATAGATCAGAGGCCTGATCTCCACCCCTTTCCTGCACTCCTCCTTTTGATGTCTTTCCTACTTGGAAAGTGAACCCAAACCACTGGAAGAATGCAGTTCTTGAAACAGTGACCACTCTTGGGCTGTGCCTGGAAAATAAGGTGTTGCCCTGGGACTGCCATTGGTCAAAAGGTCCTGGCAGTGGCAGTGATGGACCAGAGCTATTGGAACAATGCAAGCCTATGCCTTCAACTGCTCAGGTCCAAACTCAGACTTATCCACAACTTCAGTTTTTCATATCTCACATCCAATCTGTCTGCAATTCTTGTCAACTCTACCTGCAAAGTATACCCAAAACTTAACCACATGTAATCATTTCTAACACCACCATTGGGTCCAACCCATTCATATAAAACGAAGCAAACATGTGTCTGATATTTCTGTGATTAAAGTCTGTGCAGACTTAATTGCATGTGCATCATTTCTGTTGCCTTTTGTTCATGGTGTCTTGCTTTCTTGTGCACTTTTTGTTTTTGAGTCTGAGCTCACATGTATTGGAATTTTATCTATGGGGATTTTCTGAGGCCTGGTTTGAAGTTAGGCTCTTGTGGAGAGGATTTTCATTTGCTTCTTCAAATGTCTGGGTTTACTACTAAGCCCAGTTAGCCAAGGACAAAAATGCTGGCTTGAGATTTTATAGACTACTGGATAGCACAAATTTGAAAGACAAACTTGCATGGGGACAGCTTTTAGTTTCGAAAACTCACAAGAGGTATTTTCACCTCTTCTACTCAAGATGGAAAATGCCTGGTCTCCTGAGAGGTATTTTTCCTAAATGATTGGTCTGAAGTCCTTTAATAAGGACAATGAAACTTCATGGGGAGAGTTCCTCTAAACACCTCAGTCTGCCTTGAGCACCGTCCTCTTTCCTCCAATCCTGAGAGATGAGAGGAACCAAAGGTCAAGTCCACCTGGTTTATCAAGTCCAGAATTAGTTTCTGTCTTATTCTTTCTTCTCTATTAGGCCTGATGGACCAAGAGGTCACTGGCTGATGCCCCCATCCGTGAGCCCTCTGGCACCTGCCTGAGACACTCCTACCCTCATTCCTCTGCTGGCTCAGTAGAGCCATTTTTTAAGGGCTGCTGCTCACTCTTTTGGGCATGATAACGGCCCCATCTCTGGATCCTGTAACCCTG
Source organism: Trachypithecus francoisi (assembly GCF_009764315.1). NCBI lineage: Eukaryota > Metazoa > Chordata > Mammalia > Primates > Cercopithecidae > Trachypithecus > Trachypithecus francoisi. Next base: position 3,104,498 of record NW_022681469.1, read on the forward strand.
TCTGCTTTTCAATTTCTAATTCTGCGGTAGTCCTGTCTCTTAAGTGAGATCTGTCTCCTGATTCTTCCCAGTCCCCCTTTATACTGCCATTTGTGAGCAGAACATCACACTTCACAAGAAGATCCTGAGTTGTGGCATGGAATAGCTTGAACTTTGCTTTTCAGTGGCCGGTGATGACCTGAGCCCTGCGCTGACAGAAGTTGCTTGACCATGACGGGTTTGTAATGTGGTGCTTTGTAATCTCACATGGCATTCCAACAAAGGCCCTGTGGAGTTTCTTCTGTGGTGACTTACGTATACTCATGAAATTTATACTCAGAAAACAGAATGAGTATCTGAAGAATATCCCATGACAGTCCCAGAAACAGCAAACCCCTGCTGACAGTCATTTCAGATAGAAACCAAAGAAGCAATCACATGTGTCTTACCCTGGGGATTCCATGCCATGTTTACCTCACAGTGGCCTGTTCTTTTCCAGAGCTTTGGAAGGTAGTTGAAGAAAGAAAACATATCGATCACGGTTTTAAAAAGAGATAGGGCAAAAAACTAGAAAAAAAAAAAGCGCTATACTAAAAAAAGCCAGGAACATTGTGAAACACTGTGCATGCTTTACAGTTGTCTTCTGTGATTTATATTCTGTGGCACACATTTCTGCTGTTGGTAGGTCTTGAAAGATGGCTCTGTTTAGGCAACTGTATAGAGATGACTGGCACTTGGATTTGCTTCAATATAAGCCCTTGAAAATGAGTAAGCAGAAGCCTTGTTGTTGTTATTTTTATATTATTATTATTATTATTATTTATTTTATTTTATTTTTTTGAGACGGAGTCTTGCTCTGTTGCCCAGGCTGGAGTGCAGTGGCTGGATCTCAGCTCACTGCAAGCTCCGCCTCCTGGGTTTACGCCATTCTCCTGGGCTGGGACTACAGGCGCCCGCCACCTTGCCCAGCTAGTTTTTTTGCATTTTTTATTAGAGGCAGGGTTTCACCCTATTAGCCAGGATGGTCTCAATCTCCCGACCTTGTGATCTGCTCGTCTCAGCCTCCCAAAGTGCTGGGATTACAGGCTTGAGCCACCACGCCCGGCCTATTTTTATATTATTTTTAAGCTGACTTCTGGGACATATTTCTATGGAGCCTGAAGTTTTGTGGCACGTAGATGAGGAAATGAATGGTTGTGTCAGGCTCTTACCACCTTCTCCTCCTCTTCCAAGCTGGTGCACCTTGTCATTCAGCTGGGTCACACAAGCCCTGGTGGTGAAATTCGAGGTTTAAAAAAAGGGAAGGGTCACTTCTCAAAGATTCCAGGCAGGACCAGTGCTCAGTCAGTTCATGAAGTGGTCTGATTTTCTTTGGTACCCTTCATCTCCTCTCTTTTTCTCTTGTTCTACTGTCTTGCCACATCTTCTAATTCCTAAGGATGTACCAGCTACTTTTGCCATGTATCTCACCAATGTTTTCCTAATATTGCATATGAGTAGCTAATTTCTATCAGAATTTCTAGATAGATACAGGAACTTTGAGCTGAGCTTCTCCTTTCTTTGACTCTGATGGTAAAACAGGATAATAAGCACCTATTTGCAAGTACCAGGTAAAACAGGAGGATTCTAAGAAATGAATAGCTCATAAACTGAATATTCAATAGGATTTTGCTAGTGCACAAGGTTGCATAACCTATTAAAAGTATGAATGAAAGAGAAATGCCTTGGTTTCAACTTGGCCATTCTCCCCTCTGCCAACTTATGAAAAACGGAGCTCAACGTTAGTTACTGAACACATAAATATTATGCCTGTAGTTTCTCCTTCTGAAAAATAATTGTGTTGAAAAATGTAAAGATTCATTGCAGTCACAACCTCTATTTAGTTAGTTGGAGTGGATTAGTAACCTATGACTACATAACAAATTACCATAAACTTTGTGACCTGAAAGAACATTTGTTATCTCATAGTTTCTATGGATCAGGAGTCAGGCATGGCTCAACCAGATCCTCTGTTTCTGGGTCTCACAAGGCTGTAGCCAAGGTGTCATCCAGGGCTGTGGTCTCATCTGAGACTCGACTGGGGAAGGATCTGCATCCAAGCTCACTCACACGGCTGTTGGCAGAATTCAGTTTCTCACTGCCTGTTGGCCAGAGACCATCCTCAACTTTTTTCCAGGAGGGCTTCTCCAACATGACAGTTTGCTTCATGAAAGCATGCTGGACAAGAAGTCCAGAGAGAGAGTGCCACAGAGATGGAAGTGACAGTCTTTTGTCACCTCCTCACAGAAGTGACATCTCATCAATTTTGTCTTATTTTTCTCGTTAAAAGGAAGTCTTTAGGTGCAGATCACACTTAAAATAAGGGGATATCACAGAGACGTGAAGAGAAGGGGTCTTGAGTTACTGAAGATCATCTTGGAAAGACATCTGCCACAGCAAGTTCTGCCTGCATTTCACCCCAGTTTCTTGTTCTTTAGCAGTTTTCATCTGGTCCTGGAAAGGCAAGGCAGCCTGCTCCTCGATGCCTTGGAACCCTCTCATGAGAACAGACACTTTGGGCTTTTCCTTCCTGCCTCCCTCAGTCCAGGAGTGGGTTGAGAGGCAACAAGAAGCTAAGGAAGTGTGAGTCCAGTAGCCCCACTGCCTCAAAGCAAGCCCAGGAATGCCTTGTCACCATCAGAACAGGTTCTCAGTGTTTGAAACAAACGCTTTAGCCTTGGCACAGGGCTGGGGATTTTATGTACCCCAGTAATCCCCATAAAGTCCTGTGTCTTTAATTACACAACCCACAGAAACTCTTAAAGTGGATGATTAAATAGGAGATAATTAATGACTTTCCATGGAAACCTGCTCATTTGCCAGTGGAAATCATTGGCTAGAGAGTTGCCTGAGTGCTCATGCTGGCTAGAAAGTCTGCGTCCTAATCTTCCAAAAGGCTGGGAACCTCCTGCTTCTGAAGCCCCTGGCATCTTACCCCTGCTGCACCCAGGTTGAGCATCCCTGTGTGACTCCATGGGCTGGTCTCCCCTGGGAGAGACCGTGAGGCCTCTGGGGCTCCAGGCTGATGTTGTCACTGCTCCACTACGTTGTCACTGCTCCACTAACAGCCCAGTGGGAGGGGGATGTATTGTTGCCACAGCACACACCAGGAAGCAGAAGCCGGGGCATGGGGCTTGCCAGGGAGTTGCCCTGTTCCCCACAACCCAGAAAACCCTTGAGCAAACTTTTCACTGATAATGGCTTTGCTTTAGACTTTGGAATTGAGCCTTTACCTGTGAAAAGCTTAGCCTACTTCTCAACCAATGGAAACAATTGTGTGTGTGTGTATAACAGACAGTGAGAGAGAGAGACAGAGAGAGAGAGAGAGAGAGATTCAGATGTAGAGAAAGATGGAAGACGTAGAGAGAGATAGAGATGGAGAGACAGAATCAGAGACAAAGACAGAAAGAGGCAGACATAGAAAGGCATAAAGACAGAGAGAGCAGAGACAGAAAGAGACAGAGTCAGAGAGAAAAAGAGGCAAAGACACGGATACAGAGATAGAAAAACAGACAGAGAGATGCAGAGACAGAGGAGAGGGGGAGGAGAGGAGAAGGAGAGAAAAGAGAAGAGCAAGTGAGAATACAAAATAAGATGGTTGTTGCCAACCTGTGGTGTTTTATCCCAGCATTATCACTGACACTGATAAAGGGTGAACCAATGTTCCTGAAAACAGCCCCGGGGTGGTGCAGCCCCTCCTGTGAGTAGCTGGCTACAGTTGGCGTTGCTCCAAATTAAAGGGCAATTGTGACACAATTGAATGTATCGCTGTTACAACGAAAGACAAATGCACCAAGAATCAGAAGCAAAGGAGAAGCAAAGGTGTCTGCATATGATTCTTCTGGAGAACAGCCTATTTTTTTCACTCATAGCTATTATCCTAAATGGGGCCTCTTAGTACATGGAAGTCAAGAAACAGTAAAGGTTTCACATAAATGTGACAAATCAACACATTACACTCTGATAGACATTTGCCCACTGGTTCAATAACATAACTTCCTAGGCAGTTACTCCTTACTACTTTGTGGTTGATCAGCAGAGTTGCTGATTTGCAGACTTAAGTTGTGATGACATTTTTAATAAGGCTCCTGCTGAGTTTTTGCTCAGAATCTTAATTCTGGCTCAGAGGAGTCATGTTAATACAATCAGCTGAAATGCCCTTCCCTGCAGTTAGGCCTGTCCCCACGGTTGGGCCTGTCGTGCTTCCTGCACAGCCTGTGTCCTGTGGGTTCGCTTGGTCATTGTTGCCTTCTCGTAGGAGGAGTGAATGATCCGGCCTCAGCACCATCCACTAAGTTGGAAGCTGGAGGGAATTTGCCTTTCTTCTTGCCTCAAGCCCCCCGGGTCCTGAGCATTTGACCCTTTCTACAAGCAGAGGAAAGCCGTGCACAGAGCAGCTTCTGCAAAAACCCATTGTGCTTCTCCTCCCTGTTCACTAATCACAGCTTGGCCTACTGCAATTCAGGATGAGGCCTGAACATAGGGGCTACCAGGTAGCTTCTAGGCAGTACCCATGGTGTGGGTCCAGGGGAAGCGGGGGAAAGCTGGTTTTCAAATGGAAACGAGATTTGAGTCTAGTTATCCCCAGTCACCCGGAGTATATTGAGCACTAGTTATGTGCAAGGCACGAAGCTTTGTGGCCAAAGAAAATAAGTCTCTGCCCTCAAGCAGATCTTAGAAATGGAGGAAATCCTATGTAATGGGAAGATGCTACTCATTGTTATGTCTGGGGCAGGCTCTTTTCTGGAACTAGCACAGGGCCAGTGTCCCCATCCAGGTGCACAAGCCTACCAGGATTGCCGCAACCAAGTCCTGCAGACTGTGGGGCTTGGACAACTGGAATTCCTTCTCTCACCATCCTGGAGGCCAGAAGTTCCAGATCAGGGTGTCAGCAGGGTTGGTTTCTCCTGAGGCCGCTCTCCTGGGCCTGCAGATGGCCGTCTTCTCCTGGTGTCCTCTCTAATGTGTCTGTGTCCTCATCTCCTCTTCTTAGAAGAGTACCAGTCATATTGGATTGGGGCCACCCTAATAAGCTCATTTCACCTTAATAACCTCTTCAACATCCTCATCTCCAGATACAGTCACATTCTGTGGCACTGGGATTCAGGACTCCAGCATATGGATCTGGGGATAGGGTGGGATAGAATTCTGCCGTAATGCCAGGCTTTTTTTAAGATGAGGAGGTGTTTAGAGGCAGGGAAAAAGAAGTAATGTTTGTGGAGCAACAGATAACAGGAGCAGAGGCAGCAGGGTGGACGGTACACAGTGTGCACCGGGGGCTGCCCTGTCCAGAGCCCAAAGCCCACTCCAGCAGAACCGGGACCTTGCTGCAGCCTCCGATAAAGAAAGGTTTTCTTTTGCAACCAAATCATCTTTCAGAGGAAAGCCTTAATAAATAGGTTCAGCATAGTTTGATACCCATTTATAAGAAGATACTAAAACAAAAATTAAAGGTAAAACATTTATTATATCAACATATAATCTGTTTGTAATTTAGACTAATGACAGTCTTGAAACCTGTCATTTTTAGGCCAAAGTCAATACCAACATTAAAGAGGGGAACATGATCAATCCAGGTGTTTCCTTTAGCAGGACGATCTCAGCAGGGAGGGCCCTGCATTTCAAAGTTGTTTAGAGGATGCTTAAACCACGGGCTTTGTGCCCCGTGCAGAGACCTGGCTGATAAGAATTCTACAAGTCAAATCCTCGCTTCCATGAACTCAGCTGCCTTCTGCCTGTGCTGGAACCCCCTTGCATTTTAAAAAGTATTTTAAAAGTATGCGTGTGCTAACAGCTAATAGCTGTGAGAGATTACATGGCTCTGAAATGTACAGAAAACACATGTATTTTCAGAAGCCACAGGCCAGTCCCTGAGGGGTAGAAGTGGTCAGTGTGGCAGTGGACCCAGCCCTATTTTTCCTACCAGTGTCTTCGCCCTGTTCTAACCTTCAGAACTGTTTTATGAGCATGGTTGCTTTGTATACCATGGGTGCATATGTGTTGTGTGTGTGTATTTGTGCTATGCACATACCACACAGCCATCTCTGCACATGCGTCATTACACACAGTGTGTGTGGCGTCATCTATGCCGTGTGTGCGTGTGTGTCTATGAATTCCAGGTTATCTCGGCCTCATTTCACCAGCAGTTGAGATGACGGAGATTAAAATGTCAAAGCTCCGAGCTGATGAGTGGGTTCTCACGGTGTACATCACCTGTCTGTTTTGACAGTCTTTGGCTGTTAAGAGTGATTAATGGAAGGCATCACAGAAAGGAACATCTCTCAATTCTGTCCCATTCTTTGCAGCTAATAGCCCCAGTATACGAAAATGTTAATGTATGGCTCCCGGGGAAGCGTCACCGATCCTAATATTGTTACTGTCGTGGTAACGTCCATGAAGCTCGTGCTGGAGCTGGAGGAGCTGGGGCCTACAGCACGGGGTGGAGAAAAGTCTGATGCCTCTGCCTCGGTACCAAGAGGCTTGCACCCCAATGTCCTCTCAGCATTTGGGCGTTTGAGAGGAGCAGGGAAGAGGGGCTCTGTGAGAAGAGCAGGGAGACAAGAGGAGTCTGGGAGGGGAGTGCTCAAGAAAGAAGATGAAAGCTGGGGACAGAACAGATGTGCCAAGTATTCACCCAAACCAGAGGGCAGCAGGACATTCGAGAGCCGCCATCCTGCTCTTCGGAGATGCATTTGCACTTTGTGCCTTTCTTGGAAAAGTCAAGTTGTCATGGAGTCACCAGTGCCCCTGGTACAGGGCTGTCTTCACAACACCCCAGAGTGCTTGCCCCGAATGCCTGCTCACCATGTTCACACGCTCTGGAGACAGCACACAGCCTATGACTCGCCATGTTCACGCTCTCTACAGACAGCACACAGCCTGTGGCTCACTGTGTTCACACGCTCTGGAGACAGCACACAGCCTCTGACTCGCCACGTTCATGCTCTCTACAGACAGCACACAGCCTGTGGCTCACCGTGTTCACACGCTCTAGAGACAGTACACAGCCTGCAGCTCGCAATGTTCACACTCTCTGTAGACAGCACACAGCCTGCAGCATGCCATGTTCACACACTCTGCAGACAGCACACAGCCTGTGACTCACCACGTTCACATGCTCTGGAGACAGCACACAGCCTGCGGCTCGCCACATTCACACGCTGGCCGTGTTCACGTGCTCTGCAGACAGCACACAGCCTGTGGCTCACTGCGTTCACATGCTCTGGAGACAGCACACAGCCTGTGGCTCACCACGTTCACACGCTCTGGAGACAGCACACAGCCTATGACTCGCCGAGTTCATGCTCTCTACAGACAGCGCACAGCCTGCGGCTCGCAATGTTCACACTCTCTGCAGACAGCACACAGCCTGCGGCTCACCGTGTTCACACGCTGGCCGTGTTCACGTGCTCTGCAGACAGCACACAGCCTGCGGCTCACCGTGTTCACACGCTCTGGAGACAGCACACAGCCTATGGGGTCACTCTATTAGGACCCTTTTCTCCTTGGATTTTCCTGAGTTCCCTCTCCTGTGTGCCTCTTAATCCTCAAGCTTATTAGACAAAAAGGAGCAGGAAGAAATCCTAGGCATATGTGAAGGCAACTCCTCTCTTTTCCCTGGGTTTTCTGTGGCCTCTGCTGGAGCACTGGGTCAGGAGCAGTGTCTGCTTCTGCGGCTCAGCCTGACTTCACCCCGGCAAGGAGGGGCAGGCAGAAGCCGTACAGGTTACAGGAAGCATCCTCAGAGACCCAGAGGGACAGGTGTGGGAAAATCAAACTGTCTACAAGATTGGTCACAGTTTATGAGGAAATTGTTCAACAACAACAGTACCTCCAGCCCAGCTTCTCTGTGAAGGAGTGTGCCATCTGAAGCTCATGAGGTAGGTGCTGCTGTCGTCCGAGCTGGACTCATGGGTGTAAGTCAGCCTGATGCTTAAAGGAAAGGCGAAAGCCTCCGGGATCCCCTGGGACCCACTGGAAAGGGTGCACAGAATGGAATAAATAGTGAAGACCAAAATAAAAGGACCTTAAGGGGATGGGGGGGACATCAAAGTCTGCAAAGGAGACCAAGGAGAAGCAGGAGAGTTGGAAGTCCTGGTACCATGGGACAAGGCGGGGACCCTGGAGAGGAAGTGGCAGGGCCCATGTGTCACTGTGGGGTAGGAAGAATCACAGGCTCCGAGGATGCAGCCCCGAGACCTCCTGCTGCCGAGGACCTCTTCCCACTCCATGCACCCTGCAGACTGGGGACCTCCTCCTGCTCCATGCTCCCTGCAGACTGAGGACCTCCTGCTCCATACTCCCTGCAGACTGAGGACCTCCTCCTGCTCTGTGCTCCCTGCAGACTGAGGACTTCCTCCTGCTCCATGCTCCCTGCAGACTGGGGACCTCCTCCTGCTCCGTGCTCCCTGCAGACTGGGGACCTCCTCCTGCTCCGTGCTCCCTGCAGACTGAGGACCTCCTGCTCCATACTCCCTGCAGACTGAGGACCTCCTCCTGCTCTGTGCTCCCTGCAGACTGAGGACTTCCTCCTGCTCCATGCTCCCTGCAGACTGGGGACCTCCTCCTGCTCCGTGCTCCCTGCAGACTGGGGACCTCCTCCTGCTCCGTGCTCCCTGCAGACTGAGGACCTCCTGCTCCATACTCCCTGCAGACTGAGGACCTCCTCCTGCTCTGTGCTCCCTGCAGACTGAGGACTTCCTCCTGCTCCATGCTCCCTGCAGACTGGGGACCTCCTCCTGCTCCTTGCTCCCTGCAGACTGAGGACCTCCTGCTCCATACTCCCTGCAGACTGGGGACCTCCTCCTGCTCTGTGCTCCCTGCAGACTGAGGGGACAGTGGAGCAGTGCTCCTTCTGTGGGACCTCAGCCAGGATACAGCACCCCCCTTGACAACTGCCCATCTGCTGACACATGTGGCAATGAAAGTGGCACCCAAAGGAACCTGAAAAACAGCCAGCAACTCGTCAGAAAGAGAGCTCACTTCTCAGACACGTAGGCAGATGTCTTCCTGAGGGCATGTAAGAGTTAAGCCTTCAGAGTGAGACCAACCTCAGTCTGCAGGCTGCTTCTGTTGATCTCCAGTTATGTGACCTTGAGCAAAGTCTACCAGATTCAGCTTTTCCTCTAAAAAGCAGGAAGAGTGACGCTGCCACTCAGCGCTGCTGCAGGGACTAAGCCAGATGAAGCAAGCGAACATGAGGGATAGTCTAATACACAACGTTTGCTCAATATACAGGTACCTACAATTTAGGATAACAGAGGAAAAAAAGGTTCAGATAAAAAAAAGCAGAAACTACTCTGCCACAAGACTGTGCCTTTGAACACTTAGCTAAAAGTTGAAGGATATTTATCAAATATGTAAATGTACACAATGAACATGTTGCATATTTAATCCAGTTTCAACAAGATTGCAAGAGCTTTAAAGATTGCCAGATCTTTATGCATGAATTTCACTTAAAGCCATTTACAGTAAGAAAGTGATCAGAAGTGCAGAAAATGATTTCTGAGAGTGTTCATTGCAGACTGATTAATACTATGCAAAGATTTGGAACAACCTATATCCAACAATAAGAGTTTGGATCATTTTATTTCCTTGATTATACTTTTCTCTCTTTCTAAAATTCCTATTAGAAATAAAGGAGGACTATTAAAATGACTCAGAAGTCTATAAAAATGACTAAGCTGTGACAAGAAGAAATGGAAGATGAGTTCATACTGTCTTCTGTAGTTGGGTCCAAAAAGTTAACTCTGTTTAAAAAATAAGAGAAAAACACTTTAAAATATCATTTTGTGAGAGATTTTGTTTTCACTGACCTCGATAGGAGTTGTCAATGAGAGGTAAGTTCCCCAGGAATATTTCCTTTTTTTTTTTCTTTTTTCCATTTATTTATTTATTTATTTTTATTGTACTTTAAGTTCTAGGGTACAAGTGCACAATGTGCAGGTTTGTTACATATGTATACATGTGCCATGTTGGTGTGCTGCACCCATTAACTCGTCATTTACATTATGTGTATCTCCGAATGCTATCCTTCCCCCGTCCCCCTCCCCACAATAGGCCCCGGTGTGTGATATTCCCCTTCCTGTGTCCAAGTGATCTCATTGCTCAATTCCCACCTATGAGTGAGAACATGCGGTGTTTAGTTTTCTGTTCTTGTGATAGTTTCCAGCTGCATCCATGTCCCTACATGATGGTTTCCAGCTGCATCCATGTCCCTACAAAGGACATGAACTCATCCTTTTGTATGGCTGCATAGTATTCCATGGTGTGTATGTGCCACATTTTCTTAATCCAGTCTGTCACTGATGGACATTTGGGTTGATTCCAAATCTTTGCTATTGTGAATAGTGCCGCAATAAACATATGTGTGCATGTGTCTTTATAGCAGCATGATTTATAATCTTTTGGGTATATACCCAGTAAGGGGATGGCTGGGTCAAACGGTATTTCTAGTTCTAGATCCTTGAGGAATCGCCACACTGTTTTCTACAATGGTTGAACTAGTTTATAGTCCCACCAACAGTGTAAAAGTGTTCCTATTTCTCTACATCCTCTCTAGCACCTGTTGTTTCCTGACTTTTTAATGATTGCCATTCTAACTGGTGTGAGATGGTATCTCATTGTGGTTTTGATTTGCATTTCTCTGATGGCCAGTGATGATGAGCATTTTTTCATGTGTCTGTTGGCTGTATCCATGTCTTCTTTTGAGAAGTGTCTGTTCATATCCTTTGCCCACTTTTTGATGGGGTTTTTTTTTTTTTCTTGTAAATTTGATTGAGTTCTTTGTAGGTTCTGGATATTAGCCCTTTGTCAGATGGGTAGATTGCAAAAATTTTCTCCCATTCTGTAGGTTGCCTGTTCACTCTGATGGTAGTTTCTTTTGCAGTGCAGTAGCTCTTTAGTTTAATTAGATCCCATTTGTCAATTTTGGCTTTTGTTGCCGTTACTTTTGGTGTTTTAGACATGAAGTCCTTGCCTATGCCTATGTCCTGAATGATATTACCTAGTATTTTTTTCTAGGGTTTTTATGGTTTTAGGTTTAACATTTACATCTCTAATCCATCTTGAATTAATTTTCATATAAGGAGTAAGGAAACGATCCAGTTTCAGCTTGCTACTTATGGCTAGCCAATTTTCCCAGTACCATTTATTAAATAGGGAATCCTTTCCCCATTTCTTGTGTTTGTCAGGTTTGTCAAAGATAAGATGGCTGTAGATATGTAGTATTATTTCTGAGGGCTCTGTTCTGTTCCATTGGTCTATATCTCTGTTTTGGTACCAGTACCATGCTGTTTTGGTTACTGTAGCCTTGTAGTATAGTTTGAAGTCAGGTAGCGTGATGCCTCCAGCTTTGTTCTTTTGACTTAGGATTGTCTTGGCAATGCAGGCTCTTTTTTGGTTCCATATGAACTTTAAAGAAGTTTTTCCCAATTCTGTGAAGAAAGTCATTGGTAGCTTAATGGGGATGGCATTGAATCTATAAATTACCTTGGGCAGTATGGCCATGTTCATGATATTGATTCTTCCTATCAATGAGCATGGTATGTTCTTCCATTTGTTTGTGTCCTCTTTTATTTCACTGAGCAGTGGTTTTTACCATCGTCTCAGCCCAAAATCTCCTTAAGCTGATAAGCAACTTCAGCAAAGTCTCAGGATACAAAATCAATGTGCAAAACTCACAAGCATTCTTATACACCAATAACAGACACACAGAGAGCCAAATCATGAATGAACTCCCATTCACAATTGCTTCAAAGAGAATAAAATACCTAGGAATCCAACTTACAAGGGATGTGAAGGACCTCCCCAAGGAATATTTCTTAAAGCCTATTATCTACTCTTCATTTTTGATGACCAAGGCCGTTCATAACATATCTCAAGAATCACATCATTTCTGGCATAGAGTTGTAGGAGAAGCATCGATAAGGAGCCTGAGGAGGTGGAGAAGCCAGGTAGGGATCCTGGGACCTGTGCCACAGAGATAGTTGAAAGATACCCTGGAAGAGAAGATACAGAGAGGATGGGAAAGGTGTCTTCAAGGGCTAGAAGGGCCTTTGTCAGGCTTCTCCTGTCTGTCTCAAGCTGGAAGCCTCCAGAACTAAGGGTAGAAAGCCGTGTGGAGGGGAGTTTGCTGAGCATGATGCTGGCTTCCTCAGCAGGGATCACCAGGGAGGGTGGGACAGCAGGAGCCCAGAGGCCTTGGGTTCCTCTCTGGGAAGCATGGGAGTATTTTTCAGGTTTAGCCTTCCCTAGTTCCTGTGCCATGTCAACTATTGTCTCAACCCTCCATCCCCTTGACCACAGCAAATGGCCAGGGTGAGTGATGCTGACACGCTTGCTTCCCAGCTTCCAGGCCTGATGGGTGGCAGCCGGGTTGGGTAGAAGCAGCTATAAGAGCAGAGAGCTGCTCAGAAAGACAAAGGGGTTCTAGAACATTGACAGAAGGTCTTTATCATCCAAGGTCACTAAGCACTGGGAAAAGGTCGCTCAGAAAGAATTCAGTTAAAACATAGCCAATATGTTTTAGTAAATATTAAAAAAAAGAGTCAATTGGAAATTTAGGAAAAATAGGAAGCTAACAATATGAAGATATATTCCTCTTTTCTAGTCAACAAAACATGCTATCATTGTGATTATGTGCCAATTTTTAAAGTAATAAATGAACCAAGTGTTGACTAGCTATGTCATAATCTTCTGTATACAGTTGCAAGGTAGCATTATATAGTATCCCGTACTTCACATTTGAATTTCCTGACATCATCAAAAGAGCATCTTTTTTTAACATACAACAGCAAAATCAAGAGTAGCATCAATTTTACCAAGAGGTTCTCTTAAAACTTCTTAAATCAGTCTCTTCCGAGTGCATATTTTATAATCATCTTGTAAATGTCTTCTCTCCTGTTGTTCATAGTTCAAACTCTGCCGTATCCTCCTTTGTGAGCTGTGTCCATTTGCTTAGAACGTGGAGAGTTCTACGTCCCTTTCACTGACTTGGAATCTGCCATGTTGTGTCACGCTCTCAGCGTCTCCTTGGAACTGACTCCTGTTGCATTTGCCTTGTGTTCTTGGATGTTTGCAACCTCAGACTGTTGCTGACTCACTGGCCAGGGGAGACTTTGACCTCATGGACAGAAGAATGGAGGCTACATATTTTAAGCATTAAGTTCACGAGTGAACGTTTTAATCCTCCGATATTTCCTTGTTCTGTCTGCAGGTTCACAATGGAAGGAGCTCAGATGCTGAACATGGGGGAATCAGGACCATTTATTTCACCTTCAGGTGGGGCGGGCATTGGAGACTCAGAGACAGACAGGACCTCGGGTGAAGGAAACCTGTTCTGTTGATGGAAGACAAAAGCTATTTCCAGTGGGGTTCACTCTTCCTTCTACATTTGAAATCCTTGGGACGAGATGTGTTTCAGAATTCAGAGTGACTCCGGTTTTAGAAAGGTGGTAAGGTGCACACAGTGAAGATTATGCAACAAACCCAGAGAGGAGTGCCCCCGAATCAAGCACATGAATTCTTCTGCAAAGAAACCTGAATCTTCACATTAAGTGGAATAAATAAAGACTAAAAATAGTCCCATGTCAGTTCAGAACAGGATTCACCATAGGAATGAGAATGTTCAGTGCTTAGGGTGACAAGCTCGGGCTTCAGGGTGCAGGTTTGTGAACTGGACTGCATGTTGCATTTGAGGACCTTGAGGTGAGAGGATCCTGTGATCTGTTCATATCTATGCAGCTCGCGGTGGAACTTGTGTTCCAACCCAGGTCTTCTGTCTCTGACTCCGGTGAGTTCTCTGCCACACCCACCTCTTGGGGTCGTATTGACTAAGATGGGTCCATAACTCTCACTGCAGTGGGCACTCGGGGGAACCCTGGAAAGTCACAGAGAAGAACCACCAGCACAACTGCGTCTTGGGGAAAGCACTTTGTCTGTTTGTTTCAGCTGTTCAACAAGTCCTGAGCTCCTGTACGATGAAAATGTTTCTTCATCTCTGACACTTCTGTGGGGCTTAGCATACAATGCTGTGTTATATCGTGAGTTATCAACAAACATTTCTGAAATGAATGGTCCACTGAGCTGGGAGAGAAAAGCCAAGGGAGGATTTTAACACAGAGGGCTTTCTAACTGGGACTAGAAACTGGTGACTCCATGTCCACTAGGAATAAAACAGAATAGGAGAGAACTGAAATACGAGGTTACAAATCAACAAGAATTCCCCATTTTAAAAAGAGAGAGAGATGAAAGATCTACAGGGTCTGTGTGTCAGACCCTGATGTCTCACCTCTCAGAAGGGTCTTCCTAGACTTCAGGCCCCAACTGTTCTGGCAATTCCAAGAACAGGAACATACCAGGGCGTATATTTCTCACAGAGCTTCAGGGGCTGGGGTAGCTGAGGGCAGGAGGGTGGGGCCTTCATCTGTAGCGTTTGCTGGTTTCCACACTAAATCCTCCTGCCAGGACCAGTGTCACTTAAACTGGCTTGGCAAATTCTTGCACATTTCACACTCAGCTGTCTCCAGTCAGCCTCACACACCACTGTGACCTCTTTAAATCTTAAGGGTTTTTGTTTGTTTTGAGACAGAGTCTCGCTCTGTCACCCAGGCTGGAGTGCAGTGGCACGATTTTGGCTCACTGCAACCTCCGCCTCCTGAATTCAAGTGATTCTCCTGCCCCAGATCCCAAGTAGTTGGGATTACAGGCGTGTGCCACCACAACCAGCTGACTTTTGTATTTTTAATAGAGGCACAGTTTCATCATGTTGGCCAGGGTGGTCTTGAACTCCTGGCCTCAAGTGATCCCCCCGCCTTGGCCTCACAAAGTTCTGGGATTGCAGGCGTGAGCCATAGTGCCCAGACCTAAATCTCAAGTTTAGGGAGGCATTGCCCAAACAGGGGAGCCATCCCTGAGGCATACATAGTATCTGAAGTAGCATACACAGTATCTAAAATGAATACGCTGGCTGAATCTGTGTCAGCAAGGACTCCGAATCCTGGACCTCTGGTCAATACTGAAGACATGCTCATGAAGGAAATGGGTGAACAAACACCAGCAATGGCGAGGACCATGCCAACCCCACTTCACATTTCCACAGATCTTTACTTTTAAGGCACTTACACAGCTGTTAGATCATTGGACATCCTCACATCTCTATGAAAGGCACAGAGTGGTTATTTATTATCATCATTTGCAGATAAGGACATGAGACAGAAAGATTAAATGACTTGTCTAAGATCACACAACGCATTAGTTCCAATTAAGCACAGATGTCGGATTTTCTATTTCCTGATTCTTTTCCTAATTCTGCCTCCCCCCTCCCTCCCCAGCTCCCAACAGGGCTAAATAAGTCATTCTCAAGAGGAGTTTCACTTGGATTTTAATCAGAAAACCTCTTTTACTTCCCAGACATGATACTTTCTGGCTGCTCTGCGAGGAGGAGAGTGTCTGTGCTGGTGATCTGAGCTGCAGACGGGGCATCCAGGTTTCACAGGCCGTTTCAGATCCAGCATTTCCCACCCCTCCTGCAGGTCCACGAGCAGCAACCAGCAGCTGGAACGAGGCCCTCACTCAGGGTCTCTACCGACTCCTCATAGACTCAGCTTCTGGCCCCATGGCACAATCCAAGCCCTGCAGCAGGGAGAAGGGGGCACATCCCTCC
Organism: Trachypithecus francoisi; assembly: GCF_009764315.1. Classification (NCBI taxonomy): domain Eukaryota; kingdom Metazoa; phylum Chordata; class Mammalia; order Primates; family Cercopithecidae; genus Trachypithecus; species Trachypithecus francoisi. The sequence continues at coordinate 3,120,180 of NW_022681469.1, forward strand.
AACCCAGGCCCAGGACCTCCCCTCTCACCCACAGAAATGCACATCAGTCCCAGCATCATTGCACTCGGGCCTCAGGCCAGTCCCTCACGAGTTCTGCCTGTTATCCAAAGCCCCGACACCACAAAGCTGGGCTTCAGAGACAGCCCGACCTCAGTGCATTAGGCAGAAAACTGGAAACTTGCAACACCTGCTTTCAGAGTAAATCTTTGAAAGTTGCAAATTATTTTTTCACTATGAAAAAGTTAACTTGCGGCTGGGCGAGGTGGCTCACACCTGTAATCTCAGCACTTTGGGAGGCTGAGGCGGGTAGATCATTTGAGGTCAGGAGTTCAGGGTCAGCCTGGCCGACCCGGAGAAACTCCATCTCTACTAAAAATACAAAAATTAGCCAGGCATGGTGGTGCTCACCTGTAAACCCAGCTACTTGGGAGGCTGAGGCAGGAGAATCACTTAAGCCTGGGAGGCGGAGGTTGCGGTGAGCAGAGATTGTACCACTGCACTGCAGCCTGGTCAACAGAGACTCCATCAGAAAGAAAGGAAGGAAGGAAGGAAGGAGGGAAGGAAGGAAGGAAGGAAGGAAGGAAGGAAGGAAGGAAGGGAGAGAGAGAAAGAAAGAGAGAGAGAGAAAGAAAGAGGGAGGGAGGGAGGGAGGGAGGGAGGGAAGGAAGGAAAGGAAGGAAAGGAAAGAGGGAAGGAAGGAAGGGTGAATTTGTAAACTGAAGTCTGTGCTTGGGCAAGACCTCATATGCATGGCCTATGCCTACCTTCTGAGTCAGCAGGTGTCTCCCAGGTGCTTTGTGGGGGACACCTGACAATTCCTGTCACGGAGCTCCTAACCCAGAGACATAGAAACACTGAGAAGAGAGATGCGCAGTTTGGCTTTTCCTCAAAGCTATGAGTTTAGAAAAAGAAGCAAACCAAAGCCAGGAGGTCTCAGAACCCCTCGTGCGAGACGTGGGCTCTGGGACTTGGGCAGCAATAGATAAATGCTGGCTCTGGGCCCGTGTCCACCAGGGTTCAAATCCTAGATCTTTTCTCATGGTCTTGGCAGATTATCCTCTGGCAGATAACAACAGAATCCACCCCATAAGGGGCTGTAAGGGTTCCATCATGTTTTGCACATTTCATTAATTCTTAAGGCAGGCATTGATAGAAAACCGGAATGCAGACTGGCAGGATGAATGGGAGAGAGCGACATGAATGACGCGACCGAGATTGAAAGTGTCTAGCAGACAGATTTGCCAAAGCACTTGTGGAAAATGAAAGCAAGTTGGAAAATCAGGTGACCTGGCTGTGGAGAGGCCCTGATGTCTGACTGGGGAGACTTCTGGCTATAGAAAGTCAGGAACTGGAGAAGAGTTTTTGAAGAGGGAGTAAGCATCATGAGTTAAGTTACTGCAGTCTAAAAGAATCACTGCAGGCTCTGCAATATGCTCAGGCTTTGCAGGTGTCGTTTAAGTATTTTCAGCGTGTACGCTGATCGATCACTTCTGATGGAAGCTTGTACCTCAGTTGTCTCACCTGTGCAGTCTCATGATAATACTTGCTAAAAATTCTGTCTTCAGTGTGGCATCTTTTCTTTATAATGGGCCCCTGCCCTACCCGCAAGAAAATCAGCATACCGTTTGTGTGTGAATTTTCTCTCTCAACTGTCAGTTACAAGCACTGCTAACTGGCGATCAATGACCATAATCCAGCTGTTAGGAGAGCAGGTTCACAAACAAAAGAGAGCAGGTTCAGAAGCAAACTTCCTGGGATCACATCCTTTGTCCATCACTTACAAACTGAGGACTGGGCTCGGACAAGTCGGTGGCCTCTCTCAGCGTCCGTTTCCTCATTTGTAAATGAGGGCCCTGAGAGTGCCTCACCTGGATTGTTGTAAGGATTGAAGCAGGTGGCACAGGTAACCTCACAGCCCCTGGCTGTCATCACCATTGTCATCAGCATCTTCAGGGTACCTTGGCCAGCTGGGGCTGGGCTTCCTAAAACTGCCTACTATTCACAGTGTGGCGGCAGCCTAATTCCACCACGGCTGAAATCCATCATTGTGTGAAGATTAGCAAAAGCTGCTCTATTAATGATTTGTAACCATCATCTTCAATACACTTAGGGCTAGCGTGTACCTCTAGAGTGAACCAATGAGACGTTTTGGAGTGGTACAGATTCATACTAAAATTCAAAGATTCATAGTAAAAGTAGTGAAAGTCTGAATCTTACTGTACCTTATTTTTTGTTGTTCAATTAAATGCCATATCCTCTACGTCACCTGTTAGGAATTTTTTTCCTAGAATATTGAATGTTCTTTTTGGCAGAGAATCAATAAAATGTTTGGCATCTACGAATCAAGGGTGCATACGAGGTACACCTTAGCTTCACTGCCTTTATGCGTTGTGTCTGTGATCACCATTGTCTTAGCTGGGAATTACGACGCAAAGTTTCTAAACATTGAAGGATTACTCAGGATATCCACTGTTGTGCGTATGCATATCGTGTTTAAAGCAACAGGCCTGAAGTTTGAGCACACGTGCAATGTTAGATCCCTAACTGTGAAAACAGCACACAGGTGTCCAGCCCATACCGAAAGCCTTAAGCCCTGATCTGCTCCCAACCAAGGGGGTGGCCCGGGGAGTGGTCTTGGGACTCTGGGAGGTGCAGGTTGACAATAACTTTCATCCAGCTGTGATGGTCTGGTTGGGTTATTGACAATGGTCAGAACCATTGAAGAACAGCTCCTTGCCTTCTTTCTTTGGTGAATATAGAGACCTATGCCAAAATAAAGCAGTATATGACATTTTTTTTTGATTCTTGAAAATAAAAATAGTTTGTGGTTCTGTTAAGATTTCTTGATCATACTGGGTGAAATACTACATTCGGTGAAGCGATTGTGTTATGCTTGGTTCAGGCCTATGTTACCAAGAGTTGAACTGTGGCATCCAATGTTCAGTTTCTGACAGTGTGATTCTTGTTTTTGTTTTTGGCTTACCTTTTGGATATTAGAGATTTTCTAATGCCAAATGCTATGAATTCAGTCTCCGGTTGAAAATTTTTCTTCTTTGTAAATATTCAGTCATTAATGAAAAGAATCTGGAGCTTCGGAGACTTTAAATAAATTTCCCTAATTTATTCAGCCTAACCCTAATAATTCCTGAGATGCTCTAGTGAATGCGGGGAATTTGGCCGTCTCTTCTCCCATCTCATTCTCTGGCACAAAAGGAACGGTAAGTCGTCACTTGACTTCCCCGGGATCCAGACGGCAGTGTTTCCCAGAGAAAGGAAGAAGTGTCGAGTCTCAGTGCCCTCTGGAACATTCTGGTTATTCATGAGTTAACTGACAGGTCCCATAAATAAATTATAGGTGTGTTTTTAGAGCACTTTGCTAAGAACAAGGATGGCAGAAAGGATCACAAGGCTGTCAAGTCACATTAAAGCTCAACTACTCGCCATACTCTGTGGGGAAAACGGACAAACTATACTTTTTGTCATGTATTAAAACCTATTTTACTGATTGGCTGGTTGGAAAAGAAATTTATCCATCACTGTTTCCTTCCCTTGGAAGCAGCCTTCTCCCAATGGCTTGTTCTTCCTCCACCGTGTAGGGCTCAGTCAGGGACATATTTCACAGACATAAATATCGTCCATTAGGGCCTTTAAAAGTGAAGATAATATCATTTTTAATGTGGATTCCATTATGGAGAAAGCTGCCCAGGATGGGGGTTCTGTCTCAGCGCCATCTGCTCGCCTCGGCTGGATTCTCACTGCCGCTCCTAATGTGGATGCCCCACCCCTTGGAGCCCTAACCTTCAGGTCCCTCACTGTGGGAGCTGGGGTAGGAGTTTGGGCAATTGCACAAAGGAAGTGATTTAGGACATTACAGGCCAAGAAGAGGAGGAAAAAATCAATATCCATCACCATCAGATGGAAGCTTGTCACCACGGCTGTGAAACAGGCCATTTTCCCTCGGCCCCCACTTCTCCATGGTGAATGCTGCAAGAAATAAACTCCGTTCCTGAGCCCCGTGGACACCCCCAAACATCACAGACCCGCCAGGTCTACACGAACCTCCCCCATCATCTTTTCTGCCTGTGTCTGAGGTTTTTCTTCACTTGTAAATACGATGAATGTTTACCAAGCACGTACACTCTCTCCGGCGTTGTTCTCCAACTCTCACTCTATCATTAACTAAAGCAAAACCTTTATTTGAGAAATTGTATTTTTTTCAGTTATCTCATACTGCATGTGTAGTCTGACACGTGAAAGGGATGAATTTTTAAAATATTAAAATAAGAAAACACGAATTTTTAATGTATCCATTAAACGTGGTCTACAATTCATTCATTCAATCTTTCATTTATTCCACAATATTTACAGTGTCTCAACTCTCTAAAAGCTTTTCTGCAGGAAAAAGTCTCCTGCAGATACTGATGTCAAGTCTGGGGTGGATCCGGGACCCTGGGAACCGTAGGATCATTTAGACCAGAGCACTCAACACGGTAGGAAGGGTCTAGGTAAGAAGTGGCCATGGTCAAGAATTTAGTTCCTGGAAGCACAAATAGGGAGAGCATAAAAGGAATCTGAAAAGAGCTGATGGGTGTCAGAGTCCCAGACAGGTTGGATCTAAGACGTTCGTCCCCTGCATAGCCCGTGGTTGGGGAAGAGCTGAGGCGGAAGAGAGAGGCACAGGGATTGGGACTTCCGATCTGGGATCCTGGGTGATGCCAAACCAGACCTGGAGTCTGGCTAAAAGATGAGAAAATTTCCCCAAAACATGGGCAAGAGGATCAGAAACCCACTAGCACTAGCAGAGTCCTGTGATACTCCAGGAACTCGGCACAGCCAGGCTGGCGAGGGGGCTGAGCTCCACTTCTCTTCTGTCTCTTTCCTCTAGCGATGTTCTCTTCCTCTTTTCCAGCCTTGGAAAACAAGAAGATTGGTTCCAAGAAAATGGAGATAGCAATCTGCATCAGACTTTGTTTTCACCTCCAACCTTGGCCTTTCTCCAAAGACAAGGAAGAGAAGTTTCCCAAGAGCAATTCTCACTGAACAACTGGCCAAGCTGGAGACAATCCTGTCTGGTAACTTCCAGTTCTGGGCTCATTCCCTTAGCTACCGAAACGGAGACATGAAAACACCCATGTCTGAAAGGGTGAATTTGAAGGCTGGGAGTCCCCTGTTTATATTTTTGGGACCTGGGAAGATGTTGATCCCACCAAAAAGAACCAAAAAGAAAAGCTTCACTGACATCAGATAAAGAGCCTCGGCGTGTGACTGGATTAAAATGCTTCTCCACCGGAACCCGGTCAGGTCTTCGTGAGTGACATACCTTACTGGTGCTTCCTGCCACAATCAAGAATTAAGGTCACCATGAACAGTCCATATTCGCCAACCTAGATCAGGGGTTAAAGATCCATTCCTCAGGAACTCTCTCTCTTTCTGAAGAATCTTAGGGCCACTGCTTCTCTTCCAGAGGGTGGTACTCAGTGTCAGTTTAGGTTCTGTTCTGCAAGCCACAGGAATGAATTCTAACTTATTAAAAAATTGAGAAAATCAGAAAAATCAATGCTCAGGAAAGGGAGGGATTAGGGTAGCTCCAGGAATCTCTGCAGGGGGATCCTGCGGACTTCCCACTAAGTGCCACCATCAGATGCATTGGCACTCACTGTCTTCTGTTTATTTGCACTCAATGTATAAGTCCCATGGCAGAATTCCATTGCTTCATTTCCTCTGGGGCTCACCCAGTGGGTCTGCCACCTGACTGGGGAGGTAAGATGCTAGGATCAACCCAGGGTGTTTCACATGCCTTCCCTATGGCCAAGAGATAGGACTTGCTACCTGAACAGGGTCAGGAGGGGTTCCTAGGAAGACTAAAGACACAGCCACGTTATGGTCCACAGCTTGGCCACCTAGTGCATATCACACTCTCTTCTTTGTGCTGATGTCCACGTCACCCCCACCTCCGCCCTCAACATAATGGAGTCCTGCTGCTCCAACTGCAAATGTGCTCACTTTCTCACCCGTGGGAGGAAAACCCAAGGTTATATACAACCCTCTCACCCACAGTTGGTGCTGTGGAGTCACGGCTCTCCAGGTGGACGATCTCGGCTGATGCCCATCCCATGGCGATCCTAGCAGGATCCTGCCTGTGGAATACATGGCACATTTTGCCAACATCAATGCATTTTATATATATACACACACACGTGCACACACACGATGTATAGAAATTATGTATATACACACGATGTATATAAATTATATACACACACGATGTATATAAATTATATATATACACACACGATGTATATAAATTATATATATACACACAATGTATATAAATTATACGTGTGTGTGTGTATATATATATGTGTATATATATATATATAGAGAGAGAGAGAGAGAGAGACAGAGACAGAGACAGAGTCTTGCTCTGTTGACCAAGCTAGAATGCAGTGGCACCATCTCAGTTTGCTGCAGCCTCCGTCTCCCAGGTTCAAGCAATTCTCTTGCCTCAGCCTCCTGAGTAGCTGGGATTACAGGCGTGCACCACCACACCCAGCTAATTTTTGTATTTTTGGTAGAGACAGGGTTTCACCATATTGGCCAGGCTTGTCTCCAACTCCTGACCTCAAATGATCTGCCTGCCTTGGCCTCCCAAAGTGCTGGGATTACAGGTGTGAGCTATTGCTCCCAGCCCAATACATATATATTTTTAGATGGTAAACAGAAGGAAGAAAAGGAGTACTTTTTAAATTATATGAAACAGCAAGGAAGGTAAAGCAAAATCAGGAAGCCTAGCGATGACAGCTGGCTTAGGCTACAGCCAGTATCAAGTGCATCCGTCCTTCTCCTCGGCTCTGTCTCTTTCCTTCTTCTGTGGACTGGGCCACTGAGCTTGGCAGCGGGAGGCAGCATTTATTCCTACAGGGGCTGGCTCTTGGCCGTTCTTCCTCGAGAGGCCTGTGGTGTTTTTCCACTGCTATGATCACTGAACGAGATACTCTAAGGGGAGTCCTGCAAGGGTCGCCATAATTCACCATACGCTTCCCATCGATTTTGATTCAGAAATTGTATGTCGCTTTGTTTGGTCAGGAATGAAATCACGTGCATTGTCTAGTGGCAGACTGAGCTCCCAATTCAGTGTGGAGAAAGAATTGCGTACCCTGGAAGATAATCTCTCTGTTGAACACCAAGCCGTCTGGAAACGAGCGCTCATAATTCCAGGGCCGGGGGCACAACCCTGAGGGTCTTTTGAGGACTTAGCCATGAGACAACCATCGCCTCTTCCACCAGCGCGACTGAGGGGAGTAACACCAGAACACTGGGAAGTCTTTCACTGGGGTGGCAGCCCCTCTGTTTAGTGACCTTCTCTTTCCTTTAACGGTAACCTTCAGGAAAGGAGGAATTTGATGCCAACTTCTCACCACTTGGAGGAGAAAATGGTTACCAATATGTTCCATCTCACTCGGAGTGTTTCTTCTTTAAAGCCTCCTTCAGTTACGGAAGAAACAAAACAAAACAAAAGCACCTGCTTCTAGCTAAAGAAATTTCAAATACCATTGACCTGGCAGGAAGAGAATTTAGAATTTAGAGGTGGGGGTGAAGCTGGATTACGCAGGCAGCCACTATTTTGCTTCTGTCTGACTCTGGCTGGGCCTTCTCAGCTGCATCTGTGTTGCTGTTTTTGCTGTGGTTATGAGGCTAACCTGAGATCCACGCTGCACTGCGATTAGACGGTGTAGGGGCAGGGAGTGAGGTGTACGTCTGAAGAGGCGAGTGGGGAGAGTACGTTTCATCCTTCCTCAACGGTGCAGGGCACTCCTCTCAAAACAGCCTCGCTCCTGAGTGTTGTCCTGCCGGTCATCACAGAAATCACAGATGTCTATGGCCACATGACGGTGACCATCTTTTACACTCACAGCACACGCCTGCATTCAAACCATTGCCTTGCACTTAGGAAATAAATGCAGGCTGGGCGCAGTGACTCACACCTGTAATCTTAGCACTTTGGGAGGCTGAGTGGGGCAGATCACTTGAGACCAAGAGTTCAAATCCAGCCTGGCCACAGAGACGAAACCCCGTCTCTACTAAAAACGCAAACAAAACAGCTGACCGTGGTGGCAGGAGCCTGTAATACCAATTACTCGGGAGGCTGAGGCAGGAGAATTGCTTGAACCCAGGAGGCGGAAGTTAAAGTGAGCTGAGATCACACCACTGTACTCCAGTCTGGGCCACAGAGCCAGCCTCTGTCTCAAAATAAATAAATAAATAAATAAGATTCAGAGTAAAAAAAAAAAAAAAAATCAATACTCTATATAAGGTACATTAAAATGGAACACTGGAGCAACGAGGACTCTTTCATTAAGGAAAAAAAGTAAATTTGGGACTAAATTATTGGGACTGAACAGCTGGAATGGTCCGAGCTGCCAGACAATGTCCTCCCAGATAACCCTTCTCTCTGCTCGTACAGAACTGAGTGGGTCCAGTACCACAGAGGACCAGATCAGAAGGCACTTGCTGTTTCAGGTTCCACGTGGTAGAAAGAAGCTGCCATTAACGGCCTTTGGAAATCTGTTTAAGTGGAACTTCATTATCCTCTGAGCTAGAACCTGAACCAAACTGGTTCCCTACTTACTTTGATTCCCATAAATAATTTGAGCCCTTTTTCAGAGCCCAGGAGACCACTTTTCTACTGCTTCCTTATTCCTTCTAGGATTTCTGTGGCTTTTTATTAGTTTTAATTTGTGCAGTATTCTGAAACTTTGAAGCAATTTGAAATACGTTCTAGGTCTGCTGGAATTGACAGAGTAGGAAAATATGAAATCAGGGATCCCCTGGGAGAAAGGGCTGAGAAAGCTGGGTGCGGTGGCTCACACCTGTAATTCCAGCATTTTGGGAGGCTGAGGCGGGTGGATCACCTGAGGTCAGGAGTTTGAGACCAGCCTGACCAACATGGGAAAACACTGTCTCTACTAAAAATACAAAACTAGCCGGGCGTAGTGGCACATGCCTGTAATTCCAGATACTTGGGAAACTGAGGCAGGAGAATCACTTGAACCTGGGAGGTGGAGGGAGCGGTGAGCCGAGATTGCGCCATTGCACTCCAGCCTGGGCAATAAGAGCGAAACTCCGTCAAAAAAAAAAGAAGAAAAGAAAAGAAAGGGCTTGGGAACCAAGGCAGAGGCCATTAGGGGATCTTCCTGACAGTACGACAGACTCTGCTTAGAAATGCAGGGAGAGACGCATGGCCAGCAGAGAGGGTAATGAGAACTGACAGGCTAGGCAGTGAACATACATGACACATTCTAACAGGAGAACCACTCAGGGTTGAATTCCACACGGACTGGGAACTATTTACAAAAAAATTAAGCTGCATTGGTGAAAAGGACTTCTGAGGTCAAGTTGCATCAGGGAAATAAGAGCTTATTCAGCACTGACTCAGGGGCCTTACCTTTCAGGTGTGCATGTGCCAGGGTGGATGTGGGTGGTTGGCCATTGGGAAAAGATGTAGTGCTCTTTGTTTAATGCCAGGTTGAAGGCAGACTGGGGTCTGGGGGTGCAATAATGGTTAGAAGCACAGTGCTCAGGTGATGGGGGACTCAGGGACTGAGATGGAGGGGTGATGGTGAAGGGCCCTGTGCTCAGACGCACAAGGTCATCATATACAGGTTGGGCATGGTCAGTCTGTCTTGGGCTGACTTAATCTTTGGCAGCCCCGATTTCACTCTTAACTAACTTTGGAGTTATCTTGCCCTATCAAATTCCCTGTGGTTCTACTGCTTCTTCAGGTACACAGATCTCTATAGATGGAGTGTTTGAAAAAATTACCGTGGGTTCCATTCACAAAATCCCATTGGTTTGGGATGGATAGGGGATGAATGTGAGTTTGAGTTAGGAAAGCTTATAGGATGCAGTAAGGGCTGAAATGAATTTCACTATGTGACCGCAGGTCAGCCGTGAATCCAAGAGCCTTTCACTCAATAGGATCTTTACATAAGGTGTAAGGATTTCCACAGAAAAGACCTGGGTCTGCTCCCGAAGCCCCTCCCTCCTTGGGGGACAGGCCTCCCCTGAGCAGCCCAGGCTTCCCGGCCTCCCTCTTCCTAGGAGTGAGAGCAATGGGCTCCGCAGGCCTCTGGAAATTGCCTTGTGTGTCCATGGGCAAGATGGCTCGATGGGCCTGGGCCATGGCTAAGGCAGGGAGGATTTCTCACCAGTCTCCAGCTGTCATCCACCCCAAGCAGACATACTGTGAGCAAACCCAGATCCGCAACGGGGCGGGCATCCTACCGGGGTGAGAGATGCTGCTACTTGCCTATGTTTTGCTTCTCGCTTTGGGAGCTTGGCCTCTTCGGTTTTGCAGCAAAGAGGCTCCCGTTTTGCTTTCTCCTCCACGGAGCAAAGACATGATGGTGCCACAGCGAGGACCCTGATGCCTCCCGGGGTCCTGCTTCTCTCTCCAAATGCTCCCTTCGGGGGCATCTTCCTGCCTGTGATTCCAGACCCACGAAAGTCAAGAACTCAGAGAGATGTCTCTATGTGCCTGGCCTCCAAGCACCAGACGGCGGAAGGGAAGCTTCCCACAGCCAATCTCACTGTCCTAGACGCCAAGTAGAGCTTTACATCCTGGGGATCAATGGAGGGCGAGTTAGGCGACGCTTTACCGAGTGGCCTGGAGACCTGCGTCGGAATCTCCCTTTGATCTCTCGGGGAGAACTGGTGTCATGCTCTTCCCTTCCTGAGAATTGAACAAAGGCATTTGAGCATGGTATGTTTCACAGAGGAAAACAAAGACACGATTACAGACTGAAATAATCCCGGTAAACAATTATTTCATAGAATTATGAATATACAAAGATTTCCAACTCACCTCTCCTAAGACTATTAAAGTGCTGGAATTTTGAATAGTAAAACAGACAATGGGAGATATTCAGAAGTTCAAATAAATAAAAACAATCATTTTCCTTTGCAGCAGCAAATAGTTCAGTAAATATATGGGAATGGTGAGACACTCCCATGAAAAACATTAATTAAGTAAATTCTCTGGGGCTGGGGGTGGGGAAAGCAGACTCCGAGAAGCAAAGCTGGGCCTTGGGGACACCTGACTCTTCTTTAAAGGTAACCCACCCAGCAGGCGGGACCAACAGGACCAAGCTAGCCACAGCACCACTTTCATCTTAGAAGGTCCTCGGTTCCACAGACCTCAGAGATCTGATGACACTGAAACTCAGAAGATGGTAGAACATTCTAGAAAGGAGGGGGCTGTCAAGGGGGATAGTCTTCTGTCATGAGCACCCAACTGTGGGCGGGGTTGGTCAGGGCTGTGCCGGGTGCACTAGAGCCTATGGGGGCTGGGGGACTGCCTCGGATTTCTGTAGAACATGATCAGAATACATCCCCCTCACCTTTTCTTATGGACAAAGCACTGTGCCCATGGAGGACATGCAAGAATTCCTTTCTTTTCGATTTCAGATGACATCTGCCTCTTCTTTCTTCTCATTTTTGATGTTTGTCTTTTCTTTTTTTGTTAGCCCTGCCGAAGTGACCCTTCCAATCAAAAGCCAGATCCTGAGTTTCTGTCCTCTAGAGACACCCTCCTCAGGCTGGAACCTGACTTGCTGTTTGGAGCTAAGTTGCTGATGACTAACTAACGGCCAGACATTTTTCCCTTGCACTTAGCACACCATCTCATTCGCGGGAGCGTGCTGAGGGTCAGTGAGGAGAGGATTGGGCTGCAGCCTGCAGCCCCTGCAGGTGTGGGAGCTCTCCCAGTCACCTCCTCACAGATGTGGGCCTGGCAGATGTGGCTCAGACACCTACGGTAGCCGCATATGCTGTTTTACTTGTTCGTGCTTTGACTCTTTTAAGCGACATTTCAGACAATTGGAAGCCACTTGTAACAAAATGCTCGTTGCAGTAACCTGCCAGCCAGTGGATCTTGTTTTGGGGTCATTGAGATGATGGAGAACCTTATGGCCGTGTCTCTCCTGAGCCGGAGCTGACATTTCATAAATTCATCAGCTTTTTGACCCAGTGAGTTTTTATTCCCATGATGGTAATGCTTCCTTCTTACTCTTTCCACTTTCTGGTTGATAAGGCCCTAAAAGTTCTTATTGAAATCTGCAGCTAAAGATTCCAACAAGATTTAAGTCTTGCCAGATCTGAGCTTTCGAAAAGCAGGCATCCCTGTCGTTTGGGACATGCTGGGAGCCTGGAATCCGGCATCTCATGTGTGCTCAGTGGGTCTGCACTATCCGGAGCCCAAAGTACAGTCAGAAACCAGGTGCAGCTCCTTGGGGGGTTCCAGAGACTCCCTTTGGTCTCGCCAAAGGTGAGGCTGGGTCTGCTGAGTAGAGGTATGGGACGAATTATTAACAAATGTTTGTGGACGACCTGAGTGACAAGCTCTCTTCACCATCCTGCAGCAGGCAGTGGTGTGCAGAGCCACCTTGCACTGGCTCCTGACACCCTGTGGGGAAATACACTCAGGAATGTTTACACCACAGGAATCAGCGTGTGCTACAAACCAGGGGGCTTTCTCCCGTGGAGAGGCCTCTCACCAGCACAGCACTGCGACTCTCAGTGATAGAGTCAGGGTGGAGTTCAGAGCTCAGGTCAAACAAAGCCTGCCCCTCCGGACTCTAACAGGGGGTCGTTGGGATGCTCGGAAGGGCGTGGTCTGATCTATGCAACCTCCGTGTAAAAACAAGTTGTGTAATAACAGGCCTCCAGTTTATTTCTTAAATCTCAGCACCTCTTTAAGCCAGCTTCCTGAAGGTGTTAACTTCAGGATAAAAGGTGAGGAAAAAAGTGCAGCCTTTCATCTTTTGCCTGTCAGAAGTCCTACATTCCCTCTGTGAATTAATGTGTCCATGTTTGTTTTTGCTCTTTGGCCTTAAATGCATAACAAATATTTTCTAGAGACAAACCAATAGGAAAGGATTTAGAATACTGTTTGTTTTAGAATCAGGTGGCACTCAAGGACGAATAGATGTAGTTTTCCCATATATTCTTGGGAAATTCTTAGGGTTACTTAACATCCTCTAGTTAGATCCAGTTAATTAAAGCCAAATAATTCTGAACCTTCTCCCTAAATTATCTGGATATTTCAAATAGACACAGTATTTGGATCTAAGCTCTATGGTGCAATTCACTGGCCCACATTATTTTTCTTCTGAAGAATTAGTAAATGAGCCACACATGGATCTTTTGTGCTTTACTATTCCTTCTATGTAATACTCTGGACTAACTTCCCACCAGACAAAAGCTTTCTGAGTCGATCTTGGTCCCCAGAGACTTCCTGTCTTGTTTTTGATTCTCCTTGTAACAATTTGGAGTTGGCTAAGGGAAAACCCACTATTTTTGATTTCTAACTCCCCAGCTCACCAGCATATCAAAATAGGCCTGAACAGATACATGTCACCATGGGGCCAGTTGCTGGCACCAGAACAGAGCCACTCGGCCATCAAGACTCAAACCTGAGTCCCCACTCCCCTTGCTCAGCTACCCCGGAAACTGCAGGACACCAACCTCGTGCTGCTCCCTGACCCGACTGGCCACGCTCCCCACTGCCCTGCTCTTCTCCAACAAGCTGCGTGGAGAGGGGTGGCTGCACTCTACCTTGTCTTTAAGGAAACTTTTGATGCATTCTCCATAGGAAGATTAATACATGAGGCCATGGAACAAGTGAGGTCACTCAGCACAAGTCCTGAAGTGGGATCAAAACGCGGTGTTTGTGGGCTGCAGTGATCTGATGCAGAGCAGGGGGTTTCCCCCCAGGCCAGAGAGATGGTCCTCAGGGCAGGTGCTGCTCCTTTGACACTGCAATGACCTGGAGAGTGGCACTCCTGGGCAAGGCGATGGAACCTGCTGTCAACACTGAGGTACAAAGGACAAGAGTCATCAAATCGAGGGCGACTCACTCACCTACAAGCAAGCTCTAATACGCGGCTTCAGAGAATAAGAAATCCAAGGACACACCTGCAGTTCTCTGTGATCCTCTTTCCCCAACAAAGGAGGGTAAAGTACAGGAACAGCAGCCAGAAGAGCCTAGGGCAGAAACTACGGATTCAAGCGGATTAGCTGCAGAAAAGGAAAGGGTTGGGGACATGTCTCCCGCAGCCAGGAGTCACCTGAACTACAGCTCGGATGTGGAGACCTGAGTGGAATCATATTGCTGTGGCCCGGGACAATTTATTGGCCATACGACATCACTCAGTTTGATAAGTCACTTGGCATTCTTTATAAGATTCAGTATGCCATCCTCATGCTGCCAAAATAGATTAAGACAGACTCTGAAATGACATCAATTCCCTGCCATCCCCCAAGAGGTAGCAGGAAGGACGAGGAGAGTGACAGCTGCCTGATAGTTCACTGCGGCAAAGTGGGAGCGAGACACAGATGCTCCTTGAGAATGAAATGTGTTGAATTTGTCCATAACAAATGAGGGCGTCAAGGTGAAGATTTAGGGACCTCCTTCATGAAATGGGAGGAGCACTCACCTGATGTTATTAGGAGCCAACATTTTATAAAGGACCTAGTATCTTTTACAGGTGCCATAGATAGAAATTAAAGTCCTGTAACATTCCTTCAAATGGTTTTTTTGGCCCTACACTTTTTGAAACAGTGTGTCTTGAATTTAGTTTGCAACAAATTACCTGAGGAGCTTGTTAAAAGTGTAGATACTCAGGACACATCATCAAAGAAGCTGACTCCAAAGGTCTGGGTGGCGCAGAACTCTTCACCGTGGGGCTCTCGGTGAGTTTGGAGACCACCCTTTGAGAAACCCAGCTCAAACACAGGGACCTGAACGGGATGCTGCAGGGAGATGCTGCAGGGAGATGCCACAGGCCAGGCTCCCCAGGAATCAGCTCTGGAAGGGAGCCTGGTGGCTGGGAGAGGGTCCACACCTGCAGGCGAGGCAGAGGGAGAAGGTGAGCGGCCTCATGGGCCCCCAGGGAAACTAAAGCTGGGGGCCCCTTCCTGGGTGTCCAGAGCCATGGAGCAAGGGCTGGGTGGTACGAACACCCCACATGGACTGATCTAGGATGTGGGTAGCTCCTGGAGCTGTGGTCCTGAGTGAGGCAGTTCTGTTCTTCACCTAAGACAATTCCCAGAGTTGACCGTGAGGACTCAGGGAGCAGGGACTCCAATGGCTGGGGACATAGCCTTTCACCCCGGGGCAGGGACTCCCATGGCTGGGGACATAGCCCTTCACCCTGGGGCAGGGGTATTGGGGCAGTACTCTCAGTGGGCCTGCATATGGAGGCCCTGCCTCTGCCGGGTGTTCTCCCCACTGGGCCTGTCTGCCTTCCCCTGTGTCTCACTCTCCCTCCTCTTCCCTTCCTTCCTTCTCTTCAGGTTTTTTCTCTCTTTTCTCCCTAGTTTTCTAGACTCACATTTTCTTAATTTAAAATTAACCCCTTACCTTTTGTTCGCAGTTCCTCTTTGTACCATCTTCTTCTCTTGATGACTGCAAATAAACATCCTTATCTCTCCTATGGTTTCCTCGAGCTATGAGTGATGTGTAAATTCCTTATCACTGATCATACAACGCCACAGTGTAATGATTTATTTGTTTGTCTCCAGCAGTGTCCTGTTTTCTCGAGTAAAGGGCATACGCTCATTAAAATCCAGACTTAAATTCTATATTAGGAAATCTAAAGCCTGCTCCATTTAAGAATAAGCCAGGAATACCTGCTCCCCTGAACTGGCACAGGACTTGGGGTAACCCGGGCAAGGCCCACCTGTGTGGAGCAGGTGAACTGAGGACACCTAGGGGCAGCTCCCCTTTGACTCCTTGTGGTCTCAGGCAATCGCATTGGCACCTGTGTTTAGTGAATCACCTCATGGTAAGTCCAGCTTGAGTCATTGACAGAAATAATCAAACGAAGCATATGTGTATCTCATGAAGCAGAGGGGAGCCCTGATGGGCACTTTCGGGGAGGCTGAGAACGTGTTAATCACAGGCATACCGAGAAAGAAAATGCAGACTCAAAGCAGATTAAAGGGCAGTGACTTGTGCTGGGAAAGAATCCCTCTCGTTCTGACTTTTCTCAGGGGGTACGCCTGAGGCACCCCCCAGTGTCCTCCACCGGCACTTTATTCTGTTCCGGCGTTCGGTCAACACGGCACTGGAGCCCTTACCATGATGTAGGCACTGTTCCAGGGGCTGGAAATCCAGAGGCTTTGGCACAGAGAGATTGCACCTGGGCCCAGGGATGGAGGTGGAGATGGCCCCACACGTGACCCAGTGGCCTGTACGGAGCTCCCACGGCAGGACTGCTGGAGGAACACCTGGAGAGGGGTCTCAGGGCCCAAGCCATCACAGCTGCTTCTACTTTTTATAGTTTTCCCCAAACTGAGAGCATCCTAGGGATGAAGATAGAGTGGTTCTCACTGATACGTTTATTCTACGTATGGGGAAACGCAGGCACTGGAGCTTAAGGGACTTCCTTATCACACAATTCTTTCCCCCTAGGGCTGAGACAGATGCCATCATGCGTGGCACGGTGTCCCCCACAACTCTCTGCTACCTTCCTCCTTAGAGATTGGAAATTCAACCTCCAGGAGTTGTTGGTAAGACAGGTTATTCCTGGGACCACAGTAGGCTTGGGTCAAAGTCAAGTTCCTACAGGAGACAGCTTGTCAGTAACTTAACTCACAACCCTGACGGCACTTGGCATTTGCAAACTTGTATTATTATTATTATTATTACTATTACTATTTCTTCTTTACAAAGGTGTCCTGTATCCTAAGCTATGTCCTGAGGCCGAGGGGGGAGACGCTTCATGTTTCAACTCCTATCAAGGTTAGCACCTTCTAAGGAGTGGGTATGCAGTGCCGATGCCCAGGCGTGACTACTGAGAGCTGAGTTGCCTTGTTTCAAATCCATTTGCACAGGACATTCCCAATGTTGTTAATGATTGTAGCACAGGGAGCACTGGTCAGAGATCACCAGCTCACAGCTAGAAGCAGAGCTTAGTGACGCCAGGAGGAGGCCGCAAGCCAGAGAAGGCAGGTGGCCTCGAGAAGCTGGGAGGGGCAAGGAGACTTCTGCCCCGGAACTCCCAGGACAAATAATGTAGCCCATACTGGACCTCCAGCCTTCGGAATTGTAGGATAAGAGGCTTGTGTGGTCCTAAGCCATGAAATGTAATTCATTACAGCAGCCACGGGAAGGGAATATGCCATCCATTTTAAAAGAGTGAAACGTATGAAGATGTTTTATTTTACAATGCAAGGACCCCAGTGTTTCTGTGGTTTCTTGTAAATCACACCGCCTTCCCTGGCTGGGAAAATGGGTAGATGCTTAGATTTGCGGCCATCATTGGAAAGCATAGGTGGATTTTATTTCAGCTCAGGGTAGTCATGTTGCCTTCAGAACCATTTAGAAGAGAAAGAAAGAGAAGCTAAGAAAAAATTGAAAACAAGAAGAAAGGAGCAGGAGAAAGAAAGAGGAAATGAAGAGAGATGGGAGAGAACCTGAAAATGAAGGGCCTTGGTGTGAAACAAGTGGGAGGAAAGCTTCCGTGTCCTCTGAGCATTTGCTGATGGCAGGCCGTGGTTCCCCGCACTGGCCGAGGCCACACCGTGTCGTGACAGTGAGTGTGGCCTTTGGAGCATGACCAAAACCTCAGACCAACACTGGACTCCATTTCCTCCTCTATGAAATGGATCTAGTGACAGTGTACTTCTCGTAGTCTTGCTCTGAGGACGAACAACACTTAGTGGTGTGACTGGCACATGGTAAGTCAGTGGAAAATGTTGGCTATTACTTAAAAATAAACAACAACAAAAAAACCCCATGAGCTGTGATGACATTTGACCGTGCTGGGAGATTTTTGCAAAGAAGATCCTTGTAGAAGGTGGACTCACTCTAGCACCAAGGAGTATAGACCATCAGACATAAGGAGACACGGTGCACATTCCGGCCCGGAAAGGGGCTATTCTCTTGTCACACACTTTGAATAGGTTTCAGATGGAAAAAACAAAAAGCAAAGAAGCAGTGGAATGGGCACGCACTTGTGTGCGTGAGTGTGTGAGGGTGCGTGCTTGACTTACTGTGGTTTCCAAAATGCCTTGAAGTAGAAACTGTACCTGTCCAATAGACAGTTTCGGCTTTGGTTTTGGTCAAACTCACCACGCTGCAAACGTCTACTCCTGGTGTATTTACTCTTTCACTCTTTCCAATCCTCTGTTCGTGTTGGCTGCAAGATAACACAAAAGGTTAACTTTACCGTGATCCACAGTTGTAAAGTACCGTGCCAAAGTAACAAGATTAATACCTTTTTGACAGAGTTTAATAATATGGTTTTATAATATTTAATTTTGTTCAGCAAATATCTCCCAGTAGGAAGCCTTTTTTCCTTTACTTACCTAACATTATTGCTTTAAAACAATTTAATTCCTATTTCCTGGCACAAAGAACTTATTATGTAGACATGTTGTGATCTGATTCTTATAGGCCTTTGAGGGGTGGATTAACTTCAAGTTAATTTGGACATCCAACCAATTTTGACAGGCGGAGCTGTCAGCCTACTGCAAATGAGGGTTGTTAGATCTGGGTGTATGTTACTTTAAGGATAACTGACAGAGAGAAATGTTGTGTTTTGCTTCAAACAACAGGGGCTCTCTTTCCAGTTGGGTTTCCCTGGCGTTGGAGGGGGGCATCGTTAGCCATGCTTCCTTGTCTTCCCTGTCGGTTTCTGAATACGGCTCACACGTAACTGACCCAATTACCTCTCTAATCCCCCAAACAGCGATTTACCATCCATTAGGAAATTCCTAGTGGCGTCTTCTTGCTAATATCCTCGTGATAAGACCAATAAAAATAAATTGGTTCTGTGGAATATACTCTGATGAGGCTACAGTTCTCTTCATACAGTGAGAAGGGGAAGGACTTCAACTTGCCCCAAAGGGCAGTGTCAGCAGTTGCAAACAGCCTCCTAAGTGTGCAAAATGACTTTTTTGAATGATCTACATGGTGTCCTCAGAACCATTATACTTAAGGGAAGAAACGGACTCTGGACCCGTGGCTGCCTGGCATCCTCACTTCCTCCCGCCCTGGCTCTCACCCCTGTAGTGGCACTCTGTGGCACCCTGGGGCATGGCAGCAAACAGAACCATTATACTTAAGGGAAAACACAGACTCTGGACCTGTGGTTGCCCGGCGTCCTCACTCCCGCCCTGGCTCTCACTCCCGCAGTGGCACTCTGTGGCTCCCCGGAGCGTGGCAGGAAATAGATGCCTCATGCAGCTGGCAGGAAGGGCAGCCCTGAAGATCAACAGGGAGGTGCCTGAGGCCCGGCCACAGCTCTGCACTAGTAACGCTGAACCTGGTAATCAAATGGGACCTGGCTCTGCCTGTCTCTCCCTGCCCGTCTTTGCTCCCCAGTTCCTTTTCAACATGTAACCCCATTGCAGAGGCCCAGCTGTGCTCATTTCAGAGGAAAACTCCAGTGAAGATATCAGGGTTAGGGAAAAAATATCAGAAAGAGGCCAACAGGATTTCTGAGTGACAAGACTCTAAGGTACAACTGCACTTCTAAAAAGGGTGTAGGAGGGCACAGTGACCATACATCACTTTTAAATGCGCAAAATAGCAGCTTATGTTGAACTCTTCCTCCAAGGTACTGGTACTGTGAAGAAGGCCTCATACACATCCTCTCTGGCTCCCTCAAAAAACACTATGGTTTCCATTCTATTATTATCCACATTTAATTGAAGGGGCAATTTGAAAAGATCGCATGAGTTGTCAGTGAGAGGACTAGTTTTTACGTAAGATACATTTATTCCAAGAAGAATAAGTATGGAGAAGAAATGAAGAAACACATCTAGCAGTCTCTGCATGTGAGCTCCAGCCTTTGGAGAAGATCGCTGGGTCACTGTGGAAGGGATACTGCCTGTCCCACCCAGACCCTCCAAGAAAGACCCTCATCTCCAGCCTGCGGGGTCCTAGGGCGCCCCTTCTCCAGGAGTTGTCCCCCAAGGAAGGAGCTGCCTTTCCAGCATTAGGGCGTCTCCCCGGGGGCACCCACATTCACTGACCTACTGCTACAGGGATCAAGGCCCCGTCCCACCCGGATTTGGGATAACTCCGAAGCAGGTCAACTTCTCTCTCAGCCCAGTTCTGCTTCTCTTACCTTCTTAAAGGCACTATTCCCAAGAGCACCTCACACGCCCCTGCACACTCATCTCCATCTCAAAGTCTGTTCCCTGGGGAACCTGACTGAACAACTCATGGGCAGGGCAGTCATGGGTCACAGACTCTAAACTGGGATTTTGGAATTGGATCTCCTGCTGGCCAGCTGGAAGCGAGAATGTACCATTGGTGGTGGATGAGGTGCTGATGGCCCTGACATGCAGTGGGGCGTGGCTAAAACTGCACCAGGGTGAACCGGGGCAATGCACCGTGGAAGGGAACCGTAAGTGCCACATCTCAGGTGTGTGAGAGGTGCTAGGGCAGGAGTAGCGGTAAGGGGCATGGAATTGGACGGCTTCTGCTGGGAGTCACAGAGGTATCGAAGGCAGCCAACGAAAGCCTGGAGGTGCATTGTGAGTGCTGCAAGGCCTCCTGGGAAGCACACAGAGTGATATGGTTTGGCTGTGTCCCCACAGAAATCTCATCTTGAATTGCAGCTCCCATAATTCCCACGTGTCACAGATGGGACCTGGTGGGAGGTCATTTAATCATGGGGTGGGTCTTTCTCGTGCCGTTCTTGTGATAGTGAATAAGTCTCACGAGATCTGATGGTTTTATAAAGGGCAGTTCCCCTACACACACCCTCTTGCCTGCCTCCACGTAAGATGTGCCTTTGCTCCGCCTTAGCCTTCTGCTGTGATTGTGAGGCCTCCCTAGTCATGTGGAACTGTGAGTCCATTAAACCTCTTTCCTTTATAAATTACCCAATCTTTATCAGCAGTGTGAGAACAGACTAATATATAGAGAGAATCTCATCTCCCTCCAGTTGCACAGCATCCCCTAGGAACTCTCTCTCCTTTTGCCCCTAGGCCCTGGACCAGTAGCTAGGATCCAGGCTGAGCATATCCCAGCCATGAAGGTGCTGGGCCTGGGAAGGGAGGAAGCACATGACTCAGCAGCACAGCCAAGAGTTGAGTCAGCAGGGCCACAGAGGCTGGAAGAGGAGACGTGGACATGGATCCCTGGGAGCTGGATCAAAGGGAAATTCAGGACCTGAAGTTGGGCAAGGAAGAGTCTGGCAAAGATAAACCATGTCGATAAACCCCTCCCTGCACTGATCAAAAAATAAATTCCCAGGATCAGGAATAAAAGAAGGATTATCACTACAGATCCTAGGGAATTAAGGGGATAAAGAGGGAATATTATGAAAAGGTTTATGCCAACAAACTTAACAACACTTAGATGATAGGAACAAGTTTCCTGAAAAAACAGAAATGCCCATAAAGAATGTATTGGGGAGTGGACGTAGGAATCTCCGAGAGGCTCCTTGGTGGCCGTTCTCCGTGGGTCTGCACTGGCAGAAAGAAGCCCATCACGGAGCTTGACATGCTGATAGCAACAATGGAACCAGGAGCGACAGAGGCCAAGTGGCAGCACTCAGGCATTTTTGTTACTAGCGGCCCATTTGGAGGGGTAGCTCAGGACCTGAACTACAGAGAGTGGTTTAGAAAAACATGTACATTTTCAGAGAAACGTAGTATTTAAGGCGGGTGTGGTGGCTCACGCCTGAAATCCCAGCACTTTGGGAGGTGGAGACAGGAGGATCATCTGATGTCAGGAGTCTGAGACCAGCCTGGCCAACACGGTAAAACCCTGTTTCTACTAAAAATGCAAAAATTAGCTGGACATGGTGGCAGGCACCTGTAATTCCAGCTACTCAGGAGGCTGAGGCAGGAGAATCGCTTGAATCTGGGAGGTGGAGGTTGCAGTGAGCTGAGATTGCCCCACTACACTCCAGCCTGGGCAACAAGAACGAAACTCCATCTCAAAAAAAAAAAAAAAAAGCATTTAAATAGAAAATAAATGGGGAGCCAAGGAGGTGTCACACAGTTTGTGCTATCAGAAGAAATCCGGGGTGGCTGGGCACAGGTCCTCCAAGCAAGCATCACAGCTTCTCTCCCTGTTTCTGGGCCTGAGCCCATGGACAGAAGAAGAGGGTGGGTCCCTGAAAGAGACCTCCTGTAATCCAGCAGATGTTCCTGACAACGATTCCAACACATCCCACAGGGCTCTGCAGCCATTGGCCCAGGTGGTCACACCCTGAGGAAAGAGGAATAGCACGGATGTGACGACTTCCAGCGGGCACAGCCAGGGGACATGTTTTGCACGTAGGTGCTCTGTTTCCACTGGAACCCAGTAGAACACCCGGGACTGAAGTGTCGTCTGTGCTAGAATAGGGGTGGAGATCAGGCAACATGTGGCGTCCTGGCCGAGGACTGGCTCACCTGGACCCCCAGGTCCACAGGCCTGCCTCAAAGCGTATTCCCGGCCCTAATGTACAAGGGGACCAGGCACACGTGGCCATTTTGCTTCCCCTCTGAGGAACTTCAAGTGGAAGATTCAAAAATGTCCAGTGACTCCCTGACCCCTGCCATGCAGTAAATAAAAACAATATTGTTTCCCAGTGGAGATGGTGAAAATCAGTGCCACTCGTAAAGATGGAAAGGAAGCGAGCATGGTGGCCCCATCCTACCTCCATTTAATTTCCCAGTCCCTTCCCTGCAAAACCAGACAGATGCTGGAAGCTGACAGTAGATGACTCAGCCAGGACCACAGGCGTGGCTGAGTAGTGGCCCTATTGCAGTTCCTGGGCTGGAGGCAGTATCACGACAAGATAAAGTGTGCAAAAATTTCCATACCTGCTGCAGCGTAAAATGTTAGGTGGTTCAATAGCCAACAACATGCTGAGTGTCCCATTTAAAGTACAGAAAAAACACTCCATCCTTCCACAAGGAAGCAGGTGCAGCGCGTAGTAGGCCTCCTTGGGTTCCACAGGCAGCATAGACTGTACTTGTGAACTGTGCTCCCACTACAGTTTTCTGTGGAGCCCGGAGCAGGAAATAGCTATTTTGCATGTCCACGCTGTGGTACAAGGAACCCTGCCACTTGGCAGATCCCATGGCAATAGAGATGTCATTGCTGGGAGAAGATGCAACGGGAGAATCTCAGGCAATCCCCTAGGATTCCCAGAAGGCCATGCCCTCTGCAGCAGAGAATTACATGCCTGTTCACAAACAGCTCCTGGTGTTCTACTGGGTTCCAGTGGAAACACAGCACCTGGCCATTAGACACAGAGTGACCACACAGAGACAACTACCTGTCACAGACCCACCACCTCAAAGATTCGCATGAGCCCAGTAATTCATCATGTGGATCGTGCATGTGAAGAACCACAGGGCACAAGCAGGCTGCACAGGCAGGAAACCTGGGTCCCCGGACTTTCACCACTGTTTCAACACCACCACCCCTTCATCCCATGCTTAGCGCCACGTGGAGGGGCACGTACAACCAGCTGGTGGGGAGGAAAGGCCTGAGCACTCGCTTTATGAATGAGTTGCTTTGATCCCGATATGTAGGTGCCACGTAAAACTATCCGAGCACTGCACTTGGGTCTTCTGCCTGAGTGATGTTGCATGACCTGGCCAGGAATGTCCTCCCAGTGGGCGAGGCTGCGGGGAGTCCATGGCCATCCACTTGATGTGCAACAAGAAGTGGCTTAAGGTGAGAAGAAATTTTGAGAAAATGAAAAGACAGCTGGACAATGGAAAACAGTCTGGCTGGCTAGTCAGGGGCTTAGGGGAGAAGCTGGAATGCTGGGGACAAGGAAATCTTGGCTTGTGACTGGACATATGGAGTGGGCACGAAGTGCAACTATCTTTGTGTGGAACATTAGTATTCAACAATTAACACCCATCAGGAAGAGGCACTGAAACCTAAAGAAGACACAAAACCACAATGCTGGCCCAATGACACCTGAAAAGGGTAACGCTGTTGGTGAGGGTGGGAGTCATGCATGGGTCCCAGGCTTCTAGTATGGCCAACACGCCACATCAGCAACAGAAATGCATGCTTCACCCTCAGAAAGGCTCCATATCTTGAGGACACTTACCAGCCACTCAGTGGCAAGTTGACTGCACTGGATTCCTTCTGGAGGAGAGGGGCAGTGATTTACCTGGACTGGGATAGACACACATTGCCGGGATAGGATAAGACTGTCTTCCCTACCTGCAGGCTAACATAAGGCTGGATCCGCTAACACAAAACATGCCATCATATCTCCTTGGATAAAAACCACATCTCACCAAAGAAAGTCGGCGGGAGGCACAAGATCATGGCAGCCACTGGTCCATCCCAGTGCCATCAACCTGATGGAGAACTTGTTGGCTTGAAGATGAATCCCTGGGGCATCTGTTGGAACTCTGCCCAGCTTTGATGGTAAATGGGCAAGCACAGAGGCTACATCCTAAGAAGAGCATAATTATCACAGGTGGGAATATGGTTTTCTCCACATCAATAAGCCACCCAGGGCAGCAGGGGTGCTAGCCAGGGCTGAGGGCTGCCATGCGTGTGTGGAGTAGCCTCAAGGCCACTGCAGTAGCAAAGGTCAGAACTTTCGGGGGCTGATTCTTAGTGAACCTGTCTTATGATACATGATTGGAACTGCTTTTGAAAAATTAGAAATACCATTTCTGGGATAGTTAATTAATTAATTAATTAATTTGAGATGCAGTCTCTCTCTGTCACACAGAGCTGGAGTGCAGTGGCGTGATCTTGGCTCACTGCAACCTCTGCCTCCCAGATTCAAGTGATTCTCTTGCCTTAGCCTCTGGAGAAGCTGGGACTGCAGGCACCCGCCACCATGCCCAGTCAATTCTTGTATTTTTAATAGAGACAGAGTTTCACCATGTTGGTCAGGCTGGTCTCAAACTCCTGACCTCAAGTGATCCACCTGCCTCGGCCTCCCAAAGCACTGGGATTACAGGGTGATTTTATTTTTGGTTTATTTAGGCAAACCTCAAAATTCCTGACCGTGTCTCTACCCAGATACTTAATCTATAAATCTGAGTAGAGAAGTTCCTGGCACTAAGGCTTTTTCCTGGGAAATTCTCAACTTCCCTAAAATATCCACTGGACCGACTCTTGTCTCAATTCCTGTGTTGTTCATCCCAGACACACTAATATTCACACAACTTGGATTCATTCACTCACCAACTTAAAGCAGCAAAGGTGCTAGCTGCAGCTGAGTGATGAAGGAGACGACTGGCACCGGAGGCATAAGCCAAGCAATTCTCTCTTCCCTTGGGGCTCAAAAAGTAAGTTGCGACTTCCAATGGCCATCCATTTGATAATTAACATAGTCAGAACTATGCCGTTTAAAAATATGGCTATGCCACTAATTGT
This sequence comes from Trachypithecus francoisi, assembly GCF_009764315.1. Lineage (NCBI taxonomy): Eukaryota > Metazoa > Chordata > Mammalia > Primates > Cercopithecidae > Trachypithecus > Trachypithecus francoisi. Next base: position 3,145,558 of record NW_022681469.1, read on the forward strand.
GTCACATTAGGTAACACCACTGGTAATGCACCTGCGATGATTTATAACACAGAAGACCTCGTGTGGAGTTGCATTTTATGGTTGATGGAAGGCTTTTAAATACTTATCTCCACAGTTTTCAAAATGTACTCCTGAATATCCAAGTGGTGCAGCAGGAGAGTCTTGGAGTTTGGAAGTGTGGGTGGACTACAGGGACAGGTTCTGAGGATTCTACCTTAAATCTACCTGAGTGTCTCTGCTGTTACCTGCTTCCTATGTGGGGATTCCTTACAAGATTTCCTCTAAAGAGAGTCGGTTTCCTGATGACTCCAACATTCAAGATTTTGGGTGTGGGCTGAGCATGAAACTTCTACCATCCCCAGGGGTCAGGGTGGGATAAGAGCCCCTTTCGTCTAAAGAGTCTCTTGAGTGTTCTGTCCCCCAAGTGACTTCTGAAAGTTCTAGTGCTTTTCAGTAAATGTGAACAACGACTTTGCCAAAATTCTTTCACGATATCCTCATACAGCTAGGTTTTATTCGGCCATTATCTCTGATATTGCGTTCTGGGCACGTGTGCCCTCGATAGCTGAAGCAGGAGACACAGCCAGTGGGGTGAGTGAAGGAGGATGTGGTTCAGCAAAGTGACATTTAGAAGGATCTTACACGGAGTTTTTGGAATTGTATAATGTCCTATTGCTTAAATCAAACTCCCTTATTTTTCATAGAAAATGCCACATGCGTTTAAGAAAATTCCATCACTGGATAGTTTTTAGCAGTGAATATCAATTAGAATTGCTTATTATTGCATTAATGCCTCTAAGCACATAAATGCTCTTTGTTAGTGATATTAATGATAGTCCTAATAGTATCAATCATCCGTTCAGTGCTCAGATGTGCCAGGCACTGTTCTAACTGCCACTTTATAATAATTTAATCTTCATGGCAGCTCTCTGAGGTGAGTGCTATTAAAAGTGCTATGTTGTAGGTAAGGAAACTGAGGTACAGGAGTAATTGCCTGAAGACACAGGGCTAGGAAGTGGTAGAGTCTGGAACCCACTCCAGGCAGTCTGACTAGACTCTGCTCACAATCGTGCTATGGCAAGCAATTCTGCTCATATTCAGCGGCCCATTTCTTTTTATCTGAAGAACAATGAATTCTGGGATAAAAGAAGAGAATGCTGATCTCCCTGGTTTAACTATCGGTGCGTCTCCTTTAAAGGGGAATTATGAGCGAAAGAGTCTGTTTTATAAAGATCAAGTTTCAGATGTTGCTGATGTTGCCTTGTCAAAGCCCAGCATCCCCTGAGGACTGCAGCGTTGCTGGAGGGCATCCCAGGGCTCAGTGCCCACCGCTGGGCAGCCTGCTGCCCAGAGTCACACGTGTAGAGTGACATGGAGGACTTCAGGCTCAGACACACACATGACACTCGTGTGTTGAGTGGAGCTGTGCTATGCTGATTGGCTTACTGGAGATAGTGTAGGACGCTCCCACTTCTTGTGTGATCTCCAAGTTATATTTGGAATACTCATGGTAAACAGTACCAAGCCACGCTGTTGGTACTGCAGTTAAGTAGTCCAAAGTTTCCTCAGATCCCTGTACTCCATTCCACTGCACCAGTAGCCAATGCATTGGTGATCCCAACTCTGTTCCAGGACTTTGTGTGTTATGATGTCAATCTTTATGTTTTCGTCACTAGACTGTGAGCTACTCAAGGCAGGGACTCACTCATGAGGTTTATGTCTTTCCCAGTGGAGAGTCTAAGTCAGTGTAGATACTCAGTAAATATTTCCAGAGTGTCTTAGTCTATTGGGGCAGCTATAACAAAATACTGTTAGTTGTGTAGCTTGTAAGCAACAGAAATTTATTTTTCACAGTTCTGGAGGCTTGGATGTCCAAGGTCAGGGCAGATGTGGTGTCTGGTGGGGGCCCTGCTTTCTGGCTCATAGACAGCACCTTCTGCCTGCCTCCTCACATGGCAGCAGGGGTGAGGAATCCCCATGGAGTCCTTATAAAGGCACTAATCACATTCACGAGGGCCCCACCCTCATGACCTAATCTTCTCTCGAAGGCTCCATCTCCTAACACCATCACATTGGTGATTAGGTGTCAACTTAGGAATTTTGGGGAGATAAAATTATTCAGACCATAAAATGAATTAATGAGTGAAAGTTCAGTAGAGAAAGAGATTCTTGGAATTTAGGGAAAAGAACTTTATGGATGAGTAATATGAGTTCTAAAATAAATTAATATAGTGGTATTTGATCCAAGGCTTCCCTTTGGGAAGGAAGTTCCACCTTCTATTTAAAGATTTCTTCAACTCTCATAGGCTACAAGGACATCCCTTTTTAAATTTCCTACATCAATTTAAGAGGGAGCTCCTAAGACGGGCTGCTGAATGCCAACTCAGAGTTAACGAGAAGAGGTCTCAAGCCTTGGTGGGAAGGATTTTCACTTCTAGCTGTGGTGGAATAGCTGGTTTTAGGCTATCCTCCCACTAAGGACAACTATACAATATGCACACACAAAACATCTGTGTGCAGGCATCAGGAAATAGTTAAGATAGGCAAGGCTAAAGAGCCAACATCCTTAAAGAATCCACATAAAATCGAGGTGAACACTTAGCTGGTCTGAGTACAGTGGTGTTTACACCTAATTGGTCACAGCCAGCTTCACTCAACTAGCCTTAAGGAGGTAAACTAAAATTGAGGTGAGCCCAACATTTCCCACCACTATTTCTCCTCAGAAAATTTGACAATTATTAATACAAAGCATTGTATCCTTAGGTTTAGGGTTAGGCGTAGGGCTAAGCAGACACTGAAACACAATTGGGAGTGCACACAGTTGTTTTGAGGATGATTCCCATGAAACACAAAAGATAGAGGAAGCAGAATAGGCCAGGATGAATATATGAATCCCATAAAATTAAGTGGGGTGGGAATAAGAAGGATTTGAACAGGGAGAGCTGCAAGCCTGACGAAATCTTGGCCAACCCTAAAGGGAGCACAAGAGCAAAGATTTCCCTGTAGAGGAATCCCGCATTAGGTGGAAATGGCCAGTCATTTGCAGAGGACTGGGAAGGAAGAGTGTGATGGTGGACTGAAAGCTGAAGTGGATCCTGGAGACATTGAACTAGGGCCTGTCAACTAAATGCATTCATTTTGGATGAATTGCAAGTCCTTCTTTTGAAAGGAGATCCAAGAAGCACACCTCCACGGCTGCCACAGAGGCAACAAAAAGATCTAATGTGTGATTTTAGACTAGACTCTAAGAAAGATAAAAAAGAGAGATTAGAGGAATAAGCAGTATTTGAAGAGAGATTGGTCAAGAATTTTCTAAAATTGATGGATGGCAACAACTCGCAGATTCATGAAGCCCTATAAAATATTAGCTGGAAAAAAATAAAGACAGTCACATTCTGTACATCAGAGTTAAAATGCTGAAAAATTGGGACAAAAATAACTCTTAATAGAAGGCAGAGAAAATAAGTATTGCTATCAAATAAGCAATAAGATTAGAAATCACTGACGTTTTAATGGAAATGATGGAACCAGGAAGACAGTGGGATTGCATCTTGAAAGAGGAATGTTGTAACAGCCTACATCTAGATCTGGGTTACACAGATGTAATACCTTGGCAAAAAAATTGCTGAGCTGTACAATTGAAATTTGCGCATTTTAGGTATGTATGTGATACTTCAATAAAATTATCTAAAACAGAAAACGAAAAACCTGTAGAGTGTGAACAAATCCAATGGTAAAGTAAATGCAAAACACAATCTTATCTACAGTTTTAAAAGGCTATTCTGAATCCTGTGTGGAGAATGGCTTATCACAGGGGATATTTAGAAGCTGAAAACCATTTAGGAAGCTACTGTAACAGCACAGGAAGATCGGGGTGGTTGCAGCAATAAAAAGGGAGAGAAGCAGAAAAATAGGTAAGTCTTGGCAAGATACTTCACAAGGTTGCTGGATGTGGGGTGTGAAGGAAAGAGTGAACGTAAGAACGACTCCTAGAGTTCTGGCTTCGGCCAGTGGATGGAAGGTGTTGCCCATTACTGGGATGATACCAGCTTTGAGAAGAGCATGTTCACATGAAAAGTAAAGGATTCCATTTTTGACATGTTTTGTTTCAAACAGATTTGCTATTGGACATCCAAGTGGAGATGGAATATCAATTTGGAGTTGGTCATTGTCAGATATGACTTCATTTCCACTTTTCCCAGTGTCTATACAAGTTAATTCACTTTCTTGTCTTATTGAATTCACTAAAAATCTCTAAGATAACGTTAACTTCTAAATTTAATTTCTATTGACTCACACCCATATGCTCATATGTGCAATAAATAATTTTGTGAATGCAAAAATGTGATTCTCTGGTATGTTCTTTTTCTTTATAGTGGGTTATTTACCTTTTTCGTTTTAAGCTTGACTCCTCCTCATTTGCCTCTACTCATCATGTTTCACTATCCTTCAGTAACCGTGGTAACAACCAGGTAGGCTCCCTTCTGTCCCTCATGCTGTACTCTGATGACTGCATCTGACAAGCCATCATTGTTATGCAAAGACTGGATTACGTCAGACACTTTCCTGCTTCACTCAGTGACTCTGTATGGAGATCTCACCAAGTGACTCTGCTTACCTCTGGTTTATTACATTTAATGGTTGCTTTCTATTCCATAGGGTGGGCACCATTAATTTGACAATTCCTTCATTATTCTTGTAGAGACAGGGTCTCACTACATTGCCCAGGCTGGTCTCCAACTCCTGGTTTCAAATGATCTTCCCACCTTGGCCTCACAAAGTGCTGGGATTACAGGTGTGAGCCACTGCACCCAGCCAACAATTCCCTATTGACAGACATTCTCTTTCTTCCTAGATTTTTTTTCTGCTATAAAGAATATTGCAATAAACATTCTAGAATATATGTCCTGACATGACAAAGTCTTTCTTCTGTGAGAGGTTCTCAAGGAAGAATCTCTGGGTCAAAGAGTAAATGTGTTTTTAATTTTAATATATGCTGCCATATCATCCCCACTGCTCCCTCCAAAAAACGACAGAACTTTTCTCTTTGTATGATTAACATATGTATGCCAACTTACCAAGCTTTCAAATTAATTGTAGTAGTTTTTGTTTCAATTCACCTTCTTCGGGATTCCAGTATATAATCAATCTTCAGCAAATTCAGCAACCAGATATGACTTCATTTCTACTTTTCCCAATGTCTATACAAGTTAATTCACTTTCTTGTCTTAAGGAATTCACTAAAAATCTCTAAGATAATGTTAAAGTGTAATGCTATTATACACAAATCTTCTAGCTCTGGATTTCAACTTCAATTATTTCAATATTTTGTTGTTCGACATTTAGTATTGTAACATTTGCTTTTGATTTCTGTTAAATAATTGATATTTATGTTTTTTCCTTTTTTGTATCTTGCATAAAGTTTTCATTAGAAATTATGGCTGTATTTTTCAAATACCTTTTAAGTATCTATTGATGTGACTAATTTGTTGAGGTAATGGTATGTTGATTGCCTTTTTTATGTTGACATAGTCTTGCATTCTGCTTGGTCATGGTGTGTTGTTTTCTTAATATAGTGCTAATATTATGTTATAATTTTGGCACATATTTTAAAGTGAGATTAGTCTATTTTTATATTGTTTTTATCATTAATAGGTTTTTGTATTAAAAGTCATGCTGTTTTCATAAAATGAGTTTTCTATGTCCTGAAACAGTTTAAATAACATTAATATCACACATTTGTCAAATCTTGATTCCCCTCCTATATGGCAATTTGTTAGTGCTTCCTAGTTTTGTAATCAAAATATGACCTGGAGTCAGTTAAGATGAAGTTGTAACTACTTGGCACAAAAAAAGACAGGGAATTCAATGTCCTCTGTCTCAAAGTAAGCTTAGTTTTTGCAGTGGGAAACTTCTTAGAAGAAAAATGTCATAACCAACTTCATAAGCCATTTCTTAAACCATGATGCATGTTTATGTGTGGCAGGTTGCGTGGCAGACAAAATGCTCAACCCAAACTGAGAGGGTTTATTTCCAGGACTGACATTATCTGTTCTAATAGTGTGACCTTGGGCCTTAGTGCCCACGGCTGTAAAAGGGAATTTAAAAAGCCACCTCACATACCACCTCACAGGCAAAGAAGTGAAAGCAGGAGCGCTCCTCATGCCAAAGGCTCCACATGTCTTAAAGCCAAGCAGACGTTGGGTCCCATGAAACATATTTCTTTACAAATCTCCCTGCAACCCCTGCAAAGTTCCATGCAACTGCCATGTGGGCAAATCATTTCTTTATAACCCAGTGACTTCACCTGTCTCTATTGGGAGTTTTAGATATTCAGTAAGCTTTTATTGATGGTGATATGTAGAAAGCAGGTAAAAAGGGAGAGAGAGAAAATCACCTTACATTATTCTTCTTTTATAGCCAATATCTGCATTTTTTTAAAGGTGATTTTAAATCCGAAGGTCAGGTCAACTGTGATAGTTCTTTTAAAATGTTTCAGAATCTGTATTTAAATGATGGCTATTTCTATGTTAGCCTTCACTTGTATTTTAACTCCTCTCAATCTCAGCTTGATACCCAATAGTCTAAAGGCCAAGCATAATGTAGACCTGCAGCAAATGACACGTCTTCAGCTGCACACTGAACGCATCTCCATCACGCCTTCCAGGAGAGCTGTCATTCTCACTAATGACACAGTTCACATTCCACTTGGCCTGCTTCTCACCCAGCCTCTCCAAGGCTAGCATTCAGAAAATGGCTCAATTAGGACCGGCTTTCAGGTGTTTCTGCTGGATATCTGGAGTGGTGAGGGAGTAGGGAGACAGAAGAATGCGCATCGTTTTTCACTTCCAGAAAGTTCACCCATCATCACGATGAGTGATTTTCTCTTAAAGTCAGACACATTTAGGGGGACTGAATGAGCCAGACTTTAGGTCTCGCCCTTGCTAAGGCAGAAGAACGTAATGACTCCATCAACAACCAGATGCATAAACACTGGGAAAGGGGAAGAGCACTGGGCGCTCCGGGTGTGGGTCTTCAGGAGGCTGTGCAGGCTTTCCCTCTAAGGGAAACATGTGGTCAGCAGGGAACAGGGAGCGCTGAGGCTGAGCACGTGAGGTTTGCGTCTGCTTCTAAAGCTGTTTAGGAAAGCAAGTTTCTCTGTAACCACTGTCTTCCCACCTTCTGGCTCTAAAAGCAACGTTTGCTCCTGAATCCTGAAGCACGAATGGCAGCTGCTCTGACTCTGTCCTTTTCCTTGACTCTCATCCTCCTGGGTGTTGCTGCTCACACCTGGATAGGAGAAGCCTGGAAATCCAGTAAAGCTTTGGTTCCATGGCACTAATGTCCTGTTGATGCTGACATCACATTAATTGAATGCCTTATGGGATCTAAGCCCCCAAACCAGGTCTTATCTGTGCGATTGAAGGTGGCTGATTGGCATGAAGTGGAGCAGATGAGCTGGGGATTCTTTTGTTTCTGTGTCTTCACGTGCAAACGCCACCAACGGGGACACCGACATTTCAGTCAACTCAGAAAACAAGGTGCCGTGTGGGCATTTGCTCTGAAAGAATCCAAGGATGGTCACATTACTAGATGCTTTGAGTCAATCGTCCGGCCATGGTCAAAGTATTTCATCCTCTGAGCTCCAACCCTGGCATGTTAGGGCATTCCGGTGGCAGGAGTCAGTTTCATAATGTGGTGCTTTTTTCTAGAGCAAGGAGCCGGCCGTGGGCTGGAGGGTGTCTTGGTGCAGAGCAAGGAGCCGGCCACAGGCTGGAGGGGTCTCAGTGGAGCCTGTGAAGGCAGTGCTGCACGCATTTTGTGCTTTCGTGCTTTCTGTTTCTCCTTATTTCTCCAGACACTGCCTCTTTTCTGCCTGGCAGGGCCTGGGCACTCTGGCTGAGGCAGGTCACCTGGGAAAGAAAGCTGGTTCTGTCCTTGAAGAGCCATGCTGGTGACAGGAAGAGGGGTGAAGTGCCACAGATTCCCAAGTATTGAAAAGTGCCTCTGATACAGGCAAGGGGAGGTGGGCAGGGCAGGTAACAGAAGGTCGAGGAGTTTCCCGAAGAATTTGTCCACCCACCACCCTCCCCTTTGGGGACTGTCAGCCCCCGGGTGTTCCCACCTGTGCAGGTGAGCAGGCTCCTCTGCAGGCTGCCTCTGCGGGGCTGCTCTGGCTCCCACCCTCCTCCCTGAGGCTGCTCATTGCAGGGGAAGATCGGTCCCATCATCCCTGCTAACGACCTTCCCATAGCAGCCCACGGTTCTCAGATTTGAGTAACAGTTCATTTTATTTTATTTTACTATTTTTAATTATTTTATTTTATATCTTATTGTCATCAACTTTTATTCTAAGAATGGCCAGGGCAGAGAGGGAATCAGGTTAGAGAAATCAAGAACTGTTATGGCACATGTCACAATTCTTGATTTCTCTCACCCGATTCCCCCTCTACCCTGGGCCTCTCGAATCACCTTGTACTTTCCACCACCGGCCTTTCGCACACATCTGGCCTTTCTATGTGCTTCTCCATCAGCTTTCTCCTCCCCTTGTCTTCACTTGGAGTGGACATCTTCCAAAACTAAACAGAGTTGTCGCCACCCCAGGAGAGTCTCCTGAGCACACTGGGTTGCCTGCCTGAGCCTCGGCATCTCCCGGTCATTTAGATGAGTCCAGGGGCTCGCAGCAACCCCAGGGCGGCCGGTTCCACAGGTCTGTGCAGCGAAGTGAGACTGTGATGACAAGGACGCATGTAGCACATCCTCCGGGAAAGGTCTGCTGAGAACCCGCCATCTCTTTTGAAAGTGGCTGTCTTCGCTCACAATAGTTTGGGGAGTCCTTCCGCAGCACGGCTTCGGTGTGTACAGCACAGCCTTTGAATATTTCCACAGCAGAAAGTATTGATCTTTTAAGTCTAGGTGTAATGTTTGGAAATAGTCAAAATCACTGAGGAACATGGCTGGGGGATGAGTTGGGTGACTTTATTTGGGATGAACTGTGGCTCATGGCTGTAAACAGTGTCTCTGAGGACAGTCCTGTGAGGGCAATTCTGCGAGACTTACTACCAATGAGAACATCACTTAAATTAGTATGCACCATCGTCAGGTGGTCTCCACTTTAAAAAGTCGAAACCTGGGGCCTTAAAGCCATCCTCGCCTGCATGTCACCTCTGGCCAGGTTTCTCCATCACTCGGGGAAAGGTCCTGGCGTCCTAGGGCATTGGAAGTTTCATTTGGGAGTCAGCAAGGCTCAAGACAACAGGAAGGGCAGTTCCCATGCCCACCTCTGGCCTGCCCTCCTCCCCAGCGACCCTGCAGATCCCCAAGAACAGCTCGTGCTGTCTCTGATGTGTCTCCAGAACGTTCTGCTCCTATGGGGCTGGAGCTACTTCACCTGCCCAAGCGGGGCTGGGAGGCTTCCCGTCTCTTCTGGTACTGACAATGCCAGAGTCCCTCGCCAGGACTAGAAAACACACGGGAGACACATCATGCAGGCTGGAGAGCCTTTGATCTGCCAGCTGGGAGCTCCGGGCAATGTCCACCTCCCCATCTCTGCACCTCTATGCCCCAAGCAGCTTCCTGTTGCTCTCAGATCCGTGGTCCCCCTTTCCCACCGTGGGCTACACAACAGGGCCCTACTTTTTCCCGGATGCCTTTGACCTCCAGCTTCTCTGTAGCTTTGGCCAACAGGAGGCACAGGTGGAAACCTGCAGGGTGGTGGAGAAAGGAGCCTGTGCCACTTCTCTCCCCACCCTCCCTGCTGCCCCGGCCTCTCTGTGGTTCTTGTTCCTGGTGAGGGCCCTGACTCTGGGCTCCAACGATGCCAAAGGGTGCAGCAGCCCCTCTGTGAGTAACCTCAGGGCCTGCACTGACTTTACGAGAACCATCTGTACCAGTTTTCCTGCTGAAAGGCCTACAGTGCCTCCATGGCCCTGAGGAGGACTGGGCCTGGGCCTGGATTCCTCCTGCACTGAGTGGAGGCCAGAGCTGTCTTGCCATGAGGTTTTTATAAAGGTCTATTAATGAATGCACTGAGCACACCTTTGTGCAAAGCGAGATGCTATGGAAGAAATTATTGCCTTTATCAGGAATCATCAGGAAAGCCTGTGGCTGCCTTGGGTCCATGACATGCTCCTGCCGTCGTCAGCAACACCAGGGGCCAGATTTCAACAGACAGCGAGAAAGGAAGGTGCCCCTTTAGTTTTCTTTTTGAGAATTCCAAGTTCAGCTTCTAAGAAGACCCTGCAACCCCAGTTTTCCCTCCCCACCTTCACCTCCTCTCTCCTTCCTCTGCCTTCACTCCCGCGCCCTCCCTTCCTCGCCCCCCATCCCGCCTCTCCCTGCTGCACGGACTCCGGCCTGGCTGGTGGGGAGGATATGCGGAAGCTCAGCAGAGCAGCGCTGTCTTCCTCTCTCCCTCTCACCACAGGCTCATACTGAACAGTCACCCTCCGGAGCAGGACGGTCTGCAGAGGCTGCAGAGATGTCCCCAGAGAGGCCTGCTTCTTCCCCGTCTCCACGCAATGTAAGCGTGGATCTTCTCAGCCTCGGTGTGTCTGAGTGTGTAGCGTGTACATTCTCCTGCTTTTCTTCTTCCTCTTCCTCTTTCAGTTTTCTCTTTTCCTTTTTTTATTTTTATTTTAAATTTTAAATTTTTTATTTCAATAGGTTTTTGGGCAACGGGTTGTTTGGCTACATGAATAAGTTTTTAGTGGTGATCTCTGAGACTTTGGTGCACTCATCACCCAACTACTTTTCTCTTTTCTTCTCTTCCCTCTCCTCACGTTCCCCTTCTTTCTTCTCTCCTCTTCCCTCCCCACTTCTCCCTCTTCCCCGACTTCAGCATTCAAATCAAAACCAAATGCAATAAAGAATAAAAGTCCTGTGGTTCCCCAGCCCTCTCCCAAAGTGGGGAGAAGGGCACGTCTGAAACTCCCTGTCTGCTGACAAAGGAAAAGGTAGTGAAAAGCTCCCTCTTTCAAGAGACCTGGCCGCCGCCGTCATCCTGCCTTAGAATTAGACATCATAGACATCCAAAACAAAAACAGCAAATCCAACGCCATCCACGAGATACACATTCCCTAATTGCTAATGTTTCCTTTTGATAACTAAAAAGACTGTGCACATTAAATAAAAGGAGATTTAATTTCTAGTTTAAATACAGCTGCTGTGATTCTTATGCACCACACAGCTGTGGGGAGGCTGGCACGAGGCCACGACGCGGAGGCCCCTCGAGCCGGTCCGCATTGTCTCTGACACGCGTACACAGAGCATCCTGGAGTGCTCGGGAAAGATTTTTATTCATTCTCAGGTCTGCACTGCATCACGGGGATGAGCCTCACCAGCCCACACCTCGGGGCTCCTTGCACCTGTCAAATCATTTTATTTTTCTCCCTCTGGCAATGTTTTTTCTGTAGGGGAAAATAATTTGTTTTACCATTTGTCTTCCAATTCTGGGCAGAGACAGACCTAATCGAGTGCAATATTTCTTAGTCTTCCTAAAAAATTTCTTTTCAATAAAAAGGACTGATCACATGTTTTTATTTTGAAAACCACGAGAGCAAAATTTGGGGTTGGAGTCTTAAAGAGACATTGGCAATCTGGGTCTGTGTCTCTCGGGGTGGGGGAAAAGAAATCCCTGCCGACTGGTGTCATTCCCGACTCATTTCCACATGAAAATAATCTTAGAAGATACAGGAAAAAATTGGAAAGATTAAAGTCTTCAAGGACATTCTGGCCACTTATTTTAATTTAGTAGCACTCCTCCAGGAAGCCTGAAGTATTTCCTGCTCTGTTCAATAAATGAGGATTGTTGCCGTTGGACGGCCGTGAGGCCAGTGTTTGCTGGAGCCCTCCGCAGTCCTGATGTGGGACCACTCTTGCTTTGAGAGGATTTAACCTCAGGAAGGGCCTTACAGACACCTTCGCCTTAGAGCATTTCTATGGCTCCCAAACTGTGGAGACGACCCACCTCCTTCGAGGCCCCGCCTCCTGACCATAGCTCTGCAGGCCCCTTAACCCTACTCTCAGCCTTCAGTCTCCAGCCTCTGATCCCATGTGGTTGAACACGAAACGGACTTCCCAGTGCAGCTTGCAGAGGCAGGGTGAGAAGACTGCGGCCCGAGGAAGAGCCAAGGTGACGTCCTAGCCAGTGAGGTGGAGACTTGGGTCTCCCTTCCTCTTAGGAATGTCGCCCGTGCAATCCCTTCCCTGCAGGCATGTGGTGAGTCCCCCTGAGGCTGCTATAACAAAGTGCACAGGCTGAGACTCGAACAACAGAAATTTATTTCTCACAGTTCTGGAGCCTGAAAGCCCGAGATCAAGATGTTGGCAGGTTTGGTTCCTCTGGGGGCCTCTCTCCTTGGTCGTCTCCTCCCTGCGTCCTCACATGGCCCCTCTGTGTGAGTCTGCATCCTGATATCCTCTCCTCATCAGCCACATTGAACGAGCGCCACCCTAGTGACTTCACTGATTCCCTCTGTCAAGACCCCATTTCCAAACATAGCCACCTTCTGAGGGACTTGGGGTCTGGGCTACACCTTATGACTCTGCGGCCACGGCACACTCTGAGCCTGTAGGGAGGGTGTGCAGTGAGGACCTTCCAGCCAGAATGCAGGCCAGGGCCACTCCAGGGTGACACACATGTCCTTAATCCAGGCCATTGGGACACAGCCACTCTGACAATCCTGGGAGTGAGCTCACCAATGGCAAGAGGAGGAAAGGATAAAGTGACCAAGCAGAGGTGTGGACAGGGACCCCAGACCCAGCTCAGCTATTCACAGACTCATGTGGCATGGGAAGATGACTTCATTTCTCTGTGAAAGGAAGGGGTGGGGTAAGTGACCTTGGAGGTTCTGGACACACCCCATGTTGACCAGATGCAGGAAAGAACATATAGTCAGCAAACTACAGCCTGAAGGCTGCATCCGGCCCCACATCTATCTTTGTAAATAAAGTTTTATTGGAACACAGCCATACTCATTCACTTACACATTAGCTCCATGCCACCATGCAGAGTTGATGGAGACCATATGGCCTCTAATGCCTTAAGCATTTCTATCTGGCCCTTTAGAGAAAACACCATCCAGTCCCTGGACTACAGCCCTGAAACTGGGCAATGATTGACTTTCGTTGGGAGGGTGGCAGTTTGGCAGAACTGACTTACTAGGCCTCAGTGGGATACCCATTCATTTGCCATGATGTACAATATTTACTTGAGTCTATGTGAGTGAAAGTTGAAACTTCGGGGAACAGCAGCCCACCCACTGTGGACCCAGAAACTCTCAGCCATGCAGGATTTCTAACACCACTCCCCCTGGGCCCACCAGACGGAGCCAACAAAAGGAATGGGAATGGGGAAACGATAGACAGGGGTTATGGCAGGGGCCCAGCACTGCCTACCTCGGGCAATAGAGTGTGTGTCTGAGATTAGAGGGCAGGGGCTGGGGGGCAGCAGTCATTCAGGGGCTGAGAACCACGCAGGAAGGGAGTTCTGTAGGTGCGGAGGCACAGGAGGGTCACCTGCATCCCCATAGCTACGCTCCCTCCGATGCCTCTGCAGTGAGGACGTTCAAGGCCTCAGCTGGTCCAAAGAGCGGTGCCAAGTGGACTAGGAAAGGCCTGACACAGCTCGGGCTCAGGGCTCGCCAAGTAGCTGTAGGTGGTCTCCAGTTTCTGTCTCTAGGGCTGTGCAGGATGTGGTCCCAAGGGGCAGGGCTGTTGAGAGGAGTGGATGAAAGATCTGCTGCCCAGCACTCAGCTCAGGCCCTTCCATCTGAGCACCCAGGGCTCCTGCACCACTGGAGCCAGAGCTGGGCCCAGCTTCTATGTAGAAGGGATGCCCTAACCCAGCCCTGACTCTCTCCACACCCACCCACCTCAGGGAAATGTGCTTTGGTAGGTAGAGAACTACTGAGGGTGTTTCTTGGGTATTCAAGATTTCACTGTGGTTTGAGGGATTATTTCTTCCCTTCAATGCCAAGAAAGGGAATTTAGCCACGTCCATGATGGCCGATATAGCCTGTCTGGTCTGGGCAGCGTCTTGGGGCCCCAGGCCCCACTGCCTCCAGGACAGCGTGGCCAAGGCCCGCCTGAGTGGGTTTGCTCATGCTCCCATTATTCTCCGATTTCTGTAAACTCCTGTTCATCATGCCAGAGAGCCTGGGTTCTGCCCCCTGACCTGTGAGCCGGCCATCCAGAGTGGTGTGGGCCACGCCTCAAGTGTTCTGTCCTGTTCTCCCTCTGCTTCCTGTGCTGTGCTGCCCGGCTGGGCTGGCTGGGAACCCTGCCCCCTCCCAGGCGCCCCGGCCTCTGCCCGTTGCTACTCTGTAGCTCCTTTCTCTGCCAGCCCTCTCTGGTTCCACCTCCATGTTCCAACAAACTCAAAGCTGGCCGTGCACTGGGGGTGTTCTGCTGACATCTCAGCCCCTTCCCGGGGCTGGCAGGTGCACGCTGTCAGGATTCTGGCAAGAGCAGAGAATCCCTGGCAGAAGGGCCCTCTGGAAACAGCCCTTGCTGCCGACCATGCAGCTCTGGGGTATTGGGCTCAGCATGGACGGCTGTAGGAAGCCCTGAGCCTGGGGTCCTCTGGAAGCTGAACAGCAGTGCGAGTGTCTTCAGCAGCAGTGCAGGAAAAACGAGCTGAGGCAGGGATACACCTTGGAGTCAACACCTCACAGGCTCGCTGGTCCGTGATGAGGTTTATGGAGTGCCCACCACGCTGAAGGCCCTGGGATCCTGCGTGCCTTGGAGAAGGTGTCAGCCGACTGTTATGCAGGAGCCCCGGCCTCACCCTTCACGGTAGAGAACCACCCAGCAGCTGTCACCCGTTCAGCACATGCACCCTGAGCCTTTCACATGAGCCAGGCACTCCTGAGGGCTGAAGACAGAGCCGCCCCCGGCAGAGGTGGGGTTGCCCCCTCGGGACTGGACACACACTTGCATGCCCACATGCACGCTCAATACACAGACACACACATAAAAATGAGAGAGAGAGAGAGGAAACTGAAGGTCCAGAGAGAGGGGCTGGTAGCCTCGAGCCATGTGTCCTGTGAAAGGGGCATCAGGACCTGGACAGAGCAAAGCCAGGACTCTGCTGTTTCCTCAAATCCGAAAGCCGGGCTGGCCCTGTCTCTGCAGGGCACTGGCATTCAGAGCCACCACCATGCTGGTCGAGGACAACACAAAGTGGATTGGCCTGGCCCGGCCTCAGCTCAGAGGGATGGAGGGTGTTGGGCCGGCAGCACGGGATAGTCGGGCCTCCCAGAGGAGACATGGCAGCAGCTTCAAGGCTTTTCACCGCTCACTTTCCATCCTCTTCTCCTTTCCCTCTCTCACTTCCTCTCACTTCCTCCAGCCTCAGCCCTGCAGTGCCTGTCTCCTCCAGGTTGCCCTTGTCCTCTTGGAGGCCTGCCTGTCCCATTGATCTTGGTGTCTCACCCAGTCTCACACCTATCTTGGAGAACCAAGGAAATTCCAAAGGCTATAGTGTACTTTTGACAGTTCAGGCCAGGACGATCCCTGTGGGGACAGCCTGGCCCTTGGGGAAGAGACAGAGAGACAGGCCTTGTTCTCTCACCTTGGCAAGCTGCAGAACTCTGGGTAACACATTCCAGGTCTAGATGAACTTTAGGGAACGAATGAGCCAAGAACCAGTTCAATATCAAGGATGAAAGGGAGTTGAGTCCCTTCCTAGGTGCCCAGGTCACCTCCCTCCTAGAGAGCTACGGGCTCATCAGACATTTGCTCAGTAAGCCTTCACTCAGGGAGCAAGAGGACGGGGGGGATATTCCCAACAGTGTGCTGAGCCTGCAGGATCACTCCTTTGTGACCGAGAGCACCTTTCAGGTGGCTGTGTGCTTGGGTCTGGCAGGTACAGGCTTTCTCTTTGCTGGTCAACATGGACCACCTTATTCCATAACTTTCATCCTAAAATATGTCCGTCTTTCTCCACCCTGGCAATGCAGTCCACTAGGCCTGGTGGGGGCTGCTCTCGGGGCTGTGTTGAGGTGGGGCAGCTGCCTCACCTTCTGGGGCAAAGCAGGAGGTGGGATGCTCTATTTATAATTTGGGGGATTTTTGAAATCATAACTCTTTCATTATAAAAATGCCTTAAGCTTTCAGACAGCAATCAAACACAGCAATATCCGGTGTTGTTAAAGAAGGACCTGTGCGTTTTTGAAAACATTATCAAAGAGCATGAGTCTAAATGACGTTCACCGAAGGAACACGTTGACAATACTTCTGACTAAGAGGTGCAAATGTACGTACCAACAGGGAAGAACCGAAGCATTCATAGCTGTGAATTATTTAATGTTCCTAATATCAGAGTCTTCCTTGGTGCGATATTATTTTTGACATGAGTTTATAGATGTGTTCTAATGCCTCTGGTATAACCAATAATTTACAACTCAACCAGACATCTACTCTGTGGAGCAATTCAGGATTTTTGCCTTTGAAATCCCCTCAGGGGACCTGAAAATCCAGTTTGTTGTGTCTTTCTTTAAGACTTAAAATAAACTAACATGGAAGTGAAAGATGCTGAGGTTCATTTGCACATCAGCCTCTTCTACAAAACGTGTTTGTACATTCCACTGAGAAAGGCCTCTGCTATGCTCCTTGGACTGCTTTAAAATGCTCCAGAGTTTAAAGAAGAGCAGGTAGAACCTTTGTCACTTGGAAATGATACACAGTTTGCTGGAATGAGTGGTCATCCATCTGGCTCAAATAAACTCCTGGGCAGAAGAAGGAATCTCCAGTTTGGCATTCCCTGTGGTCTCTTGCACACTTGGATAACATTTGTGGACTGAGTGGCAGCTCCGGTGTTTTAAAAGCTCAGTAAACTATTGCACGTATCGTGGAACAGGCTAATGGCGGAGCAAGTCTTTAAGTTACTGGGAGCCAAGGCAGGACTATCTGAAGCAGACAGGGCAGACACAGGGATTTGATGCATACCTGATTTTTAATGGCATGCCTGAAAAATCACTGCCAGAAATATGATACCTAAAATAGGACAAGGGCAGCCACAAATTGGTATGCATCATGACAAAGTATGACAAAGAACTTACTGAGTACTCTGTCCCATTTTCATAAAAGTGCTTGCAGGTCCTACGTGAGATTATCCTGTGAAAGTTCATTTTTGTCTTTCCCAAGAACACTCTGGTCTCGAGCTGCACCCAGTGTGGCTGCCACTCGCCTCCGTCGTCCCTGAGTCCTGGAAAGGCAGCCAGCCCAAACTGGGATGTGCCGTTCTAGGTTTTGAAGACTTAGTAAAAGGAAAAGAATGTGACCCTACCACGGAGAATTCTTGACGTTGATTCTATACTGAAACCTAATCTTTTGGGTTGTTCAGTTTAAAAGGTATAGTATTAAAATGAATTGCACCTTTTTTTTTTTTTTTTTTTACTTTCAACAACTTGGCTATTAGGAAATCTCGATGTCACATGCAGCTTGTGCTGGAAGCTGCCCTTGGTTGTCTGAGGATGGTGTCAGCCTAGAATAGAGAGGAGCACACAGCTCTCACCAGGAGGCTGCATCTGAGGGGCCACACCAAGATCCCAAGCAGTAGGTGATCTAGGAGTTCATAGCAGAGGGAGCATGATGGGACTCGGGAAGGCAGAGACAGCATCCTGGGAGGGATGTTTCTTTTCAGCCTCCTGAGTAGCTGGGATTACAGGCATGCTCCACCACCCCTGGCTAATTTTGTATTTTTAGTAGAGATGTAGTTTCTTCATGTTGGTCAGGCTGGTCTCGAACTCTCGGCCTCAGGTGATCCCCCCTGCCTTGGCCTCCCAAAGTGCTGGGATTACAAGCGTGAGCCACTGTGCCTGGCCTCTTTTCAGCTTTAAGAAGGCTGATGATCTAAGAAAATGGCCTGGAAGTGGTGGAGTAGGCAAGAAGGGCCCTTGCAGGTGAGCCATGGGTGCAGCAATGAACATGTGCACGACTGAGCGTGATATGCAGGGACTTAGCCTAGGCCTTGCTACGCCCCAGGCACCGCGCACATCTGCTTCTAGGCTGAGTCCTCACAGTGAGCGATGAGCTGCGCACCAGCCATCTCCCATATCACAGATCAGGAGGCCGGGGCTCAGCAAGGTGGACGGACCCGACTGAGGACGCCCTCTGAGAGGAAGGTGGGGTTTACCTCCCGCAGTCTAACTGATTCCAGGGCTCAGACTCTCAGTAGTTAAGCCTTGAAATGGATATTGCTGAGGGTTACATTAGGGCAAGCTGGGGGCCACCTCCCTACCTCTCCCCTAAGGCCCTCAAGGAAGGGCGTTGTTGGATCTGTGTGGCCGTGCAGGCCTTGGCAGGCAGGCATCTCAGAAGGACTTGCCGCGCTGGGATTTGGCCACCATAACGTCCAAGCATCATTTCTGTCCCTGCCTGCTGTCCTCACGCAGGGTGAGAACACAGAGCTGGCCACAAAGTCCTGGAGCAGTGGCTGGTGACCGGTGGAGAGGAGAGCACTCCTGCCTCGCCTGGAAGGGGCCGGGCCTCGGAGGACAGGCAGCGCCTCAGAGCTGGAGGGCCTGTCCCTGTGAAGGGCTCTGAGAGTGGGAATGTGTCCTTCCTTGGGGTGTGTCCACGCGGGGCCGGGCCCAACACTTTCCCAGCCAGGCTGGAACTGCCGAGCCGGGGCTCCTTGCAGACACGCGGCTGGGCTTCCGTAGAAAGTGACCATGTGGGGAGGGGTGGGGCAGGCGTCTGCTCTGTGCTCCCCACTGCCCTTCCAGGCCTGGCGGGTCCCAGGACGGCTCAGGGTCCCCTCCCCACCGACATCCACTCTGGCTCAGGCACCGCTGTCCCAGGCCACCAGGAGCAGGAACCCCCAAGGGGAGCGTCTTCCTGCAGCGTAGCAGGGAGCCCCTACTTCAGAGGAGGGTGTTTGCGAGACTCTAAGGGCGTCAGCCGGCGGCAGCAGAGGGGTCCTGGGCGACCTGCGTGGTGCGGATTCTCTGGCATCGACCCCGGGGTCGATGAGAAGGGGCTGGAGAGGAACGGAAGCTGCTTCCCCACTAAGTGGCAAGGGCGGCCCCCTGCTCGGGGCCAGGGAGGACCAGGCTGCAGGAAGCCTGAGAGGCACAACGGGCTGCAGGAGAGGACCTGGGGTCACACGTTCCCATCAAGGGTTCCCTCCCCAGGAGACGGGACAGGCTGAGCCCTCCACCTACCCCCGGGACAAGCTGCGGAGGCCTGACCTGTGATCCCGTGAAATAGAGGTGAAAGTACAAAGTCACTGAAACCATCTTAGTTCCTTTTCTTTTCTTTCTGTCAAGAAACACAGATGGAATCCCTGGCAAGACCGCTGGGAGCATCCCACCCCGCCCAGTGCCCTCCCGCCGACAATGTCCCACCCCACACACTGTGCCCTGCTGGAAATGTCCCACCCCACCCGCCGCCCTCCACTGAGACCACCCTCCACTGAGAACATCCCGCCCCATCCGCTACCCCCCCAGGAGCCTCCCACTTCACCCACTACACCCCCCAGGGGCCTCCCACTCCACCCACTACACCCCTCAGGAGCCTCCCACTCCACCCACTACCCCCTCCCCAGGAGCCTCCCACTCCGCCCACTACTCTCCCAGGAGCCTCCTGCCCCATTCAGTACCCCCCCAGGAGCTTCCCACCCTGCTCACTGACCCTCCCAAGAATGTCACGTCCCATCCACTGCACCCCCAGGAGCCTCCCACCCCACCCACTGCTCCCCCAGGAATGTCCTGCCACCTCCACTGCCTCCATCTAGAGACATCCCACCCCACCCACTGCCTCCCCAGGAGGGTCCCACCCAACACATGGCCTCCCCTACCCCGCTACAAATGTCCCACATAAACCCACCAACTGCCCTCCCCAGGAGCGTCTCACCCCACCCACTGGCCCCCCAGGTGCGACCCACCTCACACACTGCCCCCTCTAGGAACGTGCCACCCCACCCACTGCCACCCCTCTACGAGCGTACCACTGCCCCCACTGGGAGTATCCCACCCCACCCACTGCCCCCTGCTGGGAGCGTCCCACCTCACCCACTGCCCCACTGCCCCACTGCCCCACTGCCCCACTGCCCCACTGCCCCACTGCCTGCCCCTGCCCCCACCACTGGGAACATCCCACCCCCCCACTGCCCCCTCCTACTGGGAATGTCCTACCCCACCCACTGCTCTGCCCCTCCTACTGGGAATGTTCCACCCTACACACCCCCCCATTTTCCCCACCCCCCGCTAGGAGTGTGTCACCCCACCCACTGCCCCCGCTGGGAGTGTCCCACCCACTGCCCTCTGCAGACAAGCAGGAAAACGTGTGCTTTGCCCACCAAGGCACCCCAGATTTGGCCTTGTCCACTCCTCTAGCTACTGTAGGAAGGCCTCATGGATGGCAGAGCTCCTGGGCTTTGGGGCCACGTTGCAGCCTGATTACCCATCAGTCCCTCATCTTAGATGAAGTAATGGAGTAAACTGTTCACCCGGCAGCACCCGAGGGAGGTAGCCGGGTGTGTCACTAGCATAAGACTCTTCCAGAAAAGTGTTGGAGTGGAGTGGACGGTGAGATGGGAAGGGGCCACGGGCTTGCTGGGCTGGAGAAGGGCCATGCATTGCAGGTGGTGGTTTTGTTGTTGTCATTACTAAACAGCGGTTATTGCGTTCATGGCTGAGTTCTTACCAGGTGAGGATACTGTCCTAGCTGAGTTACCTGGCATGACCCTCACAACATTCATTTGAGACGCTTACTGTTAGCTCCATTTCACAAGTGCAGCAGGTAAGGCTTAGTGCAGGGCAGAAATGTGTCAGATCCCAGAGCTGGGAAACAGATAGGATTGGCCTGCCCCTACGTCTGGACCACTCCAAAACCTCCACCACCCCAAAGCACGCTGCCGCCCCACTGAGGCTCTGGGCCCAGTTGGAGGAAGCTGGGAGCTGGGCTTGTGGAGGAGGTGGATGGAGCCCTGAGGACAATTTTGTCCAGAAGGAGCTCTTGGCAGAATAACTGAGATCCAGGTATCGGCTCACTCACCTCCATCCCAGCTGCCAAGCCGCTTCCTCTCTGTCTCCAGTTGCCCAGCTGCGGGAGTGGTGATAATATCTACCCCAGAGGATATGCAGCCGTTCACTCTTACTGCACAGAAACTGATGAAAGACCCTGCAGAAGTTCAAAGGCTCTGGAGCTATGTAATTACTGTGAAGCAAAACACCTTTTAGAAGTCCTGAATTAGCTTTCTCTCTGAAATGTCTATTTCTTCTCAGATGTGTGCTTTCTGCATCATAAGAGACTGGAATTTGGCCTTCGTGCCAGCAGCAAATGCCAGCTCTGTAAGGGCTGCTGGATGGTAGCTCACATCCTGTGGCATGTGGCCAGAACGCCTCACCTTGTGTATGCGACACTTTCCGGGTCTAGGGGGCCTGTTACATGTGCACTCGCAGAAGCCACCTTCGAAAGCTGGATGCCCAGAGTTTATACATGAGCTAGAACTCAGCTTCCAGTGTGACCTAGAACAGCTCATTTGGTGCCTTTGGTCCTTACTGTCCTCACTTGAGAAACGAGGACGGCAGCTGGGGACCCTTCTGAGGCCTCTCCAGCCTCAAGCCTGAGATCTGGGATTCTGAAGTGGAATCTGTTATCAGAGGTTGCAATGTTTGCCTGCTCTTGGCCCATAAGCAAAGACTTATAAACAGATCAGACTATCCTTTTAATTAAAATAACTTAGTAGGAAAAAATTTCGCTCACACCCCGACTCTCCAGTTTCACTAGTGGCCACAGAGTTGCTGAGAACTGGCCGCCGCGAGCACCTTGCGCACGGAGCACGGCTTCCTGGGTCAGCACCATTTCCTCACGTGTGTCAGGATTCGCACTGCAGAGCGGGCGTGTCCGGCAATGGAGGGAAAGGTTCAGGCACATGGATAAGTTGATCCTTGCTACTGGGATAAGAGAAAGTTTTGGAAAGAAACACAGTTTGAAGAGGGTCTTGAAGAAAACATTGGTGTTCTCCATGTGAACAAAAGGAATGAACTCCATTCCAGGCAGAAGCACAGGCATGTTAATCGCTGGTTGTGTGTTCAGTACCATTGGCCACAGGCAGTCCCTTTGCTCAGGCTAGGGTGATCATGAATCAGGACCTACGGTGGGTCGGGGGCGAGAGCCAGGGAAGGAGGTGTCAGGGAACCCTGACAGCCTGTGAATGAGGCAAACATTGGAGGTGGGGTCCTCGAGGAAGACCAGGGATGTTGAGAAAAGCTGGACCAGAAGGAGTCCTGTGTACCTGGAAAGGATGTGGCAAGACCCTTCAGGACAGGGAGGAGGCATCAGATCATCAGCAAATGTCTGGTACAATCGAGTGTGCAATGTATTGGGGCAGTGTTGGGATTGTGTTGTGGCTGAACTGTTTGTGTAAGAAAGTTACAGAGGACAAGTCCTAGAAGCGATGACCTTCCCAGCTTGAGGGTAACATAGCCCTGAAGTTTTATGGATTGAAGCATAGCCAGGTCATTTGCTCAAAGGCTGATAGGGTTAGAAGCAGGCTGGAACCCAGGGTCTTTACCCCAAGCCACTGCTCTTTGGGGCCAGATTATAGATTATGGGGGTACAATGTGATGCTATAATATATGTGCACCTTGTAGAAAGATTGAATCAAGACAGTTAATATGTCCTTCACCTCAAATACTCATCACTTATTCCTTCCGCCTAACTGAAACTTCACACCCTTTGATGAACACTTCTCCATCGATCCCAGTCCCTAGACTCTGGTAAATGCTACTTCGACTCTTCTTCTACAAGTTTGGCCTTTTTATCCTCTGCATAGGAGTGAGAATAAATGGCATTTGTCTTTATGCTTATTTCACTTACCGTAATGTCCTCTAGGTCCATGATGTCACAAATGATATAATCTTCCTCTTTTTAAAAAGGCTGAATAGCGTATATACCACATTTTCTTTATCCATTCATTCATTGTCAGACGCTTGGATTGATTTGATAACTTGGCTGTTGTAAATAGCACTCAATGAACATGGAAGTGTAGATATCTCGTAAACATTCTGATTTCAAATCCTTTGGGTATATATCCAGAAGTGGAATTGATGGAAGTATAGTGGCTCCATTTTTAGTTTTTTTGAGGGACCTCCATACTGTTTTCCATAACAGCTGTACTAATTCACACTTCAACCAACAATGTACAAGAATCCTCTTTTCTCCACATCCTCACCAACACCTGTCTTTCATCTTTTTGACAGCAATCATTCACAGTAAAGTGGTACCTTCTGGTTTTAATTTGCATTTTTCTAATGATTAATGATGTTGAGAATTTTTTCTGTCTCTGTTGACCATCTGTATATCTTCTTTTGAGAAATGTACATTTAGCTCCTTTGCCCATTTTTAGTGGGTTGTTTTCTTGGTGTTGAGTACTTTGGGTTCCTTATATATTTTGGATATTAATCCCTTATCAGGTGTATGGCTCACAAGTATTTTCTCCCATTCTGTGGGTTAGCTCTTCACTCAATTAATTTTTTCCTTTACTGTGTGGAAGCTTTTTAGTTCAATGTAATCCCATTTGTCTATTTTGATTTTATTGTCTGAGCTTTTGGGGTCAAATTCAAAAATCATTGTCCAGACTAATGTTATATAGTTTTTCCCCTATGTTTTCTTCTAGTAGTTTTAGTTTCAGGCCTTACATTTAACGCTGTAATCCATTTTGAGTTGGTCTTTGTTGAGACTGTGTTGTGGACAAAGTGTGAGAGATATATGGTGAGAAATAAGGGTCCAGTATCATTCTTCTGCATGTGGGTGTTGTTTTCCCAACATGCTCTATTGAAGAGACTGTGCTTTTTCCATTGTGTATTCTGAGTACCTTTGTTGAAAATCAATCGACCATAAATCCATGGGTTCATGTTGGGCCTCTGTTCTCTTCCGTTGGTTGACATGTTTGTTTTTATGTGGAAGGAATGTACCTCAGTGCAGTAAAGGCCATATATGACCAGCCAACAGCCAACGTTGCACTTAAGGATGAAAAGTTGAAAGCTTTTCCTCTAAGATCAGGAACAAGACGAGGATGTCCGCTCTCACCGCTGCTTTCCAATAAGCACTAGAAGCCCTAGCCAGAGCAATTAGGCAAGATAAAGAAATAAGGGGCATCTAAATTGGAAAGGAAAAAGCCAAATTATGCTTGTTTGCAGGCAACATGATTTTATATGCTGAAAACCCTAAAGATTCCACACACAAAAAATGTTAGAACTAGTAAGTGCAGGAAAGTTGCAGAATACAAAATCTACATGCAGAATTTAGTACCATTTCCATATAGTAACAACAAACTATCTGAGAAAGAAATCAGGAAAACAAATCACATTTACAATAGCTCCAAAAAATTAAAATGTTTAGAAATAAATGTAACAAAGGAGTTGAAAGATCCATGCAGTAAAAATTATAAAGCTTTGGAGAAAGAAATTAAAGAGGATGTAAACATATGGAAAGATACATGTTCATGGATCAGAAGAATTAATAATATTGTTAAAACATCTATACTACCCAAAGCAATTTACAGATTCAATGCAATCCCTATCAAAATTCCAAGATACATGTTCATGGATCGGAAGAATTAATAATATTGTTAAAACATCCATACTACCCAAAGCAATTTACAGATTCAGTGCAATCCCTATCAAAATTCCAATGTCATTTTTCACAGAAACAGAAAAATCAATCCTAGAATTCATAGGAACAACTCCCCCAAATCCGGAATAGCCAAGGCAATCTTGTGCAAAACAACCAACCAAAAAGCTGGAGGCATCACATTACCTGAGTTCAAACTCTAAAGCTGCATTAATTAAAATAGCATGGTACTGGCCTAAAATTGAGATGTTTAACTTTAATTAATAATTGCTATTTGTGTACCCTTGAGTATGAGTTGCATCCTGGAGTAAGCCCTAAGTGATGAAGATAATGGTAATGACAGTAACAATAGCAACAGCAACATTGTCACCATCTGCATTAACTTCTTTTATGAGATAGATACTATTCTCATTTCTATCTACAGGTGGGGCCCAGACAGTTTCAGGGCTTCCCCACAGCTGCTCATCCAACAGTGGCTGGGCAGGATTCAGACTCAGGTCATCCAAATGCAGAGCTTGTGCCCTCTGTCAGTCAGTTCCAGGGTTTACCCATTGTGCCTTTTCTATTTTAAAATTTAATGTATGATTTGCATACACTACTGCTGGTTCTCACATTGCCTCACAAGGTAGACATAATCATCCCGATCTTACAGATGAGCAGGTTGAGTCCCAGAGAGGTGTGCTGCTTGCAAGACAGCTCAGTAGTGAGAGGCAGGCCCTAGGGATTTGGGTCCAGACTGATCCAAAGTGCAGGGTCCTCCCACTCTGTGGGCTTCCTATAGGCATCCCAAGGGAACCTCTGAAGATTTCTAGCTGGAGAATACCGTGGCCGAGGTAACATTTTGGATGTCCTTATCTGTGTGCCAGGGAGATACACAATTCCCTCTGACACAATTCCCTCTGTCTGGGCAGATCCGGGATTTGCATTCTCTCTAACCCCCTAGCCCTGCATCCAGAGGTACCAGGGATCAAATGAAAAGATCCCACAATATCCCTCCAATGACGACGATGATGATTGGTGATAATAATAATCTTTATGAACAATGGCAATAACTATAATGATAGATTCAAAAATGTGGATGAGGTTTTGCCTGGTGTATCTCCTTTCATCTCAGGATTTCAAAGTACCTTGCAAATATTAATTAAGCCCTGGGAGGTAAATATTATCATTTCAGTTTTATGAAGGGGGAAACTGAGGTACTGTGAGGTTTACGTGCTTTGTGATGGACCACCCAGTGGCAGAAATCCAGTGAAGGGGTGATGTTTTCCCCAAATGCTCACATTTTCTTCAAATGTCTTTGACTCAAAATATGAGGATTAAATTCTCTAAGTATTTATTTTGTATCTAGATCTGTATTAGAGTATGTGAACCATCTAAAATAAATATTTATGGTGTCTATCCTCTTATCGAGGGGAAATATTTATATGTACCTGTAACACAGATAGTATGTAAGATATGCAATCACTTATCAAAGTGATTGTCCAAAGAAGCAAGAGAGCAGAGGAAGGACACAGAGATGGTCTCTTAAGACAAGGCAGAGTTAGGGTCGGGGAGGTGCAGAGATGACTTTTCAGGTAAATAAGAGAATAAGGCCAGCGGAAGGATGCCAAGGAGACGGTCTGCCCTGGGGGACATGGGCACAGGGTGGAATGCAGCAGACGTGCTTGGAGGGATGATGTCTGGCTGGAAACTCTTGACTTGGAGCTGTAAAATCTAGATTTAATGTGATGGGTAAAAGTGGTTTCTTGAGGGCTCAGAGACGAGCATCAGGAAGGCAGCCAGGTGAGTGGCCATGGGCCGGCGGTGGGAGTGCTCCCGCCCACTCCAGTGCAGGGCATAAGTGCCTTGTTTGTGGAGAATTTACAATCACTGTAATGCCAAGGAGGAGTGAGCCTGCGGTCCTCAGCACTGTGCACCTGCAATTCTGAACACTGGCAATGACTTAAAGACCTCCATTAACAAAAGATCGTTTGTTTGAAACAATTGCTGTAGTTACTGCTTTTAGTGACATATATGTAGGATTCAAAGGAGTGCTTTTTTGTCATTTGTTCTTGTTTTTGTTTTCCTTTTGAGATGGAGTCTCACTCTGTCACCCAGGCTGGAGTGCAGTGGCACGATCTCAGCTCACTGCAACCTCCACCTCCCAGGTTCAAGGGATTCTCTTGCCTCAGCCTTCCAAGTAGCTGGAATTACAGGCACACACCACCAAGCCCGGCTAATTGTTTTGTATTTTTAGTAGAGACAGGGTTTCACCATGTTGGCCAGGCTGGTCTTGAACTCCGGACCTCAGGTGATCTGCCTGCCTCAGCCTCCCAAAGTGCTGGGATTACAAGCGTGAGCCACTGTGCCCAGCTATCATTTATTCTTAATTGACCTTTTTATTTAGATGGAAGTTAATTTGGAGAATTGCTTGTCACAAAGTGAGCCCCTGACCCAATGGGCAGGTTTTTAATTGTTCAGAACCTTTGAGCTGGCTTTGGGTGAAGTCATATCTCCAACTTCTGCATTTAAATAGTCGATTCAGAATAAACAATCATGACATACCCATCAGAAAGACGAAGACACGATACTGGAGTCTCAAACACTTGTAGTTTTCAATTTCATTTAAAATTTAAAACAGTGAAATGGCAAACCTGTGGAGGTAGAATATTTTTGTTTGGCAACTACACATTTTTATTCATACGTGAGATATTTCCCTGAACTTGAATCATATATTTAAAATGAAAATGTGTTCTTCTTTTGAAAATGTTGCTTGTTTTGACTCTAAAGAACAAATCAAGGGAATAAAGATTACTGCTGACTATCTGTGGTTACTTCTAAAAATAATCTGTTGTGCCGAGGAGGGAGGTGTTGAAATGGTCCACGTGAGGGTCAGAAGCACTGAAGAATGCCTGGCAGGTGGAGAGGCAGCCCGGAGGAAGGGCGGCGAGGAGGGCGTGGCATTAGAGCTGGTGGGAGTCGCTCAAGGCAACAAGGAGAGAGCAAGGGAAACCCAGGTTGCTTTATGGTTAAGAGACATCCAGGGTCAGAAGAGAAGGAGAGAGGCTCTTCTGTGTAGTCCTACGTACAGCCTGGCAATTAAATTCTGAAATGTCTTGTTCTATAACTGTTGTTTCTTTCTTTCTTTTCTTTCCTTCCTTTCTTTTCTTTTTCTTTTCTTTCTCTCTTTTTGAGATGAAGTCTCGCTCTTTCGCCCAGGCTGTAGTGCAGTGGCGCTATCTCAGCTCACTGCAACCTCTGCCTCCTGGGTTCAAGTGATTATCCTGCCTCAGCCTCCTGAGTAACTGGGATTACAGGCATGTGCCACCATGTCTGACTAATTTTTTGTATTTTTAGTAGACACGGGGTTTCTCCATGTTAGCCAGGCTGGTCTCAAACTCCTGATTTCAAGTGAATGCACCCACCTCGGCCTCCCAAAGTGCTGGGATTACAGGGGTGAGCACAGCTGTCTTGTTTTTTTCACAAGCCACTGTCCCTCCAAAATTATGGGCTCTGCAATAGAAACTGACCTGCACACCGCGTTTCCCCCGCGTGCCTAAAATAGTGCTGGGTGGATTCACCAATATTTGCCGATGGGTTTACTTGGGTAGTTCATTGTAAACCGTAGCTGCTCCTGCTCAAGCCCCTTTACTTCTCCTCAGAGATCCTTCTCCATCCAATATCAAGGACTCAACTGAACTGCATTCAGCAAATCCCTCTCCAAGTGTCTCACACCGCACCATGCGCCCATGGTACTTGCTGCATGGAGTGAGTGGGAAGGTCAGCAACCCCACTGCACCAGCCAGGACGGATTTACAGCCTAGTAGGAGGATGAAGCTACAGGCACAAAACAACGCAGGCAAAGCCCAATGCAGGACTGGGCAGCCAAATGGGTTTCTCTGAATGTAAGTGAGCTAAGGTGTCGTGAAGACAGCAGGCTCTGGGCAAGGTCCCGAAGAAAGGGGAGAATTTGGACAGGAGCAGAGAACTGGGAAACAGGGTAAGCACAGTGTGGAAGGTGGATCCTCAGGAATCCCGTGCCCCATCATTTATGGAAGTGATATTTAGTTGACTTCCGTATACTTTCCGCATCCTTCCTAAAGGTGGCCAGGGAGGGCCTGAAGTGCTTAGAAGTCCAGGGAAAGAAGGAGCCCCACAGCAGGGAGGCGTGGAAGGAGCTGCGTGAGAAATATCGCCAGGCACATCATCTTGGGTGCCCACCGTCAGACCTCTGCCCTGCCTGCCCAGCCCTCCAGACAAGCAGGGGTCCCCGCTCTGTTCTTATGACTGGTTTGGGCTCACGCTCAGTCAGGCCAAGAGGCTTGGGAGATGTTTGTGGAGTGACTGGGAGCCGAGGCCAGGACCGGGATGGGCTTTGGGTCTCTACAGCCCTTCCGTGCTATTCAAATCACACAGCGTGTCTCCCTCAGGGAGCGTGTGTGTGGCTAAGTCCTAGAGGTGGAGGCCCCTTAGGAGAAAAGCAAAGTTTCTGCAGAGTAAGTTGGGCTTTTTTTGTTTTGTTTTTCTCACTTAGAAAA
The DNA here is from genome assembly GCF_009764315.1 of Trachypithecus francoisi. Classification (NCBI taxonomy): domain Eukaryota; kingdom Metazoa; phylum Chordata; class Mammalia; order Primates; family Cercopithecidae; genus Trachypithecus; species Trachypithecus francoisi. The sequence continues at coordinate 3,174,660 of NW_022681469.1, forward strand.
CACAGAAATGCGTGGTCTGGGGCCACCTGGGGCTGTATGTTCACATGGCGTTGGCATGTCCCCTCGGCCCACGGGCCTCGTTGTCCCCCAATCCTGGCACTGTCTGCTCTTGATCCAGGTGCTTCCTACATCCTCGGCTCTGAGCCTCCCAGCGCAACTCAGCCCAGCAGATGCGTGAATGGGTGCCCGGATATTAGCTAGTAGTTTAGCATTGGGGCATTCCATACTGGAAGAGAAAATTATCTGCCATCAAAGAGTGCCCAAGGCCACAGAGAAAGGTGGAAGAAGGGAGAAGCCGCAGCTAGTGGGGCCTGGTGTTCTGGGGGAGACACGTGCTCGCACATGTGCGCACACCCACAGGCAGCCTGCTCCGCTTCCCCAGAGAGTCTGACCAAATGATCCCTCCCTATGCTGCAGGAGCGGCCCCTCGGCCCACACACCTGGGAAGAGCTGTAGCCTCCTGGAGAGCCTACCTGTTGGAACCAGGCAGCGCCTGAGTCTTCATCCTCCCAGGGGCCGGCCATCTCTCCTGAGCACCGCAGCCAAGGGCAGGTGGGGCAGCCAGCTGATCCCCTCTGTAGGCTCGCTGGCAGCAGCTAGAGCACTTGCCTTTCCAGTGTTAATAAGCGGTTGCTACAGGTAATCAGCAGTCACCTGGTGATTTTGAAGGCTTATTTCAAAGCCACATGCAGCGTTGTCATTTGGGGTTGTTCAAAATCATTCAAATAGCCCAAATCGTACTAATCCCACTTTTATCTGGTGATCAAATAGAAGCCGACTTGGTGATTGGAAAAGCAAATGGACACAGTCAGCTTGGAGAGGGGCACTCCTGCAGGCTCAGGGCCTGGAAAGATGAGGAGATGTGGGGGGTCTAGCGAGGCTGGGCCGAGGCCTGGCTCCGTCTCACCTGACATTCAGACTTGGACAATGACACAGCATTTTATGCCCCATCCTGACGTTTGCTCCCCCCACACTAACACACAGAAACGATTGTGGGCAATGATCCCCCCCAAGTCAAGGCCACTGCCCTTGCCAGTCCGGGGCTCCGATACCCCACCGTATAGTCCAGTAAAGCCTCCCCAGGGCAGAAACAATCAATGATCGAATGATTAATGATGGCATTGCACGTAGGAAACCCTGAACAAATGTGTGTTTGAAAGAATGGGTAAATAGATAAACAAAGGTGCAAACGAATTCCTACCGTCTGCGGCCAGACGCTAGAAGACAGAAGGCTCAGTACAGGTGGGCATGCGAGGCTGTGGGCCAGGACGGAGACTGCGTCCGGGTCGGGACTGGGCTGTCACTCCTGGAGTTTCTGCCCACACTCTTCTGTCTCCTGACAATCTCAGAAACACAGACATGATTTTAGAGACCTCCATGGACCAGCAACGACAACATGGGCTGGCCCCGCAGGGGTCCCCCTGTGTCATCAGGGATACCCACCAGAGACTCTGCCTGCAAGGCCAGGCATCTACAGGTGGCATCGTGTTCTTGTTGGAGACACACATCTAGAGAGGGAAGGGGTGGCTGCACCCAGTCAGCACGGTGGCCACACAGATTAATGCAGAGATATGTAGACACAGGCGACACCTACTATTGCTGTGGGTTTTGCAAACAAATGTATTTTTCTTCTGTAGAAAATCCCGTCTTCCCTTGTTGTGGGTAACTCAGGGTTCCTGAAGCGGGAAATACCTCAAGAGAATGGGCTCTTGGATCATTCTGTTTCTGCCTCTGATCTTGTCATCAGGTGCTGCAGACAGATAGGAAACAAAGTGGTTTTGCCCAAGAGTCGATGCTTGGTGACCTGACCTAGAACCCAGCTCCCTCGTCTCTGCTGGGTGGGGCAGGAGTTGAGTGCCTCATGAGGCTCTTCTGCCATTTTGCAGGATCTCCCACCTCCTGTCACACACCCTGAGCCCCTCCAACCATAATACACTTTCAAAAAGACAGACCACCTTCACCTCCCCCGCTTGGCACCCCCACCCTTGCACAAACCATTTGCCTGTCATCTCAGTAAATTCTGCTGCCCTGGCCTCCACCAGTCCCTCCTTCCAAATGCCAGAGCCCTGGGTTGCCAGCTTGCTCAGGAATTTCTCAGGTGATGCAGAGAACAGTGAGTTCTGGAAGTCGACCAACTGAGAACTTGTTCACTGCTGTCTCCTCCTGAGACAGAGGAAGGGGTAGCTGTCCTTGGAGATTGCCCCACAAGCCATCCCCATGGGCAGCTGCTCACCTGATTATACAGGCACTCTTCCCAAAGGCCTTACCATGGCCTCCAGGCCTCACCCAGGACACCCCATGGCATCCGGCTCTCCAGGGGCTACCTCTTTGCACAGCGATGCCTTTGGCTGTGCCTGGTGGTCTCCCTCCGTCCCGCTCTCCCCTTCTGGCTTTGCTCATGCCTCTGTTCAGCTTGCAGCAGAGCCCGGTTCCTCGGGTAACGTTCTTCCTTTCCATGCTCTTCTCTCGCCCCAGTCGCACCTACCTGGCTTTCCCCTGGTGCGTGCTGGTAGCATCCAGGTCCCACACAGGATGCCAGCTGTGCTCGCCGGGCAGCCGGAGGTGCCAGGGTGGTCGTGCATTGCCACGTAATCATTGCTCACCTATCTAAGGGAACACACGCTCCCCCTGCTCCTCTTGGCATTGTCCCCACTCTTCCCTAGTGCCCAACTCTGTGTCACTATGGGCCAGTGAACCAGTGGCACCGAAATGTGGCCAGGGGCTCAACTCTGGAGTGGGAGGTGGGTTGCAGGCCACATTGTGCCTTAGCCTCTGGGCTAAGACCCTGCAAATCCTCCAACGAAATGAAAATACCCCGTGGGACCCGAAGGGGGAGCTCATTAGGCCGTGATCTGCCAATAAGTGACTGAATGAATTCGTCAGCCCAGCCCTGGCAGAAGCAAGATCCCTGAGGCATAGGCGGGGGAGGGGAGGGGAATCGGAACAACTCCAGGTGGAGGAGGCCTGGGAAGAAGGAGTGAGATAGCAGCAGAACTGGGCGGTGGGGGGCAGCGGGAGAGCGTGGAACCCTCAGCCAGGAGCCCACCTGGGAGGCGAGAGGAGACAGAGGCGAGCCACGCACCCCAGGGTGGCTACAACCAGCCTGGAGCTTGGGAGCAAATTGCTTTGCAGTGAGCCCAAATGAAAGCATCCATTATAGTTTCTGCTCTCAAGAAATCAGTTGATTTCCCCTCTGTTTAATCAATCAGAGACATCCACAAATGGCAATCTACGGGCCTCTCTGTGTCTAGCTCCTGTCTGGCTCTCTGCCCGGCACTCATCTGCATCCTAATCCAAGCAATTCACTCTCCTCCTCACCGCCCAGCTCAGATCTCAGGACCATTGTTCATCTCTCAGCCATTCTCAGGCCACAGGCAACTGCAGGCTCAGATGGTTCTCGTCCCCAAACCTCCATTTAACCGGCTTTGGCATGGCTGCCCTGGGAGGTGAAGGCCATGGAGACACAGAAGGAAGGAGTGTGGAAACAACCTCCCCCTGTCTCCACAGCACACAAATACCACAGCCAGGGCCTGGGAACAGCCCCACAGTAATCCAGTCCTGCAACTACAGTCCAGCCCGCGTCCATCCCACGTAATCCAGTCCTGCAACTACACACATGCGTTGTGTCTGCACCTGACTGTGTCCACACCTGTACTATGTTCAACCTGCATGGTGCCAAAACCTGCACTGTGTCTACACCTGCCCTGTGTCTACACCTGTACTGTGTCCACCCTGTACTGTGTTTACACCTATGCTGTGTCTACACCCACAGTGTCTACATCTGTACTATGTTCACACTTCCAGTGTGTCTCACCTGCACCGTGTCTACATCAGCACTGTGTCTACACCTGTACTGTGTCCACACCTATACTGCATCCACACCTGTGGACCATGTCTATACCTGCACTGCATCTACACCTGTACTCTGTCTATGCCTGTACTATGTTCGACCTGCATTGTGCCAAAACCTGCCCTGTGTCTACACCTGCCCTGTGTCCAGACCTGGGCTGCATTCACACCACACTCTGGCCACCTGTACTGTCTATACTTGCACTGTGTCTGCACCTGTACTAGGTCTATACCTGCACCGTGTCTATATGTGCACCGTGTCCACACTTGTACTATGTTTATACCCAAACCTGTGAGGTTCTCACTTGTCCTACGCCTACGCCCGTGCCGTGTCCACACCTGTGATGTTCCCACTTGTTCTACGTCTATGCCTGTGCTGTGTCCACTTGCACAATGTCCACACCTATAATGTTCACACTTGTCGTATGTCTACACCCACAATGTGTTCACAACTGTAATGTTCTCACTTGTTCTGTCTACATCCACACCATGTCCATACCTGTAACATTCTCGCTTGTTCTATGTCTACACCCACACTGTGTCCACACCTGAAATGTTCACACTTGTCCTATGTCTACTCCCACACTGTGTCTACACCTGTGATGTTCACGCTTGTTCTGTGTCTGTGCCTGCACTGTGTCCACTTGCACCATGTCCACACCTATAATGTTCACACTTGTATGTCTACACCCACAATATGTTCACAACTGTAATGTTCTCACTTGTTCTATGTCTACACCCACACCATGTCCACACCTGTAACATTCTCACTTGTTTTATGTCTACACCTGCACTGTGTCCACACCTGAAATGTTCACACTTGTTCTATGTCTACACCCACAATTTGTTTACACTTGTAATGTTCTCACTTGTTCTATGTCTACACCTTCACCATGTCCACACCTGTGATGTTCACACTTGTTCTATGCTTGCACCCGCACCATGTCCACACCTGTGACGTTCACACTTGTTCTATGCCTGCACCCGCACCGTGTCCACACCTGTGACGTTCACACTTGTCCTATGCCTGCACCCGCACCGTGTCCACACCTGTGACGTTCACACTTGTCCTATGCCTGCACCCGCACCGTGTCCACACCTGTGACGTTCACACTTGTCCTATGCCTGCACCCGCACCGTGTCCACACCTGTGACGTTCACACTTGTTCTGTGCCTGCACTCGCACCGTGTCCACACCTGTGACGTTCACACTTGTTCTATGTCTGCACCCGCACTGTGTCCACACCTGTGATGTTCACACTTGTTCTATGCCTGCACTTGCACCGTGTCCACACAGGGGACCTGGTGCCACCAGGGCAGAGTTGAGTACTTGTGACAGAGGCCATAAGACCCATGGAGCCCTAGATATTTATTATCTGGCCTCTTACAGAAGAAGTTTGTGGACCCCTGATCCAGATATTACATTCAAGAATACGGGGCCACGATTGCTTCCAGCCGAGCTTGTCTCCCTGGAGCCTCCTGGGACTTGGCAGCAGTGGGCCCTTCGGATGTGCTTCGTGGACAGATGGATTCGTAAATGGAGGAATGAATTCACACCAGAGATAGTTAAGTGAACACATCTTAAACTTTGATGACACCTTTTTCTGAGATAGTATTTTATTTATTTATTTATTTAATTTTTTATTTTTTATTTTTTTGAGACGGAGTTTCACTCTGCCTCCCAGGCTGGAGTGCAGTGGCACGATCTCGGCTCACTGCAAGCTCTGCCTCCCGGGTTCACGCTATTCTCCTGCCTCAGCCTCCCGAGTAGCTGGGACTACAGGCGCCCGCCACCTTGCCCGGCTAGTTTTTTTTTTGTATTTTTTAGTAGAGACGGGGTTTCACCGTGTTAGCCAGGATGGTCTCGATCTCCTGACCTCGTGATCCGCCCGTCTCGGCCTCCCAAAGTGCTGGGATTACAGGCTTGAGCCCCCGCGCCCGGCCTATTGAGATAGTATTTTATATATGAGGGTATTTCTGTGGTTGATTGGCAGATTTGTTTCTCAATTTAATTTAAAAGTATTCCCTATTGGTGGTTTTATAACACAAAGCCCTGGAACAGTCCCTCCTCCTCCAGGAAGCCATTCCTGACTTTCGCTTTCCGTTGATCTCTCTGCCTTCTATTCCTATAGCCTCATCCTCTCTGCCCCTGGTTTTGTGCTGTCTTATTTGCCTTTGATTTCCTCACAGAGCCTCACTGTGAAAGACAGTCTCCCGGTATGTCTTGGCTTTTAATTGATTTTTAGAAAAAGCTCATTTTTTGTGGCATCCTTTGCTCAGCACCTCCGTGCCCTCCTGGGTGAATCTGTGGGTGCACAATTTCCTCTGGGCACATCCTCCCCATTCACCGAACGAGCCCTCGGAACCTGGCACCCACAGACAATGCCCTGGTGTGGTGCTTGGGCATGTATGGGGTCCAGCCATTCAGGAACAAAGTTCTAGACATTCCTGCACAGTCGAGGTCACTGTTCCTTGGCTGACTCCCTCGGGTTCTTCCCATTGACGTCATCGCATTCTATCTTTTGCTATCTTGTTGTACCCAAAGTTGTATCCTGTGAGCATACTCTGATGTCTTTCTAGATTGTGGCAGAAGGGATTCTGCCATCTGTGTGGTGCTCATGGCTGGGCCCTGGTGATGGGGCAAGAAGGTTGCCAGGGGCATGCAGCCTCCTGGCATATGGGCAGCCCGGGAATGAACGTGGTCCATTCCACAGGCCTGGCTACCCCGGAGCCAGCACTCGCTGACATTGCATCTCTCCATTGCTCTTGGTTTATCCATATGTCTTCTCTGGGTGGAGAAGAGGAAGGAAAGAGTGGGAAGCTGACAGACAGGTTCAGAGGTTGGTCCCTCCACCTATTCCCTGTTAGTCCTAAATAGGGATAAAATGTCAACTTCTTAGAATTAGAATGAGAATAAGCTGAAACAAATGAATGCAAAGTGCAAAACTCCTAGCTTTTAATGAGTGGAAAGTGAATGTGCTCCTTCAAGTTCCAAAAAGCAAAGAGGAGAGTGGAGCCTTGTTTCTACGTCATGCCGTCCGTGGCTCCCAGTGCAGAGCTGCATGGTTCAGTGGCTGCATTAGTCTGTTTTCATGCTGCTGATAAAGACATACCTGAGACTGGGCAATCAACAAAAGAAAGAGGTTTAACTGAACTTACAGTTCCACGTGGCTGGCGACGCCTCACAATAATGGCAAGGAGGAGCAAGTCACATCTTACATGGATGGCAGCAGGCAAAGAGAAGAGAGTGTACAGGGGAACTCCTCTTTATAAAACCATCAAATATAGTGAGACTTATTCACTATCATGAGAACAGCACAGGAAAGACCTGCCACCATGATTCAGTTACCTCCCATCGGGTCCCTCCCACAACACGTGGGAATTCATGATGAGATTTGGGTGGGAACACAGCTAAAACATATTAGTTGCTATGTAATGGCCACCAGGGTTGGATGGAGTTAGCTATTCCCAAGGATTGATCGAAGTCTGCTCTGACAGACTTGCCAGATTTTGTCAATAAAAATAAAGAACACCCAGTTAGATTTTAAATTCAGATAATAACAAATACTTTTAAGTGTACGTATGTCCCAAATATTGCATGGGAGATACTTACACTAAAAAAATACTCATCATTGTTCTAAAATTTAACTTGGCTCTCTCTACCTGGCAACCCTGAGTGGAAGGGATTTCAGAATCACATTTATGGGAGGATAGAAGGAGAAAGTACTTTCAGAAGATCTGTGTTTCTTCCAGTTAGAAAGCCTGGCTGGAAAACCTCCCGATTTACTGAAATATGTGAGCAGGAAAACCTACTGGATTTACTGAAATGTGTGAGTCCTGATTTTTATGGGCATTGGCCTCAACTTGTTGACTTAGAGTCAAAGCTCCTAAGGGGGAAGACATGGAAACACTCTGGAGATCTGTCGAGGACCACAGAGACAGCTTCCCGCACTCAGCCTTGATTCCCTGGAGCAAGTCCATCAGAAACTGGAAAGAGCCGATGGTCATTTTTCAGTTTAGGTCAGTTGATGTGCATTTTTGTTGTCATTTTTATTTCTGAAATTTGAGGCATCGGATCAATGTGGTAATAACATTTCTTATTACAGATTTGAGCTGACCTGAACTTATTACATCATATCCAAAGGACAGAAATGAGTTTTCTAAGACTTTGTGGAAGTCACTGTCAATTTGTCTTCCTTGGAGTTATGCTTTAGAAATACTTCTGAAAACCAGGTTCTATTTCCCCCTCGTGGACAAGTGACAACTCCCTTCTTCTCATAGTGGTTCTTAGGGATTCCGGATCGAAAAGCGAAGTATGTATGATTATCATTGTCTTCCCCACTACTTCTCACACCTCCTTCTATGCAGCAAAAACACTCAAAGATAGTGCCACAAATTACAAGGTAAAGCAGGCCCGAAGAATTTTTTCTTAGTAATAAGTTATCCATTAAATACCACTGAAGCCGTTCTTGTTGTAAAATGCATGTCCACATCATCACAAATACTTTTTATAAAGTACTAGTAGTAAGACATTAAAAAATGACAAAAATGCCTTTAATCTATAAAAAAATTAATTCCCTGAGATATCATTTCCCTCACAATGAAGTAAGTACTGCCCAGACTGGTCTCTCCAGCTAGAGGCTGCTATGTGAGTCAGAAAGACCATGGCTTTCTAACAAAGCATCAGTAAGAACTGGACCATTTTGCCTTCTCTCCTCTTCAGTGAAGATGACTGCTCTTGTCATGGTTTATAACAATAGAGGATGTGACAGAACATCTCTTTTTGAGAAAAATGAACAAGCACTCTAAGTTTTACAAGCTGAAATGTGTCCATGGATCAGCCAACAACCACTGCTTTACAGAGCCAGAGAGAAAGGGAGAGAGAGAAAGAGAAAGAAGAGCTAGAATGGTTTAGGGTTTAGAAGTCTGAGTCTTCTGCTGTCCCATCCAAAATCCAGGTCAGCAGTTCTGCAAATGCAGTGTCGTATCAGCCCTATGTCCAAAGACTGTGGTTTCCAGCATATGTCTATGCCTCACAATCACACCGCACCTTTCGTCTGCCTCAGTCCCCGTGTTGGCCAAGTGGGTTTTGAACTCCAACATGGTGAAACCCTGTCTCTGCTAAAAATATAAAAATTAGCCAAGCGTGGTGGCGGGTGCCTATAGTCCCAGCTACTCATGGGGGCTGAGGCAGGAGAATCGCTTGAAGCCAGAAGGCGTAGGTTGCAGTGAGCCAAGATCATGCCATTGCACTCCAGCCTGGGTGACAGAGCGAGACTCGGTCTAAAACATAAATAAATGGATAAAGTACAGTTCAGTCATGTTAAGCATATTCACATTGCTGTGCAATGGGTCTCCAGAACCTTTTCATCCTGCAAATCTGAAATGCTGGCCCCATTGAACAGCACCTCCCCTCACCCCCGCAGCCAAGTCAGTAATTTGGAAGGGGGTTCACTGTCAAGGAGAGGGCATCAAGGAGGGGGCAAGGAGAGGCTTGAGCATGTATAGCTTGGAAAAGCCTCCCTAGGATTCTGATGGGCCCCTTGAAAGGCGCCTCTGGGAGTATCTGACTTAAAGGCACATTCATTTAAACAGATGGAAGGTGCGGTGTGATGGTGAGGCACAGACATATGCTGGAAACCACAGTCTTTTGATCCATTCAAACAACGGGAGCCTTGGCCCTGCCAAACACGAGCAGTGTGATTAGAGGAAGCGCTTAAGCACAGGGAGCCTCATTTTCCTCACCTGTTGGGGGAATAAAGCAATAGTAACTTGCAGGGCTTCACAGGATTTAAATAAGATTCTCTGTAAACCACGCAGCACGCTGAGTGGTGTGCATTAGATGCTCAGTAAACGCCAGCAAGTGCTAACTGCAGTGTGTGCCTGAGGCCTCCTCCCTTTAATCTGGATGGATAAATTCTGGGCAACACCGCCCAGCTGTGAGTGGAATAAACTTAGAACCTGCAATGACACTAACAGTCTCGAGTTCTCATATGCATGGTGGAATCATCTGGAATTTAAAAAAAATTACAGAGGCCTAGGTCTCCACCAGATGAAATGAATCGGTATCTACAGGCATGGGATGTCCTAGGTCTAAGTATTTTTCAAAAGCCTCCTGGGTGTTTGTTACTGTGAAGCCAAAGTCGAGAACGCTAGATTATGGGAGCAATGAAAACTCTAAGATGAAATTGGAGGGGAGCGATGTGGCTCTGGGAAGGAGGTTTTGCGATGCTCATAGCACGTCTCCAGGTGGCCCTCAGGATAAAATATTGGCCCCTTGGTGAGCCTTGGAGGGAGCACAAATCAGGGGAATTCAAAACCATGGGGCTCTGGCAAGAACAGCGGATATGAACAACACAGGCATGGCGAAGGCCCCTGAAAGCAGGAAGATGAGCTCCGGAGAGAGGTCCTCCGAGCTGGAACAAACCCTCCTGTGCCTTCAATGGTTTGTTGTCTCTGTTTTGGTCTATCTGGCCTTGGTCCTGTTTAATTGGCTTTACTCAGTGAAAAGACGTGCTGAGGGCTGTCAATGAACCAGACCTGGAGTCCACATCCTGCCACTGCCTCCAATGGGCCAGGCTTCAGTTCCTCACCTGTCGAACTCATGGATGGAATTAGATACATGGAAACGCTTCCTAGGTTTTGAAACCTTCATAAACTGGTATTGCGTGTGTGCGCTCGTGGGCCCTCGGTGTCCGTCCTGATGGTCTGGAAGCTCTGCCTCAGGATGCCCAGCGTGAGGAGCCCAGTAAAGGGGGCACAGGGAGGCCATGAGCCCCTAAGAGGCCCCACATGTGCAGCCAGGAGGGCGAAATTTCTGTGCAAAGCCAATCTCACAGAGCTTTGCGCACACCCCACACGGCACAGAAGTCTGTCCCGCAGTGTGATCAGCAGACACACAGCCAAGTGACCAAGCTGAGCAGACTTTGCATGAGGGGCTCCCCTCGCCTGTGATGGAGACACAGCCAGGCAGGACACTGGTCCTAGCTGGAGAGGGAGGAAGGTAGGGGTGTTCGCCCCGGGAGAGAAGAGCCGTCTCCAGCCCATGGTGCACAATGCAAACCAGCAGCGCTGCAGGAAGGCCTCCACGTGCGGGCAGTTTTCTCGGGAACTCGTTCAGGTAACTTATCTTTTTATTCACTGCAAATCCCAGGCCTGTGCCTTTTCCCTCTCAAGAACATTAAGTTCTAATCCCTTCCAAATCCTTTCCATAAAAAATGTGATACTGTTAAGAGTTCCATAATGTCATCTTCCTGGGCATTCGGATTTTCACTAGGAAAGTTTTCAGCTACAGAAATAAAGCTTTTAAAATACAAGTTCAAGCAAAGCAAACAGGCAGACGCATGGCCCAAAATACAGGTGGGCTTTCCAGGGCTCCACAGTGACTCAGCAGATGCAGGGCTCCCCTCGCAGTGTCCACGACCCAGGCCCACGGTGATACAGCAGGTGTAGAACTCCCCTCGCAGTGTCCACGACCCAGCTCCACGGTGATACAGCAGGTGTAGAACTCCCCTCACAGTGTCCATGACCCAGCTCCACGGTGATATAGCAGGTGTAGAGCTCCCCTCACAATGTCCACGACCCAGGTCCACGGTGACTCAGCAGATGCAGGGCTCCTCTCACAGTGTCCACGGCCCAGGCCCATGGTGATACAGCAGATGTAGAGCTCCCCTTGCGGTGTCCATCACGGTGATACGGTAGGTGTAGAGCTCCCCTCACAGTGTCCACAACCCAGGCCCATGGTGATACGGCAGGTGTAGAGCTCCCCTCACAGTGTCCACGACCCAGGCCCACGGTGATACGGCAGGTGCAGGGCTCCCCTCACAGTGTCCACGACCCAGGCCCACGGTGATACGGCAGGTGTAGGGCTCCCCTCACAGTGTCCATGACCCAGGCCCACGGTGATACGGCAGGTGTAGGGCTCCCCTCGCAGTGTCCATGGCCCAGGCCCACGGTGATATGGCAGGTGTAGAGCTCCCCTGGCAGTGTCCATGGCCCAGACCCACAGTGATACGGCAGGTGCAGGGCTCCCCTCGCAGTGTCCACGACCCAGGCTCATGACCCAGGCCCACATTGGGTGACCATCTATGATTTCAACTCTCCTTATAAAATGTTAGGGAGTGGCTAATTTTACATGAGGCTCTGAGAAGCTTTGTGACTTACCCAAGGCCAGCAGGGACCTGTGTCGTGACGTACAGAAGGGAAGGCTGAGCTGGAAAGAGTGGCCACATCATATTCTTTAGATACAATATTTTGTAGCACCAGCTTCTTAGCCACTTCAGAGGTGGGAAGAATGTAGTTTGGACTTTGGACTTCTGATAAATTGCATTCCCACTGATCAGGTTTTGGCTGTGGTGACTCCTGTGGTAAGCTGGGGTGGCCTCCCCCTCACTGTGCTTGGTTAAAAGCGCCTTCGGGATTTGAGGGTCATGGCACTAACCTGACACCCTGGTTCAGGAGTCCAGAGATTCCAGCAAGTTTCTCGATCTCCCCAGTGAATTCTTCCCATGGGATGGAGAGAATGCCGTGTCACTCCAGTCCTCCTATTTAATGTCCAACCATGAATCGTTTTTATATCTTTAGTGTAGTTAAGACCCTTAATCCCACTTAATCTCCCAGCCCCCATCACTGGACAGTGTCTATGGGCTTGGAATGGGCCATGAGGAATTGTCTGTCATATTTAAGTTTTGCTAAGTGAACTTTTATTGAAAGTGGCTTTAAACAATTTCAGTCTTCTGCAGTAGTTTTCAGTGACTTGTATGAAGGCTAGAAAGTAATAGGCTAATGTTCCAAGATAATATAAATGAGGAAGATTTGTGTAGTTTGAGGGTTTGGTGATTTTTCCCCTGAGGTGTATAAAAAAGATGTTCTTCTCCACTTCTTCAAGCCCAGGAAAGTCTCCCATCTTCATGGATGGTGGTCAGCCTGTGACCCCTAGAAAGGCATGCAGTAACATTTTCTCTGGGTCTTTGAAACTCTTAACAGTTAGATTCGCAGTGCAGCCTGATTTCACCCCAAGTTGTTTCTTTTTTTCTTTTAAGAATTTTGCTATTCCTAAAAGCAGAATTTAAGCAGAACGGCAAAGGGGCTGACCAGGAGGGACATGGGATGACCAGAGGCAGGCACAGCTCCCTGAGAGCATCTGAGCTGACTGTCACCTGTTCCTGACACCCTTCCCACCTGCCAGAGCAAGTTGCAGCACAGCTTTCTATTTCTCCCTGTTCCCTGCCCTCCCGGAGCCTGAGGTGCTGCTCTTCACGGTCTCAACCCCTCTTTGGAACAATTAAGAAGAAGAATCCACCACCTCTGACTCTTTCCTTCCTATGCCTTCCCCTTCTCATTTCCAAGGTCCCCCACAGGAGAGAACCTGTTGCCATGTCCTTCAGCTGGCTCCCCTACACCGCAGCCCATGTGAGCTGGCGTTTATGCCGAGTTCATGCAGGTCCTGATCCCAACTTTCCTTGCTGCTCCTCTCCAACTTATCCAAATCCCAGTCACCCCTCAGGGGCCACCTTGGTTTCTTGTTCTTCCTTGAGGCCTTCTCCAGCCCTCCCAGCCACAGCCATCTCTTCTCTACTCCTTCTACCCATAGAACTCCCTAACCATGACACGCATGGAGCCTGAGTTGTTCCACGGGGCGTCCTAATCTGCTTGCACTGCTGTAACAAAGTACCCCAGACTGGGTGGCTTAAACCGAAAACACGTATGTCTCATGGTTCTGGAGGCAGGCAAGTCCTAGATGAAGACCCTGGTAGATCCAATGTCTGGCGAGGGCTCTTCCGGGTTTGCACACGGCTCTTGACCTCCTTTACATCTACCACTCCTGGAGGCCCCACCTCCTCATGTGTCTCCCTGGGGGTTAGAGTTTCAATAGATGAATTTTGGGAGAACAAAACGTGCATTCCGTAAGATGGGGTTCATGATTTATTTAATGTGTGTATATTTCTCTAATTAGACTGCATGCTGAAAAGGAGGCACCCAATCAAAATGTGTTGATGAAAAGGTGAATTGAACCAAAAACATTTAAAATCTATTTTCTAGCAAATTTGAAACACACCATGCATTATTATTAACTACAGTCATCAGGCTGTGCAATGTTTCACTAAAACTTATTCTTTTTGTCTGACTGACACTGTGGACCTTTTGACCAATGTCTCCCCAGTCCCCACTCTGCTCCCCACACCCGCAGCCCCTGGCAACCACCCTCCTACTCCCGGCTTCTACGAGTTTGGTACTTTCAGATTCCACACCCAGGTGAAATCACGTGATATTTGTCTTTCTGTGCCTGGCTTTTGGACTTAGCAGAATGTCTTCCAGGTTCTTCTGGTGCTGGATATGTTAATTAGCTTGACTTAATCATTCTGCAATGAATGCATAGATCAAAACCTCACATGGTACCCCATAACTATATATCATTTTTATTTGTCAATTAACAATTTTTCAAAGATAGAATTGGGCACAGCGAAGCAAGGTAAAGCTCTAGGTCGCATTTTATTGGTGTGAGAAGAGCCTGGGCTCCTGGAAGAATCGGCGCCAGACCTGGTCTAAGTGCCACCTGTGTGGGGAGCCGGGAACCCAGAAGGGAGCATGGATTCCTGTGTGCATGGGCAAAGCGATGTTTTCCAAGGAGTGAAAGAAGTGGGAAGGAGCATTGAAAGCCCATCTTCCTTAATAAGCAGCCTAAAAATAGAATGAAAATAAAAGCATGATTCAAATGTACACAGTGTCATACAGTATGCACGTCTGCTGTCCGCGCGCTTTTCCATAACACGGTATCCCTCCGTGTTCTACACACCTCTGCTCTAAATTGATCACTGAAATGCAGTCGTGAAAAATCTATTAGAACAAATCTGAGGCAAAATATTGTGGGCTTGAAATAATGAGATAGAAAAAACTATATTTATTTTTAAGTGGGCATTTTCAAGGTAGACTTTTCCTAAGTTGGGGAGAGAATTTTGAATATATTAAATTAAGAGGAAGCCTCCCCCTGCTAAGATCCAGTATAAATTAAGAAAATGAATTGCCCTGACGCCCCAAATGAAGAAACCTGGTTTGGGGGTCCAGAAGAGAAAAGCCCCCGAGCTTCAGTGGGATCACAGATGGAAGAGCCCGACCTCACTCTCTGCTGGTCCGTCGGTCCCTGGAGTTGCAACCAGTGTGGGCTGTCACACATAAAAGACGCAGGATACATTGCAATGTCCCCAGAGGTGACAAGGCTGCAAGAGATTGTGGACCGTGTCACGTAGGGATGAGCTCCATGGACTGACAGGTTTTATTTGTCCTGAAGAAAAGCAGCTAGTAGTTGTCTTTGTCATTTAGGAAATGCTCTGAGCTGCCTCCAGGGCTGGAGCTCCAGGGTCCAGGCTCCATGGAGGGAAGGGGCAGGAAAGCAGGAGAGGAGTTGCACACCCTTCTATAGGATGCCTCCCAAGAGCGGGGCCCAACTCCCAGAAGGATGTGCCAGAGTCAGGGGACCGCAAACCCAGCCATGGAGGAAGAGAATTCAGGGCTGGGCTGACTCCTCCAGTCCTTCCCCACCCTAGAGCTTGTGAAATAAAGAATAATGAGGATGCGGGAGGCGGGGATACACGGCCCCATCCTTTCCCTCTGCCAGAGGCCTGTCCTCCAGCAAGGTGCCCATCTGGGCTGAGGGGTCCTCTGCCAGTGAGGTCGGGAGCACCGCTTCCTGCTGGACTGGGACAGACTGTGAGCCAGGAGAGCCTGTCCTCCTGCTGAGAACTTCCCTCCAACAAGGTGCCCATCTGGGCTGAGGGGTCCTCCGGGAGTGAGGGCCAGAGTGCTCCTTCCTGCTGGGCTGGGACAGGTGGTGAGCCAGGGGTCCGATCTCCTGCTGGCTCCCATCTGCCCTGGCACTGCTTCCTGCCTCTGGGGACCCTTCCTTCAGCAGCTCTGCAAGTGCCCAGGACCCTTGTTCCCTGGGGCCCTCCTTTCACGCCACGTGTGCAATGAGAGGTCCCTGAAGGTCCCAGATGTGGCTTTCAGGGTAACAGGGACGATTTGACACCAGGTGTGCCAATGCTCTCCTTTTCTGAGTTGAGTGTCGGTCAAAATTGTCCTAGTAAGCAAGTGTTTTCTAACACGCCCGCCTCCACTGAGGGTCTGGGAGACTGGTGCCCCCGCCATGGAGAGGGAATTGGGAATGGTGAGGGAGGAGGAGACAGCTCCCTTCCTGAGCCTCTGAGGTCTTCACTACAAGGCAAGGTGCCCAAGCAGGGCTGCCAGGGTCTGCCGCTCACATCCCCACAGGGAAGCCAGGGGATGGGGTGGCCACCTCGGGACGATGCAATGAGGAGACGAGCATGGAAGTGCAGATGGAGGCCGACCCGGCCCAGCATGTTCGGGATTTTCCATCTGCTCTTCCACTAACTAGGTCTGTGGTAATGAGCAAGTTGGCCCATTGAATGAGAAAATTCTAGAAGGTTGCACTCTGAAAATCATCCAGCTTTTACGTCTTCTTTTCACATACTAGGCCTGTATTTGTCTTGTTGGGAAACCACGGTGTCACACTTAGAATCACAGAAGCTCAGAGCTGGAGGAATCTAGCCATGAACTAATACCACTGGAAAGCATTAAACTTCCTTTAGAGCAAGAGTAGGAAGCAAATGTACTGTCACATTTTTATTTTTTATGAATAAATGTGTGGTCAGAATGGATGAGTTAACTTATTTCATTCATTAAATGGAGCATGTGATCATAGAGAGGCTTTTTCCTCTTCACCCAACATTCTTCAAACTACCACAAAGTCAGAATATTGCTTTGAATACAGAGTCTTAAAAACAAAAATTCCATTTTTTACATCATACCATTCTAAGTGCATGATAATTTTCTTTCACTGTTTTAATCTTAACTTTCAAAGCAAGATATGCTTAGAACATTAGAGGGTATTTATATAAAATGTACATTGCTGAGTAATCAGTGCACGCTCGAGAATGCTGTTACATGTTTAATACAACTTTTGTTTTAGTTGAGTTTCTTAAGCTGATTAGTGAGGATAACAGGATTTTAATTGGGATCCTCATTTTCTTTTAATCTTTGGAAGACATCAGGTTTTTTTTTTTTTCCAGCCCACATAGTTAATCAGTCATGAAAATCTTCTCAAGAAGATCTTTGTTCTTAATTATTCATAGAGAGCATTATCCAGTTCTGGTCAAGACAGGTTAGCATTCCGAACAAAAGATATCTTAATGATGTCAAAGTAATGTGCACATTTCTCACCTTTGGGACAGAAAAAATGGAAGAGTATCTTTTTTTTTCAAATAGCCAATCTTTCCAAAGTATTCAGCCCTAACTTCATTATACGTTGGACTTGCACAAATCCTTACAAGTGTGGGTGCCTTTGACAAGAGCTTCCTGCCTGGGCCTCAGAGTGGCAGTGGGAATGGGACTCTCCATCACGGCAGGAATGCATTTATGATCATGCATTGCTTAAGTCTGTTTTTATTTCTCGTTTTATGGAAAATGCAGCAGTAATCCCTTTAGAATTCCCCTCAGCTTAAATCTCAGAGACCGTTCTCGGCCGCCTCTTAATGTCTCAAGAGTACTTCAAGTTGCGTAAGCCCCACATTCAACAGGTAAAGCCCACTTTGTTCTATAGAGATGGCTGGAAATAATGTGAAATTAAAGATTTAATCTTCTGGGGGCAACGCAGCCTTTCCATAGTTTGCCACAAAGAAACTAAAAAATCTAGCACCTTTTCAGTAAGTAGAAAAGTCCTTGATTGGCAGGGCCTGCTGCATTGATCCCCAAAACTATGTTGCTAAAAATTTTATTAATACAATTAGGCAAAGAGACGACTGCACAGTCTTAAATGTTGGGGGAGATTTCATTTCATGATGAAGTTTGCTTCTATTATTAACCTAATTGACAGGATTTATGTGCAGAAAAAAAAAAGGAATCAAGCTTTGGTGACAAATTAAGTCCTTCTTTTTCTACTCACAAGAAAACTCTGACTCCACCGACACGAATTAGAAGTGGCAGTCAGTGGACATTGCTATGAGAGGAAGGGGTTTGATGAGCAGAGATTATCCCAGCCTGAATGTGCCCGTCGTTGATTTCATGACAGTACATTGTATTTTGCTTCTAAGCAGAATATTTTTGACCTGGTCTATGATTTAATTTCACATATTGAGATTTTTTTTGGAAACATGATAGGAAAATGAAAAAATATCTACTCACTTTTTTGGAACCTGGCCCACAAACACTCTTTCTAGAATTTTACCCAAGGATTCTTGGGCCTGGGTACCTCTGAAATTGTACCACAGCCATCACTACCAAAACCGCTCTGCTGGGGCTGTGCTGCCCTGGAAGAGGGGAGGTGTGGAGGGTCATTCAGAGACAGCTCACATCAGGGCTCTGAAATTCTGAATTTGGCCAATCGTCTCAGAAGACTTCAGATGCAAATATTTTTATTCTCCACACCCATGGTGCAGTAGCAGGCTTGCCTGGGCGAATGAACTGGGACACATGAACTTCATGTACACACACTGTCCACGGTGGGCAGCTGATGCTTGACACAGTTGAGACCAGTGGAGCCTCCCAATGTAGCCTCCCAGAGAGCGAACTGGCAACTTGGAATGAAACCATCTAAATACTCAGCCTTTGGGTTTAAACCCTGAGTGCTAAACCAAACACAGGATCTACAGAGCCACAGACCCTTTACAGATAAAGTCCACTGCAGCTGCCTGCCCTGCCAATGGAAGCTGGCACTTTCAATCAGTCAACAAGCACACAGACGGCATCATTAATTCATTTCAGCAAATTATTTTCGTTGCTGTTTCTGTTATCTGTGTAACAAACCACACTCCACACATAGTGGCATAAAACAACAACTTATGACTTCTCTCGATTTTGTAGTTTGGACTGCGCTTAGCCGGGTGTTCCCACTGCTCTAGCAGCTGGGGCAACAATGTCAGGGGTGTGTCCTCGCTCACTCGTCCAGCGCCTAAGATGGCTGCAACAGCTGCAACCACAGGGGCTGGCTGAGCACTAACACCCCACCACCCCACCCCCCGCCTGACTCTTTCTCCTGTCTCTGTCTCACCCCTGTCTCTGGGTGTCTCTCATTATTCTCTCCATGTGTCTCTCTCATCCCCTCCCTCTCCTTCTCTCTGCTTCAGTCTCTGTCTCTGTCTCTCTGTCTCTCTGTCTCTCTCTCTCTCTCTCTCTCTCTCTCTCCATGTAACCAATCCACATTCCCTGCTTGGGCTTGCATTAGTAACTGTGTCGAGATCCAGGACAGACAGGGTGATGTCTGTGATGACATCAGCTGGAAGGAACCACTGCAGGGGTTAGCCAGGCATACCTGAACCTTAACATGGTTAGGAGTCAGCCTAGAACCCAGTGTAGAAGATGAACCCAACAGAAACCACAAGAGGAGGTCTGTGGACATCTGAAAGCAGCATTCAGCTTCCATACAGGATCACAGTGAGAAAGCTGAGGGCCCTCAGAACAAATCTGCTTCTCATTGAGCCCAGTTACACTCATGACGTGGGACAACTTGGGGATTTCTGGATCAAAACTTGTTTTAGGAAGGAAGCCAAAGCAATGTTCCAGTGATGACTGGAAGGAACAGGTGAGAAAGGCTGTGCCTATCCTATAAACTGGTGGAGCTCAGAAAGTGATGGCACTAGCGGTGGCAGACCCTGGGGGCTGGCTGACACAGTGACCAAGAGGAACAAACCACTTCTCTCTCATTGTTCTGCCATTAGAGATGCTGATGAGGCCAGGTGTGCATGTCCTAACCTCCCATAAAGCTGGTATACATGGGCCATGTGTCGTGGTCAGCAACCCAGAGGAGGAGCTGCAGACAGGCATTCGGGAAGCTCGTGCATCTTTAATAGATTGCTGGGAGTGCTGAGAGGAAGAACAGTGGAAACTCTCCCTCCCTCTCTTTTCTTTGTCCTATTGTGGCAGCCACTTTGCTGCAATGAATTGATGAAGAGGAGGTTGGAAAGGTGGACATTGATCCTTCATGGCATAAGAAGCTGTGATAATCGCCCCAGACTTCATACCATGGGAGAGAAGTAAAGGGTCCTATTGCCAATGCCACCACTCTTTAAATTTACTTGCAGCCAAAAGCCTCCCTAACTGATAAAATATCATCAAACTAGTTTTCTTTAAAAAATGCTTACTTCATCAAGAATTTGAGATGTGTATAATTCGCTTTTCCCCCAGAACAATATCACTTAAATAACTTTTCTTGACTAGTTTGCTTCAAGGTACCTCAAGGGAGCATAACAGGCACATTATGGTTAGATATTCTTATAGTAAGGATCACCTTTATTCTGAAATGCCATCTTAGGAGCATTTACAAACAAATCAGGGCTTACTTTTGCTGACACATTTGCAAGGATTGGTCCAGAAAGATTGAGGTTTTGTTGTGCTGGTCTATTTAATTCACTCACAGTTCACTTTGGTCTTGTATTGCTAATGCCACTGCTCTGAATTTACTTGCAGCCAAAAGCCTTCCTAACTGATAAAATATCATGGAATTATTTTTCTTTAAAAAATGCTTTAATTATTCAAGAATTTGAGAAGTGTATAATTTGCTTTTTTCTCCAGAACAATATCACTTAAATTAGTTTTCCCTGACTACTTCACTTCAAGGTAACTCAAGTAAGTGGAATAGGCAGGTTATGGTTAGATCTTCTTACAGTCAGGGTCACCTTTTTTCTGAAATGCCACCTTAGGAGTATTTACAAAAGTGCTTACTTTTGCTGACACATTTGCAAGGAATTGTCCAGGAAAGGTTAAGATTTTGTTGCACTGGTCTATTTAATTCACTCACAGTTCACATTGGTCTTCTACTTTTCCACTTTTATAGGCTCGTTCCATTCTTTAAACCACTCTTCTGAGCATAAAATAAAAAAAATTAAAAAAAAAAAAGAGCTGCCTTTTGTGCAGCATTTGCTGTAAGCCAGAACTAGATTTGCTGTGTGAGGCCCCCGTGGGCACTCAGGGCAGTCGCATGAGGAAGATGCTATCATTACACCCATTTTGAGGAAACAGGCTTAGAGTTAGCTCACTTGCTACAAAGCACAGTTAGGAAGCAGAGACGCTGGGGTGCAAGTCCAGATCAAGCTGACTACGGTCATATTTTTAACCACAGCACTATTCTGTCTCTCTAGAAGACACATCTCTTGATACAGGAATTATAAGTTTCCCATGTGAGCAAAGTGCCTTACCTTTTGATCAAATAGTTTCCCAGGCTGAATTAGACTCTTTTCTTGTCTGTCTTAATTTGTGTTTCCCCAATAGCAGATACTGAGAAATCAATTCCAGTGAAGTGCTTTGTTTGGAATAGGATCCCAGGAAACATTGCTGGTAGAAGTGAAACTGAGGAGGAAGGCAACCAGTAGAGGATATGATACATTCTCAAATGATCACTGTGGATACGCAGAGCCCAGTCCTACCAGGGACTCAAGGCATGTAGCACACACCTTAGAGCTAAAGACCAGAGGAGGAGGGAGCTGGGGTATTTATGCACCAATTTCTGTTGGGCATTGGTTGAAAATTACTCTTGAGGACATTAATTCCTTGCACTCTGGTGTGCCAGGTACACCAATAGCATTGGGATTCTGCAGTCAAAGAAGGCATCAGACAAAGGCACGGAGGTGGGCAGGCTGGGGCGGGAGCTGGGGCGGGAGCTGGGGCAGGAGCTGGGGCAGCATCACTGATGCAGTGAGTGAGGAACAGGATGAGCACCAATGGCATCTGCTACGTGGATATTCCACACAATCCAAGTCCAAATCATTTTTATTTTTATTGAAGCACTTTATGTCCATAGTTTTAAAAAGTTGCCCTGTAGCCCTTATTCTAGATGACTCTCTAAGCTTTCTCTTTAACACACCCTTCCCTGCTCCAAGCATACAGCAACTATAGATAAAACTAGAAAGAGGAAATTTTGAAGCACAGTCAAGAAACAAGAAAGCATGAATACATATTTTAAAAACTGCCCTAAAATGCCTGTAAATGGAATATATGAAAAGAAGTATACACCATGACCAATTAGGATTTATTCCAAGAATGCAAGACTGGTTCAATATTTAAAACCAATCAATGTAATCCACCACATTAACAAGGTAAAGAAAATTCACAGGATCATATCAATCAATGCAGAAAAAGCATTTGATAAAACTCAGTGCCTGCTCGTAATAGAATCTCTCAGAAAAAATAAGAATAGATAATTTCTTTGACTTGATAAGGGCATCTATAAAAAAAATCCTGCAGCTAATATTATACTTAATGGTAAATCACTGAATGTTTTCCTGCTAAGATTGGGAACAAGGCAAGGACAGCCTCTCTAACCATTTTCATTCAACGTCGTGCTGGAAGCTCCAGCCACTGCAAGAGAAGGAAATAAAAGGCAAACATTAAAAAAGAAGGTATAAGACAGTACCTATTTACAGGCAGCATGATTATATACATTTAAAAAAATCTAAGACAGTTTGGAAAGGAAACTAAAATTAATGAGTTCAGCAAGTTCACAGGATATAAGATAAACATTCAAAATCAATTGTATTTCTATAGAATATCAATGAATTCATGAACTCCAATATTAAAAATACAATACCATTTATAACTGCTCAAAATACTAAATGCATATAAATGAATCTATTGAAACATGCACAGGCTTGGGTGCTGCAGGGCATACTATCTATGTTCCTGGACAGGAAGACTCAACATAATAAAAAAGGTCAAGTCTCTCCAAATTGACACAAAGTTTTACACAATTCCTATCAAAATTTCAGCAAGTTTTTAAAGACACAAGCAAGATTATTTTAAACTTACATAGAAATATAAATGAGATAGAATAGCTAAAACAATTTGAATCAGTCTACTTCCAGACGTATTGTACAGCTACTGTATCAGGGCATGTGTTTTGGCAGAGGGACAGATACATAGGTCAATTGAATAGAACAGAAAACACAGAAACAGACCCATACAAATAGGCCTAACTGACTTTTGACAAAGATGCAAAAGCAGTTTACTGCAGGAAGAGTGGCCTTTTCAACAAATGGTGCTGGAGAAATTGTGAATATATAGGGAAAAAAGTAAACCTCAGCCTAATCCTCACACTTCATATTTAAAAAATCATAAACTAAAATACAAACTGTAAAAGTATAGAAAAAAATACAGAAGAATATCTTCAGGTTCTAGTCGTAGGCAAAGTGTTCTTGAACTTGACACCAAGAACATACTCCATAACAGAAAGAAAATGATTAACTGGACTTCATAAAAGTAGATCACTCTTGCTCTCTAAAAGATAAGCTACAGACAGGAGAAAATATTTGCAAACCATATCTGACAAAGGACTAGTCCCTAGAATATATAAACATTGTCAAAACTCAACAGTGGGGAATAAAAAAGAGAAAAGAAAATGGAGAACAAAAAGGAAGAGATACTTCATTGAACAGAATATAGAATTGGCAAATAGGCCCATAAAAAGATGTTCAACATCATTAGTCATTTGGAAATGCAAGGTGAAACCACCACATGCCTATTAGAATGGTGATATGTTTGACTCTGTGTCCCCACCTAAATCTCATTAATGATGTTGAGCATTTTTTCATATGTTTGTTGGCCACTTGTATATCTTCTTTTGAGAATTGTCCTTAGCCCACTTTTTGATGGGATTCTTTTTTTCTTGCTAATTTGTTTGAGTTTGTTGTAAATTCTGGATATTAGTCCTTTGTCAGATGTACAGATTATGAAGATTTTTCTCCCATTCTGTGGGTCGTCTCTTTACTCTGCTGACTGTTCCTTTTCTATGCAAAAGCTCTTGAATTTAATTAAGTCCCTGCTATTTATCTTTGTTTTTATTGCATTTGCTTTTGGGTGCTTGGTCATAAAATCCTTGCCTAAGCCAATGTCTAACAGGGTTTTTCCAATGTTATCTTCTAGAATTTGTAGAGTTTCAGTTATTAGATTTAAGTCCTTGATCCATCTTGAGTTGATTTTTGTATATGGTGAGAGGTGAGAATCCAGTTTTGTTCTCCTACATGTGGCTTGCCAATTATCTCAGCACCATTTGTTGAATAGTGTGTCCGTTCCCCACTTTATGTTTTTATTTGCTTTGACAAAGATCAAATAAGTATTTGGGTTTATGTCTGAGTTCTCTATTCTGTTCCATTGATCTGTGTGAGTATTTTTATACCAGTACCATGCTGTTTTGGTGACTATGGCCTTATAGTATAGTTTGAAATCAGGTAATGTGATATGCCCAGATCATTTATTTATTTATTTATTTTTGCTTAGTCTTGCTTTGGCTATGCAGGCTCTTTTTTGGTTCCATATTAATTTAGGATTTTTTTTTTCTAGTTCTGTGAAGAATGATGGTAGTATTTTGATGGGAATTGCACTGAATTTGTAGATTAGTTTTGGTTGTATGGTAATTTTTACAATATTGATTCTACCCATCCATGAGCATGAGATGTGTCATCTATGATTTCTTTCCACTGTGTTTGGTAGATTTCCTTGTAGAGGACTTTCACCTCCTTGGTTAAGTATATTCCTAAGTATTTTATTTTATTTATTTTATTTTTATTTTTTGCAGCTGTTGTAAAAGGGATTGAGTTATTGATTTGATCCTCAGCTTTGTTGCTGTTGGTGTATAGAAGAGCTCCTGATATTTATGTACATCAATTTTGTAACTAGAAACTTTGCTGAATTATTTTATGAGTTCTAGGAGCTCTCTGGAAGTCTTTAGGGTTTTAGGTAAATAATCATATCATCAGCAAACAGCAACAGTTTGATTTCCTCTTTACCGACTTCGATGCCCTTTATTTCTCTCTCTTGTCTGATTGCTCTGGGGAGGATTTCCAGTTATATGTTGAAGAGAAGTGGTGAGAGTGGGCATCCTTGATTTTACAGGTTCATAGGTGGAAGGGACTTGACTTGTCTCAGATGAGACTTTTGACTTGGACTTTTATGTTAATGCTGGAATGAGTTAAGATTTTGGGGGATTGCTGGAAAGGCATGATTGGCTTTGAAATGTATAAAAGACATAAGATTTGGGAGGGGCCAGAGGTGGAATGATATGGTTTGGCTCTGTGACTCCACCCAAATCTCATCTTGAATTGTAATCCTTGTGTCAAGGGAAGGATATGTAATCCCCACATGTTGAGGGAGGGAAGAGATTGGATTATGGGGGTGGCTCTTCCATGCTATTCTCATGATAGTGAGTAATTCTCATGAGATCTGATGGTTTTATAAATGGTAGTTTTCCCTGCACTCTCACACCCTCTCTCTCTTCTGCCACCATATAAGACGTGCCTGCTTCCCCTTCTGCCATGATTGTAAGTTTCCTGAGGCCTCCTCAGCCATGCAGAACTGTGAGTCAAGTAAACTTCTTGGTTTGCAAATTACCCAGTCTCAGGTAGTATCTTTATAGTGGTGTGAGAACAGACTAATACAAAAGGTTAGAATGAAAAATGATGACAACACTAGATGCTGGCAAGGATGTGAAGAAACTGGATCACTCACACGTTGCTAGAGGGGAAAACTGTACAGACTCTCTGGAAAATGGTGAGCAGTTTCCTAGAAAACTAATCATGCAGTTATCGTACAACCCAGTGATTGCACTCCTGGGGGTTTATCACAGAGAAATGAAAAAGCGTATTCACATATAACCTGTACACAAATATTTGTGGCAGCTTTGTTAGTAACCCCAACTGAGAGTCAACCCAGATGCCCTTAGCAGGTGAATGGTTAAACTAACTGTGGTGCCTCCATGCCACCAAGTGACAAAGAGGAGCAAGCTATTGATGCATGCAAAAACCTGCATGAGTCTTCAGAGAATTATGCTAAGTGAGAATAAGCCAGTCCCAAAAGTTTACAGGGTGACATACTGTATGATTCCACTTGTATAAACCTCTTCAAGTGACAAAATCATTGAAATGGAAATCAGATGAGTGGTTGCCGAGGGTTCTAGAGAGGGTGAGGTGGGAGGAAAGTGGTTTAACTGTAAAAGGTCAACATGAGGATCCTTTTGTGGTGGAGGTGTTCTGAAGCTTGACCATACCAATGTCAATGTCTTGGTTTGTGATGGTGTGCTGTAGTTCTGCAAGATACGACTACTGGGGAGAAACTGGATAAAGTGCACACAGGGTCTCTCTGTGTTGTTTATACATATGAAACTACAGTTATCTCAAACAAAAACTTTAATCAGAACCAAAGCTTGTAGTGCAGTGATGGGACAAACGTTCGAAGTGTTGAGGTTCAGAAGTTTGCAGAGGCGTCCTTAGTCGGGTTTCTAAGGGGTAACAGGGTTACGTTCCCCAGGCAATGTCATGGACCAGATCTGGGATCACCATTAAATACCAGGAGTTCTAGGACAGAAGGCTAAATGCAAGCCCCTATGGAGCCCTGCATTGAGCTGTGGTTCAGGGAAAGTTGCAGGCCTAAGGAGAGGTGAAATCAGACGCAGCATGGACCAGGAACTGAGACAAGCTACCTGCGATATCCCCAGCATCAGCACAGGGCAAGGACCCCAAGCATTTTGTGAGTTGGCGCTGGACTAGGGACCCAAGAAACAGCTGAAAAGGCACAAGAAAGAGAAGAAGGGGTACAGAAGAGATGAACAAGACAGAGAGAAAATAGAGTATTCCACTCAACCTGGGACTACGACACGAGCAGAAAAACAATGTAGAAAACAACCAGCATAGCCCCCAGAGCACAAATTCCCACCAGATGAAAGAAAAATAATATAACAATACAGAAGGACCCAGAGAAATTAAGCAATAACAGGCTGAAATTAAATAATAACAGACATAAACAACAAACCAGGATGAGCTCTTACAAATTAATGGTAGTCATTTAAAAAATAAACTTCATAGATGGAATGTACTCTATCCCAGACACGAACAAAGAATTAATAAACTTACGTTCTTTAGTTAGAACTCAAGAATTCATCCAGAGCACAGGGCAGACCCACAAAATAAGCACATGGAAAGCAGTTAAGAACACGCAGGGAGAGAATTTCCAATCTAGATCAAAGAGGAATTCCAAAAGAAAAGAACAAATCATGAAGAAGCAATATTTGGATGACTGGAAACTTTCCAGGATTGAAAAAAGACCTTAGTCCTCACACTGAAAATGCTCTCAGAAGACAAAGACGCTTAAATAAGAATGAACTGACATCTAAAGACGTCATAATGAAAATGTAAAACATTAACAATAAAGAATAAAAATAGCATAAAGACTATGCACTATTTACCATATATCTGCAAAATATAACATTTGAAAGCATAAATATTGAATAAAGAACTTAGCATCTTAGAAGCCACTAGGGAGAAAATAGAGATTATTATCAAATGGAACAATAATTATAGCAAGAGCAAATAGTCAGCAACTGAAGATGGTGGAAGGTCAGGACAAAATGACTTTGGAATGCTGGAGAGAGCAACATACAGCCTGGAGCTCTGCACCCAGAAATTCTGGTGATGGCTGAAGCCGGGCAGCAGCTTGCTGCCTGCAGACAGGCCTGGCAAGGTCCAGATGGCCCCGACAACCCACACCATTTTTCATGCAGTACGAGCCCTCCCAAGCTGCTGGAGCATTTGCCGGCATGGCCCCTGGGGCAGACGGAGAAGCCGGGTCCAGAGCAGTTCAGTGACTGACCCATGCGGATGCAGGGAGGACCAGGGTGTGAGGACCAGGGCGTGAGGACCAGGGCTTGCGTGTGCTCGGGCCTGCGCCGAGAAACCATCGGTGCTGTAAGTGCAAAGTCGCGTTTCCTCTGCCTGTTTAGGGCTCTCCTCTGGAGTCCTTACCTAAGACTTTCTGGACTCACCTCGGAACTGCCTGTACTCTATGTAACAGGAGTTTTGAAAGCGCAGGGGCCTTTGGTCTCAGAGATAACGATTGCTGTCATTACCGACTTAGTGAGGGACTGGCAGTGGAGGCGATGCCTGTTTGTTAGAGTCCTTGCCCTGAAGGTTCGTCCTAGAGGCTCTCTGGGGGCTGGTTGTTGTCCCTGTTGGCTACATATCCTGAATTTAGTGACAGGACGGTCTCCTTGTTCAAATTTCCCATGTGGTTGCTGCTTTTTTCCTTGGACAGATTTTCTGGGCAGTGGTCGGTTTATCTTCATTTGCTTTTGAAACTTGGACTTGAACACAAAACCATTTGAGGCTCATGGGAACCTGTCAGATCTAGGAGTCTGAGTTTTAGGATTTTAAAATGCTGGCTGTCGGCATTCAGCCCTATTCATTAATTTAGGAAAACATGGAAAACTCCAGTTCTCCTCCTGAAGACGATGACTGAAAAATCAGCCTAATGTGAAGTCAGCTACTTCCTGCCTGTATGGACTCAGGCACCTTGAGAACATTTAGCAGCCAGAATGGGAAGAAATGGGAATACAAAGTGGGAGGAGTGGCCAGAAAGCAGGCGGAATCCACGACTCCCAGACTGTACAGCTGGAAAGTAGGCGGAATCCACGACTCCCTGACTGTACAGCCGGAAAGCAGGCAGAATCCACGACTCCCTGACTGTACAGCCGGAAAGCAGGCGGAATCCACGACTCCCTGACTGTACAGCCGGAAAGCAGGCGGAATCCACGACTCCCTGACTGTACAGCCGGAAAGCAGGCGGAATCCACGACTCCCAGACTGTACAGCCAGAAACGAGGCAGAATCCATGACTCCCAGACTGTATAGCCAGAAAGTAGGCGGAATCCATGACTCCCTGATTGTATAGCCACTGACTGCTCCTAATGAAGAGGCGAAGATTGTGTGTTTAGAATTTAAACTAAAATCAATCAAAAATAGCCATTGTGATTCTAGGACGCTCACTCATTCTTAGGACCAGTTTCCCTGTGAAAAAGGAAACCAGTTTCCCTATGAAAAGGAAAAGGAAATTCCCTACAATGTCACACAGAAACTTTACAAATAACGAAACACCTGCACTGAGGGCTTCGTCCTTTTGGGGTGAGCATTCGCTTACAAGGACAGGGTGAAAACAGGAAGCACTTCTCCCTCAAACCTCAAAACAATGTTTTAAACACAAATCAGGCTCGCCGCAAACACCCATTTAAGCCATCAGCGAGCTGAGCAGTTTTACTTCTACGCTTGTTTCCATATTTACTTGTTTCTACATTTGACATGAAGACTTTTTAGAGATAAACTACCAATACGAAACACTTCATTCCAATGTGTTGCATTCACCTTGGTGAGCTAGCCTGAGAACCTAGCCAGGGCTAGCATTTTCCATGAGACAATGTTTCCTACATGACAAGCCCTGACATGCAAATCAATGTTTGGAGCCCCATAGATTCGTAACTTGGAGATCGGTGTAACAATTTTATTCCCGAAGCTGTTAACAGATGCAAAGAATAGAAACCATTTACTTGTCTGAAAAAAGGAACAGAAGAACTTAGTAATTAATTATTAGTAGTAGTTACTATTGCTTATAAATAAATATGCTTCCGTTTGGCACACTCTTCTGGTGGCAGAGCTGTGAAGAGTCACAACTGAGGAGGCCACCTGGGCCTCTTTCTTCATTCCTACCATGAGTGCTGGGCAGGGAGATCCCCCCACCCACCGGACCCAGGCTGCAGTGTGGTGTTTTTTTGTTTGTTTGTTTTGAGACAGAGTCTTGCTCTGTCACCCAGGCTGGAATGCAATGGCGCGATCTCGGCTCATGGCAGTCTTCACCTCCCGGGTTCAAGCAATTCTCCTGCCTCAGCCTCCCAAGTAGCTAGATTATAGACATTCACCACACCTAGGTTATTTTTGTATTTTTAGTAGAGACAGGGTTTCCTCATGTTGGCCAGGCTGATCTCAAACTCCTGACCTCAGGCGATCCGCCAGCCTCGGCCTCCTAAAGTGCTGGGATTACCGGCATGAGCCACTGCTCCTGGCCAGCCGTGGTGTTCTCTTTGCGGCAAGTCAGGTAAAAAGTGAACCAGGGCTCCCTACCGCTTGGCGTCTAACGTGCCTGTGTCCATGTGGGCCGGGGCAGGTGCTGCGCCTCCTCTCTCTTTCCCAGCCCCAGTCAGTTGCTTCAACCTGAGCCTGTTGGCCTCCCGTTCTAAGGATGAAGACTTCCATCGTGATTTCCTTCTGTGGGTTACCCCAGGGTGCACGGAGTGCATAATCTTAAAGGCCAAACCTGAGCAGAAAGTGACTCGTGCCCAGACTTGATGAATGAGGGGCGAGGCTGAGTTCCCGGTGCCAGGAATTCGCAACTGGCCTTGGAATCCTCCTCCAGCTGGGAGAACGAGTCTCCATGGGATGACTCGAAAGGGAAGTCAATTTATCTCAACGTGGAAAGGCAAAATGGCAAAATGGGAAAAGGCCGAGGCCGGGAGATCTGTCGCTTGACAGGAATCTACCGCGGGACCCTCGCTGCCCAGAAACACTGTTAGGATGTGCACTTCTCTGTCTCCACTACTCGCTCCTCCGGGCCCCACCTGTCTGCATGCGGCCTCACGTGGTTTACCCTTTCCCTCTCTGCTCCTGTTCTTCCCGTCTGACCGCCCATCCTGACGACCCCCCAGCCTCCATCACATCCACGGCCTCGAGCACAGGGTTTTCCTTCTTATTCCTACCAAGGTCTAGACATTTACTACATCACTTTTCCCAGGAGTATTTTCATTTTAAAAGAGAACACAGGCCGGGCACCTTGGCTCACGCCTGTAATCTCAGCACTTTGGGAGGCCAAGGTGGGCAGATCACCTAAGGTCTGGAGTTGGAGACCAGCCTGGCCAACGTGGCGAAATGCCTTTTTTACTAAAGATTTAAAAAAAATAGCTGGGCTTGGTGGCAGACGCCTGTAATCCCAGCTACTGGGGAGGCTGAGGCAGGATAATAGCTTGAACCCGGGTGGTGGAGGTTGCAGTGAGCCAAGATTGCGCCATTGCACTCCAGCCTGGGTGACAGGGCCAAGACTGTCTCACACCAAAAAAAAAAAAAAAAAAGAGAGAACACAGGACGGATGAAGGGAAACTTACCTCAAAGGAATGGATCGGGAATGGTGGACTACTAAGACTCAGTGGGTGAGTTTTGAAAGGGAAGACCTTCATTGCCTGCAGGCCTTATATTGCTCCAAGGGCCCAGAGATTGATTTTTGCCTCTCCCTGGGGCCCATCTTCCCACAACACAGCAGTTTCTGTGGCATACATGAGCCTAGAAAATGCCTTCTGCCTCCAGGTCATCCTGAGCCAAGCATGTTTCTCCCATGATGCCACCGGTATGCATGAGGGCCGCCCATTTAGGAGTTCAGAGTTTGATCCACTCCTCAGTGGGCGGTCGAGTACCCCCTCAGCAGTGTGTTCTCCACCTGTCTCTGGCAGCGTTCTCAGAGGGCTCCCCAGCTGTTCAGGCAATGGCCCCAGAATTACTCTCCAACCTCCTGCAGCAAGCTCGGCCTCCCAACGCTGCACTCTGGGCACTGCCCAGAGAAGCCCGGCTCCAGGATGACCCCTCACAGTGATGTCTGCATCATGGTGCCTTGTGTTGAGCTCATCCCCTGAGAGCACCTTCCTACAATCCTCTCACTGGGTCCCATCTGACCATCCCCAATACCAGCAGGTGCCTGTGGTACGTGGGAAGAGAATTATCATCCTGGTTCTACCAAGAAGAAAAACAGGGCACAAAGGCTGCGGCCAGCCAAGGTCACAATCAGGGACATGTGCCACCATTGTGGCATAAGGGCTCTTTCTCTGGTATGGTCCACCACCCAGCCACTGCACCCGGCCATGGGTACCCACCCTCCATGCATCTTGTCTGAGTTAAAACAAACTAATGCCATTTGATTTGCTAAACCGAGGTTCTGAGCATTGAAAATTGAGACTGGAGAAGGGATTTCCGGCTGTGCAGGTGCACTCGAAGCACCGTCGTGATGAGGGATCCTTCCAAGATTTCCCCCAAAACAGAAGACCGGCAACCCTGTCCCAAGGCTGCCCTGGAGTTCCCAGGGCCCTCATTTGATGAGGAGGGTGGGGTGGGGTGGCGAACTGGGAGGGCAGACACCTCCACTGCGTTGTTGTGCTTATAAAGAAAGCAGCTTCCAGAAATCAGACATTGTTTAATCACTTGCTGCCAAAATTCACGATTGAAAATAGAGAGTAGGCCTGCTGCTTCATGCTTCTATGCATTCGCTAAGCAAAGCGTTGCCAGGCTGGGGATTCAGAATCGGGCAACACGGTCCCCACCTGCCTGGGGGGACGGCAGGCGACTCCATCATCCTCGGGTGCAGGTGGGGATCGCTTCTATTGCTGGGCAGCACGGAAGTCCCCTTAGGGGCAGAGGGCACAAGTGAAGTCGGGAGAGCTGGTGACAAGCCCAGGCTCTGGATAGAAGCAGTGCCTGCCTGGGGACAGAACTTCCCCGCTCTTCCCGCCGCTGTGAGCAGGTCACCTCCTCACTTTCTGTCCCCAGGCTCTCACCACGGTAGAGGTGACAGCAGCACAGCCCACTCCATGGAGCTTCACTGTCGACCACACACATGACCTTGGAGGGAACCCCCACCAGCCTGGCCCCTAACATTAGACAGACACACCCCGCAGCCCTCCAGTGCTGCACCACGCACACCAGCGGTGGTCATCTCTCTTCAGCCTCGCTCGCTGACACCTCTTTCAGGTTGCTAACCACAGCCTAACTGCTGAGAACATTTTTCTGGAGTCTCCTCCACCCCCCAGACAAAGCCATGGTGTTTCTGTCCATGCAGAAGGGAGAGGCCGGGATCTGCTGGATGAAATTCACCGAGTCCCACTGACAAGCTCTGCATGGCTGGGGGTTTTCACATGCTTTCCTCTCACAGGATTACCAGTCCCAGGTAAAGAAATAGGTGTTCCGAGAGGCTGCTGCCCAAGCCGGGAGGTGAGCTTCGGTCACCTGCCCCTGAAGTTGGACAATCCCTGTCAGGTGAGTCCTTTCTCACGGCCTGGTGAGCAGGTCTGTGTTCCAGGGCTCTTGGGCGTGTTAGAGTTACCCCACAAATCAAAAAACCATCCCTGATCCCACTGACAACAGCCTCTCTGCAGTGACTAACAGAGTCCAGGGCCGTCCTGGCCCCAGGGAACAGAGCACAAAGGGGTCAGGGCCCAGGGTGCGTGAGGGACGGGGTGGATGCAGAGGTGGGGAGGATGCAGCTGTCAGCGGACATTTACCCACAGCCACTGCTGGAATCAGGACTCTGGCCCCAGTGAGGGACTCAGGACAGCACAAGGAGGTGGGGGGGCGGGAGCGGGCGAGGTGCGGAGGGCTCGGGAGGAACCCGGAAGACTCAGAAGGAATGACTGGGCCATGGCCAGGCCCTGCCTCCTTTCCGGCCATCTGGCTGGTGTCGCACTCCCTGTGTCCTGAGGCCCAGGGAGGGAGGGCATGGCCTGGTTTTCCCAAGAAACTAAAGGGCCACATTCAGTGTGGATTTCTTCCAGCTTCTTCCTCAAAGAGCGCCGGGCAGAGAGGGACCTCCCAGTTACCACGTTCTTCAAACGGTCCCAGAGAAGCACGGGGCAGAGCCCATGGAAAGGAAGTGGAAAGGCTGCATGTTAGAGTCTCGTCTTCCTCCCCGTGAGTGGACGTGACCTTAGCTCATCATGGGCGACCTCTCCCGCCAACGCTCGAGGTCCGTGACAAGAAAACTCCCCGGCCAGGGATAAAGTGTGAAAATGGCAGCGACCGCCCAGTGAGGTGGAGTGGTTTGGGAGGAGTGAAGCCGTCCTGATAACGCCATCTGAGACTGGCCGTGGAGAGGAGGCTGCGTGTTATTGTCCACCGAGCTCACACGCAGCCGTTGCTAGTCAGTGCCGCTGCCTGGCTGCACGCACCCTCTATTTTAAGTCTTTAACACATCTATGCTCCTAGTGTCTGGGCCTCTGGGATTTTGCCTCCACCAATAACTTTTTTAGGATTGCCAAGTCCTAGACAGTGGGGCAGTTAGGTGTAGACTGTTTAGTGCCAAGCAGTGTATTCTCCTGAATTAAGAAATTATCAGATGCCACCGTTTCCACGCCAAACTGCTCAGGGCCCCAGGGCTCCAAGACTACTTACAAGCACCAGAGCAAAGAGTACTTGTGGGAAACACCCCCACACCCTGGCTCCCACTGCCCCAGTGCCCTGGGTCAGCACCGCTCCTGGGCAGGACATGCGGGGGAAGCAGGCGTGGGATCAAGCCTCGGGACAGAGACCTGGTGCTCTCCTGGTGCTTTGTGTGACACCCATTTCCCTGTGGGAGACACCTGGATGCATGTGACCTGGAGGTTGGTTGCCATGGCTCCTGAGGCCTTCAGTTTCCATGGTACCACTCCTGGGAGGCGAAGGGAGATGGCAGGTCCCTCTGGGTTGGCTTCTCCTTTGATTGTATAAAAAAGCCACAGACATGGGAACTGCAGAGGGCTAAGGCCACCCAAGAAGGAGTGAGCCACAGCCACGTGGAGCGATCACGCAGGTGATGCATGCTGGATGCCCCAGATGCCAGCCAGCAGGGCGTCCGTGGTCCTTTCCTTTCTCGGGGCTGGTCCTGGCCATGTCACCTGGGGACGAGGTGAGGGGCGAGGCTGGACACCCCAATCCAAAGTGACCAGGGTGGCTTCAGCAGGACACAGAGGCTAAAAATGATGCCAAACAGTGGGGGGCCCTGGGATGGTTTTCCTGACATCTGAAACTCCTGTGACAAGAAGTGTGGCTGAACACGGCAGAGGTCGTGAACGTGGACTCCAGGGAGGAGCCTCGTGTAAGGGGAGGACATGGAGCTGGCGATGGCCTTTCTTCAGCCCACCCTGGCCCACCTGGGTGCATGCCTGCTTCACTAATGAACGCAGACTTCCCTCTGAAGCCACGGACATGCTTACGTTGTGGGTAGCACGGCGAGAAGGCGGATCAGAAGTCACACGTGGCCACAGGGGGCCTTGCTGTAGCCCTGATCCTAGAGACGTCTCCCTGTGTGCTGCTGACTCGTTCATGGATTCCGGGGGTCCATGGAATCATGAAATATAGAAACAGCTTTCCCCCGTTATCTCTGTGGACGGATCCAATCTCTTCCAGCCTGTGTCCCACCTGCTGATAATGAGACACTGCACCCTCACGCAGGAAGTGCGTCCTCCCAGCGACCAAGCCCGGTGTCCACCAGGATGTCAGTCCTCCCGGAGAAAAGCGCCCACCTGGCTTGTTCACCCCTGTCTGTCCTGGATCTCGACAGCTCCGGGGACCTATGCCGGGCTCGCTATATATCCCATGAAAGAAATGAGTGAGTGGATGAACCAGGGAGCAAGCAGGGCCATTCTGTACCTAGGAGTGCAGACCGCCCCTCACCTAAAGAACCCTTCTTGAGCCCAGTAATTCAAGACAGGCTCCAGGCTCAGCCTCGGTGGGGGCTGTCCCCTGTCTTTTGAGTTTGGCTTGTCAGGCCTTCAGTTTTACGTGGGATTCTCTTCTGCACTGGACAAAGACCAGGTAGAGGTTTCTGGCAAGGCTCTGACTCAGGCAGGCGATGACGGAAGGGCTCAGTCCCACTGCTCTGCGGACCATGCCGCTGTACGGTGCCTCCAGTTGTCCCTGCGGTCCCTCCAACTCCTGGTCACCCTTGACCTGTCCCGGTCCTGCTGGGTCCCTGGCTCCTTCCCCCTCAGCTGCTGCCTGAGCCCAGCTTCCCTCACTTGCCTCTGCTGGTTTTCCAAGCATGGCAGGTGGGATCCAAGTCAGGAGGAAGCACCAGCACTAGGTTTCCACAGGAAGATTAGTACAAGGAATTGAGTGACATAAGCAATCGATGAAACGGGGCTGGAAGGAAACCGTGAGATGGCTTCTGTAGGAAGGAAAGGTGTGGGGTGATGAGAATCCAGGGGAGGGTGAGAATCTGGGCAGAGCCGGACTCAGGCCATGGAGCGGGGGCCTGCCACAGGGGCCGGACTGAGTAAACCCCACCACACAAGCAGGGTGACTCTTGCTGCAGTGCAGACACTTCCCAGGTGAGGCTGCAGGACAGAGGGCGCACAGCTCTTCCCCCCCTGGACTGGGGCGTCACTAGCACCCATCTAGCAGCTCCTCACAGGGGTCCCGCTGGCCAAGGGGGCCCAGCCTGGCATCACAGGGTAGAGTCTGGAAAGAGGCATGCAGCTAAGGGGCGCCTTCTGCACCCACCTCGCTGGTTTTGTCGTCTCATCCGGTGCTTCTGAGGTGCTTCTGAGGTGCTTCTGAGGGCCTGCCCGGGTGCTTTTGGGCCTTCTCTTGGCAGAGCTGAGGGACACACGGTCCCATGTGCACAGACAGCTTTGCTTCCTTGGCTTTCTCCAGGGCCCAGTGCTCTTCCTCAGCAGGTGCACAGGCACCTGGAGATGTGGGGGCTCCACACACCAGGCAGTCCTCCATCAGTGTGGGAGGAAATGAAGGTCCCGGCTCCCCCCACCATTCCTTGTCATGGCTTTCACACAGAGCCTCTGAGGGCTTCCTGCAGAATGGGGCCCCCATCTCCCTTTTCCATCCCACTATCCCCACCCCTCCATTTGGATCTCATGACGTTGCCTTCCAAAAACCCATCTGCACCCAAGCCCTTCCCTCAGGCTTGCTTTGCAGGAAACCCACACTGAGAGTTCGCCCCGCTGGCCGGTGGCCCCACTGCAGTGGTTCAACATCACCAGCAGACTTGGGGGCAACGGCCCCGTCCAGGGTCTTCCCAACAGTGCACTGCTTGCTAGACTCATTGGGACATTTTAAAACTTGTGAGTTCCATGAACTTACTGACTTTCCTTCCTCACATAAGCCATGTCAAGTTTTTGTTCTGAATCCGGCCCCTTTTCTGCTGTTGCCTGCCAAGTAACTGTAGCATTTGGTCATCTCTAACAACATGTCGCATCAGAGGGACAGTGAGCAGCCGGGGAGCAGATCAGTGCAGGTGGGACACGTGAACAACCACCTCGCCATCTCTGTATCTCCCCCCCCGCTTCTCACCCTGGTATTTTCCTCCCTATACATCCCACCGCCTGCCCCTTACAGGGATCACTGTCCACAGATGGCAGTGTGTATTTTCACTCTCTCTGCAATGACTCTTGGTCAAGATTTCAGGACGCCTTTTAGAGGAAAGGGGCTAATCTATAACGTATGCTCACATAAATTACAAAATGTAAACCACCTGAGTACAGGTTACACGTGTCTCTGGCGTAACAAATCCTTGCCTTTCTTCGCACAATAGTTTTGCAATCCACAAGGTGTCTCCTCCATTTAGTGAAAATCGTTGTGTGCACCAGAAGCCTTTTGCTCATCAAAGATAAAATAGATGAAAGCACCACTTCTTTCAGAGCCTGATGCTTTATCGGAGAAAAAGTTGATTGCATCTTCATAGAGACGTGTCAGTGAGAAGTGGATGCTGGGAGCAGCTTGGCCAGAGGCAGCTGTAATAGAATTGGTTTGGGCCAGGAAAGGGGCACTAACAGGCCTTCTCCTCTCTGAGCTGAACAAGTGGCTCTGCGCTAATGAATTTCAGGTCCGGGCACCAGGTTTGAGTGGCGAAGGTTGCTGTTTATCGAGGTCAGGCACCTGGCAAGTGTGAAGAGTGAAATGGGAAACGAGGTTTCAATCTGGAGGGAGGGAAACACGAAGTGGGGAGACTCAGAGGGCCGCACTCCAATGATGGGGAGGGACGTGGTCTGAGCAACTCCCCAGACCAGAGCGAGGACGAGCAGGCGGAAATTCGAGACAGGTTCTGGCTGGGCGTGAGGATAGTCCAGCAGCTGAAGCTGCCTAGAAATGGAATTGCAAGATCTCAAGTAGTAGCTGTCTAGAGTGGCCCCTTGATTTCACACGGACTGGACTCCAAGTCTCACCTTGACTAGCCCATGAAGTCCCTCCTACCTCGAATAACATCTAAGTCTGTTGGGTCTCCCGTCTCCAATCTGACCTTC
Organism: Trachypithecus francoisi; assembly: GCF_009764315.1. NCBI lineage: Eukaryota > Metazoa > Chordata > Mammalia > Primates > Cercopithecidae > Trachypithecus > Trachypithecus francoisi. The sequence continues at coordinate 3,212,371 of NW_022681469.1, forward strand.
TCCAACCTTACCAGTTTGTGCTTAGCATCTTATTCCATCCTAAGGGCTTGGAAGATGATTATGTGTTTATTGTTTTAGTAGTACTTGAGTTTCATAGCAATTTTAAAAATTATGGGACTATTATCCTTTTTAAAAAATGTAAATGGGACACATTGGCTTCCTTCTATTTTCCAATGTCACAGCCAAATCTTGAAATCTCAAAACAACTACTGGGCTTAATAGTGTTCCAAAGCTTAGGGTGTATTGGATTATATTTTCCTAACATCCCAGGGCAAACCTTACATAAAAATACAGATTCATTTGCTTTAAAGGTTACATATATTTTGAGCCCTTGCATCATAGCCACAAGGAATCTGAAGGACCGGGGTTTGAGATAGAGACCTTCTTGAACATTTTCTAAAATGTTTGTGTCTCTTTCCCGTAATAAAAGAATCCAGTGAAGAGGACCACAACTTTAAGAACATTGCCAAATCACGAGGGCCACATTAGGACTATAAATATTAGTTGACCAGGACTAGATTTTTGGAAAAAGAAGATTTAGATGTTATGTAGAGTTATCTGGTGTAGAATATTTTGCTTGTCTTTCAATATTTGCCATTTCCCTTTTATTTCAAGTAGGGTACAAGAAAAATAGAGAAACTTGGCTAATTAGTTGCTTGGGTTTATCGGCCTCTTATCATGGAAATTCTCTATACACAAGACATTAGTTTTTATTTTCAAAGATGGAGATAGACGTCATAATCTGAGTGTGCTGAAGTGGATCAGGGGCCCATGCTGACCGTGGCTGGTTACATATCCATCTATCCATCCATACCACCCACTGATTTTGCAGCATTGGCTGCCAAGTGACCAGGACAAGTCCCAAGTGTTGCTTTTCCATCCTTTCTGGTTGCTTTTTTTTTTTTTAACCCTTTCTTCCTGCGGTAATGACTTGCATCAGTTGCCCTATGTCCTTCTGGTCTAGAAAACGCCTGATAGCAGTCATATCTACCTCGCCATGAGCATACGTCATTGTGTTCCTTATTTGGAGCATTTATATGTTAAGCCTTCAGTCAAAAAAAAAAAAAAGGCTTAGTTGGAGAAATTCAGGCATCAGACAGCAAAAAAGAAGAGGAACTCGTTTAGCATAGGAAGGCGAACGTCATGGATGTCCCTGAAATCACACTGTCTCTTGGCAAATCTGTTTTGGGGACTCCCTGGTCAGGCCTCTGCAGGATTCCAATAATAGTCTCCATTTCCTGCTGGCTGAGGATCCAGCTCCCAACTGCAAGGTCACTTTTTGAAGTTGAGTTTCATCTCCACTGTGATGAATCGATGTGTTAGAATGAACAGAACGTTCTGTCCCGCCACTAAAGATAAAGGATATAGATAGCAGTTTTAAAGGCTAAAGAGCAGAGACCCTACCAACAGACATTCTGTTTGCTTTAATTGTGGCTATTTTAATGCATATTGGTGGCTTGAGTCTATAAAGGCTGCATGAGATAATGCAATTGTGCTGAAAAATCACACTCACAAAAACTTTCCAGCTTTATAAATTAGAGAAATTAATCAAATTAAAAGAGCCTCGAGAAAGCTCTCAGTGGGATTCTGTCCAAGTGGCCAACCAGCTCCTGGGCTTTTGGATGGCAGAGTGCCGAACCCTTTTCTTGCCACAGACACGTGGTTACCGGGGCTGCTCACCCAGGGACTCGCTCTGCAGAGCTGCTGCCGTGGTGTGGACCCACGCTAACGACTAATAACTGCAATCGTATTAATAATGCTAATCTGAGTGTGTTCAAGATTACAAGGCAGCTGTCTTGACATTTAATTTTCTTCTGATAATGGGTTTGACTTTTAGAAACAGTCAAGAGTTGTGAACCAGTGAAGATAAATATTTTTTCCCTTCCCAATATGATAGAGGAAAATGCAAACTCATTGTCTTATTGTTCGATCTGATGGCTTATGGTGTGTGTGATGTTTTCAGGCCTTTATTGACTATGCATTTTTTTGTGTGAGTAAAATGTCCGTTTATGTCTTTTGACTCTTTTTAGTGACTCATAATGTCCTTGATCTATAAAGGCTGTTCCTCTTTTGTCATATATATTTCATCTGCTTCACCAGTTTTGTATGCTGTTTTCTTTCTTCAAAATAAAAAATATCTTTATTGTCTTCATGAACTGTGAAAAGTATCCACGTTCATTGCAAATGAAGAAAAAAGAGAATCAAATGTACATACAAAATAGGAGGAAGAGAATTAACATCACCCAAAATTACATTACAGCACCACAGAAAACCACCGTTAACATGTTTGTGAAAATTTCCCCAGACATTTTGTGTGAATTAGAATGTTATACAAAGGAATTTTACTGTATGTACTTTATTATGTAACCTTTTATTCACTAAAGTATGTATCATGGATCTTTTGGCCAATACCAATGAATATAGACATATATCATCATATTTGGATACTGCCTATTATTCCAGTCTAAATAAGTACGAAATCACTAACTTTATTATTTTTGGACTTTTGTTTCCAGTTTTGGCTATATTATAAACAATGAATAGACAACTTTGAACATACATTTTTAAATACATTTTTTGGTAATCTCTTACAGATAAATCTTAGATATGGACTTGCTGGGTTAAGGCTGAGCTGCATTCTTTCCAGAGGCCCTGGGCTCTGGCCAGCGTCCAGAGGCAGCCTGAGTTCCACGGCTCACGGCCTCTTCCTCTTCAAAGCTAGCTATGGAGCATCTTCAAATCATGTGCTCTTCTCTCTCTCTCTCTCTCTCTCTGTTTCTCTCTGCCCACACTTTCATCACCCCGTCTCTGACACTTTCGCCTCCCTCTTATAAAGCCCCTGTGATTACCCTGGACCTATCCAGATAATTCAGTATCATCTCCATCTCAGGACCCTTCGCCACACCTGCACAGCCAGTCCCCTTTGCTGCGGAAGGTCACTCATCACAGGTTTGGGGCTCGACTGTCTTATGGTGCTGGTGCAGAGGTGGCATGATTCTACCTGCCATGCTGGGCACTGCCACCATCGTGACCCTCAGCTCTGGACCTATCTTATTTTCATAAACTGATTATTCCAGATGAAACCTTTCTCAAGGTTTAACAACATCAAAAACACATGTATGACTAGGGTCTGGCCGAACGGCATACGTTTAAAATTAAGTGTGGTGGTGTGTTAACCTCAAGAGCCAAGAGTTGAATTCATCAGGTCCTTCAGTCTGTGTTACATTCTTATCACTGGCACCCGCGGGACCCACCTCCTGTCTCATTTATTCTTCTACTCAATGCCTTTATTCCCATTCGCCATCCTCTGGAATAGGCAACCATTCTAAGTGTGCCTTTTGGTCTACATGTGCTTCTTAAAAAGAGCATCGTGTGTGTGCCTGTGTGTGCACATGAATGCTGTGGGCATGTGCATGTGTGTGCATGTTCTGTTTTGCCAGAGATCTTATTCAGCTTCTTACTCCTTTCACCCAGGATTATATTTTAAGACCATCTTTGTTGCTGTCAGTATCATCGCCAAACGCCATGTATGGTGCATCCGCCACATACCCCAGCAAAGAACCACCAGATGTTTCGCCTTTATTTTCTATTTTTACTACTGGAAATTGGACTTTTTCCTATTCTATTTTCAAACTAGTTGTTTTGATTCTATAGGTAAGCTCTCATTTTTGTATATTTATTTTATATTTTTAGCTGATGTAATTCTGAGTTTTTGAAAAATATTTGTTTCACTTATGAGAAATAATAATTGCTTCTCCTGCTTTCTGTGTGGCTTTTTTAGGACTGCCATAATGAGTCCCATAAGCTGGATGGCTCTACCACGGTGTTTTGGAAGCAGGAAGCCCGGGGCGAAGGTGTTGGAAGGGTTGGCTCCCTCTGTGGACAGGGAGGGAGGGTCTGCTCCAGGCCTCTCTCCAGTGTCTGCTGGTGGCCGGGTCGGGGACATCTCTTGGCTCGCAGAAGCGTCACCCCGGTCTCTGCCTTTATCGTCACGTGATGTTCTCCCTGTGTGTCTCTGTGTCCAGATTTCCCCTTTGTATAAGAACACCCGTCCTACTGGATCAAGGCCACTTTCAAAGTCTCATTTTTACTTGGTCATTCACAAAGACACTATTTCCCCATAAAGTTGCATTCTGAGGTATGGATTTAGGATTTCAACATGTGAATGTGGGGGTGATTCATTTCAGCCCATACTACTTTCCATTGTTCATAACTCTAATTTGTTTTCTTATTTCATCACTTTGTTTTGGACATTAAGAATAATTGTTAGCAACAGTTGCTCCAGCAGCTATCTGTGCATTCCCTTGGAGACTGATGGGCCTACCTCACCATAAAGGGTGGTATTAGATACAGCTTGAGAGAGACCTATTCCATACATTAGATTTCTAGTTTACTCAGAGGGTTTTCTTTTCATTTTAATCAGGAATAGATTTTTTTAAACCAATGTGTTTTCAATATTCACTGAGCTTATGATTTATATTTTGACATAGATTGAACTGTATTAACACATAACCTAAAATAAAAGCAATATTATAAGAAATATAACTTGGGCTTTATGTGTACTCTTTTATTTTAATGCTAAATTAATGTTTACTAGTATTTTACTGAAGATTTTTTTGCATTTACATTGAAAAGTAAAATTGACTGTAGGACTTAGCATGTATGCTTTCTTTTTATAGTTCATTTCTTGAGTGTTCATTATATACCCCAAAATGTGCTAAGCAATGTTGAATGTGCTAAGTAATATTGAGTATTATTTAATTGTCATAAAAACCTCATTTATAAGCACTATTTTCATCTTCATATTTTAGGTAAAAAATTAAAAGGTGGAATTACTTGCTGGAGAACACACAGGTGGTTGATGCAATGCTCTTTTATTCTTGTTTGGATTTACTTTTTTTTTTTTTTATAGACAGGGTCTCGCTCTGTCACCCAGGCTGGAGTGCAGTGGCATGAGCTCAGCTCATTGCAATGTCCACCTTCCGGGTTCAAGTGATTCTTGTGCCTCAGCCTCCTGAGTAGCTGGGATTACAGGCCCATGCCACCAGGCCCAGCTAATTTTTGTATTTTTGGTAGAGATGGGGTTTCACCATGTTGGCTAGGCTGGTCTCGAACACTTGACCTCAAGTGATCTGCCCACCTCGGCCTCCCTTAAAGTGCTGGGATTATAGGTGTGAGCCCCCATGCCTGGCTCATTCTTCTTTTCACTGAGAATTCTAAGGGACAATCAGGATATTTTAACACTTTTTATTTTTATTTTTTGAGACAATTTCACTGTGTTCACCCAGACGGGAGTGCAGTGGCATGATCTCGGCTCTCTGCAACCTCTGCCTCCCGGGTTTAAGCGATTCTCCTGCCTCAGACTCCCGAGTAGCTGGAATTACAGGTGCCCACCACCACGCCTGACTAAATTTTGCATTTTTAGTAGAGGCGGGGTTTCACCATATTGGTCAGGGTGTCTCAAACTCCTGGCCTCAGGTGATCCACCAGGCCTTGGTCTCCTAAAGTGCTGGGATTACAGGCATGAGCCACTGTGCCTGACTGGATTTACCACTTTTTTTTTTTTTCACTCTTCCTCCCCCTTTCCTTTTCCATTCCTTCTGTTCTTCCTTCTTTCTTTCATTATTCTTTACTAATCCTTCCTTCCTTCCTTCCTTCCTTCCTTCCTTCCTTCTATTCTTTCTTCCATATCTTTTCTGTTCTTAACTTCTTATTTCATTACCATTTTCTTTCTTTTTTCCTTCCCTCCTCCCAAGCATCCCTTATTTTCTTCTTTCAAGAATCAGCTCATGTTTTTTAAACCGATGTTACTGTATCTCTTTTCCTTTTCAGCAATTTCCAATTTTATTTTGAAATTTAATTATTTTGAAGCTGAATAGAGACTTCACCACTGTTGGCAGTGATATCTCCAGCATGGTTTTGGGGTGAAATTTTTAAAACTTTCGCTGGTCATGAACTGGGATGGGATTCCAGTAAAGGGCAGTGCACTAGGGGTGTGGCCTCTTTTGGGCATCGGGGAGGAAGGGGTAAGTGTAAATTATGACTGTGGTAGCAGATGGCTGTTGCTTTGGAGAAAGACAAGGCGAGGATGGGGTGTTGAATCACCGCCTTCAGGGGAAGCATGAGATTCAAGAGACTCCTGAGCACGTATAATGAATACTTCATCTTGAGAAAAAGCTGTGATATAAGCTTAGGAGTCAGAAATAAGTGCAGCCGAGCTCAGAGAAGTTCAGATACTGTGCTAAGACCAGTGTCATAGGCCAGCAGCATGCCCTGATTGGAAAGGAGAGAGCCCATAAGACTTAGAAGGAAGGTGCTGGTCCATGCACTTTTAATTTCAGGTCCTCCTGAGGCTTCTGGGCCTGCAGATGTGGCCCAGTGCTCCCTGACAAGAAAGGGAGCTTCAAGACAAGGAAGAAAACTTTACTTTGCAAGACATGACTCCCTTCCTTTCTTGTCCCGCAAGATTTATTCCAATCTCCTCTGCTGGACATCAAGGAGTAGATCCCAAAGGAACTGCAGGATGTAGCAAGGAGAGTATTACGGGATTAGATTCAGGGGTGCTAGTTCAAAGAAAACTAATTATAAAGTGAGTAAGGTAGGGCTTACCGATATGGGGACATTAATGAGACACAGGATGGCCCTGGCAATAACCGAAGGAGATGATATTAAGCTCTTGGTAACTTAAAAAAAAGTGATGGCTCATAGAAAAAATAATAAGTAACAGGTGTACACAAAAGCTCAGGGAAGTGTACACATTAGAATGTATTCACAGGCACATCTGCACTTTGCTTTATTGTGTTTTGCAGATATTCCTTTTTTTTTTTTTTTTTGAACAAATGAAAGGTTTGTGGCAACCTGAGTCTGAGTTGAGTGTCTGTCGGTGGAACGTTACCAAAAGCATGTGCTCACTTCACGTCTCTGTTTCACATTTTGGTAGTTTTCACGGTATTTTAACTTTTTCATTATTATTGTCTCTGTTATGATGATCTATCAGTGCTCTTTGATGTTACTGCTGTAATTGTTTGTGGGCACCACAAACCATACGCATAGAAGATGGTGAATTTTGTTCATGAATGTTGTGTGTTCTGACTGCTTCACTGACTGGCCGTTCCCCTGTCTCTCCCCCTCTTTTCAGGGCTTCCTATTTCCTGGGATGCAGCAAAATTTAAATTGGGCCAATTAATAACTCTACAGTAGCCTGTAAGTATTCGAGTGAAAGGAAAAGTCACAAGTCTCTCACTTTCAATCAAAAGCTACAAATGATTGTGCTTCAAGATAGGCTGAAAGCTTTGCCTCTTGTGCCAAATATTTAGTCAAGTTGTAAATGCAAAGAAAAAGTTCTTGGAAAAAATTAAAAGTGCTACTCCAGTGAACATACAGATGATAAGAATGAGAAACAACCTTACTGTCGATATGGAGAAAGACTAAATGGTCCTGACAGAATATCAAACTAGCCACAACATTCCCTTATGCCAAAGCCTAATTCAGGCTTTGAATTAGAGCAAGGCCCTAACTCTCTTCAATTCCTTCAAGGCTAAGATTGGTGAGGAAGCTGCAGAAGAAAAGTTTAAAGTAAGCAGAGGTTGATTCACGAGGTATAACATAACATAACATAACATAATATAACATAACATAAATAGCATAACAGTACAAGGTGAAGTAGCAAGTACTGATGGAGAAGCTGCAGCAAGTTATCCAGAGAATCTAGCTAAGATCATTGATGAAGGAGGCTACTCTAAATAACAGATTTTTCAATGCAGATGAGACAGCCTTCTATTGGAAGAAGATGCCATCTAGAACATTCCTAGCTAGAAAGGAGAAGACAGCGCCTGGCTTCAAAGCTTCAAAGGACAGGTTGACTCTCTTGTGAGGGGCTAATGCAGCCGGTGACATCAAGTTAGAGCCAATGCTCATTTAACATTCCCACAACCCGAAGGCCCTTGTGGATTATGACCTACACTACCTGTGCTCTGTAACTGGAGCAACAAAGCTGGTTGACAGCACATCTATTTGCAGCGTGATTTACTGAATATTTTAATCCCGTTGTTGAGACCTGGTATTCAGAAAAAAGATTCCTTTCAAAATATTACCTTCCATTGACAATCCATCTGGTCACCCAATGTCTCTGCTAGAGATGTATGAGATTAATATTTTTATGCCTGCTAGCACAACATTCATTCTGCAGCCCATGGGTCAAGGAATAATTCCAACTTTCACGTCTTATTATTTAAGAAGTACATTTTGTGAGGTCATCTGCTATAGATAGTGATTCCTCTGATGGATCTGGGAAAAGTAAATTGAAAATCTTCTGGAAAGGATTCTCCATTCTGGATGCCACTAAGAACATTTGTGATTCATGAGTGGAGACGAAGATAATAACATTCACAGGAGTTTGGAAGAAGTGGATTCCAACTCTCATGGATGACTTTGAGGAGTTCAAAACTCCAATGGAAGAAGTCACTGCAAATGTGGTAGAAATAGCAAGAGAACTAGAACTAGAAGTGGAACCTGAAGATGGGACTGAGTTCCCTCAATCTCATGATCAAACTGGAAAGAGTGAGTTGAGTTTTATGGATGAGCAAAGACAGGGGTTTCTTGAGATTGGCTCTACTCCTGGTGAAGAGGCTGTGAACATTGCTGAAATGACAACAAAGGGTTTAGAATATTCCATAATTTTAGTTGATAAAGAAGAGGGGGGTATGAGAAGATTAACTCTAATTTTGAAAGTTCTGCTGTGGGTAAAATGCTATCAAATCGAATCGCATGCTACAGAGAAAACTTTGTGAAGGAAGAGTCGATCTATACAGCAGACCTCATTGTTGTCTCATTTTACAAAATTGCCATAGCCATCCCAACCTTCAGCAACCACCACCCAGATCAGTTAGCAGCCATCAACATCGAGGCAAAACCCTCCACCAGCAACAAGATCACAATTTGCTGAAGGCGTTAGCATTTTTTAGCAATAAAGTTTTTGTTTTTGTTTGTTTGTTTGTTTGAGACAGAGTTTCATTCTTGCTGCCCAGGCTGGAGTGCAATGGTGCAATCTTGGCTCACCGCAACCTCTGTCTCCCTGGTTCAAGCAATTCTCCTGTCTTAGCCTCCCAAGTAGCTGGGATTACAGGCATGCACCACCACGCCTGGTTATTTTTTGTAGTTTTTAGTAGAGACGGGGTTTCTCCATGTTGGTCAGGCTGGTCTTGAACTCCCGACATCAGGTGATCCACCCGCCTTGGCCTCCCAAAATGTTGGGATTACAGGCATGAGTCACTGCACCTGGTCTCAAGTATTTTTAAGTAAGTTATACGTGTTGGGTTTTTTTAAACACATAGCACTCTTGCACACATAAAAGATGTAAGAGGTGCTGAGTGTGGTGGCTCATGCCTGTAATCCCAGCATGAGATTTGGGAGGCTGAGGCGGGTGGATCATGAGGTCAGGAGATCGAGATCATTCTGGCTAACACGGTGAAACCCTGTCTCTACTAAAAATACAAAAAAATTAGCCGGGCGGGGCGGCGGTGCCTCTAGTCCCAGCTACTTGGGAGGCTGAGGCAGGAGAATGGCGTGAACCTGGGAGACAGAGCTTGCAGGGAGCCAAGATGGCGCCACTGCACTCCAACCTGGGTGACAGAGTGAGACTCCGTCTCAAAAAAAAAAAAAAAAAAAAAAAAAAAGAGATGTAAGAGTATGGAGTAAATGTAGCTTTTATATGCTTTGGGAAACCAAAAGCATCCCTGCGACTTGCTTTGTGACATTTGCTCTGTTGCAGTGGTCTGGAACTGAACCTGCAATATTCCAAGGTATGCCTGTGCATCATAAGGGTACAAAGTCAACTGGCCAACTCTGTCTTGCACAAGGACATGGAGGACAAACGTTCCATTCGCCAGAATACCTAGAACTATGCTGGGGAAGGGACTCGTCCGAGAAGGTCGAGGGTGAGCATCAGCCACGGTTAGTCAGGGTTCCCCAGAGAAGCCAAACCAACAGAACCCATATATAAAGAGAGGAAGGAAATTATTTTAAGGAATTGCCTCACAAAAACATGGAGGCTGACATGTCCTAAGATCGCAGTCAGCAAGCTGGAGACCCAAGAGAGCCGACGGTGTAGCTCCACTTTGAAAGTTGGAGGCTCCAGTGCTTGGAAGAGGTCATTTTTCACTTTGGGTCTGAAGGCTGGAAAACAACCCGTGTTCCAGCTCAAGCAGTCAGGTGGGAGGAGCTCCCCCTTCATCGAGGAAGGGTCGGCCTTTCGTTCTATTCACACCTTCAAGGGATGGGATACGGCCCACCACATCCCACCACATTCAGGAAGGCATCTGCTTTCTCCAGTTCCCCACTCAAATGTTAACCTCGTCCCGAACACCCTCAGACACACCCAGGACAATGTTTGACCCAACGTCTGGGCACCCCAAGGCCTAGCCAAGTTACATAAAGTTAACCATCACAAGTGACTCTCCTTGTAGGCAGGGATGACAGTGGGAGACGCCATGGCAGAACTGGGAATGGGGAGAGGCTGGGGTGGGCAGCATTTCCCCATCAGCAGGGTGGGTGCCGTCATTGGATGGGGCATCATCAAAGGTCACCAGCCCAGAGGGCGCTCCCTAAACTATGGAGTTGGTCAGTAAAACATGGTGTTCCTGGAGCAGAACAGGTGGGCGGCCAGCATGGGTATGCTTTAATCTATCAAATCAAAAGAAACAAATGACAAAATAGATCACAAAGAACAGGGCAGGCAACCCAATACAACGTTATATTACTACCCAGTTTTGTAGACCCAGAACCCACGCACAGACACAGAGGCAGGGTCTGCAGAAGAAAGGGTAGGAAGTACTATGGCACCACATGGATGTCATGTGCCACACAGGGGTGTCATCATGTGCCACACAGGGGCATGCTGGGCAGTGGTAGATGGCATGTACTATGGTGGGCTCATGAGATTATCGTATGTATTTTTAGCATACCTTTTCTCTGTTTAGATATGTTTAGATACACTTACACTTACTGTTTTGTGTTACAATAGCCTACAGTGCACAGTGCAGATACAGGCTGTGCAGGTTTGTGGCCCAGGAGCAACAGCCATACCATCCAGCCTAGGTGTGTAGTAGGCTACAGCATCCAGGTGTGTTACTACACTCTACGGTGTTCACACAGTGGCAGCATCACCTAACCACGCATTTCTCAGGATGTGTCACCATCGTGAAGCCGTACATGGCAGATATGGTAAGAATTCTTCAGGAATTTCCTCAAAGGAACCTGGAGTCATTCATCCTGGTAACCACAGACTGGGAAAAGGCGAGTGCACAAACATTTGGAGAATGTTAGACGCAGGGTCTGATCTGACCTGGATGCCAGGTTCTCAAAGTACTATCATGGCTCAATGTGAGAGGGGAACATTTGGGGACTGGAGAGCCAATGGAGTCAGGCCTGGTTTCAGCTCACATTGGATCCACTGGATCCACAGCCCTACTTAGAGATCAACTCTCCAGTCCTTGAATATGTAATTGGATACATGAATGTGGTAGTCAGAAAACCCCACACATTGGTGATTTGGTCTGTGCATAAGAGCCAAGTAGAAGCTTATGAAATTGCTCTCACTCCTGCCAAGAGAGTGAGTCAAAAACAACAGCATGACCCCGGGGACCTCAGGGCGGGGATGGCAGAGGCCAACAACATCCTTCAAGACTTCAAGAATGCAGGGAATTGCCCCCATCATATTCTCATTTAAGTCATCAGTTTGGCCGCTGCAAAAACCAGACAGATGTTGGTGGATGGCAGATGACTGCAAACTCAGCCCCGGTTGCAGCTGTGCCTGACGGGCATCTGTGCTAGGGCAGGTCAGCACAGTTTCAGGTTCCGATCTGCAACCGGTGTACACATGCATCCTTTTTCACCATCAGGATTTCAGGCTGCACTTGCTCGCGGTTCCTCCACTCCATGTGGTGTTGACTGAGGTCTCGTCTGAGGTTGAAGTTGATGACAGCGCGAAGCTCCCAGACGGCTTCACCCACGCGTGGTGCTCTGCTGAGGTCGATGCTCCACGTGCTAGCTCAGGAGGCTTCCCGACGAGAGAATCCCGCCAGTGAGCCTTCCAAGTTGCAAAAGCCGAAGTTGCAGACCTCTTAAGTCCCAGACCCAGAAAGCACACGGTGACACTTCCACCACATCTGTCCGTCAGAGCAGCACAGAGCCAGCCCCAACCCACGGGGAGGGAAAGCAGAGTCCACCCGGGACGGGGCGGTGGTGCTGGCACATTGCAGGGAAACAGGAGACAAGCACACAGAGCCAGCTCTAACCCACGGTGAGGCAAAGCAGAGTCCACTGTGGACGAGGCAGTGTCGCACCCACTCAACCCACCACAGCAGGGTTTTCAATGTCTTTATAACACAAGTGGAGTCTGTAATGGTAACTTTATTTTTATTTATTTATTTGTTTGTTTATTTATTTATTTTGAGACAAAGTTTTGCTGTTGTTGCCCAGGCTGGAGTGCAATGGCACAATCTCAGCTCACTGCAACCTCCGCCTCCCAGGTTCAAGCAATTCTCCTGTCTCAACCTCCCAAGTAGCTGGGATTACAGGCGCCCACCACCACCACACACAGCTAAGTTTTGTATTTTTAGTGGAGACGGGGTTTCATCATATTGGTCAGGCTGGTCTCAAACTCCTGATCTCTGGTGATCTGCCCACCTAGGCTTCCCAAAGTGCTGGGATTACAGGTGTGAGCCACCATGCCCAGTGTAATGGCAACTTTGATTGAAATTTTGATTCATTTATGTTTTATTTTAATTTCAGGATTGTAAGGAAGTCTATATTTTAATTTCAAAGGTTAACATTGTTTAGTGTGAACAGCTTAATTTATTTCTCCTCCCTTCCTTCCTACCTGTATTCTTCTTCTTTTCTCTTCTCGTGTCTGTATGTTGTGACTATAGAATATAACCCATACACATTCTGCGTTTGCCAACTTGAGATGTAATTTATAGTGTAATACATGGTGCATTTTAGCCAATTTTCAATGGACATTAAAAAACAGTTGTAGCCAGGACGCAGTGGCCCCACCTGTAATCCCACCACTTCAGAAGGCTGAAGTAGGTGGATTGCTTGAGCCCAGGAATTTGAGACCAGCCTGAGAAACACAGTGTGACACCTTGTCTGTACAGGCGGATCACAAGGTCAGGAGATCGAGACTACGGTGAAACCCCATCTCTACTAAAAAAACAAAAAATTAGCTGGGCGCGGTGGCGGGCACCTGTAGCCCTACCTACTCAGGAGGCTGAGGCAGGAGAATGGCGTGAACCTGGGAGGCGGAGCTCACAGTGAGCCAAGATCATGCCACTACATTCCAGCCTGGGGGACAGAGCAAGACTCCATCTCAAAAAAAAAAAAAAAATTATCCAGATATATGGCATGTGTCTGTAGTCCCAGCTACTCCAGCAGCTCAGGTCAGAGGATTACATGAGCCAGGAGATAAAAGTTGCAGGAACTGTGATCACACCACTGCACTCTAGCCTGAGTGACAGAGACATTGTGTGGGGGGGAAAAAAGTTATATTTTCTCTAAGGTATTCATTTTTATATTAAATTATCCTAATTTCTTTGTTCATTCCCTCTATACCTTTGTTTAAAATTTGCTTAAATGATCTGTGAAGACAGGCAGAAGTACTCAATGTTGAGTGTCCTACCACATTTAGTTTCTGTACGTCTCTTAAATTGCCAACATTAATTTATCCATTTAAAGACAGCATAACTTAATACTTAAACGTTTATAGCAATTACATATCTCTGATGTGAATGGTGCCCTTTATAATCTATAATTATCCTCTCTGTCCTTGAGTGATTCTCGCTGTGCTGCCTCCAAGCCTGAGGTTAACCCTGCGGTCTCCTCTTCCCTCCATGCAGCATCCAGCACACTTTTCGAATCCCTTTCCGTCACTTTATTGTATGTGCTTGTAGAGAGCATATAGCTGGGTTTGGGTGTACAGCTTAATCCAGGAGCTGCGATCTAACTGAAAGCTGAGAGTGAGCTCCTACCAGACCGGGCCGGTGCCCTGCCTGCTGTCCTCCTACCAGGACCCAGAAAACCTGTCTGCAGGCGCAGCCCGGAGCCACCCTCACACCAGGGAGCCCCAGGCCCGCTGCGCCCACAAGCCGAGCTGAAGGGAGAGGGACGGAACCACAGCTCCTTATTGCCACACTGCTGTGGGATCCCCATCCCTGATGACACAAGAGAGGGACCACAAGTTCCGAATTATGCAGCCCAGGAGCCCACGTGCAAGGGTCAGGTCTCCCTCCTGGGGCTGCATATCTGGTTCTGCTAGATTTCTGCCGACTGTCCCAGAATGAAGGGGCCTGGAGAGCTGCTGCTCCTGATTTGACCGGTTTCCTCAAGGACGTGGCTGCAGCAGATGGACTGTGTGGCTGCCCGCGCATAAACCCTGATTTGCCCAACGCTCATCCACTTAGCATTCAGCTGATCCTCTCAGCCATCTTCCACCAGGCAAGGCATTCTCTCCCGGGCACAGGACCCCCTTGGCTGCCTGGAGCTTGCTGACAATCTCATCGATCCAGAGCACAACCCGGATCAAGCAGTAATTGGGAGTAAAGGCAGCTGCGGAGCCCAAATAAAGTGGGCCCGGCGTAGGGGTCGTGCACTCCACTGGGCCAGAGGGGGACGGAGAACAGCACAAAGTCCGGAGTCCTTACAGGGGTTTACAGGCCCCACGGGGCTCCACTCTCACTCCCTTCTGACTTCCCCTCGCCTCCATGTGGCCCCGCAGGTCTTATTCAGGTTCCAGCTCCCCAGGCTTACTTCCCCTTTGGCCTGCGCTTTCGTGGTTCTCTGACGAATGTCCCTGCCCCTGGCTGGCCGGGGGGCTTCCTTCTCATCTCTCAGAGCTCACCATGAAGTCTGAGTCTTCAGCAGGGCTGCCCAGGCCACGCCATCAAACATGGCCTGCCCTTGCTTTCTGCCAAGTCACCTGACTTAATTCTCCGTGTGGCACCTCCTTGACTCTTTCTCCTTTGTTTATTTGCTTTCTCAGGCGTGATCTGACCCTCACCTTCTCCACTAGAGTGGAAGACGGAAGGACGCGCAGCTGTTACCATCAGACCGGAGGAACAGGCGGGGCTTCGCTTGGCAAGCGTACATTCCTCCCCAGGCTGTGCTCCCGGGGTGGGTGGGCAGGGCCCTGTCCCACCGCTGACAGGAGCTCTGCCACTTTGGGCGGCACCACCTGAGACCCAGGTCTCTGCATT
The DNA here is from genome assembly GCF_009764315.1 of Trachypithecus francoisi. Lineage (NCBI taxonomy): Eukaryota > Metazoa > Chordata > Mammalia > Primates > Cercopithecidae > Trachypithecus > Trachypithecus francoisi. Next base: position 3,227,619 of record NW_022681469.1, read on the forward strand.
CCAGTGGAGAGAAGAGAGAGAAGGGAGAACACTTGCTGGGCTTCACTTCCTCAGCCAAGAGTGAGCACCCTGGCCTTTCACTCCTGTTTCATGGGCTGGAGCACCCTGAGAAGGGCCTGGGAAGGGAAGGGAAGGGCACGCTTGGGGGCACTGCCACCCCTGTCTTCCAAGTCACCTCTCTGGTGCCAGTACCCACAACGGTGCTTGGCACAATTAGGGACTCCATAAAAAGATGTGGATTGAGGGGAGGGAGAAAGGACACCAGCTCTGCCTTCGCGACGCCCGTCGTGGACTGAGCGATGTGGGCACGTGTGAGTGTGATGTACAGGGTGACCTGCGGGTGTCTGAGGAGCGTGACAGAGGAGGGAGCACCACACGGAGTCCCCTGAGAGGAAAAACAGCTCACCCAGAGACGCGGGTGAAGTACAGAAACAGGGTGGCACGAGCTCTGCACAGTTTGGAATTGTGCACACCAAACTACGGTGCATACCTGTCATTTCAGAGATGACGTTCCGAAGAAAGAGTGTGATATTCTGTGGCTTCAGTGTGGAAGATCTTTCTAGCAGCTGTATGCTGATGGAGTGGTTCAAGCAGGTGGGGGCCACAGTGGAAAGAAAGTGGACCGGTGGCTTGGTGACAGCCATGGTTCCAACAAGCAGAGAAGAGCACAGTGAAAGCATGGAGGAAGCAAAAACCACAGCTCCCGGTGGTGGCTGGTGTGGCTGTCGGGCTCTGGTTTGCATCGTGAAGGAGCAGTCCCCAAAGCACAGGGCAGGTCACAGGCTTGCACCAATTATGTTTCTACACTGTACTCTCAGAGGATCCCTCAAAGCCATGGCCGAGCTTCCTGCTACAGTGGATGCCAGGGTAAGGAGCTGGTTGGTCCTCTGGTTTCTACACTCAGCAGAAACATGTCCATCTAGTATGCTCAGGGTTTTTTAACGACGAACAGAGGACTAAACTCTGTCTCTGCTATGTCCGGATTTATTCTCTAGAGCTCCGGACAACTGAGTTGTTACCATATAAATTTTGGGTTGTTTGAAAATAAGCCACTGTTGCTTTACAACTGTTACTCCAAGCTCGTCCCTTGAAATCAACATTCTCTCCCCATTCTCTATGTGTGGGAACCGCTGGAACCCACTTGGCAGACAAGGCACCAGGCCTAGAGGCCCGTTTCTAGGATTTTGAGTAACCACGAGTCTGACCTGGGCATCAGGGTGTGCGGTGCCCTCAGGCAGCAAAGCTGGCTGCACTGCTACGGGACTACTCTGGGAGGGTCTGAGGGCTGTCCCCGTAATTCCCTTCAAGATCCCAGTTCCTTCTGTGGCTCATTCCCTGCTACCAAAAGTGTGGAGCAAAGCCACATCACAACCGCCAATTGGTGAAGGTGGTTATCCAACACGTTCAGGGAATGGTTTGATCAACTATTCTCATTTATAAGGAGCTCTAGTACAAAGTGATTACCAATGGCGAAGAGAATAAAATACCCTCAAGATCTCCACACGTAGTCACTGCACTGAAAATGCACCCTATCCACAAATCCCTGCACGACTTTCCATCTGGCACCATCTTTCCCTATTCCTAAATCCCAGAGTGGAGGCTGCTCGGGCCACTCAGGGTGTTATCAAATATTGCCTTATTTAAAGGTTTTCCTGTGTCCCCTTTCCTTGCATAATTTAATTTTAAGCCATCAGAAGTTAAAGACTATTTTATACTTTGTTTTATCAGGTATTTAAGTTCAGCTATTTCACCTGGTTCTCACTGTGTGCAGACCACCAGGCTGAACTCTAGGGGAAAGTGAAGAGGGTTAGGTGAAGTCCATGATGCCAGCTAGTACAATGGGAGAGAAATGAGACAGTGCTTTTCCATCTCTACTATCAGGCAAGGTGTATGTAGTAAATATTGAAACATATAACAAAAGTCAAAGAAAATGATCCAGAATACAGAGAAGGAAGAGATTAATTTAGGGAAGAGGGCATCAGAGAAAGCTCCTATGAGAGGCCATGCTGAGCTAAGCCTGGAATAATGTTGGACAGCCAGGATCTGCACAGTCTTTCTGTTTTGAAAACACTGAAGTCCATGCTCTTCAGGGACCACTCCAGGTTCTCCATGACCTGGCCTCCCCAGGCCTGGACACAGTGCTCTGTCTGTAATAAATCGGCTCCCTAACAGTTGTCTAATGTCACAGACAGGTTGCCCTGCAATGACTCACACAGTTTAGTACTTGTTTAGCCTGCATATAAGACAACAGCATTAAAAATATCAATGACTAATGGGTTAGAGAAGCATAGATGGGTCAGATTAGAGTCTCTAGCTGATGAAAGGATATTTGGAAAGACCAGATTTCAGTCCTTACATAGACCATCTGCTGGAAATTAATGAGGTTGGCACCAGAAGTGCCACAGGACTCCTCCCTATCCAACCATCTATCTTTCCATCCATCCATCCCATCCATCCATCCATCCATCCATCCACCCACTTATCCATCCATCTGTTATCTATCAGTGTATGTGTATATCCATCCATCCATCCATTAATCCATCCATCTACCCATCCATCCATCTATTATCTATCTATCTATCAGTGTATCTGTATATCTATCCATCCATCCATCCATCCATCCATCCATGCATCCATCCCTCCATCCAACCATCAATCCATCCATCCACTCATTCGTCCATCTATTATCTATCTGTGTATCTGTATATCTATCCATCCATCCATCCATCTCTCTGTATGTATCTATCATCTATCTATCTTTCTAGGCCCCTCTCTCTTACTAATTGATTATGACATTGCATATTTATCTGTACAGACATACACATATATGCGTAAATCAAATAATAAAATACTAGACATTGCATTGCAATAATGCTAAGACACATTATTTCACATTTTGGTATCTCTGAAACCAGAATACCTCTCACAAGTAAAGACACAAAATAGTTTGACAGTATTTTTCCCTCTTAGTGTTACCTTGAAAAATGAAACATCTTACAATCAAAACCTTCTGAGATTCAATGGGATGGTTATAAAGAACTCTGAAGTAATCTAGAATAATCTCTTCATTGAAAGACCTTAAGTGAATTTACCAAAGTGAAAGCTCGGGGTCTTAAGTGGAGATCAGTTGATTTTTCCTCCATTTCACTGTCTGCTACTCCCATCCCCTATTTCCTCATGGACACAAACATGCATATACACACACACATACACCAGACACACACACAGACACCAGACACACACACACAGACACTTACACCAGACACACACACATACAAGACACACACACCAGACACACACACGTACACCAGACACACACACATAGACATGCATACACCAGACACACATCAGACATGCAACACACTCACACGTGTGGCAGACACACACACATGCACACACGTACACTCACGTACAGAAGACACACACACATCAGACACACACATACACCAGACACACACGCAGACACACACACCAGACACATACACATGCACACATGTACACACACATGTGCAGCAGACATACACAGACACACCAGACACACATGCACACATACACCAGACACACATACTAGACACATGCACATGTACATCAGACACACACATGCACACATGTACACACACACATACAGCAGACACACAGACACACCAGAGACACACACGTGCACACACACACACACCAGACACACACGCACATATATCAGACACACACATACACCAGACACACATGCATGCAGACACATGTACACACACCCACGTACAGCAGACACACAGACACAGACACACACATGCACACACATGTACACACAGGCACACATATGTACCACCAGATACAGACACACATGTACACATGCACACTGGACACACACGCATGCACACCAGACACACACAGATACACATGCACACATGTACACACAGACACACACACCAGACACACACATGATACACACATACACACATGCAGCAGACACACACATGTACACACATGCACATGACACACACAAACATGTACACAAACATGCCTACCAGATACATACAAACATACCCACACAGACACACACGTACACACACATACACCAGACACACACATACACACAAAGACACACACACATGTACAAACACACACCAGACAGCACCTAGATGCTTGTTATATATTATATATCATATTGTTATGTCATATTTTGCTTATTTAATGTTAGAATCTTATCCTCAGTATTGAATTTTTACAAAATAATCTCCAAGAATATTGAATCTTAACCTAAATAAACTGTATCATATTACCTTGCATAGCCAGAAATGTAAAGAAAGGCAGAGTTGGACGAAATAGTCTCCACTTGTCCCTGCCCACCCCCAGGTCTTGGGTCTCCCATGCCAAGTGCGGCCAAGGCTGCCCAGGGGTTGTTGGGAACCGCCCCAGATTCCCAGAGCTCCAGAGTAAACTCTGTCCTCCCCAAGGGAAGAATGAGTTCCACTGTCTTTTCTAACGTTATACAGAACGGAGGTTTTTTTCTTGCTTCCTGGGCCATTCTCACTCAGTTACGGGGACAACTTCCTATTGTTTGGAACCATCCCAAATAATCTCCCTCTGGTCAGATGTGCTCCACTGGTCAGATGTGCTCCAGATGTGTTTCCAGAAATGGAAACATTTCTGGACTGAAATTCGTTTGCGATGATAGCATTTACTATAGGGGCAGCTGCTCATTAATCTGGGCTAGCCCTTGTGGCTCAGATCCATCTCTCCGCTGTGCCTCAGCACTCAGCCCAGGACCTTGAAGATGAGGGTGCTCAGTAAGGACCTATCCAAAAAACCACCTGCTCGAACCTGTTCTCCCTTCTGGACCCAGGCTCTCTCTTTTCATGGTGAGTGATTCATAAATGGTGAATGAATGAGGGATGATGGAAAGAAGGAGAGAGAGGCTGAGAGAGAGGGAGAGAGAGAGAGAAACAGATATGCACCAACCATCTCTGAATGTCTGTAGACTAAGGCCATCCTAAGGACCTTCCTAAAGGCCTTAGAAAAACACATGTATTTAGAAAATACATGAAAACGCAAGTTCTTTAATAAAGGACATGAATAAACCTAGGGGAGTTGTACACTTATTGGAATGGTACAGGTTCACTTTCCAGTTCCATGTGTAGAATTCTGGGATGGATGCCAATTAAACCATGCTTGCTGGAGCTGGGAGAAGCCCTGCATTCTAGCAGCTTTTCCTCCAGGAAAGTGCGAGGCACTGGGCCTGAGCGTCCAGCTGAGACGGGCACTGCAGACTTGGCTGAGCCATCAGCCGGGCTCCCAGAGATTCGCGAAGGCCACTGCTCGCTACATCCAAAGCATGCCAGATTAGCTAAGGGAGGCTTAACCTTACACTCCATCTTCCAACTTACAGAATTGAGTGGGGCTGAAGGTGGCTAGCCTGGAGGAAAGAAGGTGCCTCCTAAGCATCTGGGACTCAAAATGCACCCTTGGAAGGTGCTCCTGGACCCAGGGTGCACTCTCCCTGGAAGAATCCTGCCTTTTCTCAGTGACACATTCTGCAGTATCGTCATTTACAAATCACTCTGTACTAAAGCCCAACAAAGCCACTGACCAATCCAAGATAATTCACTGCCACCTCAAGGAGCTGTTTCACAGCAGGGCTGAGGCTGGAATCCAGGCCTCTGTACCCCTCTCATCCCCCTCCCCAGGGATTCTCCCAAGGCATGTTAAAAAGAAAAAAGCTGATGTCTTTCAGGATCTACCAAAAAGATAATGTGCAGTACACATTTCCCACGTTCGCGCAAAATTTGGATTTTTGAAATAACAATGTTTTTCTGAAACTATCCTCAGTTTTCTCATCTCAAACAAGACAAAACCTAAGGCCATCTGACACAGCCCCAGGTGGATTTCCTCTTTACTCACCTACGCTTCTGGTTTAATATGTTTCAAGGAAGGTTTTTCAGACTATAGCATTTGCACCTGGGGGAATTATGGCTTTAACTTTCTTTGTAAAAAGAAGATCAAGAATTGTTGCCAAAATAAATTCTTTGCTATTCTTTTTTTTCCTCGGTTGTCTCCAAAAAGAAATTAGCAGTCACAGTCTCTCCCTGTACATTATCCTTAAAAAAATACCATTGTGTTTGCTCCAGAATTAAGGGGAGCGCAGGCCCGGCCGCTCCTTTCTTGTGGTTGTCTGCAACGGAGCCCCCGGCTTTGTGCTAAGACGAGAGTCTCTCAAGCGTTTATTAAGTGATGTTCGAAGGCACCAGAATCTTCTCTTTCATTCTCCTCACAACCGACATGCAGGATTCACTCAGAAGGGATCAACTGGCCACAAAGCACACACACCAAGGCAAGACATGGCTTTCTAACCTTCCCTGGAGCTCTGTGGCCAGTAATACCCTTCCCCACCAACAGACCCAAAAGGTTGTACAAAAACAGTGGCATGCTGTCCTGCAGAAATCACCAGGTGGAGGAGGAGGATGCTTGCTTTTGGTCTCTGGTTCTCTAGTAGCTAGCACATTGACATGCCTCAGTTTACCCATCTGTAAGATGGCGCTGGTAGTGATGACTGTGCTGGTAGAAAGCACCAGAAACTAAATCATCCCTAAAGTCTCACTGAGCTCCAAAATATCCTGATTGTTGGCCGGGTGCAGCAGTGACTCACGCCTGTAATCCCAGCACTTTGGGAGTCCTAGGCGGGTGAATCACTTCAGGTCAGTGGTTTGAGAGCAGCCTGGCAAACATGGTCTCTACTAAAAATGCAAAAATTAGTCAGGCATGGTGGCGGGTGCCTGTAATCCTAGCTACTCAGGAGGCTGAGAAAAGAGAATCACTTGAACTTGGGAGGTGGAGGTTGCAGTGAGCTGAGATCACATCACTGCACTCCAACCAGGGCGACAGAGCAAGACTGTCTCAAAAAAAAAAAAAAAAAAAGTCCTAAAATATTCTGACTGTCCCTTAGAATTCTCAGTGAAGAGAAAAGTGAGCCAGATGTGGTGACTCACACCTGTAATCCCAGCACTTTAGGAGGCCAAGGCGGGCAGATGATCTGAGGTCACAAGACCAGCCTGGTCTACACAGTGAAGCCTGTCTCTACTAAAAATACAAAAATTAGCCAGACATGGTGGCAGGCGCCTGTAATCCCAGCTACTCGGGAGGCTGAGGCAGGAGAATAGCTTGAACCCAGGAGGTGGAGGCTGCAGTGAGCCGAGATGGCGCTACTACACTTCAGCCTGGGTAACAGAGTGAGACTCTGTCTCAAAACTCCCGCAAGTTAAAGTTGCTTTGAATCAGGAACCCAAAGACTGTGGCCTTCATCCTTTTGCTAATTGACATGCCGAAGGCCATATGGCATTTTTCCTCCTTGGGCCTTAGTTTCCTCATCTGCAAAATGGAGTCCTGGGACCAGAAGACCTCTCTGTGAAGTCCAACCTGAAAATTCCATGACTCGTCCCAAGAATATAGTCACAATGTGTACTTTTAACACATGGAAAGCCTGCCAGGGAAAATGAGGATGAAATTTTACTGGACACGAATTTGAAAGGTGGGTGGAGTTGCCAAAGACCATTTCTAGAGCAAAGATTTTAGAGTGAGGCTAATGTGCCGTCTTTTCTTCTCAGACAGAGGGCTGACCTCTGTCATGGCGGAGGAGGAGGCAGCCTGTATGTTTCAGTTTCATGGCACCAAGAAAACCCTTCTTGATCTGCTGCAGGGTGGGCTCTAAATTCCATCTGAGAATGCAAACCCCCTTTGCCTGAGGCTCTAATCCCCATGCAAACCCAAACCCTTCTGGAAGGCTGAGGTGGACATAGGCCTAACAGTTTATTTCCAGCTACTTTTACTTCCATCCCAACACAAATCAGATTTTTCCTCTGAGAAGGTTTGACAGGGGAGAGGCCAAGCCCATCAGGATACAGAGGGATGTTTGAGAATTAGGGAATGGAGAGACAGGGGCAGAACTCCAATTTCCTGCTCTCTCTCAGCTCCAAGCAGGTGGCCCTCCCAGTTTTTATCCAGGCCCCCTCCCCTGCTCCAATCCAATGGTGATGTCACCAGCCCGGATGCTGCAGGGACACCACAGATTCAGATGCCCACCAATTATCTTTCTGCCCCCGGGGCCCCCAAACCAGTGGTCTCTCTTTTGGTCAAAAGCGCAACATTCCTCAAGTGTTCAGAATGAGAAGTCAAGCTCTGAAGACCCCCAGGTGTCTCTCCCTCTGTTCCTACCACGGTGGTCTTCCACAAGGCACCCTGCCCAGCTCTCCCTCTACCACTTTGTTCTGTGGGGCTGCAGGACAGCCCTGTGGAAACACTGAGTGGGGATCAGGTCTGCACTATGGGAGCAAGGCCGCCCATGGCAGTGCCTTCTGCCTTCACCCACCCACTGGTTCCCCAGTATGGACCACCCACGGCATCATGGCACCTAAGTCAGTGTTTTGCTTCAGTCAAATGCAAGTGCTGTGAGGGAAGCGTTTTCTGCTCTATGCGATGACGGGCCCCACGTGCCTGGAGTCTCGCTGACACATAAGACTTCCTCAGCAGGCATGTGTTGCTGCATAAATTTTACCCTTAAAAGAGCCAATATAAACAAAGACATGGCAGGAGTCCCCACAAGAGGCTTCCTAGAGTTCACACACTAGAGCATAGCACCAGCATCTTGGCTCAATACTCAGCGCCTAGCAAGACCTCTAGCTTCCCCTTCCAGCCACATTGTCCCAAACAGGGCTGCCCCACCGGGGCTGGGACCTTTGTTTCGGCTGTCACTCTGCGGGAGTCCTGGCCCCTCATTCCCAATTGCAACAGTCTTACTGAGTCCTGCAGGATGTCCCCTCAGACCTGCACGCCCTCCTCCCCAAGGGCTGGAATGCCAGGTCCACAGCCCCAGCACTCAGACAAGGCCAGGGAAGGGCGGCATGGATGCCTGGGAGGTGAGCTTGATGCTTGATTCTGCCTACTTAGGACTGCTTGCAACCCAGCGGTGAGAGGGTCCAGCAGTGTCGCTGGACAGCAAAGGGCCTCTGCTGCAATTGCTCACACGGACGCACCTGTGTGGGAGGCCGGCCGAGCAACCCCAGCCCCTGCAGAGCAGAAGTTGCTTTTCTTGTATTTCAGCAGCAGGGAAAGTTTCAAAGGAAAAAGTTATGTATGTGGTTTCAGAAATAGAGCAATAAGATCATCCTGGGGGGAGGGGTACCCAGGTGGGATGGGAGGGGACAGAGAAGAACAGGGAGGGCCGCGACTGTCTGTTGGGGTCTGTGGAAGGGAGAGCATGTTTACAGAAGCCACTGCATTTTCAAGGGAACAACTCCTGGCCAAAAGCCCTCAAGAAACCAAAACAACAGGTAATTTAGAGACAAGCCAGGCCCCAGAAGTGGCTTCAAAGGCTGTTTGAACAAAGTGGTGACGATTTCAAAGGCTGGTGGGAAGTGAAAGCCGCTTGTTTTTTTGGGGCTCTTTTCACTGGCACTCCCTATGGCGATCGTCCCCTCTGTTGACTCAACTGCCTGCAGAGGCACGGGGGTGCTTGTAGCATCCAGCCCGCTCTGAGGCCAGACCCAAGGAAGGTTTGAGGCTGACGGTCTGCCGCCGTCCACAGGAGAAGGGGGGCTGAGCACACCCCTCCCTGGGCCACTGTCACCATGGACTCATTGCATCCCAACTGTCTGTCACCCGGACCCCTCCTTCCTCCTGACCAGTGTGGGCTGGGCACCTTCTATGCAGTCAGCGTGGACTGAGGCACCAAGGATGCAAAGTTGTCCCTGAAACCAAACACCTGCCTGAGGTCTGCTCACAGGGCCGCCTTCCAGGAGCCCTGGACATCTCTCTTCCACGTGCGGCAGCTGCGGGACCCCACGTGCAGGCGTCCCTGAAGTGGGCTTCCTTCTGCAGCCGTGGGAGGAGAACCCGTCCGTGGGGACAAGAAATGAATTCATCGCTGAATAGTCAAGGATGCTGCTCTTCTGCCACTGGTTCTGATCCTGACCCCGATTCACTTGGGACCCCCAGAGTCGAATGATGTGTCTGTTTTTGGATGCATAAGAGGGTCTAAGACCACCAGCCAGGCCGTAGAGCACTCGGGGTATAAAAACAGAACACGCTGCCACAGTGGCACAGCTGAATGGAGAATCAGAGGGAACCAGAGCCAGCCAGAGCCGGGGTGGGGGGAGCGGCAGCCCTAGAAATCGACAGTGCTGGGCAAGGTTGGAGAGCCAGGGACAATACATGCCTGACCCCTCTCCTCTCTGCCAGGGCTTCCCATCGGCCAAACCTGGCTGAAAGCAGAGGGCTGGAAAGCCCAGGGGGTTCCCAGGGGTCTGCATGCCACAGCTTGGGGTGCAGTGGGCCCAGGGAACACAGGAGGCAGTGGAGCCGGCTTCCTTAGGGTCCCACACCTAAGCGTCTCCTGCATGTCCACGTGGCCCCAGGCCTGCCTACCTTGGTGCCACCGGCAGCTCCCAGCCACTCCAGGCCTGCTCTCTGAGGCCCCCCTGCTGGCCACACGACTGCTGGCCACCCTGGCATAAGGCCAGCTGCAGACCTGGTTTCATGCTCCTTGCCTGCCGCTACTTCCACCCAGCACATCCCGGCGCAGCTTCTGCTAGGTGGATGTTCAGGTCATCTAGGAATCAAATTCAGCCTGACACGGGGCATGTGGTGGCCCATTAGCAAACAGTCACTCGTTACTTAGAGGACAGACACGAGCCAAGTCCTATGGCCGTGGGTAAGTTCAGCCAGATGGCAGGAGAGAGGCCTGGGTGACTCACAGTCAGCTCAAGGAGAGAGCATGCTGCTCTTCAGGGCTGTCCCAGGCCCCAGGCAAACTGGCACCTGCTGAATCACCATGAGTGCTGCAGTGCACACACCCACTCCAGGTGCATCTAGGGAGAGTCTGGGACCCCTCGGGGGTGGCCAGGCTGGGAGCTGCCTACCAGCTGTCACTCCATGTCCAGACCAAATGAGACGGGGTCCCCTCCCACCTGGTCAGCGGCAGATCACAGTGAACCTGGGCAGTAGGAGTAGGGTGGGCTGGGGAGGAGGCTCCTCACCACACACGTCCCACTGCTGTGCCATTGGCTTTACCTTTATCATGCGTTCTCATGAGATTTGATTGAATTTTTTAAATGGAGTTCAATAATGGTTCCATTACATGAGGCAGAGCGTCTCCTACTCTAGGTATTCCTCACACCCTACACCTCCAAGTCCAAAATGCCTGTCCCCTCCATCAGAATGGAGTCTAATCATGGAGAATTGTGGAGCCTCAGAATGGAGTCTAATCATGGAGAATTGTGGCGTAGCTAGCATTCCCCACTGTATCAGTCTGCTCTCGTGCTGCTAATAAACGCATTCCTGAGACTGGGTAATTTATAAAGGAAAAAGGTTTAATGGATTCACAGTTCCACATGGCTGGGGAGGCCCTACAATCATGGTAGAAGGCAAAGCAGGAGCAAAGTCACGTCTTCTATGGCGGCAGGCAAGAGAACGTGTGCAGGGGAACTCCCATTTTAAAACCATCAGCTCTCATGAGACTTATTCACTATCACGAGAACAGCATGGGGGAAACCACCCACAGGATTCAATTATCTCCACCTGGCCCCACCCTTGACACGTGGGGATTCTTACAATTCAAGGTGAGATTTGTGTGGGGACACAACAAAAACCATATCACCCCCTAACTTTTCAGGGACCTGGGGCTCCCTCTTAGCCTGCCTCTCCATGGGGTCCTGGGTGCTCTAGGCTGCAGACACCCACCCCTTCCTTCCTCTGGCCCCTACCTCCCAACACGTGACCAACAAAACAACCACCGCACAGCCATGTGCTGCTAATGACATTTCCCTCTGCAGTGGGCCACCTATCCCATGGTGGCCCCATGAGATTTCAACAGGGTGAAAAGCTCCTATCACCCATCACAGCATCACAGTGCCACACATTACTCACGTGTCTGCAGTGATGCTGGTGTAAACAAACCTCCTGCATGGACGTTTTACCATTATTGTAGAAAGTGTTCCTTCTAGGTCAGCTGTAAAGCAGCCCAGGCAGTTCCCTTCAGGAGGCGTTGAGAAGAAGGCGTTGTTACCATGGGAGATGACAGCTCCACATTCTGCCCCTGAAGAGCTTCCAGTGGGACAGGATGTGGAAGTGGAAGACAGTGACACTAAGAATCCTGACCCTGTATAGGCCTAGGCTAATGTGAGTGTTTGTGTCTTCGTTTGAAACAAAAACATTTAAAAAGTAAAACAAATAAATAAATAATTTCTAATAGGAGAAAAGGGCTACAGAATAAGAATATAAAGAAAGTAAATATTTTTGTACAGCAATACGGTGTGTGTTTTCAGCTAAGTGTTATGATAAAAGAGTCAAAAAGTTTGAAAAAGTTAAAAAGTGTATAAAGTAAAAAATGTGCAGCAAGCTAAGGTTAATTTGCTACTAAATAAGGAAAATATTGGCCAGGTCCAGTGGTTCACCACTGTAATCCCAGCACTTTGGGAGGCCGAGGCGGGTGGATCATGAGGTCAGGAGATTGAGACCATCCTGGCTAACACGGAGAAACCCCATCTCTACTAAAAATACAAAAAATTAGCCAGGTGTGGTAGTGGGCACCTGTAGTCCCAGCTACTCGGGAGGCTGAGGCAGGAGAATCGCTTGAACCCGGGAGGTAGAGCCTGCAGTGAGCCGAGATCGCAACACTGTACTCCAACCTGGATGGTAGAGCAAGACTTCATCTCCAAAAAAAAAAAAAAGAAAAAGAAAAAAAGAGAATGTTTTAATCACTGGGGTGCAGCCTAAGTGTAGAGTGTTGTAAAGTCACTGTGTGTGCAGCCATGTCCCCAGGCCTTCACATCCACCCACCACTCACTCCCTGACCCACCCAGAGCAACTTCCAGTCCTGCGAGCTCCACTCATGGTAACGGCCCCGCACAGGAGTCCCACTGTCTATCTCTCATATGTGTTTTTACTGTACCTTTTCTGTGTAGATGTATTTAGATGCACAAATACTCACCGCTGTGTGACTGTTGCCTACAGTGTTCGGTATATGGTTCCATGCTGTCCAGGTTTGTGGTCTGGGAGCCAAGGACTACACCTTCCGGCCCATGTGTGCAGAGACTGTCTCATCCAGGTGTCGAGGTGTGTGTGAGAGCACTTTAGGAAGTTTGCATGACAACGAAATCACCTCATGATGCCTTTCTCAGCACGTATCCCCATCGTTAAGTAATATGGGACTGTATTCCATTTTGGGGGGCACCTGCCCTGCCGCAGTACCAGGAGGGAGGAATGTGAGGGTTCAGTGCCTTAGGGCCGGGGATCATTTCGTCTTCTCCTTCAGCCCCCCAGGCTGCATTCACTGCCTTTAGAAAATCCCAGACCAGAGGCCTCTATTCCCTGTGCTGGGGCAGCCGTGCCTGCAAATCTGGGCTCCCTCTTCAGAAAATGAGTTTATGTCGGCAGAGATTTCCTCAACACATGCAGGGAATGCAATGGGAAGAAGAAGAGGACAGGGTGGGCGAGGACCCGGAGGTCTTTCCTCCAGCCGAACACTCTTCCTGACACCCCTGGGCAGCCTGCAGGGAGCGTGTCTTGCTTGTGAGGACAGACGAGCAGTTGCCTCCCTTAGGATCAGCCTCCCTGGCGGCCGATGCTGGGGCAGGTGCTGGGGCCCGTCTTCCCCTGGCTGAGGTCTCACTCCACTTAGAGGCAGCCTCATTTGCTCCGATGTGGCTGCTTTTGAGGTTAGGCAGCAGTCTACCCCGTCCTCGCCAGCTTTCTTGAGATACAGTTCACACACCACACAACTTACCAGTTTCAGGTATACAATTCAGTGGTTTCTAGAACATTCACAGAGTTATGCAGCCATCACCGCAATCACCTTTTGAGCACTTTCATCATCCCCTATAGAAACCCTGAACCCGTTCACAGTCCCTCCCAATCCCTGCAACCTCCCTGCTGCTCCACTCCAGCCTGTGGCCCACTCATCCACCTGTCTCTCTGGATCTGCCCGTTCTGGGCATCGCATGGAAGGGAACCATGCGCTGTGTGGCGGCCCACTCATCCACCTCCTGTCTCTGTGGATCTGCCCGTTCTGGGCATTGCAGGGAAGGGAACCATGCACTGAGTGATTTTCTGTGTCTGGCTCCGTCACTGCGCATCAAGTTTTCAGCGCTCCCCAGCACTGGAGGATAACGCTAGAGCTTCCTGCACAGCTGCTTTCGGGAATACAGCTTTGGTGGTGGTTCAAGGCCCTGGAGATTCTCTGAAGGGGCCCCTGGAGGAGGGGCCGGGCCTAGTGAGATCAGAGTGTGGAGTGCTCCCTGGTGTCTTGGGGGTGGGTGGGCCTATGGCCCCAGGTGCATGGCCCAAGGCACATGGTGTCATCCCACCCAACATGCTAACACCGATAGCATTTACCTGATTTGGAGCCTCGGGAGGGAAAAAGGTGACAAGACTGGGAGAGTGTGGACAGGAGGGAGGAGAGGCTAGGTTGTGAGCCAGTCAGGTGTAGATGTGCAGATGAAAGGCAGGACTCAGATGCTCAAAAATAAATAAATACATAAAAGAATCGAATCCCTTTCCCAGCTGTGTGCTGTTTGCCTAGTGGAGCCAAGGAGGCAGGATGCAGCATCTTTTCCAGGCCCAGAACCTGCTCCCTCCCCTCCCGCTCCGATCTTCAAGAATTCTCCATTCTCCTGAGCCTGAAACAACTTAGTACCCTTCCACTGGTTAAGTCTTGGACTGTGTCATGGACGTTAAGCACTTTGGAAGGCAACGGGAGGTGCGGGACTAGAAGAAAGGAAGTAACAAAGGATGCATGAAAAGTAGCGTTAAGGCACAACAGGCATGGCACAGCAGTCCTGCAGCCATGGATCCACTTGCCACCCCCTTCTCCAGCCTCTCAGGTAGCACTGGGTGACCAGTCCCAGCGAACCAGGAAGGCCAGGAACCTTGGGTGCAGAGAGGAAACGTCACACATGGGGAGAGAGATGGTGGGGTGAGGAAGCAAAATGCCTCACCAGGACCGGCCTCTGGGCAGCCCGCGGACCAGGCAAAGATCACTGTCAGCAAATGAAATAAATGTGAGAGGGGTCGTCAGCAGCAAAGCCATGCCTAACAAAAGGGCAGATCTGAGCTCTCTTGGCCCAAGGTGTTACAGTTTGGGGCACCCGTTTAAGAAAAATAATACAAACCCTAATTGCAAAATCATATACGGAGTGAATCTTCACTTAGAATGAGAAGAGAGTACAACAAAATACAAGTTCTTAACAATTGACAAATACAGCAGACACTGCAGCATTTTACAGAATGAGACTTTGACCTCCCTACTCGGCAGCACACCTTCCTGACACTTCTTCTTGCACTTCCCGCCCTCTTCGTATGACAGTTTTGTAAAGTCGGTTCTTCACATCTGGTGTCTATGGATCATACAGATTGGTTTTCTTTATATCCCTCCCATCTGTTGCCTTTGTTTCTCGTTTAAGAAGATCCTTACAATTTTCTTTTTCTCTTCTGTTGTTATTTTAATTGTCTTTCATTTTTGGGTACTGTGATTCTGCATTATTGAGACCCTCAGAGTTTTTATTTGCTGTGGTGTAGAAGGGCTGATGGCGTTTTGAAAGTCCAACCTCCCATTTTTCACTTTATGTTTCTGTCTTCCAGTGGGATCAGTGTTTCCCACTGTATTCTAATTGTACGATGGTCAACATGAAAGTTACAGGAAACAGAGGCACAGGTGAGAGTAGGTTGAGAGAATGTTAAAGTTGCCACTCTGCTTCCCTGAGCAACTTAACTGAGTATCAAACGTCTTACTGACTTCTTTGTGAGTGTGTTTATAATTTTTGTCACTGGAGCGCTTGTGTCTTCAAGCTGTGTCACTGCGTTGGTGGCCATTTTTCCTGCCATTTTGTTGGGAATGGGCAGAATGAGTCTAAGACCAGAAGCACCCAGTGTGCGATGACGTCACAAGGGGTGTCAGAACGGCTGAGAGGGCGGCTCCCCACAGGCCCACAGTGTCCGGAGGCAGGCCACAGTTGCAGGGATTCTGATGCGTTCTCGTTCTTACAGTTTACAACATCGTGAGAAGAGTGTAGGCTGCATTTCAGTGTTCACACACTGCCTGGGAAAGTATGTTCCATCAGGAGGACACAGGCCTGTTGACTGGGTGTTTAGAGCAACCGCGTGCTCCTCACGTGGCTTATGACTGGAAGAATTTCCCACAGACTAGCTCCTGCCCCTGACACTCGAAACTCTGTTTCTCCTCCGCTGCTGCGTATGTTGGGAAAATTTACCAAGGGAATGTCTCAGATTCCAGAGGGTCCTTCACACAGCTGCGGAACCTCCGGCCCTGAGAGGTATTTCTGGAAGACATTTCTATACCTGGATGGGTAGCAGTATCCAGCCCCACACTCAGCTGGCTGTGAATCACAATACCTATCCCATGAACCCAAATTACCGTATTTCCAGCTCAACTTTGCCTCAGCTGGACCCAGGGTATTGTGGTGAATCCAGCATCACAGAACATGAAGGCAAATGTGATAGAGAAAGACGGCAACTCAAATGCATTGTGATTAATGCATCTCTCTTTTGCAAGTCTTATAAAAATATAACTGTGTCAAAATATTACGAGGGCTCCTTCCCCAGTTTTGCTGCCATTCCCACTGTGGGCAAAGGCTACCTGATCCGAGTGTCTACCTCCCGCTGCCCACCACGTACCCGCCCTGTGCTTTCTCCGTCATTTCCCTCCTCCGTCTCTTCATTTTCCCACTGAGAAGAACGTGCCACAAGGTGTCTGAGAAGGGAAGAGGACCCACAAAACTGCACCAGGAGAAGCATAGAGTGGCAGTGCTTCCGAGGCTGGATTTTGCACACACGTCAATTCAGGTTTAACAGAATTTCAGTAAGATTTCTATTTGGAAACTTTAAAAAATGAATCCAACATACGCTTTAATGACAAATAAGTGACAATAACCAAAAAAGAAAATTCAAAAAATGGAGATGGTGGGTGAAATAGTTGGGATACTAATTCCACCAAAATCTCTCATAAAAAACAAAGACAAATCAAAGACTGGTCCTGCACTCAATAACTATTAACTGAGCTAAAAATATATCAAGGGATAGAATTAACAGAACTCAATCACATCACGGGATATATACAAATGGATTCTATAGTACAAACGAAAGAAATGCATATGCAGTAAGTTGTTGGGAAAAATTCACCAAGGGAATGTCTCACAAATCCACCTGTATGCTGGAACCAGAGCCGACGGTGCACCTCCCCTCCCTGCTCCACCATCAGCGAAAGCTTGGGAATTGGCCATCTGGGAGTATTTACACCACAGAAAGCAGCAAATGTTACACATCAAGGTTGTGTGGGGTTTTTCCCCCCTAGAGACACTTGCTAAACAGTTGCTAAACAATTGCCATCACACTACTGGCTGATATACACAAACTTAATTTCAGAATAAGTGAAATTTAAGTGTCAACAGTAAGAATTTTAATGAGCTGGAAAGACATAAATGGGTATTTAACAAAGCTCTACATGAAAGTCATGGAAGGGCACTCAGAGTGCAGGATCCACTGATTTCTCACACCTGGAAATTAACAATGCATGGACATAAAATAGGAATCACAAAATTCAAACTATGTGACACACTGAGAAAATGGTACATATGAAGATACATGGTCCATACTTACATCAATAAGTAACATACAACATTGTATTAGAAAATGAACAAAGAAAAGGTAAACCAGAAAGAAATGAAAAATAAAGAATAAATATCAAAAAATATTCCACCTCCGTAACAATAAAAGAAATGAACATGAGGTGCTGATGTAACATGATTTTCGAATCCAGTGGAAGATACTCTGAAATGCTCCTATTCAATACTGGCGTGATTAAATTAAACTGATGCTTATAGAGGGCAGATAGAGAAATCCCGCGGCTGAGCAATTCAGCAACATGTCTCAATAGTGTTTTACTTTTTGCTCCAATAGTTAGGAATCTATACTAAGGGAAAGTCACTAGCTACAAAATACATAAGTAGAAGATATTTACTATAGCATTACTTATAATAACGATTAACACAACGTGATTTAAATGACAGACAATAGAAATACACTTAAATAGGCCTGGCGCGGTGGTTCACGCCTGTAATCCCCGCATGCTGGGAGGCTGAGGCCAGCAGATCTTCTGAGGTCAGGAGTTCGAGACTAGCCTGGCTGACATGGAGAAACCGTGTCTCTACTAAAAATACAAAAATTAACCAGGCATGGTGGTGGGTGCTTATAATCCCAGCTACTCAGGAGGCTGAGGCAGGAGAATCACTTGAACCAGGGAGGCAGAGGTTGCAGTGAGCTGAGATCATACACCTGCACTCCAGCCTGGGCGACAAAAGCAAAACTCAGTCAAAAAAGAAAAAAAAAAAAAAAGAAAAAGTGAAAGAAATACCCTTAAATAAATTATGGTGCTTGCATGGTTGAAATACTACATTGCCATAAATGTTGCTTTTCAACTTGTAATAATGCATAGGAGAAAATTTGTGATGTAATTTAAGTTTTAATAAAACAATATAATATATGTCTCTTTAGTCACACTACATAAACATACACAAAAGGCACACAGAAGAAGAGATCATATCAAAATTATGTTAACAATGTTAATTACCTCTGGATTAGAGATTTGAGGTGATGTGCCTTTTCTTTGTAAAGTCGCATTACCAATGTGTCAGTAAAGTCCTAATACAGAAGTTCTTATACATGGGACAAAAGACCAACTTGAGAATCTGACTGTGGTTCTACGCCAGTGCTGTCTAATAGAAAATAATGCAAGCCATATATGCAATTTTAGATTTTCTTTTCTTTTTTTTTTTTTTAAATTTGAAACAGAGTCTCGCTCTGTGGCCTGGGCAGGAGTGCAATGGCACGATCTCAGCTTACTGCAACCTGCACCTCCCTGATTCAAGTGATTCTCCTGCCTCTGCCTCCTGAGTAGCTGGGATTACAGGCACACACCACCACGCCTGGCTAATTTTTGTATTTTTAGTAGAGATGGGGTTTCACTATGTTGGCCAGGCTGGTCTCAAACTCTTGACCTCAGGTGATCGGCCCACCTCGGCCTCCCAAAGTGCTGCGATTACAGGCATAAACCACCACGCCTGGCCCCTGCAGTTTTAGATTTTCTGGGAGACACACAAACAATTAGAAAAAGGAACCAGGTGAGATTCATTTAATAATATATTTTGTTAATCCAATATGTCTAAACATTATCAATTCAAATGTAATAGTTTTTTAAATTAAGAAGAAAATATCTTGCATTCTTTCTTATTTTCATATTAAGTCCCTTACTTTATACATACAGTGCATCTGAATTCACACTAGCCACCTGCCAAGGACTCCGTAGCCACATGTGACCAACGGCTGCCATACTGGACAGCACAGCTCTAAGGCCATCCCCAGAATACAGACATGGTGCATCCTGCCTCAGAAGATTGACGTCTGAGACTCCAGAACAACCACCCATGTGATCCCAGTTTCCCAGTGTCTCACAAGCAGAGAACGTCTTGGATAGTCAGTAACAATTTTGTAACCTATAGTTTAGGTACTGAAAGTCACTGAGGATAAGAATGGCCAAAGTTGATCCATGCCCTTTTTGTACATTTTGACTGCTAAATGTGGAGAAATGAAAACTCTTCCTTTTCTAGCATATTTGCACAAGGCCTAAAAATAGAGGTAAGTTGGTCACTCTTAGATGTTCACACACTGATTGGACTCTCAAGAGTTAACCTGGTGGTTTTTTCCGAGATGTTTAGCAACTGCCTTTCCAATTTTGAAAGATATTTACAAGCTGGCCATTTCCTCACTCCTACAATTACCAAAACCACATATAAGTTAAAACTGATTTGATTTATCTTGTGATTAGGTTCATGAACACTGTTCTTTTCTTAATTCAATTTAGATTAATTCTCATACTGCCTTGGAGATCTGTGGCATAAGGGCTTCTGATATTACTGATTACTTCCATTTTTGACTACTTTAACTTAGGGACACCATACCTCTTATACTTGGCCATATCCTCTTTGCTTTGCAGCAAAAACACACTGAACCCTGAGTTTTGACTCACCTTGACCAGCTGTGCAGATCCTGATGGTCCATTTTTGAGTACTGATTCCACTGATGATTTCATATTACCTTTATCTTATGTTGGCCGTAAAATCTGTCCTGATTTTACACTATGTGTATTTCACTTCAGAAATCCTTTCTGGAATGAGTCAGCTTTTAATTAATTGATTGATTCCATTTTAGTGCCATCCAAAAGTGACACTGTGAACACCTACTAAGAATGCTGAGCTGCAATATAGTTCATGAGTTTCATTTCTGAGAAGTGGCTAACGCACCCGTTAGTCATGCAGATTTAAAGTAGTGAATTAAAGGCAACCTATAGAATAGGAGAAGATATTTGCAAGCCATGTAGTCAATAAGGAATTAATATCAAAATATACAAGGAACTCACACAACTCAGTAGAAAAAAAAACACAGGTCATCAAGTTTTAAAAATGGACAGAGATATAACTCCCAATACCATCCCTCCCCGCTTCCCCCTCCCCGTAATAGGCCCCGGTGTGTGATGTTCCCCTTCCAGAGTCCAAGTGATCTCATTGTTCAATTCCCACCTATGAGCGAGAACATGCGGTGTTTGGTTTTCTGTTCTTGCGATCGTTTGCTGAGAATGATGGTTTCCAGCTGACTAGTTAATGGGTGCAGCACACCAACATGGCACAAGTATACATATGTAACAAACCTGCACGTTGTGCACATGTACCCTAGAACTGAAAGTATAATAAAAAATAAAAATAAAAAAAAGGAAAGAAATGCTGTCATTTGCTACAACATAGATAAGCCTATAGGACATTATGTTAGGCTAAAAAAATCAGGTACAGACAGACAAATGCTGCGTGATCTCACTTACATGTGGAATTAAAATAGCCCAACTCACAGAAGCAGAGAGTACAGTGGTGGCTACCAGGGGAGAGAGGTGGGTGAGTGAGGAAGAGGAGAAACGGGATATGTTCCTTAAAGAATACAATATTTTGGTTAGATTGAAGAAATAATTTCAAAGATTTATTGTACATCATGGTGACTGTGATTAATAACAATGTATTGTATTCTTAAAAAAGGCTAACAGAGAAATTTGTGTTTTCCACACAAAAAATAATAAGTATATAAGATAATTCATGTTAATTAGCACAATCTTGACTTCCCACATGTATAAATATTTCAAAACACCACGTTGTACATAATAAACATATACAAGTTTTATATGTTAATGTTTTTAAAAGAGAAACAATTATAAATAAAATCTATAAGCTCCTACTATGTCAAAAAAAAAAAGACAGAGAACCTGAATAGACATTTTTCTAAAGAAGACTTACAAATATCCAACAAACATGTAAAAAGGTGCCCAACATCATTACCATGAATACACAAATCCAAACCACAATGAGATATCACTTCACACATGTTAGCATGGTTTTTATTTTTTTAAAAAAAGAGAGGTAGCCAATGTTGATGAGGCTGAAGACCAAAGAACCCTTGTACATAGTTGGTGGGAATGTAAATTGTACAGCCATAATGGAGAACAGTATGGAGGTTCCTCAAAACATGAAAACTAGAGCTACCATATGATACAGCAATCCCAGCTCTGAGCATACAGCCAAAGGCTTTGAAGTGAGTGTGTCGAAGAGCTCTCTGCACCCCCGTTCACTGCGGCTTATTCACAATTGCCAGCAGAGGAAGCAACCGAAGTGTCCATCAGCGGATGGATGAAGGAAATGTGGCTCGTATACACGATGGTGTACTCTTCAGCTTTAGGAAAGGAAGGAAAGCGGTCATTTGGGACATCATGGATGAACCTGGAAGACAGTAGGCTAAGTGAAATAAGCCAGACACAGAAAGACACATGCTGCGTGGTCTCATTTATATGTGGAATCTAAAAAAGGCAAAGTCACAGAAGCAGAGAGCAGAAGGGTGGTTACCAGGGGCCAGGGAGTGGGGAGATATTGGTCAAAGTGCGCAAACTTGCCCTTATAAGATGAAAAATTTCTGAAGACCTAATGTACAGCATAGTGACTGTCATTAAAAATAATGTATTGAGGCTCATGCCTGTAATCCCAGTACTTTGGGAGGCTGATGCTGGCAGATCAGTTGAGGTCAGGAGTTCGAGACCAGCCTGACCAACATGGTGTAACCCCATCTCTAGTAAAAAGTAAAAAATTAGCCGGACATGGTGGCATGCGCCTGTAATCCCAGCTACCCTGTAGGCTGAGACAGGAGAATCACTTGAACCCGGAGACAGAGGGTGCAGCGAGCAGAGAGCACACCACTGCACTCCAGCCTGGACGACAGAGCAAGACTCTGACTCAAAATCATAAAATAATAATAATAATAAAGTATTGAATACTCGAAATTTGCTAGGAGGATAGCTCCTAAGTATTCGCAACACACACAAAAAGGTACTTATGTGAAGTAATGAAAATATTCATTACTTGATTTGATAATCATTTCACAATGTATACATACATCAAAACACTACATGGCATACCTTGAATATACACAATTTTTGTCAATTATACCTCAATAAAGCTGAAAAAATAAAGTACTCCATTTAAAAAAATTAATAAAATCAAATAACAGGTTAAAGATCCTTAAAATTTTTCGGTAGAATGAAAGCAGTTGGCCAACAGGTTATCTATACGTTTTCTTTGCATAGAAGGGTTTCTCAATTCTTGCCAGCCCTCCCCTTAACTAAAGTACATTGCACTGTTTTCTATATTGTCACTGCTCACTGGCTTCAAAAGAATCTTCCCTATCCACACACTTTCTCTCTTCCACTGAGTTCACCCAGCTGGATGTCTCTGGTCCTTGTGGAAACCCTCCCATTTTACCGTAAGGGACCTCACTGGTATTGATTTAAATCTGCTTTCTTTTTTCTTAACTCAAGTCTCTTTGAACAAACAATAGAAGAAGAATTCCCTGGAAGTTATCATGAGAATGTTCCCTATGAAGTAGCTCTTAAGTTAGGGTCATTTACTAAGCGTGGTTAATTTACAATAATGTGGTTTGCCTAACCATGCTACACAGTCCAAGTGGCATATTCAGGGGGAAAAAATAAAATAAAATAGAGTGACAGCTTCAGCTAATAGTTACAACCTCCTGCTACAGAGTTTCGTCTAAATATAGAACATAGTTCACTCCACAGAGATGGAGCTCCTGCAGCGCCAGGGAGTGGGGAAGAATTCTCCATGGTGATGTTTAGCTTGATGATAATACATTTAACACATCGGGGTATCAAATGATGTGATGGAAGGTATGATGAATGTGAATTTCCTCCACTCTTCTAAGTTAACAGGAGGTTTATTCAACAGTATTCAGCAAATATTTACTGAGCACTTCTATGTACGAATCATTAAGAACAGAGGGATACAAGCCATGGGCTCTGTCCAGGGCAGCTCCGCTTTCTCAGCCTCAGCATGACTGACATCTTGGAGTGGTTAATCCTTTGTCCTGGGAGCCATCCTGGGCATGGGAGGATGTTTAGCAATGCTCTTGGTCTCTGTACACTGAATGCCAGTGGCACCACCTGTCATAACAAGCAAAAATGTCTCCAGGCTTTCCAAATGTCCTTGGGAGGAAAATCACCCCCAGTAGAGAATCGCTGGTCTGGTGGAGGACTCGGACCAGCAGGCAGGGAGTTCCTAGGCCACAGTGTTGGGATAGGGGTGAGAGCCGTGGGGGCCCACGGGAGGGGTGCCTGACCTATGGGGGCCACCTGGGGCAAGAAGGCTCTCCAGGCTGGAGGTGCTCAAGTGTGGGCCTGGAAGGTAGCAGGTGTTTCCATAGTCCAGTGGGGTGGGAGCTGGTGGAGGGCCTCAGAGGCCTGGAGGGCAGGAGTCCTCGGTGAACAGTCCTGGGATGAGATGGGCAAAGGACAGCTGGAAACTGTGGCCCTCACTAAGACGAGGACTGAAAAAGAACGATAACTCTGAGCACTGGCGGAGGAGGAAGACAAGGTGTACTCCTCTCTCCAGTCTCTGTCAGGCTCACGCCTTGGCACAGGTGGGTGTAAGCACTCATGATAATCAAGGCCTCTGCCATGGAGGCCCCCAACAAGTACTGACTCAATTTTTTAGGAATCCTCAGTGTCTACAGCCCCAAGACAACTATTCTAACCCCACCTCCTAGGGTCGTTTAAAGGATTAAGAAAGATGACATGCACGCAGCCAAGCACCTGATAGTAACTAACACAACTGACAGTCACTCAACCACAGCAACTTCCCTTTGCTCTTTTGAAAGCTAGAGTAAGCATCGATCCATCCTAGTGGTCAAGATTTTTATTTTCTTCTATGCTACCTCCTTAAAAATAAGCAAACAAACAAAAACATAAAAGTTTTGAGAGGCTAATGCTGACATTCAGGTGAAATCAATGCTATACACCTGTCTGTGGAAGACCTAACCCCACCCACGCCCTGCCATTTCGATGTCCCAGGCAGGGCAAGTGCACACATGTTCTGAAAGGGCCCGCATCACTGCACTACCCCCAGTGTACAAAGAGGGGGGTGCAGTCCCTGCTATCTAGGCTCTCACACTCTTGTGGACAACAGGAACAGAGAGGAGGCAGAGAAGGAGGGTCCAGGTGGACGAGTATTTATCCAGGTGTTGTTTCCCCAAATTGTTTGCTAGAATAATGGGCACTGCTCCCAGGTTCAGCCTGCCTTTGTAGGTATCCATTAGGAAGACGTATAAGAAAATCACCCTCCACAAAAACGACCACAAAACTAGAGAGATGTAGACTTGGGGTATTGTCAGAAGCAGGTTCCACCTTCAGCACAAATGCTCCTGGCACTTGGTTCTTCCTGCAACAACATCTATAATCCTTGCCAAACATGATTCATCATCCACATCTGTTTCAGACAGACACGAACATCTCTGATATCATTGAGAGCCTATTCTACTTCCAAGGAGAAAGCAGCTCTGGGATACAATGTCAGGTGCACTACGAGAGAAACTGTGTGCTCTATTTTTGCTTGGGGTGAATAGATCCCAATGCCAGTCACGGATAATTATAGTCTGGAATATTACACGAAAACTAAAATGTGTAAAATGTCTCTCTCATTTCAAATAAATGTCAAAAACTGCACAAACACTTCAGTGATGAGACTGGGATCAAATTGAAGCAGGCACTCTATCTCTGCCCAAAAACCAGCCAAGCCTCTCTCTGGGTTTCGCAGTGCTGCATTTTCAAGGACAGATGTCTGAAAGTTCCCTATGTTTGGCTCCTGCAAAACCATACTTGGGCAGAGGAGGGCACAGCACAGAGAATCTAATTTATTCACTGGCAGCATTCACACTCATCAAAAACAGAAAGTTCAAATTCAGGCCACGGACAGTTAATAGCTTCAAGAAAAACTGATATTCAACTGAAGAGAAACAATTTCTTTTTTAATCTGTTGGAGGGGATCAATACAGTCCATCACAAGCCTGGGAAATTATACTCTCACATTTTCTTGGTGTCCTGAAAGTTGAAGTAAAAGCTTTTGCTGAGCACAGCCTCATTCCTGTGATAAGGGTGCCTACATTGCTACCTCTAGTTCCTAGGGTGAGGCACCCAGGCAGAGGGTCCCTCTCCCTTAGAGACTGAGACTCTCCCGGAAATTCTATCCTTATTCTCATGGCTGCAGATTAAAATGTGAATTTTCTGGAAGAGGAGAGGCTGTGGCTGGCCTTGTGGGGCTGCTCGGAAGCTAGTGTGGCTGTGGACAGGTGACTGGCTGGGCCCGTGTCCTCGTCCAAGGGAAGGGGCTTGAGCTGAATGTCCTTCCCATCTCAGGTGCTTCAATGCCAGGGAGTCCATGCTGCCGGTCACTTCTGTCCTTGGGGGACTCCTAGTCGCTAGAGCAAGTCTGACACAAGGAGGGAAGAAAGACCAAATCCACTGTGAGGGGCCAGCTGCCCCAGGGGAGGCAATGCCGGGGGTGGGGTTGGGGTGGGGGGAGGCGATACTGGGGGTGGGGGTGGGAATGGGCAGTGTTTCAAGCGTCTTCTGCTCTGTAGTTTACCTGGGGGGTGTCCCTGGTTCCTCCATCCAGACACATACACACACACACACAGCTTAAAGGAAGGGCTCTCAGAAGAGGGGAAGGGGCAGGAAAGCTCAGACCCCAGGGGAGATATTCACACTTCCTTTCATCTAGCACCCCTCTCAAATAGAAATAAATTCGATTGCATTTCCTGGCACTAACTTTCAGAAATCAGGTGTTGCACTGCTGACCTCTTTTTGTCTGAGGAAGGGGAGTGTCCTTAGGAAGCGAATCATAAGGGATGCTAGGGTGAGTGTGCACTGGCCCCAAATCAGCTTCCCTGGTTGCTGTACTGGATCCTTGTTTGTCAGGAGAAGCTGTGAGTGGGCCTAGAACGAATGGGGAGAAGGCTCAGGGAGCAGACAGCGGTCGGACGAGCAGAGCTGCCCAGCGATGGAGAACGCGGCTTTGTAAAGTGGCCAAGGTTTCAGGCTTTGGAGGAATTCCAGCAGGGGCTGTCCATCCAGGGAGCCTCTGGGAAGCCTGAGTGTAGGGGAACAGGCAGGTCCGCACTCTGATATCCTAATGATTCCACGGCTTCTTGGTTCAACCGGGTCTTCACCATGGGCAACGCTGCAGGCCAGAGGGAAACGAACAGCCCACAGAGACAAGCCCGAAGGGAGACTGGGAAAGGCACAAAAAATGACCAAAAAAAGAATTGAATAATCATAGATGCTGAGAAAAGAGTGTTTCAGAGTTCTGTTATTCAAAACAAAACAAAAACAATGTAATTGGATCTTCTTGCTGGAGCCTGGAATGCAGGGGAACAAAAGCGACCTCACCGCTGCTGTCAACACTGGTCCAGCCTGGGCCTCTCTGTTTTAGAAGACCGTTAGGAAGAATCAGGAGGGCCTAGCAAACAACCCCCAGACAGGGCTGGGAGAGGCTCACTTCAGAGTTTGGAACTTCCTTCCAGTAGAAGAGCCAGGTAAAGAATGACGTGTATTAACATAAAACACGCACAGTGCAAACGTAGATGAGTATGAACTGGCTGTCTCCATCTTCACAGAAGAATGATCAAGATCAAGAATTTACCCTGCAGCAGAAAAGTTCAGCTAGAGCAGAGACCCCACACTCAGGCCAGTGGGGCCTGGAACTAGGCCCCCAGCGAGCCCTAGGGTGGAGAGGACTTTCACCCCTCACCTTCCACCTCCGCTGGTTAAAAAGGAGAAAAAGGAAGAATTTAGGGTTGCCCTGACCCCCAGGGTAGAACACACCTACCCCTCAGTCTTTGATTGCCTTCCCTAACCTCTTTCAAATACTTATGCCTAATGCAAGATGATGAACTCATACTAAGTACAATTTAGATCACAGATGTTTTAATTACTTTGGTTTCAATTCAGTGATTTTTAGAAAGACGTGTTAGTTCAAGCTTCCAGTTATTCCCTGGATTTGCAAACTTAAATTTCAAAAACATACATACTTGTGTTTGTTTAAATGCACTTCAAATTCTCAGGTTTAACTCACAGGTATCTGTAGCTCACCTGTCTCCTTGACTTCTATTCACTCTCTTCCTAGACAAAGCCTACTCAGAAAAGCATGGCTCTGGCACTTAATCATGTCAGCAATGTCCTTCCCATCTCAGGTGACTTGATGCCAGGGAGTCTGGGCTGCCAGTTACTTTTGTCCTCGGGGGACTCCTAGTTGCTAGAGCAAGTCTGGCACAAAGAGGGAGGAAGGACCACGTCCACTGTGAGGGGCTGGCTGCCCTGAGAGAGGTGATGCTGGGGATGGGATGGGGGTAGGAGCATCTTACTTCCTTTCTGCACCTGCGGAGACCATACACACAGTTTTCATACTTTATGAATTGTATATATTTGACAGCTATATTTTGCATGAAAAAAATCATCAACTAAAACCATTTTAAACAGTGAAAATCTACTATAACCAAACTGGTTTGAAATCTCAACACCAGTATAATAAATAAAATGCTTTTCACTGCAATGCCATTGGTTTTAAAATCTCCTGAACTCTCTTGAAAATATCAGAAGGAAGAGAGTTGTATTTTGCCAACTGGAAGTAGGAGTGAATAGATGAAAACGTTTGGGATAGATCTGTCCTCTGTTCAAGACTCTGCCACACTCGCTAAAGTTTCAAATGACGCAGATATTGTTTAAGGAGCCTTGAATTAACAATCACAAAAGACGGAAGGTAAGAAATGTGATGCGAATCATTTCAAAGTACTTTCTTTGCGTTCTCAATGTCAATGTAGACAAACTTTTAAAAGCATCTGCTACAGCAATGCACAGATTTTTTTTAAAAAATTAGGGTTGACATAGTTTAGATACGTGTCCCCACCAAATCTCATGTTGAAATGTGATCACCAGTGTTGGAAGGGGAGCCTGGTGGGAGCTGATTGGATCACGGGGGCGGGACCCTCATAAAGGGTTGAGTACCATCCCCTTGGTGCTGTCCTCGGGATAGTAGGTGATTTCTTGAAAGATCTGGCTGTTTAAAACTGTGTGTGGCTGGACGCGGTGGCTCATGCCTGTAATCCCAGCACTTTGGGAGACCAAGGCAGGCGGATCACGAGGTCAGGAAATCGAGACCATTCTGGCTAACACGGTGAAACCCCATCTCTGCTAAAAATACAAAAAATTAGCCAGGCGTGGTGGCGGGCGCTTGTAGTCCCAACTACTCAGGAGGCTGAGACAGGAGAATGGCTTGAACCCAGGAGGCAGAGCTTGCAGTGAGCCAAGATCGGGCCACTGCACTCCAGCCTGGGTGATGAGTCCATCTCAAAAAAAAAAAAAAAAGTGTGTGGCGCACCCCTCTCTTGCTCCCCCTCTTGCCATGTGGTAGGCCAGCTCCCCCTTTGGCTTCCCCTTCTGCCATAATTGAAAGCTTCTCGAGCCCTCACCGGAAGCCAAGCAGATGCCTATGCCATGCTTATACAGCCTGCAGGTGCATGAGCCAATTAAACCTCTTCTCTTTATAAATTACTCAGCCTCAGGTATTTCTTCATAGCAATGCAAGAACAACCTAACACAAGGATCATAAATATATATTTAAATAAATATGGTTTAAGTGTCCATAATTATATGGTGAATTAAGTTGTACAATTCTAGAGCTATCAGCCCATTCGACAGAAAGACTTGGAAAAATGAAGTGTTTTGCCTGCAATCACAGAGCACATTCACATCAACGTTAGGACTGAGGGAGGGTCTGCCGGCTTCCAGGCCATGAGCTCTCCCCTGGATCATACAGACCCTCAGCTGAAACTGCTGGAGCATCCCAGCACTTCACAGTGCTTTCATAGCCGGGATTTCCTGCATGAACCTCAAAGTAAGTCCTCTAGGGTGCAACCACAGCCACATCAACTGGACCTGCAGCCCATGTTGTATTAATAAATTAGTTGTGTAGAGAGTTGGACAAGCATGGCTGCCAGATCTTCTGCTAAAAACTTCCAGTTCAAGAAGAAACATCTGAGGTCTTTCTTGCTGGATCTCAATAGGGTAGGGTAACCTTAAGTTCACAGGGCCTGCTGCATAAGATTCCACAGGCCAGATCAGACAGGGACAAGTGGTGATGAACCCTATGAAAAAGACACGTTTATTCCACGGTATTCCCGCCACTTCCCTGCTTACCACGGGTCACTGGTGAGCAGCCGGGTTTGAACACTGTCAGTCTGATGCTGAATCCCCTCAACCTGTGCTGGCACTGGGGCGCTCTGTCACATTCTCCCGGAGTTTTCCCCAATTCCTGATGACTGTGAACTCCAGACTCTGGAGGAGAATGGGACACAGACTTTCACTGCCAGGACAGGGAAAGGATTGAGAGAGGAAGCTCTGATATCTGTCCTGTGAGTCCCTACCACTCACAACCCATGCAGCCTTGGGAAGCTAGCCGGCCTCTCTAGGCCTCAATTTTCTCATCTGTAAAATGGGATTATAACGAAATCTGCGTTGTGTGATCGTTGTGAGGATTAAATCAGATTGTAAAGCGCCTAAATTGAGAGGCCGAGGCGGGTGGATCACGAGGTCAGGAGTTCAAGACCAGCCTGGCCAAGATGGTGAAACTTCATCTCTACTAAAAATACAAAAATTAGCCAGACGTGATGGTGGGCGCCTGTAATCCCAGCTACTCAGGAGGCTGAGGGACAGAATTGCTTGAACCCAGGAAGCAGAGGTTACAGTGAGCCAAGATTGCAACACTGCACTCCAGCCTGGGCAACAACACAAGACTCCGTCTAAAAAAAAAAAAGCGCCTAGAATGATTCCTATCACGTGCTGTGCTAACCACACAGTAAACGCTGGCTGTTTATATTACTGCAGTTTTTTCCTCTAAAAAATTTCTGTTTTGGGAAGAGAGGACTAATGCATCACCCCGTAAGAGAACGTGTGAAATGACATGAAGGAAGTCGCTTTCGCTCGCAGATCAGAGGTGTGGAGAAGGCCGGGTGCTGCCAGGACCAGGAAGGGCGTCTCCCATGAACGCACAGATCCTTCTGAGGGTCTGCATGCCGGGAACGGGTTCGTGAATGCATGAGCTCCTGTGAGCCGGGCCAGTGCCCCGCAGAACAAGGGGACACAGGACCAGGTCTCAAGGGAGGGTCTTGACGAGGTGGCGGAGAGAAGCACACATGTTCCAAGCAAGGCAGGTACCAAGAGCCAAGTCCCACGAGCTCCCGTGCCACCAGCCTGGGGCTGGCCCTTCTGCAAGAAGAAGCCACTGTAGGAAGCTCGGGGTCTGACCCAGCACAGAGCTCCTCAATTTCAAAGAGGTAGAAGAATTGTGAGGTTCCATAAGACGACCAAGATTAGGACAGGAGACCCTGTGGAGCCCTCAGGGCAGTTGAGACGGCGGCGTCCCGGTAGAGCAGCCGGAAGAATCGCGTGGCACACGGGAGAGCGCCCCCGCATGGCCGGGAGGTGTTTCGCTTCCCAGGGGGCCGTAAGGGCAGGCTGAGACATGACTGAGCATCTCATCTACTGTGCTGCGAATGAAAGAGGAAAGGCATTTCCCACTCCCTTTAGCCTCCACTGGGGCTGAAACTCCCCCCACTGACCGAGGACCACAGGGAAAGTCCACGTTGCCTGGAGAAGGCCCCACTGCGAGTCATGACTGTGATGTGAAGGGACCTTTCTTCTCTGGAGGAGACCAGCAGGCGAAGGGAGTGAGACTCAGAAGTGGAAGTTTCTATTAGGAAAAGGAAACCAAGAACATCCAGAGCGGGGTGTCCAAAGTTTTGGCTTCCCTGGGCCACACTGGAAGAAGAAGAATTGTCCTGGGCCACACATTAAATACATGAATGCTGATGATAGCTGATAAGCAAAAAAAAAAAAAAAAAATTCACAAAAAAATCTGATAATGTTTTAAGAAAGTTTATAAATTTGTGTTGGGCCGCATTCAAGTCGTCCTGGGCAGCGTGTGGCCTGCGGGCGGCAAGTTAGACGAGCTTGCTCTGGAGGGAATCTGCAAGGTCAGGAATGGGGGTTGAGGAGATGAAGGTGTTGGGAGGAGAACTGTGCAGCAGGGAGCTAGAAAAGAACCCCAAAGATGATAAATTCAGGTAGGAAAAAGCCATTCATTCCTGACATTGCCCACAGCTGGTGACGTAATGGCTCCCAAGAGGCCTATGCCTTTCATTCCACTTAAATAAATACCCTTTCATCCTCATCTCCTCCAACTCCGAGTTCTACACAGGGCTCCCTCCAAGTGGCGTTTTAATTCTCACAGCTCCATAAGAGAGCAAAGGCAGGGGGTGCTGCTCCGTGGATCCGGAGGCAGAAACACACTCAGCCCAGCCATGGGCGCCCCTCAGGCCCCACACCCCAGGACAGGATAGGCAGGAAAGGCCCTGGGTTTAGTGTCTTCTCTGGCACCACAACCATCAGGAAACCTCGAGAATGAAAGAAGAGATTATTTTTAAGAAACAAAAATTACTTTAAAAAACTATTTTCTCCATTGTAGTGATCAATTACTTGATTTCTCAGTAGGAATATGGCGTTGAAATAAACATGTAGATGAGAAAATCATTCGGGTCACACTTGCATCACATTCAGATATACAAATTGCATACATGTCTGTGATGGATCACAAAGGAAGTATTTACATTTGTTTTATTTGTTAAGAATCTGAAAGAGCACTTATTTTGGGGAATGAACCCAATACTTGCAGAGCACTCAGAACAGTGCTGGGAACGTGCTAAGTAGAAAAGCAACGAGCTTGCGAGATTTCCCCATACAAAGGAAATTCAAAGTGAAAATGCAGCTTCTTTCTAACTCATGCTAAAATAATTGCTCAAGTTAAAAATGGAGCTGGGACAGGTGTGAGTGTGGCTGTGGATGTTTTCTACAGGCCTTGCTTCAGCTGCATGGAGACCTCAGCAAGTGGCCCACCCTGCCCTGCTCTGACACCTGGGCTGAGTCTTCAGGTACTCAGTGGTCGCCAGGAAGCAGCAAGTCCCACTGCAAGGGCTAAGCCTGTTCATTAAAAAACTGGCATCAGTTTGTGTTTGCTTATTCAGCTGAGCCATGTTCTTTGTAAACCAGGCTTGGGGTGTTGGGAAAGCTGCTGATAGCTGGAACTGTTCTGTTCTGCGTCCCTGCGTCCAGCCTCCTTCCTGCATCCAGCTCCCATTTGCCTCATGGCCCTGTCCACAAGGACACCCAGAGCCTCTTGCCCAGGGCTCCAGCAAGGCTGCTGTTCCCTCCTGGGAAGCGAGGATCTAAGTTCCAACCTCTGGGCCTTCCTGAAGGAAGGACCCTCCAATTCTCCCACTGGTCTCCTCTTGGTTGCTGCCTGAAAGGGACAAGATCTGACTACTGATCCCAACACTATGCTGACTACTGATATTGTTTTATGTATGGTCCTTCCCATTTGCATCTCCTAGGAGGGTGTGTGAGGGAGAACAGGGCTCTATAAGAATGAGATTCTAGACCGGGGAGTGGAAGAACTTTTGTGGACTGGAAGGCTCCTCCAAGGTTTCAAACACACTACCTGCCCTCTGTGCCAGCAGCCAGGCTGGCTGACTAAAAGTTTTCTAGACCTGCACTCATACAGTAGCCATGAATCACGTGTAACTATCCAAACTCATATTTACATTAATCAAAATTTAAATAAAATCAAAACTTTTCATTTTTCCATCACACAAGCCACATTCAAAGGGATTGAGGTCCACATGTGGCCAGCGGCTACTGCACAAATCTCGTCTTGAATTGTAATCCCCATAATCTGTACGTGTCATGGGAAGGACCCAGTGGGAGGTAACTGAATCATGGGGGTGGTTTTCCCCATGCTGTTCTCATGACAGTGAATGAGTTCTCATGAGATCTGATGGTTTTATAAGCATCTGGCTTTTCCCCTGTTGGCACTCATTCTCTCTCCTGCTGCTGTGTGAAGAGGTGCCTTCTGCCATGATTGTAAGTTTCCTGAGGCCTCCCCAGCCATGCAGAACTGTGAGTCAATTAAACTCTTTTCTTTATAAATTACCCAGTCTCGGGTATTTCTTCATAGCAGTGTGAGAATGGACTAATACACCCACCATCCTAGAAATCCTGCTGGACAGAGAATGCCTTATCCCAGACTGCTATAACAACCACCAGTACCTGTGTGGCTTAGACAACAGACATTATTTCTCACAGCTCTGGAGACTGCAAGTCCAAAATGAAGGTGACAGCAGATTCAGTTGTTGGTGAGGGTTCTCTTCCTGGCCTGCAGGCAGCCACCTTCTCGCTGTGTCCTCATATGACTGAGAGAGAGGGAGCACTGGTTTCTCTTTTCCTTCTTTATAGGACATGGATCCCATGATGGGGGCCCCAGCCTCATGTCCTCATAGAACCCTGATTACTTCCCCAATGCCCTGTCTCCCAATATCATCACTTGGGAGGTCAGGGTTTCAACATAGGAATCCTGGGGACCCAAACATTCCATCAGTGACAGATAGGCAATATCGGCTCTAGAGGATCAACATCCCAGAGTCTATTTAGTATGTGCATGTGAGAGACCAGTGCCCATTCAGTTAGGGACCCATGGGTTCCTATAGGACTTGATTCCCACGGAAAGTTACTGCTGTGGTGCTGCTGTCTCCATTTGCACGTCCTTGTGCCATGGCACAGTCACCTTCCCTGGTCTGAAAAATGCTGATGGTACACCCATGGGGCCTGGACAGTTCAATGCAGCCTACTGAGGCCACGTGTTGAAGATTTGTCTGAGGCACCTGTCTCCTGAAGTCAGTCTTTCAATCCCATGTTGTTTTGTCTGCCGTGAGGCATGGATACAGCCCCCAGGGTCTGAAAGGCAAACCACTAACAAAAGCCCCTGGACAGCTCCAGTTCCAGCCTCATTCTGCCTGGACCCAGGTTTTGGTTCATTAACCCTGAAACGGTTCCTTCACAGAAAGCTGATGGCAGGCAATAAACATGCCGGGGGTGCCCTTGCCTGTAGCCTGTAGACAAGAGAGACAGCTTGGGCCAAGGCTTAGTTCTGAGACATTCAGAAAGGAAATGGTGATGTTGAGAGACGGCCACACTTCTGTGACTGGGGACTCGGGCAGCCACACTCCTAAGTCATTTTTAGTCTGTGAGTGTTTTAACATCCATTGTGGCCTTACCTGCCTTTCCCTTTTCTGCGGGTGACTGCACAGTGCCAGCCATGCAGTTTACAGTTGGAGAGTGCTCCAGAAAATGCCTGACTCCGCCCTGCCCACCTCTGTAGGTCAGGCATCCTGAGACCTCCATGTCCATTCATAAACTGAGGCTCAGGCATGGTAAGGATTTGCCTGGGTTTGCCTTGAATGTAATTTGTGGGCTGGGGGATCTGGGACCTGCCATCTAACATCGATGACCTGTGGGATCACCCCCCACCCCCACAGCTTGAACAGGAATATTTCTGAGAGCTATTGCTGGCTTCCAGGTTCCAAAGGAGGGGCAGGACCTCTAGTCTCAAGGTAGCCAATGGAGCACCTGCGTCACCTCCCTCTTTTCCCAAGTTCATGTTGAATGAAACAAGAAGAGCATCATGATAGAAAAGAAATTCTTGGTAAATTCTTGGAAAATAGGAAGCAAGAGCAACCAGCCTGAAAAAGAGAGAGAGAACAGAGGAAACCACAGAGCAAAGACTCTAGAAGTGAAGGGAGTCTCTGGGAGATCCAGACACGGATGTAAGAAAGGACCTCGAGACCAGGATGAGGGGCAGGGCAGCCGAGAACCTTTCTGCAGGATTCTCACACAGAACAGCTTGCATGCAACACTATCACTTAGTTGGAAGTAGCTTGGTTTTTCTCAGGTTGAACTCAAGGGCCAGCTCCCACAAGGAAGGATGAGGTCTGCCCTGGGGAGTGATCCTGGGAGGGACAATCCAAGCAGAACTTGAAGGCTCAAGGCCACTTCAGGAAGGGAGGGGTGGCGGCCCCGCCCAGCAATGAAGTCACCCGCCTGCTTTCAGAGAAGGCAAATACACCCCTTCCATCCAACTGGAAGTGAGTTTGCAGTGGACCTGACAACTGCGAAAGACGCCCCAAGTATCTCCCAACGTTGAAAAAGATCATCCGTTCTGTGATGGTGAATATTAGGTGTCAATTTGATTAGACTGAAGAATGCCTAGATAGCTGGTAAAAGATTGTTTCTGGTTGTGTCTGGGAGGGTGTTGCCGGTGAAGACTGACATTTGAGTTGGTAGACTGGGAGAGGACGACCCACCCTCCATGTGGGTGGGCACCAATCCAGCATGGCCAGAATGAGGCAGGCAGAAGAAGGTGGGAGAAGCCGGCCTGCTGGGTCTTCTGGCTTTCATCTTACTCCTGTGCTGGATGCTTCCTTCCGCTCCTCTTGCCCTTGGACATCAGACTGCAGATTCTTTGGCCTTTGGCCTTGGACTTACGCCAGTGGTTTGCCAGAGGCTCTTGGACTTTCATCCACAGACTGAAGGCTACACTTGCACTTTTGAGGCTTTGGGACTCAGACTGAACCATGGCCTATTGCGAGACTTCACCTTGTGATGGTGTGAGCCAGTTCTCCCTAACGAACTCCCTTTCATATACGCATACGTCCTGTTAGTTCTGTGCCTCTGTAGAACCCTGACTAGCACAGACACCTTCACTCACAACTATGAATCCCAAACCAAGGTCAGTAGGCATTTGGTGAAAGCAAGAGCATGAGAAAGGAGCAAGATGAGGAAAGAGGAACTCAGCATAGAGAGCAGAGAGGACACAGAATGAAAAAGAACTTTAGAAAGCTTCAGGCCAGGCATGGTAGCTCACACCTGGGAGGCCAAGGCAGGCAGATTGCCTGAGGTCAGGAGTTCGAGACCAGCCTGGCCAACATGGTGAAACCCCGTCTCTACTAAAAGTAGTCAGACATGGTGGCGAGGGCCTGTAATCCCAGCTACTCAGGAGGCTGAGGCAGGAGAATCGCTTGAGCCCAGGAGGTGGAGGCTACAGCAACCAAGATCGATCCACTGCACTCCAAACTAGGTGACCGAGCGAGACTCCTTCTCAAAACAAACAAACAAAAAACAAAGGTAAGGAATAAATATAGACATTTTCAAAATTCAGAAAATTCACTTTCGTGAAAAAAATATGGGAAGGGGAGAGCTGTTTTAAAAAAGGGGAAGAGACCAAGAGGAACAAAGGGATTGGAGGCACAGACACCCTGGAGTGTGACTTAATCAAAGAAAGACTAGACAAAAATTTCTTAAAATGTCATTAGATCTTGATGCTTAGAAAAGTGTCCAAAATGAGTAGCCTTACATGATCTTCATCCTAAGAATGCTTTCTATTGCCTTTGATTATTGAATATGTCTTATAGTCAAACACATATCGTGACGGAAAGTGAATGTAGTAAGACGTGACGAAGCAACGATCCTCATGTAACCACCAGACCCTGAGAAGCAAAGCTGCATGGGGAAGTGGGAGGAAAGGAGCTGCTCTTCCTTCTTCCCTTCTCGTGGCTAGAAGTCGATTCTTGCTGACCTAAGTTGGCAAATCAAGGAATGGTTATTTACATATAATACAATCATGGGAACAAGTCAAACAGCTAAAAACAATAATACAACTGATGCAAGTTGGGATGTGCTGGTGGCAAAGAGAAGCAGGAGGCAATGTAATAGTGACGGTGAACATTTATGCAGTGCTTGTGCCTGCTGGACCCTGTTCTGCTCTATGCATCGTCACATGGTCAATTCTCATAATAACCCTGCGGCATGGATGCTGCAGATATGGAAACTGAGGCACCACCATATAACTTGTCCAAAAAATCAAGCAACTAGTAACTTAGCTGCATTCATCTTGCACAGTGCAGAATCCACAGACACTGTCTACAGTTGGTCACGCTGTTGACGCCATCACGCCCCAGGGACGTCTCTCACTAAGACCATTGCTGAGCTCCACCCAGGGTGCCCCTCCCAGCGTCAGTCATCACAGCCCATCAGCCTCGCTGGACACAGCTGGTGCCCCCTCGACACAACTCACTGCCACTGCCACTGGCCTCCTAGCTCCTCCTCCCTCCCTGCTTGAGAGGGTCCCTTTTCCAATCATGGAGTGGCCCAGGACCAGCCATCTGCATTCACCCTGCAGTGAGACTGGTGACTTCATGTGGA
The DNA here is from genome assembly GCF_009764315.1 of Trachypithecus francoisi. NCBI lineage: Eukaryota > Metazoa > Chordata > Mammalia > Primates > Cercopithecidae > Trachypithecus > Trachypithecus francoisi. The sequence goes on from NW_022681469.1 coordinate 3,265,249, forward strand.
CTTTAATGCCATTTGCCAGCCACAGCCCCCATTTCGGACCTCCAGTGTCATCTTTTTCAAAGCCCCACACGCATATGTCCAGTTGTCCACGTGACCTAACAGAGCGTTCACGCTCAACACCTCCAAACCCCCCCACTCATGCTCTGAACCTCATCTAACCTGCTCTGCACATCCACATACCACACCTCAAATGATGGCAGCTCCATCGCTCCCGATGGTCATCTCATGGGGGATCCTGCTGGATCCACCTTTGAAACACACTCCAAGTCAAACTTGCCGTCTCTGCGGTGAGCTCCTGGCATTTGCCTTCGTCCCCTGCTGGGGTTGACCTCCCCAAGTTGTCCCCATCTTTGCTTCCTGCACAGACTGCTTCCTGTGGTCTATTCTCAAACCAACAGTCAAGGTGGCTCTTAAGACCTCAGTTACACAATTCCCTCCTCTACTCACATGTCCACCACTCACTCTGCATAAAAGCTGTGGGCTCGCAAGGACCTAGTTGAGCTGCATCTCCCTCCCTGGCCCTCTGACCTCCTTCCTGGTTCTCCCTCCACAGTGACTGTGCCGGCTCCCTCGCTGCCCCTCTGCATGCCAGGCCATGGGGCGTTGGTGGCTCCCTTTCCCCAGAGCTTGGTTCGCTCCTTCACTTCCTGAAAACCTTTACTCAAATGTCCTCTTCTCAATGAGGCCTCTGCTGCTCACCCTACTTGATACTGCAGCAACCACCTGTGTTCTACTTCTCTTTCTGTCCACAGCACTTACCACCTCCCAAGAAGCCAAATAATTTGCTCATTTTTAAGATGCATTAGTTTATTTTCCATCCTATCCCCCTCCCTCATAGAATGTCTGCTCCAGAAGAGCATGAACCCCTGCCCATTGGACCCTGAGTTCCCAGAGCACCATCTGGCATACACTAGGCATCCAATACATGCTCCTGATGGGTGAATGAGCTCTCTCTGGTCTCCATGACTCCTATGGCCCATCCTAGGCCAAACCCTGTGGCCAGTGGGGTAGAGTTCTCTCACTGTCCAGAGCTGGGCCTCCAGGATGCGGTCAGTGTAACCCCAACCATGTGGAATGTGGATGAGGATGGAATGACCCCACTCAGATGGACCACCACACATCCCTTGGGGGATGAGAAGAGCTTGAATAAGCTGAAAGTAGGAAAGTCCACAGGAATGGGTGAAATGAGTAACAAAACAGATACCTGGAGCGCGAGCACCTGGGGGTACTCACACATGCACGCACTTTCTCACACCCGATCAGCTGTCTGAAAGGATGCATTCAGCACTGCCAACAGAAGCTCTCTCTGGGATGTGGGATTAGGAAATCTGGAGGGAAAACAAGAGTTTTGTGCCTGCTTGTGAACTTTTTGGTTATTTTTACAATAAGCATGAATTATACCTAAAATAATTTGTTTAAAGCACGTTCTGGGGAGGAGGGCTGGAGCTAGATGATCTGAACCCAAATCACTCCTTTTCCTCCTTAAGATTGATGGGGAGTTGTGAGGAAGCTTGGCTCATGTACAGGTTACCCCTGCTCTATCCAGAATAAATTGAGACATGGACTGAAATCTCTGAAACACCCATAGAGGTATTTCTGGCCCAACCACATGGAACGGATCTTTCCATAGTGGCCACATGCACAACCAGGGACCCTGGGACTCTCGGGTGGTTTGGATGAGGCTGCACAGAGGAGACACCTGGCTTCAGCCATGCCTGGAACACACCCTGAGGCTCTTCCTGGCTTCCTCACATCAACAGGCTCCAGGCAACCACTCACAGCAACTGCAAATGTCATGTTCACTTTCAATTCCTAGTTCACTTCTTCCATTCAGAAAGAAAGCATATTTACTAATCTTCTCCATAAACATGTATTACAATCTTGGGATTTCATCAAACCGTGTACACAAAGTAATTACAGGAAGAATAGTGCACTATTTGCATATCTAGTATTTAAAGTGTTACTTATGTAATTATTGAATGTAACTTAGAATAAGCTGTTTGATTCCCTTTCATCGTGAGCCAAACATTGGGTTTTGAAAGGAATTCCTTTAAACTTCAATAATGTAAAGGCACATGGTAATGTGAAGTTACAACTCTAGCTTAAGTGAGTCAGACATGAAAGTATTTATGGCTGGTATTCTGTGAGTAAGTTAACTTTAGACAGTTTTAAAAAGAAGTCGAGTATCTGTTGCTCTTGGTAGACACAGGATATTATGAGCAATTAGCAATTCCTGTCCTCACTTCCAGACAGCGTCCAGTCCTCCCTGGCTTTTGTTGGTTTAAGCTTCCAGCATAACAAACCTCACTGTGCCGTCAGCACCTGAAACAAGTAAAAGCAATTCCTTTATCAACTCCCGCCAGACATTTGCCTTTTGAAACTCACACAGAAAGGGGAGGGAGAGGGGAGAAGAGAAAGAAAAATGAAGAAGGCAGTGAGAAACTTAACCCAGTGGGTGGAAAGCAACACACATGACAGAGATGGAGAAATGAATCCAATGTTGTTTTTTTCCCGATGAGAAAGCCGGCTGGGTCTCAGCCTTGTTCAAACTGGAGGCCGGGTGGTCAGCATTCCCTCGGCCACAAGTGTTTTCCATAACGAGGCAGCTATGAGCCCAAGGATCCGCAGGGACTGAAAGGCACCTGGGACGCTCATGAAAAAGACCCTCTTAGGATGGCTCAGCACATTCACCTCGCTCAACCTGACAGGCAAGAGCTGGCTCAGCCCAGAAATCACGTCCACTCTCCAGTTCACGACATGAAGGAGTTGGTTTGGGCTAAGGCTGCAATTCACACACACACACACACACACACAGATCTACTTAAAAGTTTTCAACAAGAACTTAAATTTAAGTGCTGAAGAGAAGGAGCAAGGTTGAAAGGGGTTGGATCTGAACTTTGATGTGAGCATCCCAGCTCTTTTGGACAGCAGCCATATCTTTGATCCTACACAAACTGTTAAGAACCAAGTGTCTTGAACCTTGATCGGTTGAAGTATCACAAATTTTACAGTTATTTCCAGGTTAAGTTAGCTTGCAGGTGATTAATCGTGGAATAAAATGACAAGGAGGACAGTCTTAAGAATTCCTCCAGCTAACGAAGACATTTAAATAAATTAAATGAGTCCTAGTGTGTTGAAAAACTTGAAGTTATTTCCCTGACATTCATTTGACATCTGGTAATAACCTTTAATATTTTCAAAGTATTTTCTCTTCCTTTTCAGATGTGCCAGGGAGCTTTCTGAGCCCCTGGCTGTGTTGCTCTGTGATGTCAGCCTCCTTTTTGACATGTGCAAAATCAGCTGTTATAAAACGAACACAGGGCTGGAAATCAGGTGGCTTGCACTCCACACCAACTCTGAGACTTTAGGTAAGTTACTTTACCCGTAAAATGAAAGGGTGAAAACTAGACGGGGTCTGAGACTCCTTGGAGCCCTGTAATTTTAAAATTCTTTATCACCTAGCACATCAAGCCTTGTTTCCATTGAGGATTTTAATCTTGGCTGCACTTTTTCAAGGTGGGGAGCTTTAAAAATAGATGCTTATGCCTGGGCTGCTGGCAGATCTTCTAGGTGAGTCTTGGGCGTTGTTTGAAAAGCCACTCGGGTGACTCCAATGCTCAGCCAAGATGGAGACGCACTGGTGGACCAGGTAAGAGGGGTGTCACCATGAACGGGGTGGAATCTGGGAGCCACGGTTATTGCTCAGGCATACTGGGCACCCAGCACTGGCCCTCAGAGCGGTGCGGTGGAAAGATAAGCAGAGTTCATGGTCTGAGCAGAAGTTTTGCTGCCCGCAATCTCTCCCGCCTGGCAACAGCCTCTCTCCAAGTTCTCATCATCTGGTAGGGCCCAGAGGTGGGCACCGCAGCCAGGAGAGCTCACGGGCCCGGCGCAGAGGGCTGGCTGAGAGGCGACACTTGGAGTCATTTCCGGGGATGAATATGCATGACTCGGTGAGAGGCGCTCTCTCTCTTTCCCCTTTGAGACCACTCTCGGTTCGGACCATCTAAGCCTGGCCATTATTTCCTACCATCAAGACGGAATGCCTACCTGAGAACAAGGACAAACAGAGGAAGGCCAAGTAGACACATGGAACTCCGGAAACATTGGTTGAACATCTGGAACCAGATGCACCTGGAGCCATCTCCCCATGAACTTCTCAAGGCCTCGAGGCCTTCCTTCCTGCCCTTAAGGAAGCGGAGTAAGGCTTCTGCCACCTGCGTCTGAAGGACTCCTGACAAAGGCAGCAGCCGGTCTGGAAAGATCCGTCTCATGCCCTCACTTTTTGACACACTGTCATTTTTGGAGGACAAGAGAGATCATGCTGAACAATCGAGGAGAAAGGCATCTGTGATCCTTCGTGTCTGCCACAGTCTGACCTTCTCTGCCGAGTATCTTCCCGGACCTGGGAGCTCGTCAGAAATGCAGAATCTCAGGCCCCATCCCACACCTACTGAATCCGAATTTCCATTTAAACAAAATTCCCAGGTGAGGCCCGTGCACATTAAAGCCTGAGAAACGCTGCTCTATAAAATCCATATGGCCAAATGACTTGCCCAGAGAATTATGAATATGTACAGAAAACCCTATTATTATCAATTCCAAGGGGCAAAGAACTCATCCATCTTTACGTGGGGAAAATAGCACAGGATGTCAGCCCTGAAACTGGGTCGCCTTTGTGGGGATTTGGGGATTTGAATTCTGCAAGGAGGGATCAGGGAAGGCAGACGTGGTGGAACGTACTCTGTTCCATTCTCAAATAAGTCTGTTCCGTGCACCTAGAGGTGCCTCCTGAGCAGAAGAGAGAACCACAGAGACGTCTCAAGCCCCCAGGGCAGAGGACCATTTAGCTGAGCCCCCGGCACACAGGTGGCCAGCCCCATCCAGAGCACCACTGTTTTGACGGTCCTCCCCCTGAATGGCCATCCAGAGCCCACAGAAAACACAGCCACTTACCGGCCACTGCAGGAGCAGGGGGAGTTGGGGTCATGGCTTAGACCAAGAAAGCGCTGCACCCCAAGTATGCGAGAAGACAGGCCTTTTTGTCTGGATGCAAGTTCACAAATAGTCCTAGTACAAGGTGCCACACCGGCAGATGGGCTCTGGCCACACAGAGTGGGGAAGGGAGAGGCTGGCCCAGGAGGGATGGCCGTGTAGAGCAGATGTGCCCTAGGATGTGCCCAGGAGGGAGGCACCAGCAAGGCAGCTCGGAAAGGGGAGGCTGGGAAGCCCAGGTGTGGAGAGTCGAGTGTCCTGGAGCTGAGGAGGTCCTGTCCAGCCAGACCACAGGCCTGGCAGCCACGTCAGCGTCAGGGGAGCCGGGAGGCAATGAGGACACAGCCACACAGACTCAACTCTGGAAGATCAAGCTGGAAAGGCAGGGCCAGGGTCATCAGATCTAGGAAAGGGGCCTGTGTGGGGTGGGACGGAGGGCATGGGGGGATTCCAATGAGACCTGGTGGGGCAGGAGGGCAGGTGTCCTGGCACAGAGAGCTAAGCATGTGTCAGCCACATGCTTCTGGCCCAGGAAAGTGAACCCCGGAGATCATGTTATTCCTGCAGTAAAAGACCGTGCAAGGTCCAGCTCCAGAGGCCGCCGGTACACTGCCCACCACACCTCTCTGCACTCTGCACCCGCAGCGGTCTCTGAACAAGCACTGTGGGCCGGGAGGACCATGCCATCAGGATATTTTCACATGGGGTGGGGATGGGAAGTGGGAACAGGTCTCATGTCCACAGTCAGGGAGCCATAGGAGACCCCTACTCATCCCAGAGCAAGCAAGAGTGTCCCGGAGCCACAGATTAAAAGCAGCTGCCACAGCCACTCCCTGTGCCCAGCCTATAACCCTCAAACACACATGCACAGCAGACACACACACTCACACAGATGCATGCCCAGCACACATGCACACATAAGCATGTATACACATGTGTGCACACAGAGAGACATACATACACACATGCACACACATAGAGACACACACGTGCACACAGAGACACACATACACACGTGCACACAGAGACACATAGACACACATACACGTGTGCACACAGAGACACATATACACACGTGTGCACAGACACACAGTGACATGCATACACACACGTGCACAGATACACAGATACACAGACACATACACACGTGTGTGCACACAGACACAGAGACACATACACACATGTACACACACATACACACACATATACACGTGTGTGCACACAGACACGGAGACACACACACACATATGTGCACACACAGAGAGACACACATACACACATGTGCTCAGAGACACACATACACATGTGTGCACACAGAGACACATACACATGTGTGTGCACCGAGACATATGCATGTACACACATATATGCATACACACATGCATCACACAGAGACACATGCACACAACTGTGCACATGCATCCGTGCACTCTGCATGTCATGATGGCTGCTCCTAGCACTGGCTCTTCCTAGAACCTAATTTGAGGGCATCTGACATGAAGATCAGAGAAGCAGAATCTCAGGTGATGATCCAAAGTAAGCCCGGGACAAGGTGAGCAGTGTCAGTGGGTGACAGGTGTAGGGAGGACCGGGGAATAGCGTGAGTCCCCAGGACCGCACCTTTTGGTGGTTTTGTCTGAAAGCTTTAAACCACAGACCTTAGCTGTCCTGGAGCCCTGTCTGCCCGCTGCTGCCTGGAGGGAGGAAACACTGTAGCAATTTGACAGAGCAAGTCAGTGCACAAATACAGACGCTCTTCCACTTACCATGGGGCTATGTCCCAATAAACCCAATATATACTGAAAATATCATCAGTCGAAATGCACGTAACACACCTAACCTACGAAACACCGCAGCTCAGCCTCGCCTATCTTGAATGCATGCTCAGAACACTCATGCTAGTCTACAGTCAGGCAGAATGGCCTAACCCAGACCGTATTTTATGATAAAGTGATGAATGTCTCAAGTAACTTCTTGAACACCATACTGAAAGTAAAAAACAGAGGAGCTGGATGGGTGCTCCAAGTATGGCTTTCGCTGAATGAGTGCCACTTTCATGCCATCGGAAAGTCGAGAGATTGCGAGTTGGACCACGGTAAGTCAGGGACCACCTGCATTCTCTGCTGAGGACAAGGGCTGGATAGGAAACAGGCACCTCCACACCTCCAGAGAACACTTGGTTTCATGGAAGATGAACCAGCTCACAGACACCAGAGCAGATGTGCGGCTTGATGGGGACAAGCGGGCTTCACCCGCGGTTCAGTGTCAGCCTAAAGTCCAGACCAGGGTCCTCTCTGTGGCTCTCCCACCTACCAATGATGCCACACGGCTCGGCTGGCTGAACCTCTGTGTGCCTCAGTTTCCTCATCTATCAAGTGAGCATAATCACAGCTGCCTCTCCGAGTTGAGGGAAGGATGAAGTGAGCTGAGAGCAGTGGAACAGCCGGTGGTGTGGACGGCAGCAGCTGCCACTGTGCTGGGAGTATCCCTAATGGAAGGAATGGCCATGGGAGTCACAGTTCCGGGACAGCCCACGAGGAAGACCATGGCGATGGGGACCTGAGCTGGGCACTGAAGGATGGATAGGGTTGGGAGATTCCAAGCAGGGGAATTCCAGAGCCTTTCTCACCCTGCGTGGCTGTGTTGTGCAAGGGTGTGGGAGCCTGCGGAGAACCTCTGTGGGCAGGGTGGCCTCACGCATCTGGTTCCAGCTCTGACAGCTTGTGGCCTCTGACAGCCCTGGGACCTCCCCATCCCTGGGTTTCTGACATCTCTGGTATCAAAAGCCTGAACCAAATTCCCCAAGTTCTGTAAGGCCCCTTCCTATTCCAAGATGTTGTAAGATTACAGCATTTTAATTATCTCTGAGAGTGCCAGGTGAGTGATCCATGCCACAGATGCCTTAATAGGCCCTTCAGAGCCTGTCTGGGAAGAACAAAGATAATTTTAACTGATTTAATAAGGAAAGAAAAACATAACTAGCTTGAATTATTGACGCTTCCTTTCACCTTTTGCCAAGATAGACTTGAACTCGTTTGAAAGAAAAATGTTGCTGGATTGCACAAAATACATAGAACCTGCTTTCTACTTAGCAATCTCTTTATTTTATCAATTAGGAGTGGGAAATGTAGAAAAATGTGGAAATGAGGAGTCTCTGCAAGAGTCACTCGGTTCCCTTAGAGGCTGATTGATGGCAGGGACTGAGACGGAGGCGTCCGCCTGCTTGAGCAGGAGATAACTGAACATAGCCGTCATGTGTCTGTGCTGGGCCTTCAACCAAATTGGGCGACGCTGGCACGGATTTTGAATGGCACGAATCACTGCTGGCCTGTTGGTTTGCCTCTTCCACAGCCCTTCCTGCTCTGTGCTCCCAAGAACCAATGTCCCCCACCCCACAGGTGCCAGCAAGGGGTTTGGCTTTCTCCACCTGACTCTGGGCACTGGCAAGGAATCAAACAGGAGGGTCCCAAGAGTCCCACCACCCCTGTGGCCAGCACAGCGCCAGGCACAGAGTGGCTCCAGAAACACTGAAAGCCAAGAAGGAATGAGAACACAAGACGGCATCTGAACCATGAGGCATTTCTCAGGCAGCCCTTGTGCTAACTCGTCATAGAGCAATGGCAGAAATAAAATGAAGTGACTGTCCAAGTCAGCAGGAGCTTAGGCTGCCGCCCTGAGGAACTGGTAAGATTTCACTTCCTTAAGAGGAGGAAAGGGCCGGGTGCAGTGGCTCACACCTGTAATCCCAGCACTTGGGAGGCCAAGGCGGGCGGATCACAAGGTCAAGAGATCGAGACCATCCTGGCCAACACGGTGAAACCCCGTCTCTACTAAAAATGCAAAAATTAGCTGGGCGTGGTGGTGGATGCCTATAGCCCAACTACTTGGAAAACTGAGGCAGGAGAATCGCTTGAACCCAGCAGGTGGAGGTTGCACTGAGCTGAGATCGTGCCTCTGCACTGCCGCCTGGGCGACAAAGTGAGACTCCATCTCAAAAAAAAGTGAGACAGAGAGAGGAGGAAAAAGGGTGTATGTGGGGAGGAAGGGAAAGCTCCTCAGTATTCAACGCCATAAGGGCACTCTCCTCCTTGAAGAAAGGTCCAAGAAGTTCCCATTTTTAATACCAGGAATACATTGGGGTGATAGCCACACACATATAAAACAGAAATTGATGCTTGTGGAAGAAATTAGGCAAAAGCAAAGAATCAGACATAGAGAACTGGACACAACGCAACATAAAACCTGGTTCATCATCCTCTCAAGAGTCCATTAAAATTGTTTGTATTTTCCAGTGGAAAAGTAGGCCACACCTCGGTTTTGCAGACATGTAGGTTATTTAGTTGGGTTTGCTCTGGTTGGGTTTTGACTTTCCTAATTTTTTTTATATGCTTCACAATGATTTCACAGAGAGCTGGAAACCTTTGATTTTTCCAGCATTTAGCTGCTTTCATCTGGCTCATGAATGGGTGGCCAAGCCCAAGTGTCAACTTGACAGAAACAGAGTTCACAAGTCAAAGTGTTTGGACAAGAGGCCCATAAAACACAGAGTTGGGGCTTGAAAGGGATTTCCACGGAATCACAGACTTTAGAGCTGGCACTTTAGCAATTACCAAGTCCAGCTAGAGCTGGAATCCAGGTGAACCTGTTGCAACTTCTGGTGCCGCAAGGAACAGATCCCCAAGTCTAAAGCGATTTGCCATTTTGCACCATTGAAAAGTCTCTGGTCACCGCTGGCTTCTGCTAGGCTGGACTCGCTTCTCAAACTCTGATACTCAGCTCCAGAGCCTTCTGGGATGTGGCGTCTTCCTCAGGCTCCACACTGAGGCTCCTCACGGCTCTCAGCTCTCCCCAGAGAGCAGCACCACCCCCGCTTCTCGGTCCTCACTGTGCACAGAGAGAGGAAAGGGGGTCTCTCCTACAGAAGCTGAGGAGCTTTCTTCTCAGAAGGCCCCTTGCCGTAGCTCTCTCTTCCTGAGACAATCACAGTGGCCTGGGGCAGGTGAATGGAACCTCCACCATCAGGATCTGCAGTTCTCCCTTGGGGGTGGGAATGTGGTCGGTGCCCCTAGGCCTTCTCAAGGCAAAACTGGGGAGGCACTGCAGGGAAAAGAAGGCATCGATGCTGAAGAATCAACCCGCAAAGTATTCATCTGGCAGCTTCAAGGGTTTTTCTATGTATGCTTTGCATCATATTTTGAAATACTAACTTATTTTCGGTTTTTGGTTACCTCACTTTCCCTGTCTCCTCACCATTTCCCAAATCTGGGGAAGTGGAACGTTGTATTGGAGAGGTCCCCCGGCTCTGCAGTGACCGATCCACTTGGCTGCCCTGGAGCCTGGGGGAGGAGGGCAGGTAGCAAGTCCTGGTGGACCAGGAGGTCGGGTGAGTAGGGTTCTCAGCACAGGGGAAGCCCAGGGAGCCCCCAGCCCCAGCACCACCCAGGACAGCAGAGCTGCTGAGCCTGACAAGACGGAACAACCACCTGCACCCTGGCGTCCTCACCCCACACCCACGCCTCTTGATTCCATCTAAGACTTTGGTGCCAGTAAGGCCAGAGTTAAATTCTCTGCCAGCCCAGAGCCTCTAAAAGCAGCATGGTGAAAAGCGTGCCATCCTGTGTGTGGACTCTGCTCCTGGCTCTGATGCCTACAAGCTGGGTGACCCTGTCCCACTCACTTCAGCATGCATGCCTCAGTTTCCCCACCTGTAAGATGGTGGTAGCATTAGTCTCCTCTTTATCTGTGATGCCTTAGCCTGGCAGGAAGTGAGCTCTAAGGAAGTGTTGGCTTTTATGGGGACTTCAATCCAAAATCAAGGTGAGCCATAGGCAGTAACGCTCTGCCACGTTTCCTGTAAAGTCAGGTTGGTAGACTGAGCCCCGCGCACCCCCACTGTACCAAGTGATCTGGCGACCCTAAGGCCCTCAGACTCGGGAAGCCATTGGTAAGTCATGTTTGCAGCACACTATGGAAGGGATGTCCATTTGCCCAACTTTAAGGGATGTCTTCTGTGTAAGTAATTAGAGACACCCGCAAGTGGAGATGCCTGACTTAATTAATATTTTCTTATAACTGACAAGCAAGTCTTCATGCAGGAGGAAAAGAATAATCTTGACGTCAGAGACTGGGCTGGTGTGGTGAATGCATGCTGGTTACCCTGACTCTTAATTAAGGAAGGTTTTACTATAGCGGTGGGGCAAGCACCACTGTAGATTTATTTAAAGTAAAACTTTGACATGCAGAAAGAACTGAAGAGGTCTTGCCGTGCGTTCCCACAAAGCTAAAGGGGCCAGTGTGGCATTCCCACAGGAGAAGGGGATATTCAGAGACCAGACTGCGAGCAGCATGGACATTAGAATCGACATCTCAGGTGTTTCCAGAAAACAGCAGCTTTTAGAGGAACTAGAAACTGCTGCCGCTGAGAGTCACCACCTACCCTTAGCCAGCACGTGGGAATCCTTGCTTTTGGTCTTAGGGCAAACTTCTCTCTCTGTTATGTCCAGGATGTGATGACCAATGGCTGTGTCAGGAAAGGAGAAGCAGAAAGCAGGAAGCCCTGTCCTGCCTGGCTCCACACAGGTAACTGCAGCTGCGGGGCAGCTCCAAAGCTGCCTCTGGCCATCCCTGTGGCCCAAGCAGACCACTCACTGGGGAAGCAGCAGCAATGTCTGAAGGAGGCGTGGGTGCAAAGGGTGTCTCTGGCTCTGTGAAGTGAGGGTAGGAGGGAAGGGGGCCTGGGGCATGACCTGGATGCTGTGACCTTTGGGCTGCTGAAAGAAGGTTGAGCGCATGGACTTCTAGGCTGGGAAGAGGGGGGCCCACCAATCCTGGAGGCAGGAGCTGGGGCATGGCTACCACAACTGGCCAGAAAGGCCACATTGACACAGGTGGGGACGGGCCCTCATCTCTGCCACAGGTCACCATCCTAGAGTTATTTCCCATAAGTCGACGTAGAGACGGCGTTTCCAATGGTGCCCTTTACCCAACACTCCAGCTCAAGGGAACATTTTTACTGTATAATGTGTTAAGAGCCAGATTTTAAGTAAATTTCTTTCATCTTTCCTAAGTTGGGTACTCACATTAGCCTAGCAAATATGTAACTGGGAAACACGCAGCGTGTGTTAAAACACACACCGCTCAAACTTCATCATGCAAATGTAGATACTGAATACTCAAAATCAAAAAAACCTTATATCGTCAGACATTAAACTTGTTTTGGATAAAAATCAGGGCATTGATAAATAAATAATTCCAAGACTTTCTTCATCTTAAATAAAAAATATTTAGAAAATAATCTCTGCTGGCCGGGCGCGGTGGCTCAAGCCTGTAATCCCAGCACTTTGGGAGGCCGAGACGGGCGGATCACGAGGTCAGGAGATCGAGACCATCCTGGCGAACACGGTGAAACCCCGTCTCTACTAAAAAATACAAAAAACTAGCCGGGCGAGGTGGCGGGCGCCTGTAGTCCCAGCTACTTGGGAGGCTGAGGCAGGAGAATGGCGTAAACCCAGGAGGCGGGGCTTGCAGTGAGCTGAGATCCGGCCACTGCACTCCAGCCTGGGCGGCAGAGCGAGACTCCGTCTCAAAAAAAAAAAAAAAGAAAGAAAGAAAATAATCTCTGCTATTTCCTCTGAACTGAAGGATTAAGAAGAGAAAAGAAAAAAAATAGACCATGAATTGGAGTAATCCAGAAGGAAGCCTTGAAGATAGAATAACTTAAGCCACATCTCCAAAACTGAGCTAGGTAGGGAACAACAGAACATCAGGATTTGTTCTTAAAAGTAAGAGAACGTGGGCCGGGCATGGTGGCTCACACCTGTAATCCCAGCACTTCAGGAGGCTGAGGCGGGCAGATTACAAGGTCAGGAGTTTGAGACCAGCCTGGCTAACATGGTGAAACCCCGTTTATACTAAAAATACAAAACTTAGCTGGGCATGGTGGCGCGCATCTGTAGTCCCAGCAACTCGGGAGGCTGAGGCAGGAGAATCGCTTCAACCCAGGAGGCGGAGGTTGCAGTGAGCCGAGATCGCACCATTGCACTCCAGCCTGGGTGACAGAGGGAGACTCCGTCTCAGGAAAAAAAAAAAAAAAGTAAGAGAACGTAATTTATGTCTACTACCAAAAATACTGCTGTGTGAGTTGGAGATGGTGCTCTAGGGGTCTTGGTCACAGAACTTGCAAGAAAGGATTTTTTTTCCTTTTCTTCCTTTGAAACAGTGAAGGTAAACAACCCATTGCCTTCCCACCAGCATGTTCACAAAAGGTGTTGAATAGATGGATCAGTGGGTGGATGGATGGGTAGAAGGATGAATGGGTGGACGGACGGACGGACGGATGGATGGATGGATGGATGGATGGATGAAAACACACCATCTATGCAGGAAGCTCAGCTCCAAATCCCGATGAGCTGTCTAATTATTCAGACATGTGTTAAGGATAGTTCATCTTTAACTATCTTTAAATATCAGTGTTCATAAACATTTTCTGAACAAATGACAAGTGACAGCCTTCGCTGTTAGTGGGGAGTGTTTGTCCAAGTCTTATGACTGTATCAAGCTGTAAGAACTCATTTTACAGCCCTCAGCACATGTGCACACAAGTGTTCTATCAACTCCTATCCCTACTCCATGAGTGTCTATCCCTATCCATGATGTCTACACTTGTCCATAAATGTCTACCCCTATCCATGCCTGTCCACCCCATCCATAAGTGTCCACCCATATCTATGAGTGTCCACCCCATCCATGAGTGTCTGCCCCATCCATGATCTTTACCCCTACCCATGAGTGTCCACCCCATCCATCAGTGTCCACGCCATCCATGATGTCTACACCTGTCCATAAATGTCTACCCCTATCCACAGGTGTCCACCCCATCCATAAGTGTCCACCCTATCCATGAGTGTCCACCCCATCCATGATGTCTACCCCATCCATGATGTCTATCCCATCCATGATGTCTACCCCATCCATGAGTGTCCACCCCATCCATGATGTCTACCCCATCCATGATGTCTACCTCTATCCATGAATGTCCACCTCATCCATGAGTGTCCACCCCATCCACGATGTCTACTCCATCCATGATGTCTATCCCATCCATGATGTCTACCCCATCCATGCGTGTCCACCCCATCCATAAGTGTCCACCCATATCCATGAGTGTCCACCCCATCCACGAGTGTCCGCCCCATCCATGATCTTTACCCCTACCCATGAGTGTCCACCCCATCCATCAGTGTCCACCCTATCCATTATGTCTACCCCGTCCATAAATGTCTACCCCTATCCACGGGTGTCCACCCCATCCATAAGTGTCCACCCTATCCATGAGTGTCCACCCCATCCATGATGTCTATCCCATCCATGATGTTTACCCCATCCATGATGTCTATCCCATCCATGATGTCTACCCCATCCATGAGTGTCCACCCCATCCATGATGTCTACCCCATCCATGATGTCTACCTCTATCCATGAATGTCCACCTCATCCATGAGTGTCCACCCCATCCACGATGTCTACTCCATCCATGATGTCTATCCCATCCATGATGTCTACCCCATCCATGCGTGTCCACCCCATCCATAAGTGTCCACCCATATCCATGAGTGTCCACCCCATCCACGAGTGTCCGCCCCATCCATGATCTTTACCCCTACCCATGAGTGTCCACCCCATCCATCAGTGTCCACCCTATCCATTATGTCTACCCCGTCCATAAATGTCTACCCCTATCCACGGGTGTCCACCCCATCCATAAGTGTCCACCCTATCCATGAGTGTCCACCCCATCCATGATGTCTATCCCATCCATGATGTTTACCCCATCCATGATGTCTATCCCATCCATGATGTCTACCCCATCCATGAGTGTCCACCCCATCTATGATGTCTACCCTTATCCATGAGTGTCCACCCCATCCGTGATGTCTACCCCATCCATGATGTGTACCCCATCCATAAGTGTCCACCCCTATGCACGATTTCTACCTTATCCATGAGTGTCCACTTATATCCATGAGTGTCCACCCCATCTGTGAGTGTCTACCCCATCTGTGAGTGTCTACTTCTATCCGTGAGGGTCCACTCCTATCCGTGAGTGTCCACTCCTATTCACTAATGTCCACCCAATCCATAAGTATCCACCCCATCCATGAGTGCCCACCCCTTCCATGATGTCTACCCCATCCATGAGTGTCCACCCCATCAGTGAGTGTCCACCCCATCCGTGAGTGTCTACCCCATCCGTGAGTGTCTACCCCATCTGTGAGTATGCACCCCATCTGTGTCTACTTCTATCCGTGATGGTCCACTCCTATCTGTGAGTGTCCACTCCTATTCATGAATGTCCACCCCATTAATGAGTGTCCACCCCTATCCACAAGTATTTACCCCTATCCATGAGATGTCTTCTGGTATTTTCTATTTTATATTATTCTATTTCATTTTTCATGTAAGTGCTGGTCAAGACCTAATAAACTGATTTAAAAACCCACCAATGGTTTGCAACCCACAGTTTTAAAAGCAGTGCTGTAGAGGACACAAAAGGAAGATGCTGGATCTCTTTGTGTCAGAGGGAGGCCAGTAAGATGCCCACTAGTGAATGGGTCCAAGCCTGTGTGCTCATCACAGATCTCCCCACCGATGTGAGAAATAGTTCTGACACCAAGAGAAGAGAAAAGGATGAGCAGAAAGGTGGGTCTCAAGGTTGGATAGCCACGTGGCTGATGTCTGGATGTGGGCTCTGTGAGAATGGGGCGGAGGCTCAGCCTCCCTGCCTGCCCCAGGCAACCTTAAGGGCAGGCATCATTCATACTTCCCAGGGAGAAAACTGAAGCTGAGATCAAGCACTTGACCTGCTGGAGACAAACACCCCCTAAATATGGTCCCCTGTCTGGCACTAGTCCTGAGTAGTGCTCTGACCCAGGACAGGGAGATGGGCTGGGCAGCTTTACCAGGCAGGTAACAGTGTGACCAAGGTGGTACACTGGTCTTGTGAGGCTGGAGGGGGCAGTGGGACGTCCAGTTTGGCCAGGGTCCTTCTATTCAGTGCCTGCCTCACCAGAGGTGTTCGACAAATCCCCGTGGATGGACAGGTGGGTGGACGGGTGGGTGGATGGATGAGTAGGTAGGTGGATGGGTTGATGGAGGGATAGATGGGCAGATGGAGGGATGGAGGGATGGATGGGGAGACAAAAAGGTGGATGGAGTAATATATGGGTAGATGGAGGCATAGATGGGTGGATGGATGGGTGGATGAAGGGGTGGATGGAGAGATGAATGGATAGATGGAGGAATGGATAGGTGGATGAGGGATAGATGGGTAAATGGATGGGTGGATGGAGGGATAGATGGGTGGATGGTTGGGTGGATGGAAGGATGGATGTGTGAATGGAGGGATAGATGGGTGGAAGAATGATGGGATAGAGGGATGGAGGGATGGATGGGTGGGTGGGTAGATGGATGGATGGATGGATGGATGCAGGGATAGATGTGTGGTGGATGAGTGGGTGGAATGATAGGTGGATGAGTGAATGGATGGGTGGGCAGAGGTTCTCCAGGGCTTGGTGAGAAGTGAGGACACAGTCCTCGGTGGGCCCCTTGCTTCAGGACTTGGGGAAGGCATTAGGAGCCCTCTCCTCCCCAGCCCCTTTCTCCACCCCCTACCAGCCTGCATCCCCACTGTCCCAAGTGGCTGCATCTTTCTCTCTGCAGCCTTTGAAGCTGAGGTAGGGAGCCCTGCAGGCCTGGTGGGGCTCCCACTTCAAAGAGCCTGGCATGCTGGGATTTCCCATCCATGTGAGCCCAGAGGCACTGGAGTGCTGATGGGGAAACTCCAGACCAGGATGGGGGCAGCAGCCCTGAAAAGAGGGGGTTCCCAGGCAACACAGGGCTCCCTGGATTGCCATGGGTCCCCTCAAAGGTGAGAGATTTTCCTGGGGGTTCAGGGGCAGAGTGGCCCCAAAAAGACTCCCAAAGAGATGTAATCCTAGGGAAGGGGTGAAAGGACTTGGTGAGACCCTCTCCTTCCTTGCTTGCTTTATTCATTCACTCACTCATTCATTCATTCATCTATCCGTTCATACATTCAGACCTTTCCCAAGGCCTCTACCCTGGTCTCTGGACCTCTCTAGCTCTCAGCCTCAAGGACATTGGGCAAATGCCATAGTACCTCCTGAACATCCTCGGTAAGTTGGGTTTCTGTGTTTGTTTCTCAAGGACTGACACCGTGCCAGGTGTGGGCTGTGGTGCAATTCCTTGTCCAGTATCACTTGGGCCCATGGTTCTCGGTTACGTGCTAGGGCGCCCTCCAACGTGACCCCTGCAAACCTTCAGAAGCCAGGGGCCTGCGGCTGTCACACACGAGGTGTTCATCCACCTGCTCTCCCGTGTGATGCTGCAGAGAGTCCCCTCTCCCTCTCCAGTGGCATTTGGGGAGCCCAGGTTCACGGCAGACAGGTTTGACGGTGAGCCCTGGGTGGGTGAGGGGAGGGCTCCAGGGAGCACCCGTGCAGATCTTGTCAGCAGCACAATTCTGACGCCAAGCAGAGTGAAGGATGTTGTTGCCTTTAAGGAGTTTTTTCCTCCCCTCTGCAAGCCGTGGATTCGGCATGGGGCCAGGCTGGCGGCACTGGAGTTGGAGGCTTGGTTTCTCACCCTGGCTTTCTCCCATCCTCCGGTGGGATTCAGGCACTGCTTTTCCCTGAGCCACTTTCTTTTGTCGCACCTCACAGGCTGCTTCCAGGTACCCCCTCCACACTCCCACTGTCTGTTGGGGAGAGGGGCCTCCAGTCCCCTCAGTGCCCCTGCCTGAGTCAGTTCACGCTGTGTCCAGGCCATGTGATTTCTTTTTCTTATTAAAACAAAATTTTGGAGGCTCCTGTTCAAAGCACTTTCTCTACAACGCAACGTTCTCTTCTTCGACAGGTGAAGGAGCTGGAAATGCCTCTGCCTCTGTGGGAGGCACAGCTGGCACACACTTTTTTATGGAAAGGGGGGTGCCAAGTGGCCTTCAGCCAGGCCTGGCCTGCAAGTATGGAAGGGTGTAAAGGGAAGGGTGTGAGGGATCGGTCATCAGGAGAACCCCGGGGAGAAACCCGTTGTTTATTTATTTATTTATTTATTTATTTATTTATTTATTTTTGAGACAGAGTTCTGCTGTTGTTGCCTAGGCTGGAGTGCAATGGCATGATCTCAGCTCACTGCAACCTCTGCCTCCCAGGTTCAAGCGATTCTCCTGCCTCAGCCTCCCAAGTAGTTGGGATTACAGGCGTGCACCACCATGCCCAATAATTTTATATTTTCAGTAGAAAATATCACCATGTTGGTCAGGCTGGTCTCGAACTCCTGACCTCAAGTGCTCCACCAGCCTTGGCCTCCCAAAGTGCTGGGATTACAGGCGTGAGCCTCC
The DNA here is from genome assembly GCF_009764315.1 of Trachypithecus francoisi. Taxonomy (NCBI): domain Eukaryota; kingdom Metazoa; phylum Chordata; class Mammalia; order Primates; family Cercopithecidae; genus Trachypithecus; species Trachypithecus francoisi. The sequence continues at coordinate 3,283,658 of NW_022681469.1, forward strand.
ATGCCCGGCCAAGAAACCCATTTTAAATGCATATCAAGGGAGGAGGAGACAGAGGGAAACAGGAACGTCTGGAGGTGAAAGACCCAAAACTGAGTGGGGTATTCGGCTGCCCAGTTCCAGGTCTACACGACAGCAGCCTCCTGCTGAATGCTCCCTCACCCACTGCAGTCTCTCAACCCCTCTGCACCCCATAGGACTTAGTATCTGAAGTCCCAATCATAGCAAAAAGCCTGCAGGGGCATCCTGGGCCCATCAGCCCCTAGAACATTTTGTGAGGCAGACCCCAAGCGCACACTGTCGCTTGACGGCTATAGCTACAAGCCCGGTGCTCTCATCCCTGTTTTACTGACAAGGAGACTGAGGCCAGCCAGAGAGCAGCAGAACTGGGAGCCCCACTCAGCCTCGCCCCTGAGCCAGCACACCGACAGGGTGTCCTCACCCACACCAAGGACGGAGAATGGGGTGCCCCGAAAAACCAAGGGGACTCAGCCCCAGCCACTGTGGAGCCAGCTTGTAGGAAATGTTCACTATTTTTGTACATTTTGCCCTAAATGTTTGAGTATGTCAGAAGAGTTAAGTGATTGTAATTTCCTGATACAATGAAATGTTATGTAGCCACAGGGAGCTATGTGCACTTAACAAGTTGGCAGAGAATTTTTTTTTTTTTTTTTTTTTTTTTTGAGACAGAGTCTCGCTCTGTTGCCAGGCTGGAGTGCAGTGGTGTGATCTCGGCTCACAGCAACCTCCGCCTCCCAGGTTCAAGTGATTCTCCTCCCTCAACCTCTCGAGTAGCTGGGATTACAGGCATGCGCCACCATGCCCAGCTAATTTTTTTGTATTTTTAGTAGAGACGGGGTTTCACCATGTTGACCAAGCTGGTCTTGAACTCCTGACCTTGTGATCCACCCGCCTTGGCCTCCCAAAGTGCTGGGATTATAGGCGTGAGCCACTGCACCCAGGGAGAGAATTTTTAAAATATAAAATCCCAGTGTTGGGAAGGAGAGGAGAAACAAGGACCCCCAGAAAGTGCAACCGGAAGTATAAATTGTTATACAATGAACATGTGTTGCTTTAAAATCAGGAAGCAATTATTTCTTTTTTGTATGTGGTGGAACATGCAGTACGTAACATCAAACTGACCGTGTCCTCCGTTTTTGAATGTCCATCACAGTGGCACTAAGTACATCACACTGTCGTGCTGTCCTCACCACTATCCCTCTCCAGAAATTTTCTGTCACCCCAAAATGAAACTCTGCACCCACTAAGTGAGAACTCCCCTTTCCCCTCCTGCCATCCCTGGTACCTACCATTCTTCCACCTGTCTCTCTGCATTTGACTACTCTAGGGGCCTCTTACACATGAACTCCCACAGCATTTGCCCTTTGTGACTGGTTTATTGCATTTAGAGTAATGTCCTCAAGGTTCATCCATGTTGTAGCCTGGGTCATAATCCTCTTCCTTTTTAAGGGTGAATAATATTCTGTGTGTGTGTGTGTGTGTGTGTGTGTGTGTGTCCACTCCTCAATGGGTGGACACATAGATTGTTTCCGCTTTTGGCTATTGTGAACAATGCTGCTATGCACACGGGTGTGTTAGAGACCCTGCTTTCACTTCTTCTGGGTTTATATCCCCAACTGGAGTTACTGTATCAGATGGTGATTCTGTGTTTACTGTTTGAGGAACCGCCATACTGTTTCCCACTGAGCTGTATCCTTTTATATCCTCACCAGCAATGCATGAAGTTTCCAGTCTCTCCTCAAACCTTATCAACACTTGTTATTCTCCGGTGTTTCGATCACAGCCGTCTTCATAGATGTGAGTGGCAGCCCACTGTGGTTTTGAGTTGCGTTTCTCCAATGACTGGTGATATTGACATCTTGAGTTTATTGGCCATTTATATTTTTTGTTGGTGTTGAGAAATGCCTATTCAAGCTCTTTGTCCATTTTTAATCCAGTTCTTTGTTTGTTTTTGTTGCTGTTGTTGAGTCCCAGAGTTCTTTATATATCTTGGATATTTGCCCCTCATCAGATATATATTTGCAAATACTTTCTGCCATCCTGTGGGTTCAAACTTATCTATTTTTTCTTGTGTTGCCTGCATTTTTGGTGTGATATCCAAGAAATTATTGCCAAGCCCAGTGTCATAAAGCTTTTTCCCTGTTTTCCTGTAACAGTTTTATACTTTCAGCTCTTACGTTTCAGTCTTCACTCCACAAGAGTTTTCTTGTTAAACCCCCTTCCTTCATTTCTGTCTGTACTTGGCTTTTCTCTGTCACCAATACTTAGAAGAATGAGTGGGCTAACTCCCCAGTATCTCTGAGCTTCCAAATGAAGAAGCAAGGTGTGGCTGCATTTGGTCTTGCCAGAGCTATGGACCATCAGACACAGCTGGGGTCCTGTCCCTCTGCCCTCACCCACAGCCCCAGGGCCACATGCTGTCTCCACGCCTGGGAGTCCACCCACATTTCCCAACAGCTGGACAGGGTCCTATTTTCTGCCTCCTCCGCCCCACACTTCAGCCTTGGTGCTTCTCCTCAGAGGTCAGTTCTAGGCATTTCACACTGAAGAGGGAGTAAAACAATGCTGGTCAGAAAGGCAAATTCTTCCTAACTCTTCACTTCTGGTTAACATGATAACACAGAGCCCATCAGAAGCCTGGTGACCTGGAGCGCTAATGGACGTGAGTGTGGGCAGTGTGGCAGGCAAGGAGGGGGTGTCCTTGAGGACAGAGCAGCCCAGGTGCAGGCAGAGGAGAGAAGCAAGAAGAACTTGAGCACGAAGGCTCTCGCTGGGTGCCTGGCAGAGGGCACTGGACATGTTGGTGGCCACCCAAAGCCACACGCCTCCCACTGGACCTGTAGCTGCAGAAGTGGCTGCTACCCCGGGTTTTCCGGACTCCCCGCCCTGTGGGGCGTGTGCCAGCAGCTGTGACACGGTTTGGATCTATGTGCCCGCCCCAATCTCATGTGGAGTTGTGACCCCAGTGTTGGAGGCGGGGCCTGGTGGGAGTGACTGGATCCCAGGTCGGTTTCTCTAGAGTGGTTTAGTGCCATCCCTTGGGTGCTGATCTCCCAGCCGTGAGTGAGCTCTCCTGAGATCTGGCTGTTTAAAGTGTATGGCACCTCCCGTGTCTCTCCTGCTCCTGCTCCTGCCATGTAAGGCGCCTGCTCCCACTTTGCCTTCTGCCAAGATCAGAAGTTCCTTGAGGCCTCTCCAGAGGCAGAAGCCATGTTGCTTCCTTTACAGCCTGGGGACCGTGTGCCAATCAAACTTCTTTTCCTTATAAGTTACCCAATCTGAGGTATTTATTTATGGCCATGCTAGAAGGGACTAACAAAGGGAATGAGCACAGTGGTGTGCAGTGCTCCCAGCTGCATGGCTCAGAAGGGGCTGTCCCCTGCTCTACACCACCATACAGCCATAGGAAGGAAGGGGATGGGATCTCTGAATGCCACAGGCGGCTCAGCTTCCCACTGCAGGGACACCTGCATCGTGCACTGACACAAGCGATAGGTAAGTTCCCATGGTGTCAAGCCACTGGGATTTGGAGGTTTGTGTTCTTTCCAACAGCTGCTAGCATTATTCTAATCCATAGCACAGGCCAGCAGTCGCCATGGTGCTGGTCAGCAGATTGTCTGCAAGGGCTGGGGAGACAGACTCCTCCTCTAAACTCCAATCATGAAGACTTCAACTTTCAGGCATCACCATGAACACAAAAGCAAAATGACACATCCAACCTCAGCTGGCTGGAAAGATGGCTGAAACTAATAACTAGTGAAATGTATTAGGCTGGAAATGAGAGTGAGGAGAAATAAATCAGGCGCTAATTACAGGCTGTTCTAGGGAGTGGAGGAGCAGAGGTTTCCTGGGCAGCAGAGCCCTGCCCGGCCAGGCACCTTTGCATGGACTCTTCAATCATACCTCCGGGTCTCACAGTGCTATTATCTTAATTATGGACCGAGGACTTGGAGTTTCCTTGAAATATAAATGAGCGTGTCCCATCTAATTATTAAATGCAAGAATAGTTCAACCATTTTCTCAAAACTGTTAATACTCAGAGGAAGAAAGTGCTGCCATTTCTTATTAATTCTGACTTCATTGCTTAAATTGAAGCCAAGTACCTGGGCAAGGAGAGAGGGTTGTTAATTCCAAATTGTCTTTGAAAGTCACCGAGACCACTTCCAAACGTCCCAGATAGAGGCTGAACGAGAATAAAATGACCCTGACTTTCAAATGTAGACTTTTATATTTAATTATCAATCCTATTGATATGAATAATAAAGAATATGAAGAATAACAGACAGCATTTGTTAAGTATTTACTATGTGGAAAGCTCCATGCCAAGGGTCTTACACCTATTATTTAATCCTCAGCAACACCAAAAGATGGATTTTATCATCTGCATTTTGTGCATGAAAAACCTGAGACCCAGAGGGGTTGAAGACCTTGTTCAAATTGCACAGCAGAAGCAAGATTTACACAGAAGTCTGTCTGATTCCAACGTCTATGTTGTCAGCCCAGACCCCCGGATATCCTTAACACTTGTGGTTCTATGGCCCACAAATAGCTCTTCCTTGAAACGCAGAGAAATGCTGCATTGAACATAATCTAAGCAGGACTCTTTCTGCAAGATTTTTCAGAGCTTTACCATGCAAATATGCATTGTGAGTCTGTGAACAGGGCTGTGCTGCCTGTCACAGATGCACTGGACTAGAAACCTGCAGTGTGTTTTTTTTTCTTTCTTTTTTTGAGACAGAGTCTTACTCTGTGGCCAGGCTGGAGTGCAGTGGCATGATCTCGGCTCACTACAACCTCCGTGCCACCACATTCAGCAAATTTTTTTTTTTTTTGTATTTTTAGTAGAGACGGTATTTCACCATGTTGGCCAGGATGGTCTCGAACTCCTGACCTCATGATCCGCCTGCCTTGGCCTGCCAAAGTGCTGGGATTACAGGCATGAACCAGCGTGCCTGGCCTAAACCTACAGCGTTTTCATTGCACAGTCTGCATGCTGCCCACCACCAAGGATGCAGGGGAGCGCAGGGTAGGAGAGGGCATGCAGTCTTCACAGGGACCTGCCTGCCGTGGTTCTTGGAACCCCAAAACTCAGGAGAAGCCAGAGCGCAGTATGTGTCCCTCTGGCTGGACCCGACTTGGCACCTCTTGGCTGAGTTCCCTGCCCAGGGAGTGGGATAGGGGTGCCGATTCTGAGCCTCCATGCTGCCTCTCACAAGGGATGTGACCCAAGCATTAATGAGCCCTCTTTACCCCGGCTTCTGCGTATGTAAAACATGAGTGATGCCCTGGGTCGCATGCAGGTGGGTGTAAGGATGGATGGAGTTGATCGATGCCGGCGCCTGGGTCACCCCTCCTGCCATTCCGGGATCTACCATGACTCTCGGGGCACCTGTTTCTGCTGCCCCCACTTTCCTGTGGGACACCTTCCTTGTGTGTTTATTTCCTCCACTTTCAGCCCAGAGACACGGACTTTGGCAGTGCCTTGAGCCAGGGAGCAGGAGGCTGGGTTCCAATTGCTGCTGGACACCTGATGGCCTTGTGACTGCAACAAGACCTTCTGAGTGCCCCTCATAGGACCCCCAAAGTGCAGGAGGTGAGAGCCCACGCTGTCCGATGTTCCCTGGCCACCGGCATTCTATTTCCTGAGAAGGGTTTTGAGGCTCTTCGAAGCCGACTTCCGTAATGAGAAGAACTGGAGGCGTCGCATGGCTGAGGCCCTCATCCATACACACAAGTGATCTGCCTCAACAGCAAGAGCACGGCTGCCCTCAGGATGCACACGGGCCCCGGCGGGTGTGAAGTTCGCTGCTTCATAGCCACCCAGACCCCCTCCCTCCTCCTTACTGGGGACCTCCTCTGGCTGGAGCAGTCGTTTGAGAAGGCAAGTTCCTGTCTGTGGCTGGGAAGTTTGGAATGTGACTCATCTTCACTCACTTCCAGGTGGGTTGAATGAAGGGCTGAGAAACACTGGAGTTCACAGGACAAAATCTCACTCTGGGTAACGGGTGCAGCGGTCGTTACTTGCCCTCGATGTTTACCTGCAGCAAGCAGGTTTCACTCAAGGATCTGGGCTCTCTGAATGATCTGATAAACCGACTCTAGAATTGTGGTAGGGACAGTGCCAAACATCAGGGTGTAAATCATGAGTTCAATGTCGTTCCTACAGGTTAGGTTGTTTTAACTGTTTCCACACTCCCACCTTCCAGCAGAAAAGTAAAAACATCCACATGTCTGCAATTCACAGAAAGAAGGCTTTGGGCAAAATGTCATTGTTCAGCTAATACCTACAGAACCCCGTCTGTGTAAAGCCCTTGGATAAGGCTTTCCCTGGGGAGATTAATTCTGCTCAAATAATTACAGTGAAACCTGTGGCCATCCCTGAGGCCACCTGACACCTCCGCCTCTGCTTGTGCCCTCCTTGTGTTCAAAGTTCCCAACGTATGAGCCAAGAAGAGGCCACACCTGCCTCTCAGACTGTCTTAGGAATCCTCCTCTGGCTCATCCTACCCAGCGCTCATTGTCCTCAGGCAAAAAGCGCAATAAAGGCCAAGCGCTCACTGTCCTCAGGCAAAAAGCGCAATAAAGGCCAAGCGCGGTGGTTCACGCCTGTAATCGCAGCACTTGGGGAGGCCGAAGCAGGTGGATCTCAAGGTCAGGAGATCAAGACCATCCTGGCCAACATGGTGAAACCCCGTCTCTATTAAAAATACAAAAAATTAGCTGGACGTGGTGGCGGGTACCTGTAATCCCAGCTACTCAGGAAACTGAGACAGGGGACTCGCTTGAACCCAGGAGTCAGAGGTAGCAGTGAGCCGAGATCGTGCCACAGCACTCCAGCCTGGGGACAGACCAAGAATCTATCAGAAAAAAAAAAAAAAAAATAGGCACAATAAAAACGTGCCTTCACTGGGCTGAGTTTTAGAAGGTAAAGAACGTCCCGTCCAGAAGTGATGCTACAAACTAGTGACTACCCAAAATCTGGCCGGTCCCAAGGCTCCCCTGCCCTGGCCCCTGCCTTCCCTGGTCCCAGCACTGCTGAGACCCTCAGTCTGCAGACACCTATCAGTGCCTATTACCCCAGGTCAAGTCCCTGTGAGCTCAAGAAGCGGCTGGTTATTTCAGCCAATGATCCAGTGGGAAAAAATGAAAAAATATATACATATAAATATGAAAACACCTCTACCGAATCCGTCTTTAGGCGATGACTTTGATTTTTGAAAATGCAAATGCCTTGCATTGTGAAAGTTCGTCTTTCCTCCTAAAGGAAAGCAGCCTGGTGGATCCGGCTTGGTCTCCGCAGGAGCTGGGTCCGCACCCTGCCTGTGCGCCTGGAGCCGGGCGCGTGCTCAGTTGCCCTGAGCCCGCTGTTTCCCCAGCTTCCCCCGTGGGCTTGTCCAGATTCTCACCAGGAGCAAGCAGCCCTGTCCCCGGGTTCCTTCCCCCAGGCTTATGTGGAAAGCGGATGCCCGGAGGAGTCAGTGGAGGACGCAGCGACGTTGAGACCCACCAGACGGACCTCCTGCAGGAGGAGCATGCCCTGTGTCTGGGGGAGCCAGGGGCTGCCGTGGCCGGGGTTCCTGTCTGGAGGCGACAACGCGACGGGGAGAAGAGACAGGGAGGCCGACCCTGAGCCGTGCCTCCTGAGGAGCGCTCCTGCTCGCTGTGCTGAGAAAATCTTTGAGGCCTAACTTCCTACCCCGGCGAGGTGGAGGGATCCCATCGCGAGGCACACCGCTGAAGCCAGGCCACAGATAATTGCACCTGAAAGATGTGCGGGGCTTCGACTCCCGGCATCAATGTTCCATTTGGCCGCCTGGGCGCATCCATTATTCATGGTAATGACAACCATAACTTCGACGGAGCTTTTCATCTTCAAACCACTTTACAAATACGGTCTGTTTAATTCGAACTGCAGCTTCCCTCTCTCTGTCCGTGCAAGCGCATGCGTCCCGGCGCCAGGAGCACAGGCAGGGTGCAGACCCAGCTCCTGCGGAGACCGAGCCGGATCCACCAGGCTGCTTTCCTTTAGGAGCAAAGAGGAAACTTTCACAATGCAAAGCATTTGTATATTCAAAATTCAAAGTCATCGCCTAAAGATGGATTCAGGAGAAGTGTTTTCTGGTATTTTTTTTTTCTCATTTTTTCCCAGCAAGGAGCATGGTTTATTTATGTATTTAAAAAGAAAAATCCACAGTTTCCAAAACAACAACATCACCATTGTGAAAAGTACCTGCTGAACATGGAAACTATGTACATGACCCTGCATTGAAAAATGCATCTTTTTAAAGCAGCATCCTATCTGGGAATCCATTTAATTCACCTTGCTCATTCCAGTCCCACTACCCTGCCTTGACTAAACAGGTCTGTGAACAGTCATGCCCACCCATGGACTTCCGTTCTGCCAAATCCCGGAGACAGTGGGTGCTGGGTCAGCCCCTGGGTGCTGGGGAGAATGAGCGCCTCAGGAAGGTGCTGGGCTGGGGAGGGCGGGGAGCAGGTGGTGCCAGGCGAGAGTGAGGGAGGGCAGCGGGGAGAAGGGACGGATGGAGGGTCCCTTTGCCTCCCAGGAAGGGAGGAGCTGGGCTGGGCTGGGCTGGGGGCGCCACCCCTCCTTCCCTGCACCCATCCAGGGATCCGGAGTCTGCTCAGCCCAGCATCTCACGCCGCCCACACCGTGCAGAGCGCAGGGCAGCTGCAGATGCCTTCCGCAGAGCGCCTGGCTTCCTGTACTTAGCGTGAGGAATGTTCTTTTTGGTGATAGCATCTCGACATAAGGTGTTTTTGGAAAACGACAACACACTCGTTTCCCTTTCATTAGGTCTCAGTCAGGATAGCCCAGGGACTTCATGCACACGGCGGGGGACCTTGGATCATCCGCTGTAGGATCCATACCGGTGAGCACCCCAAGAAGTCAGCGTGCCGCCTGAGGCGAGGCTCCCTAGGGACGCCCCCAGGCACCGCCAGGTACCACCCCCACCCGGTGATTGGACGGCAGGGGCTCTGTCGGCTGTCACTCAGCCAGGTCCTAGGGAGCCCCGATGCTCAGGCTCCAGGTATGGCGGCTGCCCTGGGCCCTCTGCTATCACTCTGGTTACCTCTCACCCGCTGCGACATTAATCCTTACCCCGCAAGAAAGAGAAACGCTTCCCCAAAATAAAACAGTTCCCCTCAGATTCAGGTGGTCATCACCAAACTGCCGGTGCCCTCTGCCCCCGAGGCCCAGGACACCCGGCTGCAGGCCACCCCCTCACCCCGCCCCAGTCTGGTCTGGTACAGGTGTGTCCCCAGGCCAGTGACCTCTTACCTGCCCAGCCCACATCAGTGGCCTGGCCTTGCTTCTTCCTGCTTCTTTCCATGTTCCTGGACCAAAGCACTGAGGACTGGTCTAGATGTGGGCTCTACTCCCAGAGGAGGTGGGGCAGCCTTGGGGAGGTACCCACTTCCCAGGGCCTGGGCATGTCTCTTTGGGAGGAAAAGAGTAGCAGGCAGCACCTCTGATCACTCTGTCCCCACTGCTATGTGGTCCTACCCCTAACACAAGCTGATCCCTGGGTGTGAACACCCGGACCCTCTGCCCCACAGGTGCACAAGGTCCAGGTGTGCACAAGGCTGGGCTCCTGTTGGGGGTCCAGGGAGGGTCCCTCCTCCTCTCCCAGCACTGGTGTTGCCGGTGGCCTCGGCACCTGGACTGGTAGGTGCCTCCCTCCAGCTTCCACCTCCACCCTCCATGACCTTATCTCTGTGTCCCCACCGTCTCCCCCTGTGCACGCTTGTCTCCAAGGGAGTCCTTTCTTATGAGGGTGGTCAGCATGTTAGATTAGGGCTCATCTTACTGCATTAAGATGTCACCCTAATGACACCTGTCACGACCTTATTTCCAAATAAGGTCACATTCACAGATACAGGGACACAGTAAACCCACAACAGGCATGGAACAGAGCTCCAATCTCTGCAAAGCAACAGAGCCTGGGGCCCCAGCACCAAGGGCAGAGGCAGAAAACCCAGCCAGGGGGCAGCCTCTGGGGACATGATGAGAGTTCAGTCCTCGGGGAACAAGCCAGGCATTGGGGCTGGGGGAAAGGCAGGCTGCGGAGGACCAGACAGGCACAGAAGCCCGCCCAGCACCTGGGCCAGCGGCGAGGCTGGCCGGCTGTGCAGGAAGCTAAACACTCCAGCTGCTTCCATCTCTCTGCCCAGGCTGGAAGGAAAGGCCAAGGCCCGGAGGAATCTGCCTGTGGGGCTAGCTGGGGTCTGCTGGAGAGAGCTGGGAGATGAAGGCTGCCAGGCTGCTACATAAAGGCTGGCCCTCAGCATTCACAGCCATCTCATGTACAGCAAGAACAAAAGCAACTCCCCTCTTAAGGAAAGGTAGACTCTGCCCCATGTGATGTCCAACTGTCCCATCGTTAGAAAAAGCAAGCTGTAATGAGAGTCAAGAAGGCAGGTGCTCACGGAGGCTGCACCTGCAGTTCTTAAACCCATATGGAATAGAGGAGGGGGAAAGTAAGTACCCATCATTTAAAGGGCTTGCTTTTGAGACTAAGAGTATTTTCCCCTACATTTCTCTTCTCTTCCAAGTGGATATTGATGAATATTGTTTTATGGTAAAACATGTTTTATTTCATTTTACTTTATTTTGCATTTTTTTCAGGTTCTCATTGTAGCCCAGGCTGGGGTGCAGGGGCATGATGTAAGTTCACTGCAGCCTTGACCTCCTGGGCTCAAGCAATCCTCTCACCTCAGCCTCTCAAGTAACTGGGATTATGAGAATGTACCAGCATGGATGGTTAATTTTTTATTTTTTTTGTAGAGAAGGGGTTTTGCTATGTTGGCCAGGCTGGTCTTGAACTCCTGAGCTCAAGCAATCTGCCCGCCTCAACCTCCCAAAGTGCTAGGATTACAGGCATGAGCCACCACAACTGGCCAACATGCTTTGTTTTAAAATCCACTAAATGAAATAATTAGAGAATAAACATTCCACTTCAAATAAGCAGAAACTCCTTTTGTTATGCTCTATTTGTTACAAATCTCTCTAAAATGGTGCCTGCATTTTCCTGCAGAAGGAACCTGAAGGCGTCCATGGTGGATGTGCCCCTCGCTGGGGTGAGTCCTGCTAATGCTGACCCTCAGTTACTGCTGGGCAGCACTATACCTAGGCCGCGGCAGAGGACGAGACTGGCTTGAGGGGCTCTGACCAAAGGGAACCCACTGGGAAGTGTTAAAATATGACATTTCTGAAGGGCTCCCTTGATGTTCTCTTAAAACAGGGCTATGAAGAAAACAATGACTGATTGTCCCAAGGGGTTTATTTATCTGAGTCAAAACTGTGCTTCCTCTGCCCCAGGAAGAGCCTGGCTGGAGGAGGAGGCCCTGGCCTCACTCCCTTCTTGTCACTGGGATGGGCAAACATGGGGCAAAGAAGCTTCATTTTCCTAGTGTTTAAACTCTACCACTACCCACGTATTGTTCATTTATGGCCATGAATCCTAGACTTAAGAAACTATTTAATTTGATCATGAATTTCTTCCAAGAAATGGCACCTTCCCACAGACAAATGTGTATCTCTGCCAATGGAGGGGCAGGGTGGTGTTTGCGGGGGAGGTGGGCTCCTTCTTGCAGAAATGCCTCGCCCCACTCCTTCTGCCAAATGTTTCCCAGGTATTCCTCTCTAAGGGTGTAAATGGAAGACATTTCTTGCTTTTTAAAGCCTGTACTATATTCATTGCTCAAACATTATAGGGAAAATCCATTTTCTTATAAAGCTAAGGCAAATTCTTAGAGTCAGATCTGCTTAACAGAAAATTAAGATGTTCCCTGTGTTACAAGTGAGGAAAATCAAACTTGGAGAAGTGAAAGGAAGTGTCTAGGTTACACTGAGTTGCAAACCCTCATGTAAAACAAATTCTCTGTGGTGCCCATCGGAAGTTAAGGATCATTATTTCACTGGGCAAGGAGATGACAGTGGTGATGACGACAGTCAGAACTGAGTCTTTGTACATAAGGCTGAGAGGAGTTTGTTCAAATGAAAAATGAACTGATTTATTTAAAAGCAATTTAATTGCCAACTGAAAAATTTAGTTTTCTCTCAGGAGGCACACTGGGGGTTGGGTAGGGTGACTGAGAAGTTAAAGCCTGGATGAATCTGCTTTTACTCCTGGATATAAAATGAGTCACTCCTTTGATTTAATAAGGGAGTGGGGATTTTATAGGTAATGTGTACACAGAAGACAGCCCGAGTGAAGAATGTCATTTCCATTTTGGCAAGGAGAAAAAGACAGAGAACAAGGAGAAGAGGGAATTTAGAATGTGACAGTGGTTGGATGAAAGTCCTATGTTTAATTTCTGCAACTTAAAATGTTATTTACTTATGGTTTTATCTAGATAGCAGATTTATGGATTTTTTTTCTATCTACTTTTCTAATAATGAGCATGTATTAAGTGTATAATTTTTTAAATTAACCTTTAAAATATGCCATTTATTCAGTTAATAACATTGGAACTTGGAAGAGAAAATGTTCTCAGTAAATTAAACCATAAAATCTACAGATGAATCAAGATAGATATATGTAAGTTTCCCTAAAGAGACAGAAGGTGTCCTGTGGCTAGCAAGATCGGTGTGTGATGCAGGCGGGTGTACCGTGGAGGCACACATCAGTGTGTGATGCAGGCGAGTGCACCGTGGAGGCACGCATCAGTGTGTGATGCAGGGTGGTGTACTAGAGAGGCACACATCAGTGTGTGATGCAGGCGGGTGCACCGTGGAGGCACACATTAGTGTGTGATGTAGGGTGGTGTACTATAGAGGTATACATCAGTGTGTGATGCTGGTGGGTGCACCGTGGAGGCACACATCAGTGTGTGATGCTGGCCAGTGCATTGTGCAGGCATGCATCAGTGTGTAATGCAGCTGACTGCAACCTCTGCCTCCTGGGCTTAAGTGATCTTGTGCCTCAGCCTCCCGAGTAGCTGGGACTACAGGCGCAAGCCAGCATGCCCGGCTAATTTTTTATATTTTTGGTAGGAATGGAATTTCACTATGTTGGCCAGGCTGGTCTCAAACTCCTGGCCTCAGGTGTTCTTCCCACCTCAGCCTCCCAAAGTGTTAGGATTACCAGTGTGAGCCACTGCACCCAGCTGTACTATTTATATCTAAGTAGTTTTGCCTACTTCAAAGTCATGTTCTCGCCTGCGTTTTTTTTGTTTGTTTTTTTGTTTTTTCCTATAAGCTTAATATGGTTTGACCGTGTGTTCCCACCCAAATCTCATGTTGAATTGTAATCCCCAGTGTTGGGGGAGGGAACTAGTCGGAGGTGATTGGATCATGGGGGTGGATTTCCCCTTTCTGGTCTCATGATTGTGAGTGAGTTCTCCCAAGATCTGGTTGTTTGAAAGCGTGTAGCACTTCCCCTTTTGCTCTCTCTCTCCTGCTGACCATGAGAAGATGGGCTTGCTTCCCCTTCACCCTTTGCCATGATTGTAAGTTTCCTGAGGCCTCTGTACAGCCTGCAGAACTGTGAGTCAATTAAACCTCTTTCTTCATAAATTACCTGGTCTCTGGTAGTTCTTTATAGCCGGGTGAGAATGGACTAATACAAAGCTTGATGGCTTTACTTCTACTTGTAGATCCTTGCTCCATCTAGAATTACTTTTGGGTGTAGTGTAAGGTAAGAGTAGAGGTTTTTTTGTTGTTGTCATTTTCATATGGTTGTCCAGTTGCTCCCATACCATTTATTGAAAAGACCATCTTTTCTCATTTATTGTTTTGGCACCTTTGCCAAAAATCAGTTGATTATATATGTGTGGGTCTGCTTTGTGCCTCGATTCTGTCCTATTGGCCTATATATCTACTGTACACTAATCCCACACTGTTTTTATGACTTCAGTTTTATATTGTCTCAAAATCTGGTAATGTGAGTTTTTCAATTATTTTCGTGTTTTGCAAAATTGCTTTAACTATTTTAAGTCCTTTGCCTCTCCATGTAAATTGCGGAATTTGGAAACTTCTGCCAAAAAATAAGCATGGCTGAGTTTTCATTGAGATCTCACTGAATGTAAGATCAGTTTAGGAGGACTAGACCTCTTCATTATGTCAAGTCTTCAAGTCTGTGAATATAACTAATCTTTTAACCACTATTGGTTATGTTTAATTACTTTTAGCAATATTATATACTTTTGTATACAAATCTTGCAGGTATTTTGTTAAATTTATCCCTAAACACCTCACATTTTTTATTGTATTAGAAATTATGTTCTTAATTCAATTTCCCATTATCCATTGTGTATGTATCGTAATAGAAAGGGTTTTTGTATCTCAGCTGGTGTCCTGTGGCTTTGGTACACTCACCTATTGGTTTTTTGTAGGTTACAAGTATTTTCTATGTATACTAACCTGTCTTCTAGGAATAGAGGCAGATTTTCATCTTCCTTCCCAATCTGTGCTTTGCATTTCTTTTTCTTGTCTTATTACACTGGTTGTGAATTCTAGTACAACATTAAGGGGGAAATAGAATTGACAGCCTTACCTTAGAGAAAATAAATTCAGTTTTTCACCATTAATTACGTTATCTGTAGATTCTCCATAGATTCTCTTTATCAGATTAAGGAAGTGCTCTTAGATTTCTAGTTTTGCTGAAAGTTTTTATCAAGAATGGGCCTTGAAGTTTTTCACATTTTTTTCTGCATCTATTAAGATAATTACATGATCTCCTTTTGATTTCGATAACACAAGAGTTACATTTATTGGTTTTCACATATTAAACCAACATTGCATTCTTGGTATAAAGCCTGTAGAGTCATGTTTATTTTCCTTTTTATATTGCTGGTATCGTTTGCTCGTGTTTTGCTAAGGGATTTTGTTTCTACATTCATGAGAAATATTAGCCTTCAGATTTCTTTCTTGGTAATGCCTTTGCCTGTTCTTTTGGGGAAGGGGGGTTCTAATCAGTGTAATGTTGATCTCATAAAATAAGCTGGGGAGTGTGCCTTCTACCTCTGTTTTTAAAATAGTTTGTGCAAGGTTAGTATTCTTTATCTCTCAAGTGTTTGCTGTTGGGGCCTCATTCCTGCTTTTCAATAAAGACCTGAGAAAGTGAGGGAGTCATCCATGCTGTTGTTGGAGGAAGAGTGCTCCAGGCAGAGAAGGCAGTCAGTGTGGGAGCCCTGGGGAAGAGAGCTCCTGACATGTTCCAGGGAAGACAAGGGGCTCAGTGTGGCTGGAATAGAGAGGATGAGAGGGTGAATGTTGAGGGACAGGGAAAGAGATATTGCAGGGAGGGAAACCCTGGAGGGCCTTGTAGATCCTATTAGGGACTTGGGCTTTTGTTATGAGTGGGGTGGGAAGCCTTTGGAGGGTGGGAGGCATGATGTGACTTTGCGGATGATCCCTGTGCTGGTGACAGACTTCCAGAGGGCACAAAGCAGCAGGGAGCCCCGATGGGAGCTGCCCTCTGAATGTGGGTGAGAGACCCCGGGATCTGATCAGGCCAGTGGCAGTGGGAGGGGAGCGGATATTGAATGTGGCTCCATCGTCAAGGCAGATACAGCAAGATTTGCTGACAGACCAGATGTGGAGTGTAAGAGAAAAGGGAGAATCAAGGAATAGACCATGGCTTCAGCTTGGAACCCTGGAGTTTTCACCGGCAGAGACAGGGAAGACTGGAAGGAGCTCAGGTTTTGATTCGTTGGGTTTGAGGTGCCGGAATTCTCGGTGCAAAATCAGGAAGTGTGTGTGGTGGGAGCTGAGGGGTCTGGGCTGACAATGCGCCTCAGATGTGAGTCCAGGTGACTCAAAAGAGAGAAGGTGACCATGGCCAAGGCTGTGTGGAGGACAGGGCCGTGGCGGCGGGACTGAAGTGACGGCGAGGACTCAGCTAAACTGGAGGGACGGTGTTGACCATGGCTATGAGACCAATAACCACACTGTGGGGTATGTCCTCCCGAGGACAGGTCAGCCTTGTTTCTGCCCGTTGAGTGTCCGTGGGCCCAATGTTATGAAATCTTGTTCTCTCATCTTATCCAGAGGGAGCTGTGATGGTTAAATTTTGTGTCCCCTTTGCTGGCTGAGGGGTTCCCAGACACTGATTTAAACATTATTTCTGGGCGTGTTTCCAGCTGAGATTGGCGACTGAATCAGTGGACTCAGGAAAGCAGGTGGCCCTTCTTCATGTGGGTGAGCTTCATGCAGCCCCTCGAGGTTCGGTGCAAAATAGAACAAAATGGAGAATTAACCTCTCAGTGTGGCTGCGCGAGCTGGGACACCAACCTTCTCCCCTACTTGGGCTGAGACTGAGACCATCAGCTCTCCCAGTTCAAGGGCCTTCAGACTTGGACTGAACCACACCGCCAGGCTTCCTGAGTCTCCAGTGGGCAGAAGGCAGACTCCGTAACCGCATGAGCCAATCCCTCAGAATGAATCTCTTTATACAGGCATCCTATTGGTTCTGTCTCCCTGGGCTAATGCAGAGGTCTCATGCAAAGGTGGCAGAGTTTTCAGATGTGGCATGCCAGAGAGCAGGTCAGAAGATGAAAGAGCCCTGGCCGAGTGGAAGCTGGAAGGCTGGGAGAATTGCCGTCTACCCAGCTGGGGAGTCTCTGTGTTTTCATCATGTTGAATCGTGACTATTTCTAGGTAGGCTCTCTGAGGGCTGAATCCAGGAGTCATTAGATTGCCCCTAGGCAAATGTCTGCCTTTTACAGAAGAGCACGCAGAGCTCAGGACAAGAGCAGCTGGTCCAGCCACACTGCGTGCACAGGGACAGGCCTGTCTGTACCTGTGCTCACCGGGGCCCCTTCCAGAGGTCTCTGCAGCAGAAAACGTGTGCTCCCCGTACCGGCGCCCAGCGTCCCACCGGACCAGCACTGATCCCCATGGGAACTGGAGAGGAATTGTGCTGAATGAGGATATTTAAAGTGAATTGTGTGTGGACTCCCTACGCTCCCTGACTCCTTGTTTATTTCCACCTTTTCTGGCGGATGCTGGTAATAAAATTTCAGGAAAATCTTTAAACATGACGTGAGCCAAAGGTACAGGGATCTCGGTTCAGGAGCTCAGTGCCCAAGAAGCGTACAAGAAGCACGTTTTATTGGTTTTTTACAATGCCACATAGCTTTGATTTCAAGCTCCCCTTCTCCCAGGGCAGATGAAACTCTGCTTCCAATCATGAAGATCCCCTCCCTTACCCCCTGGCATATTGACGAGATTCGAGGGCAGGTCTCTGGGTCCTCAGAATCATCTCTCCATGCAGCATCTGCTGCAACATCCGTCTCTCATCCGACCTTGGCTCTGAGTCTGTGAAGGTCACTGCTAAATTGTCGATGACATCTCTGTCATTTCCAGCCCCTCGTGGCCACCAGGGACTCTCACTGGCCCTAGGTTCTCAGCAGCCTGGACTGGCATGTCTTTGCTAGCGTCCTGCCACCCACCCACCCAACCCCTGCCCTGGAATTCTATCCAGGAAAGGGACCCAGGACAGGGAGGCAGAGGGGCTGGTTCCTTCCTCTGGAGCCACAAGACACCAGCCCCTCCCTGTGTCCTCTTCCCTCCCTCAGCTCAAGAAAATGCTGAGGCAGAAAATGCCAAAAACCCTGAGGCAGAAAATGCCAAACAACCTGATGGGGCTTGAGCCAACAGCGAGAAGACAGACAGCAGTGCAGAGCAAGGGCGCAGTGCAGCATGCCACACCAGCTGAGAAAGACAGACAGACAGCAGCACAGAGCAAACACTCAGTTTGTGCCATACCAGCCAAGACAGACAGACAGACAGACAGTAGCACAGGGCAGGAGCTCAGTGTGTGCCACAGCAGCGAGACAGACAGACAGGAGCACAGAGCAGGAGCTCAGCGCATGACACACCAGCCGAGAGAGACGGACAGACAGCAGCACAGAGCCAGAACTCAGAGCGTGTCACACCAGCCAAGAAAGACACGTAGAGACCTAGCAGGCTGATCTCGGACTGTGAAAACCTCAGAAAGGACTTTGGGGACCACCTAACCACGGCCAGCAGAGCAGCGCCAGAAGCGCCCGCACCCCCTCCTGCAGCCTGGCAGACACTGCTAAGATATCACTGAGTTCTTTCCCATGGGGCTTGAACCTGGCCTCAGATGCCTTCTCAGTTGTCCTCTGCGTGGCATAGTCATCCCTGCCAACTAGTCCCCGAGACGGAAGGACTGGCTGCCCCTGAGCTGGCCCCACCAGGCTACACAGTGGCTGGCCCCAAGGGGCAGGTCTGTGGGTCTCTGCCCTACTCTTCTCACCAACACTGGGGGCTGTCCTCCGTCCCACGTGGGCAGAGGCCAAGAGCAGAGGAAGCTAGTGAGGAGGCGATGCAAGTAGGTCCTGGAAGAACTCCCCAGAGCTCCCATGGCAAAAGACATCAGGTCTGTGTCCAGTGGAAGAGCCACTGCAATGGCCCATCCAGACATGCCTTTGCCTGGTCCATGAGTCCCAGAGCTACACTGACCCACGGCAGGCCAGGAAAGCCCGAGAGCATCACGAGGGTCTGAGTGGCTCCTCTTGCTCTGAGACCACCTCCCTCCCACACCCCGACACACCCCACACATCCCTCCATACTGGCCCATCCAGGGCTTGTGCCCTGGTGACTGCAGGAACCCTGTGTGGCCAGCTCCTCTGCTGCCCCAGTCATGGGGTCTGGCCCCTGCCCCTTACCTCCACAAGCAGGAAGCGGCTGAGACTCCATCAGGCACTGGCCGTTAGCATCCCGTGGCAGGCATCTTCGACTGCAGATATGCACACATATACAGAGATGCCATATATACACACAAAATACGGCAGGCTGTCCGTTCCGGCAGAAACCCACACATATATAAATGGACATACACACACATTTGCGCGCACACCAACCCCATAGGGTGTCTTTGTCTAAAGTGTTAAGCATTCAGCACTACAAAAGGATATTGGCCATTTTCCTGAGGCCTCCACGCCCGTGACACATGGCCTCTACCACTGAGGGACAGAGAGGCATTTAGCAGGAACACACAAGCCTGTGTATTTGTGCAGGGTAAGACCACGGAGCCTGTGTATTTGTGCAGGGAAAGACCACGGAGCCTGTGTATTTGTGCAGGGAAAGACCACGGACACAGACTCGTCCACAGCGAGGATTTCTTTCTGACATAGAAAGGAAACAAGAATCTTAGACTCCACATTTTCACACTCACATGATTTGAGGAGGAAAAAGTATTCCCCAGGGATTGCAAATTCAGAAAACCACTTCCTCAAGGGAAAGTGAATAATGACTTTGATAGAAGGTGGACATCAATTTTAATTAGTTGGTTATTTGATCTCGTGTCGTCAGTGATAAAGGATCTCAAAGGGGAATTAACTGTGCTTAAGTCTGAGACTGCTTTAGAACCAAAACACTCTGAAAGGTAAGATTCCACCCAATTAACATAAAACTTTCAGCCAATTAAATATGCAATAAAATAAATGCCACGATGAAGTGCAGCCAATCAAGCTGAAAGCCACAGTATGAAGTGACGTAAGGAACTAGTAAGCTACAGGCGGCCTGTCCGCCCACTTGTAGAACATCATTGAGGGGAAAACCAATTTCTCCCAAAATCAACTCAGACAGGGGCATGATGCTCCCTGCAAGGTGGGGAGGAGAAAGTTTTCGAGAAGCAGGTGGCCATGTGGGCACTTCTAGTCATCCTGCTCGCCACTCAGTGTCATATATCCCCAGTTATCAATAAACAAATATGTACATGTTTGGTGAATTTGCGAGTTCATTAGTCAGTTATTACCAGGACGCAGGATCGCCTAGTTTCTCATTTTGGTTTGGCTGGTTATTCTCTGTGCTAAAAGTTATTCAAATATCTCACATGTGCCTGTAATTTACTACTGGAAATAAATGATCGAAATGTATGGATCGCTGAGGGGTTCCTTTTCCTTCTCCGAGAACATCCACCACACCACAGCTCCCTGTTCAAAAGATGAATGTGTCATTCAGAAAATCCCTCCATCCAGCAGGCGGGCGGGCTTTAAGTTAAGCACCGTTTTAAAGAAGAATGTAAAGCAGACTGTCAATTCCTAAGTAATGAAAGCAATTGGCAAATTTTAGTTCACAAATTACACCCTAATTGTCACTATCAGTGAAGAGCTTGTTAATGTGCTCTTTATCCTTTGAAGAATGTAAGGGGAAGAGAAGACTTGGCAAAAAGTAGAAAATCAAACAAGGAGGTCCAAATATTTTACATTCCCCAGTGTTACTATCTCCTGAACAGACAAAGCCCTGCAAATTGTTTCTGAACAATCGTGGAAAAGCACGGCTACAAGCAAGGACTCTAAAATGCTAACCACGCTGCCGTCACCAAACGGGAAACACATTTCTGCCACTTAGGTAAAATGTAAGGTCTTCACTAAAAATCCAGAAAGACCCTGTTATACATATTTAAGAGAAAAGAAAATACTGAGATTTATTTTTAAGTATTAGCTATCATGATTTTGACCTAATTATTTCAGTTTTCAGTGTGTCTGCATCATCCAGTGAGGCTGATAAAACACACTGCCTCTTACAGAAGGTCGGAAGCAGGCGCAGCAGCAGGCACACGGTTGATGCTTCCTAAGTCCAGCCTGTCTCTGCTGCTTCTCACTGAGGTCTGCTTTCTAATTCTCAGCTGAGTGTGCAACCCCTGGCTCCTGTGTGTTACACGGAATACCAGCCACAGGTCAGCCAGGGCCCCTCGGACAAGAGAAACCTCTTCACTCGGCCTCTATGAACAGAACCTCAGTGGCACACCACATGCCTGAGGAGACAACCTGCTGTGTGCCCTGGGGCACCAGAAGGCGACCAGGAGGGGGAAAACATGTGTTAAATGCTGTGCTCCAGGTGGCATGCTAGGGAATTCCCAGACACTATCTGTGAGAAACACATCATCTATCCAATGCCGTAAAAGATAAAGTGGAAATTTTAAGAACATTTAGACAGCTGGGAAGTGCTGGAGCCAGGATTAGAACCCACGATTGTACATCAGACTCCCACGTGTATCTCACTCCCTGGGCCCTTGTGCTGTGTCACAGTCCGTTCAGAAGCCAGCGGAAACGCTAACTGCAGCCCCGGTCAGCATCCTGCACCGGGATGGTGCCTGAGCAGGCGAGGCCGATTCCAGTTTGATATATATGTTTAAATTACATGTATGTTTGTTTATCTACATACTAGACTGTACCATTCTATCCTGTTCCGCTCTGTGTGCCTATCAGAGGTACACAGCACTAGCCCAATTCCCACCCTCTGTACTTCTCTAGGAACTGTGCCCCTGACTGACAGAAGGATGAACATTTGGCCCATTACCAATAAATGACCTACGTTTTCTCCTTGAGAATATCAAAGGACTAACAAGCTGGCATACAGAGCTGACAGAAAGATCTGCTTCCAGAAGTTTTCTTTCATGAAGGTGGACTTGCAATGGGATGTTGGACAAATCCCATCACTTCTCTGGAATCCAGTTCTCCCATCTGAAAAGTAGGAGCCGGGGCTCGAAAACCTCTCTGATCTTCTCCAAGTTTGAGAAGATATGATTCAAGGCCAAGCATTTTAATGGACTCAGTCGAAATATCCATTGATTCAAACCAAGCATTGGCAAACTCTAAAGCTGCCAGATCAAATAAAAGACATCCAGGGCAAGTGTGCCCAGTACCAAGCTTGGGGCACTCTAACAACGTACTCTCTGTTTATCTGAAATTCAGACTCGACCGGGAGCAACCTGACCTGGGCCAAATCCAGCTGGCAACCTGGTTTTTGTTTTGTTTTGTTTTTGAGATGGAGTCTTGCTCTGTCACCCAGGCTGGAGTGCAATGGTGTGATCTCGGCTCCCTGCAAGCTCCGTCTTCTGGTTGCAAGCGATTCTCCTGCCTCAGCCTCCTGAGTAGCTGGGATTACAGGCGCCCACCACCACGCCCAGGTAATTTTTGTATTTTTAGTAGAGATGGGGTTTCACCATGTTGGCCAGGCTGGTCTCTAACTCCTGACCTCGTGATCCACCCACTTGCCTCAGCCTCCCAAAGTGCTGGGATCACAGGCATGAGCCTCTTCGCCCAGGCTTCTGTCTTTGTAAATAAAGTTTTATTGGCAAACAGCCACACACATTTATTTACACATCATGTGTGGCCGCTTTCCCACTACAACAGCGGGGTTGAGGAACACAGACTGTCTGGCCCACAGAGCTTTAAATATTTACTATCTGGCCCTTCACACACACACCCACACCCACCCAGACACACACCCACACCCACCCACCCACCCCCCTGCCCACACACATACACAATGCGTTTTCTCATCCCTGGTTTAGGTGATGCATGTCACGCACAGGACTTGTCCAAACCCTGACTTGGTAGTCGGTAACACACAACTTGACTTGGTGGCAGGTTCCCTGTGGAACTTACTGATTAATATGTGTTTGCCTTCCCCACCACACGTAGGGGAGAAACTCCTTGACGTTGCTACCTAATGCAATATCAGCAGTCCTCAAAGTCTCTGACACTGCATATACAATAGACATTCAATATCCACTTGTGGATTTATTCATTGATAAGCACAGTTCCAGAGGCCTGGGATGTGCCTGAGAGTTGATGACTAGATGCTGCACAAGGGCCCCTGTGCTGGATCTTCAGTCACCACAGGAAGCATAAAAGATGACCAGCCAGGGAACGTGCTTTCATCCCCATTTCACCCCATCTCGAAGGAAGCTAAGATGGTGCCCTGTCGATCAGGAATACAGGGCAGGACACCGCATTCAAGACAATTTTCTTTCTTGTTAACAGAGTAAAATCCTCAGGGAAGATTTAGCACATCAGTTCCCAGCAAGCACTGTCCGATTGGCAACTTTGTTCAATTAAGCAAATATTTTTCATAGGCAAAAGCTAAAGCTTTTAATTTCCCAGACACAATGGAAATATAGGCTGGATTTCTTGAGGTCTAATGCCGAAGACAACATCTTAAGCCTGGAATCACATGAACTACTCTGTCCTGCCTTAAATCCCCTATTGAAATTTTTCCCAAGGGCTTTGAAAGGGGCCGCTTACTCATCTTGCAAAGAAACCCCGAAGATAGGCCTTATTCCTCCATTTCAAAGGAAGAATAGGAAGCTTTTTAAATCTCACAAAGGAGGCAAGAAGCAGCAATCTCCCCAGCTGACAAGGGCGGGCAGCTGGGGTGTGAGGAAAGAATTTGAGAAGACCCTTAAAAGGGTCTTGAGAAGACCCTTAAAAAGGGGGTGGGTGGAGACCAGGGAAGCTGCCGGCAGCCCCTGGCCAGACCAACATGGCAGCCTCCGGTGCTTCTGCAGGGCTCAAACATCTGAGCAAGCAGAGAGCGGCTTGTGGATGAGCACCAACCGCTTTCCAAAGGCTAGCACTTGTCTGACCGCTTCAAAAGCAGAATTTTGAATCCTTCTAGAAGTTCCCAGTCAAGATACGTCTAACAGCAGAGCCCTGGGCTCAGCCCAGAATACCACAGTTTTGCTCATTTTTTGCTGCCTGCACCCAAGCCCCTTGGGCACCTTCATTCCATTATCTTCCAGAATGGGGCCAGACAAGGTGTGGAATTCACACAGGGTTTTGAAAAGTCAAGGGTGCTCCAGGCGTATTTATTTTCTCCCCCAACCCCCCCCTTTCTTCTCCCTTTTGCAGTCCTGCCGTATTCCTGTTTCAGTGGCACTGCAGTTGAAGGAAACCCAGAGCTACAAAGTCATCCTCACACAGAGAATCATGAGCAATCAATCCTCTTCACAACTGCTTCGCGGCTTTACGGAAGAACAATCGACTCTTGTAATACTTTCAAAGCAACATTACTTTTCCTGCACTTTTCAAGAAAAAGACTGTTGTAGAGACGAATGTGCCTCCTATGACTTGGCTATTTCACACTCAGGTGAGGAGGTTTACTTGACCAACAGTGGCTTAAGCAGGAACTTTAAGCTAACGTGTTATATTTATTTTCTGAGAGTGGCCCACCAAACACACCATGAGGGCTCTGTTCTTTGTTCAGCATATGACCCAAGGCCTTTTGATGGCTCCAACAGGATACCTTGCATTCTTGTTATTTCCTGTTTTCTAAATAGAGTGGCAAAAAAATTGGAATGGGATTCAGAAAACCTGGGTTCAGGCCTTAGGTCTCCACCGTACAGCTCTTCGGCTTTGGGCATTCCACCTTCCTCCGGACCACCATATGCTTGTCTTGAACCACATCTAGGATGGGAGGTCTGAGGGACGAGGGCCATGGCTGATGAGGGAGGCTTCCCACAGTGGTGCTGTGCAGATCCCTGTCTGCGAAGTTCTCACGTATGCACCATGCAGACATGGCGTTCTGTGAGTCCACAGCCAAGACGACAGAGTGGAAGCTTCCCCTACCTATCCTCCCTCCAAAAAGCATCTGTTACCGGGGCCAGTGCTCCCCACCCGCACTGTGTGGACGCGGATCCTGTTGACATGCATGGTCTGATTCAGCAGGGCTGAAGTGGGACCTGAGATGCTGCACTTCTAGGAAGCTCCCAGGCGAGGCCGACGCTGCCAGTCCGTGGGCCGCACTTTGAGTAGTGAGGACTGAAGCCATGGAACAGTCAAGACTGCACTGCTGCAAGGGAACTTGGTCGTAGTCACTCGGGACAGATGGTCACCTTCCATATTTCCTGAGGCAGCTTGCTCCAATGGACAGGACATGAGGCCTGATCTCCACCAGCCATCCCTCAGAAGGGGGCCTTCCACTGTCATGGAATAGCAGGAAGAGAGGGGTGAACCTGCTGTTTTCACAATGGCCAAAGTCCCATGCCGTGCTCAGGGATGGAAGGTAACCTCGGGCAGCATCCAGGGTCCAGCTTACATCACCTGCAGGGCATATTTAGTGACCATGAGGTCGGAGGATGGGCTACACCAGCTTCACAGGCCTCAAAGCAAAGTTCAAGGAGTGAGTTTCACCGCAGTTCTCCATGTGGCCCCAGGTTCTCATCTCCTTGGGGCACCTTGAGCCCAAGGTGGGAAAACCCTGGGACTGGACTTGGGTGTTCCCGCCAGAGAACCCCTGCCCTGCCAGAGGCACTGGGAAATGAACCATGGTAATTTCATTATAAGGGTTTTATCCTGTGATTCAATTACATATTCCAAAAGATTTGCTATTTGTGAGATAAGAAATTCTATTTACCTTCTTATCTCCACCTCTCATTCCTGACAAAATACTGTGGGCTTTGGATTATCTTCAAGTCCTCTAGCAGGTGGCTGACTTGGGACTTGAATTTAAGTACTTCAGTCTAAGCCTTACTCTTTTCCTTTCTTTCCCTCCTTTGTTAGGCTACATACTATGTTATGTGATGAAAATCCCTTAGGGAATGAACGTACTTGGCGCATTACTGCAAAACTAGGAGTGGCCAACAAAGCCGAGTACATTCGCCTTCAGGGCAAAGAACCAGTCTCATCAGTGTATGCAGGTTGTGCCTGAGCGAGCAAAAACAATAATTCACAGGCACTGAAGCTGCCCCGGGGAAGGAGGGCGGCCGGGCAGGACATGTGGCAGCCGGGTGTTTGGCTGGTCGTGAAGGGTATGGCCGAGTTCAGGTAACGGGAGAAGCTGAGCCTGCCTGGACAGGATGAATCACTTTTCTCACAGCTTCCCATAGTTATCCAAGAACTCGCTCTGTACCTAGCACTAGGCAGGCCACATATTTTAATCTTAATTTTTATTTTAAGTTCTGGGGTACATGTGCAGGATGCACAAGTTTGTTACATAGGGAAACATGTACCATAGTGGCCTGCTGCACCTATCAACCTACCACTTAGGTTTTATTTATTTTTATTATTTATTTAATGTATTTATTGAGATGGAGTCTCACTCTGTCACCCAGGCTGGAGGGCAATGGCGCAGTCTCGGCTCACTGCAACCTCTGCCTCCAGGGTTCAGGCGATTCTCCCGCTTCAGTCTTCTGAGTAGCTGGGATTACAGACGTCCACCACCACGCTTGGCTAATTTTTTGTATTTTTAGTAGAGATGGCGTTTCACCATGTTGGTCAGGCTGGTCTCAAACTCCTGACCTCAGGTGATCCACCCGCCTCAGCCTCCCAAAGTGCTGGGATTACAGGTGAGAGCCACTGCGCCTGGCCACTTGGGTTTGTTAGAAGGTCCTGAGTGATCATGTATTCCAGGACTGTCCAGAAGTCATTGAAATAAATCCCCTATGTCTAAGGTTGTCAGATAAAACACAGGATGCCCAATTAAATCCAAATTTTAGATCAAGAAGACATACGTTTTTAGTATTTCCCAAATATTGCATGGAGAATACTTATTCAAAAAAGTATTCATTGTTCATCTGAAATTCAAATTTAACTTGGCATGCTGTATTTTTATTTTCTAAGTCTGGCCACCTTCCCCACATCCTGTGAAACTTGTTTGCGTTCAGTCTCACCCCCAGACCTGCCCCTCCCGGTTGAGGGGGTTTGGGAGGCTCTAAACCATGCCGACTTCCCCCAACAGAGAACATTAGAAAGTCAAGAAGGTTTGATTCAGAACTTCTGTTTAGCATTTATACATATGTCTCTGTTTGGAAGTACTAAGAAAAACTTAAAGTGTAAGTATCTTTATTTAAATTGCTCACTTCTTAGACATGGAGTAAAAGCAATTACCTAAAAGTGGAAACAAAATGATTTCTTGGAAATAGAAAATACTATTCATGTTACAGACAAGGAAGTGTGTGTGAATGATGAATCACGCCCTTGCCATCAGCCATCGTGGTCTATGTCCCCCTCTTGAGAAAGGGCCTCCCCGAGTCAGCCCCACAGCCCCAGCCCTGGCATCACCACACGCCTGCCCCCCACCCCTGCTCCAAGCATGTCAATCATTCTTGACTATGGGGGTTCTTCTCCATTTTCATCTCCCAGGTTCCCCTCCCTCCTCAGTGCTGAGCCAGGCTCTCAGCTTTGCTTGAAGCCCCATCAGCCCACCCTGAGTTCTCCCTACAGACCCCACCCATCTCCTATCATCTTTCTTTAATCCATCCTTCTGCCATCAGCAAGGGACCTTTCCAAGATCCAGACCCAGTTAAAGGCTGCAGCCCACCATTCCTCACCTCTCCTGCTGCCCTCGTGTGCTTCTCGGCTCTGCCATGAGGCATCCTTGAAGTGCCATAAGCAGTCACCTTCCTACGTGCCTCTATGCCTGTTATCCAGACAACCCCCCAGCAGAAGCAAGCTTCCCTTTCAGCTCTGCCCAAATAACCACATCAGTGCCTCAAGGTCCGAGTGAGCCCTGGGTCCCTCAGTGGGGTCTGCGCCAGGTCCTTGTGCACACCCCAGCCACAGCCCCAACGCACTGGTGTCAGGCAGCACTGGCTCATCTCTCTTTCTCCTAAGCAAACAGCTCCTTGAGGACAGGATCATGACATATATACATTTATGCTCCCACTACAGAAACTTAGTACTTAACATATAGCAGAGGCTCAGTAAGTAAATACATGGAGGAAGGTAGCCTGCCTCCAAGGTGGCCCCAGGATTTAAGCAGTGCGTAACCCTCTCCCACTTTGAATTAGGACTGGGCCCATGTGACTGGTAGAATGTCACACAGTGAGACTTCCAAAGCTGGGCCATAGAAGACTTGAAACTTCTGCCCAGATCTTGTGGGTGGCTTGCTCTGGAGGGAGCAGCCACCATGCCAGGAGGATGCTCAAGCAGCCCCGAGGAGAAGGCCATGCAGAGAGGACTGAAGCAGTCAGTGACAACTTGCCAGCCACAGGTTGTGCCCCTTTGGAAATGGATCCTCCAGCCCCTATTGGGCCTTCAGATGATGCAGCCTCAGCTGATTTCTGACTGGAACTATATGAAAGGCTTCACATGAGAATGGCCCAGTCAGGTCCTTCTCAAATGCCTGACCCACAGAGACACTGTGAGATGAAAGGTGATGATGGCTGTTGTAAGCCATTAAATTTTGTGATTATTTATTACACAGCATTAGGTAACAAAAATGGACACACACACACTCACACTCATGCTCACACAAACACATATTGGTGTAAGATAATTATACTCATTTTTATAATGTACCCCAAATCATTCCTTCCTTCATTTACTTAAACATCGTTTTTTGAACACTGACCAAGACCTGGTTCCAAATGGCTTATCTATTTCTGAAACACAGAGCATCCATGTGGATGGGCGAATTTCTGTGTCTGTTTTTTTAAAATGTCACCTCCGGGGTATTACTTGGGTCTATTCTACCAAACAGGCAGGAATATAGGCTTCAGATACAACCTTTCGAAGGCGAAACAAAACGTCTTTTTATCTTTCTGGTGGGCTTCTGCACACAAGCACATCGAGTTCCTCAGAGAGGGGGTCATGCCCCTGCCTTCGGTATAGATGGTTTTTGAGGGGTCTGGCTCCATCTGACTCGTCGGGGAAACGCACATGCCATTTGGCTGAACATAATTTCATGAGCACCTCCTGTGGCCAGTGGCCAGCCCAGGGAGCTCAGAGCAAGAAGAGGACCCTGACCCACCAGGGCCTTGACTTCCCTTGGGAAATGAGGCATGAACTCCAGAACAACACATGACCAAGACAAAATGCGAAGTACAGAAAAGGCAGGACTGAGAGGTGGCCTTGGTGTCTCATTTCTTCAGATGACAAGAGGCAGAAATGAGCAACCAGTGCTGGCAAAGCTGGTCCTACCCTCCAGGGAGAGGGGCTGGCTGCCCTCAGGCTACGGGGCCCTTCGGGACTGCTCTGCTTGCCCCAAAATATCTCCCAGGGAACACGGCTGAAAATCATCCACTGGTCCTCGATGACACACGCAGTCCTGGGAAAGTGCCAGGCGGGGTCAGGAGCTGGGAATTCTACCGTAAGTTTTGCTGCCGGCATGAAGCCAAGTTGCACCCCGGGATGTACTGAGACTCCACAAGATAAAAGACGTGACACATTTTAGAAAGTTAGTGAGGATCACAGATCAAATGAGCACCAGGTCCAGAACTCCTCCACGGCTCTTCCCACCTTCAATTCCTGGGAGCACATGCAGCTAAGCGATGTCCCCACCATTCAGCGTGGGATTCTCTGTCCTGGCATTTCCAAGGCCTGCACCGCCGTGACCCCCTTCTGGAGCAAGCGAGCCTGGTGGCAGCACAGAGATGCAGTGTCACTGAGGTCTCCACCCTTAGAAGCTGAGCGGAGGCTCATGCCTGGCACCAGCCATCACCCTCTCCAGGCCCCTCTTGGAGGAGTGGCATGTCCTCAACTTCTGTCCCTCTCCTCCGGCTCAACCAAAATGTCTCCCAGCCAACTGACATGCGGAAAGGATCTAATCAATTCATGACAGGACGTATGTGACAAAAGATAACTTAATAACTTCTGTTTGCTAAGGATAATTTAATAGGGACTAATCCCTTCATCGACAGAAGGGCAAGAGCAGGAGGGGCCGTCCCAGGCCTTTGGCAGGCAACTGCAGAAGCTGTTTGGAAGAGAGGGCCTCTCTGCACACCTCACAGTCCTGATGGCGCGTCTCCCACCTGGTTCTGCGCGTCCTGCCCGTGAGACTCCTCTGCAGCTGCCGGTGCTGGGGGAACACCACACTCCTGCATTGTGCTCCATCTTACTCTGATGTCTAGGCCAATGGCAGCAGTGGCTCCAGCCCAGACAACACCCACATTACAGACATTGCTTGTGGATCTAAGATACAGCAGCAAAGCATTTGAATTGCTTCAGAGGACAGGAGCACGGGCCTTGAGATACAACCTTCTGAGGGCGGAGCCAAAACGCTTTCTCATCTTTCTTGTCAGTTTCTGCATTTTGCATACAAGGACATTAGGGTCCTCAGAGAGGGAATCTTTTCCCTACCTTTGGAAAAGAGCAAAAACCCAGGCTTTCATCTCATAACCCTCAATCTAGCCAACTAAATCCCCAATTAGCAATTCAAAAAGATTAATTTGCACTCCTCTCTGCTCTTGAGTACAGCTCCAGATAGTGCTGGTGGGGTTTTGAGCATCTTATTTTTGTCACCAATTAAAGGGAACTAGCTGGATTTCCACAGAAGAGGCTAATATTTTAGAGGTTTTTGCCCCCCACTCCCCCCAGATATAGTTATGCCTTGCACATTCAAACACAGGGCATCCAAGCCAGAAGATCCTTGGAGACGGCCCGATGAGTCCAAACCTCCCACTCTCCAGATGAGACCACTGAGGCCAGAGGGGCTCTCTGGGGACCCCAACTGCCCCTTTTCCCTGGGTTGATGTGATAGTTCTGTGGCAGTTGCAGATTTCACTGACAGAAGATGAGATTATGGGAGTTTCCATTCACTTTCTAAAAGAATTTCAAGGTCATTATATTTTTAAATAAAGCTTTTATTTGTGGATCGTCTTATATTTACTGAAAAAGTTGCAAAGATAGTACAGAGAGATCCCGTATCCTCCCCATCCAGCATCCCCAAGTCTTACCCATGATATGTGCTTCAAAACAAACATTAACATGGTCTAGATTTCCATGAAGCGTCTCTAGGAACAGCCCCCGATTCCATGCATTTTCCCACTGACGTCCTCTTTCGGTTTCAGGATCCCACAGGCCATTATATTTTAGCATTCTAAAATCTATAAAGAGACCAAAGACTTTCCCTGCCCAAACCTGCATCACACCCTCACCTTATTCGTGTAGGCGGCTGGTGACTAAGTCGCTGGTTCATTCGTTAGAATCCAAGACACACTTATCCATCACAGTGATCATGCCTTTAAAAAAAAACTGTTCTAACTGTACTCCTGCCTGGAACTAAAAGATGATGTGTTTGACTTCAATAGATCCTGCTTGTCGCATCATGGACAATAGTCAATACTTTTGTATTTGGACACTGGGAGTCAAGGCAGAAGATCTAACAGAAGATATGAAATAATTATAACACATTAATTACAACAGCACCATGAACAGAGTGCTGAGCTTTCTCTGTTCTCTCTGGCTGCAGCCAGGAAAGGACTCAGAGCAAGCAGAACTGTTGGTGTGAGGATGTGGCCACGCTGGCCTCATGCAGTCCTTCCTGCATTCATTAGATGAGCAATGCAGAATGCAGAATCTATACTGATGTGAAGTTCAAGACAAAATAAAAAAAGATACATTTGTAAATTCAAATCTAATTCTTCGTTCACTTTACCAAACCCAAGACAGAAAGCCTGTTTTGTGCACAAAGAATTCATCTTAGCAATAACAAGCTATGTGAACAACAACAACGAAAATTCTTTCTGGCAGCATTGGTAGAAAAAAATTAATAAAGTATAGAATCTTGGTAATCGTCAAGACCCTCTCCCAGTCCCACCAGAGAGAAACCACTCACTCTGCCCCAGGGCAGTGTCCAGCCTCAACAGGAGACAAAGAGCTAGAGGAGGGAGGGTGGAAGGGAGGGTGAAGACGGCCTCACCCGGGGTGTGTGTCCAGCCTCAACAGGAGACAAAGAGCTAGAGAAGGGAGGGTGGAAGGGAGGGTGAAGACGGCCTCACCCGGGGTGTGTTTCCAGGCTCAACAGGAGACAAAGAGCTAGAGGAGGGAGGGTGGAAGGGAGGGTGAAGACGGCCTCACCCGGGGTGTGTTGGCCCAGATGAGAGGGACACTCATGTGGTAGGCAGCATGAAGTGGGGGGTGCTGTTCAGGCTGCTGGGGGGCTCCGTCTCAGGTGAGGCCACGCACCCAGGCACAGTGGCTGTGGCTTCAAATGGGAAGATGTTACGTCCCTACACAGGGCTGCCTCCTGAAACACCAGCTCGGCCCCCTGTTAGGGACACAGCACGCAGAGGGGCAGGCAGCCAAAGTGGAGTCGCCTCCGTGTTCCCCGCCAAGGCTGCAGAGGACCAAGCTGTGCTAGCGTAAAGCCATTCACTCAAATGTCCAGCCCGGATGGATTTAGAATCACAACGCTTACATCCGAAAGGACCTGAAAGACCCCCCAGTCCAGCCCCTCAGCTGGGACCTCATCCCAATTAGATTAGCAGTGACCTCCACATGAAATGCTCAGCTCCGAGGTCTCCCTTGGCACCTTCTCATTCTGATCAGTTACGTTTTCCTCCTCGGTAGTAGAAGGAGAGAATCTATTCAAGACAATCTATCAAATCTCAGTAAGAAGAGTGAGAGTTTGTGGTTCCTGAACTATGACCCGTTCCCCATTGCCTCCATTTATGCCTGATATAAGCCCTGTGTCTGGTGTGTGCAGCCAAGAATATAGGGCTCCCTCTTCCTTCAGCAGCCAGACTAGGTCTGTGGTTTTTCCCTGGGAGGCGCAGGCCACCAGCACCTCAACGCTGAGTTGCAGAAGTTTTACTGCACTCAGGAGCAGCTGAAAGATCTGGGGCTCCCTCCTCGACCCAGGCCCCATTCACAGGATGGAAATGCTAGCTCAGGTGCAGCACACCAGCAACACTGGGCTGTCACCCAGCACACTCAGGGCAGAGGTCCCATGTCAGAAGAGGCGAATTAAGAAGACCGGAGGCCAACACCGCCACCCAATGCCCTACTTGTAAAACAGGGGTGCTACTCAAGAGAAACAGGCTGCTCTTCCCCCCAGCTCCAGAGAGAGGATGCCGAGGTCTTACCCAGGAGATTGAGATAGGCTTTCAGAACAGAGAGCTCTGTAGCTTTTCTCAAGGGAACTGACTTTCTTTGAAACATAGTGTGAGGAAGTTCAAGCCTAAGGGTGCTGTCAAAAACAGTGGATATTTTGGTATTAAGAAATCAAGAGGCCGGTAGCTCCATGAGTATAAGCTAAACTATAGACCAGCTAGCGGTTTATCAAATAGAACCAGGGAAAAACAGTTAAGAAGCCATTCTGAGACTGGAACAAGACTCAAAGACCGGCCCCAAAGAACCAGCCCTGCAAAGGAGCATAAATGAAATGGAAACTGACTGTGGAGAAACTCATGCCCGGGGCACTGTCAGAAACAATAGAGCAATAAGCCAGCAGTAGTGGTAGCTAGCAGCTGAGTGTGATACTGACAGAGGAAGACACCTTAAAGAGATAAGGGAAAAAGAGACAGTCAAGGAGAGCCCTACGAAAACCCCTGACAGCCCAAGGTGGCTGTGCACATGCCCAAGGTGGCGACACCAGAGGCTTCACACTGTGAAGGTAACAGCCTTGACTGAAAGGGTCCAGCTAGATGACTAAACAAACACAAGCAAACTACAAGCCCTGAGAAGGGAGAAATCAGACTCCAGATTTGCTGCAATCTATTCTCTAAAGTGTCCAGTTTTCCACACAAAAAATTATAAGACATGTAAAGAAATAGGAAACTGTGACCCATATACAGAAAAAAAAATCAGACAACAGAAATCATTCTTGAAAAGACTCATATGTCTGACTTAACAAAGACTTCAAAGCAGCTACTCTAAATATGTTCAGAGAACTAAATGAAACCATGCTTAGAGAAGGAAAGGAAGGTATTATAACCAGGTCTCATCAAATGAAGAAGATCAATAAAGAAATGGATATTATATAAAAAAAGAATCAAATAAAAATGCTGGACTTGACAAGTGCAATTGACAAGATAAAAAAATCAATGGAGGCATTCAATAGTTGATTTTAGTTGGCAGGAGGATCAGAACACTTGGAGACAGATTGATGCAGATTATTTAGTCTAAATAAAAATGAAGAAAGGGAATGAACGTTGTAGCCTCAGAGAAATATGGGACACAAAAAGTCCACCAACATATGCAAACTAAGAACACCAGGAAGAGAGGAGTAGGAGAAAGGAGTAGAAAAATGTTTGGAGAAATAATGACTAAAAACTTTCCAAATTTGGTGAAATATATTAATCTACATAGCTAAGAAATGCAGCCATCTTTAAGCGGGATACATGTGAAGAGATCAGACACATCATAGTAAAAACGCTGAAAGACAAAGAGAAAATATTGAAATTCATGAGAGAAAAATGATTCATCACATGAAAGGGAACTCCAAGAAAGTAACAGATAATTTATCATGAGACATAATGGAGGCCAGAAGGCAGTAGACAACATATTCAAAGAGTTGAAAAGAAAAAAAAAAATCCACTATCAGTTGAGAATTTTATATCTAGCAAAACTATCTTTGACAAATGGCGGTGAGATAGACATTTCTGGATAAATAAAACCTGAAGGATTTGTTGCTAGAACACCCACCTTACAAGAAATCCTGAAGAAACTCCTCAAACTAAAAAATAAGTGACACTAGGTCGTAATTCAAATTCACCAAAAAAAAAAAAAAAAAAAAGCACTGGTAGAAGTAACAATGTAAGTAACTGTAAAGGACAGTACAATTACATATTTCTTCTTCTTTCATCTCCTAACTAATTTTAAAAGCAATTGTATAAAACAATATGTAGATTATTCTATCGTTGGGCCTATAATATATAGCTATGTAACCTATTTGGCAATAGTAGTATAAAGGAGGTAGGTAATGATAAACAGTATTAGAATAAGCAAATAACAGTGATAAACAGTATTAGAATAAGCAAATAACAGCAGATGGTAACTTGAATCCATCTAGTAGATAAATTATTATAACATAATACTTAAATTATTATATTATTAATTATAATTTATTATAGCTATTATATTTGAACAAGAAGTGGTGTATAACAACACTAATATAACAAACAAAAATATGCATGCTTACTCTCCCTTCTTTTTGCTTCTTTAAAAGACGTTCAATTAAAGTTATGCATGCATAATGACATTTTGGTCAATAACAGGTCACGTATATGTCGGTGATCCCATAACTTTATAATGGAACTAAAAAATTTCTATTGCCTAGTGACATCATAGCTGTTGTGATGTCACAGTGCAATGCATCACTCACATGCTTATGGCCATGCTGATGTAAACAAACCTACTGTACTGACAGTCATATAAAAGTATAGAACATACAGTTATATACAGTGCAGAATATTTAATGATAATAAACAGCTATGTTACTAACTTATATATTTATCATGCCGTACTTTCATTGTTACTTTAGAACATACTCCTTCTGCTTACAAAAAAGGTAAACTGTAAAACAGCCTCAGGTAGGTCCTTCAGGAGGTCTTCCAGAAGAAAGCATGGTCCTCACAGGAGCTGGCAGCTCCATGCATGTGATTACCCAGAAGATCTTCTGGTGGGACAAGATGGGAAGGTGGGAGGCAGTGATACTGAGTGTCCTGGCCCTGTGTAGGTCGAGGCTGATGTGAATGTTTGTGTCTTTGTTTTTAACAAAAAATGTTTTAAGTTTTAAAAACTTTTTAATGATAAAAGCTTATAGAATAAGGATATAAAGAAAATATTTTTGTTCAGCGGCATAATTTGTGTTTTAAGCTAAGAGTTATTACAAAGGAGGTGAAAATGTTTCTTGTTTATCAAGTAAAAATGTTACGGTAGGCTAAGGTTAATTTATTACGAAAGAAGGAAATTTTAAAAATAATTTAGCATAGCCTAAGTGTCTTGAGTTCATAAAGTGTAAAGTGGTGCACAGTAATGTCCCAGGACTTCATGTTCACTCACCAGTCACTCACTGATGCACACAGAGCAACTTCCAGTCTGGCAAGCTCTGTTTCTGCTAAGTGTTCCATACAAGTGCACCATTTTTCATCTTTAATACCATATTTTTACTGTACCTTTCCTATATTTAGATATGTTCAGATACACACATACTCACCATTGAGTTACAATTGCCTGCAATGTTCAATACAGTAACTTGCTGCACAGGTTTGTATCCTGGGAGCAAAAGGCCATGCCATGTAGCCTAGGTGTGTGGTAGGCTAGACCATCGCAGTTTGTATAAGTACATGCCATGATGTTCACACAACCAAATTGTCCAGTGACACATTACTCAGAATATATCCCCATCATTAGGTGATGCCTGACTGTAGGTAGAATAATTATAACAATGCATTAGTGTATTTGTGACATCTATACATGTGATCTGTGTAATATGTGTACTAATAGCACAAAAAGGGGAGGCGGGATAGAACTAATATCTCAATATTATACTGAATTGTTAGAAACCTGAAGTAGATTCTAAGGTAAGATGTAAGTTGTACGTCCTAGGACAATTACTAAGAAAACCAATTTTTTAAATGCAGGGTGAAAAAGTCATTACAAAATTAAAATATTGTAGAATATATTCACTTAGTGCAGTGGAAATCTATGGAGGAGAAACAGAAGAACAAACCAGTACACCAGACACAGAGGAAACTAAAAACAAAATGACAGGGCTGGGTGCAGTGGCTCACGCCTGTAATCCCAGTACTTTGGGAGACCGAGGCGGGCGGATCACCTGACATCAGGAGTTTGAGACCAGCCTGACCAAAATGGAGAAACCCCGTCTCTACTAAAAAATAAATAAATAAATAAAATAAAATAAAATACCCGGGCATGGTGGTGCATGCTTGTATCTCCCAGCCACTCGGGAGGCCGAGGCAGGAGAATCACTTGAACCCGGGAGGTGGAGGTTGCAGTGAGCCAAGATCGTGCCACTGCACTCCAGCCCAGGCAATAAGAGCAAAACTCCATCCCAAAAAAAATGAAACAAACAAAACTAAATGATAGACATAAATCAAACTGTATTAATATGGACACTAAACGTGAATGGATTAACAATCCAATCAAAAGATAGAGATTGTCAAAATGGATTTGTTTTAAGTAAGATCTGTCTATAAGAGATGCATATTTGATTCAAAGATACAAATAGGCTGAAAGTCAAAGGAAGGGGAAAAGTAGGCCATGCAAATAGTACCCATAAAAGACCTGGAGTGGCTTTACTATAACATCAGAACAGATAGACTTTAAAACAGGAAAAAATGCTGCCAGACCTAAAGAGGGGCACTTTCTAATGATGAAAGGGTGGCTCCATCAGTAATACAGAATGGCTATCAACTTGTATGCACTATCAATGGAGCCCAGAGAAACACAAAGTCAAAACTGACAGAATTCAAGCTAGAAATGGACAATTCAGCAACCATAGTTGGAGACTTTATTACTCTACCTTCAATAATGGATGCAACTGGTCAGACCAACAGGCAAATGGAAGACTTTAATAACACTGTAAACCAACTAGACCTAACAGGCATCTATAGAACCCTCCACTCAGTGACACCAGAATGCACATTATTTTTAAGCATATATGGCCTATTCTTCAAGATCGACAATCCGTGAAGGCCATAGAAAAACCCAACCAGTGTTAAAGATGTATATTATGCAAAGTAAGTTCTCCAACACAGACAGAATGAAATCAGAAATGAATAACAGAAATAAATGTAAATTTTAACATATGTGGAAATTAAACAGCATAGTCCTAAATAATAAATGTGTAAATAAAGACATCCCAAGGAAAATTAGAAACTACTTCAAGAGAAATGCAAGTAAAAAAACACAACATACCATAATGTATGTGATGCAGCTAAAGCAGCACTTGTAGGGTCATTTGTAGCTATAACAATCCACAGGAAAAAAGAAGAGAGATCTCACATTGATATTCTAACTTTCCACCTTAAAACACTAGGAGAGCAAACTAAAACTAAAGCAAGCAGGAAAAACAGTAAGGATTAGATAAGAAATAAATTAAATAGAAAATAGAAAAAAATAAGGCAACCAAAAGTTCTTTGGAAAAAGAAATCGACACACTGTCCATATTACTAAAATCAGGAATGAACATGTAACATCACTACCAACTTTACAGAAATAAAAAGTATTATTAAGAGAGTACTGGGAAGAACTATATGGCAGGAAATAAGACAATTCAGGTGAAATGGACAAATGCCTAGAAAGGCACAAACTACCAAAACTGCCTCAAGAAGAAATAGAAAATCTGGATAAACCTGTAATGAGTAACAGAATGAATTAATAATTTTTTT
This sequence comes from Trachypithecus francoisi, assembly GCF_009764315.1. NCBI lineage: Eukaryota > Metazoa > Chordata > Mammalia > Primates > Cercopithecidae > Trachypithecus > Trachypithecus francoisi. Next base: position 3,321,478 of record NW_022681469.1, read on the forward strand.
AACTCCAGCAAAGAAAATCCCAGTCCCAGATGTTTTTACTGGTTTCATTGAGTTCTACAAAATATTTCTGAAAGAATTAATAATGATTATTCATCACCTATTTTTAAAATATTATTTCAAAACTTAATCCTAAAACTTACCCTCTGAGGCCAGTATCACCCGGATTTCAAAGCCAGAAAAACAAATCACAAGGTAAGTACAGACCAATGTCTCTTATGAATATAAATGCAAAAATCTGCAACAAAATACTAGCAGAGAGAATTCAGCAACATATAAAAATGGTTATACTCCATGACCAAGTGGGACTTACCCCAGAAATTCAAAGTTGACCCAACATGTGAAAGCCAATCAATGCTATACAACATATTAGTAAGAAAAATAATAACATGAACTTATCACTAGATATAGAGGACATACATGATGAAATCTGACATGCTTTCAGGATAAATGGTCAACGAACTAGGGATAAAAGGGAAATTCCTCAACCCAACAAAGAGCATCTATGAAACACCCACCCCTAACATCATACTTAATGGTGATGGACTGAATGCTTTTTCTAAAATCAGAAACAAGACAAAGACATCCATTCTCACCACTTCTATTCAACATTGTACTGGAGGCTCCGGCCAGGGCAACTAGGCAAGAAAAAGAAATAAAAGGCATCCAGATTTGAAAACAAGTAAAACTATTTCTTTTCACAGATGACATAATAATCTTGTATGTAGAAAATCCTAATGAATCCACTCAAAAAGTATTCAAGCTGATAAACAAGTTCAGTAAAGTTGCAAGATACAAAATTAATATACAAAAAGCCATTGTATTTCTATAAGCTAGCAAAGAACATCTGAAAATGGAATTAAGAAAGCAAATGCATTTACAATAGTGTGAAAAAGAAGAAAATACTTAGGAACAAGCTCAACAAAGGAATTAGAAAACTTGTACCTTGAAAACCACAAAACATTGTTGAAAGAAATTAAAGAAGATACAATAAATGGCAAGTCATCTCATGTCCATGGGTTGAAAAGCTTAGTGTTGTTAAATGCAACACTCCCCAAGTTAACCTATAGATTCAGCACAATTTCTATAAATATTGCAGCTGCCTTTTTTGCATAAATTGACAAGCTGATTCTAAAATTCATATGGAAATGCAAGTGCCCATAATAGTGTAATCAATCTTGAAAAAAAAGTTGGAGAACTCACACTTCCTGTCTTAAAATTTCCCACAAAGCTACAGTAATCAAGAGAGTGTGGTGCTGGTATAAGGACAGATGTATAGGTAGTCGAGATTGAGTTGAGAGTTTAGAAATAAACCCTCACATTCTATAGTTAACTGATTTCCAACAAGGGTCCCAAGAAAATTCAATGGGGAGAAAATAGTCTTTTTAACCAATGGTACTGAGACAATTGGATATCCATGTGCAAAAGAATGAAATTGGACTTCTACCTCACACCATACACAAAAATTAACTCAGAGTGGATTATAGACATAAGTGTAAAAGCTAAAACTATAAAACTCTTAGAAGAAAACATAGGAGCAAATTCTTATAACCTTACACTAGGCAATGTTTTCTTAGCTATGACACCAAAAACAAAAGTGACAACAACTATTAGATAGTTGGGACTTCATCAAAATTTTCAACTTTTGTGTTTCAAAGAGCACAATCAAGAAGATGAAAAAGACAATCCACAGAATGGGAAGAAATATTTGCAAATCATGTATCTGGTAAGGAACTGGCATACAGGATAGATGCCATACCGGATGTATATGGCATACGGGATATGGCATATAGGATACATATACAGGAAAGACTCTCACAATGACATGATAAAAAAGACAATCCAATTTAAAAACGAGTGAAGAACCTGAATAGACAATTCTCCAAAGAAGATACATGAATTGCCAAAAAGCACATGCAAAGATGTCCCACCTCCCTGGCCATTAGAGAAACGCAAGCCTAAGCTGCAATGAGGGCCCACTTCAAACCCATCAAGTTGGCTATAATCCAAAAGGCCAACTATCAGACGTGTCAGCAGAGATGTGTAGATGTGTAGAAAGTACAATGGCTGAAAGTGAGATTAGTACTGAACCCTATATAGACTATGCTTTTTTGATGTGATGGCCAAAATGGCTACAATGTAGCTAATGGGGAGGTGGCAGATCCGGTGCAGATCTGCTGGACAAAGCAATGATGCAGGCTGGGTGTGGTGGCTCATGCCTGGAATCCCAGCACTTTGGGAGGCCAAGGAGGGTGGATCACCTGAGGTCAGGAGTTCGAGACCAGACTGACCAACATAGTGAAACCCTGTCTCTACTAAAAATACAAAAAATTAGCCAGGTGTGGTGGCAGGTGCCTGTAATCCCAGCCACTCGGGAGGCTGAGGCAGGAGAATCACTTGAACCCAGGAGGCAGAAGTTGCTTGCAGTAAGCCGAGATTGTGCCATTGCACTCCAGCCTGGGCAGCAAGAGCAAAATTCCGTCTCAAAAAAAAAAAAAAAAAAAGATGATGTATATCCCAGGCAGGATAGGGCAGGATGGCACAAGATTTAATCACATGACTCAGAATGGCAGACAACTTAGAACTTATTGTTCTCTTCTGGAATTTTCCATTTAATATTTTTGGACCAGGGTTGACTATAAGTAACTGAAACCATGGAAAGCAAAACTGCAGGCAAGGGGGGACCACTGTGTTCCCAATAGCTATAGAGAGAAAAATCCAAAATCTATCAACCAATAAATAAGTAAAATGTGGTATATCCATACAATGTAATATTATTCATTAATAAACAGCAATGAACAACAATATGAATGAGCCTTGAAAACATTATGCTAAGTGAAAGAAAAGACTACATATTGTAAGATTCTATTTATATTTTTAAAAACTACCAAACAGGGAACATCATAAAGACAGAAAATCTCTAGGTGGTTGTCTATGGCTGGCTAGGTTGGAAGGAACGGAAAGGACTGGGAGGAGGTCTGGAGCTTCTTTGGGATTGATGCTCTGAAGTTGGCTCTGCTGACAGCCAGGCAAGTCTGTGAGTAGAATACACTAAAAACCATTTGACTGTGCAATTTAGATTTGTGAATTGCATTAAATGTGAGTAATATCCTCATAAAGCTGCATGGGAAAAAAATGTGACATACGAACACATATGTGAGAATCCAGACATCCTGTCTGAAGCCAGACATGAAAGACATTTGTAAAAATATAAATCAATGCCACAATCCTATTTGTATAAAAATATTGTATGTCATGGGTTTATTATTGTTATTTTTATATGAATTAATACATGTCATAAATTTTTCAGTTTTAATTCTCAATACAATAAACTCGGTGATTTTTAAGAATGTGACAGAGTCAGTGGATGCCACTGTCTGAGCTGGCACACGAGACGGGGCCCATGTCTTCTGCCCTGCAAGTGGGTGCTGGTGAGTTAGCAGTGCACCTCTGCCCTGTGCAACCTCACTGTTCCACTAGACTTTCTTGGACCAGATGCTGCCACCAGAGCTGAACCCATGCCCTTTCCAGCCATGCGAGGCCAAGCCTGCGCCCAGGCAGCACCAACTCCTCACATGCCTGCTGGGCCGGCTGGAGAAGCACTGTGGGCTCCTGGACCTAGAGCCTTCCTGCTCCATCCCTCGGCTACCTCAGTTGTAAAACAGAGCCGATGGTGGATGGCACGTGCTTCCCAGAGTCTGTGTGCAGACCTAATGGGGTCCTCGGGGACAGCGTGGAGAACACGTGTTCATCCCCAAGTGACACGTGACTTCCCCATCATCATGACATCGCTATCAACATGTGACACCCCTGTCATCCTGCTCCGGGCTCATCCCCAAGCTGGCCCAGCTCTGCACTCCTCGTTCACACCATGAGTGGAGGGGTTCTCTCTAGAAACTCAGAGTGCGAGGTGATGCGTAGTCAGAGCAGACTCTCCTTTAGGAGTGAGGAAGAAATCCTCATCCTACTCAGACACGCTCCAGTGGGGACCTTGCCGGGACGTGTGCCAAGCGACAGGAGCCCCAAGGAGGTCTCTGAATACTCCAAGCTGTGCTGCAAAGTCGGGTGCACAGGACACCGTCCAGGCGGTCACCAAGGGATTCACCTAAGTGCTTCCCAGCCGGCCTTGCTGTGCAACCCCTTCCTCCCTGGGAGGCGTGACACCAGGATATCAATGGCAAAGTCAGTGGTGAAGTCAGTGGTGATTGTGGCCCCACGCTTGGCCCCGCAGCAGCCCTTACCTCTATGCAGCTAAAAATAAGTTCCATGCTCATTTCCAAAACAGGAACAGCTATGAAAATGGACAGCAGCCAGGTGAGGTGAGTGGATGGGAGTGGGGGTGTCTAGAGAGGCCCATTCTGCCCCGACACTGTGCAACGTGGGGTGAGCTGTGTACCCTCAGCCTCTCCATCTGCAAAGCGAAGGGGCTGCAGGGAAGGACCACTTGGGTCCCTCTGTGTCAGACGAGGGGCAGCCTCTGTTTAAAGCATGAGAGGAGCCCTGTCATGGTCTCCCTAACCGACCGTTGATAAAGAGAAATGATCAGGTCCGGGGGCCATTAGGCAGCGTCCGGGCCCCTGCTGCGAGCACAGGGCTGGAGCGTGCATTCAAAAAGCCCATTTTCCATCCCAGCACTTCTGTCTGTTTGAATTACAGGACTCAGCTGTACCCTCCTGCCGGCCGCCGCCTCCCCTCAGCCCACCCTTCGGCCCTGCTTTTGGAGCGGGGGATCTGTGCTGGAGACAGACTCAACCTGCTTCCTTTTCACCTTCTCCTTATGCACTGAAAACTGGCTGCTGTTGCATTTTGCCAAAATTGCTGTTAAAAGACCCTAAGATTGAAAGTGTGAGTGGGCAGCCTAAAGACACCCTGACTCCCTCCAGCACCCTAGCAAATTCACCCACTGGACCAACAGGAACCATTTGTCTGATTGACATTTTTGTTTTAGGGATCTTGTTAAATTCGCGCTGCAAGACCAGACTGGCCTCAAGGCAGTAACTGCCTGAGCCTCAGACCGTGATTAGAAACACTGCTCAGTCCTCAGTGCTCCAGGTCTCTGCAAAGTGGTCCTGGGATGCGTCTCCAGACTCCTCCCAGCCTCCCTTCCCAGGGAGCAGTGCCGGGAGAGAACAAGAGCACGCAGCCGGGAGCCAGCTCTGCAGAGCTGCTGCATCCTGGTTACCTCAGGAACCACTGCCCACCTAAGGCACCCTCCTCACAGCCCCGCATCCGAGGCACTTCTCAGCTCAGAGTCACTGCTCAACCTGCCCCTTCCTTCTAGCGGCTTCTCCAAGCAGCCCCCTTCCCTCCCCATGTGAAGGGTCAAGCGGGAAAGAGAGCGGAAGTCTGGGAAGGATTCTGCTTGTCAATCATGCCCCCTGGTTTGGTACATGTGCCCTAAGCGCTTGGCACTGGGTGTGTTTCTTATAAATCTAGATGATACATTTGGGTTTGAATGAACCATAAAATGCCCCAATCTTGGCAGGGAGGCATCTTTGCTTTAGGAAGAAAAAGGAAATAATCCAGCTTATGAAGGTAAAGTTGAGCGGGTGGTGCTTTTTAATAAGGACACCCATAAAATGAGTAAGAACACGTTTTATAGGTGCTGGAATCTTTAGCAGGAGGTCACCTGGGAGGCTGCAGAGGGGAGGGAGAGCTGACCTGTACAGGGGGCATCCAGTGAGCAGGAAATGCCCCAGCACCGACGGGAAGGAGGGCCACCTTCCTTACACAGGGCGGCGCTGGAGACGTCCCAGGTGACAGTGACGATGACGGGGTAGCTACCACTTCCTGAAGTACTGCCGCATGCCAGGCGCTGAACTGTGGCTCGCCCACGTGCTCTCATTTAACCTAAGCCAGCAGCCTGTGTCACCACTGCCCCGTTTCACCGACGAGGAAACCAAGGCCAAGTGCAGTCCATTCAGGCAGCCAAGATTACACAAGCAGGAAGTAGCCAGGCTGAGCCTCGAACCCAGGTCTGCTGGATTCCAAAGGTCATGACCTTCACCGCCGGGCTTGGCTGGTTCAGCACGTCATGACGTCATCATGACATCAATTATACCTTATTTATGAATTCATTTAGTTTTTAGTTTTAATGTTCCTTGAAAACATGTGCATGTGGTTCACATAGAAACCTCCGTGGCAATGTTCCTAAGCTCCAGGGTGGATTTGTGTCATGTCAACCCCTACCCTAACACCAGCCCTGCCATCAGCAGGACAAGGCCAGAGGGCCACGAGGGAAGGCAGCTCTGACTCCCACCTACTTCCCTCTGGGCCTGGAATGAAGCCCTGGCCTCTGCACAGTCACCATGGCCCTTTTGTGCCATTGCTCTGATCTTCAGAGCCGCTCTCTGCACCCAGCACGCCGGCAGAAGCGTCAGGTTCCAACACGATCCTACTTCCTTGTTTGACTTCCAGCCCGGGGCTGCTGTGGCCCGCTCCCACCGGAGCCTCATCGTGACCTTGCAGTGATTTCGTAAGTTTTAATGAGTAAATTCCAAATTAGCCCCACGCACGCATAGGACACCCGGCCACACACCCTTGGAAACACCGTGACTTGGGTGGGTGTGGGTTTGCTCCATCTGAGAGGAGACCCAGGTAGGCCCAAGAGATGTGGCGGTGCCCTGGGATGGCCAGGACGAGGAGCTGTCCCACGCAATGCAGGCCGTGTTGCTGAGCGGCAAACGCCAGGATACCAGGGGAGAGCAGCGCTTGGCAAAACGCGTGGCATAACTTGGGCAAGACAACATTGCAATGAATGACTGTGTGGAAGAAAAGACAGCACCCTTAACCCCATCATCACAGAGTTAACTGGGAGGTTTGGAAAGTACCTTTAGGAGCCACTCAGCCGAGCTGTCCCTGGTCTGCAATCCTCAGAGAGGAAATGAGGGGCTGCGGCTGCAAACACGCTGATGAACGAGGGGAGAGGTGAGGACGCCACTGCGGGACGCGACACCCAGGCCTGGGAAACACCCGTGCCATTGGATTCCCTGGGAAGCCAGAGGGTGACAGCTTGTCTCCAGCTGAACAAAGAGAAAAACAGACAAAGATCAAGGAAGAGGAGGGGGCTCCCATACAGGGGCTGGGAGGCCACCCTACTGCCTCCCCACCCTACCGATGAAACTGAGACCCACAAAGGGGAAAGGGCTGGCCCAAGTCCCCAGCCACAGCCTGCCGAGTTGGGGCAAGCAGGACACTGTACTTGAAACCCTCTGCAGCCACCCTGTCACAGATGACACGTCTGATCCCTTCACATGTGAAACTCGGCCAGGTTTTTCCTCCACAATTCATCCTCACAGAGAGATTCTTTCCCAGCGCCGTGAGAGACGGTGAGGACCCCAAGGATAAATGAGCACATCCCAGAATGCCCGGCGTGCAGGGGACCTGGGAACATCAGGTGAGGGCTGTGCCCAGGGAGGGGGCTCTGCCCTGGGACTGCCACCCTCCAGGACTTTGCCATCAGCTGCATCTTGTCACACAAAGGTGTTCACTTTCCCGTGTGCCAGCACATGTAAAAGGCTTGGCAGCACTGCCCTAAAGGATGTCCTCACATCTGGCAGTCCTGACTCCTCCTGTGCGAGGATTCCTCCTGAAGGGCAGAGATCCTCACCAGCTCCTGACGTAGCCTTCGGGGGCTCTGAGGCTTTCCCAAAGAGCTTGGTCTTGTTGCTGTTCGGTCTCAGCCACTCAGCATCACGTCTGTGAGTGATGATGTGCCAGGCACAGGCTCAGCCCTGGTGGGACAAGAGAAGAGGAGGCGAGAGGTGATGGCTCTACAACATGGTCCCTACCCTCCATCCCCTGAAAGAGAAGAGGAACCGGAGCCTGGGCTGCTGCAATGAGCCCAGCCGGTCAGTGAGTGCCTGGGGAAAGACAGCAGAGGCAGCGCCCTGCAGTGGCCGGGGCACGGCAAGCAGCCAAGGCAGGGCAGTTCGATTTTTGAAGCCAACCAGATAGAAAGAAGGAAGGAAGGGTGTGGTGTCACGGTTCGCTCTCAGCTTAATGCGTTCAGCTTGGCCGATGACAGTGACCCAAACCGAGAGGGAGTCTCTAGGAGGCTGTGGGGATGGAGGAGGCTGAGCCTCGCTCTCGGTTGATGTCCAGACCCACGCAGGACATCCAGGCATGGGAGGGTCTGGTGATGTTTGTGCATAGGGCCTGGCGCCCAGGAGAGAGGCCAGCCAAGCCTGTGGAGTTGGCAGTTACAGACAGAGGGGCGTAGAGTTGTGGCTGGGAGCCCACTTACTGAGGGCAAGTTGGGGTGAGCAGTGAGGCGACCCAGGAACCCTGACGCCTACTGAGGAGGAGGCAAGAAGAGACAAGACGTCGAAGCTCACATGGGGTGTTGATGCCACAACGCAGGCCAGGCCAGCAAACTCCAGGCCTCAAGGGCCTGAGAACAGCTCAGCTTTGAGAAGCCCTGCACTGTGAATGGGAAGCTGGCGGGCAGCTCCACACCAATGCAATTCAGGAGCAGAAACAGTGCAGACACTGCAGGGCCACTCGCGTGCGCTTGTTGACAATGTGGGTGATTTAGAATGTGCTGGTTTTAGCCTATTCTTCTTAGGTTGATGGAAAAACAGTTGCCAAAGGCCTCACAGATGGCAGCTGACTGCAGGCCCCAGCCCAGGCAGCCTCACCTGTTGGCCGAGAGCCCTTCCCACCTGTGCATGTGTGACTCCCCACAAGGTGAAGGAGGAACAGAAGCAGGCTCTGTCCTCTCACCTGTCCCTCTCATTCTTCCCATGAGAAATTCCCGAGGAACCCAAGCCCCACTGAGAATGGCCAAAGAGAGGAAGGACAAAGTCTCATGCAATCCATTTTTCAACACTACCCACCATGCCCAGGGCTCGGTGTCCAGGGGTCCTGGATGCTCCTTCACTGGACTGTGGCCCCCAGGGTTCCAGGGCCCCAGCACCAATGTGGCCTCTATCCACCCACAGCTGGAACCATCCAGTGTCCTCCTCCCTCCAGTTCCGGGGCAGGCCACAGCCACTCTCCCTTCCCAGGGTCTTGGATAACGCTGCCACCCTGGCGTCCAGGGTGTGGGATCACCCTGGGTCCTCCTGGTCTCGAGTGGGCTCTGCACAGAGGCCAGAACACATTCTCCCCAGACCTGTGTTTCAAGAGGTTGCTCAGCCCCAGGCAGCACAGCTGGGCTCAGGATCCTATAGCTGACCTGGGGCCCCGCTTTGAGGGAGCAGCGGGCAGCCTGGTACACACCACATCAAGTCAGCCAAGGCCCGGCCTTCTTCTCACTAGCCGAGGCTGGAGCAACATAGGGCAGCCAGCCCCCACCCTGCCCTGGGAACCCACAAAGACCCAGGGACCCACAAAGGCTTGTGGATGGCGCTGGACCAGGGTCCTCTCCTCCTTCCTGCAGGGACACAAAAGTAGGGGGGAGGTGGCAGGAAGGAGGCTGAAAGGTTAGGCACACCCCAAGAAAGCTAGCGCACCCCAGGGCAACATGGGAAAGGCAGACAGACAGACCTGAGCCTGGTGAACCTGTCCGGGCCTCCCACTCAGCCTGGCAAAGGTGCTCCTGGGTCCACTATAGGCCAGACCAAGAAACCCAGCAGCTGCAGATGTTCACACAGCCCGACTCAAAATGGGCCAAATCCCGCCTGCACCGGGGACACAGTCCCGCCCTGCAGCCTCCAAGGAGGGACGGCCTGTCCAGCTGAGGGCTGGGACCTGTGACCTGGCGCTGCCTGGCAGGCTCCCAGGTGGGCCTCTGTCTCCTACACCTTGACCACGTGTGCGCACCTCGTCGGGGGCTGCACCTTAATTAAATGTGGGCTTTCCCCAAGCTTGTTGTCCTCGTCCCCTTTTTTAAAGAACATTGAGTGGTAAAATTCAGGCGACAGGCAGAGCAGTCCCAGTGCCAAGACGGAGGGATGCGCGCCTCCAGACCTCAGCCAGAGCCGTTCTCGCAGCTGCCCTCTGAGGCCCCACAGATCCGACCGTCTGTGCCAATGGAGAAGATGGTTTTCCAATCCTCCACACAGCATGTGGCCAGGTGGGGGCGCGGGGGCTTCCAGGCATCTCCCCAGGGCAGGGCTGCCTCCTGGGAGCCCCCCACCCCCGCGGTTCCACGCGCCTGGGCCCCTCCTGGACGACCGGGGATCCGGCCCCGCCCACTGCCTAGTCAAGTCCAAACCTCGCTCCTCTTCCGAAGCGTCTTTCATGTGGTTTCCGTCTAATCTGAAAACACCTCCCTTCCCCATTGTCTTTGTATTTGTGAGCTGTTTCTTAAGTCACCTTTTGAAAAATCTAGTGCCGAGGAACACAGGTATTTCACGTGTGCACACTGCCCGTGTCTACAAAGAATTTGGATTTCACCCCACGAGAGAAGGGAGCGGCGAGCTGCGTGTGTGCAGAGCTGGACTCTGCTAAGAGGCAGGGCAAGGTTGGGGAGCGGTCTCTCTCTGGGCCTCAGTTATCCAAGCTGGGGGAGAAGGGCACACGTCCGTCCACGGGGCTCCTGCACAGCGGGCCCTGCGCCCAGCACCCCATGGCTGGGAGTCCTTGCGTGCTGTTCATTAGGGCTCCATTACCCTGCAGGAGGGATCTGCTCGCCCTGGCATTAAGAAGAGGAACCGGGCTCAGGGAAGCTTGGGGACTCCTGGGTGGCAGAATCAGTGCTGGCCCCAGGCCTGGCTGACTGCCACATGCCATCTGGGCCCTTCCAGCACCCCCAGAACAGGGGCCGCCTGTCTGAACATCCCTGTTTCTCAGAGCCAAGAGCCAGTGGGCTTCAGCGGCTCAAAGCTCTTTGCTCACTCACATTTCAGTGGCCTCAGAGCCCAAGGACAGCTCTGGGTGCTGCTGCAGGGAGCAGGGCAGTGCGGACGTGAAGTGCCACAAACTCCTCCTGAGCACAGAGGAGGCCGCCTGCCTCCCGTGTCCCCCCGTGTGCGGAGGACAGCGTGGAGGGACGGCTATGCACGCTGCACACGCGTCCCTCAAATCTGCTTTCTTGTTCCTGCCAGGAGCCGCAGAGCCTGCCTTAGAACATCCCCCGCGATGGATCGAAATGATATTTAAGGTTTGACAAGTTACACTTGTGGTTTTCAAAAGAAATCATTTTTTTGTGAAGAATTACCTTTCTTGGCATAAAATAATTGGAAAGTACCCGGATATCTCAATAAAACACATCAAAAGTAACTTTCTCCAGCTTGTTTTGACACGTCCACTTGTGGTTTCTGTCAACTTTAGCTAAACATCAGGTTTTCTCAGACAGAACAAACCATTAAAATATTCAACAGAAAAAGCAAATAGATGTAATTCCTTTCTGTTTGCCTCTTTTCAAATAAAAGGCAATATTGAAAGGAGAGGCCAGCCTAATTCAAAGCACATTTTTCTGATTCACACACTTGCCATAATTATTTGCATAGGATGTAAATGTGTAAACCCTGGACCCTGTCATTTTTTTTAAATGCTGCATATTGTAAAGCTGAAGCACACGAAGCCAGTTTGGTATTTATGGAGGTCTGTCCAGTTCTGTGGAGTATGATAAACGTTAGAGGAAACGTGTATGAGTTTGAGATTAGAATGTTAGAGTGAGGGCCTAAAGCAAACACCTTCCCGTGAGAGATGAAGGGAGTCTGTTGTGTCGCCCCCAGACCCTCTGCTCCTCATGCCTCACGAGAGGACAACAGACACAAGAGCCTCCAGAAAGCGGACCCTGGCCCGACTCGGACTGGCTTTGCAGCTGGACATGGGGTTTCCTGACAGCTGAAGCAAAACAGGAAACTTGTCCAGGAGCATAATTTTCATTTTCTAACAGAAAGAAAACTTCTAAATTTGTCCAAAGAACAAAAAAGCGAAAAGCAAAACCAGCTTTTTCCCAGAGCTAAATTGGAGCGGGAATCTGTGTGAGGCCACCCTGGCGGTGCTCTAAAGGAGCCCACCTGCAGCTGGGGAATTTATAAAGACAAGAGGCTTGATTGGCTTGAGGTTCTGCAGGCTGCAAGCATGGCGCCAGCATCTGCTTCTGGCGAGGCCTCAGGAAGTTTCCAATCATGGTGGAGGGTGAAGGGGTAGCAGGTGCATCTCATGGTGAGAGAGGCAGCGAGTCAGGGGGTGCCATGCACTTTTAAACGACCAGCACTCATATGAACTCAGAGCGGGAACCCACTCATCACCAAGGAGATGGCACTAAACTATTCATGAGGGATCCACCCCCAGGACCCAGACACCTCCCACCAGGCTCTGTCTCCACCAGTGGGAATCACATTTCAACATGACACCTGGAGGGGCAAACATCCAAGCCATATCTAAATCTGTTCTTATGCCAAGGCTGCCTGGTGATACCCAACAGTGCCCTCAAGAAGGGTTCCGAAACAAAAAGACACAGAACCTCTGTCCAACCAGGCGTGGTGGCTCACACCTGTAATCCCAGCACTTTGAGAGGCCGAGGCGGGCAGATCACTTAAGGTCAGGAGTTCGAGACCAGCCTGGCCAACATGGTGAAACCCTGTGTCTACCAAAAATATAAAAATTAGCTGGGTGTGGTGGCGCACACCTGTAATCCCAGCTACTCAGGAGGCTGAGGCAGGAGAATTGCTTGAACCTGGGAGGAGAAGGTTGCAGTCAGCCAAAATTGTGCCACTGCACTCCAGCCTGGGTGATAAGGGGAGACTCCATCTCAAAAAAAAAAAAAAAAAAAAGACACAAAGTTTCTGGCCAAAGAGCCCTTTTTTTCCTGAGTACCTCCCAGGAAGCTGAGTGGCTATGATGGGACAGTCAGCCAATGTGAGTGAGAGGGGAAAGTTGGGAAACTCTAAGCCCCCTGCCCCTGCCCCCACCCCCACCCTCACCCTCTCTCGCAGTCTGAGGAGGGGTCTTTGCTGTTCATGTACTTACCAATATTTTGTGGGAAAATGGGGTAATGCGAAGAGGAGAAAGATGGAAGCCGAGAGGAGACAGAAGTGCTCGGAGTGGGCACACGGAAGATGGGAGCCGTGTCAAGGACACCAGGAAAGCACTGTGGGGCATGGCCTCAGGGAGATGATGGTGAAGGTCCCGTGCAGCCACTCTGTGTCAGAGCCCCCACGTCCCAGCACTGGTCTGTGAGCCTGGAGCGCTCTCACATCAGTCCTTGTCACAGCACAGTGAGGCAGCTTCTTGCATTTTGCCCATTTTCCACATATGTGGAAACTGAGGCAGAGGCCCAACACTCCCAAAGGCCAGACAGAAAGTACCGGAGCCTGGATCCATGCCCAGGGAGCCTGTCCCCCTCCCTATGAGCTCAGGCTTCCCGCCAGGGCTCCAGTGTTACAAGATAGCATTCTGCCTGCACCACATCCTCTTCCAGAACTTTGAGATAGCAAAAATAGATCAAAACTACTCTTTTCTGATGTCTGGAGCTGCATGTGAGCTTCTCTGGATGCAATTTTGTGCTGAGTTTGTATTATGTAAGAAGCGAATGGCTGGGCACGGTGGCTAATGCCTGTCATCCCAGCACTTTGGGAGGCCAAGGTGAGCGAATCACCTGAGGTCAGGAGCTTGAGACCAGCCTGGTCAACAGGGAGAAAGCCTGTCTCTACTAAAAATACAAAAATTAGCCGGGCATGATGGCGTATGCCTGTAATCCCAGCTACTCAGGAGGCTGAGGCAGGAGAACAGCTTGAACCCAGGAGGCAGAGATTGCAGTGAGCTGAGATCATGCCATTGCCCTCCAGTCTGAGCAACAGAAGCGAGAAACTCCATAAGAGGAAGAGAAGGAGGAGGAGGAGGAGGAGGAGGAGGAGGAGGAGGAGGCAGAGGAGGAAAAAGAAGAAGAAGGAGAAGGAGAATGAAGGCATCTACGGGGAAAATGAGGATTATTTTAGACAAACACTTGGTTCAAGGAGCTACCAGGCCCCCAGGAACCTTCATCAGCAATGCCAGGAGAGAGGGCCAAGGCTGGGATCTGAGGAGGGAGTGCAGCTCAGGCCAAAGGCAGGGGAGAAAACGCAGGCACTGGAGAGCTCAGGTACACAGGGATTCCAAGGGGGTCAGGCCCGGGGTGGCAGGATGCCAGGTCTGTGAGGACAGAAGGACCCCAAAGGCAGATGGAGGTTCAGGAGGGAGCTGAGCAGGAAAGATCAATGGGACACATGCATCTTAGCAGGCTCAGCCTGGTCAGAGTGGGCAGCAGATCAGAAGGGCAGGACCAGAGATGGGGACGTTGACAGCCTCAGTGAAGGCCTGAGATAGCAGCAGAGGACAGAGAGGAAGGAAGGGGGACAGGACCAATTCTAACAAGGAAGACTCCGTAGGATTTGGGATTGGCTGGATATGAGGGGAGAGAGGGACAGAGGGAGGGAGACAGAGGGAAGTCCAGGGCAAGGCTCAGGTTTCTGGTTTGGGAGCAAGGCCATGAATGTGCCCAGCAAAGGAGGAGGGGCCGTTTGCTGAGGGAGAGCCCGGGGCCAGGGAAGGATGAGGTGGGGCAGGGGCAGAAAGAGGGGGCTGGAATCAGGTCAGTCGAAGGTGCCCCACAGCCACCAGGCGAGATGCAGGCCAGCCACCATGTGCAGACCTGGAGCTCAGCAGAGACGCGGTTGGGAACCGAAGGGCAGCATGGCGCATCATGTCACGGGCGCTGCGCTCAGCTGGGGCCTGCTCTGGTCTGAGTTGCATCTCCAAGTTCCTGCTGAAGTCCTGATCCCAGGACCTCAGAATGTGGCTATATCCGGAGACAAGATCTAAAAAGAAGTAACTAGGTAAGAAGGAGGTCTTTAGGGCAAGCCCTAAACCAATCTGACTGTCCTTACGGCAAGAGGAGTGTGGACACAGACAGGCACAGACAGGCAGCCTCGTGAAGACACAAGGAGAGGGCAGCTGTCTGCCAAAGGCCAGCCTCAGGAGAAGCCAGCCCTGCCCACACCTGATATCAGACTCCTGGCCTCCATGGTTGGGAGAAGATGAATTTCTGGCTTAGTGCCTTGTTACAGCCTCAGGGGACCCTCACAAGGCGCAGCACCAAGGGCCCTCACTACGCTGTGTCACCAACCAGGGGAAGAGGCGTACATCAACGGGCAGCACCTTAGACTACAGCAGGGGCTGATGGAGGCAGGAATGAGGAATGCAGAGGACCCAGTGGCAGCCACGGCCACCATGGACATGGGCCTTAAGGGGCGAGCCTGGGGCTCAAGGCCAGAGGTCATATGGGCTTCCAGGCAGAGACCCTGTGTCTGACACCGGGCAGGACTTTAATTCAAAACCTTTCCACACATTCCCTGTCCTCAGGAAAGGCCAAAGCTGAGGCGATGAAAACACAGTCACCCAGCTGAGCTGGTTGCAAAATGGGCCCCCTATAGCTGAGTGACAGCATTTATGCAAAGCCCATTTAAGAACAGCCATTTAAGTGGTGGCAAATGCTTGTCAGCTACAAGCATCCTTTCTGAGATGTAATTGAAACTGCTCCTCCAGCCCAAGTGAGCCGGTGGGTCCCACTCCCTGTGAAGAGACTCGTAACGAAGGGGAAAAGGCTCCTTATCCACTGTGAGCCACGGGCATCACAGGAAACCCTATCTCCCCAGCTACCTCTCCAGGGTCAGCTCCTCCCCAGCTACTTCTCCAGGGTCAGCTCCTCCCCAGCTACTTCTCCCGGGTCAGCTCCTCCCCAGCTACTTCTCCAGGGTCAGCTCCTCCCCAGCTACTTCTCCAGGGTCAGCTCCTCCCCAGCTACTTCTCCAGGGTCAGGTCCTCCCCAGCTGCTTCTCCAGGGTCAGGTCCTCCCCAGCTACTTCTCCAGGGTCAGGTCCTCCCCAGCTACTTCTCCAGGGTCAGCTCCTCCCCAGCCTAGCCATGTTCTGAAACTCACCTCTGAGGACACTCCAGATCAAAGGATGCGTAGGGTTGTTAGGTTGGGCTCAAACGTTCTGCAGAGTGAACCAAATGGTGATAGAGCCACAAGTCCTGCAAACAGCCTTAAATTGCTCTCAGTGGTTTTCAGGACACGGTGGAGCCAGGGCAGGTGCCCTCCCCATTGCAAAGACCCCACCCAGAAGTCTCACCCCCAGATTGCTCAGAATGCCCCTTCTTCTCCCCCACCCTTGCCCCACACCCCCACAGCCTCAGACCTCAGTTTCCTTTCTGATTCCTATCATACCGCCAGTCCGCACTACTCAACACCCCTCTGTGTGCTTACACTGACCTGGGAGAGACATTAGAGGCAAGAGGCCATGTTCCTCCCTCCTTCTCCCACAATCCTGGAAACAGAGCCCAGCACATGTCAGGAACCTGGTACCTGTCGAATGAGCAAATGAATGGACAGATTCCAGTTTCTCAAACATGCCAGTTACTAGGGCCAGCAATGAGCAGAAAGAGAAATGCAACTGAGCTTGGGGCTTCGCGTGACTCCAGCGGGAGTCAGACAGGAAGAGCTCTGTACTCCGTGGCGGAATCCCTTATCTTGGTTCCTGTGTGTTTAGAGTGTTCTGAGTCAACTTCTCTGTAAATATGTTCTTTTAGTTCGGGCCTTTCCATGTGGGTTGTGTGTGGAATAGATGTGTTAGCTTAGTTTGTCACCATAACATAAAAAGTGCTAGAAAACAGATGAAGGCTAGCTAAATGAAGGCTAAGAATAGAATCTCATTTATGCGAGTTGATTATACTTGTAGCAAGAGTGATAATTAGAGATACTTTGAAAAAAAAAAAAAAGAACCTGAAGGTGGAGATAATTGGAAGATTTCTTTCTTCGAGGCTACTAGATAGGAAAGAATGAGATCTTTAATTACATTAATAAGAAAATAATTATTGATAGTCACAAATAATGTCTCTGCTTGATTCAGGGAAGCACATGACCTTCCAGAACTATCTAATCAATGTAAAACCTAAAGAGGTTTTTTTAAAATAATGCAGGCAAACTCTAACGTGAATGAGTCAGTCATTGGAGGAGCAGGGGGCTACTGTCCTCCTGAAACCTGAAATGGTGAACATTCCAGCCTGAAGGGGAGGAAGGCCGGGAGCGGGAGTGATGGGGAGGAACACAGTGCCAGTCCTGGGTAGGCCTGGCAGCGATGCCCAGCCCACTTGCCCTCCAGCGGGGGTCCTTGGCCTTGTGGGAAAATGAATGGAACCCCACAGTGGAGCACGTGACACATAGCGGGTGCCTCCCCTGCTCTGTTCCTGTCCATGGGTCATTTTCAAATCTTCTTTCAGCTCTAAGAACATGGATGTGTAGCTATTCTCCTCACTTTGTAACTGAAAAAGTGCTTTCTTCTCAATCAACTCACTGTGAGGGGGCTTCTCAGAGAAAGGTTGTACCTAGCAGGCCTTCCAGGAGCCCACCCTCTTCCCCAGCTCCAGAACTTCCACCTGAGCTCAGGCCCAACACCACTCCCATCTCGTCTCCCTGACTCTCCTCTTCCCTTACCTCAGCCCATACCCTCCTCCAAGGTCAGCTCCTCCAGGGCCAGCTCCTTCCCCAGCTTCTCCTCCAGGGCCAGCTCCTCCCCCAGCTTCTCCTCCAGGATCAGCTGCTCCTCCAGGGCCAGCTCCTCCCCCAGCTGCTCCTCCAGGGTCAGCTCCTCCCCCAGCTGCTCCTCCAAGGCCAGCTCCTCCCCAGCTTCTCCTCCAGGGTCAGCTCCTTCCCAGCTTCTCCTCCAGGGTCAGCTCCTCCCCCTGCTACTCCTCCAGGGCCAGCTGCTCTCCAGTTGTTCCTCCAGGTTTGATTCCTCCCCAGCTCCATATAGCTCCTCCCTTCTGAAAGAATTGATTAGCGCCTGCTTCCCTGTGACTGGAGGTTCAGAGCTGATGGAAGCACAAAAGTCTCTTTCTGGGTAAAGTCTTCCAAAAAGTCATTTTCTAAGTAAATCACTCTCCTGGGCAGATGTTCTCAGTAAGCACCAGACAAGGCTCTGGCTCTCAATGAGCAATGGACAAGGGCCAAACTCCCCAGCACAAAAGGCAGAGCCCCTCACTACCTGGACCAGTCCACCTGGCCATTCCTCACCCTCACCCCCTCCCTCACACCCCCTCCCTTGAAGCAGGACCTGCCATCATCCCTTCATTCCTAGAAGACTTGTCCTCATCCTTCGAGACCCTGCAGATGTCACCACATTGGGACACCTCCCACAGTCACATGTGTCTACACAGGACACAGGAACCCAGAACACAGGACAGTGCAGAGGCAGCACCCGTGTACTCATCTGTCTTCCACCAGACTCTGGGCTACTTGAGGGCTGGGGCCTTAACTGATGTCTACAGCCTTCCCAGGGAAGGGCAAAGGCCCAGGACTCTGTAAATGCTTGGAATGGCTAAATGTGCGTTGCCACAAAACAAAATTTAAGGAACCTTAAAGAGACAAACCATGGAAACCATTGTCAAGCAGTTGACAGGTCATAGGGTGAAAAATTGTAAAACAGAGTTGGCAGAGAGTGTGGGATTTGTAATAAACATTTGCTTTGCACCTTCTTATCTGCCAGACACTGGACAAAGTGCTATCCAAGCCTCGGCCAGGGTGGGTGGTTGGGGGGCATTCATAGATTCTTGCTCTCTGGTCTTGTTTCCGCAGACACATAGGCCACATCTCTTGAGAATCCAGAAGCTTTGCAGAAGTCTGAGATCTTCATCCATGGACGCCTCCTGCTGGGCCTTCACAGGCTGCACTGGCCAATCTCCATTTTCCAGAACACACAAAGCAAACAACAGAAACTCCTGCAGCTAAGACTCATGTCCCAGACTTCCTAATGCTTCTCCTCCAACTTGCTGTTCTTGCCCACCCCAGCTGTTCTGAAGTTCACATCCACAGCTCAGAAGTGCTCACCAACAGGCTGCAGACAGCCAGAAATGACAAAGGAAGAGTGTGTCCTCCATCTGGGTACTTGGGATTTGAAGACTTAAAAGCATTTACAGTGACCAGGATTGACATTTCAAACCCAGATCTAGACGGAGAAGGTGACTCTCCCCCAGCAGGGCCTGAGGTTGCCGCCCCATCAGTCAGTCTTTCTGCAAACAGCCACAAAACGTCAGGCAGAATTCAACAGGAAACACGGATCCAGTGCGTGAGTCTGTGGGCTGAGCTGAGCTCTTGCCAGGGCTCTGGTGCATCTGCCAAAGGTTGCTTAGGGGACTGTCGACTGGGCTGGACCAGCTTGCAAGTCTAGTGGCCAGCTGATGGCTATGATGGTGCCTCCAGCTAGGACCAACTAGAGACCCAGCATGGCCCCAGCTGCCTCCCTGGAGCAAACCAGCCCCAGCACTTCCCCAGGCCATGGTCGAGGGGCCAAGGAGAGCTCAGTGGTGGACAAGGCAAGTCACCTGGCCAAGTCCAGGGCAGGGAAAGGGCAGGCCAAGGACAGGCCAAGGACACCCCAAAGCATGTGACCAGGGAGGGACAAAGCACTGGGACCACTGGATTGGCTTTATCATCCTGACAGCCTTACACACTTGAAGCTCCTCTCTCCACAACCATCCTTCTGCTAAGTGTGGCCAAACTTTTTTTCTCTTTTGAGTTCCACCTGCCCCAGAAAGGTTGCACACAGACTGTGGGAGAATGACCTCCTGAGCTGCTTCCTTGCAACCCTCTGCTCTGTGGGGCCATCACACTAGGCCCAGCAGCTCTGCCTCCCACACACCCTCCTCAGATCCACCCAGCCCACCCAGACAAAGTACTGCCCCAAGGAGGACACTTTGCTTCGTGTCTGCTTCACACCTCTGCCTTTTGGAAGGAATCATCTTACACGCTGTGTGATCCCCACAGATCTGACAGTGATGGTGTCTGGGGAACCCCCTCATCCCAGGAGGTGTGGGTCAGGCTGGTGGGTCAGAGCAGCTGCCCTCACAGCCACGGTGATTGGTCTGGGACAGGGGTCTGGTGTGTGCTTCCAGGGAGGGCCAGTCACAGCCCTGCTCCAGGATTGATGTGCATCCCTGGGGGCATGGGGCTTCCTTGTTCTCAGCTTGCTGGTTATGAATCTTAAAGACTGGAGCTGCCAGCTTTTGCCCCCAAGAAAAATTCCCCAGAGAAAGCAGGCAGGACAGAGGAAAGCAAAGGCCAGTGTTCGGGGAAGGCGCTTCTAGCTGAAGCTGTACCTTCCAGGCTCTTCCAGCACAGGAACCTTTGAATTGTTTTGCCTTGGGTGGGTTTCTGTCACTTGCAACCTAAGCAGTCTTGGTTAATATGCATGCCCTGAATACTTTTGGAGCAGGACTCTCCTACTGTATTAGTCTGTTCTCATGCTGCTAATCAAGACATACCTGAGACTGGGTAATGTATAAAAAGCGGTTTAATGGACTTACAGTTCCACGTGGCTGGGAAGGCCTAACAATCAGGGTGGAAGGTCAAAGAGGAGCAAAGGCACATCATACATGGTGGCAGGCAAGAGAGCGTGTGCAGGGGATCTGCCCTTTATAAAACCATCAGATCTCCTGAGACTTATTCTCTGTCATGAGAACAGCATGGGAAAGACCCTCCCCCATGATTCAGTTACCTCCCACCACGTCTCTCCCAGGACACATGGGGATTATGGGAGCTACAATTCAAAATAAGATTTGGGTGGGGACACAGCCAAACCGTATCTCCTGCCCTCCCTGTTTGTTGCTGCCTCTGTAGTTGTTACTGCTGTTTTCATGTTCTCTTCCCTAACTCCTTCTTCCAAATTCAGCCCATCTTTCCAAGCATGGCCCAGGTCCCATCCCCCTGCCTCAGGCAGTCAGATCTTATCACCCCCCAACCCTCACTCCTAGGACACAGGTGGGCTCTGTTGTCCTCTGACCAAATCGCCCCTCCCCAGGGAGGCAGACAGTGTGAGGCCTCTTGCTGTGAACCTCAGTGCTTTCAACACAGAGCATAGTCTGTGAGCAACAGATATAAACTTGTGATGAGGCATAAATACCATTTTCCATCCTTTTAGAGATGATCAACTAAGACCACATCTTCCTGCAGGGTGGGAGCCACCGTCCCATCCCATCCAGAACCTTCATGAACACGAGGGCTGTGGTCAGATTGAGTGAGGACTTCCCTTGTGTCCCAAGTCCCCTCCCCCTTCATAAAGAGCCGGCCATGTCACACCTCCCTCATCTCATGGTTCTCAAGCCTCTTCCACTGCACTGTGGCCACAGTGTGTGCTGCACACAGTATTGGACTCTGAACGAGCTCTTTTCAGTCTTTAATATACAGCTCTATCTTTGAAGCCATGTAGGTGAATAATTAAATTTCTGTGCTTTGTGACCCAATTCATTGGAGTGGAGAATAGGTTTATCTCTATCACACTCAAAATTTTCAGGCCTTTCCACTCAAAGAATGACATCCTTCAAGAATGTCCTGGGTCCTGGCTCCCACGGTGCTCCTCCCTGTCCTCTTTCAGAGCATCGCGTGGAGTTAAGGGACTTAGCATGCTATTGTGTAGGTGTTGTTCACCTTCTGCAACCCCGGATGAAAGTTATGCTCACAAAGGTCTTGTTTTGTGTGAATAAAACATGTCAGAAGCCACTCAAGGGTTAGTCGCTTGAAGGAAACTCCAACCTGGAATTGTGTGGGCTGGGAATCTGACCTGGCCTGGCTGGGCAGCTGGACTCCTCTCAGAGGCTGGATGGTCTGGAATGGTTCCTGTCACAGGTCTGGTGTTGAGCATGTGGAGGGCCAGCTGTGTATTAGCCAGAATGCCCCAACTGTCTTCCATGTGCCTCTCAGGTTCCCGCAGGCCAGCTCAGGTTGGCTGTCATGGTCTAGGGCTTCCAACAGTGGCAAGAGAGCCCAGCTGCAATGTCCAGCACTCTCCAGGTATACACCACCACTGCCCCATGGCTGAGCGAGTCATGAGGCAGAGCCCAGCCTCACTGTGTGAGGACACTGCTTTGGATGTCTGCAAGAAAAGAGGGTGCTTACAGGCATTTTCACAAATAATCAACCACAGAACCTGTTTGCTAGGGCTGTCGTGAGGACTGGATAAGAGCTCTGAATGCATGCACATGCACACACACATGCATAGGCTCACACATGTGTGTACACAAGCACACACATGCACGTGCACACATATGCACAGGCACACACGTGTGTACACACGTGCACACACATGCACATATGCACAGACACACATGCACAGACACACACGTGCACACACATGCACACACGCACAGGCACACACATGTAACACACATACACACGCACACACATAGACATGCACACACACATGCACAGGTACACGTATGTGTGTACACACATGCATGCACACACACAGAGGTAAACCAGAACTCCAATGCCCAATAGTACGGTACTACCGTTATTTTTTTCGTACTCATCTTGTGGATTCCTCGAATCTGCCACGATACCTGCATGTAGAAATTGTTCACTGTGTGTTTAATTAATGAATCTCTTTGGCTTCACCTGGGCTTCTTGACCATCCAGGCCACCCAGGATCTTCCAGGGGAGCTGCTTGGATGACTTGATTCCAAAGAGCTTCTTGTCCATTGTTCACTGCTTGGCGTTGTGTTTTGCAGTTTAGCAAAATGTTTGATATTTGTAAGACAATGCCCTGGAATGTGGAAATGGCTTCATGTCCCAGCACTCCTGGGACCAGAATTCTCATGTGCTCTTCTCCTCCCGCACCTGACGGTCCACCTGTGCAGGAGATTCAGGCCAGCTCTGAACCCCCATTGAGAGAACACCATGAGGGCCTTGCTAACTCTCAGGTGGGGGCCAACTGCTGAGATGCATTGGCACAGAACAGAGCCATGCAGCGCTTAAGTCCTTTGGTAAAGCAATGCTCCTGAAAGTCGGTTCAGGTTCCTTTTCACCTGGGAGAAAATTGAGACTCAGAGACATCGAGGGATGTCTAATAATTGCAGAGCAACTGAGAGGCAAACGCAGACCCTGGGACTCCCGGGCGAACCTAGGCTCTTTTCCCTACTCACCATCCACCTCCAACTAGCAGTGAGAAAAGGGCTGCATGCTTGGGGCCCTTTGGGGAAAGGCAGGGCTGTGTTGCATGAGCAAGCCACATACCAGGAGCTGTCTGAAAGAGTCCACCCAGGGACAGAAGCCCGTGAGAGCCTGCTGGGCCACCAGGTACATGCTGGTGATGACACCTACCCAAGCCCCGTGCCTCTTTCCTTAGCATCCACCTTGCTTCATGGATGAGCAAGGGTGTCCTACTCTCAGCAAGCCACACTCTACAGGAGAACAGTCAGCACCCCCAAGAGGTAGGGGAGCTGCAGAGAAAATAAAGCCCAGAAGGGGACAGGAAGAACAAGTCAGGGCACAAGGTAGGGTGGCCAGGAAGCCCTTAAGACTGGAAGAAGGCCGAGGAAGAGCTACCCAGGCCCAGGTATCTCCGCAGAGGCACAGAGGATTGGAGGCAGGCACCTCCAGGGAGGGTCCACTTGTCTTTGCCATGGCAGCTGGAGTGGGAGAGCCAGGGCGGGAGGGCAGGAAGGTGTGGCCAGAGAGCAGCGTCCCGGAGGCCACCGTGGGGTTGGGAATCTGCAGGGTGAGCTCAGTCACACTGTTCGGCTGCTGCTTTGGAAAAACCTCCAGAAGCAAAATTCAAAGCTGTGGTTATGGTGAAGAGGCTCCTGCAAGGACCAGATGGGAAATGATGGAAGCCACGGGGTAGAGGTAGAGGCTGGATCCCGACAGAGTGCACCGGGTTCAGAGCTCTCAGGTCTGCCAGCACACGGCGCCCTCCATCATAGGAGAGGCTGATTCTCTCCTATGGGAGGTGAGTCCCTCCTTGGGAACTGACTGTCTCCTCTGGGGCTTGGGATCCTTGGGATCCCCAGAGTGCTGGCTTCGTCATGCTAATGTTGACCAACAGCTTCAGGATGGAGCTGTTCACCTGAAAGATGGGCATGACCAGTTGCTTGGACTGGTTTTTTGCTACTTAATTCCAATTCTTAGAACACAGCTCCTAGAACCCAAGCACAAGCCTCTCCCCTGTTTGGCATTCCCTGAGAGGGAGTGACATAACATGAATTCCTTCAGAGCCAACTTTATGGCCCAGCGTGAGTCTGGCATCCCAATGTACAGGGTCACACACTTGTCTTCTGAATGTTGTGACCACCATCCTCTGCCCGGCCCAATTCAACCTCCCACCCTGCCCTATCCTGAAATCTGCACCTACCCTATCCTGAAATCTGTTTTCAATCCAGGGGCTAGGCAGCTGTCCCCCTACTTGTCACCCACCACAGACCGAGCCCTGGCAGTGGGGACAGTGCTACTGGGATCTTCCTGAGTATCACCAGGAATCTGACGGAGTGACACCCCCATGCACTGGGTGGGCAGCACCCCAGCTCCATGGGGACTTCTTAGGTAACATTACGTAGCCGACCTCTTAGCCAGCATGGGCAAAAGTAGCCATGGAAACGAGATACAGGTCTTTCGGGAATCCTTTTGGAGGCTCTGCCCATACCCGGCATTTCCCCTCTAGGCCTCGCCTATGCCGCAGCCTTGCAGGGAGCGAGGAGCCTGGAGCTGCACCACCCCCCCCCCCCCCGCCAGCTCTGCCCACCCTGGGCAGAGTTAGGCCACGATTCTCAGCTGCTTGACTCCTGGGTTGCCTTTGTGTGAAAGGTAATACAACCACACAACCTCCAGGACTGACCCCAGGGAGCCCTCCGCACATGCCAGCCCCTGTTCTTTCAGGGGGATCTGCAAGCTTGGAGCAAATCGGGCTGCATACGCTGTCAGGAAGGATCCAAGTGGTTGCTAAATAAGGGCTGAGCTGGAGCAGATTATTAAGCAGCAAGACAGATTCTCCTATGTATCTGGCTCTGGTTTTTATTTTTAGCACAAAACACACACACACATACACACACATGTGTTTGGGGGGAAGGGCTCCGTTTCTCCAAAGCCACCCTTAGGATGGCGTGTGTTCATGTCTCCACCTGAGCCTGGCATAACAGTCTGGGTCTGCGGGTACAAGTGCATGTCAGTCACCTGTGAGCTCACAAACCCCAGGGCTGCTCCGGCTTCATTCACACCAGACATCCCAAGGCCAGGGCTCTGGGAGCAGGACGTGAGCATCCAGCCACATAGGTCTCTGCAGAGGGTCCTCATGCTTTGCCAGGGACCCATCTTGTGCTAAAGCAAAGATTCCACATGCCTCCTGGATTGCACAGTGCCAAGCCCCAGGCCTCTTTTCTTCTTCAAGGAAATCACTGTAAAAGCATTGTGCAGTGTAGATATTCAGGAGTCAATGAGACTTTGAAAAGATGTTAGGGCCAAGAGGTGGAAAGAGGGACAAATTAGAGAGTGACTTTAGAGTCCCAGCGATGACCCTACCTGCCCTTCTCCCTGGAGGAGTGGCATGTGAGCAGCCTGCACTCAGCTGAAGCTCAGCTGTGAGACCCAAGCCCTGGGGGCCAGTGTGGGTACAGACACCCAGAAGACGCCAGCACCTCTCAGGTACACCATGCACTGCAACACCTAGCCTAGGGTAAAGTCAGCATCTTGGCTTTTTAGCTAGGTAAACTGGCATAAAATCAGCAAACTTCTCCAAGAAGCTTTCAGGAAATACGAAAACATTCACCTTCTGAAACTTGGATTGCAGTAAGAACTAGGTTCCTTCAAATAAATATAAATATTCTTTGGAGGGGCAAGGAGAGAGATGTAAGACCTGGGGATAAGTGGAGATAGATAGATAGATAGATAGATACATACATACATACATACATATATACATACATAGACAGATAGATAAAGATTAGATAGATAATACATACATAAGTAGATGATATATGATAGGTAATAGAGATATATAATAGATAATAGATATAAAAATAGATGATAGGTAGCTACATAGATTGTACATAGACAGATGATAGGAGATAGATATAGATAGATGATAGATAGGATGGGTGGATGTATGGATGGGTAAATGGGTAGGTGGATAAGTGGGTGGATAGGTAGATGGATGGGTAGGTGGACGAGTGGGTGGGTGGGTGGATAGATGGATGGATGGATGGGTAGATGGATGAATGGATGGGTAAGTAGATGGATGGGTGCATGGATGAGTGGCTGGCTGGCTGGATGAATGGATGGATAGGTAGATGGATGGTGGATGGGTAGATGGGTGAGTGGATGAGTGTGTGGGTAGGTAGATGGATGGTGGGTGGGTGGGTGAGTGGGTGTATGAGTGTTTGGGTAGATGGATGGACAGATGGGTAAATGGTTGAATGGGTAGATGGGTGGGTGGGTGGGTGGGTGGATGGATGGATGGATAGATGGAAGGGTGGATGGATAGATGAATGGGTGAATGGGTAGATGGATGGGTGGATGAGTGGATGGTTGGATGGATGGATAGATGGATGGATGGATGGATGAATAGATGGGTGAATGGGTAGATGAGTGGGTGGGTGGGTGGATGGATGGATGGATGGATGGATGGATGGATGAATAAATGGGTGAATGGGTAGATGAGTGGGTGGGTGGATGGATGGATGGATGGATGGATGGATGGATAGATGGATGGGTGGATGGATAGATAAATGGGTGGATGGGTAGATGGATGAGTGGATGGATGGATGGATGGATGGATGAATGGATGGATGGATGGATGGATGGATGGATGGATGGATAGATAAATGGGTGAATGGGTAGATGGGTGGATGAATGGATAGGTAGATGGATGGGTGCATGGGTAGATGGATGGGTGGATGAGTGGATGGGTAGGTATATGGATGGGTGAATGGGTGGGTGGATGGGAGGGTGGGTGGGTAGGTGGATAGGTGGACGACTGGATGGGTGGGTGGATGAGTGGGTGGGTGGATGGATGGATAGATGGATGGATGGGCGAGTGGATGATGGAGATAAAAGAGGAGACTTGCACAGGTCACTGGTGTCACTGTGCTCTGAATTGAAGCTTACAACTAATTCAAGCTTTATACCTGCATTCCAAAATCAACAATATCAAAATTATGAATTCCTGCCAGAAATGAGAATCTTGCTATAATGTGGGTTTCCACAAAGCTGCCTAAGCAGAAAGTTGGGGAAGAGCCGGGGAGTCTGAAGCGCTGGAATCCTGATCTGGCTTTGCCTTCACGAACTGTGTGCCCCCATCACTGTACCCAGCCATAGGAACCTGGCTCTCCTACCTGTAGAGCAGCATCACTAGCCCTACTAGCAGCCAACGTAACTCTCCCCTCACTGCAAGAGGGGTCACAAGCACCGGCAGGCCATAGGAATTCCAGCCTAACGCCTGAGTTCCCTTCAAGTGCCTTGGAGTTCCTCCATCTCGGGGTCGCCTGTGTCTCGGAGCTCCTCCATCTCAGGGGTTCCTCGTCTGACTCAGGGTCACAGTGCCCCCACTGCAGGCCTCCCCACTCTCCACTCTCGGGGGCCACAGTGCCCGTGCTGTGGGGGATGATTCTTCTCGGGGGTTCCTCTGTCTCAGGGGCTTCTCATCAGTCTCAGGGCTGCAGTGCCCACACTGCAGCCTCCCCACTCTCCACTCTCACTGCCCTTCAGCAGCAGGTCTTCCCCTTGTGGCCCACCAGGTGGTTTCTATCCTTTGAGAATTTGGTGTCCTGTCCAAGGGGGACAGTTCAGACCCTGGTGTCAGAAAAGAACGCCTGGCTAACCGGTAGGCGATTTTGTCTCAGAAATATAGCTGTCATTTTTGTCAGAAACACAGGGAGTGTCTGAAAATTCTAATCTGATTTGGCTCTGATGGGAAAGAGAAACTAGGAGAGGATTCTCCTCACTTGGGTTCCGGAGAGGGGCCAGGATGGACTTGCGGGAGCAGGGACCCTGCTGGAGAACTGGAGAGACCCGGAGGGCTAACCCCACAGAACAGGTGATTGAGAGAGAAGTCCTAGCTGGAACCTCTCCGTGGGGTCCTGGAGGACCACCTCAACTGCTTTGTGTTTCAAACAAGCTCCTCTGTTTCACAACTCCAAGAGGCAGCGCCACAAACCTGGGTCTGCTCTAGGGTGTAGTTCCCTGACGAGCTTAGTGGTGTTGATATTCTGCATAGGGTGTAGTTCCCTGACGAGCTTAGTAGTGTTGATATTCCGCAGTATCTCTCACCCCTGTCTGGTAATGACGAGTGGGCCCCGAAGGCCATTCAGAGGCATCCCAGCTTCCACAGCAAGGCATTGCGGGGTCTCCCTTCTGACTTCCTAACCCAGTGGAGAGGGGTGAGGGGCTCCACACTCATTCTCCCCTCTCCTTACTGAGCGACACCAGCACTTTGCAGGCAGCTGTGTGCACGGATGCTTTTAACCCGAGTCTCCCGCTTCCCCTGCAGCTGGTGTGGCCTCTTTGATGCAGCTATATCCAGGGGTGGAAGGGAGGGGTAACAGGGACTTCTGGAAACTTCTGACTTTCCCAATTTGGATGCCGTATTTCTTTTTTTCTCTTTCTCCTCCTCTTCTTTCTTTTCTTTCCTTTTCCTACTTCTCATTCTTCTTCTTCTTCCTCTTCTGGAGAAAGTGGACATGAGGCAAGAGGTGCAGCAACCATTTTGTGGCTGTGAGGCATTTGCGAGGATGAGAGGAATAGAAAAATAGGAACAGAAAGGGAACTGTTTCCATCCTGGCAGAACAAACCCCCATGTGAAAATAACTTGGCCCCCGGTTTCAGAAAACTCAGTAAGCATTGTACTTAGTACTTGCACTGCTCAGAACAGAACGACTTTTGAGAAGTGCTTCCACTTTGCTGGGAGATGAATCTCACTCGAGATCTTTAGGGGCAAGGCACCAGCAGCACGGGCACCGGCACAAAGATGACTGAGGGGCTAAGGGATGAGGTGTTGGGAGAAAGCCACTGGGAATTATCCAGAAAGCCTCCTTGGAGAAGGTACGATCTGTGATGAAACTTATTTTAACTGGAAAAGGCCAGCAAAATTAGGATGTGACAAGTCCTATTAAGAGAGGGCACGCCTGTTTGCTTACTCTGTGGGTGCAGCCAACTCAATTTATCCAAAATTCCAGCAAACAGAAAGAACTCATAAAGATTATTTTCATCTACAGCTGTAGACCTATGCAATGCTAATTGATGTTTATTAAGACATCTTTGGGGAAACAGAAAAACCCCCAAAGGACCTTATTATCCAAAGAGTCAATTACTTCCAAATTGTTTGGATGTTAAGAGTAAGTTAGTACATTGTCAATTCACATTCAGGCTGGTGTTTGTAGAATAAATGAAGATGCTGCATCTTTTCCTCAGTCTGTTAATTATGTTCCCCACAAACTTATCCCTACAGAGAATCTGTGACTAGATAGTAATTTGCTTAGATTCAGTCTGCATATTAAATGATCATCTGCTTTTCCCCCCTTTGTTTTTGCTTTATTTCTCTTTTGTTTTCCTTATTTATATTCAGTTACTTCTGTCCACATCCTAAAAAGCAAACGGCTACTGTAATTAATTTCTAATAGATCATATGGATGCAGATGTCATGTAGGAAATCAATGTTTTTAGCCCAGTTGTGCAGAATGTCCTCACAAGCTCAACTCCGTCGTCATTCAGCAGGCATTCATGTCAAAGGCAAATTCATTTCTGGCAAAATGGGAAAAAGATTATTTTAGATTCATGACAAATAAAAGGATTTTGCTCAAAATTGGTAATCTATCAAAGATCTGTTACTGTGAGTTTTTCAAAAACAAGGTATAACCTAAGTCTTATGGGCATTTGATTAGCATGACCCAAGTCAGCCTTCCTTTCTCCCAAACTCCCAGTGCACAGGGGCTTGGGGTGTCAGAGAATCACAGCATCTTAGTGCACTGGACTAAGAACAGGTATGAGCCACTGCTACTGTCATCCTGAAGCCCAAAAGGATAATGAATATTTCAACAAATGACCAAAATCTGAACACCAACTTTGACAAAAGGCAAATGATTTATTTACACAAATGGGAAGCTGAAACTGGCTAGAGGTATTTTCCGATACCAAACACATGGAGGAAAATGATCCTTGGACACCAATTTGCCTGAGAACAACACAATTCCACAGAACGCCACAAGAGATCCTTCGGTGACCACCCCCACTCTCTCGCAGGTGGCCTCTTCCAGGGGATTCTGACTTCCTACCATGTCGAGATTTTCTTCTTCCATGGCCCAAGTCGCGTTAGAGCCCGTGGCGAAGGCAATGCCCACTCTGACACAGCAGCAGCAGCCTGATGTGGGACTTGTGTGCTTTTTATTCCACTCTTGCCTCTTCCTCACCTTCACAGTCTTTGACTCCAACTCCATCCAGGTTCTTCAGTAGTTCTGCATCTCTTGCGATAATTAAATAAAGTTCAATATTTTTATGCACTTGTTTCAGTTGAAAGCTATTCTTGTAATATGCTTAGAGCTGAATGGTGGCTTAGATATCACTCATTTCAAACTCTTCTTCCTTTACACAGATGAGAAAGCTGGGACCTAAAGAGGAGCAATGACTTATTCAAAGCCATGCAACTAGAAGGTGTGAAGCCCAAGACTAGAATCCACATCTCCTATAGCCCATATTAGTATTTTTTCCTTTTTTTTTTTTTTTTTGAGACGGAGTCTCACTCTGTTCACCAGGCTGGAGTGCAGTGGCGCAATCTCGGCTCACTGCAAGCTCCACCTCCTGGGTTCACGCCATTCTCCTGCCTCGGCCTCCCTAGTAGCTGGGACTACAGGCGCCTGCCGCGGCGCCCGGCTAATTTTTTGTATTTTTAGTAGAGACGGGGTTTCACCATGGTCTCGATCTCCTGACCTTGTGATCCGCCCGCCTCGGCCTCCCAAAGTGCTGGGATTACAGGCGTGAGCCACCGCGCCTGGCTGTATTTTTTCTTTATACCACTTTATCTCAATTGTACTTTAGGATGCAAGGGAGGTACGATTTGGATCACTGTTTCAGTGACTTTAAAGAAACTTCTGAACCAAAGGTTAATATCAACAGGACTCTGTTACAACACACGTTTTTAAATCTACTATATTTTTAAATCTGCATGATTTAAAATTCACCATACAAGAAATAATGTTCCACTCCTCAAAACAATTAAAAGTAGAGGCCGGGTGCGGTGGCTCATGCCTGTAATCCCAACACTTTGGGAGACCGAGGTGGGTGGATCACCTGAGGTCAGGAGTTCGAGACCAGCCTGGCCAACATGGTGAAACCCCGTTTCTACTACAAATACAAAAATTAGCCAGGCGTGGTGGCGCATGCCTGTAATCCCAGCTACTCGGGAGGCTGAGGCAGGAGAATTGCTTAAACCAAGGAGATGGAGGTTGCAGTGAGCCGAGATCTCGCCATTGCACTCCAGCCTGGGTGACAGAATGAGACCGTCTCAAAAAAAAAAAAAAAAGTACAAGTACCGTATAATCCAGCAATCACACTTCTGAGTGTACATACAAAAGAATTAAAAGTGGGATGCCAAAGAGATATTTGCACGTCTGTGTTCATGGTGGCACTAGTCACAACAGCCAAGGGTTGAAGCCACCCAAGTGTCCATCATCGGATGGATAGATAAGAAGACTTGGTCTGTATACACCACGCGATATTATTCAGTCTTAAAAAGGAAGGAAATCCCCCGGCACCTGCTACAACACAGATGAACCTGGAGGACATTACGCTGAGTGAAGTGGGCCAGACACAGAAGGACAAATACTGAATGAGGTCCCCAGAACAGTCAAATTCATAGAGACAGAAAGTAGAACGGTAAGTGCCAATGGCCGGGGAGTGAGAATCGGAACGTGTTTAATGGGTGCAGAGTTCTAGTTCTGCAAGATGAAAAAATTCAAGCAATCCATTGCACAGCAGTGTGAATATAATTTACATACTGAACTGTACACATGGTAAATTTTTATGTGTTTTCTTCACAACTGAATTTTAAAGATTTTTAATAAATAATGTTTCTTACATATAACCCTCAGATATAATCCAAGCTCAAGATAATACGACTGCTGATGGGGACGGGCCTGCTCAGGTAAGCATTACAATGTGAGACTCAATTTTTCATCGAGTCAGCTGTAGAGACATCCAACAAGAAAATACGAGGAATGTCTCTTTTTCTTTTCAAATATCACCCAAAGAAGTATTTTCGTTTCACTTTCCCAGGTTCCAAATCTACTAAGAAGAAAGCAACTCTAAGACCTTTCTCTCTGCTACATAATATAACTGAGACAACTAATTAAAAGTTTCACTGAGAAGGCTTTTGGACAGATGGTTTCACTATTTTAATTAAGTATATATATTAGGCTGTTGGAATTAATATATTTGACACGACAGATGTTTTCTGTGCTCATTTAGAATTTTTAGTCATTTACTATCTATGTGGTGTCAGAATTAGGGCCCCTTGTGAATTTTATTCTGTTCAGTTTTGCAGTTTATTCATATTTTGTCATGTTACAGTTATTACTGAGTAATCTCAAGCATCATACGTACAAAGGAAATTTTAAAGAAATAGAAAGTGCTTTTCTGTGGGCATGAGAACTGATTTTAGTTAGAATGAGCCATTTAGTGACCACAGATTCACCTGTGGCATCTCGTGACTCCAGCCACATTCCAGGAGGGGTTTCTCGGTGCGTTCTTATTGTGCGTCCATCTGCACTGCCCTTTCCAGCCTCAATGCCACTGCCAGATTTAAAAGCCTACTGTGCTCACACCATCCTGAACCTCTGCCAGTCCCTGCTTCTTATTGCCCCGTTCCCTCCACCATCCTGCTACCAAAC
Organism: Trachypithecus francoisi; assembly: GCF_009764315.1. Classification (NCBI taxonomy): domain Eukaryota; kingdom Metazoa; phylum Chordata; class Mammalia; order Primates; family Cercopithecidae; genus Trachypithecus; species Trachypithecus francoisi. The sequence continues at coordinate 3,354,046 of NW_022681469.1, forward strand.
CTGTCTTCCTAAAATCCTGCTCTCTGCATGGCACCCTTATTTAGGAGCCTGGGAAGTCTCCACATCCCCTGACTACAAGCCTGAGCTCCTCCTTGTGGTTCCCAAGAGCATGGGTGTTCAGCCCTCCCCAAGCTGCTCAGCCTCTCCCACCATGAGTGTCCTGGCCGCCATCTCATCACGCTCCTCATTTCCATGCAGGAGGGGCTCAGCCCCAGTCGCGGCTTGCACCCGCTGTTGGATCCTCTCCCACCTCTTCACCCCTCCTCACGCTTCCTGAGCAACAACACTCAGGGGGCACTCCTGAGCACCCACCCAAGAAAAGGAGCTGCGCATGTCCACACAAAGACTCCTAACAAGGGTCTATGCCATCAATATTCATACCAGAAACAATTCACACATATTCAAACTGAAACAATATTCAAACTGGAAACAATTCAAGCATCCGGCTGATGAATGGATATGTAAAATGTGGTTCCTCCATACAGTGGGTTATTCTTCAGCAATAAAGAAGAATAAACTGCTGATGCTTGCTAGGACATGGAAGAGCCTCAAACATGATGCTGAGTGAAGAAGCCAGTCTCAAAACATCCCGGACTGCCTGATTCCATCTACATGAATGTCCAGGAAAGGCAAACGTGTAGGAATGGAAAACCAGTTTGTGGTTGCCTGGGCTGAGGCAAGAATGGAGATTGAGTACAGACAGGCACTAGGGCCTTTCCAAGTGATGGAAATGTTGGAAACTGAACTGTAGTAGCAGCAGTTGCATAATTATGTTTTTTTTTTTTTTTACAAACCATTGACTTATACACTTAAAATAGGTGAACCTAACAGCATGTAAACTTTTATCACTGTTATTAGGGCAAACAAAATTTAAACTTTAAAATACGTTTTAAAACCTAGTAACATCCTTCCCCTCTCTACCACATCCCTTCTGTGAACTTCAGAAACACTTAGGGATCGTGCCACATGGTGGTGGGCCGTGGAGTCCTTCCTAGTTTCTGCTGGTCTTGTGGTTTAGGGATTTTTTTTCTTACCTGTGAGAACTTTGAGTCGTTAACTTCCCTTTACTTTCTTCCCAGTGTGGACCCTGGCCGGGGGCTCCAAGCCATCCAGAGTCTGGCCCCACCCTTCCTTCTCCAAGGTCAACAGGAGCTCAGCTGTGGTCAGGTGAGACCCCCAGCCACCACCCCGGCTGTCTCCCCTGTTTCTTTTGTTCTTCCCTGCCTGGGAGCAGGTATCCCACCTTCCTGTCTTCCTGTAAGAAACCAAGCCATTCCCCAGCCCATATGAAATCCCACATGCTCCCTTTTTTGACGCCACCCAGCACCCACCTTCCCCTGACTTCTAGGAGCACTCACCCCACCCGGGGAGCAGGTCCCCACAACCCAAGCGTGAGGAGCCCTGGACCCAGTTACGTCTGCATTTCTTGATGCTCCTGGGGCACCTGGGAGGAGCCTGGAGGAGAATCTCTGTAAATAAAGTCGAGGGCTCATGATCATCAACAGCCTGCAGACCCAGCCCCGGGGCGGCCACACGCTTAGGCTCAGGCTGTAGTCTACCCCATCCTCACCTCCTGTCTGAATTCCCCTGGATCGTGCCCTCCAGGTGGGATCCCGTGTTCTGCTCTTGACACCCCCACAGGCATGGAAATTCTACTTTTTGGAGCAGTCCATTCCAATTTCTGAAAGCTCTCGCTGATGGAAACTTCTTCCCTGTCTGTAGCCCCCCGTGACTGCCCCTCCCCTCCCCCCACCGACCTGTCCCCTCCACCTGTTGTCACAGGGAAGCCCTTAAGGCCACACAAAATGACTGCAGTCCTTCTTCCCACTGACAGTCCTTCCTGCCTCCTCAGTTTTCAATCCTTCCATGCAAAATTCTAGAACTCCTCAGCACCGGGCCACTCTCCACTGGGCAAGCACCACCATCTCCATCTGTCTCACTGGGATGCAAACAGCGAGCTCAGTGACCCACCGCGGCCTAGCCAGCCTGAGTAAGCAGCACCACTGCGGCCGTGCAGGTGCCCATGCTGTCCTCACTGCAGCCGTGCGGGTGCCTGTGCTGTCCTGCGGGTGCCCGTGCTGTCCCCACTGCGGCTGAGTGAAGAGTGAAGGGGCGCCACACTGAGCCGTCGGCCTGCACCCCTGAAGACACTCACGTCTTTTTCACCCTGGCTGCTTAGCTATACTCTCCTGCCTTGTGCTAGCAGACTTGGAATTTGCGGAACTAAATTCAGAATGGTCCGTGCATCCCTCTCCGGCACTGGCAGGACCACTGTGGCAGGCAGATCTCGAGTTGTCACCTTTTCCCTGGGGAGTGGCATCCTGCCCCTGTCTGCAGCAGGCCCAGGCATCCTCCCAGCTCTACCTTCCACAGCGTTTAGATGTGCACTTTCCATGATTTATCCAAGTCATGGCTGTCATCAGTTATAAGTCAGTTTAGGAACAAATAGCAGAAACTTGGTCTGACTTGACTTAAACAAATGGGTTTTTATTTGTCTCATAAAAACAAGCCTGGAGACAGGTGAGGCCTGCCAACGAGGTGACCAGGGCCCTGCCCTCCCCATGCTCCACAGTCCCATCCTCAGCACGGCTGCCTCTGGGCACAGACCGCTGTGGGCACGTCCCTCTGCCAAGGACAGACAAGATGCTCAGGATCAGGGAAGGGCTTTCCCAGGAGCCTCTGCCTTCCCACTAGAGGAGGGGGCACCTGCGCACGTCGTTCCGCCTGAGTTCCACCGCCTGGAGCTGAAAAGAAGCTTAGAAAATTGAGTGTTTGGTAGGGCACGTTGTTCCCTGAGAAAAATCAGAATTCTACACTTAAGGAAGAGTGTGGCAAGGACATCGTGTGCTCTGCCAGTAGCCTCAGTCACAAGAAAAACTGTGAGAGAGAGGAGAGCCCTGGGGCTCCCGGCGGGTGCTTGCTCCAGACCTGTGTGGGAGTCAGCTTGGCTGTCTGAACAAAATCCCATGATGTGGCAATGGATGGGGGGCTTACACACAGAAGTTTATTTCTCACAGCTCTGGAGGCTGGAAGACCAACAGCAAGGTGTGGGCAGGGGTGGCTCCCTCCAATGCCTCCTTCCCTTTCTATTCCCTGGGTCCTGGCACAGTCGGCCCTCTGGGTGTGTCTGTGTCCTCATCTCCTCTTCTTATAAGGACACCGGTCAGGTGGGATCAGGGCCCATCCTAATACTCCATTTTACTTTAATTAACTCTTGAAATGCCCTATCTCCAAATACAGTTACATTCTGAGGTCCTAGGGGTCAGGACTTCAACATGTGAATTGGGGGGTGAACTTAATTCAGCTGCAGCAACTGACAATGACCTATCGCCCCTCCATGAGGCCACCAGCCTTACCCAGATGCATCCACACCGGCATTCTTGCCCAGACGACTCCACACGGGCATTCTGCAGACTGCCTTTATATACTCCCCCATAAATATACGTATTGGTCTGAACTCGTTTTTTAAAAGAACTTAGGAAAATCCAGACACAGTATGTCCACAACCTTACCTGATCCAATAATTCTAAATAATCCTTTCCAGAATCATACAATACATGGAGCCGTTAATTAGATGGTTACTTTTATACTTGTTATCCCAATCTGTCATAACTAAAACCAAGTTTAACCTACACACCGTGAAGTGGAAAACTATTAAGTACCCAGAAAACTGGCTTAATTATCTACTAAGTATAGGTACAGAGGTTCCTATGGCTACACCCTTCTCGGGTACAAATGGCCCCAGCTTTTGAGATAAAAAGCGTTCCTGTAAATCATGTAAGACAGGGCTGCGAGCCTGCCCTCCTGAATTCAGGTTCCAGAGAATGATGGGCATCATTAGTGGGCAAAAATTGAAGGAATTTTTTTAATAGCTGCCAAAGGCTGAGAAGAAGCCGGGGCTGGAGGTTTCAGTGGGAAAGGTTCTCCCTCTCTGCCCGCGTTTACCACAGAGCGCTTCTCCGGTTTACTGCTTCGGGCTCTCCAGGTCTTCCTGGATTCCTGGTGGGCATAGAAGGCTTTGAGAGCTGGACCAAGCCTCTCTCCTTCCACTTAGAATGGGGGCTGAGACGTCCATCCTCACCGGGGTCTGGCCCTCAGAGAGATGCCACTCTAAACTTACTGGAGGGAACGTGCTGAACACCCAGGCCTGGACAACCCAGGAGAAGGAAGAGGAAGAACAGGTAAAACCTTCCCTGTGTCAGGCTGAGAAAAGAAAAGAAAAAGAAAAAAAAAAAAAAAAGAGGTGAAGCCTCAGCTCAACCAGCTTGCATACCTGAATAACATGCAGAAATGGAAATCTTGAATTTCGGGTAAAGCTCATGTCTGTGCCGCTGGCCCGGGTGCCCTACAGACCCCATTCCTGGACCGCACACTTCGTTTACCTGGGACTAAGCAAAACCCAGGGGAGGACCCAGGTGTCAAGGCTGCAGCTGCTCTGTACAGGAGACCTGCATCCTACCCAGCACTGAACACACAGATCCCACTCTGTCTTCAAGGAACTCGTGGCCAGGACCCGCCCCATCCTCACGGAACTCGTGACCAGGTTCCCCCCCGCCGTCTTCACAGAACTCGTGGCCAGGTCCCACTCTGTCCTCACAGAACTCGTGGTCAGGTTCCCCCCACCGTCTTCACAGAACTCGTGGCCAGGTCCCCCCCCCATCTTCATGGAACTCGTGGCCAGGTCCCACTCCATCCTCACGGAACTTGTGGTCAGGTCCCCCCTCCCCATCTTCATGGAACACGTGGCCAGGTCCCCCCACCGTCTTCAAGGAACGCGTGGCCAAGTCTCCCCACATCTTCACGGAACTCGTGACCAGGTCCCACGCCGTTATCACGGAACTCGTGGCCAGGGCAGAGGGACACGTTAAGTATGAGTGTTTGCTTTCCTTTGGGTATGACAGTTGCATACTGTTGATAAGGGATTTAGAACACAAGGGATTTGAAAGCAGAGTGAATTTCATCCAAGATCTAGCAAACAGTCGGTGATCAAAAATGTTTCTTTAAGCTCTTCCTGAATAAACTCAATATTGTGAATATCCAAAGGGCTGAGTTTTCTGAGATGAGGCTAGACAAGTCCTGTAGGAGACAGAGTGGACAAGTGTGTCATAGTCCCTCGAACCACTGTGCCCCCGGTTTCATTGAGATGAGACAAGCGTCCTACAGAATAGACCAGCACAGAGGGCCCAATACTTTCAGTGATCCCGGGTCACCCTGCAGAGGAGTGGGCTATGAGAGGAGTAACAGCATCAGCCCAGCTCTGGATGAGGTGGAGGATCTTATAAGACACACTTAGCTCACAGAACCAACCATATTCTCCCTGAAAAGGAAAATAAAAATGTAAACGGGAAGTCAGAATTTCTTCTTCAGAAGCTAGTCCCTTTAGGGAGCAGACATGGGCTAAAATAGACAAAGAAACTAAAATTAAGTCATTTAAGAATTTCATGAAAAAATAAGGTCATCATCATCAATCACAATTTTGATAAAATTTCTTAAATATCTTGTGGAAGCTCCTTCCCATGTTACAAGAGCCCTAGAGGGAAGACGGACGTGCTGATGAGGAAGCTTTGGGAATCCTGACTCTGTCAAGGCTGCCACACTCAACAGAAGCAGACTTAGAAGCTAGACCAGGTCCTGGACCCAAAGGTCTTTCTGGAAAAACTGCTAGACATGCATTAGGCAAAGAAAGTGCAAAGGGGCATATGCAGCTTCAACTGCTCTTCGAAAAGAGAGGAAGAGAAAGGATTTTCCACTGTGGAGAATATCCAATAAGACTGTGTGAAAAGAACAAAGAGAAAAGCCCTACCTGTGCTTGGTTTTTTAAGCTACCTTCCTCATTGCTTAGAAATAGGCAGACAGGTCAAACGCAGTGGCTCATGCCTATAATCCCAGCACTTTGGGAGGCCGAGACGGGCGATCATGAGGTCCAGAGATCGAGACCAACCTGGCCAACATGGTGAAACCCCATCTCTACTGAAAATACAAAAATTAGCCAGGCATGGTGGTGCATGACTGTAATCCCAGCTACTCAGGAGGCTGAGGCAGGAGAATTGCTTGAACCCCAGGAGGTGGAGGTTGCAGTGAGCCAAGATCTTGCCACTGTACTCCAGCCTAGGCAACAAGAGCAACTCCATCTAAAAAAAAAAAAAAAAAATACGCAGACAGCCCAGCCCTGTACCTGCAGAGAGGAACACATTCACCCCTCCACCACCAAGTGCTAGTGAAATGGAGAGTCCTGGGATGAATAGCCCATGACTAAAATCCCCCCTGGCGTACTGCCTTCTGGGTGCTCAGCGCTCTCCAAGCCTTATCTCCTCCAACCGTCACAGCACACTCGGAGCTGCGCCACTTTACAGATGACATCTGTGAGTTTTAGAAAAGTTAACTCACCCCTTCTCACATGGCTCTTCATCGTGGAGCCCGGCTTTGCACTGGGACAGTCCGACTGCAGAGCTGCTCCTCTAAACCCTAGAGGAGGAACGTTAAGCAGAGAGGACCTGGGGTGTATAGTCACCGTTCCAGGGGTGCAGAGAGAATGTGGAATCTCTAACCACAAGAAGCTTAACTACCAGGTGGAATGACCAGCCAGGTACGCATGAAACAGTTAAGCCATAATGTCAGGTGGCAGGTAACAAAATGTGAATGTGAATGATAAAATGGGTCCAACCAGACACCTCAAGCCCAGGATCAACTCCTGTTTTGATGTCAGTCCTCACTCAGCAAGAGCTCTGTGATGGGCCATCTTCTGGCTCCCAACTTTCCCCACCTGCACCCACGCCTTCTGCCATGGAACTTTGCATCCCTCTTTCTAAAACAGTTGAGCCAGTTTCCTTTACTCTTGGGTCTGAAATTCACTGATAGGATGTGTTTTGGATCCTACAGCAGTTCACAGAAACGCGGCCTGTGGATCCCTGAGGGTCCCCAAGCATTCTCTGGGGATCCATAATGTAAAAATTATTTTTGCAATAACACCTACATGTTATGTACCTTTTTCACTGTGTTGGTATTCTGAAATGTGTCAACATTTGGAAGATCTGCATGACTCAGTGAATTAATATGAATTCACCCAGAGAATTAATATGACCTTTATTATTTTAAGGTATGTTTCTTCTATATCCAGTTTATTAAAGGTTTTATACCATAAAGGTATGCTGAATTATATCGAATGCTTTTTCAGCAGCTGCTGAAATTATTTTGTCAAATGCGTTTTCTGCAATGTGAACAGAACATTAACAGAATCAAGAACATTAATAGAACTGAGAACAAAAATCATGATCATTTCAATACTTATTGATTTGCATATGTAGAATCCTTGCACCCTGGGGTGAAACCCACTTGATCATGGTGAATGATCTTTTTGATGTGCTGTTGAATTCAGTTGGCTAGTATTTTGTTGAGGATTTGTGCATCTATGTTCATCAGTGATCATGGCCTATAGTTTTCCTTTTTGTTGTTGTATCCTTATCTGGTTTGGGTATCGTGGTAATGCTAGCCTTGTAGAATGAGTTTGAAAGATGAAAAGGTTCTGCGCAAGGCCAGGCATGGTGGCTCATGCTTATAATCCCAGAGCTTTAGGAGGCCAAGGTAGGAGAATCACTTGAGGCCATGAGTTCAAGACCAGCCAGGACAACATAGTGAAACTGTCTCTCCAAAAAAAAAAAAAAATTTCTACACAGTAAACAAAACAATCAACAAAGTGAGTATACAACCTACAGAATAGGAGAAAATATTTGCCAATTCTTTATCTGACAAGGGATTAATAAGCAAAATACATAAGGAACTCAAATAGCAAAAAAACAAATAATCTGATTTTAAAATGGCCAAAAGATCTGAACAGACATTTCTTGACAGGAGACATACACATGGTCAACAGGTATATGAAAAAAATGTTCAACATCACTAATCATCAGAGAAATTAAGTCAAAACCACAGTGAAATATCATTTCACCTCAGTCCAAATGGTTTTTCTCAAAAAGACAGGCAATAACAGATGCTGCTGAGAACGTGGAGAAAGGCAAAACCCTTGTTCACCACCGGCAGGAACGTGCATTAGCACAGCCACGGTGGAAAGCAGTATGGAGGTTCTTCAAAAAACTAAACATAGAACCACCGTATCATCCAGCAATCCCACTGTTGGGTATATATTTAAATCTGCACTCCCATGCTTATTGCAACACTATTCACAACAGTCAAAATACAGAATCCACGTAAGTGTCCATCTGTGGATGAATGGGAAAAGAAAATGAGGTATAAATACACCATGAAATATTATTCAGGAATAAAAAAGAACGAAATCCTGTCATTTGCAGAAACGTGATGTTAAGTGAAATAAGCCAAGCACAGAAAGACAAATATCACATGTTCTCATATGTGGAGGCTAAAAAAGAGAACCTCATGAAGATAGAGAGCAGATTGGTGGCTACCAGAGGCTGGGAAGGATAGTGGGATGGGTAGGGGAAAAGAAAGGCTGATTGAAGATATAAACCTACACATAGAAGAAATCAGACCTGGTGTTTGATAGATGAGTAGGGGTGATTACAGTTAACATTAATCGGTTGTTTTGAAATAGCTGGAAGAGAATAATGCAATTGTTCTTAGCATAAAGAAAAGATAAATATTTCAGGTAATGGATATCCCCATTACCCCAATTTGATTATGTGACTGCATCAAATTATCACATGTACCCTGAAAATATGTACATCTAATACGGGTCAATAAAAAGTAAATAATTTTTAAAAAAGAGAATAGATGTCTGAGTTGTTTCCACCACATGGCTATTGTATACTGTTGTTATGAATGTAGGTATAAAAATCGCTATTTGAGATCCTACTTTTATTTCCTTTGGGTATATAACCAGAAGTGGCATTGCTGGATCCTATGATAGTTCTATCTTTAATTTTTTGAGGAACAACCACACTGGTTTACATAGCGGCCACATCATTTTACATTCTCACCAACTTTACATTAAGTTTTCAATTTCTCTACACCCTTGTCGACACTTCGGGTTTTTTTAATGTAGCCATCCTAATGGATGTCAGGTGATACTTCATTGTGGTTTTGATTTTCATTTATCTAATGTTAGTAACATTGAGCACCTTTTCATATGCTCATTTGGCTATTTGTATATCCTCTTTGAAGAAATGTTTAGTCAAGGCCTTTGCCCACTTTTAAATTGAGTTACTTATTTTGTTGTTGTAGCTGAGATTTAAATGTTCTTCATGTGTTCTGGATATTAACCCCTCAACAGATATATAATTTGCAAATATCTTCTCTCATTCTGCAGGTTGCCTTTTTACTGTGTTGACTGTGTACTTTGATACACAGAAGTTTTTAAGTATGATGTAGTCCCATTTCTCTGTTTTTGCTCTTGTCACCTGTGCTTTTGGTGCCATATCCAAAAAATCATGCCAGATCAATGCATGAAGTTTTCCTCAATATTTCCTTCTAGGAATTTTATACTTTTTGGTATTATAGCTAGTTCTTTCATCCATTTTTAGTAGATTTTTGTATATAGTGTAAGGTTAGGGTCCAACTTCATTCTTTTGCATATATAGATCTAATTTTTCCAACATCATTTGTCTTTTCCCTATTGAGCGGTCTTGGCACCCTCACCAAAGATCATTTGACCATATACGTGAGGATTTATTTCCGAGATTTATATTCTATCCCGTTTTTCTATGTCTTTGTGACAATACCATGCTGTTTTAATTACTGTAGCTTTTTAATTACTCTAATTTTGAAATCAGGAAGTGTGAGACCTCCAACATTGTTCTTTTACAAGATTGTTTTGGCTTTTCAGGGTCCCTTGAGATTCCATGTGAATTTTAGAACGGATTTTCCTATGTTTGAAAAAAGTGGGGGTTTGACAGGGATTGCATAGAATCTATAGTATTTGACATCTTGACAATATTGTCTTTTGATTCATGAACATGGGATGCCTTTTCATTTAATTGTGTCTTCTTTAACTGCTTTCATCAACATTTTCTAGTCTTCAGTGCAGCTTTAACATTTTGTTTACAAGTCCTTCACCTCCTTGGTGAAGTTTATTCCCCAAAAGATTATTTTTTTTTAAAAGCTACTGCTCAAGCCTGTAATCCCAGCACTTTGGGAGGCCGAGACGGGCGGATCACGAGGTCAGGAGATCGAGACCATCCTGGCTAACACGGTGAAACCTCGTCTCTACTAAAAAATACAAAAAGCTAGCCGGGCGAGGTGGCGGGCGTCTGTAGTCCCAGCTACTCGGGAGGCTGAGGCAGGAGAATGGCGTAAACCTGGGAGGCAGAGCTTGCAGTGAGCTGAGATCTGGCCACTGCACTCCAGCCCGGGTGACAGAGCGAGACTCCGTCTCAAAAAAAAAAAAAAGCTACTGCATCTAAGCAGGAGGGAGTTCTTCTTCCATTTTCTCCTTTCCTTAGTCAATGTAAAGTCTAAATAACTGCCACATGGTATTTAATTGTTCCTTTTTAAGAAACCATACTTGCAGGTCAAAATAGCCTTAATAATTGTGTATTGTTAGCTTACTTCAAAGCGGCTCACTTAGATCCCAGCCCAAGACCAGGACCACCTGGGACCCAGAAGGCACATTCTCCAAAGACAACTTTCACTGCAAAGATTAGCTGTGTGTAACTGGCAACCGTTGGAGAACTGAAGATGAAGGACTGTATTTTTTTTTTCTTTTTTTTTTTTAGTTTTCCAGCATGGACAGTGCAGTTAGACTGAGCCCTGAGATTGCTAATTACAACAATTTCAATAAATACAAATAACTCTAACCCATCATGCCACCGGTCTTTGGAGCAAAATAGGAGCAATTATATTTCAAGCAAGTCAGTTCAAAGGCATGACTAACTCCTTACAAGGAGCCAAATTGTCCGTGGGTGTTGAGTGGCTGTGAAACATCACGTCCTTCATCTCTGCCAAGGAGCAGGTTCAGGTGTGCACAGCTAGGTTTGGCCGCCAGCCTTCCCTTGGGAGAACAAGTGCTATAGTCCCTGGTCAGACTCCAGGCTGAGCTCGGAACATCAAAGGAAGTCATTGGTGGAGAGTGACTTGTCCTGACAGCAGCAACATCATCTCGACATCCAAGTCCTGTGCATTTTGGTTGAAGCTTCTCCTCAACCCTAACGCCATCAGAGCAAGGTGTAGGCCTTGAGGAAAACCCCCCTGTCCGGCAGGCTCACTTTTCACACAGCTGCACCTCATCCCTGAACCGCACCTGCACAGCTCAGCCAGCCCACTGCCGCTGTGCTCCCAAAGGGGACAGGGACAGAACGTGACAGAGGCCACAGGGACTGAGCAGGCAAAGGAGTCCTTTACAATTTCTCTTCAGCATGAACCAAGTGACATCCTACAGTACAACAAAGATTTATCATGTGAGTAGCTCATGAGCAGACAGAGGATGCCAACTCAGGTATGTCCTTGCGTGAGCGCCGGGTGAGAGGAGAAGGCAGGTAAGGCCTCAGCCTTCTGAGCACGAGTGGCCAACCCTATCAGGCAGTTGACCCAGGCAGTGGCAGCAAGCGACAGAGTTCCCTGTCCCAACCCCTCCCCCAGGGTTGCCCCACCCTGGGAGGCCACCACTGAGGAGATGCTAGCACCCTCATATTGGTGCCCCTCCTCCCGTGGTCATGAAAAACAACAAGCGGACTCTGACCTCCTGAGGACATACTGGAGAGCAAAACAAGAGTAATCAGCGAGATGGGCCTGAGTCCAGCCCGCAACACAGGGCTTGCCAGGTGCTCCCTGCTGAGCCTGAGTCCAGCCAACAGCAGCTTGGAAATCAACTGACAAGTTGCTGATCTGAGAGTTATCCACGGTTCCAGGTAACCTGGAAACTATGTAGCTCAGACGAGGCACCTACAGACCTACATTGAGAGAAAAGGGGAGTCAGAAGGTATTTCACATGTTTTTAACAATTGTGATGTGAGCCCATCAGTGCAGGTCCCAGGAGGTAGCTGCCGGAAGAGTGGATCTGATGAGAATCCCACACCCCCTTCTGCCCACAGCCCTCCGCACCAGCCTCAGGGTCCTCTCCCCAACAAGGATCGCTCGTCCTGACCAAAGGAAAGGAGGAGATGCTGACCGCAGGGTCCCTGCTGAAACCATGTCTCTCCCGGAAAGGGAAAGGAGGGCTGCCACAACCCTGACTCCACTTACATGTGAGCAGGGACATGCCACTTCCTCAGGTTCAAATCCTAACTCAGCCACTTACTGACTGTGTTAGGGGATTAATGAGCTCATTCATATAAACCATCTACAAGAGTCTGGCAGGCACATGGCCGGCCTTAGGCCTTTGTCTGTGGTTATGACTGTTATCTTCATTAGTCATCACTTAGAGAGAGACGTGCAGAGCTCCCATGTTGGAGTGTGGAAGACAGCACAATCAGCAAGCACTGCGTTAGAATAGTCGAGGTCAGCGGCAAAGCTGGGGGTGTGCATGAAACGGGAAGAGGCCATAGCCAAGGGGGTCTCAAAAAGGAGGAAGGGCCCAGGAAAAGTCACCATCCAGCAGGGAGCCCATGGGAACCCACGGTGGAGGGCCCTGGATAGCCCAAGTGCCTGCCATGCCTCCTAGACCCCTGGACCCCTCAGTAAGCTGTGCTGCCCTGAGGGGGTGGGGCAACTCCTTGGAGCTGGGCTCCCTAGAAGGCCCAGCCATCACCCTTCCACCTAAACAGAGGCCTGCAAATCGCCAAAGCCTCCTTGGTCTCAAACGTTGGAGCCAGCAGGACATACAATCGTCTGTGAGCACGGAGCAAGACCACAGCTGGCCCGAACTGTGACCGCCTCAAAATGCGATGTGAGAGAGACTGGCAGGGTCCTCCTTCCCCAAATCGTCCATGACATCTGTAAAGACCCCACCACTACAGCTTCATCCCTGTGGATTCATTCTACCACTGTCAGGCTTCAGGGGTCCCTGCCACACGGAGGTTTATACACTGTTGCCTAAACTCTCTAAGTTCATCTGAAGCGTGCTCATCACAGCCGCTCTAAGCCCCTGCCCTCCAACCTGTGTTTTACCTGGCGGGACAGTCTACGTCTCTGCAAACCTGGACCTCAGCCTCAGTGTTCCTTCTCCTCTGCAGCACCCCATCCCCCTGGTTCTGCTGCTTCACCTTCTCCGTGTTTCTTGAACCTCCCCTTTCTCCCAGCCTACACTAGAGTCTGGACACCATTGGCCTGGTGGCCTCAGAGCCGGGTCCCCCAGCAGGCTCCGGAGGATGCCCTCTGCTCATCCACCCTCTGCAGAGACCCCCAAGCAGCCTCTCTGTGAGGACGCACCCCACAAAGCTGGCACTTGTCTTGGCCCTTAATGGCCGAATACGGTCTATTTCACATGGTTCAACCCATAAACGGTGGAGAGGACTCCAGAAGTCCTGTTTGGAATCCTCGGTAGCTCCACTTGCCAAGCTGCATAGCTACCTAACTCCAGCCTATCCTTTCACACTACCCAGCAACACCAAACACGCAGCTTCCAGAACTCTCCCTGCATTTCGCCCTGGCTGTGACTTGGCTGTGTAGCCCTTCTGCCTGGCATTATCCACATGTTCTCCTCTCCTTTCCCACTCGTCCTTAAGACCGAGACTAGCTGTCACCTCCTCCAGAAAGCCTTCCTTGACCAGCCGTCGTCCACAGTAAGTAGTGCCCGTGCTCCTAAATCTTCCCTGGGATTAACACTGCACTGACCACACTGGCTTCAGTGATCTGTTTTTCCTTCCACTTCCGGGTCTAGCGTAGAACTCACAGGGCAGGAACAAGGTTTTCATGTCCCCAGCACCGGGAACAGCAGCCCTTGGTTAACACACACTGAATGAATCACAGGAAGTGTTGGCTGAAGCTCATTCACACTAGCATGTAAATGACTAATGTACATCTTTTCCTGAAAACAACCCTTGCTGGGGGAGAGGAAGGGGAAACCCCAGAGCCCTGGGCAAGTGAAGCGGAGGAAGCAGCCCCACCTGGAGAGGGACAGGTCCAGGGATTCGGGAGGCCCAGAGTCAATCCTGGTTATGAAGATGGGCTCCGTTCTGCACGTCTCCCAAATGGCTTGGGTGGAGGGAATCGTGGTTCCTATTTGAACAAGTGAGAGGCCCTTAAGGCAGTTTCTAGATGGAGAACTTCTCAAAGGGACTGGGAAGCGTGGGCAGCTCGGGAAGTCGGAGCATCTAAGCACAGAAGCAGCTGAGCAGGTGAAATCCAACTGCCTCTGCTCGGAGCGGCTGGCTTCCCAGCAAACCGCAGTCCTGCCCCCACGCCCACGCACACTGCGGATTGGCACTTCACACAGACTAATTAACAAATAGCAGGGCGATTAAATCACGCAGCCCATGGTATTTTCCTAACTCCTGTCAGTGGCGGCAGAGCATGAAAGTGAAATCAGGAGCTCTCCCCAGAGGCCTCACTGCCGACCGCAGGCCAGTCTTCAGAAGGAGCAGCAGCCACCGAAGAGGCACAGTCCTCGTGCACTCCGGAGACCATGGACAGCTGCCTCCATGGCCATGTCCTGCCCTGTCTCTCCTCCTAGTCCTGGGCTGGGCTCTGGCCCCCCAGGAGTAGAGAGCAGGTCTCAGTCACTGGCTTTCCATGTTTTCTGTCCCTGGATCTTGCCCCTTGTGTGGAGCTGCCGGCTGCCCCCCACCAGCTCCCACCCACCTCCTCTCAGGGCACAGCTGCTCCAAAGCCACCCCTCTCCTTCCTCCCCTTGGCTCCAGGCACGGGCGCTGGGTCCCGCCTGGACACTCACGCATTTGGTTGTCTTCTCTCCTGCTGGTCAAGCACCCCTTTCTGCTGGGGTTCAACTCCTCCGGGCTCTGTCCTCCTCTCTTTACACAGCAAACCGAGGACCCAGCTGCCCCTTGTTCAAATGTCAGGAGAGGGCTCCCAGCCAGCGGTCCAGACAGAACACTCCAGATGCTCCGTGACACTCAGACAGATCCTTGCAGAAGTGAGACTTTCTAGAGCCTGGACAATTCCATAAATGGCCGTAAGGACTTTGCTGTAAGGACTTTGCTCTCGGAAACTGGGCTTTCCCTCTATGAGTTAGAATTCCATGACAACACGGTCACCAAAACACAGATGCTGTTTACCTCTGTTCATACAGCCAAGTTCATTAAAATTCATTAAAGCCACCGACTATCATTCTACTGAAAATCATTTATAACAAATCAGACTTACAACAGAGTTTGATGTTGCATAGTATTCAATTTGATCAAGTCAGTCAAGACATAGAAAGTTCCCATAAGGGGAAGAAAGAGGGTGATGTAGAAATATAAAGGGGTAAAATGACGGCACGATGGCTAGAGTGCAGAGTGTGCAGAAACCAGAATTCACCTTCCTCAAGGCTAGCTCAGGGCAGGAGTCTAACACACACACACACACGCTCAGGCATGCACGCACATGTACACACGCATGCACACGTGTGCACATGCATGTACATAAGCACACAGTGGCTTCACATTACTGCTTGATCACTCCTTTCTGACATGCAAACGCTACTTTGCACTTTTCACCCTCTCCCCAACTATGAATTCCTGCATACTTATCCCCAGAAGTTAGAATTCACGTGGCAGATAATAGAATTTCTGCCAATTAGTTCACTTATTTAATAAGGTAGGCTCTTTCTCTTCTGGAAATGGTCACCTGTAGGTTATCACAACATTTCACGTGGGCTTCCTCCAGGGAACAGGAAGGAACAAGGACAGTCAGCAACTGTCTGGAGAGCATTGCCTTGCTGGTTTAAATGCTCCAGGAAGTGTTTGCAGTGGGACCAACAGCAGGTAGAGACATGGGTGTAGTGTGCTGGGGGCAGGAGGGACTGCCTGGGAAGGTAAAAAGGAATGGGAAGAAAGAGAGGGACCATCCCAGAGAGGAGCAGTGTGATCTTGATAACTTCAATGGCTGTGAGCCAAGCATTCAGGATTTATTTCTACCCAAATTATCCTAAGAGAGGCAATGGCCTCATTCAGTGCGGTGGAGAAATGGGCTCTAGCTCCTAGATGAGAATGGCGGCTAGCCTCTGCGGATGGACAGGAGAGCTGCCAGAGAGAGCCAGGGCCATCCTGGTGGTGGTCGCAAGTCTCACCCCAACCCGCTCCAAACCCACCCCGGAGGCAGGTGCTACCAACGCCATGTAAAGCACCTGCTGAGGTCTGGGAGAGGCCACGCCCATAATCACAGCAGGGCGTTTGTTGTGCTTTTGAGAGTCAGCCCATTACTCCTGCTGAGACGCCAGCATCTATGTGTGCCAAGAATGCTGTGACTAAGGGCTATTAACTGGGTGGCCCTAGTTGGACTGGAGAAATTGCCTGACTCTCGAAAAGTTCCCCATCTTGTTCCTTTCTGAAGGGTAAGTGTAATGTAGACGTAGGTCATCATTTATATTGGAAGACACGTTGGCCGCTTCACTGAGTCAGGCTTTCACTGAAACGTAATAGCTACTCACCTCCCAAAACAGAAACTATATTGCACTACACTATTCCATATTATACTCTGTGGTGCTGTGCCATGCTATACTGTGTAATATCATACTGGACTACACTATATTATGCTATACTATACTACACTATGTTATACTATACTATACAATACTACATTATACTGTGTGTACTACACTATCCTCTGCTGCACTACACTGTGCTATACAACACCATACTATACAATGCCACACTACACTAAACTACACCACGCCATACTGTATTATACTCTACCACACTATATTATGCTACAATACACTACACTATGCTACACTATGCCATATTATACTATACCATACTATATTACACTACACTACAATATGGTTCACTATGCTATATTATACCACACTATATTATACTACACTATATTATGCTACACTATACTACAATATGCTGCACTATACTGTATCATACTATACTATCCATACTATACTATGCTATAAAACAATACACTATGCTACGCTACACTATACTATATTATACTACACTGTGCTATATTATGCTACACTATACTACCCTATATACACTGTACACTATCCTACCCTATATACACTATACCATACAGTGCTATTTTATACTGCACTATACTATATTATGCTATACTATGTTATGCTATATTATATTATATTATACTATACCACACACTATATTATGCTACACTATACTATACAATGTTATATTTTACCATACTGTACTATGTTATGCTACACTACACTATGCTATGTTATGCTATATTATACTATACCACACTATATTATATTACACTACACCACACTATGCTACACAATGCTATATCATACTCTACTGTATCATAATATATTACACTACACCACACTATGCTACCGTATGCTACATTTTACTGTACTGTAGTATATTACACTACACAACACCACAGTATGCTACCCTATGCTACATTATACTGTGCCATGCTGTATTACACTATACCCCACTATCCTACACTATGCTATATTATACTATACGAGCCTATATGCTACACAACAGTACACTATGCTACACTATACTACACTATACTTTTTATACTGTGCTATACT
This sequence comes from Trachypithecus francoisi, assembly GCF_009764315.1. Taxonomy (NCBI): domain Eukaryota; kingdom Metazoa; phylum Chordata; class Mammalia; order Primates; family Cercopithecidae; genus Trachypithecus; species Trachypithecus francoisi. The sequence goes on from NW_022681469.1 coordinate 3,371,564, forward strand.
ATGCTACACAATGCTAAACTATACTATACATGCTATCTTACACTATACTGTACTATATTATGCTATACTGTGCTACGCTATACTATATTACATTATACCACACTATATTATGCTACATGATACTACACTATGCTATGCTATACTTTACCACATTATATTATGCTACACTATACTACACTGTGCTGCACGATGCTGTATTATACTATTTTATACCATACTGTAGTATATTATTCTACACTATACTGCACTATGCTGTATTATACTATCTTATACCATACTGTAGTATTTATTCTACACTATACTGCACTATGCTGTATTATACTATCTTATACCATACTACAGTATATTATTCTACACTATACTGCACTATGCTGTGCTATACTATATTATACTGTGCCTCACTATATTACGCTGCACTATACTACACTATGCTATATTATACTATACCACACTATGTTATGCTACACTATACCATACAATGCTTATACTATACTGTACTATATTATGCTGCACTATGCTACGCTATGCTACATTATAGTATACCACAGTATATTACCTTAAACGATACTACACTATTCTACACTATACTATACAATGCTATCTTATACTATACTGTATTGTATTATGGCATACTACGCTATGCTATGCTATGCTATATTCGACTCTACCACACTATAGTATGCTTCACTGCACTACACTCTACCACACTACATGACACTACACTACACTCTACAACACTGTACTACACTGCACTGCATGACTCTATGCTGCTCTATGGTGACTGCACTACCCCACACCACACCACGCTACACTCTTCTTTCATAGCCTATCTCCAGTACAGAAGAAGGAACAAGGTCTGGAGTCAGGAATGGACATGTGCATGATTTCAGGCAGGCCTCACCTCCCTCTGTGCCTGCCTTTTATCTATCACACAGGGACTGTAACATGTCCCTGGTCTATGAGGCAGAGCTGTTATAGTGATCAGATGCAGTCTGAGAAGCCACTTTGAGACGCTGAGGCTCTGTCCGTAGAGCCCTGTGATCCTTTGAACTGTGTACGTCGGAATTCACTGAACATCATGTACCTATTGGGTGACTGAATAACTGACCCCCTCTCTCTTCCTTCCTCTTTTTTTTCAATACTGTTTGAGGAGCTCGGTAGCAGTTCCTCCACTGATAAGCACCAGCAGCAGGGCGCTGTTAAGAGGGTGATGGTCCTTCCACGCTGGCTTCAATCTGGAAAGGTTTGATCCCCATTTTTTAAAATCCCAGGTGGCCACAGCAGCTGCCCCGGCCCTGTGCCTGTCTAGACCTGTTGTGGGGTTGTCTGCACTACCCTTGCATGTTGCCGCTGATGTTTCCGTGGAGCCTCCAGCCTGCACAAGCACGTAGGGTGTGATAGCCTCCTGAGGCTGCCATCGCGAAGGACTGCAAACATGCGGCTTAAAACAACAGAAATGTCCTCCCTCACAATCCCAGTGTCCTGAGGCCTGAAATCAAGGTGTTGGCAGGGCCCTGTTCCCTTGGAGGCTGTGGATGGAATGTCCCTCACCCCTCCCAGCTTCTGTGACTGCCGTGGGTCCTGGGAGTCACCAGGCTTGCAGCTGCATAGCTCCCATCTCTGTCTATAGTGCTATGCTATACTATACTATAGCATATTGAACTACGCTATATTATGCTATGCTATATTGCACTGTGCTATACAACACTACACTGTACGATACTATGCTCTACTACACTACACCACGCCATCTTATGTTATACCCTGCTATGCTATATTATGCTACTTATGCTGCGTCATATTCTACTGTACTTGGTGTAGCACTTGAGAGAGTGCAGTGTAGTCTAACAGCATACTGTAGCATTGCCATTACGTGGCCTTCTCTCTGTGTGTCCATGTGCTTTTCTCTCCTTAGCAAACACAGCTATTGGGTTAAGGGCCCGTGAAAAGACCTCATATTAACTTGAGCATATCTGGAAAGACCCTATGCCCAAACAGTCACATTCATAGGTACTGGCATCAGGATGTCAGCATAGTTTTAGGGGGACACGATTCAACCCACAACACTGAGAAATTATCCCAGAAGCACCTCTGTCCTCCCCTGTCCCTAGAAACACTGTCACCCCGGCACAATATGTACCCCTGGGGAGGGGAAGCAGGCACCCCATGACTTTCCTCCAGGTAGGAAGGAAGCAGTGGGTGACAGTGGTGTGCCTGCTTTGGGGGAGGCCACCCATCTCAGTGGGTCTTTCTTTCCTCACCTGTACTTGTTCACCCCCAACGTGAACTAGCAGAGGTGGTTAAGAAGCAAAGGAACTAATTACAGAAAAAGGAGTCACAAGTTTCAAGACCTAGTTAACATGGGAGGAGTTGGGTGGAGGGACCGGCTTGGAGGCCATTCACCTACAAGCTCATGGAAGCTTCAGTCAGCGATGACACTGCTGACAGGGACCAGGTGGGAGATAGCCCACCGTGCAGAGCAGGGAGGGCACTGCGTCCTGCTACCACCTGCCCCACAGCATCCCAGGACTACCTCCAGGGTGGGTTTCCAGCAGGTTGGATGCCCTTGATGGAAGGACACCAGATGCTGCCATGTTGGGTTTCACTGTGCACAACAGACCCATGGACCAACTTCCTACCAGGGAAGAGCAAGGGGAGAGGGTGGGGAGTTGGGTTTCCTGCATCTGTCTGCAGTGGGGAGCACCTGCACCTTTCCTGCACGGGGTCACGTGCTGTGTTGTTGCGTTTCCAACAGGTGCAGCCAGCTGCATGAGCAAACCTTGTAGTGGACGAAGCAAAGGAAACAGATCATGGTTTTGCCATCTTGGTGACTGCCGTTCTCTGTGTACATGTCTAGAAATGTGCTAGTCACACTATTTATTTAACTCCGAGAACTTTAACAAACTCCGTTGTCAAGTTAAAGTAACTGTTCATTTTCTAAGAGACTCACTCAGGGCTGGACAGAGACGCCTGAGGGGAAGGTCAGCTAGAACCCTGAGTCCTTGCAGGACATACTGTTACTGAGATGGAGACCCCTTCCCCAGCCCACAGCCAGTAATAAACCAAGCACGACTAGAAGACTATGGATGTCACTGTGTTTGGGGTGGAGGGAGGAGCATCCAGCTAGTGGTCCACAAGGAAACAGCATCTCTCCAAAACCAGGGGCACAGCAGTAGGTCCAACATGACCTCCACAACCTCGGCCACAGCAGGTGGTGGTCAGAGGCCTCTGCAGCGTGCTTAGCAACTTCGTGGTGGCAGGAAGACTGGACCCCCGATCGCTTTGCTTCTGGACATCCTGGTGGCTAATGAGTTCGGTAGCAGTTCCTCCACTGGTAAGCACCAGCAGCAGGGGCGCTGTTGAGAGGGTGATGGTCCTTCCACGCTGGCTTCATGCTCCCCTGTGGACTCCCTACACCTTCATCCACTGACAGCCTCAGAATGGTCATACGTGTGCATGCTAGACAAGCAAAAGCTACCTCACATGGGTAAGACGGCGGACGCTGACGTCGAATCCAGGTTCAAATCCCTGCCCACTGTGTCCCTGCTGTGACGGGGAAGTTGGTCTCTCCGTCTTTGCCATGAGAGCACTGTCATGCTGACCCCACTGTGCCGATGTGGTAAGTGCTAGGATAACACCGAGTGGAGGGCATGGCCGAGCATCTGGTGCCTGGAAGAGCCAGAAAGACAGTGGACATCATCATCATCACTATCATCGTCCTGCCCCCACCCCACCATCCATTTGCCCTTCCGACAGGCGCCCGCTCCTCTCCCGAGAGGTGCAGTCACTAAACAGCCCTGGCAGGAGGTGGAGGGCAGGAGGAAGGAGTGCCAAGGGCATTCTCCTCCCAGGCCACCCCCAACTCAGGGGCACAGCCAGTCCCAACATGGGACACCTCCTCTGGCTGAGCTCCCGTGGGACAGCCTCACAGTCCTGCTCCGACCAGGGACATCTCTGCACCCCACTGTAGCACTTGCTGGTCTCTATGTGATCACCCCACCCGCTTCGAGTTCTTAGTTCTTCCACTCACGTGAGAAAATGCTCCGGATTAATCTCTTCCTGCTGTGAGCACTCAGAATGGCTTTCTGATTGGACCCAAATCAGTACTGGGCGTAGTCTTCTCTCTAGAAAACAAAGGTCCTGCAGCCTTGAAGGTCTCCGTCCTCCCCTGAGAGTGAGGTGAGGCTCAGTGATAGAAGGTGCCCTAGGAGGGGTGGCCATGGTAGGTCTGCAGTCTCTGCCAAAGTACAGGGTCGGCAATCAGGCCTCGGAGCCCTGGGAGTCCTCAGGGCCCTTGGCCACCAGGAGGCCCTGACCAGGCAGATGGAGTCTTTGTTACAGAGCTGGGCCCAAGGGGAGGGGCAGATGTGTGCCGGGGACTGAGGGCTGCGGAACCACCCTGGAAGCAAATATTTGTTTCTGCAACAATCTCCATTCCCCAGAGTGCAGATAAGATTAGTGTGGCACTGCAGATAAAGAAAAATCGAATTTCACCTGTTGCCCTTGGCCCCACCTAGGCTCAGCACCTACCCGTCTCAGCCGCAGGAGCAGCCCTTGTGCAGGTGAGCCCAATCGCCTCCCCCACTGCCCCAACAGAGCTGCTCGTGCAGCCATCAGCAACGCAGCTCCCACCTCTGAGAACAGCCGCCTGCTAAGACCTCGGACAAACCAGAGGAAAAATGCAGGCAGACAGGAGCCAAGGCAGCCGGGCAGCTGGGCAGACCTGGGCAGGGTGGGCAACGATGCTGCAGTGGCACAGGAGGGCTGCTTGTGTGTCCCCCCCAACCATCCACCGTGCTCTGCTGGTTGCCCCTGTGGACAGGACAGGACCTTCTTGGGCCCCACTCATGCACAGCAGGCTCTTCCTTGGAGCCATCCTCCCCCGGCTCTCGGGAGCTCCTCCCAGCCTTCCTGGGAGCTCCTTCCAGCTCCTTGGTGGCTTCTCTGTCACACTGGCAAGCACCGCATCCCCCAGCCCTGGCCGGGCTCCCTTTTCTCCTCTCTCCCTGACACCTACCTACCAGCCACTACCATGGCTTCAGTCTCCACTCATTGCCTTCTTCTCCCAAACTTATGTCCTTTTCTTTACTTTTCTTTCTTTTTTTTTTTTTTGACAGAGTTTCGCTCTTGTCACCGAGGCTGGAGAACAGTAGCGTGATCTCGGCTCTCTGCAACCTCCCACTCCCAGATTCAAGCGATTCTCCTGCCTCTGTGGCCTGTGTAGCTGGGATTACAGGTGCCCACCACCACTCCCAGCTAATTTTTGTATTTTTGGTAGAGAAGGCGTTTCACCATGTTGGCCAGACTGGTCTCAAACTCCTGACCTCAGGTGATTCACCTGTCTTGGCCTCCCAAAGTGCTGGGATTATAGGCATGAGCCACCGCACCCAGCCTAAACTTATTTTCAACCCAAATCTTTCCCCCGGGCCCCACTGTGTATTCCCAGGTATCTTCCTATTGAATATCTCCAACGAGTTACCCCTTAGACTCATCCAACTTAGTCTACCCGAGATGGAGCTCACCTGCTCTATGTACCCTCACCTGACATGGCTCTCTCTCCGCTGCCTTCCACAGGTGACGCCTGCCCATCCCAAGCCGCTCATGCAGACAGGGTGTCCTCTCACCACTTTCTCTCACATGGCCTCACATCCAAGCCCTGTCCCACTCCCACCAGCCCACATCTGCAGCAAACCTACTTCTCTGCAACATGGTGTTCCAGCCCCAGCCATATCCTGGCTTCCTGCCAGGCCACACCTGCTGCCTCCCCACTGTCTTGCCACTGCCGGACTCCCCTGCACCCATGTTATAATTAATACATGAGCTGGGTGTTCTTTCAAAAACCCAAACCAGGTGAGTTTACTGGATGAGCCCTTCCTGGTCTGTCAAAGACGTGGTCCAGGGCCCCCTCCCCACTGTGTTTCTCTCCTCCTGGGCCCCTTACTCACTAAGCACCCCCACCTGGCCCAGGGCAGGCACCATTAGCAGAGCTGAAGGCTCAACTTGTGGGCTTGGGGGCTGACTCAGAAAAGGCAACGTGAGCACACCCGCATCTTCGCCTATTTCAGAAGAGGAATTCAGGGATCTGCAGCCTAAAGCCATCAGACCCAAGGGGACATCCGTGGCCATTCTCATCCTTGAAGACACAGAAGCCCCCACCCCACCACTCGAGGCAGCGACGAGGAAACCCACCTGCCAGGCACCTGCAGGCCTCCGCTGGCCCCTCACTCCCCTCTCTATCCAGTAGTCTTGAGTTCTAAGGACCGTCACAGGTCATAGTCCCAAGCACTCAAGAGAATGGAGGTGTGGGGGTCCCAGGCAAAGAAACCACCTGGTGTCACCGAGAGAAGCGGAGGAGAAGATCAGGGGCCCGGAGTCCTAGACGAACAGACAACCATGAGGATGTGGGGTCTGAATGCTCTCCTCATGACCAAACACACTAAACTGTCACCAGAAGACTCCATTCCTAGGCCTGGCTGTGTCACCAACCAGCCAGGTCACTAGACAGGTCTCCCTGCCCCTCTGGACACAGCTGCCTCTCCTGGCAGAGCCGTGGGTCGAGTTGGAAGCTCACGTGGCCCCTTTTGGCTCTGACACTCCACTGTCTGTGAGTCACTCCGGCTTCCGGTGGTTTGTCACTGAGGCTCACAGGGAAACCAAAGAAAGAACAACCGCAGCCCAGGGTAGCGAGTTCATGGGCGCCGGGTCCAGGACTTGCGTAAGGAGGCCCGGCGACCTTCAGCACCGCGGTGACTCAAGGTGGTACTTTTCCACCGACGGTGGGCACAAGCCCTCTGACGCGTGGCACCGGCACCTGCATTAAAACGATGTTTTGATGATGTTGCAGGACTTAGATCCACCCTCAAACATGAAAACAAATAAGAGCCCTGGCCTGGTGTTGCTGGAGCAATTCCCTGGATTCCGTGTCGAGTCAAGTCCTGCACGGAGGGATAGTCAGGGCTCGCTGGTTACCTGGCCTTGAGTCACCACCAGCCTTCTCCCAGAGCCTCTGACTCACGGGCATGTTATTTGGGGAAAGAGTCACAAAACCATCACCAGCTCCTTCCTCTCGCTCCTTCCAGCTCCACACTTGGCCATCACGGAGTGATTTTGTTTCACTGCAGTAATCCAGATGAGCCCTAATTGTGTTTGTATATCCCAAATGGGAGGCGTCACACAATCAGAATTCTCTGCATCCGATTTGTAGGACTAAATGGCAATTCCTTACAGAATGGGTTTAGGTTCCAGATTCATCTGAAAGCAAAACACTTCTAGCTCTGACCTCTGCGGAACAATAAATTCATGTTTTCAGTGTTCCCCTAAGGCCTGGCCAGATCCTCAGGAATCCTCAGTGAATCCATCCTCCACATCATTTCTGCTCCCGAAGTCAGGACAGACGGGTTCACCAGCAAACATCCTCTACCGAATCCTGGTTGACCAGCACCTTTTCCTCCCAGTGTTTGTAGGTGGAATTTTCCTAAGCCACACGCACCCTGCCGGCCATGGGCCGTGCTCTGATGGGAAGGGCAGTCTCGTGGGAGTGACGCACGGGGCCTCTGCCATCAGACACCCCTGTTCCAATCCTGGTGCCCCCACTCGGCCTGAGGTCAGCAAAATGGGGCACTCACAAATCCTACTTTAGAGGGTTTTCTTCTGAGTACTCAGTGAGTATTCATGTAGAGAAATTAGCCCAGCTCCTTCCCCACAAGGACTTCAACAATCCTGTCCATGTCCTGGATTGTCATCCAGGATGAACTGCTGCTTACTTATAACCAGAAGAGTTAGAACTCGTTCTGAACCTCCTGAGGCCAAACTGCCACAAAATTCCAAACAAATAAAATGTGAATGAATATTTGAAGACAGGGTCTTGGAAGCCTGACTCTTTAAGAGCTTGCTTTTAAGTGAAATATGTACACACACACACACACACAAAGCAGAGAGAGGGGGCAAAGCAAAGATGTCCTTGAAACTTAAATCATGCGGCTTTTCCGTCCAAGAAAAACACAGGTCTTCCCTTGATATTTGGAGGCAATTCCTTGTCTCTATTCCCCCACCCTCTTCTCTGGCATTTCTTTGAGAACAGGCTGAAGAAAGGGGCTGTAATGCAGCTAAAAATCCAGGCTGCATGCATTAGTAGTATTTGGGGTAGGGGGAACTTGAGAGAAAGAATCCTGCAGAACCACGAGTCCAGACGAATCAAAATGTCTTTCTAACTATTTGGCTACCAAACCAAACAGAAATTAAATGTTCACCCTCCCAGATCTTCCACTTCAAGAAGCTCTTTGTTGCTTCTGTTTTGGAGCCCACCACATTACATACAAATGGTACACAAGGGGGTCCCACTCATCGAATACCGTGACCCCCTGTGTTCGCTGAAGGTCAGCTTCACGTAACTCCGAAATAGCAACACCGAAAATCTGAAATTACAGCATCTGAGACATTTTATATCAAAAGTTACACTTCTTCTTGGAATTGAAGGGGAAAACGTCAATAGATTCAACATAAAAGCATAACATTTGGTACATCAACCAAACGTAACATTTTAAAAAATTAAATAGGAATCTTGAGAAGTGCTTGTAATACATGTCATAAAGAAAGGTGATATGCCAAACTACAAAAGTTACAGAAAAAAACCACTAAGATGCAGACAGAAAAATAGAAAAGGCAGTTAAATGGACAGAAAAGGAAATAAAAATCGCTAATAAAAAATTAACTGCATTAGTATAAAAGAAGTATAGTTAAAATAGCAAGGTGGTGTTTTTGCCTATCAAATTAGCCAGGGCATGTTAGGGATGTGTACACAGCCCTACAGAGGGTTGGTAAGGTATGCTGGCGGGAACATAAATTTATTTAACCTTTCTGCAAAATAATGGACTCACATTAATCATACACCTTGAAACAACACCCTTGCACTTTGGTACACTAGCTGTAGTGCGAGTAATCTATCTGAATGAACCAATGAAAAATTGCTAACAAAAACATAGTATTTTGTTGACAAAGACAGGTATCAAAACCTCATTTGTAATAGCAAGCATGTTAAATCAAAAACGCATACCCAAATCATGAAATATTATTCAACCGCTTTAAAACCCTGCTTACAAAGAATCTTTAAGAGTGGAGGAAAATTATATGACAATACCAGAAGTAAAAATAAAAAGGAAGAATATTAAATTTTAATAGTCCATAAGCTCAACCATTTAAAAATGGGAATAGGGAAAAGTCTGAGGGGATACACTCATATTTTGGAGTAGTCATTGCTATGATCCTCCTTTTATTTCTTTGTCTCATTTAAAAAGGTTGCTGTATTTTTTAAACGTTCAATTATAAGCATAGATTCTTTTCCAAATAACTAAAAGGCTTTTGAAGCTATTCTATTCTACAGGAATTCTGAATGTAGTAAAACACCGGTGTTAGGTGCATCCAAAGAGTTGCAAGAAACAAGCGCTGCTTCCAGAGGCGCACAGGTGAATCCAACATGCGTGCACTTCTAACCTCGCGCACGATTCAGCAGCTGCCTGTCACCGTGGGGCCTGCCAGCCTTCACCTCGCACACCTCCGTGACACGGTGCACTCAACCACATGCATCTGTCTCCTGCACTAGACACATGGCTCTCAGGGAATATGCCTTATCTCTCCTTGTATCTCCAGTGCCGAGCAGGGTTTGTGCAATGCAGTAAACACTCAATAAATATTTATTGAATAAATCAATGGCATACACCAGGCATTAAATAACTTCTTGTTGAATAACTCGAAACAAGAACTGTCAGGACCATGACCAGAGCAGCTCCACGGAGCTGATGGAGAATTGTGATCTTCGGCTGGGCCATTTCTGAGTCAGGGGTTCAGAACACACCCCATGGACTGGACACACCCCATGGACTGGACAGGTGTCCGGTGGGCACCTCCCTCCCAGCCTACTCCTCCCTCTTGACTCCACACTTGCTCACGGAGCCAGTGGGCCCCCCAGCCAATCACAGGGCAGACTTCATGCCAGCCAGAAAGTTAAAGACTTCCCACAGGATGACGTCTCCGGCCTCCCTGGGATGACAGAGGATGACTAGCCCCACAGCATGCCCCAGGCTGCTCCACAAAGCTGGTTTGGAGAGAGGCTTGTGAGGAAGAAGCACAGTTTGGTGACTGCAGCTGTACAGCAGTGTTCTCCAGCATGCCACATCCCCATGGTCCCTTGCTGGCTCAGGAAACCCCTGCACCTCCCTTTCTGAGGCAACACGATGCCAAGAGTCCAGGAACATCAGCCTTAGCTGTGAATTTCCGCAGTTTGAGTGAGTTTCCAAAAATATCACTGACAAGAGCTCGAGTGCTTGAGAAAGTTGGATCATGAAAGATGGGGAAAAGCCTTTATTTTCTCCCTTTGGTGATTCCCGAATCCTCCTTTGAATCTTTGGAAAATAGTTTTGCAGATGACCTGAGGAACATGATGCGGATACTTTTCTAAACAATCTCTGGGCAACTTTATGCCGATAAAAGAAGGAAACCACCAGCTCTTACAAAGGAACATTGCTGGCATCACCAGCAGCCGCGCGAGCTTATGCGCTGTATATGAACTAGCTGGTTCCACAGAACAGACAAGAACAGAAAATGACACAGTACTCATGCCCTCAGAAATCTGACCACAGGCCGGGCGCAGTGGCTCATGCCTGTAATCCCAGCACTTTGGGAGGCCAAGGCAGGTGAATCATTTGAGGTCAGGAGCTTGAGACCAGCCTGGCCAACATGGTGAAACCCCATCTCTACTGCAAATACAAAAAATATATATATAGTTTAGCGTGGTGGCATGTGTCTGTAGTCCCAGCTACTTGGGAGGCTGATGCAGGAGAATTGTTTGAACCCGACAGGCAGAGGTTGTAGTAAGCAGAGATCGCACCACTGTACTCCAGCCTGGATGACAGAGCAAGACTCTGTCTCAAGAAAAAAAAAGAAATAAAAGAAAAGAAAGAAATTTGCCCAGAGTATAGAATAACTGGAATAGAGAATTTTAGGAAGGACTTAGTCCTTATGAAGGATCAAGGAGGTGATTGGACTCGTCAAGTTCTATACAACGAACAGCTCTGCCTCCTCCTGCCGCCAAGTGGCACCCAGCACTGAGATACCCAAAAGCACCCCTTTCCTCGTCCTGCTCAGCATCCTTCCTACAGCACCAAGATGCGCCTCGACCTACAACACAATATTTATAGCTGACAGGGGCTTTGCAGGAAACGATACAATTTGGAGTAATCTTTTCAGGAAGATCAAAGTTGCCCACTTTAGCAGAAGAGCATTTCGATCAGAACCACGAGTTTGGAATCATGTTGGCAACTAGCATTCTTGCTGTGCGTCAGCTGATGCTGAAAAACAGAGGGAGGTTTATCAACGGTAGCCAGGTAGAGTGGGGACATGTAAGGGCTTTAGGGAGAGACCTCCTTGGAGTCCTGGCATCACTAAGGATATGGCAAACTGCGTCATCTTAGACCAGTGCCTTGAACCCTTGAGCTTCTGTCTCTGCATCCGATGATGAGGTTAATAATGATAATCCACCTCTCAGAGTTGTGAGGATTAAACAAAGCAGTGTGTGGGGAAAGCCTTGTTAACATGTCCTCAGGATGTCCCCATGGTGAATGGCTTCGTCTTAACACCTAGGGCAGCAGTAGAACTGAGTGAATCACAGCGGCCGAAACGCACAGGGAAAAGTCCCTGCTCAGGCTCCTGGGTGACCCAAAGGGATGAGAGTACAGAAGGGAACCTGGAGACACGCCTTCTGAATGAAGCAGAATAAAAGTTGTTGACAGCGGCATCGCGGAGCCAGCACTCCACTCCCCCTGGAAAGAGTCAAGGCTGAAGTGTCACTGGTAGAGGGTTGTGACTGGTACTTGTCCAGTTTCTTGGTGTTCTGAACAAAGAATTGGACAAGGCCAGGTGCGGTGGCTCACTCCTGTAATCCCAGCACTTTGGGAGGCTGAGGTGGGTGGATCACCTGAGATCAGGAGTTCAAGACCAGCCTGGCCAATATGGTAAAACCCTATCTCTACTAAAAACACTAAAATTAGCCGGGCGTGGTGGCAGGCGCCTGTAGTCCCAGCTAGTCGGGAGGCTGAGACACGAGAATCACCTGAACCCAGGAGGCAGAGGTTGCAGTGAGCTGCGATCACACCACTGCACTCCAGCCGGGACGACAGAGTGAGACTCTGTCTTAAAAAAAAAAAGTCGACAAAACACCCAGCAAAGCAAAGAAAGAATGAGGCAACAAAAGAACAAAAGCAAGGGATTTGTTGAAAACGACAGTATGCTCCACAGTGCAGTGGCTCCAGAGCCCAGACACAGAATCTTCCTGGGTCCAAATACCCTCTAGAGATTTCCCATTGGCCCCTTCCTGCTCCCCTCATGTAAATGAGGTGGTAACCAGCCATCAGTCTGACAGGCTGTGGATAGCAACCATTCAGAGGCTAGAGTGAAGTTACAGAGTTGCAAACAAAGACTGGACCAGCAATCCGCCTGATTTGTTGTGGACAGCCAGTTTCCCATCTGCCCCACAGAAAAGGTCAAAGGGAGTAGCCTCTGGTCCTTTTGTTACTTAGCATGCAGTTAGGCTTTTCCTTTCAGTTTAGTTCTAGGAAGTTGCTGTGAAACAGCCTCAGGTCCCCTGCCTCCAGACCCTATTCTCCTGCCCCAGAAGGACTGTTCCCACACCATCTTGATAGGTTTTCACCTACTGCAGGTTCCTGCAGAAGCGGCCCTGGATGGAAGTAAACACTAGCAGCACCCAGTTCTCAAGCTCCATGAAGACCACACCTGGGCCCCTTCTGCTCCGACAAGCTCTTACCAGTAAAATGGCACCATCCAGCACCCCAGGCTCAGATGGGATGCTGGTGTCCAGGGAGAGGTGAGCACACATCTACTTTACTTTAGGAGAAAGAACAAGAATAATCTACTAAGCAAAACTGCTTCACCTGATGTCAGGCCTCACATGGCCCTTGCATGTTCTGTGATCCCACACGTCTCTCTAAAACACCTGCTGTGTGCCCAGGGCTACACCGGGTGCTGGATACCACAATGAAACCCAAAACACGGCCCCTGCATCCCAGGCAGACGGACAAGAATGGCAGCGTGGTAACAGGAGGGGCGTGTTCACAGCCTTGGAAATACTGCAGCTACTTCCACAGCAGAACCGTGGGCTTACTGCCTACTGGCATGTCAACTCCATGAGGGAGGGATTCTTTTACTGATGGATCTCAGAGTGTAGACGAGTATCTCGCGCACAGTAGGATCTTTGCAAATGTGTGTTGAGTGGATACCTGTATCGTCTTTTGCAAATTATCAAGCTACCTGGGAAATATTTTGGACCAGGAGTTCATGATCATAACAAAGAAATTTCTAAAACACTTCTGTGCTTAAATGGGGGGAAACAAGTAAAAATTATCAACATATATTCTATTGAATGTAGGGTCATTATTACATACATTTTAGGTGAGAATGTCCACAGCCTCTTGCACCCTAATTCCACCACCATCACCGTGATAACTTTCGATAGCCTTTTTGCATTTATCCTGATTGAAAGGACCCATACCTGGTATCAGACTGAACCGCTGAGGTATCTTCACTCTATGTATTAACTCATAAAGGAAACCTCCCCTGCTCCCTGCCCATCGTCATTTAATAAATCAACAGGTCTGTTTCAGTGGCCTGATGTGTAATGGCATTTATGAGCACTGGCGAAGTTATGAACACTTAACTGAAGCAATTAAGCCGTGCCTTGCTCTTATGATTGTAAGAGATTGACTGGTGGTAATTTATTTTTTCCAGTGCAGCTGACAAAAAGAGGTAATATTCATACTTACAGGTCATGCGGGATATGGGCATCAAAAAACCGCTTCCTGTCATTGCTCATCACTGCGTTCTCTTTTTCCTCTGAAAGGGATGGTGAAATATTCTCTTAATACAGATTTGGGTATATTTAGTGAGGCTTTCCTCGGGACCAGGTGCTGCCACAGAATCTCAGAATTCTTCTAGAAACCAGAGCTGGGGCTTTAGGGCCAGTCTCAGCTGAGCCTGTCACTTACGGAGGAGAACACCAAGACCCACATAAAGGAAGTGGCTATCCCAGTTCACCCAGAGCCAGCAAAACAACCCAATTAGACAGTCACTTCCCTCCAGCCTTCCCAGGGATTCCCCTGGGTGGGTGAGGATGAGTGCAACCCTACGCTTCCCAGGTGGAAGGAGGCAAATTGAGCGGAGCCATAATATGCCTTCTGGAGTTGGGGTTGCCAGATCAAAAGCCATAAGCATTTTTAAAATAAGTAATTTAAATACATTAAATATTATACGTTGTTTTAAATTAAAACGTTAACGTTTTAAAATAAATATACAGACCATCCCCCAAAGGGGTGAACTGATTTATATTCCCCTCTACTAATATGCCCTTATTAAAATAACGTGTTAGCATTAAAAAATCTCTGCTGGTTTAATGGGCAAAAATTATCTCGTTATTACTTTGAGTGGTGTTTGTTTACTAGTGAAGTTGAGCATTTTCTTACGTTCCAATAGCTTATTGCATTTTTCATTTTGTAAATTGCTAATTTATGTGCCAAGTATAGTTTTAATACACATCATGAATGGGCTGTGTGGCCTTGGAAAAGTTGCTCAAGATCTGTGAGTCTCAGCTTCGGAACCTGTCTCTCAGGGTGGCCGTGCGACCTGAACATAGCACGATAGAGACCAGAGTGGGTGCTGAACTCCTGAGCCCCACTCTCTCCCCCAGCATTTCTGTCCATCCAGCTCCGCTGACACCATTGAGAAGAGGAAAGAGAGGACCGAGCCCCTGTGATGGCCCCTCCCCATGGCAGGGGCAGCCACCAGGGCACTGGGGCTCCGGGCAGAGGACACATGCCTGCTGGGTGTTCCTTCATCCCGAGTCTCCAGAAGTGAGTCCCTTTTCTGACCCCCTTGTCCCTCAATGATGCATGAACAACACAGCATCTTTCCTTTTGTGCTATTCGGGGGGAAACCCAAAGTCTACATCAGGGAGATGGCACCCTCCCTATTTCACAGCCTTCTCTCTTACGTCTCAGAGGGGGCTTGAAAGATGGCACAAGGAAGAGGAGCAGAATGGGGCACATACACCGTGAGCAATTGGTTGAATCAGTTTCTTGCCTGGGCGACACTGTTCTTTCCTTGGTGAGTGTGAGTTGCATGTGTGCACATGAGTGTGCCCGTGTGCATATGTGAGTGTGTGAGGATGCATGTGTGGCCATGTGTGCATGTGTGAGCTTGTGTGTGAGTGAGTGTGTGTGTGTGAGTGTGAGTGTGCATGCATGAGTATGTGTGCGTGAGACAGTGTTTAATCTAAATACTTGTAAATGCTGCCGAGTGGTTTCCTTACAGACGCAAACAAATGCCATTTCCTCAGGAGCCAAGCATGAGGTTCTTTTTTTTTTTTGAGACGGAGTCTCGCTCTGTCGCCCAGGCTGGAGTGCAGTGGCCGGATCTCAGCTCACTGCAAGCTCCGCCTCCCGGGTTTACGCCATTCTCCCGCCTCAGCCTCCCGAGTAGCTGGGACTACAGGCGCCCGCCACCACGCCCGGCTAGTTTTTTGTATTTTTTTTAGTAGAGACGGGGTTTCACCGTGTTAGCCAGGATGGTCTCGATCTCCTGACCTCGTGATCCGCCCGTCTCGGCCTCCCAAAGTGCTGGGATTACAGGCTTGAGCCACCGCACCCGGCCGAGGTTCTCTTTTCAAACTTTCTGTGCTCCAAAGAGCTGTGCTTAGATGCACGATGCTGCTTCAAAGTTCTCAGGCAAGATCGTAAGATCCTGCAGCCCCACAAGCTCACTTACAAAGCATCACTGTAATGCATCCCAGCAAGAAGCTCTGTTTCATTGTAGCTTGTAGCACAAGATTGCCCACAAGATTGCCTTGTAAGTAGGAAACGATGATGGATGGAAGACAGCAGAGGCTTGTGGAATTTCAACCCTGATGGTAAGGCTGCAGCTAAGAATAACCCGCTGTGCTTCAGACCAGGGCAGCTGAGCAGAAAACCCTCTTTTTTCATTGCCCCACCTGCCTCTTCTGGACACAGTCAGCCAAGGAGTGAACAGACTTGTGGATCCCTTGTCTGCATAGCCTCAGTGCACTCTTGAGCCTGCCTTTTCATCTTTCCCAGGCCTCCCAGATGAAACTGAGCAGCCCTTGATGCCTGCAGACAGTCTCCGCTGAGCTTTCCCAGTTCATCTTTAGGTCCTGTCCCAAGAGATTTGTCAATCTCTGTCAAATAAGACACGTTGCTCACACTGAGACCTTGTTCTTCTCCAGGTACAAATAAACTGCTATTTTCCATGATGCTTGGACTTCACTCTTGTTAACTTATTAAAGGCCCTAAAGGCCCAGAGGGACAGGTGCTATTGTCATCTGTATTTAGTGAATGGAGTGTGTGGATGTCACATGGCAGAGCCAAGACCCATTGCCATCTTCAGGCTACATCACCCTGCTCACCACATGGCTCATGGCAGGTGGCAGGTGGCAGGTGAGGGTGACAGTGGAGGCACACTTTCCCTAGGATGCTGTTAACAGAGCTCGGGGGATGTGGAAAGGCATCACTTTGGAAGTGTTCCCCACACATTAAAGTTACCTGTTCCTGAAGGTTCTTACAGATGTTCAACCACTTTGGAGGGATGTATGCATTGCCTCTTATAAAGTAGGTTTTTAAATTTTCCTAAATCCCCTTCCTCTCAAGTCTTCTCTTTAGAGAACTCCAGGATTTGAGCAGACATAGCCACATGTTCGTTTTCAAGGTCCTTCATGATATCAGAGACCTGGAGTCATATTCACTGACTGTCACCAGCCACACCCATCTCACCTGCAGCCTCTCCAGAAGCAAGAAAGGCAAAGCTTCACCTGCCCATGCGTTGAAGCTGCCTTTACCCTTCTTGATTTGCATTCTAGTGTTTCATTCACAAAGTCTTCTCCTACCAGGGATCTTTTTTTAAATGTATACTTTCTTTTTAAAGTCTTAAAGTTTTGCTTCACATAATGAGAAATGCCCCTGAAAGTTTTTCTAGTCAATGTGAGGTCGGTATGTAATTTTGTTGTTTTTCTTTTGGAAAGCAAATTGTCCCAGCTCTATTGTTTGGCTACTCCATCTTTTTTCCCACTTCCCCGCTAGTTTTTAATGGTCACTCTTTCATATAATCACTTATTTATTTAATCTTTTGGATGCCTCTAGTATGGCAGGCACTGTTCTAAATGCTGCTGCTATGACACAAAGCCAGAAAACAGCCTTGCCCTCATGGAGCACAGATTTTAATGGACCTGGAGGATTTTCCAGGCTGAGAAAACACCAAGTATAGGGACAAGAAGCAGAAGTTGTGTGTTTGAGGCACACTTGAAAAGGCAGGGTGCTGGGAAAATAAATAAGGTAGGACAAGGGTAGAAGACAAGACCAGAAAGGTAGCAGCTAGAGCCCAAGCTAAAAAGTTCGGGATGCATTTAAGTGTGATGAAAATCCACCAAGAGTGAAATCAGGGAGGCCGATAGAAAGCTGTTTACACAGTTTAGACAGCAGATGACGATAGTGGCTTCGATGCATGTGCAAAGTATGTTGTGCCCTAGGAAGAATGATTGGATTTTAGATATAACCTGAAGGTCAAGCTGATGAATTTGTGTATAGTCAGAGGGAAAGGGAGAGGGTTTTTTTTTTTTTTATCGGAGCAATTATGTAAAATAGTGGTTCCGTTTTGTTGAAATAGAAATCTTGCAGAAGCAGGTTCAAGGGCAGCAGTAGAAAGTGAAGACAAGAGTTCCATTTCTAAAATGTAAGCTTTACACGCTTGTTAGACATGGAGATGTCTTGCAGACAGTTACGAATGCATTCCAGCAGCCCTGGAGTTAGGGTTGTAGATATAAATGTGGTTGTCTACACTGAATTTATAAATTAATTCAAAACAAATTGACATGACATTGTGCTTGTTTTTCTATGAATAAGGTTTACCTTTACTTTCTCTTTTTCTTATCTTATTGCATTGGCTAGAAATGTCAGTGTCTTTTTGGGGGCTTTGCTGAGGGTATTTGGTGGAGATATGCTCATTAAGTTTAATGTTTGTTACAAATTTCAGGTTAGGAAAATTCATTCTATTCTTGGTTTGCTAAGAACTTTTTATAATGTGTTAACATTGAATTGTAATAAATGCTTTTCTTCATTTAATGACATGGTCATATTTTCCCCTTTACTCTATAATCTTTTCATAGGAATATATTTTCTGATCCTGAACTGTGTTTGTCTCCCAAAAATAACCTCTACTTAGGCATTGCAATATTATTACTTTTATAAATTGCTAAGTTTATTTTATTAACATTTTATACTTAATTTTTGCATCTATGTTTATAAGTGAGGTTGAAATTTTAACCTATAGATTTATTTTGAGTTGAAGATTCTCTCTCTGTCTCTCTCTCCCCTTCTTTTTCTCTCTCTCCAGTACCCCTCTCTGTGTGACAATAATACAGCTGCTTCTGCCCAGCTCCCCACTCTCATATTCTGTAGCCAAGTTTTCTAATGATGTTGGGGGGGCTTCTATTCATCACTACTACAGAGGAGATATCAGTTATAGCCAATAAAGAGCTTGGCTCAGTTAACAAGTTTGAGGCTGTGTATTCGCCATTTCGCTTCCTTAGTCACACATACTTTCATAAAAGACATACCTGGGTCAACAGCACTTCTTGTTTCCAGCCTCCCTCATTGAGCTAACTGGGCTCATGCCCTTCCCTGACTCCACACAGCAGGCTTGGCTGGTGCTCCCAGCCCCAGCTCAGTCCAGCAGGAGGGACACCCTCCTCCACTGCCTGCGGGAGGTGGGTTCCTAGCCTTCACTGGCTTCTGCACCTGGACTCAGCAGGCCAGCTCACCACAAGAGTGTCAAGTCCATTGCTGATCCATAAAGATGTCTGTCTTGCTTTTCAGCCAGACTATTTCTTTTTAACTTCCTCTTCTTTGTGTTTTATATATCATTGCTCTGTGTAATGCAGAAAGGATGTATCAAAGTGTAAACTCGTAGCACTCTCTTTGCCTAAATGGCACAACACACTCTTTAGAGGGAAAACTATGTAAAGCTTTGTTCAAGACAAAGCTTGCCTGAATTCATTAGTCAATGCATTCATTGCCTACTCTATCCACAGTATAACTGTAGGATGTGAACAGGAAATGTTTCATCTTTAACTTGCCTAATATCTTCCCAAGAGAAATTTCTTAGTGTCTTACATTTCTATATTGGGTGGAAACTTTTCTGTGAAGTTCAGTCTCATTGGCAAGTCATGATTACAGAAATTTGTAGACAACCCATAATTTCAGATAAACATGGAAAATCCCAGAAAGTTAAGTGACTTACCCACGGTGTATCAATGAGTTAATGGCAAAGATCAACCTAGATGAAGGCTCCCTGGCTGTGCTTGCAGCTTCCATGAACCCTGGTTTGTAGACCTTAGCTTGGAGAAGAAAAGGCTGGGGAGGACCAATGAAACTAGAAAGTGAAGGACCTGTTGCAGAAACCCACCTGGTTGTCACACCTCCATCGTATCAGCCCTCATCACACCCCTGTCCTTCAGATTTGCCCTTGACCCCACTTGGCCCTGGAGCTCTGGTCCCTGTTAAGCTCTCCCACCTGGACTGACCCCAGTCTTGACCACATGCACCTCTGGACCCATGTTTCATTGAACTCTCAACCTTGGCTCCTAGGGCACAGTCCTACTTTCTCATCACACAGTTTATACCACAAAATCTTTGTTGCAACTTTAGCAACAAAAGGAGGGGGATTTTCTTCCTTCTCCCTAGAAGGGAGATTTTCTCTTATGCTCCAGTTTGGTTTCAATACATATTTATCCAAATTTGATAACCATTTATCTAGAAAGCTAGAAATAATCACAGCAGATTTCCACCCAGCCCCTTACCCCTGACTTCCTTTCCCTGGGGTTATCCTGCCTTCCAGCTGCTGACTTTTCACTTATTGCTTTTGACTTATCCTCTGATAACTCTGTGATAAGCTGTTCAGAGTCAGCACCCCACTGTCTCTGATCTTAAACCATCCCCATCCCTACATCTTCTGAAACCCCAGTCTAAATAAAATTCTAAAAACAAATGGAAATCCAGCAGTGTAGTGTGACTATGCATAGGAGCTCTCACCCCCTAACACTTTCCTGACAGCTCTAACCTCAGACCTCATGGTTATTTTTCCCTCCAGAAGATGGTGAGACTCACTGCACGTGGACCTGTGTTCAGATCTTTTTCCGTTCCCCCCGGGAAGGATGAGAGGAAGGAACGAACATTCCCGTGCATCTACCATATGCCCAGCACTGCTCTCCGAGCATAATGACTGCAGTCTGTTTGTTGGCCTCATTGCATAGATCAGGCACATCAATCTTTGAGGAGCTGCCATTCAGCTACTGAGTGACAGACCCACGATCTGAACCCAGGTCTGTTGGATGCAAAGGCTAGGCTGTCTCAGAACAGAACAGGATGGTCTTCACTCTGTGTGAGAATATGTGTCTTGCTTGGAGACAGTAACAACAGAGAAACTGCAAAGCAATGCTCTATAGCGGCTCGACTGGCAAGTGCAAATGGGAGGGCTGTGGAGGAGTCCACTCAGCTCTCCCACTTCCCATCTGTGAACTCACAGCCACCTCCTGTCTTCTCCAGTCTGCAGTCTCCTAGTATCAGTTTCTGTTGCTCCCAAAGAAAAGGACAGGACCAGAGGGCAGAAATCACAGCATACCAGGCTGTGCTTCTCAGAGTGGAAGCTGCTGGCAGCCTAGTGGGCAAACTTTGGATGAGGTGATGCCCAAGTGGAGACAGGATGACCACTGGGCAGAGGGAGGTCGAGCATCCTTTCAGAGGTGGGACCAGCCCAGGCCTCCCAAAGCCTGGGCTCCACACTGGAGGCAGTCTACAGGGCCTAGGGTCACCATGGAGCCCTGCACAGACCTTGGATGGCTACCTCAGTCCACCTTCAGTCAGCTCATCCTAGCTCCAGTGCGATGTGCAAGTCTTGTTTTCTCTGCGTGCCATGATGTGAAAGAAACAAAGAAGCAGCAGGCCAGACACCATTGAGACTGTCCCCAAGCTAAGTGTTGATGGTTCTCTCACACTCACGGGTTGGGGCTCTTGTGAGACCCAGTGAGATGACTTACTCACAATTCCCCTGAAAAGCCTGGGAGAGGCAAATCCATCTCAGTTCCCATTCCATCTCCAAGCTATGCCAAGTGCTGTCTGGAGCTCTGCAAAACCTGCAGGTCAGCCAATCTCCACTCTCCTATGCTGACCCCACACATGCCCACATTAACTGCTGCCTGTGGCCTCAGGCCACCTCCCTTGCCGCCTAGGGTCCTCTCTTGTAACTACCCAAGGAGCATCCGGTATCTGTGGATTTCAGTCGACTTTTCTTGCCGTGGCCCTGCTCCACCACGGCCCCTCTCTCTGCAGCCCCTGGCCTGCTGTAATCGCTGGAGCACAGAGATGAAGCATCATCTGGCTCTGCCCCTCTCCGACAGCACTGGCACTTTGCTGTGGGCATTTCAGGCACCTCAGCCAGAGAGGGAGACTTTGCTAAGTCTGCCGGTGCCACTGCAGGCCCCGCAGAGCCCTGTCTACCAATCATTCTTCCAGGACTTGGGAATCCCTCACCTTAAGCCCAGCAGGCTCTTTCCTTCTGTATCTGAACCTCTATTTGCTTCAGGCTGACTTTGTGCCTGGCAGCCTCTCATCCATTATCTGCTCTAGTCCTCCAGTCCTCACACCACAGCTCTAGAGGAAAATATTATGCCCGTTTTACTGATGAGGGAATGGAGGACCACAGCATTCCATGGCTGGCGGCAGGCAGCCACTTCAGTCCTAGGGCAGGAGTGCTGGATGTGGCCCACATCCCAGTTCCACAGCTTCTGGATGGAGAGCTTGAGCACTCCTTCCTCACCTGTAACAGGATGATAATAATAACAGTGCCCTCCTTCCTGGGTAGCTGTGAGGATGAAATGAGTCAATACACACTAAGTGTTTAGAAAGCACTGCACACATGGTACTCAAGCGATGATGACAATGAGGGCAATGATGAGGATCACTCCATAAGTGAGGAAGAGGAGGAGAAGGGGTAGGACGCTGCTGCTGATGACAATGATTAATGATGATGATGAGCACTCCATAAGAGAGAAAGAGGAGGAGGAGTACCAGGCTGCTGCTGATGACAACAGCAGGGATGATGACGAGGAGAACTATGCAAGTCCTCATGATGAGGAGAAGGAGGAAGAGGTGTAGGAGCACTACACAACTGATGAGGAGGAGGAGGACTACACAGTGATTATGATGAGGAGGAGGAGGAGGACTACACAGTGATCATGAGGAGGAGGACTACACAGTGATGATGGTGAGGAGGAGGCAAAATGATGGTGATAGTGATGGATGATGGTGGTGATGATGGTGATGATGACAATGGCAATTAGCACTACACCAGTAGTCACAGCAATGATCATCACCATCATTTGCCTGGATCAAATAAAGAGGAAGTGGCAATACCAAGAGTTTAGCTCAACCCTTCTGGATTCTCATCCAAGGCATCACGGGAAAAGCTGCTGGGCATTTTAGTAAAAGGAAACCATCTGGTATTGGCTTGTTGCCTTTTATAATTGTCTGAAAATATTAAGGGTGGTAATTCATAGGCCTTGAACAGATTCTGACATGGGCCACTCACTTGAGTTCAGCTTCTAAAGCCAAATACACTGGATGTGGTGGCCTCATTTCCAATAAACTCTTCCAAAAGGGAAAGCCCAAAGTCATCGAGCCTGAATGATCTTGAAATCCACATGAAGAAAAGCCCCCTGAATGGAGATCTTGCCCTCCTTTTTCTCCCCTCCCCTGACAAGTCACTTTGCCATGTTGTTGGGAAAGTTCAAAGTGGCATTTTCCTGGCATTTTCCAGGACAGGCTGTAGCCCCTGACACCTAAGATGCCTAAGGGAGGACAAAGCCTTTTCCACACCACCCACAAGAGGTGGTGCTAAAGTGCAAACTCCAGAGACCCACATGCACACATGTGCACATTTGTGCACATGTACACACATACACACATGCACCCACATACACACACATACACATACATGCACAAACATACATGCACACATACACACACATACACACATGCACACACATACACATGCACACATACACACGCACGTACACGCATGCACACACGCACACATGTGTACATTCACACACACATGTGCACACGCGCACACACATACACATATACACGTGCACATATATACACACATGGACACATGCACACACATGCACACATATGCACGCATACACACATGCACACACGTACACACATGCACACACATACACACATGCACACACGTACACACATGCACACACATGCACACACATACACACACATGCACACATACACACATGTACACACATAAATGCATGCACACACATAAACGCATGCATGCACACACATGCACACACATACATGCACATGCACACACATGCACACACATACTCATATGCACACACATACGCATATGCATGCCCACACACACACATTCTTCCTAAAGATTCAATGATTGGCCGGGCACGGTGGCTCACGCCTGTAATCCCAGCACTCAGGGAGGCCAAGGCAGGCGGATTACCTGAGGTCAGGAGTTTGAGACCATCCTGGCTAACATGGTGAAACCCCATCTCTACTAAAAATACAAAAAATTAGCTGGGCAAGGTGGCAGACGCCTGTAATCCCAGCTACTCAGGAGACTGAGGCAGGAGAATTGCTTGGAACCCGGGGTCAGAGGTTGCAGTGAGCCTAGATAGTGCCATTGCACTCCAGCCTGGGTGACAGAGCAAGAGTCTGTCTCAAAAAATAAAAAAGACTCATTGACTCATCGACTGAATCCTCAGGCTTCCTGGGAATAGGGTTTAGGGTAGGAAGCATGCACTGAAGATGGAGAGGTCCCCTCAGGCAGGAGGCATGGAAAGAGGGTGCAGGGACACAACCCCAAAACTGAATGCTTTGCAGCTGACTACCACTTGCTGTGCTAGTAATGCACGCAGCATGACACTCACATTTGCTAAGCCTCTGAGGCAGATGGACCACGCCACCATTTCCTTCTAAGAGGATGTCTTCATTGTGGCAGGACAGGGGACACTGCTTCAGCACAGGAGCACCTGGGGGCGAAACCCTCAGTCCTGCTTTCCCACCTTGATCCTCTGATTTTCTTTGGCTGCCAGAGCACAGAGCATCAGGTGGTTTTCCAGCTCCACTGCTCCCTCTATATGTTCCGGGGCCGCAGTCACAGCCATCACATTCTGATCCAGCCCCTCAGACCCCAAAGACAAAATCGAGAGCTGGCAGAGGACTCCTGGCTGCCCTCCAAGGCTGACAGACGGGTCAGACTTCTGAAAAAAGTTTCAGGCTGCCATGTGTCCAGCCAGATTCTCCCCGGGATCTGCAACTCGCTTGGATCAGAAATTGGGGAAGGAAAAGCAGCCAAGGTCCAGCCAATGCGCAAGAGAAGGGGAGACAGAGTGTCAGTGTAGGCTGACCTGCGCTCAGCGGCAGTGTGACTGTGGTTTGTTTGAAGACTTCATTTTTCATTGCCCTGATTTACTCATCTGCAAAATGGGGTTATTAATAGCATGATCATCACAGGTTATTTATAATGATTAAGTGAAATAATACATGTAAGTAAAATGTGTTTTGTGGTGTTTGCTTGTAGGAGGAACTCCACAAGGGTCAGCTATTGTTATTATGGACTTTAATAATATTAAATAATTAATTGTAATCATTTTAACAAACCCTGCCCTTCTGACCATCTAATCTTTTCTGTATTAAGTACCGCATGCTAGCCGATCGTGCCACGGGAGCTCCAGACCATCTAATCTTTTCTGTTCTAGGAATGGATGAATTGTAGAGATGGAAGAATTCCAGAGATGACCACAGAAGTTTTAACAGGGGTACAGCAAAGAAACAGCACGGCGTGAGCCGGAAGGATGCTGGGCTCAGGGGTGCGTGTGAGACACAGATGGGGAGGACGAGGGGAGAGAGGCGGTCGGTGACAGTGCCAATGTTGGCTGGAGCCACCTGGCCTGGGAGGCAGGTCTTCATGGCTGGTGAGCAGGACCACAGGATCCTCAACTGTAAAGAGAGGGGCAGAGTAATTCCCACTTCACAGAGTCCCTGTGGGGATGGAAGGAGTTCTCGTGTGCATGGCATGTTGAGAAGAGTGAGGGACACGTGGCAGCTGTCCATCCAAGGCTGGCTCTCCTTCCAGCGGGGTTGACATGCCTGATGGACAGTTCTAGTCAGTTACTCAAAAGCACTCTGCATTTTTCTTTCAAATAAATCTTTCCTGTGACTACGGTAACCAGATAAAATTCAAGATGCCAGGTAATTTCAGAGAAACAACAAACATTTTTTAGTATAAGTAGTCCCATGCAATGTTTAAGAGGTGCTTATACCAAAAAAAAAAGTTGTATATCTGAAATTTGAATTTAACTGGGCATCTTGTATTTTTCATTTTTTGGTTTTGCCAAATATGGCAATCTTATCTATGATAGGAATTGGTGTGTGCTGTCAACAGTAGAAATGTGCCACAAGAAACGGAACCTGATGGAAACCAACAGCCAGCAGCAAGGACCTTTAATGGAAGTGGTCACTGCAACTTGTTCTGGTTCTCAGAAACTTCAGCTGTGTGAGGCAGATGTGCCATCCTCCTTCCTGAACGTGATTGCATGAAGCACACAAGCCTGCCGGCACTGTGACTGGGGGACACATCCGCTTTCAGAGGCAGAACCTAAGGAAATGATTGTGAGTATGTGCAAAGAGTTTGCCAAAATGTTAGTCCTAGTAATATTTTTATAACAATGAAGAAGCATAAACAATTTAATTATCCAATAATAGGAGACAGGTTCCATTCACTGCTGGGCGTTCTACAAAGGAATGAGAGAGAGTCATTGACACCCACGGCAATCCTACTTAGTGGTAGAGAAAGATGCTCCTGATTAAAAAAAAAAAAAAAGAGGTTATAAAACAGAATGTCTTGTGTGGTTCAAGTGGTTGGCAGATTAGAAGAGTCTGGAAAGATTAAACCAAATGTTAGTGGTGATTTCTTAGGCAGGTACAATTATGAGTGTTTTTGTTTTCTTTTTCTGTCACTCTGTATTTTCTGATGTTTTTACATCAGGAAGGTTGAAAAGGCATCTATACTTAGTGTAACAAGGGGAAAGTGGATTGACAAATGAAGTCCTCCGCTCAGCTCTGCCTTCTCAGGTTAGAGCCCTGAGGCTGCTCCGTGCTGTGTGAAGCTCACCTTCCCCTCCCTCCCTCCTCATCCAGTGTTGTGGACATCAACAGCCTTCTGCAGCTTAACCCACTCCTGCTTCTCCAGGCTGTGTTTCTCATAGTTCCCAGCATGGCACTTCACAAAAGGAAAAAATCATGATAATATGTAAGTTCTCCAATTATTTTGCAGAAATAAAAGGGTGAATGCGTATGTGCCAGGCACTAAGCTCAGTGCTTTCATGTGCAATGTCTTGCTCTTTAGCCATGGAAAAGAATCCCGGCACAAAGCTTGTGGTCAGCTTGCAGGGATGGATCTTCGTAAGTTTTGCACGAGTTCACACGAAGCTTCTTGAAGATGGAGACCAAATCTCTTCTTGCGCAGTGATGTATTTAGTCACTCGCTACTTCAACAAGTGCCTACTGAGGCCGTCCTTCATGCCAAACCCGCACTGTGTCTTGGAGATCCAAGAAGCAGGGAACAGGAGCAAAAGGTCCTGTTCTCACTGAGGGTATCACTCCACGGGAGAGACAAGTAGGCAAGTCAGGAAATGTCGCAGTGGCAGAATTGTGGATGTGCAGACTCTCCACACCCCTGAGCACACAGGAGGCAGCCTTGGACGCCGTGCCCCCATGCCTTCACTGAGTCCTTATGTAGTAAGGATTGCCTGAAGCCAGGCTCCTCTCCAGGTCCAAGGCAAGCAAAAGTGACTATGCATGAGATGGCTAGGTGACAGCTCGGCTGAGAGGGGACACTGGAGCTGAGGCAATGACAACTGAGCTAAGACTTGGATGATGGAATGGAGTCTGTCCAGGTGAGAGCTGGAGGATGAAGGATGTGGACAAAGGTGAGCACATGTGCAAAGGCCCCCCAGGTGGGACTTGGGTGTGGCTTGCTTGTGAAACAGAAGGAAGACAACAGAGCAGGGGCAGAGCAAGACAAGAGCAGCGCAAGATGCAGAAACTGGATCCCCTGGAGCTCAGCAGGTCACGAACTCGCCTTGTAGCCTAAGCACAAGGAAATGCCAGGGGAAGGCTTGGCCAAGTGGGTGGCATGACTCCATTCGTGTTTTCACTGGGTCGCTCTCTCTGCTGGTGAGAAAAATACATCACGTGGGAAGAGGGACCAGAATGAAAACAAAAGACCAATCGGGAAGCATTAGAATAACCAGGAAGGGAAAACAGAGAATGTGGACTAGAGTAGTAGTGGTTGAGGGAGGGAGAGGTGTGACCAGCTTCAAGGTGTCATTTAGAAGTAGCCAGGCGAGACGGGTGGATCACGAGGTCAGGAGATCGAGACCATCCTGGCTAACATGGTGAAACCCCATCTCTACTAAAAAATACAAAAAACTAGCCAGGCGAGGTGGCGAGCGCCTGTAGTCCCAGCTGCTCGGGAGGCTGAGGCAGGAGAATGGCGTAAACCTGGGAGGCGGAGCTTGCAGTGAGCTGAGATCCGGCCACTGCACTCCAGCCTGGGCGACAGAGCGAGACTCCATCTCGGGCCGGGCGCGGTGGCTCAAGCCTGTAATCCCAGCACTTTGGGAGGCCGAGACGGGCGGATCACAAGGTCAGGAGATCGAGACCACCCTGGCTAATACGGTGAAACCCCGTCTCTACTAAAAAAAATACAAAAAACTAGCTGGGCGAGGTGGCGGGCGCCTGTAGTCCCAGCTACCCGGGAGGCTGAGGCAGGAGAATGGCGTGAACCCGGGAGGTGGAGCTTGCCATGAGCTGAGATCCGGCCACTGCACTCCAGCCTGGGTGACAGAGCCAGACTCCATCTCAAAAAAAAAAAAAAAAAAAAAGACTCCATCTCAGAAAAAAAAAAAAAAAAAAAAAAAGAAGTAGCCAGGAAGAGTGACAGACAGCTCCCGTGACGTGGAGCTCCCAGGGATCCCAATGCTTCATGCATGCTAACCCCATGGAAGCCGCATGACCCTGTGAGTCAGGCATACTTGCATCTCCATTCTACAGAGGACATGGAGGTCTGAGATTATGTTTGTGGTGCTCACTAACAAATTTGCTGTGAGAATTAAGAAAAATATTGGACAGGGAATGGGGAGATACTGGTCAAAGGGTACCAAGTTTTAGTTATACATGAGAAATAAGGTCTGGGGATCTATTGCATAGAATAATGACTGTAGTTAATAATAGTGTATCACACACTTGAAAATTGCTAAGATAGTAGATTTTAAATGTTCTCACCACAAAAAATGATAAGGACATGAGGCAATAGATATGCTAATTAGCTTAATGTAATCATTCCACAATAAATACATGTATCAACATGTCACATTGCACACCATAAATGTATATGCTTTTCCACTTTTCAATTTTAAAACAAATACATTACAAAATAAAATGATAAAAATAAATCAATAAACATTTTTAAAAAAAGAAAAAGGCTTGATATTACAGGTTGACCATCACATCAGTCAGGATGGTCCAGATTGTGCTGCATAACAAACAGGCCCCACATCTCACTGACTTAAGACATTTCATTTCCTCCTTGCACTATGTCCGTCATAGGTCCGTGTGGCCACAGGGAGCAGGAGTAAGAGTCAGCCAGGTCATAATGCTGCCCAGATAGTCACCACCTCAAATGTCAAGGGCCCTGGACCAGAGGGAGAGAGAACTTTTGATTTTCCTAAATTTGCAAGTAAATGATTTGGCCCCCAAATGACACCAGTGATATCCACTTACGACACATCAGCCAGAGCTAATTTCATGAGAAAGGGGTCTGGAAAGCATAACCTAGCAATGAGTATGGCACTAGCAAATGTCACTGCTGCATCAGTTAAAGATATTTGGTTGCAAGCAACTGAAATTAGCTCTTCTTGATATAAAACATCAAAGGAGGGGAGAGTTCAGAGGAACACAAGCTAACATCTGTGCCTCAGAGAGGACAAGAATCTAGGCAGCTCCCAGGGTCCCCGCAGGAGGAACCAACAGACAGCTCAGGACAAGTACCACCAGGAAAAACAGCTCCATGGCCTTCATCCTTGACTAGCTCTTCCCATGGAGAGAAAGCATAGTCAGCTCAGCTCAGATCACACACTACCTCTGCGGCCAGAGAGGGCATGGCACCTTGACGAACCCACCGATGGCAGCGCTAAAGGAAATGCACAAAAAAGGGAGTGTAGTGCTGAGATGCAGAAACAACAAATATGCCCCCTTGGTGGCCTGAATGTCCTCGTCCGTCACATCTGTGTGGTCTGTGATCTTCATCAGGGCTGCCTTCGTTTATCAGTGGGTTTGATCAGCAAGCATTTAATGTGTGCCTCCAAAGCCACGCACACCCACAGCCACTCCGTGCACCCTCGGATCTTCCCACACATCACGTGTCCACCTTCATGATGCTGGGCGTTACTGTAGAGCACAGGTGCCCCACGTAAGATGCCACCTTTCTCATCTGTGTCCCAGAAGCCACATGCTTGCATGTGGAGGAGGCTGCTCTGGGAGGAATCCTGTCTGCATGCTTGAGTGAGAGAGTCCTCAGGTCAGAAGCTATCCAGCCAGGGCTGCCCACGACTGACCCCCAGACACAGAGGACTTGCCAGTGGGTGACTGAGGGCCCCACAGGATCGGCTGGGCCAGGGGTTCCCAAACAGTCGTCCTTGGACTAGGTCAGGATTTCACGGAGGAAATGGGCACAGTAAGTACAATAGAGGAGAATGTTTCCATAAACCCAAATTTATTAAAGGACTGCCTTCATTCTGAAGGTTTCCTTTTTGATACTAAAATGTTCTATTGTTTATAAAGCAACGAAGCTGTCCAGGCATGGTGCCTCATGCCTGTAATCCCAGGACTTTGGGGGGCCAAGGCAGGTGGATCACCTGAGATCAGGAGTTCAAGACCACCCTGGCCAAAATGGTGAAACCCTGTCTCTACTAAAAATGCAATAATTAGCTGGGTGTGGCGACAGGCACCTGTAATCCCAGCTACTCGGGAGGCTGAGGCATGAGAATCGCTTGAACCTGGGAGGCAGAGGTTGCAGTGACCTGAGATCATACCACTGCACTTCAGCGTGGGTGAAAAGAGTGAAACTCAGTCTCAAAAAAACAAACAAACAAACAACAACAAAAACAATTAAGCTAAAAAAAAAAAAAAAAAAAAACAGAAAACAACAGATCTTTCTAATGTCCTGGGCAATGAGAGAAAGAGCCCAGCTTGGTAGTCAGCAAGCTCATTTGTTCATTTGTTTTGAACATCCCGGTAGATGGTATCCAAGCCTCGGAATCACTAGCATAATCTAACTGCTTACTGATTCCACAAGGAAATCGAAGCCTAGTAGGTGCAGATGCCTAGGCTCACACACTCCCCACGGGCCTGGCTCTTCCACTCAGCGGGTATGTCGCCCTCTCCCAGGTCTCCTCCTGCCCACATCTTTGCCACCTCCTGTGGGTCCTTCTTTGACCCGAAACTCACAGGAGGAGCACTCCCAGCTGGCCCCTGCACGTTCCTGTCCCCAGACAGAAGAGAACAGACCACCACCTGCCACCTTGTCCGGTCATCCCAGCACAGGGAGCCGCTCTGCCCTGGCCACCAGATGCCTCCTTCTAATCCAACATGGTTTTCAGTGGAAGGTTGAATTATAGGTGCTGCCTTCTTAATGTTATCAAAAGTAACTATAGTCATTTAAAAAGCCAAGAAGTCAAACTTCCACCAATTAGTTAGGTAATTTGTTTCTTTAAGAGCCCCCACCATGAATTACCCATTAAATAAATATCTGATGCATTTACTGTTTCCTGCACCATCAAGCTGAAAAGGCAAATGAATGATAATTACACATAAATACACTCCAGTTCCATAGTACTCGTTCCCAGGATCGGATGCAATTTACAAATCCCACTGAGATTAACTCAGTAACGCAAGGCTCTCACCCATTTTCATGACAGGAAAGCTGAAGAAAATCAACAAGAAATATTTAGGTAGAAAACATGACTTTTGGACTACTAAGAATCCCCAGATATCTCATTTATTTATTTTGAATTGTTAATGCATGCTTACCATGCACCTGGGTTTAGGTTCGCAGCCCAGGGTTTTGACTTTCGATTACCATTTTTCCTGGGCTATTGGGTTTACAGAGGATGAGGCTGTTCACACAGGAAAATAACTTGGGAAATGCTTGGTTAGATACCAAAGACCCTTCTGAACTTCTATGACATGAGTGTTCACCAAGAGCCACTTTAGGATGTTGTATTAGGCCATTCTTGCATTGTTATAAAACAATACCTGGGCCAGGTGTGATGGCTCATGCCTGTAATTCCAGCACTTTGGGAAGCTGAGGCAGGTGGATCATGAGGTCAAGAGATCGAGACCATCCTGGACAATATGGAAACCACATCTCTACTAAAAATACAAATATTATCTGGGTGTGGTGGCGTGCCTGTAGTCCCAGCTACTTGGGAGGCTGAAGCAAGAGAATTGCTTGAACCCAGGAGGCGGAGGTTGCAGTGAGCAGAAATTGCACCACTGTACTCACTCCAGCCTAGTGACAGAGCGAGACTCCAGGGCGGGGGGGGAACCTGAGACTGAGTGATTTATAAGAAAAAAGGTTTAATTGTCTCACAATTCTGCAGGTTGTGTGGGAACCATGGAGGCTTCTGCTTCTAGACAGGCCTCAGGGAGCTCTTATTCATGGCAGAGGGGAAGGGGGAGCAGGCATCTTACGTGGCAAATGCAGGAGCAAGCGAGAAGCGGGGAGAGTGCTACGCACTTTTAAACAACCAGATCTCATGCAAACCCACTATCACAAGAACTGCACCAAGAAGGAAATCCATCCCCATGACCCACTCAGCCCCACCAGGCCCACCTCCAACACTGGAGATTACAATTTGACATGACACTTGGGGAGGGAACACAGATTCAAACCACATCAGTTGTGGAAAGTTGACGGTGTGTGTCTGTGGTCCCAGCCACTCAGGAGGTTGAGACAGGAGGATTGCTTGAGCCCAGGAGGTCAAGACTATAGTGAGCCATAATCATGCAGCTACACTCCAGCCTGGGCAACAAAGCAAAAAAAAAAAAAAAAAAAAAAGTGGAATAAATTCAAGAATATTGCCAAGAACAAAGATCCTAGTAATTTTTTTAACCAAGCTGGAATGTTTCATGAAAATGAAAACCTTTATTCTGCCTAGTATCCTATCTTATTAACTTGACAGAAAATGTTTCACTTTTTCAGAAGAAAAAGCTCTTTTCTACATGAGTCGATGTTTGCATGTTTTCTAGTGAATTTAAACCTCAGAGCCCTTCTCTTTTCAGAGGCTGCCTGGGACTTGGGTTCCGCCAGACGAGCATGGCCCTCATCGCTCCACTGCCTGCCCGTGGTGCGACTTTTTCAGCAAATCACCTCGTGTTTCCAGCCTGTGCTCTCTGATCTGTAGAATGGGGAACATTGCAGCTGCCCCGCGGGGCTTGTTATGAGGAATGAAGATGGTGAGTATGAAGCACACAAACCCTCAAGAAATCAGGCCCAAACCCTCCCAATGATACTCATCTCCAGGAGGAGCTCAGGGATCGGTCTCGATGTCCGTGAGCACCAGCCTGCCCGGGCATCACACCCGCAGCCGCCATCCACAAACACGAGCACAGCACAGACGCACAGCAAATGTGCTTGTGAGTGATCCAAGCCCACAGTGCCCATCTCCCACCACTAGATTAGGACATTTAAAGAATGGCTTCTGTTTGGAACTGTAGTTTTCTCTTAGAACTCAAATGCAAAGAAAAACCTCTCAGCATGGGGGCCACAAAAAATCTGCAACTCTGATTATTCTGCGATGTACAGTTTTATTTCTGCTGATGTTCATGTGAGCTTGGGAAACAAGCTTTTAGCTTCGGTTCTGGAATAATTAGAAGATGTCAGCCAGGCACGGTGGCTCACGCCTGTAATCCCAACACTTTGGGAGCCCAAGGCGGACGGATCACCTGAGGTCAGGAATTTAACACCAGTCTGGCCAACATGGCGAAGCCCCATCTCTACTAAAACTACAAAGATTTGCTGGGCATGGTGGTACCTGCTTGTAATCCCAGCTACTCCGGAGGCTGAGGCAGGAGAATCACTTGAACCCCTACGAGGCAGAGGTTGCAGTGAGTGGAGATCACTCCACCGCACTCCCGCCTGGGTGACAAGAGCAAGACTCCATCTCAAACAAGAAAAGGAAAACAGATGTCCTCTCCAAGTGGAAATGGCAATGAGCCTGCCTTCTTGCCTTTGTAGCATAGTGAAGAATGGGATGTTCAACTTGTCACTTAATCACTTCAGGTTGCGGCTTTTAATCTATTAAATAGGGATATTCACAAAACTGTTGCAAAGGATTAATGAGATAATATTTGTGAAGTGATTGGAGATAATATGATGAAAAGCACATATAAATACAGAGTATTACTATTAAGTCTCTAAGGAATAATAAAATGCGTAATGACACGTCTGTGGTAATCTATACTTAATTATGTAATTTTCTAATACCCAGAAGGTATGCACAAGCCTAGATGAGTAAATGGCATTGCATGGCATTCATTTCATGAGGTCACTGGCCATTAAAGTTTAATCATGTCCCATTAAAAAATAAAGACTTCTGTTTTTACTCTTTCCCAATACTTACTAATACGTGCATGTGGTGAGGTATGAAGTCATATCGATTTTTTAAAGAGAGAGAGGTTTCATATCAGGCTTAGCCAACTCTCTCCACCCATTCCCCATAAGCACCTGCCAGGCCATCACAAATGCCAGAGGTGTGGTCCCCGTCTTCCCTGGCTGGTGCTCTGGCTGGGCAGCGAAGACCAGCCTATGTGAAGGATGGTGACAGACAGGTGCTGCACGATGCCCTGCCGGGCTGCAGAGCACATCTTTCAGAGCTGGGATCAGGAAACAAGAGAAGCAGCCTCGTGAGGTCAGAGACTTGATTCCTGTCTTGTGCCCAGAGCCTCAACGCTGGTGCGTAGGGAGCACCCCACAGGCATTTTTGGTCACACAGCTGAGTGACCGGATGAATGAGGCCCCGCTGAACCCAGGAATGCTCCTGGAGGAAAGCGCCCTGGGAGCCCCTGCAGTAGGACTGAGCTGGCCAGGGAGGGCCCCGTCACCAGGAGCAAGGCCCAGAGGGAGTCAGAGTGGTGTGGCTAGGGAAGAAAACCGGTTTGGCTGCTTCACACAGGGCCAGGGAGACGCTGGTGAATCACAGAGGGGGGCCCACCCAGCGGCCTTGCAAGTCTGGCGGTTCTTAGCTCAAACACCTGGAAGAGTTCTTTTGCCCAAATTTCAGACCCAAGAAAGAACAAAACTGCGTAGACCCCACCTCACCGTATCTTCTGCTTCCATGGCTTCTGGCCACTGCAGTGCACACAGACACAAGGTGTCAGGTCCCAAAAACACCAAGTGCTTCCAAATGGAGCCCATGGGGCCTGCAGGACCCCAGATGGCAGCCGCGGCGACCACGGGCGCACTCACCATGAGACAAACAGCCCCAGGCAGCAAAACAACCGGAGGAGGCCTCCCTGAGCACTCCAATGACCACAGGCTTTCTGGATTTCTCCGGAGGACCTCTGGGTGCAGCTGAGGGTACCCGATGCCCCTTAGCTAGCTGGTGAATTCAACAGGTGGTGACCAGACCCTCTGGAGTCAGACCCTGAGTCTGACCCTCACCCACCGGGGACCTGAGACAAATCATGAAACGGGCAAGGCCTCTAAACACCAGCTTCATCTATTCAATGGCCTCCCGCAATGCCCAGGCCATGCACGTGGAAATTCAAAGCTGCCCCAAGCGGCACTGGCCACAGGGATTAAGGGGCAGTGGACAGAGCACACACAGGGCAGGCAGTATTTGGGGGCACAGCTTTGGACAAATCACTCAACTGCTCCAAGCCTCAGTTTCTCCACACATGAGATGAGATTGTTGGATGAGTTTCATGGCTCCTCAAGCCCCAGTCTGTGAACCAGCTGCATCACAATTGCCTGGGACTCCCGTTTCTAATGCTGATGGGCAGGCCCCACTTCAGACTGGCAGGGCTCAGAGTCAGCGGCTGGAATGCTGTTCCCAGTTCCTGGTGACAGATGCACAGGCAGCTGGGTTTGGAAGCCAATGGGCCAGGTCCTTCCCTGCTCTGAATCCAGGGCTTCATTCACCTTAGCAAGTGCAGCTGAGGTGTAGAGCTCACTGAGGGCTGGCTACAGGCAGGTACCCACTACCCTCAAAGCTGCAGCTGGCTCGGTGGGTCCCCATCACCCTAAAAACTGCCCCTTCCAGGGCTATCTATCTGTTAGCTTCTTCCTTGACACGATGGGCTGTTGTTACCATCCATGCTGTTCATGCCACGCTGCACACAGGGTCCCTCAGGGGCTGCAAGTCCAAGCTGCTGTGGGGCCACTGCAGCCTCAGATCCCAGGAAGAAGTGCGGGGCCTGCCCCCACTCAGCATCGGCTCCTTCTGTGCACCACTATCCTCTTGGGTTTGTGCTCTGGAAGGAAGTCCAGCGACCGGAATGAGGCCTGGTCTGTTCTCCGAGAACGTGCCCCTCTTCCCAGCCTCCTCAACTTCCCCCTACCCCCGCCCCACCAAAGCTCTGCTCACCCTTCTTTCCAGACCTCGTCGTTGATGCCCCACTGTATGCAAGGCCCAGGCAGGCATGGGGGCAGGTACCAAAGCTCCATGAAGCTGAGTGAATTGCATCTCCACATATCCTGGTTTCTAAAACGCTGATGTGATTGAAGCACGCAAATGTACATGCTTGGCTCTCCTAAAGAATACAGCAGAGCTTCTGGAGCTTCCCAGGTGGAGGGAGCACCTGCTGACATGACCAGGGCATCTTTCGACCATGGGGGCATCCTATGTGATATGACCTGGTGATAGGGGGCACCTGCTGACATGACCAGGGCATCTTTCCACCATGGGGTCATCCTATGTGATATGACCTGGTGATGGGGGGCACCTGCTGACATGACCAGGGCATCTTTCTACCACAGGGGCATCCTATGTGAACAATGCCCCTGGGGAGGGCAGCTTCTCCACATGCACTGAAGCAGGATCACACTGGGCCATCAGGGCACCGGGTCCCCCCCAGCAGCCCTGGCCCACACCGCAGCTCCCCCGGCTGAACCCCGATGGCCACACGTCTCTGTGGCCCCTCAGTCCTGAACAACCAAAGCATCCCTCAGCTCCGCCTGGGCGTTTGTCTTCTCTCAGGCAGGTGGAGCGCACCGCGGACAGCATAGTGCAGCCTTCACAAGATGAAGCGCAATTTTGAAGAGAAAGGAAAACTAGGTCTGGACGACAACCCACCAGGAAATGTTTCTCTCAAGGGTCTCAGATCCTCAGACAAAAATAAGCAATGTGACATCAAAGTTAGGGGAGTTCTTCCACCCCCACCTCAGGCCTGGATTCATGATGTTTTGTTACATTCAGGTTCATTTTTATTGCAATGCATCCCTGGAAAATCACCACTAAATAAAGAATGACGCAGACCCCACACCCACGGACGGAGCAGGATGGCAGGGGGAGGCCTGAGCAACGCTTCTGGGACCGTCTCAGGTTCCAGGAATCCTTTTCCAGGGGGTTTTAACCAAAGCCCTGATGCCCACCCGTGCCACCACCTCCTGGCTGGGAGCTGCTGCCCCCTCTACGGTGCTACCCCAGTCTGCAGGGGCGAGGCTGGCTCTCCCAGCCCCACTTGCCCTGAGCCTGCACCCAGGCCCTCCAGTTGCTGTGTGGGGCTGGCCACTGGGGACACAGGCAGGAAGCTGGGGGTGGAGAGGCCACAATCACGGTGGCCCCGTGGTGGTAGCTGCAGCCCTCAGCAGCACAGCCCCACGTCCATCGCTGCCCTCACCAGGCCCTATGACCCTGATAACCCCATCCAGGCTTGGCTCCTGCACTAGACCCTGCTGCTTCTGCATCCCACAGGGGCTTGGAGGGTCCCATGCTGGCCTCTGCAGGGACCCACTTCCTAAACTTTCAGCCCTGAGTGACACTCCATCTCCCATAGGACGCTGCCCAAGGCAGTCAGTGGTCACTGGTGCCTTTGACTCCCTCCCACAAAGCTTTCCTGGAACAGGCCAAGCCGTGGCGATCTTTCTCCTCTAAAGCCTCGTGTGTTTGTCTTGGAACTCAGAGCCACCACATGCTGCTGTCTGGTGCATGACTGCACACCCCAGGCCCAGTGATCTCACCAACTCCTCTGAGATCATGTTTGCATCCTCAATGCATAGTTCAGTATCCAGCATGGCCAGTGCTACACACAAACACACACATGCACACGCACACCAAAAAATCACACAATACACACACAAACACACACACCACACACAATGCATACACAAACACACACCACACACCATGCACACACAAACATACACACAAAGACACCACAAATACACATGCAAAATGCACACACAAACACACTACACGCTGACACATACAAAATGCACACACACACACTACACGCTGACACACACAAAATGCACACACAAACACACAAAATACACCACATATATACACACACCACGCACAAAAATGTACAAACACACACACCACACACAATGCATACACAAACACACACCACACACCATGCACACACAAACATACACACAAAGACACCACAAATACACATGCAAAATGCACACACAAACACACTACACGCTGACACATACAAAATGCACACACACACACACTACACGCTGACACACACAAAATGCACACACAAACACACAAAATACACCACATATATACACACACCACGCACAAAAATGTACAAACACACCACACACACATACACACATGCACACAAAATACACATATACAAACACACCACCCCAAAACATACCACATACACATATTCACAGACATCAAACATACATATACACACACAAACCACACACGTATACATACAACACATAGGTGCACAAAATGTGCACACAACACACCACACACACATACACAAACACAGATATAAGCTCCACACGCACAATTACACACACACACAAACACACGTGCTGGTCATATTTATTTAGTTCTGCAGTGGTTCTGAAAGATGTCCATGAACAATTCTCCATTGAGGAGGGGAAGCTTAGACCCTCCTGTTGAATGTGGGCACGACTTAATGGCTGCCCTCTAACAGACAGAAGCAATGGAAATCATCCTGGGCCACTTCCAAAGCCAGGTCACAAAGGCACTGCAGCTGTCTCCTCACCCTCTCTGATCCCTCACTCTGGGGAAGCCAGCTGCCTTATCAAGGGCACCGGGCATCCTGTCACGGACGCCTGCGGGGAGGAGCTGAGCCTTCCCCGACAACAGCCCTGACAGTGAGACTCAAAAATGGGTCTTCTGGCCTCGGTCAAGCCTTCAGGTGAGCACGGCCCTGGTCTGCGTTCTTGACTGCGATCTCCTGAGGCCCAGAACAAAACTACCAGCTAAGCTGTTTCTGAATTCCTGGCTCACAGAAATAGTGCGAGGTGTTAAACGTTTGTTGTTTTAAGCTGCTGGGTTTTGAGTTAATCTGTTACGCAGAAATTGATCACAATTACAGGTTCCGACACATCAAAGCTATACAGAAAATCCATATTTTCTCTGATAACTGGAAATAGCAAAAAAGAAATAACCTCTGATTGCAAAATCAGTTGCCTCCTGGAGCACCTCTCCCCACTGGTGCCACAGTTGTGTATGAGGGACGCTTTTTAGAGCAAAAGTTGAGATCCGCCTGCCTATCTGCCACTACCCATGTGCTGGGCTGGGAGAAAGTGATGTGACCCAAATTAGGAAAACTGGGGATATGAACAGAGATGAAGAGAAACGGAGAAGAGACTGTCTGCCTGGGGCCATGGAGAGTGGCCGTACTGCACCTCCTGCTTCTGCCTCTCTGGTACACAGAGATCTGCCCTCAAATAGGCATCTGTGCCTTCACCAAAGGCTGCACCCACAAGCACCTTCCACAAAGGCCTCACCAAACACACAATCAAGATAAGTGTTCACGACGGATCACTGAAGGCTCCTCACTTGGTCACCTTCCAGATCAGGGTGAGCAAATGCTTTCTGTAAACAATCAGAGAATAAATACTTCCAGCTTTGCAGGCTATGTGGCTTGGGCCTCAAACTACTCAACACTTGGAGGTATTGCAAAGTGATATTTAGGTGGCAAGCGGTATTGTGGTATTACTGGTAAAGAAAGAAGAAAAGGCATAGAAGACTACGGAGACAGAAGTGTCTCCCCTGAGCTGAGCCTGGAGGGCTGCAAGGAGCCAGGCAGATGGAGGGGGCAGTGAGAGAGGGGAAAGGACACTAGGAAGGTGGAGGTGAGAGCAGTGGCACTGACAGAGGATGGTGTTGAGGGGCCCCCAGAGTGGTGAGGAGATGGATCCAGTTGGAACCAGAGGTCCCACAGAGGAGCAGTGGGCACCAGGGTTCTGGAGCTGGGAGGACATCGGCTGCTGTGGGCCAGAGAGGGCAGGAGGAAGTGTGGAGTTAGCTCTTAAGAAAATGAGGGGCCCACTGAAGGTCTAAATGGAGGGACAGAATGTTCAAATCTGCACTGGATTGAGAAAGGAGATGAAAGGGACCTTGGCGGTCAGCAGAGAGTGGGATGAGCTGTTGACAGAGGATACTGCTGAAGGCTTTCCATGAGCCCCAAGAAAATGGAGTAGGTGACTACGGGCCAGAACTTCCTGTGGAGCTCCCGGGCAAGCTTTGTGGATATTAACGTCCAGAAGGCCACCGATCTCTGCCAGAAATGCCACAGCCTTGCATTCAGGGTCCCCAGCCTGCATCTTCCAGGGGAAGGTGGCATTCTTACAAGAAGACTGGTGATCTTGGCGTGCCATCCCACTTAATCCTCACAGCCACGAGGCTAAGTGAGCATCACTATCCCCACCAGATCTGTGGGTAATGGTGGGAGGACACAGCCAGGATCACATACCTCCCTGGGACAGTATCATCTTTCCATCCTTCATTGGACGAGCATTTGCTAAGCCTCTTAGGCCAGCCGGGCAGTGGGCTGGGCACCAGGCACTCCTCAATGAGCCAAGACCCTCTCCAAGGTCAGCCCCATTCTTGTGGGAGAAATCAATTGAATAAATAAGCAGATGGTGGTGGCCGCCATAGGGGAAGAGCAGGGAGAACTGATGGGATGGAGTGGGGACTCTGAGAAAAGACCGCAGGTAAGTGAAGGAATAGCCACTTGAAGGTGTCTGGGGAAGAACATTCCAAGCAGATGAGCCAGCCAGCCAATCCCACCTACATGTTCAAGGGAGATAAAGAATGTCAGCGGGGCTGGAGAAGGGTGGGAGGGTGGGGAGAGGGTAGTGGAAAGTGATAACAAGGCAACAAGCCAACGGGACCCTGTAATCTGTCAGCTCAGGCCCAGGATGGGAGGGATGGGGAGTGGGGCTTAAACAACAGAGGCTTATGTCTCCCAGATCTGGAAACTGGGCCTCTAAGATCAAGGTGCCAGCAGGGCTGCCTCCTCCCCAGCCCTCTCTCCGAGGGTCCTCGCATGGTCATCCTCTGTGTGTCTGTGTCTTCATCTCTTCTTCTTACGAGGATACCAGGCAAGTTGAATTAGAACCAACCCTACTGACTTCGGTTTGACTTAATGACCTCTTTTAAGACCCCATCTCTAAATAAAGTCACATTCTAAGGCACTGGGGGTGTAGAACTTCAACTTATGAATTTGGAAGAGACACAGTTCAGCCCATCATGGATTTATAAGCATCACAAGCCTTTTACCAGAAATGAGGCACCTGCAGGTCACTTTCCCTCACCGAGCTTCACATCATGCTCCTCACACTTCCATACAGGGAACGATGTCTGCTTGGCAGAGCCATTATCCCAGAAACCAGCTGCTACCAAGAACAGCCAAGAGCGGGACAGGGGTAGTGCCAGGAACACAAAGCCCTTTACCAGGTAAGACACCTCACGCGATCCATTTCAGTGGGTCCGTGCTGGAGGCTGGGACAGGCAGAATTCTTTGCACCATGGGGCAGGTGCATCTCTTCTTCATTGCTGTCTCCTGGTGTGGGACACAGTCGGGGCTCCAACATCTGCTGTGTAAATTGCACCTCTTACACACACACACACACACACACACACACACAGCAGCTTAGCCTTAGGAGCCAGAGGCAGACCCCTTCGCAGCCCTTCCTGTTGAACGATGGTATCTACAGCATCAATGAATATGCTAAAGATGCTCATTATAAATGAGCAAGTACTAGTCATCAGCCAGTTCATTAATAACTGACCTGCGACGGGTGACAACTCGCTGGGGCTTTTCGTGCAGTTTAGAAACTCCAGCCTGTTGAGGCAGACAGTAAGTTCAGAAGCCCCAGGGGCCTTCGTGCAGTTTAGAAACTCCAGCCTGTTGAGGCAGACAGTAAGTTCAGAAGCCTCAACAGGTAAGTGTGATGGCGACCTCCTCACACTTCCCTTTCACATACAGCGAGTGACGCAGGCTTCCTCCGGCGTAACCTGCTCCAAGATCCCACTTGGTAGGATTCCAGAAGCAGACGTGGTTCCCCATTTAAACCACTGGTTATTCATATATACCATGAGGCACGACTGACCAAAAATACCAGGTGGATCTCTGTTGGGGAAACTAGATGTTTTGGTTACTTGGAAGAGCCAGCAAATGTAATCT
Organism: Trachypithecus francoisi; assembly: GCF_009764315.1. Taxonomy (NCBI): domain Eukaryota; kingdom Metazoa; phylum Chordata; class Mammalia; order Primates; family Cercopithecidae; genus Trachypithecus; species Trachypithecus francoisi. Next base: position 3,413,479 of record NW_022681469.1, read on the forward strand.
ACTTGAACCAGCACAGTGGGTTTACAGATTACAGTCAGCCGCATGCGGTCACAACAGACCTCTCGATACGTATGGGGCCAAACACACTGGAAGCTCACTTCTTGCTCAAGCAGGAGTGCATGGAGGGCAGTTCCTGCCGCAGAAGGTGGCGACTCTGGGGCCTGAGTGAATCCCATCATCTGCGCCATGCGGTGGACTCACTCGTGTGCTTCCAGTGCAATAAAGGGGGAAAAGAGTGGGGAGGCCCAGTGCTTCTTAAGGATTTAGTCCCCAAAGCAAAACACGTCCACTCTGCCCATTTTCCATGATGCAGCACGTCTAACCATAAAGGAGCTGGGACATGTGGCCCAGCAGTGTGCCGGGGAGAGGGGTCCATGCGTGAGTGACCAGCTCCATGTAGCCAGCAGTGTGCCAGGGAGAGGGGTCCATGCGTGAGTGACCAGCTCACACCCCTGCACGCGAAGCTCCCTGGGCAATGTGGCCTCTCTCCAGCCTTCACCTGAAGGACCCAGAAGGGAAGTGATTTGTCGAACCTGAGTTATTATTGTCAGCGTTCCCCCAGCTCAGGACAGGAGGCAGAGGCAAAGGTGGAGGGACCGAAGCTGCCTCTATGCTGGCTCTAGGGAAGCCCCTCTCACTCACGTCATTCTGACTGGATGGGAAGCCCCATGCTCACAGAGCCCCCGCTCCAGGCCCTGCCCATGCATGACCAAGGCAGAGGCACCCCTCAAACTGCGGCCTCCCCTTCGTGGACCAGCCCTGCCCTCACAGGCACCTGCCCCAGTCAGACAGTGCAGACTCCGCATGTGGGCTGCAGGGCACCCTGCAGGTGTCGGGGCTCCCACCCTTTCAAGCATCACATGGGGAGGGAATCTACTGAGCTATGAAAAACAAACTTCTGAAAGACTTTGGTGCCCTTTTGGTAAGGTGTCCTCCTCTTGCAATTCACCACCTAAGTCCCCTCCAAATGTAAAAGCCCTGCTCAGGTGCCCCAGAGCCCTGTCAACATGGGCACTGTGGAAATAGGCCACTTTCTCTACCCTCTCTCCCAGATTCCTCCGCCCTCTTCCAATCCCCTTTCAAAGATGACAGTTACATAAGTGAATTCCTTCTAGCAAATAACAGCTGGTGTTGTGCTGCCAAGGAAAGTCCAGAAATAAAATTTCAGCTGAAAAGAATGCTGCGAAGTTCCAGCTGATGAGCCGGGAAAGGAAGTGTTTGGGATAAGAGGGACTGCCGATGTTACTGGCGCTGCTTCTTCTCCCCGTGAGGGTGCCCTTGGTGATTCTCCTGTCTCGGGCTGGGACTTGGCATCTCCTGCTCCTCCCCATCCCTCCCCATCAGATGCTAAGAGCTGGGGCTTGTTGAGCCCTGTCCCTGTGCCAGGCATAATGTTCAGTCGTTTGTACTCATTAGCTCATTTAATTCCGCACAATGACCATGTAAGCAAGGTGTGCCCATCCACAACTAAGAAGGGTGAGCACAGATAAATTGAGGAGCCTCCCCACAGGGAACGGGAAGTGTCACCTTGGTACTTGAACCCAGGCAACCTGGCTGCTGTGGGACACACAGCCAGTGAGCCCAATCCTGTACTGCTAGTCTGTGTCCTGTCAGTTCCCCAAATAGTAACTCACAGCTGAGCCTTCCTTTCTAGCCTCACCTCTCCACTCGCGGACTGTCATAAAGATCTCACAACTGAGGGTTCTGTCTCCAGCCTCCACGCACTGTCATCCATAGACCATGTGCTTGTCCAGCCACTGGAAAGATTGGAATAAGCACTCATGTAATTATCAGTGCAGAATGTGGAATGTCATAAAGAAAGCTGGTCCAAACCAAGCCCAGTACAAACCGAGCCCAGTCCAAATGCTCATCATCCACAGTAGTTATGCCATAAACAGAAAATCAGCAGCTGAACCTCAGTTCCTAGGAGAAATACAAGGCTAGGTTCCTATAGGCCTCTGGTCACATTCTCATCAACAATCAGTACATGACCTTGTTTCATCTGTGTTTCTTTTTAGAGATGCCTTGTTTAATACATACTATTAATTACATTATGTCTACTATTGATAACACTCATAGCCAGCAGCGCCAGAACAAGGCCTGCTTGAAGCTTCTCTGAGAAACATATTTTCTCTTTTTTTTTATTAATTTTTATTTTAAAATTGACATGACAATTATACATAGTTTGGGAATACAGTGTGATGTTTCTTTTTTTATAATTTTTTTTATTATTATTATACTTTAAGTTCTAGGGTACATGTGTATAATGTGCAGGTTTGTTACATATGTGTACTTGTGCCATGTTGGTGTGCTGCACCCATCAACTCGTCAGCACCCATCAACTCGTCATTTACATCAGGTATAACTAACTCCCAATGCAATCCCTCCCCCCTCTCTCCTCCCCCCTCCCCATAATAGGCCTTGGTGTATGATGTTCCCCTTCCCGAGTCCAAGTGATCTCATTGTTCAGTTCCCACCTATGAGTGAGAACATGCGGTGTTTGGTTTCCTGTTCTTGCAATAGTTTGCTGAGAATGATGCATCCATGTCCATTGGTGTTTTAGACATGAAGTCCTTGCCCATGCCTATGTCCTGAATGGTATTACCTAGGTTGCCTTCTAGGGTTTTTATGGTATTAGGTCTAACATTTAAGACTCTAATCCATCTTGAATTAATTTTCGTATAAGGAGTAAGGAAAGGATCCAGTTTCAGCTTTCTACTTATGGCTAGCCAATTTTCCCAGCACCATTTATTAAATAGGGAATCCTTTCCCCATTTCTTGTTTTTATCAGGTTTGTCAAAGATCAGATGGCTGTAGATGTGTGGTATTATTTCTGAGGGCTCTGTTCTGTTCCATTGGTCTATATCTCTGTTTTGGTACCAGTACCATGCTGTTTTGGTTACTGTAGCCTTGTAGTATAGTTTGAAGTCAGGTAGTGTGACGCCTCCAGCTTTGTTCTTTTGACTTAGGATTGTCTTGGCAATGTGGGCTCTTTTTTGGTTCCATATGAACTTTAAAGCAGTTTTTTCCAATTCTGTGAGGAAATTCATTGGTAGCTTGATGGGGATGGCATTGAATCTATAAATTACCTTGGGCAGTATGACCATTTTCACAATATTGATTCTTCCTATCCAAGAGCATGGTGTGTTCTTCCATTTGTTTGTGTCCTCTTTTATTTCACTGAGCAGTGGTTTGTCGTTCTCCTTGAAGAGGTCCTTTACATCCCTTGTAAGTTGGATTCCTAGGTATTTTATTCTCTTTGAAGCAATTGTGAATGGAAGTTCATTCATGATTTGGCTCTCTGTTTGTCTGTTACTGGTGTATAAGAAAGTTTGTGATTTTTGCACATTAATTTTGTATTCTGAGACTTTGCTGAAGTTGCTTATCAGCTTAAGGAGATTTTGGGCTGAGATGATGGGGTTTTCTAAATATACAATCATGTCATCTGCAAACAGGGACAGTTTGACTTCTTCTTTTCCTAACTGAATATGCTTGATTTCTTTCTCTTGCCTGATTGCCCTAACCAGAACTTCCAACACTATGTTGAATAGGAGTAGTGAGAGAAGGCATCCCTGTCTTATACCAGTTTTCAAAGGGAATGCTTCCAGTTTTTGCCCATTCAGTATGATATTGGCTGTGGGTCTGTCATAAATAGCTCTTGTTATTTTGAGATACGTTCCATCAATACCGAGTTTATTGAGAGTTTTTAGCATGAAGGGCTGTTGAATTTTGTCAAAGGCCTTTTCTGCATCTATTGAGATAATCATGTGGTTTTTGTGTTTGGTTCTGTTTATATACTGGATTACATTTATTGATTTGTGTATGTTGAACCAGTCTTGCATCCCATGGATGCATATTTTCTCTTAAGGCACATCATGGCCTTCCTGCACTTGGGAACACAGCACACCAGCACTGAGCTTGTGGGCCATTCTAAACAGCCAAATTACTCACAAAAAGCATTAAAATATGGAAAAAGTAGCACTAAACAGACCTTAAAACAACACATTTGTTTACAGCGTGGGCTGGCGTAATAAGGCAGGCAGAGCTTTGCTCCACCTGAGCTGGGAGCTCAAATCTCTCACCCCTATGCATGTCTGCAGATGACTGAGAGTGCTGCCAGGGTTGATTTGGGAGTTAGAAGTGGATTTTCAAGAGTAGGTGAATTCACAACTGTGGAATCCATGAATGATAGGGATCAACAGTGCTTTGTTCTAAGCAGGACAGTGGGGGAAAGTAAGGACTCACAACGGGAGTTAAAGGTAGAAGGAGGGCGTGGTGCTGGAGCAGAAGTGGAGGTGCTGGTGCAGGAGGACATGGAGATGGTGTAGGAGGGCGTGGTGCTGGTGCAGGAGGGCATGGTGCTGGAGCAGGAGGAGGTGGTGCTAGAGCAGGAGGGTATGGTGCTGGTGCAGGTAGATGTGGTTCTGTAGCAGGAGGATGTGGTGCTGGTTCAGGAAGACATGGTGCTTGTACAGGAGGACTGGAGATGGTGCAGGAGGGCATGATGCTGGTGCAGGAGGAGGTGGTGTTGGAGGAGGAAGACGTGGTGCTAGAGCAGGAGGGTGTGGTGCTGGAGAAGGAAGACATAGTGCTGTAGCAGGAAGACGTGGTTCTGGAGCAGGAGGATGTGGTGCTGGTGCAGGAAGATGTGGTGCTTGTGCAGGAGGACGTGGAGATGGTGCAGGAGGGTGTGGTGCTGGAGAAGGAGGGTGTGGTGCTAAAACAGGAGGGTGTGGTGCTAGAGCAGGAGGGTGTGGTGCTAGAGCAGGAGGGTGTGGTGCTAGAGCAGGAGGGTGTGTAGCTAGAGCAGGAGGGCGTGGTGCTGGAGCAGGAAGATGTGGTTCTGGAGCAGGAAGATGTGGTTCTGGAGCAGGAGGATGTGGTGCTGGTGCAGGAAGACATGGAGATGCAGCAGGAGGATGTGGTGCTGGTGCAGGAAGACATGGAGATGGTGCAGGAGGGTGTGGTGCTAGAGCAGGAGGGTGTGGTGCTAAAACAGGAGGGTGTGGTGCTAGAGCAGGAGGGTGTGGTGCTAGAGCAGGAGGGTGTGTAGCTAGAGCAGGAGGGCGTGGTGCTGGAGCAGGAGGGTGTGGTGCTGGAGCAGGAGGGTGTGGTGCTGGAGCAGGAGGGTGTGGTGCTAGAGCAGGAGGGCATGGTGCTGGAGCAGGAGGGTGTGGTGCTAGAGCAGGAGGGTGTGGTGCTAGAGCAGGAGGGTGTGGTGCTAGAGCAGGAGGGCATGGTGCTGGAGCAGGAAGACGTGGTTCTGGAGCAGGAGGATGTGGTCCTTGTGCAGGAGGACGTGGAGATGGTGCAGGAGGGCGTGGTGCTGGTGCAGGAGGAGGTGGTGCTGGAGAAGTAGGGCATGGTGCTAGAGCAGGAGGGTGTGGTGCTAGAGCAGGAGGGCGAAGTGCTGGCGCAGGAGGGTGTGGTGCTGGAGCAGAAAGATGTGGTTCTGTAGCAGGAGGAAGTGGAGATGGTGTAGAAGGGTGCGGTGCTTGTCCAGGAGGACATGGTGCTTGCGCAGCAGGGCGTGGTGTTGGTGCAGGAGGAGGTGGTGCTGGAGAAGGAGAGCATGGTGCTGGAGCAGGAAGATGTTGTTCTATAGCAGGAGGATGTAGGGATGGTGGGGGAGGGTGTGGTGCTTGTGCAGGAGGACATGGTGCTCGTGCAGGAGGGCGTGGTGCTTGTGCGGGAGGGTGTGATGCTGGTGGCAGGTTAAGTGCACTCAGAGCTTCTGCTGAGTGAGTGTATGGAGCACACGGAGACACCCTGAGTCCAAATCACTCACCTCCCAAAACCTGCACTCTGTGACTTAGCCTAAGTATTCCCAGCATGGTCCACACCTGCCACTCCTGCCTCCACGTTTATTCTCGGCTCCTCCGCTCCAATCCCAGGTTCCTCTGCCTCCCTCCTTTGCTCCATTGCCTATCTCAGAGCTCAGCCCCTGCCTTCCTGTGGTGATCCAGGCCCTACTCACAGCTGGGCTAGAGGCTTCAGAGGTCATTGCCCCAGCCCTTCTGCCAGGCCACACCCAAACTACCCTTCACTTCTGGGGCTGCGGCCTGTCAGGTGGCAGACACTTGAGAAATTAGCCACTGACCCCCTCCCTTGAAGCACAAATCCCTTCCACCACACACGTCCCCCTGTACTGGAAAGCTCTATGGTGGAGAGCTAACTACTTCATAACACACCCCTTCTACTTCCACGTCCCTTAGGATTGCCTTAGTCAGTCCAGGCTGTCACAAAATGCCTTAGATTGAGTGGCTCGTAAACAACAGGAACTCATTTCTCACAGTTCTGCAGCCTGGGGAGTCCAAGATCAAGGTGCTGGCAGTTCAGTGTGGTGAGGGCCACATCCTTCTCCCTATAACCCTATGCCCTGGAAGAGAGGCAGAGCCTCTCTCAAGTCTCTTTCATTAGGGCACTGACAAGGTCTGGCTGTGTCCCCACCCAAGTCTCACCTTGAATTGTAGCTCCCATAATTCCCAGATGTCATGGGAGGGACGTGGTGAGGGATAACTGAATCATGGCGGGTGGCCTTTCCTGTGTTGTTCTCATGACAGTGAATAAGTCTCATGAGATCTGATGGTTTTATAAAGGGCTGTTCCCCTGCACACACTCTCTTGCCTGTCGCCATGGAAGACGTGCCTTTGCTTCTCCTTGGCCTTCCACTATGATTGTGAGGCCTCCCCAGCCATGTGGAACTGTGGGTCCATTAAACCTGTTTCCTTTAGAAATTACCTAGTCTTGGGTATGTCTTTATTAGCAGCCTAAGAACAGACGAATACAGGCACTAATCCTATTCATGAGGCTTCTCCCTCGTGACCTAATCACCTCCCAGAGGCCACACCTCCTAACACCATCCCATCAGGTGTTGGCATTTTAACACAGAATTATGAGTGGGCTGCAACATTTGGTTCCCGCCCCCCATAATAGCATTGATATTTAAGGAAGAGAGAGAATCAATTTCCCTCTAACTTCCACCCATTGATCCTGATGGCTCTCTCAGTGGACACCCAGAAATGGGATTTGGGAACAGCCACCGTGTTCCTTCACAGCTCTCACACCTCCCACCACACAGAGCACTTCTGCACCGTCCCTACCTTCCCTGCTCCGGTTTTGAGTCCAGATCTTTAACCATTCTTGCCACGTTTCTCTGCTAGGCCCAGAACAGAACCACAACGAATCGAGTGGTCAGCACAAAACAAAAACATGGCCTCCCCAGGTCTGGGTCCAAGTCTTCCTTCTTCCCCAGTGTGTACTCAGGAAGCCGAAGTTGGGACCCACGCTCGCACCTTACATTCATGACCTTAAAATTTGGTCCTTGTCATGGAGTGAAGTACCAGAGGAAGCATCGCCTACATAATCGGCTGGACCCAGGCAGGCAGAGGAGGAGGAGCAGGGACTCAGCCTGGGGCAGACAGGAGGGCAAAAGCTCAGCAGGGGGAAGATTCAGGAATCGCAGAGTCCGACTGGACCATTAGGAAGATTCCCTAATGTTCCTTGTGGTACATTAGGAAACTTCTAAAGAGCTTTTCTCCGTAAAGAAAAGATGGGAGAGAAATAAATAAGGAGCAAGCCTTGAGCATGAGCCCAACAATCTGGGATCATGAGTATCATCAATGTCTCTTGGCAGATGGTCCAGAACTCATCATCTCCACAGCCGATAACATCCTTACTTCGGGTTTACTCCATAAAGAGGAGTGGGATCTCAGCAGCACGGCTGATTCCTGGAGCAGCTCCTGGACAGACCTACTCGAGTGAGCCACTGAAGGTGTCAGCCCTGAGTGCTAACGGAATGGGCTCAGTGTCCCTGCACCCACCAAGAGGCAACACACCATCCCACCCCAAAGGCCCGCAGGATGGCCTTCTGCGAGCAGCCCAGACGGGAACACAGCAGACACGAGGCCCCGGGACAGGGAGTGCTGCTGCCGACACCTGTGCCCTAGCCCCACATGCACCCAACTCAAAAGGTGTTGTGCTCTGTTAACACCCTCCCCCTCTGAATGTGCTCCTGTCCATTCCACATTCTGCCCCACAACCTGGAAAGAGATCTTGGACCAATATGATTGTTAAACTGAGGCCCAGAGAGCTGGAGCAGCTGCCCGATATCACCCAGCTAATGACTGATGCTTGGGGCTGCAATAGTTTGGATGGGGCTTGCTCGTCCCACTGCAGCGTGGGGTGTTGAAAGGTGGGCCAGTAGGAGGGATTTGGTTGTGGAGGCAGATTCTTCCCAAATGGCTTAGTGCGGTTCTCCTGTAGTGCCTGAGTTCCTCCTCTCTAGAGGCTGGATTCACTCTGGCCAACTTAGATTCATTTGTTACAAAGCCAGGACACCCCTTGAGTTTCCCCTCGCAGAAGGCATCTGCTTCCCCTTTGGCCTCCTCTGCCATGCTATGAGGAAGCACAGGAGGCCTCCCCAGAAGCCTGGGTCATGCCCTTGAACTTCCCAACCTGGAGAACTGTGAGCAAAATACACCTTTATATATATATATATATATATAAATTACCCAGTCTGAGGTATTATTTTATAGCAACACAGAGTGGACTGATACAGGGGCTACAGCATAAGGCCCCCAGAGCCTGGCCTGGCCCCCTGTGTGCAATGCCAGCTGACCAGGTGGCCTCATCAGCCAAGCTAACAGCATAGAGCCCAGCGCTTTCTCCCACTCAAAATGTGATCCTATTTGGCATCTTTGAGCCTCACACACACCCTGAAAAGCAGCCTGGGCAGGCCTGTTTTTCTCATTGGACAAATGAGGAAACTGAGGTCGAGGGAAGGTAAGTGGCATTCCCAAGATCACACAGCAAGTAGTGTCAGACCCAGGAGTGGCCCCAGGTCCCTCTGTGGCAGCCCAAGGAGCCAGCGTGGCCTCCTGTTCCCACCCCAGAGTCCTCTTTTCCTCCCACCCTCTGCACTCAGCCTCTGCTGTCACATGGGATTGGGAGCCCAGTCACTCCGCCGTGGCCAGGTAAACCGCGATGCAGCTGAGAGGGTGGCCAGGCTGACATGCACAGTTACAAAAAGGCCCCTTCGTCATCAGTCCTCCCCGCTGACTCGCTACACTGCCCTCCTACCCAGGGACCCTGCCTCGGGGCTGGAGTAATCTGGGGCTCCTGGATTCATCTTGAACAAGGCAGTCTAGGCTGGAAACAAAGGCCAGGACAACACCAGATTCCCACACGTGGGAGGGAGAGAGAAGCAGAGGAAGTTAGCAAAGGGTAGAAGGAAAGGAGGAGAGGAGAACTGAGGGCAGCGATGAGAAAGGGACTCCTGAGGGTGAAGTGGGAAGGATGCCTACACTCACTGCCAGGGCCGGAGGCTCCAGAGGGCCAGGCGGAGCACACGTGAGGCTGGGCTCAGAGAAGGGGCTTCACCAGGTACCCGGCAGGCCGTTGAAGACTTGGAGACAAGCAGGAAGTCTGAATAGAAAGATCTCTTCCCCCACCCCTCCCCCATCGCCCTTCTCCCTACCTCTCCCTGCCCTTCCTTCCGACCTTCCTTCCTCTCCTCCCACCTCTCCATCTCCCCTCTCCCTTTCTCTATGTCCCTCCTCCCTCTCCCTCTCTCTCTAAAACACTTTAGCTCAAGGTAAACAGAGCAAGTGAACACCTTAGGCGAACTGTTCAGATGAGAGCAAGGAGTTAATTTTTCAAAATCCAGGAGCTGCAAAGCAGAGGGGAGGAAATGTGCTCTCAAAACACACCACACACTTCAAGGTCAAAGTCAGCAATGGTCATTAAAGAAAGTATTAATCTTGGTGCTGCTGCTTGACATCTTGTGGCACATTAGGAAACTTCTAAAGAGCTATAATTGTACAATCCAATACTGCAAGAACAGGGCAAGAGCAAGCTTCGGTTCCTGAATCCGCCCCATGCCAATTCTGGATATTTTTATAACTGACCAAATCCTGGGGCGGGTGGGAGCGTTCACGATTCATGTCTCCAGACCCAAGGGCACTGAGTGATGCCCCCACACCCCCCTGTGCCAGGACGGACCCTGCAGAAACAGGTGCCTCGGCCAGCAGAGCCCAGCACACGCACGTCAGGACACTCCAGACCGAGACACGGATAGTGACCTGTGGGTGGCAGGAGTAGGGCTGGGATGTCACCCTCCCTGCAGAGAGCCACATCCCAACACAGGTCTTCAACACCTGGAGCAGAAAGTGTGTGAGGCTGGTCCCCAGGCAGGAGGCAAAGAATCTGCCATCCACCCACAGATGGACCTGGCTCCAGCCCAGCTTTGTCACTGTTTTCATTTCATTGTTGTTACTGTTACCTTATCCTTAGTTTCCCCCTCTGTAGAACAGAGGCAAACACACCTACTCCCAGTGTTATGAGAAAGAAGCGACCCACACGTGTCCAGCCTGCTGTCTGGCACTGACCACGTGCCCAGTGGATCAGAGCTCCTGTGGATAATCCTCCTGGGATCATTTGCCTTATAGGGTCATTCACCTGGACCCATCCTCAACACGCATTGTCACTGGCATTTTGGATCTCCAGGCAGCATGATGGCTTGCCCCCCACACCTTACCACATCTTCGGCCATTCACTGCCCCTGTGTGCACCCACACAGGGTGCCCATTGCTCCAACAGCGCATCCCACAGCCTGTGCTTCACAGTCCACTGGCCCTAGACACACAAAACATCTTACCTGAGGCACAAAATCTCTTCTAATTCAAGCCCCAGGCCACCATTCTCTTCCCCTAGTCTTACCCGTGGTCTTCCTTTCTTGGACCGATGACTTCTTTCTTCCTTGGACTCAGACAATGACTCAGCCTTGCCTCCACCTTGAAGCCTTTCCCAGGCCCCACTGCTCCATCCTTCCCTGGGATCCCAGGGAGAACCAGAGTCCAGGGTGCAAGGAGTGACTGCTTCCCATAAGACGTGCACCATTGCTGCGTGGATCGCTGTGCCATCTGCCACCAGCAGGTCCAGACTCCAGGCTTCATCCACAACCACTCCTCCACCCACCTGCTAAAGCTGTCTCTAAAACACACCCGTATCATGTCTCCTCCCCTGCCACCAGCCCCAGGACAGTGTTCAAAGCCTCAGTGTGGCATCTAGGGCTGACCCAGGAGGACCATCACCCATCGCCCATGGGCTCAGTGTCCCGCTGTTCCAGACCACATGCCACATCCTCACACACTCTGTTTTTGTGCCTCCACCTCCTGGCTCAGGCAAAACCCTTTTCTGCCTCCCGTTTCCTGCCAGACTGCCCCTTAGGGTTGCTCACCTGGACCTACCCTCAACACCCATCCCCTTTGCCTGCCTGTACTGGAGATATCTTGACATAACTGCGTACTCTCTCGCCTGCCAAGGCAGCTAAAGGTGGCCTGGTGGCACCATTCCAGCAATGAGACTGAAGTAGAAGTCTGCAGGTGTGCCCCCTCCCCTGCCTCTCTTTAACATAACTTAATCCTGGCGCTGTGGCAGCCATCCTGTGACCATGAGGAGATGAAGAAAGGAAAGTCCAAGCTGTGACCCTGAGGAGATGAAGAAAGGAAAGTCCAAGCAAACCACAGAGACATGGGTCCCAGCATCCTGAAACCTCTGAGCCAACATCAGAAGTCAGCGCCTCCAAGCTTCTTAAGGGAAGAGAAACCTCCCTTTCTGCCTGGCACACCTGGTGGGCTTAGGGTAAACGCTTTTCTTTCTAAGCATTTTCTGAGTCTTCCAGCCCTGACTGTAACACAGCGTATTGTTCCATCCTCAGCAGTCCTATACATGTAGCATTTCACTGTTGACTATATGACGCTGGGCTGTTTGACCCGACTGTCCTCCAGTCAGATTCCAAGCACTGCTGTGTACCTAGAACCAGGCTGGGTGCTGGATAGACGGTGAGGAACCAAACCTATGTGGTCCCTTCTCTAAAAGCTGAATTCCAGACACTTTGCAAGCACAAGTGATGGCAGAATAAGGGGCCCTCCAGTGATGTCTGCATCCCATTGCCTGAAACCTGTGAATATTCGGGGTGACAGGGCAAAGGGAGCCAAGGTTTCAAGTGGATTTAGGGTTGTAATCAGACAATCTTGGGATGGGGGATTGTTCTAGTTTATCTGGGTGAACCAACATCCAATGTCACAAGGGTGGCTTCACGTATAAGCCAGAGGGGCATGCCAAAGAATGAGTCGGTGTCAGAAAGACATTGCAAGAGGCCAGGCTGCTGTCTTTGAAAAGGAGGAAGAGCTATGATGTGCAGAATCAGGCAGTCTCAAGGAGTGAGGGCAGGAAGGTCACAAAACAGATCATCTCCCAGAGGCCCCTGGAGGACTGTGGCCTTTGCAATGCCCTCATTTTAGTCCATGCAGGATTTATAATTATGGAATGGTGAGATCACATAGTTGCATTGTTTTAGGCCACTAAGTTTGTGGGAATTTATTACAGCAGCAATAAGACACTGATACATCCACAGATCACATCTAATGATAAGTGGACTTGGTGAAGGTGGGCCTGCTGGGTCTCAGTGTCACCTTCCCTACTGCACTTAGCTTCTTTGTCAAATAAGGGGAGGATATGGTTTGGCTGTGTCCCCGCCCGAAACTCATCTTGAATTGTAATCCCCATAATCCCCACCTTGGATGGAGGGTCCTGGTGGGAGGTGATTGGATCATGGGGACAGTTTCTCCCATGCTGTTCTCGTGATAGTGAGTGAGTTTTCATGAGATCAAGATGGTTTTATAAGTGTTTGACAGTTTCTCCTTCACACGCTCACACTCTCTCCTACCACCTAGTGAAGAAGGACGTGTTTTCTTCCCCTTCCACCGTGATTGTAAGTTCCCTGAGGTCTCCCCAGCCATGAGGAACTGTGAGTCAATTAAATCTCTTTCCTTACCCAGCCTCAGTTGTTTCTTTATAGCAGTGTGAGAACAGACTAACACAGGGTAATAATAACAGACTTGCAAGATTGCTGTGAGGACTAAATTATGTCTCTGAATCATAATGCTCTTAGGATAGTACGTAAAACACAATAACTCCAAAAAAGGTGGATAACACTTCTGGCATTAATAGCATTCGTGTTGTTTTTATTAATGCATGTAAGTAATGTCTCCCTGTCTTTACGGACTGGAGTACCGTCCAAGCTTCTATAGCAAAAGGATCCCAAATACCATGGTTTAAACAAGCTTGGAGTTTGCTTTTTCTTGTGTAACAATTTAGATGTAGGTTATCGAGGACCCTAAGGACAGCTGTGCCAACCTCAACATGGACCTTCCATTCTAGGCTGAAGGTGGCTAATTCAGCCTAAAACCCAGCGGCGACAGATAAAAGCAAGGAAAGTGAACAGCCATTCCTTGTAAGAACGCAACCCAGAATGGATACACACGGCACCCCATGGGCCAGGACGTGGCAGCGGAGCTGTACCCAGCTGCAAGGGGAGCGACAGACGCTGCGGTGACAGCAAAGCAGCAGAGGAAGCAGGGAGCAGGTGCGTTCATGAGCCACCGGCTGAGTCTGCCGCATGGTATCCACTGCCCGTCTCTAAACGTCCCGTGACTGATGGACTCCAGGAGGCCCAGCGCTTGTGATGGGGAAGACACTGGAGCCCTGTTCCACTCTGTCCCTTCTCAGCCTCCATGGGGTGTGGGGCCCCGCCCATTCCTCTGTGCCATCCCTGCAGGCCTCCCCTGGCATCCTGTGGCATTCCTCATCCCTCCCCTGGCGTCCCTGCAGGCCTCAGCACACATCATGGCCGAGGTTCTGTTTCCCTCTTTACGTCACTGGTGAGAGAGGACCCTGGGTTTCTGAGGACACTCAAACCCATGACACCTGGCACTGGACAAATGCAATCAGTTTCTCAGCTACATAGACGGGCAGTTGGGAAGCCACATGAGGCTCCACTAGGGGACAGAGTGCACAGGGCTGTGGGAGGTAAGCTTGGTGGTGACGTAGTGAAGGCGGAGGGGCGGGGGACTTGTTCCCGTGGGATTTGGTGAATGGCTTAGGTAAGTGATTCCAGGGTCGGACAGGAAGGTGGAACCAGGCTGTGGGCAGGGCAGGATGTAACACATGCAGCCAATAGGAGGGAGCCTTCCCCAATTGGTCAAGGGGAGGGAGTTGGGGAGGCATCTCTGGGGAGAGCAGGGGAGCTCAAAGGTTGGAGTTTGGGGACCTGGAGGCTCCAAGATGCCGAGGCAGCACTGGGCGTTGTGTGCCCTCTGATTCAGCGTGTACCCAGTGGTCTACACAAGGCCCATCCCTGTGCAGAGCCAGCCCCCTCCAGGATTGGGCAGCCTGGCTGAGAGACGGCCGGCCTGGGGCTCCCGCACTCAGAACCACTGTGTTCTCTTCAGAGCTACATTCCCTGTTCCACCCTTTGGGCACACTCAGGCTCTCCTTGCTGTCTTCTTTGTGCTCAGGTTTCCGACCAATGCGGATGGTTTCAATGGCCCCTTTCACTCTGCTCCAGCATCCCTGGTCCCCAGCCTGCTTTTTATTTCCACAGTAGCATCAACCTCAACATGACATGTTTTTGTTTATGGCTGTTTACCGTTTCTCTCCCTTCACCACACATAAGCTCCTTGACGGAAAGACTTTTTGTCTCCTTTACCTGTGTCCCGATCCCCCAACCTGGAACCGTGCCTAGAACATGGAAGGTGCTCATGAATACCCCACAGATGAATGAGCAGATCCATCAACCATCAAAAAGATCAACCAAAGTCCACTTCCCCATCACTCTATCTGAAACAAGAGGCTTCTGACCGTCCTAGCTGCCAGGCTAACACCCAGTAACCTACTCACCGCTTCTTGCCACCAGATACCAGCCTCAGCCCCATCTACCTTGCAGTGGGCTCAAGTCTAGTGCTGGTCGGGCCCAGGTGTGGGTCCTCAGCCAGCCCTCCCCAGCCACTACTGGTCACCATAGCCTTGTGGCTGCTCTGCATCTGCCTCCCTGCGGGCCAGGCCTCCTGCCCACTTCCCAAGGCACCCAGTCCTCCCTTCCCTCCCTAGAACCTGGACTCAGAACTGAGCTCACAGCAGGAGCCTTGCTCAGACTTGGGACAGCCGGGGCTTTACCTCCACTCTGCCACTAACAAGCTGTGTGGAAAGTCACATTTTCTCCATTTCTTTCTCAGGAAAATGGGATGCCAACACCTGCCATGACTCACAGGGTGGTGCCGGGAGCAAATGGAATTGCGACCATCTGTCCAAGAGGGTCTCCAGCTTGTCACAGTCATCACCCCCATTGCTCCTCTCCCTAGAGTCATGGACAGGTCACACGAGAGTTTTATCAGTGCAAATACCTGGAAAGGGGGCCCTCTTGATGCCAACCTTTCCAAGGAATTCTAAATCTGATCCAAGCTCAAACCTCTTGGGAGGAAGCAGCAATTTTGCAGGGGTGGCCTGGGGGCCGCTGAGCACTGAGAGGGAAACAGCAACAGCCGCCTGCATGGAGCTCACAGCTCTGTGAGGTTGGCCGTGTTCACTCCACTCTACAGACAAGGAAACACGCTCAGAAGCTGAAGTAACAGCTCCTGAAATCATGGCAGTGCTGGGATTTCAATCCAAGTGTCCACATACTGTTTTGTCCCGGAACCCTGGAAATGACAGTAGGTGTCTCAGTAACCCATGAGTGGAGACCCTGTTTGGAGCCGTCACCTTCCTGGTGGTCACTGAGGACACAGGTGGGAAGCGCTTGCTTTGGTGTCATGGAAGCAGAGTTTTTTTTTTTTGAGACGGAGTCTCGCTCTGTCCCCCAGGCTGGAGTGCAGTGGCGCGATCTCAGCTCACTACAAGCTCCACCTCCCGGGTTCACGCCATTCTCCTGCCTCAGCCTCCCAAGTAGCTGGGACTACAGGCGCCCACCACCACACCTGGCTAATTTTTTATATTTTTAGTAGAAACAGGGTTTCACCGTGTTAGCCAAGAAGGTCTCTATCTCCTGACCTCGTGATCCTCCTGCCTCGGCCTCCCAAAGGGAAGCAGAGCATTTTATTACTTCTTTATAAGGCAATGGAGCCCTTGTTATCACCTGGTGCAGTTCCGCTGTCCCTTGGAGGGGCCCGTGCTGCCTGGTCTGTGGCCACAGTGCTTCCGGTCTGTGTGTGTGAGGAATCTGCCACATTCTCCCCAACCTTGTGACATTCCACCAGCCTCAGCACTGCCCTCAGCATTGTGTCATTGCACAGGGGTGACATTTTACTCACCCTCCTGCCACTGACTTAGGGACTTCCGCAAACAGCAGCAGGAGCCGCCACAGCCAGGAAAGGTCAGACGCTGACATCCTCCAGGGCTCCCAGAAACTCTGCTGCGAGCTGCTGGGGCACTGTCATCCGGGGGCAGGAGTGGGATTAAGCCCAGCAGCCACCCCTCCCCAAGTCCCCATACCCTCACCCTCTCCCTTCTTGACACATCAGTGAGAAAGCTGGGCCGGGGCCGGGCGGGGTCGCAGAGCCAGCCCGGCCAGTAGCCTGAGCCCCTGCCATTAGCTGTGGGCTGGGGCCATTCACTGCTTTATGCGCAATCTCATCACAACACAGGCGTTTTCAGTAGCGGTTTAAAGGCCCACTTGTTACCATACATTGTATTTCAGACTCCTACAGGTTCTGAACGAGACAGATAGCAAAGCCGGGTATTGAGAAAAGCTGGCACTTGGGGTTTCCATTGTCCTGGATAAAAGTAGGCTTTCGTGCCCAGACCTTCCAAACAGTCCCCAGCCTGAAGGTCACAAAGCAATGTGACTGAGCCAAGGCAAGCATGGGGTGAACAGTAAGTCTCTGGGAAATCAAAATCCTTTTGTTGTCCAGCTGGAAGGTCAAAAATTGCCATTTGAGATTGCCTAGACAAGCAGGGAGTCCACCCCCATGAAGGTGACTGCATCTGGGACAGAAGTCAGCATCGCCACCATTGGCCGGTAATGTCACATTGAGCAAAGGCCCCATGATCCACTCGCAAACAAATGCCATTGTCATCTAGAAATTGCCTGAAATAAAGAGGTGCTTGTTCGAAAGGCCACCAACTCAGCCGGGCCTGGAGGGAGAGGTGGCCCTGGGGCAGCACCAGGCACCCCTACCTCCACCATATTCACTGTCATCACCACCTCTACCTCCACAAAAGATTGTTTCATCTACACTTAAAACCTGTTGTTTAGTGTAGACATCTTCATCACTGATCTCAGCTGGATCTTCTGGAGAACTGGCTTCTTCACCTGGCACTTTCATGTTATGAAGACGGCTTCTTTCCCTATGGCTCACGAAGAAACCTCTGCCAGCTTCAAGCTTTTCTTCTGCATCTTCCTCACCTTTCTCAGCCTTCATAGAATTGAAGAGAATTAGGGCCTTCTCTGTGGCTGTGGCATCAGGGAATGTTGTGACTGGTTTGATCTTCCATCCAGATCACTCAAACATTTTTCATATCAGCAATAAGGCTGTGTCACTTTTTTATCATTTGGAAAAGGCCCAGCTTTTGAACTACCTTGGCTTTTGAAATGGCGTCCTCACTGAGCTTAATCACTTCTAGATTTTGATTAAAAATGAGAGATGTAGCTGGGCACAGTGCCTCATGCCTGTAATCCCAGCACTTTAGGAGGCCGAGGCGGGAGGATCTCTTGAGCCTAGGTGTTCAAGGCTGCATTGAGCTACAATCGTGCCACTGCATTTTATTTTATTTTATTTTATTTTATTTTATTTTTTTGAGACGGAGTCTCGCTCTGTCGCCCAGGCTGGAGTGCAGTGGCTGGATCTCAGCTCACTGCAAGCTCCACCTCCGGGGTTTTACGCCATTCTCCTGCCTCAGCCTCCCAAGTAGCTGGGACTACAGGCACCTGCCACCTCGCCCGGCTAGTTTTTTGTATTTTTTTTTAGTAGAGACGGGGTTTCACCATGTTAGCCAGGATGGTCTCGACCTCCTGACCTAGTGATCCGCCCATCTTGGCCTCCCAAAGTGCTGGGATTACAGGCTTGAGCCACCGCGCCCGGCCGCCACTGCATTTTAGCCTTGGTGACAGAGTACGACCTCTATCTCTTAAAATTAATAAGAAATGAAAGTGAGAGATACGAGATTCTTCCTTTCACTCGAACACTTACAGGCCATTGTAGAGTTATTTACTGGCCTAGTTTCAATATTGTTGTATCTCATGGACTAGCAAGGCCTGAGGAGATGGAGAGGGACAAGGAGTGACAAGTTGGTGGAGAAGTCAGAACACACACAATTATCGATTAAGTTTGCTGTCTTCACATGGGTGAGGTCGTGGCACCCCAAAACAATTACAATAGGAACATCAAGAATCACTGACCACAGAGCACCAAAACAGATACAATAATGAAAACATTTGAAACATTGTGAGAATTACCAAAATGTGATGTAGAGACACAAAATGAGTACATGCTGTTGGGGAAATGGCACCAGTAGTCTTGCTCGGTGCAGGGTTGCCACAAACCTTCAGTTTATAAAAAACATAGTATCTGCAGAGCCCATAAAGCAAAGTGCAATAAAGCCAGTTATGCCTGTATTTTGTGTTGTCTTTTGCAATCATATATATTCACACTCATATTAAGAAAGGGGAAACATAGTTCTTTAAAAACAAAATGTCTTCCAATTGACATTTGGGAATCTCTAATGAAGGTCCTTTTCCACAAAGAATTAAATACTGAATTCCCTCATCAAGAGGTGGGATCTCTTAGTGGGCAGCATACTGGCTTTTTAACTACCAAATAAAAAAGAAGACCTGGTAGATAACAATGGTAGTAATGATGGCTACCAAGGCTCCTGAGCCCCTGCCGTGATCCAGCCACTGGAGAACCATTTGCCAGCATCATCTCACATGGACAGTGTTTGGTAAGCGATCGTTCCATTTTATTAGGAAACAAGACAAGACAAGGACCTCACTTTAATGACTACATCTCTGCAATTTCTCATTAAGTAGCACGGCTGGGATTGTATCTGGCCCTGGGAGAGTGGTGTGGCCAGATGCAGAGGGAAGGAGGCGGCAGCGGGAGCTGGACCAGGCGTGGACCGTGGATCTCGCAGGACACTGGGCTCAGGGTGACGAGGCCTTCAGACGCGGCTCAGCCACAAACTACTTATGTGGCTTCCAACAAGTCTTCAAGCCTCACAGTGATTAGATTTGTTCCTCTCTAAATTGGAGAGGTCAAGGGTTGCTAGACTGCGAGAATTTTACAGCCTCTGCCAATTCTGTGAATAAGTTGACAAACTGAAAAAATGCCTCTCAATGACAGCAGAGAGGGTTTCAGATGACTGACTGCTCCCTTTTAACACCCTGGTGACAGCTTGACCCTGGAGCAGATTCTCCTGCAGAAACAGAGAAGCCCCACAGTCACACAGTGCTGCCTCCCCTCCAGCGCACAGTGTCTGCCCTGTCTGCAGCCTTCCCAGGCGATGGCCAGGGGACAGCCTGACAGTAACTCATGGCAACGTCACCTCCCCGCACCCAGGGAAGAGCCCCTGCCTGCTGAGCACGCCTGCCAGCTCCCCTTCCTGTTCCCTCACCTTGCCCAGCCTTATTCTCTTCCCCACCTGCGCCTGGGTGGGAAAGGACCGTGAGTGTCGAGGGAGCCAGGCCAGCAGCTCCACACTTCCGTGTGAGGTCCTGAAGAGAAGCAGCTGTGGGGGCTCATTCAGGCGGTTATTCAGGGGCTCATGTTCCCGCAAAACACCGTGGGGGACTTGGGTGCTCTAGAGAAGTAGCTGCAGGGGCTCATGTGGCAAAACGCCACAGAGGACTCAGGTGCTCTGGAATCCAGCATGGATTTTCTCCCTCGTCATTCATGGAGCTCTGGGCAGGCTGCTTAATGTCACCAGGTGGGGTGGGATAAGGGATTCCTGAGGTTCCTTCAAGCTCTCCTGACCTGACACAGGGCAGGCTGTCCCATTTGCTTGACAATAACCACTTCTCTCTCTTTCTGGCTGCTCACCTCCCTTACCCTCTCCATCACCACACATCCACCATCTCCAGCACCTCCATCAGCCCACCACCACCTCTACCTCCACCACCTTCATCACCTCCATCACCACAACCACCTTGATCATCTCCATCAACTCCACCACAACAGCCACCATCTCCACCTCCACAATCACCACCTCCACACCACAACCACCACAACAGCCATCACCTCCACCTCCACCACCTCCATCACCACCCTTACCACCTCCATCACCACCACCTCCACCACCACCTTCACCATCATCACCTCCACCTCCACCACCTCCACAACCATCTTTACCATCATCACCTCCACCTCCACCACCTCCACAACCACCTTCACAACCACAATCACCTCTATCACCTCCATCAGTTCCACCACAACAGCCACCACCTGCATCACCTCCACCACCACCTTCACACCTCCACCACCACAACCAACTCTGCCACCTCCATCAACTCCACCCACTGCAACAGCCACCACCTCCAACATCATCTTCACCACCTCCACCTCCACCGCCACAGCCACCTCTATCACCTCCATCACCCCCACCACCACAGCAGCCACCACCTCCACCTCCACCTCCTTCACCATCACCTTCACAACCATAACCACCTCTACCACTTCCATCAACTCCACCACAACAACCACCACCTGTACCACCTCCACCACCAACTTCACCACCTCCACCACCACAACCACCTCTGTTACCGCCATCAACTCCACCACAACAGCCATCATCTCCATCTCCACCACCATCTCCATCACCTCCACCTCCACCACCACCGTCACCACTTTCACCACCACTACCTCCACTACCACAGCCATCACAACCATCTCTATCACTTCCATCACCCCATCCCACAAGAGCCACCACCTCCACCTCCATCACCTCCACCACCATAACCTCCTCTATCACCTCTACCACCACCCAGCACCTCCACCACCTCGTCCACCACTACCTTCATCACCACCCCATCTCTGGCCCCCCTACCCCTATCCCCTTCACCATCACCTCTATCATCACCAACATCACCACATCCACCACCAACTCACCTCCATCACCTCTACTGCCTCCATCATCTCCACCACTTCCACCACCATCACCACCTCCACCACCACCACCTTTACCACTTTCACCGCCATCAGCACCTCACCACCACAACCACCACCACCACCACCACCTCCACACCTCTACTACCTCCACCACTTCCACCACCATTACCACCTCTGCCACTACCACCACTACCTGCACCACCTCCATCACCTCCACCAACATCATCATCTCCACGACCTTTACCACCTGCAGTACTTCTACTATATTTATCTCCTCCACCACCAACATCACCAGGTGCATTGTCTTTCCCATTCCCACCACAGCCACCATCACCACCACCATTACCTCTACCACCCTCACCACCTCCATCACCTCCATCAAATCCACCACCTCCACCAGTGTCACCACTTTTACCTCCATCACCACCTCCACCACACCCACTACCACCAGCTCTATCACCTCCTAATCTCCAGCAAAATTACCTCCACCACCTGCAGCACCCACAGCGCCACCACTTCCATCACCTCCAGCACTTCCATGACCATTACCACCTCTAGCACTTCCACCACCCACAGCTCCATCACCTCCCACATCACCACAACAACCATGACTTTCATCACCTCCAATCATGACCTCCATCACCTCCACCACCTGCACCACCTCACCTCCACCACCTCCACCAATATCATCACCTCCTCCACCATTCCCTCTACCAACTCCACAGCCTCCATCACCTCCACCAACATCACCACCTCCATCACCTCCACCACCTGCACCACCTCACCTCCACCACCTCCATCACCTCCACCACCTCCATCACCTCCACCACCGCCAACTTCATCGCCTCCTCCATCTCCACCACAACCACCTCCACAACTTCCACTTCCACCAACATCACTGTCTCCATCACCAACAATACATCTACCACCACCACCTCCACCAACATCACCGCCTCCATCACCAACAATACCTCCACCACCACCACCTCCACCAACATCACCACCTCCATCACCTTTATCATTTTCATCGCCTTCACCACTTCCACCACCACCACCACCAGCTCCATCACCTCCGGGATGTCCACCAAAACTACTCTACCATCTCCAGCAAATCCAACACTACCACTTCCATTACCTCCACCACCATCACCACCTCCAGCCCTTCCAACACCATCCCCACCAGGTCCACCATCTCCCCTATTGCCATCACAACCATGACCACCTCTATCACCTCCACCACCTGCACCACCCCTACCTCCACCACATTCACTGTCATCACCACCTCTACCTCCACAACCACTACCTCCACCACCTCCATCACCTCCACCAACATCATCATCTCCACGACCTTTACCACCTGCAGTACTTCTACTATATTTATCTCCTCCACCACCAACATCACCAGGTGCATTGTCTTTCCCATTCCACCACAGCCACCATCACCACCACCATTACCTCTACCACCCTCACCACCTCCATCACCTCCATCAAATCCACCACCTCCACCAGTGTCACCACTTTTACCTCCATCACCACCTCCACCACACCCACTACCACCAGCTCTATCACCTTCCTAATCTCCAGCAAAATTACCTCCACCACCTGCAGCACCCACAGCGCCACCACTTCCATCACCTCCAGCACTTCCATGACCATTACCACCTCTAGCACTTCCACCACCCACAGCTCCATCACCTCCCACATCACCACAACAACCATGACTTTCATCACCTCCAATCATGACCTCCATCACCTCCACCACCTGCACCACCTCACCTCCACCACCTCCACCAATATCATCACCTCCTCCACCATTCCCTCTACCAACTCCACAGCCTCCATCACCTCCACCACTATCACCACTTCCACCATCTCCACACTGTCACCACCTTCACCACCTCCATGACCTCCAGCACCTCCACCACCGCCAACTTCATCGCCTCCTCCATCTCCACCACAACCACCTCCACAACTTCCACTTCCACCAACATCACTGTCTCCATCACCAACAATACATCTACCACCACCACCTCCACCAACATCACCGCCTCCATCACCAACAATACCTCCACCACCACCACCTCCACCAACATCACCACCTCCATCACCTTTATCATTTTCATCGCCTTCACCACTTCCACCACCACCACCACCAGCTCCATCACCTCCGGGATGTCCACCAAAACTACTCTACCATCTCCAGCAAATCCAACACTACCACTTCCATTACCTCCACCACCATCACCACCTCCAGCCCTTCCAACACCATCCCCACCAGGTCCACCATCTCCCCTATTGCCATCACAACCATGACCACCTCTATCACCTCCACCACCTGCACCACCCCTACCTCCACCACATTCACTGTCATCACCACCTCTACCTCCACAACCACTACCTCCACCACCTCCATCACCTCCACCACTTTCACCAACTCCATCACCATTACCACCTCCACCATATCCACCACCACCTCCATCACCTCCTCCACTTTTACAACCTCCATGATCTCCAGCACTTCCATCACCACCAGCTCCATCAGCTCCCCAATTCTAACACAACCAAGACCACCTCCACCACTGTCACCACCTCCACCACAATCACCACCTCCACGACCTTCACCACCTTCACCACCTTTACCACCACCTCTGTCTCCATCACCTCCCCCATCCCCATGCCACTCTACCACCTCCAGCACCTCCAGCACCAACACTTCCAATGCCTCCACCACTGTTACCACCTCCATCTCCACCACCACCACCACCAGCTCCATCAGCTTCCTCATCTCCACCAAAACCACAATCACCTTCATCACCTCCACTATCTGCACCACCACCACCTCCACCACCATCACCATATCCCCCACCTCTACCACCTGCACCACCTCCACCACCTCCAGCAATTCCACTCCAGCATTACTACCATCTTCTTCACCTCCATCACCACCTTCTCCACCTCCATCACCACTACCTCCATTGCCTCCCCCATCCCCACTACCTCCTTCACCTCCATCACCTCCCCC
Source organism: Trachypithecus francoisi (assembly GCF_009764315.1). Taxonomy (NCBI): domain Eukaryota; kingdom Metazoa; phylum Chordata; class Mammalia; order Primates; family Cercopithecidae; genus Trachypithecus; species Trachypithecus francoisi. Next base: position 3,437,440 of record NW_022681469.1, read on the forward strand.
ACCACCTCCACCACCATTTCTACCATCTCACCACATTCACCACCTCTACCACCACCATCACCTCCATCACCCCTACCACCTCCCTAACAGCTGTATCCCTTCCGGTGAGGCAGGGCCAAATGCCACTGTCTTCTGGCCTCTCTGGAGAAAGCTTTATGGGAGAGGAAAGGCTTCAGCAATCCAAAACGCTCTATTCAGAGGCCACAGATGGTTTTTAGATCTCTCTGCTTATGATCCCATTTTGGGGGGGCTCCAACAAAGCCGGCTGGAGGAGAGTCCAGGGCCAGCACCCCTCTCTTGAGGAAACCATTTAGAAGAGCCTTGCCATGTCCCAGGACACAGGATGCCACTCAGGTCTCAGGGCCCTGGGCAACTCTCGTCTAGAGAGGCTGGTCTTGGAATGTGTCAAGAGCTCCATCTTGGAATCTGTCCTTTCTGAGGGTTATCCTCATGGCCAGCGCCCCTCTCAGCCCAGCTGGAGTCTCTCAGACCTTGCCCTGTGCACTCTGCCCTGTCTGCCTTGGTATCAAGACCCTCCTCACCCCTTGGCTGTGTCTTAAGTGTCTGTAGAAGTTTTGGCTTCCCAAGGCCGCTCCTCCTCCTCCACCTCTCAGAAGGCAGTGGAAGGTAGAAGGAAAACTTTCCATTTACTGAGCAGTAGGTGTTGGTAAACCCCCTTCTGTGCTAGAACAGCTGCAAAGGCAAATAATGGGGGGCGCTGTCCCCCAAACACAGTTGCTACGAGTGAGCAGACCTGGGGAAGGGTGTTCCGACGTTGGCTTCCCTTGTAGTTGCTTAGGGAGAAGTTGAGATTGAGCTGAGTGAGGCCCAGGCTGCAGCCAGCACTCTTTGCACCACACAGAGTTTGTCTGTGTCTGGCTACCAGGCCCTAGGACATCCCCTGTAGAAGGTGGGGCTGGGAAAAATGTCCTTCAGCCAAAAAGTAAACCATTAGTGAGTGCCCAGGCTTTGGTAATTTCATAAGAAGTGGATTTATTTCCTTCTTATCTCCAAAGAGGGCAGGGAATAGAGTATGTGGGTGCAGCAGGCAGGTGCTGAGCACCTGACTCCACGGAGAAGGCCTCGCCAGGCAAATTCACGGGGGCTGAATGCAGACCAAGAATGAAGGAGCAAGTCAAGTGAGAAGGGACATCTGTCCCCCAACCTGGCACATTCAGCTGCACAACATCCTGGTGAGGGGTGTGACCTGGATGCCAGGGGGCTGAAGCTGGGGCGCTGGGGGTTGTTGAGTCCCCCAGAGGTCGTGGCCAGCCCTGGGCAGCCTGGGCAGCCTGTTTCATGCCTCTGAGGAGAGACTTGAGCACCGGAATTGATGAAGGTGTTCAGGTTCATTCAGACCCACTCCTAGGACAGGGGCCAATGCAGGACACATGACGTGGGGACGTGGTGATGACGGCAGGCACTGGTTTTCCATTCACTTCCCCATTGCCCTGGATTGGTTCAGGGCAAGAGCGGCCCTGAGCTGCCGTCCTCCACTTCCCTCCTGCAATCAGAGTGGTGAAGGCCACGTGCATTCAAGCCAGAGTTTTGGAGTCAGGGCTGAGCTCAAACCTTGCCTCTCCTGGCTGCATGAGTGAGTTACCCATTGATTACAAGCCTCGGGTCCTCTTCCATTAAATGCATATGGCAAGACTTCCTTCTCCTAGGGACGTGGTAAGGGTTGCAAATGTGATTACAAACTTTAAAAAAGGGGGTTAGCACCTAAAGGGGCTCCCAGGCAGCCCTCAGCGAACAGTTCCAAGTACCTGAAGAGGCGGAGGTGCTAGAGTGAAAAGGTCTGCAGTACAAGGCCCAGCCTACCACTAAATAGTCTGTAACCCGTGAGCCGGGACTGAGAGGATTCCCAGTATGCAAGACGTTCCGTGCTAAAACCCAGGAAGTCCAGGCAAACTGGGGTGAGTTGGTCACTCTAGTTGGGAAAGTCATTTCACCCCTGTAAAGTCATGATGATGCCATCCAGTTCAGAGGGCCCTCGGCAAGACGTGCGTGAAAGTCCTCCCTGTTCACCAAGTGCTGCACTAAGGAGGGGCACTCTGTCTTCGTCACTGTTGTCATTGACATTCCCCTGATCAAGTCCCTTTGCCTGTATAGCCCACGCACCCCAGGGCCTGCAGCGATGATGCCCTGGGGCAGCAAGCATGCCACCATCTGTGCTTTCCCCTCACCACCATCAAATGTGCCCACACTTCAGCCTGAAAGGACCTGACAAAGAAAATCCTTCCACCACTTGCACTGTCTGGGTCCCAAACAGAAGAAACAAGATCGGAGTTGCTGGTTGCCAATCAATAAATAACAATGACCAGGAATGTGACATGGGTTTATTATGTGCTGGAAATTCAGTTTCACATAGTTGAAAGTCATCCTCAAAGAATAAAGCAAAACGTAGGCTCTTCTTGGTAGTCTCTGGCAAAGTGAGGTTCCTAAACTTCCAGCTTAACTAAGTTAGCTGAATGGCAGGTCTGATTTTATACAACAAAGAAAACAAAAGCTCCATGTACTTCTAAGGTTTGGGGGGCTGGGGTTGGTATAGAAAGCTAGATTCATAAGCTGACTAGGCATTGACTGATGAGACCCACAGGAGACAGAGATGACCCTAAGGGAGGGGACGAGGCCATCATGTGGATGGGGCCACCAGCCAACACACTGGACACTGCCAGGCTGGCACAGTTTGAGATACACTAAGGGTGAGGTTTCCCAGGCTCACATGTGTAATCCCAGCACTTTGGGAGGCCAAGGCAGGTGGATCACCTGAGGTTGGGAGTTCGAGACCAACCTGACCAACATGGAGAAATCCTGTCTCTACCAAAAATACAAAATTAGCCGGGCATGGTGGTGTGTGCCTATAATCCCAGCTACTCGGGAGGCTGAGGCAGGAGAATTGCTTGAACCTGGGAGTTGGAAGTTGCAGTGAGCTGAGATCGTGCCACTGCACTCCAGCCTGGGCAACAAGAGCAAAACTCTGTCTCAAAAAAATAAAATAAAATAAAATAAAACAAAACAAAATAATTAACCATAACGTTACCACATGACCCAGCAATTCCACTCCCAGCAATGCATCCAGGAGACATGAAACTGACATTCGTACAAACAACCCGTACATGAATGTTCACAGCAGCATTACCTACAATCCACAAAACAGGAATGCAGCCCAAATGTCCACCCACAGATAAGTGCATCAATAAAACAGGGTCTATTCACACACTGGACTATTACTCCACCATGGGAAGGAATAAGGTCCGATGCTACCACATAGATGAACCGTGAGGACACACTAAGTGAAAGAGGCTGGTCATGTTGTGTGATCCCACCTGAAAATATGAAGTATTCAGAATCAGGGCCCCTCAGAGACAGAAACCTGATTTGTGGGTGCCATGGCCAGGGGAAGGGCAGATAGAGGAGTGACAGCTACTGCACACAAGGTTTCTTTCAGGGTGATAAAAATGTTTGGGAATTACTAATGATGATGGCTGTACAACTCTGAAATACGCTAAAACACATGAATTGCACACTTCAAAATGGTTAATTTTATAATAAGTGAATCATAGCTCAATTTTTAAAATTAAATTAAAAAATAATGAAACAGCAAGGGCCAAAGCAGCCCAGCCCTGGCAGTGCAGTTGGTAGGTTGCCCTGGCCCCCAGTCCTCATACCGCACCACAGACGCCTCTGCCCGGCCCCCTCAAGAACAAGCACCCACGCCGACACCCCTCCACACTGGGGGAGCCACAGCCAAGCGCAGAAGCCCCAGCCCTGGCTCCGCACGGCCTCCTGTCCGACCTGGCCACGCAGCTGTCTCCTGCACAGTCAGAATTCCTTCCACCCCCAAGCTGTGGCTGGACAGGGGAAGACCGGGGTGAACCATCTGGGCCGTCCTTGAGGGAGAAGAGACCCAGAGAGAGGGCAAAAGAACGGTCTCAGAAAGAAACCAAGTAGCGTCCTGGGCCTGGGGACTCCGGTCCCTGGAGGAGAGGCCAGGCCAGGGACGAGGACCGCGTGCTTGACTGTGCGAGCTGTCTGAGCGATTATGTAGGCCCTGAGCAGGTTTAGCAGCTCCAAAGTGCTTCTCAAAATCAGGATGCCGGGGATGCTAGAGCCACACTCAGCGCTCTCTGCCAAGCTGGGTTAAGCCCTTTCCAGTCCCTGCAGGAGCACAGCCAGTCGGCAGGTCTCAGCTCCCATGTCTCACAGGGAAGAAACAGAGGCAGAGATGAGTCCAGGGAGGCTCCCTGCGGCCTCCCTTGGCTGTGCGTGGTGGCAGGGCACCCACACCAGGCACACCCCTCAGCGGAGCTGCACGGGTCTGCCTGTGGGTGGAGCCTGGAAGAAGCTGACGTTCTGCAAGTCTTGCATGGGAGAATCATGAAGAAGGCAGGTGTCCCTCTGAGCCCCCTCACTCCCCCAGCCCCACCCCAGACTCCCAGCCTGCCCTCCGAATCGGCCTTGTCAGGGAAAGGAGCCAGCAGACACCCTCTCGCTCAGGTAAACAGGACCACCTCCAGGCTGAGCCTTCCATCGCAGTCTGTCCTCCCTGTGATCGCACCTGTGAAGCTACATTCTGCTCCCCCACGCCTTCTCCACGTCTGCACACGCTTACCCATGTTTCTCACGCACAGGGGTGCGCTTCCCTCACCAGGCTGCGCGCTCCGTGACACAGGGCAGTGTTGCCCACTCTACATCCTGTGCCCAGCACAGGGCCTGGTAAATATCGACTGAGTGAACGAATGAGTGAATGAATGAATGGGGACTCATGGATTTCCACTACTCACCTCCCTCAGAGCATCTTCACCACGAAAGGAACGAAGCCACACCACTCCCCAGGACCCTCAGTGTCTGAGGAAGGGAAGGAGGCTTTAAGGCCACTCAATCCAACCTCCTTCCCAGAACTGATACCCCCAAGCCTGCTTCCCAGGACGTCTGTCCCTTCCGCCCAGTGTGCACTCACAGGCCCCACTCTGATTCTGCAGGATCGGGGGGCTGTTGTCAGGGTGTCTTGCTCACTTCCCTAACACCTCATTCTCCCCCGCCCCCACCAACACCAAACGAAGAAGGAAAAGGACGGGGGAGGAGGAGAGAAAAGAAGAGAATCAAAAGAGAAACACAAGTCTAATCATCGAATAGCCCAGTATGTGCAGAGAGGAAACGGGAGGCGGGATGAGCTCACAGCCCTGGGAAGGGAAGGGCAGGAGGCCTGGCCGGGCAGTGATGACTCAGGGCTGTGCTTTTGTGACTTATCCACAATGGTGGGGTGGTGCACGGGCTCCATGCGGAACAAAGCAGTTCTATGGAGCAGCCACCAAAGCCAGGGCAGAGCCAGGAGCAAACACTCGGGGAAGAAAGGCAGCTCCTGGGTGTGGGCTGGGGGCCGCAGGAAGTGCAGGCTCATTCATGGGTCTTCCAGGAAGCAGCATGCTCACAGGGCAGCCAGGACGGAGGAGGGGGCACAGAGGCCCACGCTGAGAAGACTCAGCCACAGGATGAACTGCTAGACTAGGCTGGAAAATATGTGAGGCCAAGGAGCAACCTCACCCTACGACTTTCCAGGACTCCAGGCAGCGCCCACAGGCTCTGTGTCCGGCCCAGTTCCTCAGGCTCCGGCCAGAGCCTGTGGCACCAGCCTGGCACTGTCAGGCGTCCCTAGGCCTGCCTGGCCCCTCTGGTTTGTACCAACTTTAAGCATGAGAATGGCTGCTGCCTCCATCTGCATCCTTCCTGGGACACCCCCTCCTTGCACAAGCTTCGAGGCACCTGAAGGTCCACAGCATCTCCCCGTCACTGTACTGCCCGTGTGACACTCCTGCCACCGCTGGTACACCCAGCAACAAGGCATTCGCAGGAATCAAGGGCGGGCACAGGCAGAGCGGGCGCCCAATAGCTGTGTGGCCGCTGAAGCCCCAAGCGGTCCAGAGCTGAAGTCAACCCAAGAGAATGCCACCAGCCTCTATGGCAGGCTGCAGGGGCCCGATGAGGGGCCTGCCCCTTCCTGACCCACAGCAACCCCTGGGGCTCAGCCCAGTGTCCCGTTGCTCTAGCTGTGTGGCGTGACCTCTGCACCTCACTTCCCGTGCCATACAGTGCCGCTACATCAGGGGTCTTCACACCGGTGCATAAAGGGCACAAGCCCATTTAGAAACCCTCCCCCAGCAAGTGTGCTCTTTGCTACTGGGCCCCCAGCTCCAGGGAACAGGCCTGAAGGGGCCAGGCCTTAGGACAGCCCCTCTTGATAGAGCCAGAGTTGTACTTATTCCTTGTCGAAAGTGTCTCTGGCACCGGTTCACCCACGAGGGTTGAGAAGGTGGTGAATGGGCGCAGGCACAGGTGTCTGGGAAGGGCTGTCCCCCGCACTCTCCCACAAAACAACATCACAGCAAGGGCAGAACCAGGAGCCACCGTGTGGGTGGCCAAGAGTCCCATGTGCTGAGCAAGCTGACATTTTCCCGTCTGTCCTTGCTGTTAGCCACTCACTCCCCTGCTGAATGCCAGCTCTGCTTCCAGGTGCCCGGAGTGGATGGCCAGGCCTCTGCTCCAGCAGCAGAGGGTCACAGCGGGGGGCTGGGGGGCTGGAAAGCGATCTTCCTTAAATACAAAACCCCCTGAGTAAGCTTCCCAGACCACTCAAACCAAACCCACCCACCCCTGGCAAACAAAACCCCCTGAGTAAGCTTCCCAGACCACTCAAACCAAACCCACCCACCCCTGGCAAACCCCTCTCCCTCACGGCACCTTCAGGGCTACCCAGCCTCTAAGAACCTGCTGTTGATGTCTAATTCTTTAGACCTTTACCTAATCAGATAGAATTTCCAGCAGGAACAGAAATGAAAGGGGCACCGCATGAAGTCAGGTGAGCCCCGCGGGGACGGACGGGCTGTCCTCCTCCAGGCCCAGCAGAAAGCTCTGTCACTCCCTCTCTTGAAAGCACCTTCCCTGCACCCTCCAGCCTATGTCTCAGATCACACTGGTCTTTCCTCAGACGGATGGGCTACCCATGGCATCACCTGGAATACAGCCCGGGGCACCACCATGAGGAGTCCGGGGCAGGAAAGCAAAACGCAAATAGGAAAGGAAGCAAAAAGGAAAGAGAGACACCAACAGGACACCCCAGCCCACTGTCTTGGGGGAGCTCATACCAAGAATAGGAAGAGGAGCTGCAGAGACCTTCCAGGAGCCTGGAAACCACGTGGGAAGTAGCATCGAGGGAACACCTGTGCCCTGGCCTAGGCATGCGGGTGGGTCAGGGCAGGAACGGTCCGTCAGCCCCTTCTGTCCCAGCTTACTCTGCCTGGCCACCATGGCAGACGAGAGCTCTGCTCAGGGACCCCGGCCGGCGGCCTGCCCACCTCTGCGCACGCTTTCAGGATCACGGGGTTGAGGAAGAGTGTGGGATGTGCTGGCTCTTGGAGCTTCTGCCCCAACATGACACAGACCTCTGCCGTACATATTTCATTGACTCGGGCAAGTCACACAGCCGCTCTCGGGTCCAACAAGGTAGACATGTGTCATCCTTTCACAAGAGGGGCACCAGGTATTTTTACACAATAATGCAGACCGTGGCAGAGGGAAAATGGGTACAAGCATCTTGGAGAACAGTTGACTGTCTGGGGGAGCTGAGGAAATACACATGCTGGGCCCAGCAATCCCACTGCTGAGAACACAGCCTAGAGACACGCAGGCCCGTACACAGGCCACGCAGACCAGTGATGCTCCTAAGAGCTGGAAACGACTCGAACAGCCATCAAACGCAGGATGAGTGCAGATTATGGCACATTTAGAAAGACAGGCCCTTATACAGCAATCGAATGAACACGTTAGAACTGCAGGCAGCAACGTGGACTAATCTTAAAACATCATGTTTAGCAAAATCAGTGACTCAAAAGAACATCAACAGTGGAATTCCACTTTACAATCCTTTTAAAACAGCAACACTAAATCCTATTTTAAAGACACACGCATAGTTCCAAACTACAGGGCCGAACAAGGAAGCGTTCCACACAGAAGTCAGTCCTGGAGCTCCTCATGAGGAGGGAGGAGAACTTCTGGGGAGACAGCAGGGTCCTGCTTCCTGAGTCAATGAGAGAATCACACTATTGTTTACAATTATTCATCACGCCATCTGTAAATTTTATGCATTTTTCTGTATGCTTTCTATTTCACAATTCAAGGTTTTCATAAGTGGAAGCATGATGAAGAATGCGTTCGGTAGTACTACACATGCAGCGAAGTCAGTGTGGGACAGGGGGCAGGAGCAAGGAGACCTGCTGTGTTCCCTACATCCCCGAGGGGCCCAGGTAGAGACGCTCAGCCTCCTGGGCCCTGAGTTTCCTGAGTTTCCTGGGTGATTACAGAAGTGTGCCAGAACAATTGGGTTTTAAGCCTCTCCCCTATGCTTTTTATTTTATTTTATTTTATTTTGTGAGGGAGGGTATCAGGGTCTTGCTCTGTCACCCAGGCTGGAGTGCAGTGGTGCTATAGCAGCTCACTGCAGCCTTGACCTCTTGGGCTCAGGTGACCGTCCCGCCTCAGCCTCCTGAGTACCTGGGACCGCAGGCACACTCCCCAAGCCCAGCTGTCTCCTGCCTTTCTATTATAGATTCCGATTCATATTAGGACAGCAAATCCTCTCGCTGTGATCCTGTGAAGTCTTTCATCTGAGACGCCATGGGCTTTCCAAACAGAAACACCTCCATTCCAACCCAGAGGCGAGAGGACGCGAAGAAAGCCGTTCCTTCAGGGCCTGCGTGGCTGCGGTAGGCTCCGCCTCTGCCCCGCCTCCGGAGGGACCCCTGTCATGGGAAAGCTGTTTCCGGTCAGCAGACTGTCTCCAGGAGGCTGGAGGGAGCCCATCACCGTGGCCTGCCCTGGAATCACCGATTTGGCAGAATCCTTGGAGGCAGCCTCATCTGACACCTCCAATTTTTTTTTTTTTTTTGAGATGGAGTCTCGCTCTGTCCCCCAGGCTGGAGTGCAGTGGCCGGATCTCAGCTCACTGCAAGCTCTGCCTCCCAGGTTTACGCCATTCTCCTGCCTCAGCCTCCCAAGTAGCTGGGACTACAGGCGTCCGCCACCGCGCCCGGCTAGTTTTTGTATTTTTTAGTAGAGATGGGGTTTCACCGTGTTAGCCAGGATGGTCTCGATCTCCTGACCTTGTGATCCACCCGTCTCGGCCTCCCAAAGTGCTGGGATTACAGGCTTGAGCCACCGTGCCCGGCCGACACCTCCATTTTTGACTGACAATAGTGTAGCGACCATTGCTGTCACGTTTGCTGTGTATCTCCTTGCCTCGTCTACCTTAGCGACAACCAGATGAGGCAGGTACTGTCATCACCTTCACTTCACGGATGGTGAAAAGGAGGCCTTGGGACGTTCACAGTCACGTGACTGGTCAGTGGTGCATACAGAGCGACATTAGCCCTAGAGAGGGTTGGTGGTGACCTGCCTCAGGGCACATCTTGTGCTGGTGAAAATTAAGACTGAACTTAACTTTCAGTTAAAATTAAGGCTGACCCTAGAATACAAGTGTCTGGGATGCTCCTGGTGAAGAGCACTGTAAACTACCTCCCGTCCTCCTCCAGGATGCCCTGCCTAACCCAGCTCCCCTCAGCCGAGCTCCCAGCTCCCTGTCACCTGGTGCTGACCATGACAGCTCTGGGTGGTCACCTTCTCGTGTGTCAGTCCCCCACAGAAAAACAAGAAAAGAGACCACCACACCAGGCCTGGACTGAGGCTACAGCAGAGGAGCTTCCCAGTACAGACTATGGATAGCTTGAGTCAGCTTCCAAACCAAAGGCTGGAGGACTCTCTCTGGTGTGTGGCCAGCACCAATGACATAGCCAGAAATGGTATTTGGCTTTTCTGCAGGATTCTGGGGAGAAAACACTGTGATAATGACAAGGCTGATTTTTTTAATGTATCTGGGTCTGATTCTGTATGAATTTGTAATTCCCGTAATGATGCTTTCCCGAAGGAGGTAGGGAAATGTTTTGTTGAAGAGGGTTTGGCAAAAGCCAGTGTGAGACATTGGTGGGGTGTTTGGAGGTCCAGGGACAACTGGAGTGTCCATCCTGAGACTGGAGGTGCTGGGGGCCACTCATGCAGTGGTCAGAGTGGGTGGGCATCTCAAGTAACCGTGAAGGATTTCTCTTTGTACAATACTTCCTTACTTTGGAGTTGAGAGGGTAATGGCGGATGTAAGATGAGAGAGAGCCACCTGCTTTCTGGGTGCCTTGGCAGTGGGATGTGGCTAGGACCCTCCCAGGTGCACACCTCTCAGGAAACTGTACAGCATCGTAAGTGCTTTGGTCAGGGCGACAGTGTGCAGAGCTTGGACTGCACCGACTCGCCCAGTGGGCTGACAGTACCGGAAGCCCATCGTCAGCATTCCCAGGCAGAGCACATGGCGGCAGCTCCTTCCCGCCTGGCTTCATATCCCAGATGGTGGCATTGTTTCCAAGAAATGAAAGTCAAATACACTTTCAGAGTCAGAGAGGAGAGCACGAGTTCGAACTAGCCAAAACCAGTGCAATGGCCATTCTCACATTTATCTTCCCGGGCTATCCACTCCATGAGTGTCGCTGGCATCTCTACTTTCCACGGTGCTATGACACAATTGGGACCACCTTCCTGGGTCCGGGGACCTCTGAGAAGCTGTGGTTCAGTGGGGGCTTGGGAAGAACAACGTGAAGTTAAATTCTAAGGCAACCCGGTTTCTAAAAAGTCCGAATCTTAGATTTTCTAACTGCTCTGCTTTGAGTTTCTAGAACTGAGCTTCTAGAGATTGGAAAGACAGAGGGCAGCTAATAGACCCCATCATTTAACTGAGTACTTAAAATGCAATCTTTTTTAAAATTTTATTTTTCAGTTGCTCTTTAAAAGTTATCCCAATATATAATTTTTGTCAGTGGATAAACTTAAATACATAGGACACCTCACCGTAAAATTACGGAGATGGGTTTTGCATGTGGCTTATGGAATCCATCTTACTGCCTTACAGTCATGCCATAGGCATATTACTGCAAGAGGCTTAATTTGCCCTTGAAGTATGCGGGTCTGTTGGTGTGAAGAACAAAGTGGAATCCAAGCTGTATCTGGGAAGGGACTCGGCCTACTTAGAGGTTGGATATTATCCTTATCATGCATCAGATGTCTGTGGTGAGCCTGCAGGGGAGAGAAAGCACCAACAGAATGGTAAGCAAATTGAGAAAGCCACAGGAACTCCCAGAGTGGTGAGGGTGGTGGCCTTGAGCATCCACTGAGTATACCTTTGGTCCAGGAGGAAGCGCACCAGTTCAGATTGCTACAGTCACAAAACTCACTAACCAAAGGCTTAGGTGACACCCTGTCTTCATCCAACTCTGATGAGAAGTTGAGAAACATCATTTAAACAGACTTATGTGGTGGGACTGAGCTACAACAGTGCCGTTTCCAGGACAGACACAGACACAGCCCCGGTCTTGGGGCATTTCAGAAGACAGAATGAGGACCTGTGCAGGAGAGGAAGAGGGCTGCAGGATGGAACCGGGCGCTGGTCATGGGCTCATGTCTCTTGGAGGAGGCCTTGGTGTGACTGGTCCCATCCTCTGAGCATCACTCCTCAATATCTTACCAATGTCAAAGATGTCAACCCATTCCTAAAATGTAAGGTTGATCAAAGGCTTAAGATACAGTTTATATTCAAATGACCAGATCAAAAATGTTAAGGAAGCATGCAAATAGATGAGATCTACAGAAGAACTTAAAAGATGGAATTTATCTAGCCCAAATACAACATCCTGAACTCCAATGTAAGCTGGAGAAGAGCCGAGATGATTTAGGACATGTGAAGAAGATCCAGGGAATCTGATGGCAGATGTGAGAGGTCTGCAAAACAGACTACGATGTTTAAAACACCAGTTTGGACTACATCGATAGAATTTAACATTCAGACTACAGCCGGTCAAACCAAATTCTGCGAACTGGGTTCAGCCCCGGACCCTCTGAAGACTAACTCTTGAGAATACTAAGTGATGGCCAAAGAGAATGCCTAGACTAGACCAAAACGCTCATCACAGTGAGGGATGTACTGAGGCATGTGGTCAGCAGGTGGGGTTTGCAGCCCACTCTCCAATCTGCCGTTTAACCGTGTGACTTTAGACATCTACTGAACCTCTCTGAACCTGTTTTCTCATCTATACAATGTAAACTTTCTCTAAGTGAGATAATTATGTAAATCACAATGCCTGTCCCTAAGCAAGCACTCAACAAATTTGCTAAATTATTGTTATTAGTATCATTGTGCTAAAAAACAAACAAACAAACAAACAAAAACCTCCTGGCACGCTGAGGCCAGCAGGTGGGAGCTGCGGGCCAGGTGTCCAGGGATAAGGTGAAAAGCCACCAGAGAATGACACGCCCCCAGCTTCAGAGAGTTGGGTTGCAATGCAGAATTTGTGGATACTAAACTTGAGAAGCACTCCTCTGAAAGTGCTACACTTCTACTCAAAGTGTGCAGTCAGCTCAAGGTGTCCCAGAACAAACACCGGCGCTGAATGGGAACAGAGTGAGCTGGGTGATCCACAGGCCTCTGGCCAGCTCTAAGGCGCTGCAGCTCTTTCTCTTACACCTTCTGCAACTTCAGTATTAAATAACATAAATACGTATTGGGCCTTCCCAATACCCAAGATTATAAAAATATTCCCCAAGGAAGCCTTTTGCTCTCTGGAGGAACTAGCTCACCTAAGCCCAAGCCTGTCCACAGCCACGTCCCAGGGCTGGGGACAGAAAATGGAGAGAGCGAGAGTCCCCTCCCAACCTCCCACATACTCAGAGCCCCTCTTCCACCAAGAGGCTGACTCCACCCCCGTCCCGCACCTCCGGCTTGAGCCCTGCCCCTGCCCGCACCTTCCGGTGAGAGGCGAGAAGTGATGCTCCCCCGGTTCCAGCCTTGAGGGGCGCTGCTGGTCCTCGCGCCAAGGGCTGCCCACAGCAGGGTGAGAACACGTCTGAGCAGTTCTTCCCCAGCCTGGGCGTGCGTCATGTAGGCCTAAAGAACGAACGGGTCTCACGTGACCTGCTGTCCTCTTAGACAATTTACTCTCTGCATTTCAGTCCACAGAGTTCCTCCTTTCTCCCCACTGATTATAAAAGTAGTATAAGCTCATTGGACAAAGTTTGGAAGACACAGAGAGGTTACTTTTTTTTTTTTTGAGATGGAGTCTCGCTCTGTCGCCAAGCTGGAATGCAATGGTGCGATCTCGGCTCACTGCAAGCTCCGCCTCCCGGGTTCAAGCGATTCTCCTGCCTCAGCCTCCCGAGTAGCTGGGACTACAGGCGCCCGCCACCTCGCCCGACTAATTTTTGTATTTTTAGTAGAAATGGGGTTTCACCATATTGGCCAAGCTGGTCTCGATCCATTGACCTTGTGGTCCGCCCACCTCGGCCTCCCAAAGTGCTGGGATTACAGGCATGAGCCACCGCGCCCGGCCAGAAAGGTCACTTTTAATCACCCTTCACCTCATCATCTAGAACTAAATAATAACTACGTTATGGACTTGATATATATATATATAAAAGATTTATCTTACAACATTGGGTTTGTACAATTTCTTATGAGCAGCATCCTTCTTTCCCGTATCAACACATTATGCAAATTTTCCAACTCATTAGATCCTCTTCAAAATTATGGCTGTGGCATTCCACCCACGAATAGGGCTTTCCTTACTGGACAGTTTCCTATTTTAGCTGTTTGTGTTGTCTCCTTCTTTTGGTATTATATACAGCTTTGTGGTAAAATAAAAAAAATCTACTATGTAGCTTTTTGTTATTTCTTTAGGATAAATTCCTAGGACAGGTTTATTGCTGGGTCAAATGGTTTAAACATTAAGAATCCTGATAAAAAAGTCATAGAATTACTTCCAGAAAATTATACCAATTTACTCATAGCTGTATAGGAGAATGTTTGTATTACTCAACCTTTGTTAAACCTGACTGACTGTTATCTCATTGTTCTATCTCTGCCAATTTGAGCATTGAAAAATATTTTTTAAATTTTACTGTAAATTATTTAATCACTAGTGGGGTTGAACATTTCACTTATTTTTATTGGCCATTTGTCTTACTTTTGGTAATTGTCTGTTGACACTGTTTGCTCATTTTTCTCCCTGGATGTTCAACATTTTTTTATTGCTCTTTAAGCGCACTTTTATATTTAAGGTTTTTAACTCTTAGTCTGCCATATTGGAATATTTTTCCAGTACATTTTGTTTGCATTTTAACTTGAAATCTTATTTTTAATGTGCAAATATTTTAATTTTAATACAGTCAAACTTAATAAATCTGTGCATTTGTATGTTTTCTTTGTTATGTTTCCAAAGGTCTTTCCCATTCTAAGATCAGATAAAAATTGCTCTTGTTTTTTCTCTCTGATTTTTTTATGGTTTTTTAAACATGGTGGTGTCTGATGGGAAGTGACTGTAACTCTTCTTTTCCAAATATTAACCCACTGTCCAGCACCCTTCACTCAACAACCCATGTGAAATGTACGTTCTATCATATACTAAAATAGTTTAAAATATTTTAACATTATACATTAATCAACATGAAATTAATTTTTTGTAAAATATTTTGTTTTCCCGTTTTTCATTATGTTGATCTACCTTTCCCACACTGTTCGATTGAATATTTCCTTATAATACTTGTAGTTTGGTAGAGCAAATACAACTACCAAATTTTATTTTACAAAAATGTTCATCTATTTTCACTCATTTGTTATTTCTCCAATTTAGAATCACCTGGTCAAGTTCCAAAATTGTCCTGAAATGATTTTGGTTGGAATTACATTATGTTTTAAATTAATTACAGGAAAAGTATTACCTTGATAATATTGAGCCTTCACGTCTGAGAATATGGCAAATCTTTTCATTTAATTAAATTTTAGAACACTGTTTTGTTATATAAGTTCTTCCCATTTCTAAAATCGATTCTAAGATATTTTATGCACTATAATACAGTCTTTTCTCCCCTATGTTTTCAAACCTTTTATTGCCAATGCAGAGAACACCTATTGGCTAATATTTTTGTGCTATGACTAGCCAATTTAGTACAAACTCTTTCAATGGTAGTACTAGTGTTTTCAATTTATTCTCTTGAGTTTTTTAGGTAGACAAGTGAAAGGTCTACAAATTACAATAATTTTTTCTGCCTTTTGGCAATATATCTATTACTTCTTATGTTTTTCTTATCTTAATGTATGTTTAAAACTTATAGATCAGGGTTAAAATAGGGAAATGGGCTCTCCTGTCTTATTCTTCAGTTTAATAGACTTCTTTTGATTATTTTATCCTAATGTCTGATGTTAGGTTTTAGTTTAAAAGACAGAATATTTACCAAGTTTAAAAGTAATCATTTTATTCCTAATCCACTAAAAAAATTTTAGCAGCATCTCCTAGAAGTTTGTCAAGATGAATATTTTTTCCTGTCCTTGAACCTATTGATGTAACAAATTATATTAACAGTATCCTATATTAAGCCAGTATCTCATTTCTGACATAAATCTTTATTAAAATTAAGCAGTAATATTCTTTCAATATTCTCCATGATTTGATTAGATAGTATTTTATTTACAATGTAGGGTATTGATAGGCATAAATGAGAATGGTTTATAGTTTTTTATACTGTTTCGGCCAGGATTTATATAAGAATTTTGCTATCTTTGAAAAATGAATTCGGGAGGCTTTTCATTTTATGGTTGGATATTTATATAGCACAAAATAAACTTGCCACTAAAATTGTCTGTGTCGTGGAACTATGTGTTCTTGTATTTGAGATAATTCTTTGATAACATGTAAATTGTATTCCAGTGTCATCAATCTATCCATGTTTTAAACACCTTATTAATCCAGTTTTGCCCACTTTATTTTCCCAGAAAATAATCAAATTTATCAAAACCTAAAAATTTACAAGCAGAATTTTATTTTTTATTTTTTTAATTATACTTTAAGTTCTAGGGTACATGTGCATAACGTGCAGGTTTCTTACATATGTATACTTATGCCATGTTGGTGTGCTGCACCCATCAACTCGTCAGCACCCATCAATTCATCATTTATATCATGTATAACTCCCCAATGCAATCCCTCCCTCCTCCCCCCTCCCCATGATAGGCCCCAGTGTGTGATGTTCCCCTTCCCCAGTCCAAGTGATCTCATTGTTCAGTTCCCACCTATGAGTGAGAACATGCGGTGTTTGGTTTTCTCTTCTTGTGATAGTTTGCTAAGAATGATGGTTTCCAGCTGCATCCATGTCCCTAGAAAGGACGCAAACTCATCCTTTTTGATGGCTGCATAGTATTCCATGGTGTATATATGCCACATTTTCTTAATCCAGTCTGTCACAGATGGACATTTGGGTTGATTCCAAGTCTTTGCTATTGTGAATAGTGCCGCAATAAACATACGTGTGCATGTGTCTTTGTAGTAGAGTAATTTATAATCCTTTGGGTATATACCCAGTAGTGGGATGGCTGGGTCATATGGTACATCTAGTTCTAGATCCTTGAGGAATCGCCATACTGTTTTCCATAATGGTTGAACTAGTTTACAATCCCACCAACAGTGTAAAAGTGTTCCTATTTCTCCACATCCTCTCCAACACCTGTTGTTGCCTGACTTCTTAATGATTGCCATTCTGACTGGTGTGAGATGGTATCTCATTGTGGTTTTGATTTGCATTTCTCTGATGGCAAGTGATGATGAGCATTTTTTCATGTGTCTGTTGGCTGTATGGATGTCTTCTTTTGAGAAATGTCTGTTCATATCCTTTGACCACTTTTTGATGGGGTTGTTTGTTTTTTCTTTTTTTTTTTTTTTTTTTTTTTGAGGCGGAGTCTCGCTCTGTCGCCCAGGCTGGAGTGCAGTGGCCGGATCTCAGCTCACTGCAAGCTCCGCCTCCCGGGTTTACGCCATTCTCCTGCCTCAGCCTCCCGAGTAGCTGGGACTACAGGCGCCCGCCACCTCGCCCGGCTAGTTTTTGTATTTTTAGTAGAGACGGGGTTTCACTGTATTAGCCAGGAGGGTCTCAATCTCCTGACCTCGTGATCCGCCCGTCTCGGCCTCCCAAAGTGCTGGGATTACAGGCTTGAGCCACCGCATCCGGCCTGTTTTTTTCTTATATATTTGTTTGAGTTCTTTGTAGATTCTGGATATTAGCCCTTTGTCAGATGAGTAGGTTGCAAAAATTTTCTCCCATTCTGTAGGTTGCCTGTTCACTCTGATGGTAGTTTCTTTTGCTGTGCAGAAGCTCTTTAGTTTAATTAGATCCCATTTGTCAATTTTGGCTTTTGCTGCCGTTGCTTTTGGTGTTTTAGACATGAAGTCCTTGCCCATGCCTATGTCCTGAATGGTACTACCTAGATTTTCTTCTAGGTTTTTATGGTATTAGGTCTAACATTTAAGTCTCTAATCCATCTTGAATTACTCTTCGTATAAGGGGTAAGGAAAGGATCCAGTTTCAGCTTTCTACTTATGGCTAGCCAATTTTCCCAGCACCATTTATTAAATAGGGAATCCTTTCCCCATTTCTTGTTTCTCTCAGGTTTATCAAAGATCAGATGGCTGTAGATGTGTGGTGTTATTTCTGAGGACTCTGTTCTGTTCCATTGGTCTATATCTCTGTTGTGGTACCAGTACCATGCTGTTTTGGTTACTGTAGCCTTGTAGTATAGTTTGAAGTCAGGTAGCGTGATGCCTCCAGCTTTGTCCTTTTGACTTAGGATTGTCTTGGCAATGCGGGCTCTTTTTTGGTTCCATATGAACTTTAAAGCAGTTTTTTCCAATTCTGTGAAGAAAGTCATTGGTAGCTTGATGGGGATGGCGTTGAATCTATAAATAACCTTGGGCAGTATGGCCATTTTCACGATATTGATTCTTCCTATCCATGAGCATGGTATGTTCTTCCATTTGTTTGTGTCCTCTTTTATTTCACTGAGCAGTGGTTTGTAGTTCTCCTTGAAGAGGTCCTTTACATCCCTTGTAAGCTGGATTCCTAGGTATTTTATTCTCTTTGAAGCAATTGTGAATGGAAGTTCATTCCTGATTTGGCTCTCTGCTTGTCTGTTACGGGTGTATAAGAATGCTTGTGATTTTTGCACATTAATTTTGTATCCTGAGACTTTGCTGAAGTTGCTTATCAGACAAGCAGAATTTTATAATCATGTTTTTTCTCGTTTACTCTCTAAAACTTCATATTATGTTCATATCTCCTCTTCCATTTCTAACTTTATGCATTTGTATTTTCTCTTTATTATTTGACTTTTGGATGTCTTTTTTCCCCAAATAACCAGTTGATAGATTTATAACCCGTATAGATATTCTTCTGTTTTCTAATATAATAATTTTTGCATATATCATCTTATTTTCTCTGTTTTTCTTCTTTTGTGTTTCTGCTTATTTTTTGTCTGTTTTTCCACTTCTTGAATGCATAGCATATCTATCTGTATTTTTTCCTATATCGTAATAAATGAATAATATGGTAACGAATGAATAATAAATGTTAACACTGTATGTTTCACGAATACTGTTTTGACCACTCCTATAAGAGCTCAAAAGCAGGATTCCATTGATACTAACTAAACAGCGAGTGCCATTTTGATTCTCTCTTTAATGCCACTTATTTTGTTGAATGATTCTTAATTTCCAAAAAGTTTAGGGTTGGGGCTAAAACTTTTGGTCAAGGCTGACGTAACATATGAGCAGATCCGGATCTCAATGGATGGAGGTGGATGGGAAGGCAGAGGGAACGTGAACAGAGACACAGACGTGCACAGCCAGAGTGGCTAGTCACCAGAGTCCTGTGGTCCCAGCTCAGGAAGATGACGCAGCCAGGACCACGCAACCCATGAACCTTTCAGGGCCTGGGCCTCCAGGCCAGTCCTAGGACACTGACTAGCGCCAGGGAGGGGGGCACTCCTGCACTTGCTCTCTCTCTTCCTCCTTTCTCTTTCTTTTTCTCTTCGTCTCTCTCCCTCTCTCCATCCCCATCTCTAGCTCTCTCTATTTCTACATCAACCTCTTCTGAAAAAAATAAAAACTTTCTTTCAAAAAGGCACTATTTTATAATCTTAGTAATGCTCTCAAACCATGAAGTCTCCAGTAGAAATCTCGTCACCATCGCCATAAACAAACACATACTTGAGTGTGTCAGAGCCATTTTCTCTGCCCACATGCTGGCAGAAAGCTCAGGCTCCATGGTTGAGAGCCAAAACTCACGAGCAGCTCTTGCCATCAGAAAATGGGGGCGGGCCTCCCAGCCAGTGTCTGTCTCCCTGGTCTGCCACCGCTACTGCCTGTTTGCCACCATTCACCTCTGACGTGCAGGTGGTGTGCACAAAAGTCACCCTAGGAACCAAAGCCTGTTTTAAAACAAAGTGCATCTCCATGTGTCTTTTTGGACTGCTTTCAAGCCCCATACACTTGTCCCTACCAAATCCAAAGTAGCTTTTATTTTTGGATATGGATTTGTGTAGTTATTTCTACCTTTCACCATCTCCGACATGATCAACAATAGCCACGTATGTCCACAATCTAAGAAGAGAGAGAAGTGGAATAAGAGGCGTCACTCACACCCAGGCATAGTAGCATGCACCTGTGGTCCCAGATACTAGAGACGTAGAGGCAGAAGGACCACTGGAGCTCAGGAGTTCGAGGCTGCAGTGAGCTATGATCACAGCACCGCACTCCAGCCAGGGCAACAGAACAAGATTCTGTCGGAAGGAAGGAAGGAAGGAAGGAGAGAGAGAAAGAAGAAGGAAGGAAGGAAGGAAGGAAGGAAGGAAGGAAGGAAGGAAGGAAGGAAGGAGAGAGAGAAAGAAAGAAAAAGAAAGAAAGAAAGAAAAGAAAGAAAGAAAGAAAGAAAGAAAGAAAGAAAAAGAAAGAGAAGGAAGGAAGGAAGGAAGGATCACCCATGCGTGAAGCCAATACCTCCCTCGTGGCTAGCAGGAAGAAGCTCCTTTGAGGCCTGACTCCCACCAGCATCGTAGCTGGAATCCCAAGGTTAGCGCCAGCATCGTAGCTGGGACCACAAGGTTAGTGCCAGCATCGTAGCTGGGACCCCAGGGTTAGCGCCAGCATCGTAGCTGGGACCCCAGGGTTAGCGCCAGCATCGTAGCTGGGACCCCAGGGTTAGCGCCAGCATCGTAGCTGGGACCCCAAGGTTAGCGCCTGGAGTTTTCTCATGGCATTATGCACTCTTCTGCACACTATCCACCAAGGCCCGACCCGAGTCAGTGTAATCATTTCTTAAAAACGATGCAAATGGAAGACAAAGTTATTTTGACCAGCTCAGGGGCTGAAAGGCCTTGGCTGCCTCATGGCAGACAATAGAAGAAAAGACTGCAAACAGATAGGAAAGAAAACATGATTACATCACAGAGGTGACATTAAATCAATAGAAGCAGCACAAGATCGATGCGCCTTTGCTCGTGGTAAGAACAGTGGGCTTGTGCATATTTTCAGATTGTGCCAAGCTTGTTTCCTATTGGAGTTGTACAAAGGAAGACTTTGGGGGATGACACGGGGGGGGCTGCTCTTTTCTTAAACATCTCATTTGATTCTTCCAGTGTGGCTCTATTTTTCTTCCTTAATTCCACAATACAGACAATCAGTTCCAGCCCCGTGCACATATGAGACGCCAATACCAATACTAGCACAGGCAGCCGGGTAACTGCCAGAGTTAACCAATGGACACTGAGGCGCTATGATTTGCCACTGCAATGACCAGACTGATGGAAATCAGGTCATGCAAACAATTCACTTTCAAGGCACTGCCTTTGCATCACTCAGCCTTGGACAGCGGGCCAGGGCCACAGAACAGCCCTCCAAGTGGGAGAGCAGCAAACCCCATGAATCCATGTTTTAGCTAAGGCAGTATCAGCAAAGAGGAAATTTCACATTGAGAAAGCATCCCTGGGTTCTAGCACTGATTCTGCTGCTGACTAGCAGATGAACTTAAGCTCTTTAAGCTCTCTGGGCCTCAGTTCTTTTTATCTCTGCAATGAGGCTGTGGGAGCAGATGATCTTAACATCTTTTTTAACCTCCAAAATTTTTATTCTATAAAAATTAGACTAAAATTCCCATGGATCATGTTTGCACAATGGTAACCAAGCAAAAAGGCTAAAAACTCTTGGGACATTTTTCGGCCACTCCGGACACATCATAACTAAATAATATTAAACATCCCTAAATGGAATGTTTCATCAGTAAAGAAAATACACATATAGCTCTAGCTATATCCTGTCATCGATCTAAGCACGGAACAGAGGCAGGATATGGCCATGGGCTTGCATTTGTTATTAACAGGAAGGCTGAATTTTTCAGGACAAAAATAACATTATCCTCTGAACTAAGAAAATGTGAAACGGTAAATAAAAATATTAGGTTGGTGCAAAAGTAATCGTGGTTTTTGCTGTTACTTTTAACGGCAAAAACCACACTTACTTTTGCCCTAAGCTAATAGGTGTGCTTGCCAGCTGAGAGGACAGTACACCTGGTATTGCTCTTCAAAATCCCATCCTTGGGACTCAGTGACTGTTCTGGATAAAAATGTTCTTGGATTCCAATTTGGGGAATTATAATTCAGCAACATGAACCCTGGGTTAATTATCTAGAAATGGTGAAGACAGATTAACAGGGACCCGCAGCTCTGAGGGCCGGAAGGAATGCATACCCTGGTGCCACACCTGTGTCTTCCCTGGTAGCAGAAGAGAGGTCCCAAGGAGACCTCAAGGACAAGGCAGTCAGGCCTCTCCTGCCTGAGAAATCTACCACATTTGGAGAAGCAGCAGAAACAGGATTCCAAATCTCATCAGTACTGCAGCTGCCATTGTCCCAGCAAAAGGATGCGATGGTTTGAGAAGAATGATAGGCCCGTGTTCTGCAGCCAGAGCTGGAATTCCTGTTATCCGCACTCAGAGGCAAGGACGCCCATCTCTGGACCTGCCTCCTCCCTTGTGAAACAGGAGTGAACCCCTCCCCGCCACTGAGCTCAGAGAGCCCGGGCAGGGGCCTGGGAGCCTCATTCACCCAGGATCTGTTGGCTTCAGACAGTTTTTCCATCCATTCTGAAAAGCTTCCAGTCCTTTTTCTTATTTTCCAGAATGTTTCTTTACATAACAGTTTCAATTTGGTTCTTCTTTTTAGGGTGTTTTGTCCCGAACTGTGTTATCCCAAAATTTACATTTTGAACTCCTTATCCCCAGGACTTCAGAATGTGACCGTATTTGAGAGACGGTCCTTGAAGAGGGAATCAAGTTAAAATGAGACAGTTGGCTGGACCTTAACTCAATCCAACTAGCGTCCTCATAAGAAGACACGGACACACACACAGAGACGGCCATGTGAGGACGCAGGGAGAAGGCCATCTGCAAGCCAAGGAAAGAGGCCTCAGGAGCAACCAATTCCTGCTCACATCTTGGTCTTGGACTTCCAGCCTCCGGGACTGTAAGATGATACATTTCTGTTGTTGAAGCCCCCTGTCTGCAGTGCTTTCTTATGGCAGCCCTAGCAAACTAACATAGGGCAAGTGAACACAATAAACAAAAATTCCTGCAAGGCAAATGGTTGTTAAGAGAAATAGTCCATTGGGTGAAGTGGTGGCAGGCAAGAGCTCAGATTTAGTACAGGAGTTTGGGGGCCCTGTCCTGCCCCGCCCCACTGGCAGACAGCCTCAACTGCCCACAGCAAAGGGGAAGAGACCAGGGGAGGCAGGTCCTGGCCACGCTGGGTCTGGGGAGCTCGTCCTCAGGTGCTGTGTGACGTTTCAGGAGCTCCCAAGAGGGGACAGCAGGCCAGCTGTGAACAGCAGCTAAAGGCAGGGCATTTGTGCCTGGCTTGGAGGATCGGATGGAGGAGGAGAGGAGACAGTTTTCCAGGCCTGAGACAGGATGAGCTCAACCCGGGTGGCAAAGAGGAAGCACGTTTGGGGTGTTTGGAGCAGAGGGAGTGTCCAGAACAGCCACCGGGAGCAGTGGGTGGAGTTAGAAAGGGTGAGGAGAGACACCACGGGAACTCAGTGTTGGGCTCCCATGGAGGGCTCTGAACGCCTTGCTCAGGAGTCAGCTTTGGACAAAACGAAGCTGTCTACATCTGAAGAACACTACTCTCCACTTCACCACCAGCCCTAAGAGAAGACAAGCTGAATCAATGCACGTTTTTTATTAATTTTAAAAACATGTTTTGTTGATCTTCAAAACTGTTTTAAGGAAAGGGGAGTCGTTGGAGATGTTCCAGTTTGGGAAGGTTGGTGCCCTGCATGGTGACCCTGGCCCGTGAGGAGGATGAGTCTGGGAAGGTTGGTTCCCTGCACAGCGACCCTGGCCTGTGAGGAGGAGTTTGGGAAGGTTGGTGCCCTGCTCAGCGACCCTGGCCTGTGAGGAGGATGAGTCTGGGAAGGTTGGTGCCCTGCATGGCGACCCTGGCCTGTGAGGAGGATGAGTTTGGGAAGGTTGGTGCCCTGCACGGTGACCCTGGCCCGTGAGGAGGATGAGTTTGGGAAGGTTGGTGTCCTGCACGGTGAGCCTGGCCCATGAGGAGGATCACCAATGGGGTGGACGAGGAGACTGTGAAAGCCCCTCCCCAGAGGAGTATGGCAGGTCTGGGCCCCCGAGAAGACCCGTGTGTGGCAGCCGGATGCCTCTGCTCCCCGTTCGCTCCAACCCTGCCACGAGCCTGTGAGCTCACTCAATTCCGATAAGATCACAGCCCTCAGGGTGCGTGGTTGCAGGTCCATTCCCTGCGAAATCAGAGTTAATTAATACAAGGCCATGGACAGAGCCCTACAATCGGGGCCTATTCTCCCCCAGCTGTGCATGAACAACTCCATGTAATATTTATAAACCAAGTTATGCCTGTGCATTGAAGAGAGGCTGGGCCCTGAGGACTATTTTGCTGGCCTTATTTCATGAGTTCAGGAGCTCCACAGGGAGGTGACAGGCAGACCGGAATCCTCGAGACACACCCCACACAGCAAACTCTGGGCTCCTGAGACCTTTAGAGGAAACCTCTACCCCACTCCACCCTAGGGCTGATGCCCATCTTTGAGAAAGGCCTAATATCAAACTGAATTTACTCTACAGATATCCAAACAGACAGCTACAGGACCCTCTTGCAGTGGGGAAGATGTAGCAAGAGCCCCTGACTTTTGTCAGAAAGTGGGACTTGGATGTGATTTGTACTTACTGTCCTTGAGGATGGGAAACACACCTTTCTGATCTTCATCTCCTCAGCAGCCCTCGGGGGCATATTCTCTCACCAGGTAAGTGCTAATTAAACATTTGCTAAGTGAATGAATGAATGAATGAGTGAGTGAGTGAGTGACTCCAGATGTGAACAGAACCACAGAGCAGATCCTAACCTCTAAAACACATCTAAGGCAAGGATGGGCGGACTTTTTCTGTAAAGGGGCAGACAGGAATATTTTAGGCTTTCTGGGCCATGTGGTTCCTCTTGTGACCATTCACCTTTGCCACAGACAATGTGGAAAGGGGTGAGCGTAGCTGTTCCAATCAAGCTTTATTTGTGACACTGACCTTTGAATTTCACATACTTTTCACATGTCGTGAAATATTCCCCATTTGATTTTTTTCAACCACTTAAAAGTGTAAAAACCATTCTTAGGCCATATTTGTCCCTCCAGCCAGAGTTTGCAGAGCCACCTTCATTGGTGGCCAGGGTATGACTGGTCCAGATGCCACAGCATCCAAGGAATCATGTAGAAGAAGGGAGACCAAGTCATACCCTCTGTTGCTGGATTTCTGCCAAGGCCCCAAACCTCCTACTTGAGCAGCTCAGATCCTAAATGCAGCTGAAGCTGCTTCATGTGGCTCCCTTGAAGCCAGAAACCACTGCCAGGGCCTGCACCACCACCCACCACCCCCCCCAGGCCTGGGTCCCTGTCCCACCGTTAACAGGAGCTAGAAATATGCTTCACTGTTTTGCTAAATAAGTCTTGTTCTGTGACTAAGACTTTGGGGGTTGTTTGTTACACAGCAGAAGCTTGTCTGTCCTGTTTGATACAAGCCCTGTGTCTCTGCTTGAGGAACTATCTGTTGACTGCAGGTTAGGAAGGTGAAGCTTTCCTCACTTACACACTTCTCACTATCCCTCGAACAATAGGTTGCTCACCTTTGCAAATTTAGGTGATATTTTAAATTTCTTCCACCGACATTGAAGGTATCTTTTGGCTTTCCACCATGTACATCAGGGTGGCAGGAAAGCAGTCTTCATCTGCCCTCCTGGCTCTCCTTCTCCCGCCCAACTTCCGTCAGTTATCACTGTACCTTTTCATTGTCGGGAATTGTAACAATAGCATTCAACTTGAAGCCATAAGCAAGTCTTCAGGGCTTTATTCCTAGGTTGATTCTAAAAGAATAATAGTTTTTTTTAAAAGAATGAATGCATGTATGTGATTATGACTGTATAAAACTGTTCTTTCCAGGGCCAAGTAGCACAGTAAAATTTTATTCTCTACAGGTCGGATGTTAAGATCTTCTGTCACTCAAGGGAGAAGGTTCCCAGCATCAGAGTTGAATGGATTCCCTCTTCTTCCTACCTGGAATACGACTTTTTTGTACTGTTTTGGGGCTTTTTCTAGACATTATTATTAGTCCTGCCTAGCTGGACTCTTCCTTCTGGCTAAACGGAACTTGACTTGTTCAGGTGACAATATGCCAGCCTCAGGAGTCACAAATAGTCCAGTCAGTGGGTCTCTAATCTATCGATTAGCATCACCCAGGAAACTTTCTACAACCACACATGCCCAAGTGCCACTCCATGCCAGCTGGACAAGATGTCCTAGGGTGGGACCTCATCCCCCATTTATTTTAAGTTGAAGCCAATCATAACCATTCTGCTTCATCTTGCCAGATACGCAACTTCCCATCCCATCTTGAAGCCGAGGTGCACATAGAACCCACCTGTGGCCAAACAGACGTAAGAAAAGGTCTGCCGGAAAGTTCTGGAAGTTTTTCCACTGTGACAAGAGGAAAGACCTTCTCCACCCACCCTCATTGCTCCTTTCTTGCCTTTGAATGCAGTGAGGGTACACTGTGCCTGAAAATATGAGAGCCACCTCCTCATCATGAGGTGACAAGCTGGAGAACAAAAGGTCCTCATGCTGAGAGTGGCCGAACAGCGCAGTGGAAATAGCCAGGTCCTTGATGACATCTTTGAGATTCTGAGCCAACTCAGAGATGACCTGTCTCTGGAGTTCTGTTAAGTGAATACTAAATGTGTTCATGGATTAAGCCACTTTCAGGCAGATGATCTGTTACATACAGTCAAAAGCTCCCCAACTGACAGACCTTACCATGTTAGAGAAGAAGTGTTTCTTCTTCCACGTGACGCTGCTATCTCCCAGCTCATTTTTCAATCTATGACATAAGCCAGTTTTGCTTTATGGGGTCCTCTTAATGCCCACTGACT
Source organism: Trachypithecus francoisi (assembly GCF_009764315.1). Taxonomy (NCBI): domain Eukaryota; kingdom Metazoa; phylum Chordata; class Mammalia; order Primates; family Cercopithecidae; genus Trachypithecus; species Trachypithecus francoisi. The sequence goes on from NW_022681469.1 coordinate 3,463,903, forward strand.
TCTTGTGCTGGCTGGGCTCTGCTGCTCTCTGAGGCTACAGTATAACGTCATTCTTGAGGGCATTTTCATTGGACTCCCAGGGTAGTGCCTCTGTTTCTTGTTTGCCTTGCCTTATCTTTATTGACTTTCTGGAATATATCCTCAGGTAGCATTTTCAGCAAAGGCCTATCAGAAACAAAATGCATCCACCTCGCCCATGCACTGAATCATACTTGACCTTGATGCGGCTGCTTATGAAAACACGGGCTCTAATCTGAATTTCGCCCCTTTGTGGGTGGCCTGATTTCCCCTCCTTGCAAGGTCCTCCATGCTTTCCTTTATCTTTAGTTTTCTAAAATTTCATCAAGATATGCATGTCTTTTTTCACTTATCATGCTGGTCACTCACTGAGTTCCTGTTATTTTGAAAATCTGTGTCTCTGTTCAGGTCTTGAAATACTCATATATTACTTCTTTGATAATTTTCTTGTCCATTTTTTCTCTGTTCTTTCAAGAAATATTATAGTCTGATATTTTTCTTTCCTTAATTGATCTTTTGTGTTTTTTTTGTCATTTTTCTCATAGTTCCTATTTTACTCTGTTACCTCCCAACTCCTCTTTGATTTGTTTTACAATCCTTTTGTTTTCATTTCTGAGTATTCTTTCTCAAGGTTTCATAAGACCTGTTCTTGTCTTTAAATGCAGTATCTGCTTGAAGAATACTTCAAAATGTTTCATTTTGAAATTAATTTATGATCCCAGAATTGTTTCTTTTCTACCTGGGGTAGTTATCCTTATTTATTCTGATCTTCCTCTTTTGTGCTGCTGGTAGGTCTTCTTTATGTATTAAAGATTCTATGATTCTATGTCATTAATACTTAAGACAGAGAACTAGGTGGACTTCTAGAAAGGCAAAGGGGGTTTTACCTGGACACAGATCTGTTTTCCTGCCGTTTGTTCCCTGAATGGGGTTGTTGGTTAACCAGGTACTTTGTGTGCAAGTACGGTACTTAATGACTGGCCCACAAGGAGCTCACCATGAAACTCGGGTCCCAAAAGTGCCAGGCTGGGAAAGGCATCCTGAAGTTCCGCAGGAAGTCCATCCATGTCTGTGCTATAAGTCCTGTTCCTGCAAACCTGCTACCTGCATTCCACATGGGGCTGGCAGTGGGTTGGGGATGGGGGCAGACCCACAGGCCAGGGGAAGAGTCATGAGCATCCCAAAGACAGACTGGCGACTCCTCCGTTTCCACCCGCCACTCCTGCCACACCTGTGGCCACACCTGCCGCTCAGATCTGCCCCACCTGGGAAGCAGCCACGCCCAGTCTCCTGTTTGGTCCAAGGTTGTGCTTCCCCCGCTCTGCCACCTGGACCAGCTTCCATCCAGGTCAGGTCCTACGGAAATCTGCAGAACCATCTCACCGCTGCCACCCACTGTGACATGTGCTGTTACAGATGCGTTTCTGCATTCGCCTTCACTGGGCTCTCAGCAGGATCTGATGCTGCTGGGGACGAGCAAACAGGGGTTGACAACTTCTAAACATCAACTTCTCTCATTAAAAGAATCACATTCTGCTTAATTACTACAATAAGTCACGCTGGGCACCTCTGATTCCACAAGCCTGTGCTGGACAGCACCAGGCCGCTCGTCCTCCTCCAGGTCTGCCGGGCCCTCTCTGCTCTTTTGCCTGAAGCAAGCCACACACGGAAATGAGAGGAAACAAACACCCAGGTGTTCCCCTCTACCTAAAGAGGAGAGTAGCTGTGGGTCAGTGCCTCTGTCTCCCTTCCTTCTGGAGGTAGTTCTGGGAGTCATTCTTGGCTTCTCCAAGCAGAGCCCCGACTGCCTTCAGCAAGAACCCGAGTGACCTCCCCAGCTCTTCCTTCCAAGTCTCATGCTTCTCCGCCCTCACTCCTGATTTCTGGGGTCACCTCCCCCATAAATATGTTCCCCAAACCCTAATCTTGGGCTCTGCTCTCAGTGGGGCTGGACCTAAGGCAGGCGTAGCATCCTCCACAGGGGATGTGAGAGTTTCTGTTTATTGAAACATGCTGACATTCTTAGAATGGTGATGGCTGGAGGCAGACGGCCCAGGTTGCCGGGCAGATGAACAGGTCCAACCAGGGGCTGTCGGGACATTTGCTCACAGGGCCATGACAGGTTCCAGAGGGAGAATAGGGAAGGGAACAGTGATGAGGAGGGCCTCATGGGGAGGACTCTAAAGCAGAAGTCATCCAAGGCCTGAGTGGCGTCCAGCTCAGGACCCTTGCTAGGATCTAGCCACAGTCAGTGGCTGCCAAGCATCTGCAACAAGCCCCAGGGGAGCCCCAGCTGCACCTCCTCTGGGCCATGGGCAACCAGGGAGCCGTGCTGCAGACAGGGCCACCCGAGGGGAGCTCCCACCCACTCCAGCAGAAGGAGATCTGGCAAGGCCTGTCAGCCGGTTAGCCTGTCCAGGAGAAGTTTTTCTTTTGGAGATGGAAGAAAGCCTAATGGTGCATCCTGAAACCCAAGGACATGTTCTCATGCTCTCACCCTCTGAGCAATAGTGTATTGAGCAGGAACCACTCAGGGTCATGTAGCAGGGGCTGTGTATGGTCCTCAATAATCACCTCCCTTTCCTTTTAATAATAGGATTTCCCGCATGACCTCCAATCTTAGCTGAGGACATGGCTGCCTAACCAGAGACTGCATTCCCAGCCTTCTGGGTAGCCAGGTTTGGCCAAGCAACTTGCACCAATGGGCTATGAAGCAAAATGGCAGCCTCTGTATCACTAACTTAATAGGCCATTGTTGGTTTTGGGGTATTTTTGTGTGTACCCGTCTTCTCTTGCCCCCTTTCCTATGGCCGGGAAATTGTTATGACTGAGCGCTGGACCCGGGACAGAAGCCACGTGTTGGAGATCCTGGCGCCCTGCCTGTCCTGAAGGAGAGGAGCCTCTGTAGCGTGAGGTGGAAGAGAGATGGCTCCTGTTTTTACCTGAGCAGCCACATGTGAAGGTTTCTGCAACAGTATCTTAGTCTCCACCCTAATAAATAAAAGGATAGCCTAATGGGGGATCATTCAAGAAGGCCTTCCTGAAGAGGTGGTGCTGAAGCTGGAACTGAACAGAAGAGAAAGGAGAGAGAATGGCAGCACGGTGAGGGCAAGGCTGCACCCAGAGAATGATGCTTCCCAAGAACAGGCTGTTGCCCCTGGATTGGGAACGAAGAAGGAAGGAAGACGCAGTGAAGGGATTTGGAGCTACAGAACCAAGAGATCTCCCTTCCTTAGAGCAGACCCCATAGGAGACAGCTTTTGAAGAAAGCAGACACATCTCTAAATGTGTCAACTAGTAGGTTCCTATTCCTGCCTGCTTGTGTGAAATGTGCCCTTCTGCCAAAAAAAAAAAAAAAAAAAAAAAGCACAGCCACAAGTGTGAAGTGGGCATGGGCCTGGACTAGAATGTCCACCCCGACTCTGCAAGGAGACAGAGCAGCCACTGTACATGCAGCAGACTGGGGAAGTACCAGTCACAGCACAGAATCACTCTTAGAAAGGAGATATACTTGTTTCCCCAGAAATCCTTGGTGAGTGCCTGGGGTCGAGGACACAGTCAGAGCCGCACTGTGGAGACCCCGATGGAAGGAGAGCACAGGTAAAGCTAAAGCTAATGAGCCCTGGAAGCCCCCTCCGCTGTGTCTGTATGAAGTCTGCAAGCTCCTGGGGTAACCTGTGTGCATGGTTTTCCCAGAGGCCTGTGAACAGGGCCAGATCCTGTCTCAGGATGACAGGCAGCTCTGGACACCCAAGGGTGCAGCAGTGCAGAGAGCAGAGGAGGCCACCACTGAAATGTGCATGCAGGCTTGGTGCACAGAAGTGCAGCTCAGGCCAGACGGGACCACCAGCTGCTCTCACAGAGCAGCTTTGCAGGAAGTTTGTGCCGAGCAGGTCCCCTCCAAACTGAAGGAGTCCAGGGACCATGGTAGCTCTGGATAAGGATAAAAAGCTAAGGATGGGCCAGGCACGGTGGCTCACACCTGTAAGTGCAGCACTTTGGACAGCCAAGGCGGGCAGATCATGAGGTCAAGAGATTGAGACCATCTTGGCCAACATGGTGAAACTCCGTCTCTACTAAAAATACAAAAATTAACCAGGTGTGATGGCACATGCCTGTAGTCCCAGCTATTTAGGAGACTGAGGCAGGAGAATCACTTGATCCTGGGAGGCGGAGGTTGCAGGGAGCCAAGATCACGCCACTGCACTCCAGCCTGGGCGACAGAGTGAGACTGTCAAAAAAAAAAAACAGGCTACGGGTGGACCTTGATCTATTTTGAGTTGTTTACTCTGAAAAGCTCTGGGAAATTGCATCCGCTCCTCACAAAGCCCCAGGGTACAAAAGTCAAGCCAGTGATGAAGATATTGGAAGGAGCAACAACCTCAGAAAAGGAAAGTGACTCTGAGCGCGAAGGAGGCGGCACTCAGAAGGGGGGCCTGGCACCCTAGCCCAGAGGCCGGCAAGCTCCCTGAGGGACAGGCCTCTGTGGGAGGAGCAGGCGAGGGGCGGAGGGAAGGTCTGAGGTTCCAAGGGGGATGGAGGACAGTCTACCAGGAACCCTCACACGCAGGGAATGCTGCCCGCAACCCCGCAACCACCTCCTGTCTGCTGCGCAGCCCTGACCACAGGTGTTCCTGCCTGGTGTCAGGCACACGTCGGAGTGACCCTGCAAGGTCCTTGCTGGGAATCCCATTTTACAAAAGTGGAAAAGGATATAGCTGAGCTGTAATTCAAGCAGGTTAGTCTGGGGCCATAGCTCATTTCCCTGTGGATTTTCTTGTGTCTCCTGAGTGCGAGGACTTGTGCAGCACCATCAGAGGACAGAAGGCCACAACATGAAGAGCCTCTGTTAGCTGAATTGGGAAAAACTATGTCCCCACGGTTTATCAGGGCTGGTCTCCCAGGGCACAGCCACCAGAGGCCCCAGTGAGCTGCACCAGGCAGCTAGTTCAGGAAGGATCACCTGTGAGCGCTGAGGATGGCACCGTCCAGACAACAGATAAGGCAAAGCCCTCCAGAGTCAGGGTCAGCCCTGGGAAGCAGAGACAACGGTCCCTCTCTGCCAGGAAGCCTTGCAGGTCTCTGATGGCCTCTGGAAGGGCAGGCAGCTCCCTTTGCATTTTATCATCACGCTAAACCTAAGAGTCACTTTCAAGTTGAAGTTTGCATTTAACTTTCTTTTAATTGCAAACAGGAGTTTATGGTCCAACAACATGTAACCCTGTAAATCATCATTAAAATGCCTCCTGTTGCGAAATAATGACAAGAATAATAATCGATGGGTATACATTAAGAGTGAGAGGCTTATGCAGGGCTGAGACAATAGCACAACAAAGCAAATGTTTGCATTCTTTAAGAATAGCATTCTCATTTATAAAGTATGAGTAATAAAATCAATACTGCTGAAATTGAGCCACAGCAGGGTGGAGCGTGTTTTCTTAATCTTATGACAGGTGACTGGATAAGAATGTTCTATATTCTTTTTGCTAAATAAAAATATGACCCAGAGCTTTCAACATTCTACATATGGTCATGGTGAATTTTTTTCCCAAAGAGATTCTAAATGAAGATGAGATATACAATTGCAAATATGTGAGAATCAGGCACCCTTATTAATTAGCCCCCTATCTTAACTATTCAATGTTCAGTAAATATGTGCTGATGTCTGCAAGCTCCTGGGGTTAATTGACCATTGTCTTTGAGAACACCTGAACTTCAATGTGTAGACTGAAGTGGGTGATGGTGCCCATCTTGGGTGGAGTAAGGAAGAGATGTGGGGAAGTGTTCCTTGCCTGGAATGGGAAGGACAGTGCCTCCAATAAAAAGAAAGATGACTGTGACGACGTCATCGCTGTGGTGACAGTGACAGAGAAGACCGGAGAGTGAATTCTGATACTGGGCAGCTCTGGGAAGGTGTGTGGCTGACCCTTCTTCACCGCATGCCTGTGTCAGCAGCAGGGACCTGTGTGACAGAGCAGAGTGATATGCTTAACAACTCACTATGTATAGGGTATGCAGAGGGAGCCACCCTGCAGGAGAAATGCACTTACAAAATTGGAACTATTACTCAGAGTGTGAATTCCACTGTAATCCCTGTCAGCAGCCACGTGCGACTGTCGTTATGACCTTGCACAGCTGCCTGGCTCCTGGGCAATGTCACCATTTCGGCGTGCATCTCGACCTCACTCCTCCTGGACAGAGGACCCAGACTTCTGCGGTCTCCTGAGGATCAGAGCTCTGCCATGCCACCCTGGTGCTGGCCCTGGGGCCTTTCCTGTTCCTGTCCCTGCCCTGCCTCCCTCCCCATTTCGTGCCAGGGCATATCTGCTCAGTGGGCATGACCGTGATTTTCACTTATCTACAGAGACAAGCCTGGTAGTGATCTCCCTGAGAGCGCTTTTCATGACTGGACAAGGGCCAGCTCTTTGCTGCTTCTGCAGAGTGTTTGCAGAGCCACACCAGGTGCCCTCGTCTCTGACATTGTCTCCTCACCCAGGACTGGAGGAGGCACCTCAAGAGGCACCCAGTGTACTGGAATCACCCCCAGGGAGGCACTCGCGAGGGGCCACTGTCTCACTGCCCCCTCGCTGGGCACTGAGAAATACTCTCAATGATGAAACCGTGCCTTGGCAAGCCCGCAGCGGGCTGCCTGCCAAATGCTCTCCCAGAAGAAGGGGCCGTTTTGCAAGAAAGAGGAAAAATGATTGCAAATATGAGCAGACGTCAGCTTTCTCTTTGGAGGCTAAAGGTTGGTAGCAGGATGAGGTCATTCAAAATACACTCTCTCCTCCATCCGAATTCTCCCCATTCATTTGGACCAAAGGAGCCCTAACTCCCAGGGACAGCTGTGTTCAGATCTCCTATGCAGAAGTCACTGCCCAGGCCACTTGGGGTCTCAGATGGCCGGGCGCCCAGCACTGATGGTTTTAGACCTCACAGGCAGTAGGCTGCCTAAAAATAGAAGCCTTCAAAGCATCAGTGCTCCTGGAGCCAGACACTTTCCCAATACACAGAGAAGATACCTGAAAGCCTGATGACATTCTTCATCATGGGCTCGGCAGTGTTCATCCTACATTGCTTTGTTGTTGACGCCCTGTTACCATTTGATGACCTGGGGACCAGTCCCTGTGATTCTGCCCCAGTTAACCCCCAAGGAAACGGAGGCAGGGACAGAAGAAGAGACCCACTCTCGGGATCAGCAACAAAGACATCATCCCTGGGGAGAGCCGAGGGTAGCCAAGTTTCAGGGAGATAGGGACAAGGAGAAGCAGACGATGCTGCTGTTGGGCGCTTGGGAAGAGAAGCTGGGATACAGATGCAGATACAGGGATAGATATGGATATAGAGATAGATGCAAATACAGATGATGCAGATGCGGATACAGATACAGAGATAGAGACAGATACAGATACAGAGATAGATGCAAATGCAGATGCAGATACAGATACAGATGTAGACATGGATATAGAGATAGATGCACATGCAGATGCAGATACAGATGTAGATAGATATAGATACAGAGATAGATGCAAATGTAGATGATGATGATGCAGATACAGAGACAGATACAGATACAGAGAGACAGATACAGATGCAGATACAGATACAGAGATAGAGACAGATACAGATGCCAATACAGATACAGAGACACATACAGATACAGAGATAGAGACAGATACAGAGATAGATACAGATACAGAGATAGATGCAAACACAGATGCAGATACAGATACAGAGATAGATGCAAATGCAGATTATGCAGATGCAGATACAGAGACAGATACAGATACAAAGATAGATACAGAGATAGAGACAGATACAGAGATAGAGACAGATGCAGAGATAGAGACAGATACAGAGACAGATGCAAATACAGATGCAGATACAGATACAGATGTAGACATAGATACAGATACAAAGATAGGTACAGGTACAGAGATGGATACAGATACATATGCAGATGCGGATACAATTACAGAGACAGAGATATATACAGATGCAGATGCAGATACCGATAGATCCAGTACAGATGCAGATACAGATAGATGCAGATACAGTTACAGACATAGATACAGATGCAGAGATTACAGATACAGATGCAGAGATAGACCTCCACAGAGAAGTATGGAAGGACTAGAGCTTTACAGTCACATGGACTGAGTTCAAATCTCTGCTCCTCCTCATCCTAGCTGTGTGGCTTTGGGTAAAGTCACTTAGTCTCTCTGAGCCTTGTTTTCCTCAACTACTAAATAAAGATAACAATAACCACTTCAGGGTTTCCTTAAGAACTGAATAATTATAGCACCTATTGAAGACTTAAAATGTGAGACTCTTAGCTAAGGGGTTTTCATAGATTAATCCATTTAATCCTCACAAGAATGCTCTGCTGCTGGTATGGGGGAAATTTGGGCAGAGTGGCTAAGTGATTGCCCCAAGGCAAAGTCCAGCACCTTCCACTAACTCACACAGCCACTCCACTGACCGGGAAAAAGGAATAAGACAACGACTCATGCCAAGTGTGCTTGACTTGGTGGCTGGCTGGCAGTGATTCTCAACACATGGTAACTACTCATTATTACTAGTTCTACTGCCCCACCCACACTCACACATGCACACACTCACACATGCACATTCATATGCACACACACATTTGCACAAGTCACACATGCACACTCGCATATTCACATGCATACATGCACACAAATGCACACAGGCTCACACATACATACGCATGCACACTAACACTCACACACATGCACACACATTCACATGGACACACACATTCACATACACATGCACACTTACACATTCACAGTCACACATGCACACAAGCTGACACATGCACGCACCCACACACATGTACACACACATACATTCACACATGAACATATGCACACACAATCACACTAACACAGCTATAGCACACAAATTCCCACACATATGAGCACACACATACACATACCCATACACTCACACAGTCACATGCACATACACTCACACATATACATGCTTACATTCACATGTGCACACACTTATGGCATACACCCACATATTTACACTCACATGTACACACACAGCATACATATATACACTCACATGTGTGCACACATACTTGCACACTCTCACAGTGTACACTCACATGCTTACACTCACAAGTACACACACATGTTCTTACACACTCATGCAATCATGTTCACACATGCACATTCACATGGTCACACTTAAAACACTCACATGCACATGCATTCATACACATACATATGTACTCACATGAACATATGCCCGTATGCTCATACATGCACATCCTCACATACACATGGCCAGATACATTCACATATACACTCATACATGCACATACCACATACTCAGACACACTCACACAAATGTACTGTCACACATCCATATGCAGACTCACACACACTCATACACACTGGTGATTGCACAGTGTTTGTTGGGACATCTCACTCCCTTTCCTTCTCCCTTAGACTGCCCTCCATGATCACTTCTCCCCTGACTTCCCATGAATGAACACCTCCAAAGCAAGGAGCATAGTCACTTTCTCCTTCATGTAGGCTGAAGCTCATCATGATCATTCTGACCCAAATCCAGCTTTGGGCTCAAACCACAGCAACAGCAGCAGCAAAGATCGAAGATGTACAGACAAGTGATAGAAAAATAAAGTTCTCACCTGTGACCTTCCTTGGGGGGTTAGTGTGCACACAAACCACCTAGGGTGTGGTTTAACTGCAGATTCTGATGCAGGAGGTCCGGATGGGACCAAGATTCTGCATTTCCGAGAAGTTCCCAGTGATGCTGCAGCTCCTCAGACCATACTTTGAGGAGCAGGTTATAGAATATTTGGGGGTTTGATCCAGATCCAAAGAGTGGAAATTTTTAGAGCACTTTGAGGTGTTGGAGCACTGTGTACAGCTCTCAAGACTAAAGTGTTTTCAATGCTCACATGATTACTTGCCAAAATCCTAAGCAACAGCAATCACAAACATTATAGCAAGAAGAGACCTTGAAGGTCCTCAAATTTTTTACCCGCACTTAACAGATGGGGAGACTGAGGCCAAGAGAGGCTGCAGGACTTACTCAAGGTCACACAGACACTCAGCAGCCAAGCCAGTCTCTAGCGTTCATTCTACTGTTGCCCAGTGAGGCAGGAGCACCCTTACCCTGCTGTGGATTATCCAGGTATATGTACTGTGGGCAACATTCCTGGGCATAAAGCTTTGTGAGCGATGGAAGTTCACACCATTTCTTCTAGCCAGTATCCCCTGTTCTTACTTTTCATCAAGATTATCCCCCTGTATTGTATGACTCTTGAGCAGAAGATGACCCACCACTGAGCAATACGTGCACTCCTCTTATAAGTGGAAGTTCCCAGACCAAACTAGAAAATGCTGTCAAGAATCAGCAACATAAGTGAGCCTCAGACAGTTCTGTGCCTCCCCGTGTTTGTACAGTATCTGGAGCACGTGCATGTCGAACTCCTTGTCAAGATGCAAGATAACTAAGAAAGACCTCTGAGAGCTTTGGTCAGGTGGGGGCACAGCCAGAGGCATGTTTAGAGAGCTCCGCAAGATACAGGAAGGACTTTGGCCCAGCAGGAAGGCAAGGGGCAGTTTGCAGAGGGAGCCAGGAGGTGGAGATGGCCTTGGAGGATGACCAGAAGCCCTCCAGACATGACAGCAGGAACACCAAGAACGAAGACCAGAAAGCGTGATGTCACATGGTGGAGGCAGTCGTGCAGCATCCTGTAGATGGCTTAGAGTGGGAAGGAAGGCCTGGCCAGGGAGGCCATGGAAAGGTAGGCTTGGGCCAGCTTGCCAGAGATCTTGATGCCATACAAGGCTCTGGGTTTGTTCTGATGGGGGCTCCCACAATTCCCAGTTCTCCCAGGATATTACTCAGCAAAGTCATGGACTTCTGTGAGAAGATCCAAGTCTAAAGCTATCAAAAAGTGGCTATTCCTCCTTGGCAGTGTTTTAACTCCCTCTCCAAGAAAAGTAGATGATCTTTCCTTTGGAACTGAATGCTCATAGGAAATATGTTCCTTTTCCTTTTGCTTTCCCAATTCACTCTGTACTAGGGAAAGCCCATAATTAGAAGCATAGCACAAGTCTTAGCCTAGGCATAAGCCATGCTGGATTTCGGTTCTGGCTGTGCTGAGCCATGCTGATGGGACAGGGACACAGCCAGTGACATAATTGGCTACCTTCAGGCATCAGGTACCCGGAGTGGTTTTTTTTGTTTTTTGTTTTTTGAGACGAAGTCTTGCTCTGTCGCCTGGGCTGGAGTACAGTGGCATGATCTCAGCTCACTGCAAGCTCCACCTCCTGGTTCACACCATTCTCCTGCCTTGGCCTCCCAAGTAGCTGGGACTACAGGCACTCGCTACCACACTCGGCTATTTTTTTTGTATTTTTAGTAGAAACGGGGTTTCACCATGTTAGACAGGATGGTCTTGATCTCTTGACCTCGTGATCTGCCCACCTCAGCCTTCCAAAGTGCCCTGAGTGGTTTTTATGAGTGCCCCTCACTCTAGTGATACACAGATCATACAGAAAATCGAGTAAAAAAGCATGGAAGGATGGTAAGGATCCACCTTCAACTGGAAAAGGATACCCAAACTATGTTCTTTCCTAAGAAGATTCAGTGGTATCATTTTTATGAGCAACATGGTTAATACATAAATTTAAGTGAGCCCTATATTTGAATTTACACAAAGTATAAATTTGGGAATGGTTTTCTTTTTTCAGCCTTATTGAAGTATAATTGACTAATAAAAAATGTATATATTTAAGGTATATAACACAATGTTTGATATACATGTACATTGTAAAATGATTCCACAATTAACATATCCATCACTTCATATAGTTACTATTGTGTGTGTGCAGCAGCTCAGCATTTCGTCTCGTCATTTTATGATGGTATTGTCCATATCCACATCAGACCTGGAGCCCCAGAGGGACCTTCCTGGTTCTGCAAGCCAAGAAGACCCTTTCCAGGTAGCCCTGTGACCTGTTCATGCCAAGGAGGATGCCTCTCCCTGCTGCCCTTGGCACAGAAGTTGGGGCAAATGTGTTCCCCAAGTGTACCGGGGGGAGCATAGGCACGGTGGGGTGCTTGGTTCCCTGTGATGCTTTTCCTTTACAGAGAACCTTGTAGAAGTGATTGGATTTCATGTGTAGACAGAGAGGAGTTCACAGAGAAGCAATGATGGAAGCAGAGTTCCAATGAGGTTTCTAAAAACCTGGTGGCACTCTCCCAGACATCGGTCTGGCACTTCCTAGCACAGCAGTGAGAGTCTGGACACGGTCCAGATGCCCAGGAAGGCTCTGCCTTGTGTGAATGTCAGCCCTGCCCTGAATCCCAGAGCCTAACTCTGGACTGTCTTACTTCAGGGACCCTTTCCGAGGTGCCCGCACTCTGTATAGCTCACACGTATAGCCGTACAAGTGACTTACCATTTCTCACAGCAGCTGTGTGGAGCCAGTCTCTGCAGCCTTCGCCTTCAGCCCGTCATTCTCCCCTTGTGTCTCCACGGGACTTTGTTCACAATTCCATGCTGTACAGGGCATGTTTCTGTTTCCTACCAGGCCATAGACCTCTCGAGGCCAGGGACTTTGCTTTAAACACCTGCCTGTTATTCCAGTGCTTTGGAGCCTTGATGAAGCAGATACTAAATCCAGGCATGTTCTATTGGCTCCCTGAGAACATCGTAGAGGCCAGGGTGCGACCCTCAAAGTAATAAGTGATACATTTACTCAATGCAGGCCTGTGGGAGACGCATCAGAGGTATAGTAATACACTTTGGAAGCAAATACTAAAGGAGGAACCCCCACAGCTACAATATGCCTCACTTAGCAAGATACCAGCTTCCTGCAAAGTCATACGCAAGGCAGTTTGAAATCAATCAAGCGTTAGTTTGAATACAAGTTGGGGCCCTTGTTATTAAAATCTACCCTGTGGACTGTCCCTCGGTAAAGTTTATGCCGGGCGCGGTGGCTCAAGCCTGTAATCCCAGCACTTTGGGAGGCCGAGACGGGCGGATCACGAGGTCAGGAGATCGAGACCATCCTGGGTCCCGAGGCGACGTCAGCAAGACGGCGGACTAGGAGATCTCAGTGCTTTTCCCCCCAACAAAATAACAAAACAACACACAGACACTGCACAGCTTGAAAACCACGCTGGGAGAGCTCCAGGACAGCAGAGGAGTCACAGAAACCTTGTGGAGAGCAGAAACCAGAGATGCCACTCTGCTCTGCCACCCCATTCCCCTGTGGGGAGCAGCTTGGAGCCGAGGAGGGGTCCTCTCAGAGAGATTTCTCCCTGCAGGGAAAAGGTGAGCAGAAGGATCCTGGTGGTCCCCAGCACCCCTGCAGAACCCATAGCCTTCACTGCAGGCACCCCTGCGTTCGTCAGCGAGGTTCTGCACAATGAAGAGAGCTGCTCAGAGTCCACACTGCTGCACTTCCCTGAAAGAAGGGGCCACCGTTGTGCCCCACCCCTGGGGCCTGAGTAGCTGCTGCACCTGCCCCACCACCCCCCAGAGCCTGGGCTGCTGTGACACCCCCAGCCCTGGGCCCTGGTTACCTCAGCCCCCAACTCTTGGGTCCAAGTTGCCTCCACCCCCCACTCCTGGGTCCAAGTTATCTCCAGCCCCCCACCTCGGGCCCAAGTTACCTCCACTCCCCACCCCTGGGTCCAAGTTACCCCCGCCCCCCACCCTGGTCCTAGGTTTCCTTGCCCCCTGCCCCTGGGGCCAAGCTGCCACAGGGCTATGTGCACCCAGGGCTAAGTCACACTGTGTACCGCCATCCCCAGGGTCTCACTGCTGCTGTACCCACCCCAGAGGGACCTAAGACAGGAGCTGTGGAGACACCAAGGTGCCCAACAGATTAGACAAAAGGCAAAGAGGAAACAGACAGCACCAACTCCCTCTTGAGGGAGAATGGAAAGCAAGCATTGTTGCTATGCCCCATCCCTGGAGCTGGGTGTGTGGACAGGGTGCTCAGGTTGGCTTTCGGCAAGCGGCCGGTGGCTCCCTGTCACAGTGTGTGACAGCCACCATCTCCTCCCCACTCGTCTTTCAGTCTTGAGAGCAGCAACCCCACAGGTGTTCTTTACGGTCCACTGGCAGGCCCCAGGCGACAGCTGGAGTTAAGATTCTGGGGCCAGAGGAGTGGACCCAGTTACAGACACAGACTTTTCTGAATGTGCAAAACCGCACGAGCAGAATCACTGCTGTGGAGGAAGCCACTCGGAAAATCCCATCTCAGAGTAGGAGGGAGGCCAGCGGGACACCACCAGACCTCCGAGAGTGTCTTTGGGAGGATAACTGCATTTTTTTATTGGATTGACGAGGCACAGTGAGCATTAAGAGTGAACTACGCACCTGTTAAAGGAAGCATATGCCCTCCCAGCCCCTGGGAACAGCTGTGGGACTTGCTGACATATCTCCTCCCCTTTAGCTACATCCGTGTCACACCCTGTCCCTTCGCTCCTACACCCATACATCCTTCAGACAGACAGCAAAGAGCCCTGTGCTCGGAGTGATGGTGGGAGAGCCAGGACCCCAGGACCGTGGCTGACACGCGAGCCCTGTCACATGGGCAGAGGAAGAGAAGACGAGGACAGGACACTGAGGGATGTGGCAAGAACTGTTGGGGCAACTTTGGTCTTCTGAGCCAAGTGGAAGGGGGTGGGTCAATGAAAGTGGAGACCCAGGGTGGATGCAGTGGCTCATGCCTGTAATCCCAGCACTTCAGGAGGCCAAGGCAGGAGGATCACCTGAGGTCAGGAGTTCGAGAGCAGCCTGGCCAACATGGAAAAACCCCATCTCTACTAAAAACACAAAAATTAGCCAGGCATGGTGGCAGGCGCCTGTAATCCCAGGTACTCAGGAGGCTGAGACAGGAGAATCACTTGAACCCAGGAGGCGGAGGTTGCAGTGAGCCGAGATCACACCACTGAACTCCAGCCTGGGCAACACAGCAAGACTCTGTCAAAAAGAGGAAAGAAGAGAAGAGACGGAGAGCCCCAGGCCTGGGGGCACCTTTCTGCAGGGATCCCTTCAGAGAATAGGAGATGGGAGGCTGGAGAGTGGGCAGGGAAGGAGGGAGGTGCAGGTCCCCTACACTCCCAACATTGAAGGAGGGGCTTGTGCCTGTGCAGGCAGCAGGAAAGCTCCAGGCCCTCTTGTTCTTCCCTGAGGCCTCATGGCCTCCGGCCAGGGCCTTCCTCCCACAGGCTCTTGCAGAGACTCCCTGCAGGACTGCAGAAGCTTGTCCCACACACCTGCCTCCTACCTGAGAAACACCCTCTGTTCCTGAACGCAGAGCCTCGCCAGCGGGTGATCTAGCTGCGCTTCCCTGAACATACTCTGCTTTTCCGTTCCTGTGGCTTTAAAGCCTTCCCAGTGCTCCGAGCAGCAGCAGCCTCAGCAGCCAAGGCGGGGAAACCACCCAGGTGTCCATCCAGGGACCCATGGGCGAAGAACGTGGCCACACACAGGGGAACGGCATTCCGCCTTCACAAGGAAGAAAAATCTGACACCTGCCTCAACACCCACCACACGGGTGAGTCTTGAGGACCTCATGCTCCGTGAAGGAAGCCACTCACCAAAGAACAAATAAATGCTACACGATTCCACTCAGATGAAATATCTAAAATTCAGAGACAGAGAAGGCGGGCTCGAGGTTCTCACGGCTGCGGGGAGGAAGGTGTGGGGAGGTCTTCCCTAATAGGTACAGAGCTCCCACCTCACAACGTCTCCACCTCACAATGTCTCCACCTCACAATGTCTCCACCTCACAATGTCTCCACCTCACAACGTCTCCACCTCACATCTCCCACCTCACAACATCTCCACCTCACAATGTCTCCACCTCACAATGTCTCCACCTCACAACATCTCCCACCTCACAACATCTCCCACCTCACAACATCTCCACTTCACGTCTCCACCTCACAATGTCTCCATCTCACGTCTCCCACCTCACAACGTCTCCACCTCACAATGTCTCCACCTCACATCTCCCACCTCACAAAGTCTCCCACCTCACAACATCTCTACCTCACAAGTCTCCACCTCACAACATCTCCATCTCACAACGTTCCACCTCACATCTTCCACCTCACAACATCTCCATCTCACAACGTTCCACCTCACATCTCCCACTTCACAACGTCTCCACCTCACAACAGCTCCCACCTCACAACGTCTCCACCTCACAACATCTCCCACCTCACAATGTCTCCACCTCACATCTCCACCTCACATCTCCCATCTCACAACATCTCCACCTCACAATGTCTCCACCTCACAACATCTCCCACCTCACAACATCTCCACGTCTCCACTTCACAATGTCTTCATCTCACGTCTCCCACCTCACAACATCTCCACCTCACAACATCTCCACCTCACAATGTCTCCACCTCACATCTCCCACCTCACAACATCTCCACCTCACAAAGTCTCCCACCTCACAACATCTCCACCTCACAACGTCTCCACATCACAACCTCTCCACCTCACAACATCTCCACTTCACATCTCCACCTCACAACGTCTCCACCTCACAACGTCTCCACCTCACATCTCCCACCTCACGTCTCCACCTCATAACATCTCCCACCTCACAACGTCTCCACCTCAAAATGTCTCCACATCACAACCTCTCCACCTCACAACATCTCTACTTCACATCTCCACCTCACAACGTCTCCACCTCACAACATCTCCCACCTCACAACATCTCCACTTCACGTCTCCACCTCACGTCTCCATCTCACGTCTCCCACCTCACAACATCTCCACCTCACAATGTCTCCACCTCACATCTCCCACCTCACAACGTCTCCACCTCACAAAGTCTCCCACCTCACAACATCTCTACTTCACAACGTCTCCACCTCACAACGTCTCCACCTCACAATGTCTCCACATCACAACCTCTCCACCTCACAACATCTCCACCTTACAACGTTCCACCTCACAACGTCTCCCACCTCACATCTCCACTTCACATCTCCACCTCACAACGTCTCCACCTCACAATGTTCCACCTCACATCTCCCACCTCACAAGGTCTCCACCTCACAACATCTGCCACCTCACACGTCTCCACCTCACAACGTCTCCACATCACAACCTCTCCACCTCACAACATCTCCACCGCACATCTCCACCTCACAACGTCTCTACCTCACAACGTTCCACCTCACAACGTCTCCACATCACAACCTCTCCACCTGACAACATCTCCACTTCACATCTCCACCTCACAATGTCTCCACCTCACAACGTCTCCACCTCACAACATCTCCCATCTCACGTCTCCACCTCACAACGTCTCCCACCTCACAACGTCTCCACCTCACAACGTCTCCACATCACTACCTCTCCACCTCACAACATCTCCACTTCACATCTCCACCTCACAACATCTCCACCTCACAACGTCTCCACCTCACAACATCTCCCACCTCACAACATCTCCACTTCACGTCTCCACCTCACAATGTCTCCATCTCACGTCTCCCACCTCACAACGTCTCCACCTCACAATGTCTCCACCTCACATCTCCCACCTCACAACATCTCCACCTCACAAAGTCTCCCACCTCACAACATCTCTACCTCACAACGTCTCCATCTCACAACGTCTCCACATCACAACCTCTCCACCTCACAAGGTCTCCACCTCACAACATCTGCCACCTCACAACATCTCCCACCTCACATCTCCACCTCACAACGTCTCCCACCTCACAACATCTCCACCTCACATCTCCACCTCACATCTCCCACCTCACAACATCTCCACCTCACAAAGTCTCCCACCTCACAACATCTCTACCTCACAACGTCTCCACCTCACAACGTCTCCACATCACAACCTCTCCACCTCACAACATCTCCACTTCACATCTCCACCTCACAACGTCTCCACCCCACAACGTTCCACCTCACATCTCCCACCTCACAAGGTCTCCACCTCACATCTGCCACCTCACAACGTCTCCACCTCACAACATCTCCCACCTCACGTGTCCACCTCACAGCGTCTCCCACCTCACAACGTCTCCACCTCACAACATCTCCCACATCACAACGTCTCCACCTCACAACATCTCCACATCACAACATCTCCACCTTCACAACATCTCCCACCTCACAACGTCTCCACCTCACAACATCTCCCACCTCACAATGTCTCCACCTCACAACATCTCTCACCTCACAACGTCTCCACCTCACAACATCTGCCACCTCACATTTCCCACCTCACAATGTCTCCGCCTTACAACATCTCCCATATCACAATGTCTCCACCTCACATCTCCCAATTCACAAGGTCTCCACCTCACAACATCTCCCACCTCACGATGTCTCCCACCTCACAACATCTCCACCTCACAATGTCTTCGTTTCACAGCGTCTCCACGACCAGGCACTCTGATCTTCTCCATTCCACCCACCCGGTCCTCCCTGGTCCAAGACATCTTTCTATGCTTTACTGGTCTCCCTGCTTTCATCCAAGCTCCTGGAATCTGTTCTCAACAGAGCTCCAAACTGATTCTGTTAAAGCAGAAGTCAGACCATTCCTCTGCCAAAACCCTCCAAGGACCCCACTTCTCTTAGAGTCAGAGCAGAAGTCCCAGAGTGTACTCCAGAGTCCTACAGATTTGCCCCACCACTTCTCCAACCTCATCTCCCACAGCCCACCCCCACCAAACCCATGCTGCCACAGGCCTTTGCATGGACCACCCCTCCTCCCAGAATGCTCCCCCAGAATTCTGCCAGGCTCACTCCACACACCCCGACTTCCCCTTCTGCTCAGCCAGCATATTCTCAAAAGTCCCATCTGGATGCTCCATGCAGCTTGCACTGTCTCACTGCCCCAAGCATACCCAGTTCCTTACCTGGTTCTATTTTTTCTAAAAATACATATTACCTTTGTTGATTAAAGAAAAAAATAAGCTTTTAAAGATTTAAAGTTCATTTTATTAGAAGTTTTACTGAGAACTACAGCCTGAGACCTCAGGTTGGGGAGTCTGGGAGTGGTCTTTTCGATGGGTGTTAGGAGACTACTTGACTCTAGTGTTTTAGTTTGTGGTCCATAAGCAGGTGGTAAAGATTGAGTACAGGTAAAATTATGTTGAAGTTCGGGTGTGAGAGCATATCTAGTTGTAGTTATAGAAGGAAAGTTATTAATTTTGTTGGACATTTTTAAGTATTGAGGGGCAGGGCTGCGGTCCCTGGACAAACGGAGGGTATCAGGGAAAAGAGTAGAGAATGTCCGACGAGCTCCACACTGCATGTGAGGGCAACTGTTTTGAAATATGGGAAAATCAGGGGTGCTGGGGAGCTGTGCCCCTAGGTGAGAGTCGGGAGCCTTCGTCCCCAGGGGGCTGGGCTGCCAGGTCTGATAAGAGGTACTGCAGGGCCCATCGGGCGCCATCATCCTCTTGTGAAAGAGCTGGTCCTGCTGGCCAGGAAGGCCGGGTCCACCCCCGGGAGCTCATGGTGAAGGACCTGGGCAAGTGGGAGGATCCCTGAGCCCCAGATTCCCACTCACAGAAGAAATCTACTAGTAACAAACAAGCAGGGGCATGGCGAAGACAACTAACCCGCACAAAGCCATGTGGAATGGCCTTCCCCTCCCCAGGCCTGTGGACTGTGGACAGCCTGCATTCGCGTTCAGGTTTCTAGTGGGGAAAACCCAAAACTGGAAAACCTGGACCCCTGTCTCTCTCCGTGACCGCAGATAGAAATCGGGAAGTGAGGAGGGGAAGGAGGTGTCTGGACCCGGGACCCTCACCTGGCTTAGATGCAGGTGTGCATCTGCCTTACCCAGGAGGAGCTTCCACTGAGGCATGGGCTCCAGATGCTGCCTTGGGGACAGGCAGGGCCCCACCAGAAAGAAAGGCCTCCAGTTCCAGGGAGAGAGAGTTCCTGCTCAGAGAGCCCCAGAGGTAACCTGACCATTCTGTCCAGGGTTCAGGAGACCCGTATTACCCAAGGGTCCGTCCCAGGGTGTGGGTGGAGAGGGGCAAGGAGGGGACAGGGAGTGATGTGCTCAGGCCGGGGCATGGGGAGGACGGGCCGCTAGGAGGAGCAGAATGGCGACCTCAGCAGGGAAACATCCCCAGTGCCTACAGAGAGACAGGAAAAGGCCCTAACAAGTTCCATGCCTGCGTGGACCTCGGGGGTGCTGGAGTCCCAGCTGCCCGGGATCTTCTGTGGAAACGCATCTGGAGGTTTATGCGAACTCTTGGTGCATGTTCTGAGTCTCTGCCGCTGCCAGGTCCCCGGATCTCCAACACAGACCCATGGTAGGGCAGCTTTGGTTTGGTAACTTCCTCCAGAGATTCTCAGAGTCAGAAAGTGGAGAAACTGGAATTGGGCCCCGCTCATGTTCTTCCAAGCCATGCCGCCTCCCAACGCCCTTCTGGCTCCAGGTCAAGAGCGGGGGAGGGGGACCCGGGAGGGGACACCCAGGAACGCTGTGGTTAATCATTGCCGGTCTCCTGGGGCCGTCCAGAGCTCTTAAGGAAGTGGCCTGAGGACGCCACCGCTCGAGGGAGGCCCCTAGCTGGACATCAGAGACATTTTTCATCCCTCCCCACGCAAAATAGCCACAGGCGGGCAGCGGGGGTGCAGTCCTCATGCCGGCCAGGGATCAGGACGCAGGGTAAGGAGGGCAAAGCCTACGGGGTGAGGGGGCGATGACCTGCCCAGGACCCCAGCTACACAGGGCCTGGCCTGCCAGAAGCCAGGGCCAGCCACTCTTCATGGAGTCCCCCACCCAGCACCCCAGAAGTCACCTGAGAGTCCCTATAAGGTGGCCAGCACCGCTCAGCAGGGCTAAGCCCGCCACATGAGTGCCAGGCTCACGTCCTCCAGGCTTCCTGAGTTGAGGAGTAAGCACTGACGACATGCAGGGGCAGCCTGTCCCCCATGTCCTTCTGTGGACCTGACCCCTTGACAGCTGGCCTGGGTGCAGTGTGGGTTGGCTGAGGCCGCTCATCCACACTCTGACCCCAGGGGACGCTTGCCCCATTCTGGATGCTTTCTCTCCTCCTTTCCTGGTCTCCTTTCTTGAGAAAATGTCCAGCAGGTGCTGATGGAGCACATCAGTTGAGTTCATCCTACTCATGTCCCTCCCAGGAACCCCACAGCCCTGGCCTAGGACAGCAGGCCCTGCAGACACCAGGCCCCGCAGACACCAGACCTTGCAGGTGACAGCCTCTCCGTGCCCCCACACCACGGGCCTCAGCTCCACAGTTACTGAGTGATAAAATTTCCCTAACCTGAAAATCTGAAATCTGAAATGCTCAAAAATCTGAAACTTTTTGAGCACAGACACAGCACCACAAGCAGAAAATTCCATGCACAGCTCAAAACTCAGGCGCACGACACACAGTTGCTGCAGCGTCTCTGAGGGGAAACACAATTCCCTTCAGGCTGTGTAGACAGCGCAGATGAAACAGAAATGAATTCCCTTCAGGCTTTGTGTGGACAGTGCAGATGAAACAGAAATGAACTTTGTGTTTAGACTTGAGTGCCATCCCCAAGATATCCCACATGCAAATATGCCAAAATCCAAGACAGTCCAAAATCCAAATCACTGCAGGCCCAAGCATTCGGATAAGGGAGAGTCAACCTGTGCTAAGTGGCTGAGTTCTAAGCATGAGGGCCTTGCTAGGGGTCAGGCCTGGTCCCTGCCCTTGAGAACAGGGGCATCTCATAGGTTTACAGTGCGTGTATGTAAAACAGAGCCTGTGCAAAAACAAAACAAAACCACAACTCACAGATATGCCCCTGAACTCTGAGGACACCAAGGTCAGCCGCTGCTCTGCCTTGACCTGCTGTCTGCAGCTCTCAGCCCTGATACGTGGATGAGGGTGACGTGGGCCCAGCCCCTTCTTGGGGTCTCCGTGAAGATTTGCTCTGGGGAAGCTTGAGTAGTTTCACTTCAAGGACATCTCATGTGTGTCACTGTCGTCTCCCGGATACGTGTGTAGGCAACGGCTCCATAAGGGACAGAGGGTCCTGGCCTGGCATCCTCGGTCCTCCCTGGTCAGTGAGTCTGGGACGTGTTCGTTTGGCCTGTTCTGCATGGAAAGGAGCCCTCGCCTGGGGCGCTAAACTCCCTCTTTAATCCCCGCTTCTGGCATCTCCTTCGTCCTGGCCTCACCCCATCTCAGTGCTGACCACCCTTCCCTGAAGTTCATGTCACAGCCACTGCAGGACGTGGCTCCTTCCACCCTGGGCACCAAAAGCCCTGGCACTTGTTGTGGGGGCTACACAAATCCACATTTGGTGCACACAGTCTTTACTCCTGAAGGAGGAGGTAAGCTCTGTGTGGGCCAAAGCAAAAACATTACCTTTTTTTTTTTTTTTTGAGACGGAATCTTGCTCTGTCACCCAGGCTGGAATGCAGTGGCACGATCTCGGCTCACTGCAACCTCCGCCTCTCGAGTTCACGCCATTCTCCTGCCTCAGCCTCCCAAGTAGCTGGGACTACAGGCGCCCATCACCACGTCCGGCTAATTTTTTGTATTTTTAGTAGAGACGGGGTTTCACCGTGTTAGCCAGGATGGTCTTGATCTCCTGACCTCGTGATCCACCCGCCTCAGCCTCCCAAAGTGCTGGGATTACAGGCGTGAGCCACCATGCCCGGCTAATTTTTGTATTTTTAGTAGAGACAGGTTTCACCATGTTGGTCAGGCTGGCCTCGAACTCCTGACCTCGTGATCTGCCTACCTCGGCCTGCCAAAGTACTAGGATTACAGGTGTGAGCCACGGCGCCCGGCCCTACTGTTTGTTTTTTATATATCCTCCACCTCCGTCACCACCACAGTGCAGACACTTGGTAAACACCTGTGGCTGGGGAAGAAGGAAATAGTTCTGAGGGGGAAGGTGCTGGTTTCCTGCTACCCTGACATATCACTGGAGAGAGGAAGGACGCCATTCCGAGACATCTGTAGCACAGGAGGATGAGGGAGAAAGGAAAGGTCCACCCACCGTAGCTTCTCCCATCTTACTGCAGATGATTTAATATCAAACGAGGTGGAAACGATGCTAGCAACTTACTTCCAGCCCACTGCCTTACACCCAGGACAGAGCATGGTACTGGAGACACAGGTAGGATCTGTGGGCTGTGATCAGAATTCACTCTTCCACTTTCAAGGTGAAGCTGTTCCGAGAATAAAAATGAATGATTTTTCTCAAAAATTAAAGGGGCTGCAGGGCATGGTGGCTCACGTCCGTAATCCCAGCACTTTGGGAGGCTGAGGCGGGAGGATCATCTGAGGTCAGGACTTTGAGACCAGCCTGACCAAAATGGCAAAACCCCATCTCTACTAAAAATACAAAAATTAGCTGGGCATGATGGCATGCCTCTGTAGTCCCAGCTACTCAGGAGGCTGACACAGAAGAATCGCTTGAAGCCAGAAGGTGAAGGTTGCAGTGAGCTGAGATCATGCCACCGCACTTCAGCCTGGGCGACAGAGGGAGACTGTCTCAAGAAAAAAAAAAAATTGAAGGAGCTGAGGAAGGTACAGGTGAAGACGCATCAGAGGGTTAACACCTGCCAAGCTACCGTCCCAGGAATGTGCCCTCCATCCTCCTGTTTCTCAACCACTACAGCCCTGTGGGCTGCCACTGAACCAAAGGGGTAGCAAAACATCAGCAGTCGGCATTAAGAGACAAAACTGTAAAAACCAGGACAGTTTAACTTCCAGTCCATGCAAACCAAACAGAATGCTGTTTAGTGACAAACTGGTCGCTACTGAAGATGGGCAACAGCACCCAGGGTGCACAGAAATACACGCACACCATGCTGAGGAGTCAAGGCGGGTGCACAGAAATACACGCACACCATGCTGAGGAGTCAAGGCATCAACACGGGGCGGTCTGTTGTCTGCACATATTGGTCAGTGCGTGGACCTTCACCCCGAGACGCGTGTGCCCGCGGGATTGCATCGTCCTCCCTTTGAGGCAGGCAAGGAAAGAACGGGACGTCACTCACCTTGCAGGGAGGCATAGGGCCTGGTCCACAAAGCCAAGAACTGGTCTTCAATGAAACCAGGCCAAGCAGGCTGCACTCCAATGCCATGTAACCCAGAACCCAGCTTGCCAGAGATGACATAAGAAAACCTAAAAGTGAGATACTTTTTCAACAGTCACTTGTCAAGAAGGGCAGAGAAATCCAACGAAAGCACAGTCCAGAAGGCGCCCAGGTACCCGGAGACGCCTGAGCCGGCTAAGTGACCGTGTGAGTTACATTCCATCTCTGAGGCTCCAGCCCTTTATATCGATGGGGACAGGTACCCACGTGGAACAAACACACTCCGTTCTGACAACAGCAGAGACTCGGACGTTCTCTACCCAGGCAGCCACTCCTTCTGAGCAGGTTTGTCCTTCCAAACAGGCTCCCGTTCCAATCTTGCAGCGATAACACCTGGGTTCAGAATCTGAGGCACACTTTTCACATATCCTCAGAAGTGACCAAGATTGGTCCTTTGAGGATGAATTTCATCTTCTGAAGCAACCAAAGGTGTCAGAAGCCAAATGCGGTGACTGCAATGGGCTGTCCAGCACAGTCAAACTACAGAAGAGCTCGGCTTCCCAAGGTGAGGACTTCGAAGGAAAAACCACTCATGAGGATGTGTGTGGTCAAGTGTATTAGATAAAGAAAAATCGGTGTTCTTTCCTTGCTAGGGGTGTGTGTGTGCCCGCTCGCTGGCGCATCTCACACTTTTTGAAGCCTCGGAGAGCTAACAGACTCACAGGTATATGCACTGGGGAACCTACTATTAAAAGGCACCTACTAGCCCATCCCTTTTGAAAGCAAGTATACCTCCAAATAGATATGTTTTGTTTTGATTATATCTCAGATCTGCTTAAAATAGGACCTAGCTGAATTTGGCTGAAATGCACATGCATACAAAATACACTTTGAGAGTCTGTGAACTCTAAGTGGAAAACTGCTCACAAATTCCAATAAACTCTTCCGGTTTTCTGTGACACGAAGGAAAACAGGTGCAGGAAGCTTCCAGGACAGGGAGCCGGTGGTGGTGCTAACTTCTGGAAGGAATATCTTCTCAAGACTCCTTGGTCATTTCTACCACCAGACCTCTGATTCTCCTCACCAAAGCCTCTACACCACAAAGGTCCTCCTAGCTGAGAGCAGAGCTTCGTATATGAGCATTTAAGCATGCTGGGCATTAGAAGTTTGGTCTGTCTTTGCACATAGCTGCAAATGAACTTTATCAGAGTTCAGGGGAAAACGGTCTTCAGGTAAACAGGAACATGGGCCAAGTGGAAATCCCGGTCCTTTGTATATTGAGTAATGAGAGAAGATAAG
Organism: Trachypithecus francoisi; assembly: GCF_009764315.1. Taxonomy (NCBI): domain Eukaryota; kingdom Metazoa; phylum Chordata; class Mammalia; order Primates; family Cercopithecidae; genus Trachypithecus; species Trachypithecus francoisi. The sequence goes on from NW_022681469.1 coordinate 3,489,315, forward strand.
ATTTCTTCTTTGACAGCATGATGGACACCATCATAAAACACTCCTGCGATGGCAGCAGAGAATCTATCTGAAGAACAAACCCAGTGCTGCGACTGCACACTGAGCAGGTTCTGCCCCCCTGAGATGTGTGGTACCCGAAAGCCAGCCTCCCTCACCAGGAACTGGGTAATAGTCCCCAGAGGTAATGGTTCTGAGATGGCCACAGTCCTCCAGATCACCAACATTAATGACTTGGCTTAGCATATTTGCATAGCTTCACCCAGATTACCATCATCAAGAAACAGTAAGTAAAGAACTGCTGACTTCACAGAAGTCTGATTCACGCTGTTGGCTTGCCACATCTCTGCTCTAACTTTATAATAAGCCATCCGCACTATGACTTGGAGCTTGGCCTCCAGCATCCCAGTAAAATGAGCTCATGTGTCTGACCCTAAATCCTTAACCACAGAATAGTAGGAGAGCTCCTGGGCTCTGTGGTGAACATGGAATCCAGTGCCGAGTCCTCCCACTTTCATGCCCTCCCCACAAAGGAGCTGTCATAGACACAGCAGTTTTTAAGACTATCGTGACAAACGTACTGATCTAATGCAGTTATAGGAGGTAAAATGGTTTACTCATTGAGTGTTTGACTTTGTAAGTTTGTATACAATCAGTCACAGTCACAAGGACACGTGTCCACCAAAAATAAGTCACTTAACTTAGGTTAAGAACCTAACTTAATTATTTTTGGAAAGATTCTCACCGAGTACTTACCACGCTTCATGTGTTCACTTATTTTTGTTACCTGATAACATTTGATAGGAGATGCCACAGTTTAAGAAAATTCCATAGGTCATAAGCTTAGCATGGAGGGAATTACATCCATTAATTTTTATTTCTAATTCATTTAGAAATAATTTAAAGTTCATTGAGCTTTAAACCTTTATTATCACAAACGATTCCAGAAAACAAGCAAAGCCACTCTATTTTCTCTAGGAGCCTCTCCGTTCAGTCACTTTCCAGTTGCAGTGCTTTCTAGAACCATCATTTTGAGACATCCTGAACCACAATTTTCTGTCTCACCTCCCAAAAATCTGAAGCACTGAACACTGCTTTGAAAGAAGATCCACTCTATCATGAACAACTTAAGAAAGGTCAGGCGTGGTGGCTCATGACTGTAATTCAGCACTTTGGGAGACCGAGGAGGGCAGATCCCCTGAGGTCAGGAGTTCAACACCAGCCTGACCAACATGGTAAAATCCCATCTCTACTGAAAAAAAAAAAAAATACAAAATTAGCTGGGCATGGTGGTGCATGCCTGTAATCCCAGCTACTTGGGAAGCTGAGACAGGGAAATCGCTTGAACCCGGGAGGCATAGGTTGCAGTGAGTCGATACCACACCATTGCACTCCAGCCTGGGCAACAAGATTGAAACTCCGTCAAAAAAAAAAAAAAAAAAGAAACAAAGAAAAAAGAAAAGAAAAGAGCAAATTCTGGCTGCATTTATTTGTTTGTGCTCCAAGACAACCTGCATCAAAAACCAAGTAAGCAGGCCCTACAATCACCCACAATACTCATGAGCTTGGCATTAGTTCTGTGTCTCTGGACTGGTCAATTCTCTTCTCTACTGATTATCTCACTTTTACACCCACTGTATGCATTCCTTGAGCCACAGGCAAACCTGTGGGATAGTAAAGGGACACTCTCCCCCTTTACAATAAGAGCATGTAGCTGAGAAGTGGCTTTCCCAAGGCCACAGAGATCAGGGGGGACCACACCGGATCTCCCTCTTGAGCCCCAGCCCAGCATCACAGGGAAAGAAATGGGAAGGCAATGCAGGGGCCTCAATGCCCAAGAGGTGAGCATGTTTGAAAGGTCTTGGCCTCTGTCACCCTTTATGAAAAGCAAAGTCGGCCAGGTGTGGTAGGTCATGCCTATAATTCCAGCACTTTGAGAGGCTGAGGCTGGTGGGTCACTTGAGGCCAGGAGTTCAAGAACAGCCTGGCCAACATGGTGAAACCCTGTCTCTACCAAAAATACAAAATTAGCCAAGTGTGATGCAGGCACCTGTAATCCCAGCTACTCAGGAGGGTGAGGCAGGAGAATCACTTGAACCCTGAAGGTAGAGGTTGCAGTGAGCCGAGATTACACCACTGCACTCCAGCCTGGGAGACAGAGTAAGACTCCATCTCAAAAATATAAAAAATAAACAAAAATAAAATTTAAAAAAAAGAAAAGCAAAGTTGAGAAGAGTCATTATTTGAACAATTAGCTGGCAAAAACTCCAACAAAAAGCTGGCTCTGTGATTAGGTTTCTCTTAGTTGAAATGGGTATTATCACATACACACTGTGACTCAAAGCCCATCCCTGCCAGCAAGGCCCAGGGAGCCAACGTGAAGAAGAAAATATGTACTCCCAGGCAAAACAGTCAGTGCAACCCCAGCGTCCTGGACCATCCTGGCTAAAACCACATAGAGACAGATGAATCCGCTCACATTATGTTCCAGCGATGTCTTCATTGGTGAGGCTTTGGGACATCACTTAAAATTCGTCAAATACTTGACAAGTATTTATTAAATATCCTTTGTATGCCTACACCAGGGCTAGGAGCTGGGGCTGGGGGACAAGGTGGGATCTGGGAGGCATGTTAGACAGAGGCTCCTCCCCGAGACCCTTCCCATTCCACGGCAGCCTCCACAGGCCTCTCCAGCCTGCTGTGCTGCAGCGTCTCCTCCCTAGATGGAGGAGGAGAGACAGCCCAGGAGACCGCAGCTTCACACCAGTTCTGAGCTACACAGCCAGAGGCCCATGTCCAGCTACCAAGGGCCAGAGCCTGCTGGTGTCCCCTGGCCACTGCCTGCCCCTCAGCAGACACCAGACCCTTCAGACACCAGCCCTGTCGCACCCCTCTACAGCCTGGGCCATGCACCAGTAGGCATCAAGCCTGGCAAGGGGCTCTGCTGGCCAGTCCCCACACTCAGGACCTTCACCTGCCCTGTGTAGCTGAGAGGTGGGTATCAAGCCTGGCAGGGGCTTTGCTGGCCAGGCCCCACACACAGGACCTTCACCATCCCTGTGCAGCTGAGAGGCGTCCGATACAAGCTGAGCCTCCAGCTGGACGATAAGGTGCAATGACTGTTTTCAGAGGAGGAAACAAGCCCACCAGAGACATCAGCACCCACCTGAGGTCAGGACCCCAGGCTGGCAGCTCAGGGCTGCCCTGCTCAAGTCACTTCCTGCTGTCTGGGGATGGAGAGGGGCGTGTGTGAGTTCACGCAACGCTGACTTCTGCCCTGACAGATTTCCTCCCTGTCCAAGTTCATCTTGTGAAGCTGCCCTGTGTTTCTGGTGTGTCTGTCTGTGGGGCTCAAGGAGGACGGCGTGCTCCCCGCCAGGTGACAGTCACCGACAGAGCCGCGCTCACACCTTGTCTCCACCCATTAATGTTCGTGCCAAGTGCCGTGTGTTCATGGATAAACAGGACTCCCTTACCTGACTCAACCACAAAGGGCAAGAAGAATCTGTCTCCACAACAACAGAACAGAGAGGCCCGGGGCCCGGGCAAGAATAGCCAAGGGAAGGTTATGCAGATACAATCACCCCAAGCCCCTGCTGTCCAGGAGCAACAAAAGACACGGAGGGATGTTTAAAGGAATTCTTGTCTCAACTTAGTTTCCTAAGACAAGGATTTCAGAGCAAGCAGTTATAGGGAGGTGACCCCAGGAGTCGATGCAGGGTGACTGATGGGCAGGCCCCTGGGGCAGACAGGGGGGCTGTCCCGCCAGGAGCTCTGGTGTTCAGCACAGGACACAGCTGGGTCAGCCCATCAGGGGCTGGGGGCAACCGAGGGGCTTATCCTCCAGCAGCCGTCTGCCCTGGGCCCAGGGCTGCTCCCAGAAACTAAGCCCGTGGCCTGCCTGCCCACAGGTGCAGTCACAGGTTCTTGGGGAGGGTGCCCTGGGCATGGCTGGAACTAGGGATGCTGAGGAGGTGTGGGCAGGTGCTGGCGGCGAGGACCTGAGAGATGTGAAGATACACACTTATCCAATGGCAACGTGTGTGTTGTTTCAAGGCTAAGGAAACTGAGGCCTAGAGATACAAGGAGCACTGGTAGGTTTCCTAGGAGCCCAGACCAGGAGCCTGGACTGGAAGTCACCGGGCCTAGGGGAGCCTGAGCTGGGGGAGGGAGGGCAGCCGCCCAAGTCGGGCCCCATGCCATACCCCTTGGGCCTCGCCTGTGTCTTCACCGTCTACAGGCACCGAGGCCTTCCCTGTGGCTCAGAAGTCTCCTCACAGTGCGTTTTGGTCCATCATTTTGGACCAAACTAAAGGAGTTACGAGAATTCCAGGAAATTATGTATAGGAGTCATTTCCTGCGTATAATCTCTAAACATATCATTTTGTAAATAATTTTTATTATATGTAGGAATTGTAAGAATTACAGGAAGGAGCCAGGTACAGTGGCTCATGCCCATAATCCCAATTCTTTGGGAGGCCAAGGCAGGAGGATCGCTTGAGCCCAGGAGTGCAAGGCCAGCCTAGATAACATAGTGAGACCCCATCTCTACGAAACATAGAAAAAAAATAGCCAGGCCCAGTGTGTGCACCTGTGCTCCCAGTACTGGCTGAGGTGGGAGGCTGAGATGGGAGGATCGCTCGAGCCCAGGAGGTTAAGGCTGCTGTAAGCCAGGATTGCACCACTGAACTCCAGCCTGGGCAACAGAGCAAGACCTTGACTGCCCCTTCCTACCAAAAAACGAATTACAGGAAGGAACTCAGAGACCCTTACTAAGGGCAGGGAACTCAGAGACAGTCACTGTTTGTCTTCAGAGGCCAACATGATAAAGGGCAGGCTCTGCAGAGGGAAACCCTGAGAACGGCCACTGGCCGAGGGTCTTCCCCTCTTGCCACCCAGCCCCTGAAGGAGGCCTCACCCCTCACTCAGCCTCCACTGCTGACCTGGCTCCTGCAAAGCGAACGCAGATTCCAGTCGAGGAATACACACTTAGACACACACCCAGGAGAGCTGCACACATCACCAGCCACAGTCGCACGGCTCACAACGGCCAAAAGTGGAGAAAACACAAACGTCCGTCGTGGACACATGGATACACGAAACGCTCCTCCATGCCCTGTGGTGTCGCTCAGCCACAAAGTGACAAGCAGCCCCATCGCACACCACAACACAGGCGAGCCTGGAAGCATCGTGCTCTGTGACAATTCTAAAGAAGCTGCCACGGGGACCTCGCATTGTGCCATTTCACTCATGCCAAATGCCCAGACGAGGGAAATCTGCAGAGCCGGAGAGTGGATCCACGGGGAGAGGCCGGGGGAAGGGAGGGTTAGAGCTCAAGGTTACTCTTGGAGGTCATGAAAAGCTCTGAAACTGTGGTGATGGCTGCACGTATCTGTGAATATGCTAAAAAACCACTGGATTACACAATTCAAATGGGTCAATGTATGGTGAGCAAATTCCATCTTGAAAAATCTTTTGTTTTTTTAAATGACAGCTCATGGACCCAGAAAATCACCAACCAATTCCTGCCGTGGGCTTAAGGAGTGACCTAGCAGGCTATGAATGGAGCTTGGCCCACTGGGCAGCCCCTGTCCTCCCATCCCCCCAGGTCCCTCTGGAGCACTCTGTCCCCACACACTGAGCCTCATCTAGCAAATGGCACTTTTTTGAGAACCAAGCTCTCCTTAAAGAACAGAGCAGGAAACTCACAGTGCACTTGCAAACCTCTGGCCTTCAGGACGCCAGCTGCCAGAGGCCTCTGTCACCCCAGACGTGTCCCTGGCCCCAGCTGCGTGCTTCCCACTCGGCCCCAAATAGGACAGGGTGGAGGCATGGCTGGACTTCCCAGGCAGCAGAACCAAAGACTGGTTTTTCAGGAGGAAGCGAGTGTCCCCAGGCTTTGGCACTGTCCATCACAAATGCCACTGCGTGTCGGAAGCCGCAGGCTGTCTTGGGAGCAACTTTCCATGATGGGAGGGACAACCCACCAGCTGTCACCACTCAGCGCAGGGACAGGCAGGTTCCCAGGGCACTGCCTGGGAGTTCCGACGCAGGTGGTGCAGACCTGGCCTCAGGTTCCCAGCAGGTGCGGCTGGACAGCCAGTCAAAGAGACCCCACTGCGGCCGTGCCCACAAAGGGTCCCCAGGACACCAAAATGCCACGAGACATCATTGTGCAACTAGCCAAGATTTCAAATGTCTCCAGAGCTTAAGCCAAGTTCTATTTTGCTGTTAGTTTCTGCTGAGATGCACAGAAGTTTGTATAAAAGGTTGTTTTCAGGATTTACCGAAGAAATTGTTTGGGGGACTCTAAATGCCTGCAAGATCCAGAACTGGTATTTTTAAAAATTACTGCAAAGCCTAAACCCGTAGCCTCTGAGAAGGAGCAAGGCGTGGTGGGCCGAAGGCATGAGGCCATCAGAGGCCAGCACCACGGCCCCTCCTCCAACTCACTTCCCCACTCTGAGCCACACAGGCTCACAGCTTTGGGATCCGTGAAACTCAACCCTGGCTACACATCAGAATCACCTGGAAGATAATTCCTGGGCTCCATCCCAGACAAATTAAATCATGGCTTCTGGCAGTGAGGCTAGGCAGAGGCATTTTTCTAGAACTTTCCAGATGATTCTAATGTGCAGCCGAAGTTGAAAACCTGATGAGACTGGCTGGGGCCTCGGTTCCCTCCAGCTCAAACATCCTTTGGCCCTTCTCTGTCACTCTGGAAGATTCTCTTCTCCCGGAAACTGAAGCGAACGCAGGGTCAGGGCAGTGTTTGACCCAAGGACATGCCAAGCCCATCTCAGCAAAGTCCCAGAGCAGGATATACCTGCTGGGCTGAAGACAGCAGCATGGGTCACACCAGGGCAGCAACTGCTCTCACTCCTTGTCAGGACCACCTGGGCTGCTCATCCAACACCAGGGAGCACCGAGGCAGGAGACCTCTGCAGGGAGGTCTCAGGGCCAGGGCCAGGGTCAGGGTTGGGGCTGGAAAGTGAGTAGACGCAGAGAAAATCTCTGGGCCCACACACCAGCAGATCCCAGCTCTCCAGGGTCACTCGAGACTGGCTGAGCCTTCACTCAGTCCCGTTTCTCCTTGACATCTAGAAGCTTTGCCTCACAGGCACACTCCCTACCCCCAGCTCTCCTCCCAGCCCCAGCTCCTACAGGGAGGCAAGGGGCAGGCAGCTTCTGGCTCCAGCTCCCTCCGTCTGCCACCTCGGGGTTGGGAAAGGGGCTGGTCGTCACCTTGTGTTCCTGAAGAGCTCTGAGATGGGAGCTCTCGCCATTCTTAGGAGGATACTAATACTGGAAACTTGGGGCTAACCTTCCTCTAAATGTTAAAATGTCTTGTATGTCAACCATTTTGGAGGCAAATGTTTCTCAAGAAGCATTACAACATTTCTCTGCATCCCTGAAGCCCACGTTGGACAAAGCCGCCTTCCTCACGTGCCTGTTCCTTGCTTTCCACAACTGCGAGGCCTCGCTGGACTGAAGGCAGGAGCAAGCTGAGCACCGTGAGTGGTGGGGTGTCCCCGGACTGCTGGCAGGGAGTCCCTTCGCTCAGCTTATATCATTTTTCAATCTCTTCCCTTCATGAAGCCAACCTCTAAGAATCCCTCCCCTTTCTGTCGTTTTATTTCTGAAACTTCTGGAGGTTTGCAGCCAGATAACCAAGTTAGACATGTTTCCAGAGCAGGCAGCATCAAGTGGGGGTTACTGGTTTATTCTGAGTGCATGGTGCCACTGCAAAGACAGGGTCTGTGGGGGGTAAACAGTTTGTATGTTTGCAGAAGGCCTGACGACATTTTCCCACCAGAATGTTACGGATCGCACCAGCCGATTCCAGCCCCCACAGGAGGACAGTCCGTGTGGAACCAGCGCTGAAAAGGCCGGCTCGCCGCTTTTGGAACAATCTGCCCTGGTGTCCCTATCTACTTGTCTCTGTGTGTCACTGGCCAGCGGCTTGAAGAGCTGCCCTGGTTTTACATTTGGAAAAACTGAGGCTCCAAGAGGCAAAGAGGTCCCCAGGGACACTCTGGGAAGCAGACCACCCTGACCCTGCGTTCCTCCCACTGGACTCTCTGTCACTCTCTCCTTGATGAGCACAGTCCTCCTCCACAGCACCCGAGCTGCGCAGGATCTGAAGAAAGGAGAGGCACACTTGGTCAGCCCACCTTCTTCCTTGAGCGTCTCTGCCAGGCTCCAGGATGAGGAGTGGGGACCACCGTCTGATCTCTCCATGGCTCAAGGGTTTCAGGCTGGTGACCATACTGGTATCTATGGCAATAGCCCCACCACATTCGCATCCCAGAATCGGACCTCCTGGCCCAGGCCGAGGTCTCCTGACCTGAGCGGAGGACTCAGCCAGAAGATGTAGAAGACATGTTTGCTGGGAAACCCGCCGGTCTCTACCCAGCTCCACAGGCTTCTGCCCAGCTCCACCGGCTTCCCTCTCCCTCCCTGAGGCTCAGTGTCCTGCTCTATAAAATGGGAACAACCCTGGCTACCCAACCTCCCTTACTAAATTGTCAGGACGAAGGAGGTGCTTTGAGAAGTGACAGGCACTGTGCAAACCTCAGAGACCTCTCCCCTCTCGCTCACAGGGCACCCAGTCCACAGAGCCTCACCTCCTCGGGTGCATCCGGGGGTGCTGTTCGTGCAATGGCTCAGCCAAACCAGCAGCCAAAGCGGCTGAAGGCAGAGTCCCTGCCCCCCTGACAGCCAGGCCAGAGCTCACTCTCCCTTGGTGCCAGAACCCAGAGGCGCTTCGGAAACAATATTTCTAATCTGGGTCATTTCGAGATGGCTCCTTGGCCTCAGAATCTGGCTTCACTGCCAGGGTCCACCTCTTACCCCATCCCTGTCTGCCCCCTGCACGCTCAGCCCGTTCCTCCCTCCCAAATGTCCCCAGCTCTCTCAGGTCCTCCACCTTGACTCAGAATTCCAGATTTACAGCCTGGGCAACATGGCAAAACCTCATCTCTACAAAAAATACAAAAATTAGCCTGCCACTTAATTAATCAGGCATGTGTCTATAGTCCCAGCTACCTGGGAGGCTGGGGTAGGAGGATGACTGGAGCCCAGGAGGTCAGGATTGCAGTGAACCAAGATCATACCCTGCCCTCCAGCCTGGATGACAGACTAAAATTTTATCTAAAAAAAAGACAGAGAGAGAGAGAGAAGAGGGAGAGAGAGAATTCCAGATTTTGGTCTCACTCATGTAATTCCCAATTTCACTTGGCAAACATGGCCTCTCCCTGACTATCCTCCAACTTAGCATCAGTGAGGTCCAGACATGGCAGCACAGGACAACCAGCAGGGCCTGGTCATGGAGCTGTTGCTGTAGGGCACATTGATACGTTGATGCCAGAGGTCACATCCCCTTGCCACCCCTCCCAAGGAGGACGTGAGGGGTTGGACTGGGTGACAGCCTTACTGATCCAGGGCCTTGGACTCCTCCCCTGACACGCATAGTGGATGGTGTTTTACTCATCCTCCTACAAGTCGCTCCTTTCCAAGTGCCATATCCCCAGAGGACGTGCCAGGTGCGGCTGCTGACTACGCTGGAGCCCCATTAAGGCATCTGTCTGCCTGACTGCACAGCTTAGGTCATCATTGGACAGCATAGGGCCCCATGAACCCGGCTTCTCTTGCATCTCTCAGCTCTTCTGGGAAAGAGGCCACCTCCAGTACTAGCCCAGGAGACGAGTCAGTTAGTGGCGTCAGAAGGAGAGGCCCACCGGAGAGAAAGAGAGAGTGGGCTCCTTCTCACCGGAAGGAGGGGACAGCCATTGGGCAGCACTGGGGTGTGCACCTGCTGGCACCTGGCCTGGCATGTGCTCCAGGTGCAGGAGTGACTTGGGGTGCAAGGCAAGGCTCTATGCTGAAGGCTTCAGGTGGGCACTCTGTGTTCCAGCTTTATGGAGGAAAGACAAATATAAAAGTGGTAGATATTTAGTGTGTGCAACATGGTCTTTTGCATATGTACACACTATGAAATGGCCGTGACAATCAAGCTGAGTAGCACATCCAATACCTCACATGCTTTCCATTTTCTTGTCTTAAGAACACTTGAGATCTACTGTCTTTGCAAATTTCAGATATACATTATTACTGACTATAGTCACCCTGCTGTCTGTTGACCCTCCGATGATAACTGAAGCTTTGTACTTTCTGAACAACAGCGCCCCATTTCCCCCCACCTTCCGCCCCCAGTCTCTAGTAACCACCATTCTACAACCCCCAGCCCCCAGTAACCACCATTCTACTCTCTGATACTGTAAGTTCCATGTTTTCTTAGATTCCACATAGAGGTGAAATCATGTATATTTGACTTTCTGTGCCTGACTTATTTATTTCACTTAGTATAATGTTCACCAGTTCCATCCACGTTGCTGCAAATGAAAGAATTCCACTGACTTTTATGGCTGAATAGTACTCCATTGTGTACATACACTGTATTTTATTTTTCCATTCATCCGCCAATGGACACTTAGGGTGATTCCAAACCTTGGCTATTGTGGACAGTGCTGCAGTAGACATGGGTGTGGACAGCTCTTGAAGGCACTGATGGCATTTCCTTTGGGTACACGCCCAGGAGTGGAATGACTGCTGATATGATTTCGATTTGTGTCCCTGCCCCAATCTCATGTCTACTTGCAATTCCTAATGTTGGAAGAGGGGCCTGGTGGGAGCTGATTGGATCATGGGGGTGGAGCTCCCCCTTGCTGTTCTCGTAATAGTGGGTGAGTGCTCACAAGATCTGGTTGCTTAAACGTGCATAGCACCTCCCCCTCTGCTCTCTCGCTCTTTCTCCAGCCATGGAAGATGTGCCTCCTTTCCCTTTGCCTTCTGCCATGATTGTGTTTCCTGAGGCCTCCCCAGCTAGGTTTCCTGTACAGATTGTGGAACCATGAGCCAAATAAACCTCTTTTCTGTATAAATTCCCCAGTCTCAGGTAGTTTTTTGTTTGTTTGTTTTGTTTTTGTTTTTGTATTTTTTAAACAGAGTCTCACTCTGTCACCAAAATGGAGTGCAGTGGTGCGATCTTGGCTCACTGCAACCTTCCGACTCCCTGGTTCAAGCGATTCTCTTGCCTCAGCCTCCTGAGTAGCTGGGATTCATGGCATGCACCACCACGCCCAGCTAATTTTTGTAATTTTTTTAGTAGAGACGGAGTTTCACCATGTTGACCAGGATGGTCTCGATCTCCTAACCTTGTGATCCACCCACCTCACCCTCCCAAAGTGCTGGGATTACAGGTGTGAGTGGCCGCACCTGGCTCAGGTAGTTCTTTATAGCAATGTTAGAACAGATTAGTACCACTGGATCATATGGTAGATCTATTTTTGGATTTTCAGGAAACCCTATACTGTTCTCCATGGTGGTTATACAGTCTCGGTAAGTCACAATAACCACAATGTTGAATAAATGGAACAAAGCGTGGCAGCCTGTCCACATTGTCACCTCCATCTTCTGGTTACAAAGTCTCTCTTTGGACTTTGCGCCCACCTGGCAGGGCTTTCCATGGAAGTCTCCTCCTGGAGAAGCACTCTGCCTTAGCCGGAAGAGTGAGAACTCCACACTGTGCACACACACAGTAACCTGCCCAGAGGAAGCACGTGAACCAAGAAAGCCAAATCCAAACCTTTAGGGGAATTACTAGGGATGCTAAGGACCCCCGAGCCAGGCGCTGCCAAGAGCCATCTCTGCCACTAAATGGACAGCTACCTGAAAGTGAAATCAACAGAGACCCAGGTGCAACAATCTGGCAGACTGAGCTAAGCCAGGACCACACCCCTCCTGCACAAACAAGAGATAATGGGTAACATGTCATTTTCTGAAGGGTCTAATATGTACCTGGAAAGGAAATAAAGAGATATCCTCTGGTGACTACAAATTAAAAAAAAAAAAATTACTCTGATGGCGAGTGATGACGAGCATTTTTTCATGTGTCTGTTGGCTGTATGGATGTCTTCTTTTGAGAAATGTCTGTTCATATCCTTTCCCCACTTTTTGATGGGGTTGTTTGTTTTTTTCTTGTATATTTGGCCATCAGAGAAATGCAAATCAAAACCACAATGAGATACCATCTCACACCAGTTAGAATGGCAATCATTAAGAAGTCAGGAAACAATAGATGTTGGAGAGGATGTGGAGAAATAGGAACACTTTTACACTGTTGGTGGGATTGTAAACTAGTTCAACCATTATGGAAAACAGTATGGCGATTCCTCAAGGATCTAGAACTAGATGTACCATATGACCCAGCCATCCCACTACTGGGTATATACCCAAAGGATTATAAATTACTCTACTACAAAGACACATGCACACGTATGTTTATTGCGGCACTATTCACAATAGCAAAGACTTGGAATCAACCCAAATGTCCATCTGTGACAGACTGGATTAAGAAAATGTGGCACATATACACCATGGAATACTATGCAGCCATCAAAAAGGATGAGTTTGCGTCCTTTGTAGGGACATGGATGCAGCTGGAAACCATCATTCTTAGCAAACTATCACAAGAAGAGAAAACCAAACACCGCATGTTCTCACTCATCGGTGGGAACTGAACAATGAGATCACTTGGACTCGGGAAGGGGAACATCACACACTGGGGCCTATCATGGGGAGGGGGGAGGAGGGAGGGATTGCATTGGGGAGTTATACATGATATAAACGTTATGCACATGTACCCTAGAACTTAAAGTATAATAAAAAATAAAAAATTAAAAAATAAATAAATAAATAAATAAAAAAGAAAGAATGATGGAAAATTAATATCTAAAAAAGTATAGCTGAGAATTCTCCAGAATTTAAGGGTAAAATCAATTCTTAAATAAAATATATATTTCAGCTTCCAAGAAGATTTCAATAAATAAACACAATTTTTCTCGGAAAAAAAAAAATTAAAGCCAGATCCTTAAGATTGTGAACTGACATTGCAACAACCCAAGGAGTCATCAGACCAGCCATGGTTTCTTGGGAGCTGGGATTTTATGACAGCAGCAGTGGTGGACTTGGCCTTTGCTCATCTGAGGTGGGACCTCACTCTGACCCTCAACATGAAAGGCCTTCTATCACAGGGAAGGGACTGACAAGGGGATGGGAAAATGCCAATCTTTCACTCACAAAAGCAAAAAAGAAACATGGCTTTGCCCAGGACTCTGCGTCAGAAACAAACAGAAGCCAAAACAGAAAGTCCTCTGCCAGGAGGAACTGGAGATCCCAGCGGTGCCACAGAGGGACGTGGTCTCTAGGTTTGTGCCCACTACACGGTGCGTGGCACCCCAGCCAAGAAACGCACACGACCCCTGAGGCACAGAAGCAAGCGTAAAAACTCCATGCTTTCCTCTCCAGGGACTCAGAGCCCCTTTGGTTTGGTTCATTACAGGACTCGCTGCCTTGAGTTACTTCAACCACAGGACTGGGTCCTACGTTTGGACCAAAAGACAGTCTTGGCATGGTCTTAGCACGATAGGAGCTGACTAAATGCTTGTGAAGTAAATGGAAGTAGGAATAAATGATGGTACATGAACCAAAGAACACCCTTCTTCCAGATGTCTCCGGCCTCTTGAAAATACCGGGCTGCATGGTCCCTTGAATTTTAGGGCTGGTTCATGGGCGGGACTTTGAACCCACCAGAGAAGCCCAAGCGGAGTGAGACTTCATGCTGTGATCTGAGGGTTGGGCTCTGTTTTCTAGCTCTGCCCACACAACCCCCTCAACCCTTGACATGAGCAAGGCACCTGCATTAGACAAGCTTCGGTTTCCTTCTCTAGAATATTAGAGGGTTGGATCTGATTCCTTGTTTGCGTTTTACTTCTCAATTTCTCTGACGGCCTCCAGAGATGATACCATACATGCTTTCCCGTTTCCTTTTCTGGTTGTTTTTGGGGGTGGTTTTTGGTTGGTTGGTTTCTTTTTTGATGAGTCAGAAACTCCCAGGTTTCCTGGGATGTCTGTAAACTGTGCCCTGCTCAGAGACAAGGAGCATTTTCGAGACCACATTCTGTTCCCTGTTTCATGGTCGGCTTCTGAGCACTTCGTATTTGTTTTGATTTTCATCTCTGCTCTCTGAATGATGATTTATCTGGCTTTCAGAATAGAAGGCTGAAAGGCCTAATTGTGTGTGTGGCTCCTGGGGTGGTTTCAGTTTATAAATATTTTAATAGGACTTTTATTCCTTCATAACAAATATCTTAAAAACCTTTGTACTCAGAGCAAATGCCTTGGTTTTTCCTATTAAAAAAAAAAAAAAAGGAAATTTTTTTCTTTCCCTACCTTAAAAGAGAGAAAAAAGGAAAAAGAGTCAGGAAAACTGTCACAGCGCGAAGCGTCCCTAAGGAACCTGTGGTAGTCATACCTGATTTAAAGCAGCTCTCCAAAGCCCTGATGGCATTAATTTTCCATTATTCCTTATAGAGGTCCCAAACCTAAGACAGCAGTCAAGAACAGATATCCCTCATTTTAATTAAACTTCTTAAGGACTGTATTATTGAGTAAATAAGACATACAAGATATTTTGACCTCCAATTTGAGAAGTCATAAAACCAAATGAGACCACAGGAACCTCTGTAGTTCGGGAATACAGCAGCCCAGACCTATCTGGATAACACACTGAGATGAGAGGAGGACAGAGCAGCCCAGTTCTCGTGTGTGTGTGTGTGTGTGTGTGTGTGTGTGTGTGTGTGACTAAGTATTGCTCTGTCACCAGACTGGAGTGCAGTGTCAGGATCTCAGCTCACGCAACCTCTGCCTCCCAGGTTCAAGCCATTCTCCTGCCTCAGCCTCCCGAGCAGCTGGGACTACAGACATGTGCCACCACACCCAGCTAATTTTTGTATTTTTAGTAGAGACGGGGTTTCACCATGTTGGCCAGGATGGTCACGATCTCTTGCCCTTGTGATCCACCCGCCTCGACCTCCCAAAGTGCTGGGATTACAGGCATGAGCCAGCGCGCCCGGCCCCAGAGCAGCCCAGTTCTAAGAGAGGGCGGAAGCCGAGTGAAGGCAGGGAAGGAAAAGGAGGGACCACATCCTTGCAAAGATTGTCCCTCGCGTCCACGCCGATTTGCGCTGGCTTTTTTCCCTTCCGGTGTGCTGCTTAGCCCTGTAAATATGGGTTTATGTTTGAAAACTCTGCATAGGATTCTTGGTTCATCTCTGACCTGATCCCTTTTTTTCTCAGTCAATCCTTCCTCTTGTGCTAAATGCAAGACCCTATGAAATATTCCCCCAAAAATCACTTCAATAATCCCAGGTTGTGTCTACCTGCCACCAAACATGTCTCTGAAAACTCAGAAAGAAGACTCATTTCAGGGACTCGAATGTCTGACATTCTGAAGACACAGACTCCCACGCACATTTCCTTCCTATACCGGGGGATTGAGAATAAAGTGTGGAAACTGTGTATTAACCTAATGGTTAAGCCCAGGAATAAATACTGTCTGGGCTTGGATATCGTCACAGTAAAATGTATTATTGCCCTTAGAGCTACTCAGATGATGTGATGATGCTGGAAGCCAAAAGATGACAGCAGGATTGAAGTCTTGCCCAAAAGCAATTACTGATTAGAATTGATTATTTCTACAAAGAAAGGTGACCGATGGATTAGTTGTCACGTCACAGCAGGTTTGGGAAAACCTGTCATAACTGAAAGGGACTAAGCCATGAAGAGACCGGAACGCTTCAAGGATTCCTCTGGACGCAGCTCTATAAACCTGGAGTCAAGAGAACGTTGATGCAACCCCTGGGGTTTCCAGGGCTGTCCTTGAAAGATCCCATCCTTGTTCTTCCCCTTTCACCAGATGAAATGATCCCATCACTGTCATAACACCTTGAGGCGTGAGGAAGTCGTGTTTAAAAGCACACCATGCTTCTGCCATGGCTCTGATTTTTACAGAGGATTATAAAAATGCAGACCTCGTTTAAGCCCACAGTAAATTAATGGGAAATGATATGTGACTAGATATTTGAAAGCTGTTGCCATGCCTTATTTGATTTGCCTAATTACATGTTTTACTGCCTCCTTTATGGAACTGTTGCCTAAGGTATCTGAAGTCTTTATACTTACTTCTTCCTTAATAGCGGAATCAAAATGCCATGTGATCATGTTGGCATGCAGTTTTGAAATTGTGTCCAAGCCCATTGACGTGTGTGTCCTGGAGGGAGATGGCTCTTGGTGGTAGAATGTTAGGAACCACAGATCGGCCTTCTTAACCAATCTGATACAAAGGCTCTCCCAGCCACTCCATCACCTTCTAACCCCATGGCTCCTCCACTGAGCAAAACAAAACAAAACAAAACTAGGGTATAAATATGTCAGGGTAAGAAAGAAAACATGTACACGACATTCAAACACCGTCTGCCACTGGAAGAGAATCCAGGACAATCGTGCACATACTTGGCCTGCTACCATGGCCCGGCGAATTCAGCGGTTACCATGGCGGGGTGGAGCCTGGAGGAGGACTCCAGAGGGCAGGCTTTGTGTGGGCACTGCTCAAACAGAGAGCTGGGATTCAGTCTGTTGGTTTGTGTACTTTGGTGTGAGCCATCCTCACACTGAAAAGGCCAAGAGGAGAAGTGTTGAGTTTGACTTGATCTCATGCCTTTAGGTTTCTCTTGACATCCCGCCCTCCCCCCATCCCGACCTCCTCCAGGCCCCTCTGATTCCCCATGTGGGGAGACAAATGATATTGAGCACTGTCCAGGGAAGATGACACTTAGGGGTCTCCCCTCTCTGTGGACAAACTGCTCTAAAAGCAGCCCAGACCCCACCAACAACGAGTCCATGCAGAAACCACAGGAACCGTCTTCACTAGGACAAAGAAACGTGTTGAGAGTGCACTTTGATGTCCGGGCCCTGAGACACCACTGGCAGCTCGAGCATTAGGGTTAGGAGAGTTGAGTTCAAGGTAACCCCACAGCAGCACACTCAGCTCCTGAGTTGAAAGACAGAGACCTGGAAAGAACCGTGGAGCACGGGTGAGAGACATTGCTCAGTGACTGTAAGCAAAGTCATTTAGTCTCTCTTCAGACCTAAATTTCCTCATCTGTCAAATGCAGTTGATAATACGTGGTCTGTCTCTCCCCCACAGCATCATGGCGAGGACTAGGCACCCCCTGAAAACACATCATTATTAGTGGTACCTCACCCTCAGGCCACCTTGCACCGCCGCAAGGAATCCTTACGTGTAAAGAGCCAGAAAGCCGTGGAGAGTTTCCACCCTAAATAAAAGAATTCACGAGGTTATTTTTAAGAGTGTAGACGCTCCGTGTGTGACATGCACACACTAATGGGACAGGTCCCATCAGGATTCCACGTGACGCCTTCCCGGTGGCTCATCCCATTCGCTGCTCGAGAGAGGCAGGGGGAACACAGCCCCGGCAGAAAGAAACATTATTTAAGTTAACTCAGTCCTATTGAATGTCCTCTTTTGTCAAATGAAAGAAGTGATCCCTGTTATTTGGCCTGCTCTGTTTGAAAACAGTTGAATATTTTACATCGAATTGCCTTTGGCCTTAAGTGTATTTGTGCCAACTTAAGTGGCAAGTCCCAGAAAGAGAATTTGCAAGCAATGTCAGTTTGTCTAGGTGTGAAGCCACTTGCAGAGCACACCCTGGGCTCCAGGCTCTAGCTATGCACCACACACTCACTGCCACACCTCAGTGGATCCTATGACACCCACGAAGTAGACATTTGTCCCCATTTTGCTGATAGGGAACTATGTTCAGAGAGGTGAAGGATTGTCCAAAGTCATGCAGATAGTGGACTTCAACGAGGGTTCAGAGACAGTTCAAACACACTAGCTCCAGAGAAATGACCCTCATTCCAGCCCCAGCACATGGTCATGTCCTGAAGCCCTGTGGTTCCTCCGAGCAGTGCTGTGGGCCTGTTGGCCAAAGGTGCAATACATTGAAATAGGAGGAGAACAACGACCTTCCCTCCAGGCCCTCTGATCGACGTTATCCTCAGAACAACTGAAAACCAACTTTGCAGCTTCTGGTTGGGAAGAAAAGAAGCTACATGGATTCCGAATTTGATATTTCAGTTGCCATAGTTTGTTGTTGTTATTTTTTATTGTTGTTTGCTTGTTTTGGTGTGTTGGTTTACTTTTTAAATAGCAACCACTGAAACGCATTTTACAACATGCCACTAGTTTAACTGGTTAATTAGTAAGAAACTTCTGGTAACTGACAATTATTTGTTGAGCATCTTCTGAGCTGGGAGCTGTGTGACCTGCAGAGATGAGTAAGACGGATACTCTGAAGGCTTTTTTCTAGAAATTAGCAAATATGTTGAGGATACTAATAACTACCCCTAAGTCAAAAGTCGAACAAGAACCCCCAAAGTAAAATATGAATATAAGCAATGATCCAGAAGTCACATCAGCCAAACGCCTATGACATGATAAGCCAGAAGTCCCCGGGCCACAGGTCGAGAAGGTGGGAGAGGCACAGAGGGGGAGAGGCTGCTGCTGGACCAGGGGGCAGAAGCGAGACGAAGTCACAAGGCATGGTCTGGACTGAGTCATCGGTTCAAAGACATGGGGAGCTGCAGGCTTGAAACAGGTGATCTGAGTTCAAGGGACAGAAATGGAGGGAGAGGAATGCATGTGAGCTCTCCCCTCTCTGGGTTCATGAAGAGTTTATGAATAAAGATCCCGGCACCGTGGGCTGCAGTTACACCTCTGCTCCCTGCTCTCCCCAACAGGGCAT
The DNA here is from genome assembly GCF_009764315.1 of Trachypithecus francoisi. Lineage (NCBI taxonomy): Eukaryota > Metazoa > Chordata > Mammalia > Primates > Cercopithecidae > Trachypithecus > Trachypithecus francoisi. The sequence goes on from NW_022681469.1 coordinate 3,508,040, forward strand.
CCCATGGGAGACCACTTACCCCTCTGAGCCTCCATCTTCCAGTCTGTGAATATAGGGGCGCCCCCACCACCTCACTGACCGCACAGGGATGCTGGGGGTCCCGTGAGATCATGGGTGGAAATGAGTTTTGCCAACTTTCAAGTCCTGCCCAATTATAAAATGTTCCTCCCACACCTCAGACTCAGAGTTGAGCACCCTCTCAGCCACCCTGGAAGACACAAAAGAAATCAGGCACACGGCCTTCACCCTTCAAACAAACAACAACAATAACAAAAGACGGACTTCTAAGCTCCTGAAATGGTGAGAGAGGAACGTTCTGCTGTTTTCAGCCCCCGTCTGTGGCAGGTTGTCACAGCAGACCTAGACAACACACACACTGAGCAGTGAGACGCCCAAGGCAGGAGGGACGTGGGTACTAACCTCCCCACACTCGAGGCTAAAGGCTGCAAGACAGTCAGCCAGACTTCATGGTGGTCCCTCCCATCTGAAATGATGAAGAGGGGGCTTCCTGATGGCCAGGCATTGTGGCTCACGCCTGTAATCCCAGCACTTTGGGAGGCCAAGGCGGGCGGGTCACCTGAGGTCAGGAGTTCAAGATCACCCTGGCTAACACGGTGAAACCCCATCTCTACTATAAACACAAAAATTAGCCAGGCACAGTGCTGGGCACCTATAGCCCCAAGTACCCAAGTACTCTGGAGGCTGAGGCAGGAGAATCGTTTGAAACTGGGAGGCAGAGGCTGCAGTGAGCTGAGATCACGCCACTGCACTCCAGCCTGGATAACAGAGTGAGACTCTGTCTCAATTTAAAAAAGAAAAAAAGAAAAAAAGAAAAAAAGAAAAAAAGAAAAAAAGAAAAAAAGAAAAAAAGAAAAAAAGAAAAAAGAAGAAAGAAGGAAAGAAAGAAAGAAAAAGAAAGAAAGAAAGAAAGAAAGAAAGAGAGAGAGAGGAAGGAAGGAAGGAAGGAAGGAAGGAAAGGAGAAAGAGGAAGGAAGGAAGGAAGGAAGGAAGGAAGGAAGGAAGGAAGGAAAGGAGAAAGAGAAAGGAAGGAAGGAAGGAGGGAGGGAGAGAGGGAGGGAGGTTGGGAGGGAGGGAGAGAAGGAAGGAAGAAAGAAAGGGAAAGGAAAGGAAAAGAAAAGAAAAGAGAAAGAAAAAGGGCCTTCCGGGAGGTAGGGGCAAATAGAAGACCCGAGGCTGGAGTGAGCCCTGGGAATCATGTTGTCTCCTTAGATTCCTGTGTCACAGCCACTGCTTGCACCAATCATCTGTCAGGAAAATAAAATCAAAACCAGCAAAAGCAGCTCTGCCCAGAGGAGAGAACAGGCATCTCAGCCTCTGTGAGTGGCAGGTAGTGTGCCCACAACCTCTGTTCTCCCATGCAGGTAGTGTGCCCACCACCTCTGTTCTCCCATGCAGGTAGTGTGCCCACCACCTCTGTTCTCCCATGCAGGTAGTGTGCCCACCACCTCTGTTCTCCCATGCAGGTAGTGTGCCCACCACCTCTGTTCTCCCATGCAGGTAGTGTGCCCACCACCTCTGTTCTCCCATGCAGGTAGTGTGCCCACCACCTCTGTTCTCCCATGCAGGTAGTGTGCCCACCACCTCTGTTCTCCCATGCAGGTAGTGTGCCCACCACCTCTGTTCTCCCATGCAGGTAGTGTGCCCACCACCTCTGTTCTCCCATGCAGGTAGTGTGCCACCACCTCTGTTCTCCCATGCAGGTAGTGTGCCCACCACCTCTGTTCTCCCATGCAGGTAGTGTGCCCACCATCTCTGTTCTCCCATGCAGGTAGTGTGCCCACCATCTCTGTTCTCCCATGAGAACATATATTCTTCACGTGACACGTGAAGGCTTGAGATGCGCTAATCACGGGCATGGTGCTGTGCACAGAGATTGCTGAGTGACGGCAGCAGAGGACCTGAGGGGGAGGCGGCTATGTCACACAATCCCCATCCTTTCTGAAGCTGCGGTGCCCCATGTGGGCCTCCACTGTGGGAGCGTCCCAAGCTGCAACACAGGGCCTCTTGCTGAGGACAGCCAGGAAAAGGTTGTTCTGCACAGAAGGTCCTTGCCCACTGGGCCTTGTTCCTTCCCATGGTGATGTGAGGAACCCAAATGGCTAGAAGTCCATGACCTTGACCATAACTAACACTGAGGCCTGCGTTTGTGTCTGCTGCCTGGTGACACCACAGCTTGCCTGGAAACGTGGCCCTGCTGGGCTGGAGTGTGGTGCTTGCAGCTTGGAGCCTGCGGTCAGCCCTGGCCCCTACCGCCGGCGCCTTCTCTGACACGCTCCCTGACACTGCACACTCCACCACGGCCGGCGCCTCCCTGACACGCTCCTGGGACGTCTTCCACAGGTACCCAGTGGAGTCGTGGACCACAGAGGAGCATCTGTGGAACCGGATGGCTCCTCACATGTGTGCCGTGCTTCTCTGGGCCTGTTCCCTCCCAGTGGCCCTGTGAGTGGATAGCAAGGTCTCAGCAGGAGCCTCAGCCTCCTCCTCTGGAAAGTGGGGAAAGGGTGGATGTCGGCTGCTCTGCAACAAGGGGAGCATGGGCACTAAGGCCCTGCACAAACTCAGCCCCTCTTGGCAGTGCAGGGTGCTGCTGTCCAGGGGATGGAGCCTCTAAACTGTGCAAAGAGTCACGGGGCAAGGCAGGGCAGGGCAGGAACACCACTCTCAGGCACTCCTGATTCTCCCTCTTCCAAGAACCTCGGGACTACTTCCTGCCTGGTCCAAAATGCATGGCCCTGGATACTGCGGTGTCTCTCTTCCAGGTCATCTCCTATTTCCATATGTCCAGGTGGGGCTCCCTACTCTGTATTCCTGGTGGAGGGGGCCCTCTTTCTACCTTCCTCCTTCCCCTTACCCATGACAAACCCAAACAGAAAAGTGCTGAGCACCACATGGAAGCTTCCAGAAGCATCACTGCCTATGGAGAGAGTCAGAGGGCAAGCTGTCAGCCAGGTCATCTGGATTTGATTTAAGGCCCTGCCACAAATCAGATGTGTGATCCCAGAGGAGATATTTAACCTCCCTGTGCCTCAGTTTTCCCATCTGTGCAATGGTCCCTCCTTTATAGGGTTGCTTGTATTAACAGATTAAAATTTAATCCAAGAGCAATTCCAAGACATGACCAACATGAATAAGTATTACTATTACGCGAAGTTACGAGTCCGACTTCCCTTCTTGCTAAGTGCAGCTGCCTGGTGAGATGGTCGTTGCGTAAAGCCTGCCCCTCCGCCTGCCAGAGAAAGCTGGGATCTCTTTGCTGTGTTCCTTGACTGCAAGTCAGTGGTGTGACTGGGAGAGAAGCCCCGGAGCTGCCCCGATAGAACCATCACCCCTTTGAGTGCACATCTCACAGCGCTGTGCTGCTGCCAGGCCAGGCCCCTGGAACCCAGAGCCCCGCATGGTCTGTGGACTCCGCTCCCGCTGGGGTTCTGTGTGCGATCCCAGAAGTGCCCTGCACAGCCTCCCTCTAGAATGCTGCTTCTATCCTTGTATCAGGGATTCTTCCTCAGGAAACACAGGTCCTTCTCTATGTACCCCACAGCCCCAGAGAAAGAAACAAGCCACCAGCAACATAGTCAGGTGTGCCTGTCAAAAAGTCCCTAAACATGAGAATAATGTCAAAATTGCAAGCACAAAGCCTGTCAAATTATTCTGGTTCTAGCAGCTTTTTTCGAAGCCTAAATACGTGTTCGACCCTCAGTTTCCCTTTCTGTGCCCTTCTCCCACCTCTTGATGGACCCAGACCCTGCCCCACACATTTTCCCTGCACCTGCGGTGCCCAGGCTTCGACCCCTAAATCTGTCTTTGTGCATCTGCTACCAAAACAGCCTTGGCCACTGATGCCCCTGGCTCTTAATTTTGCACACGAAGAGGAAAGTGGGCTGGATCCCCTCTCAAGAAAGCAGAGAAGGGAAATACTCCTTGGAGAGATGAGGTTGGGGCTTCCATGCCCCTCAAGCCCCAGGGGCAGCATCGCCCTGTCCCCAACCCCCCATCCGTCCGGGAAGCCGACAGAGCAGGTCCCTGTGGTGATACCTGGGTCCTCCCAGGGAGCACACCGGCTGGCACTCACTCAAGCAAAGGACAGAGCCGAGGCCCCAGGACAGGAACGGCTGCTGGAACCAGGCTGATCCCCAGTGTGGGCGGGGCCACAACCCAGTGGACACCACAGGAAGAGGCAAGGAGGTGATCGATCACTCTTGGGTCCTGTCTCGTATACACAGCAAGAACCGGGGTGGGACGGGGGTTGATCCTAGTTTTCTTCACTCTGAAGAGGAACCGTTGCATGAGTTCTCCTGAGGCCAAGACCAGGGACTCAGAGAACCCAGGGCTGGAAGGGCTTCTGGCGTTGACACGGTTGATTCTGGCACCACTGACTTCGGACTTCCACGTTGCAGATAAAGAAGCAGAAGTGTCAAGGGGCTGCGTGGCTTGCCCGGGAGCTTGGGGGTGAAGCCCTGAGGATCCCCTTAGTCCACACAGACCGCAACCCTCCTTCACCACAGCCCAGTGCATGGGGACGTCTCCAGATAATCTCTGACCCTACTGCGATGTTCAAGTCTCTAGAAAATACGACTCTGAAAGGCCCTGGGGACCAGTGCTCTGACTGTGGAGATCCCACGCGACATGGGAGCCCACTGCTCTCAGGCGGAGTCATGACAGTTCCATGGCCCAAGGGAGCGTGGAAGTGGACAGAGCAGAAGCCGGGAGGGGTTCGTGGCACAGAGCACAGGAGCGGCCTCGGTAACACTGGTTCTCTCAGTGGAACTTGTGGCATCAGCTGCCGAATCTGCCTGGTGGATCTCGGCTTAATTCTGCTCCTGTAAGGAAACAGCCTTCGTGCAAGAAGTGGGTAAGAACAGGCTCCGTGGCTTCATTCATCGAAGAAGAGCAGTTATGGAGCCAGCCAGGGAGCCCTCCTCTAGTGGGAGTGAGCTGAGCCCAGCTTCAGGCGGTTCTGGGAAAAAGCTGCTCGTGGCAGTACCACCCCAGCACCCCCCAACACACAGCTTCGTCCTCACTCCTCCGAGGCGCCCCAGCCTCCAGGCACTGCATGTGTCCCACTCACATAGACCCCTCACCATACCACCTCCACGCGCTCTCCAGAAAGAATCTAAAGCTCACCCCACAGGCCTCTGACCGCTGCTGTCTGAAGCTCTGCGTCTGAAGCTCTGCGTGCAGCTCCATGCCAGGCCCAGCTGGGCGGACGGGGCCCAAGGCACACAGGCATCAAGCAGGACTGGGGAGCGTCCAGGGACTGGGGGAGCAGCAGATGCAGCATCCAGAGGCTGGGGAGTGTCCAGGGCCTGGGGGAGCAGCAGGGGCTTGGAGTTGGCAGTTGTACCCACTTCTCCCCTCCCACACTTGCTCCTGGGTTTTGGGGATTCCCATCAGGGAAATCAGCAAAGCAGAAATTTTGACTTGAGTGCTCAGGAGTGAGGCCCCAGCACTGCCTGTTGGCTTTTCTTCAGTCCCCAGGTGTTTCTCCTGTGCACAAGGGTTTAATACATTAACTGTCTATGGCATCTGTGTCTTAACTAGGCTCCAAGATGGAAGGAATGATGGTCTCGTGGAAGGATCTCTAGGTAGCTGGGGTGCAAGGAGCAGCATGCAGACTCAGCAGGGTCCCTTCCTCCCTGGGCACAAGGCCACCTGCCCACACTGTGCCTCCTTTCCAGCTCCCAAATGTAGCTTCAGGCTCCCCAGACAACGGTGCTAGACCACTTTGAAACTGTACAGAGGCACACACCTGAGGCATTATTTAGACCTAAGAAGAAAGGCCCATTACTTAAAATGAAGACGAAGTGACTCAACAAAGGCAAGCAATGGTCTAAAGAGAGAAAATCAACTCAAAGTCACACAGCAACATAGTTCAGGCTGCACGTTCATATCTGAGCTGATTGCCTGCCTTAGGATGTCTACTTTGACAGAGCTGGCTGTGTGATCTTTCCAGCATCCCCAGAAACTGCAGGGTCCTCATCTCTCAGAGCCTGCAGCCCTCATGCATGTGAGCTGGGTGTCCACGGGGCTTCACCGGGCTCCATGGGGTTTGTTGTGCAGGCAAGCAGGCATGAGGGTGGGAATCCCAGTCACCAAAGGGTTTCCTGCACCCTGCTTCACAGAGTAGCCCAGGCCGGGAAGAAACAGGGCTGCAGCCACAGTCATGGGGCCTGTGGGCGGCTTGAGGGTGGCCCAGTGCCCGCTGCACGGCACTGCTGAGAAACGCAGCACAGTGGGTACTCAGCAGAGCTGGCTCCACATGCGGGTACGGTCCCCTGAGGCCTTGTGTGTCTTGGCAGCTGCCTCCCAGCTGGCCTGCCCTCAGCGCTGGTGCCATGAGGATGTGATTGCAGGAGTCCAGAGAGCCCTGCAGCCACCCCAAAGCTCCTGGGCTTTGGCACGGAGAGGAGAGTGTTGCCTCAATCCGCCTGCAGCCAGGCCACTGTCAGGGTGCTGTGCAGAGTGTGGCTGGGTTTCCTGGGCTATCCAGAGCCTGAGCCCTCCAGGAAGCTGGAGACTCACATCCCCGGGGCCCAGGGACGGGGAGGACCCTGGAGTTAGGGAAAGGCGGCTAAGGTGCAGCAGCCCTCCCAAATCCAAAGAGCACTGGATGCAGTCCCAAGAGAACTGGAGTGCAGAAGTACCACTGGCCAAAACCAGGAAAATCCAGAAAGAAGTGGAGACTGGATGGCTGGATGGAAAGAGATTGCATGGAATTACTATAAGGAAGAAAAATCAAAGGGGAGAAGGACATGAAAGATTAGAGGCCAACCCCAGAGACTAGAAATAGAGGCAGCACCTGGAGATGCTAGGCAGGCGGGCTCCATAACTGCAGGGCCCAGCGGGTACAAATCTGGGGAAGGGAAGGGGAGATGAGGGGGATGCAGAAACTGCTGATGGGACCAGGGGAGGATGAACCAGGAGGCTGCCTCCCAACCTGGGACTGCAGGGATTTCCCAAACCGGCCAAGCCTGAGCTGAAGGCAGAGTGAGGAGGCCATCTAGCGGCAGGGGCCGGAAGGAGGGGCAGGGGCAGTGCCCAGGAGGGAGCCTGGGGCTGGGGCAGAAGAGGAGGCAGCTTCTGTCCTCAGCAGGGATGCTGGGCATGGGGTGGAGGTGGGGGAGGGTGGGGGAGGGAAAGCTGGAGGAAGGAGCGAGGGAGGGATGCGCATGACCCCAAGGAAGAGAGGCAGAGCCCAGGTAGATGAATAATGGAGCCCCAGCATGTCTGGATGTCTGGCCTTGCCAGGGAGGCTGGGGTTTGGAGCCTCTGCTGGAGGGGGCCAAATGGACTTACAGGGGGAAAGGCAAAGAGATAGAACTGCCTGGCGTCTGGTGGGGAAGGCAGTGCTGGGCTGTGGGGAGCGGGTGGGATGGAAGAACGGGGAGTGAGGGGCAGGAGGGCAGAGCAGCAGCTTCTCTGGGGGGCTCAGTCAGCAGCCTGGTTCTAACACAATACACATAACTGGAATTACTTTCTGTGCCCAGCTTCCCGCAACCCACGCGGAGGGGCAGGCCCTCTGAACTTAGGCGTGGGGGCAGGCTTTCCCGCCTATCATTATTTCACTCTAGAGGATTGGTCAGTCCACAAGGGGGGCGGCCCCTGATGTGCTCTCCAGGGTGTCCAGAGCTGTCTGGAGATGGAAGGGAGGGAGGGGGCCTCACGCCATCCCTTGGGGCAGGGAAGTTTCAGGAAATGCCCTGAGTCACCCAAACTCAATGCCAAGCCACATCTTCTCCCTGCACTCTGCCAAGAGGGAGCTGACCGCACCTGGGGGCACCCCACGTCCAGCTGTGCCCACGCAGAACTCTGTGCAGCTTTTGTTTCCAAAGCACACCCCGCCCACCTGCCCTTTGCAGAGGTGAGCTGTGTGCACATGCCACCTCCTGGCGGGCCTGCGCACCCAATCTCTCAGGCCTCAGGGTGGCAACCCCTGTGGCGGGCCTTCTGCACTCACCTGCATGTGTAAGGGGGTAGGTAGCGGGAAAGACAGGGGGAGGAGGAGGGACTGGGGCAAGAGGAGATGCCAAGGGTGGAGGGCAGGGTGGTGAAAAGGTTTGCAAGTGTCCCACTGGGCCAGGTCGCTGGTCCAGCCCAGGCACCACCCAGTGATGTGACATCCACATGCTGTGCAGGTAGACACATCAAACAGGTCGGCCTCCTCTGGAGAGGACACAGGTCCTGTTGTGTGTCTGTTTTTACTGGGAATAGGATAGGCAGCGCAGACACACCACCTGGAGATCCCCTGTGCTCAGCTGAGCTCCGGCTCCACTCGGTGGAGACTGCCAGGGCCTGGTCAAGTGGACGCTGCTCCTCCGGGGATCATGATTCTTCACAAACCACGGAAAAGAACAAGAAAGAGAGGTGGGATGGGGAGCCTGGGTCAACCTCCCCGAAGGGACCCAGACCACCAAGTGTTGTTAACGCTCAGCCTCTTATGCCCAAGACATGTATCTTAAGATGCTCCTCTCCTTCTCTCCCCCACCACACGCACACGAAGTTGATCTGCAAAGGAAACTTCTGGAAACTTGCATTGTTTGAGGGCTGAGCTTCACAAGGGGCCTCTCCCCCTCCACTCCAACGGCCTGGGGTCAAGGGGGAGTGTTTTACTCCACAGGCCCCATTCGCAGCATCTGATGACTCCTCAGGGTCAGGATTTCCCCTCCACGTAAACAACCCTCACTCCCTCATCCTATGCTAGAGGAATTATTGTACATGAGTGGGATGGGGGATGAGGAGGGGAGGGCATGATCTGTCAAAAAAAAAAAAAAACAGGGTTGGGGGCCTTCAAATTTTATTTTCCTGGTTTAATTAGAACTTTTGAGATTTTTTTTGTTTCACTTTTTCTGTAAAAAGTGAGGTGATTATAGACTCAAAGACCGCCGACTCCTAGGCACTGTGCCCTCTTTCTAGGAAGCCCCTCATTAACCAGAACACTGTTCCCCCAGGGCCCCTGACCCCTTGGGCTGCGGCCCCTAGGACCTGGTGGCTCCTGTGCCTGAAGGCTGGTGGCCTGCTGAGCCCCCACACAAGGCCAGCTTTGCAAGGAGCCTGAATTCCACATTCAGCTCATCCCTGGCTCTGCACTTTGCTCTGATCGATCGTGCGGGTTGTGTGAGTACAGCTTCGCCTACTCGCCTGCCCCCCCACACACCCTGCAATGGCCTCCACACACCCAGTGCACACACTGACCCCCACTCTCTCCTCTGTGCTGGAGTGCAGCCCCCAGACCTACTTTGCCCATCCACCCTGACGCCTGCAGTTCACTCTGTACCTGCCCTTGAGCACGCCTCCATCCCATTTGCAGAGCTCTACAAAAAAAAAAAAAAAAAAAGTATTAATTGAAGCACAATAAAAGAACACTATTTTTACATTTTTCTAAGGCACTGAAAGCATTTCAAATACCGGTGCTTTAAGTTATGGTCACTCATAATTATCCTCGGTCCACAGAGGCTGAGTCTTTAGGAGAGGCTCAGTCCTCTTTCTTCAAAATGCAGGGAGAAGGAGCCTGCACTCTAAAGTCCCTGGGGAAGAAAAATTAAATAACAGCTGGGCAGCTGTGCCCCTCAAATGTGTGAACGACTCTGTGCTTGATGACTGAAGCTTGGGGGGGGGCGTTAAACTGTCCTTTAAAAACTTAAGTTGGTTTTAACTGAAGCACCTACCATTCCAGGGAAAGTCAGGGGGAAACACAAGGGTGTACACAAAGCCGGGAGTGACTGCTGTTTCCACAAGACATGCGCTCCTCCCTCCCGCCCACCTTTATCTCGGGAAAGATTTTTTTTTTTTAAACTCGAAGCCTTCAGGTGAAAATAAAGCAACAGCAGCAACAGAAAAAAAAAATGTAGTCTTCTTCAGGGTTAACATCAGAAGACAAGCTTGTGCGGCTTTGGCCAATCAGATGCGCCCCTGGCAGCTATAATATAGTGCTAAAGGCAGCCTCTCTCACAAGCTCTCCAGGCTTGCTACCATTTAAAATCAGACTCTTTTTGTCTTTTGATTGCTGTCTCGCGACCCAACTCCGATGTGTTCCGTTATCAGCGGCCGGCAGCCTGCCATTCCAGCCCCTGTCTGGGTGGGGAGCGGTGGAGAGTGCCCCGCAGCCGCGGCGGGCAAGGTTATATAGGAAGAGAAAGAGCGAGGCAGCCAGCGAGGGAGCGAGCGAGCGGGCGAGCCGGAGCGAGGAAGGGAGAGCGCAAGAGAGAGCGCACACGCACACACCCGCCGCGCGCACTCGCGCACGGACCCGCACGGGGACAGCTCGGAAGTCATCAGTTCCATGGGCGAGATGCTGCTGCTGGCGAGATGTCTGCTGCTAGTCCTCGTCTCCTCGCTGCTGGTGTGCTCGGGACTGGCGTGCGGACCGGGCAGGGGGTTCGGGAAGAGGCGGCACCCCAAAAAGCTGACCCCTTTAGCCTACAAGCAGTTTATCCCCAATGTGGCTGAGAAGACCCTAGGCGCCAGCGGAAGATATGAAGGGAAGATCTCCAGAAACTCCGAGAGATTTAAGGAACTCACCCCCAATTACAACCCCGACATCATATTTAAGGATGAAGAAAACACCGGAGCGGACAGGCTGATGACTCAGGTAGGAACCCAGCGCCGGGCGTGGAATGTGTGGCTTTCCTGGGGGTTATGAGAAGCCCAACACTTCCAGACTAAACTCTGTTTGCTCTTCGGGCAGATAGGAAGGTGATTTCACCCACTTCTTCCCCACCCACCTGCCCGCCCCCCATCTCTTCCTCTTCCTGGAGGAGAATGGAGGTCAAGGGTCCAGCTGGAGAAGTTTAGGGTGTGGTGGGGGTGAGGACGGTAACAGACGTGGTTCATTATGGCCCTGATTTGATGAGTCTTGCTACAACGGCCTTCCCCATCCTACTTCTGCCCTGGCTTGTAACTTGGGGAGACCTTCAGTTGGGGGGTGTCGGCCCTTTCCAAGTCAGGAGTGGAAATGGAAGGAGAGGGTGGCAATCCCCCTCCCACAAACACGGAGTAGCCTCTGGGCACTGTGCAACGAACATAGCCTTGGGCATTGGAGCTCAGGGCCCCCACGTTTCCCGTGGCCTCTGTGGTTTTCTTTCCCACTACAACCCCCACCCTACACCTCCCCACCAAAGAATTCTCAACTGGAAAAGCCAGGAGGCAGTTCTGACAAAAGGCAGGGGCTCCAGCGGCGACTCCGCCCGTCCCTGGGTCCCTGGCTGTATCGCAGAGCTGGCTTTGCGATTGCATGTCCGCAATTGTGCCCATCAGAGTGTGAACGTATTGATATTTCTTTAAGGATGCTCTTTCCTTCTTCCAAGCCCGAGGTACCTTAGGGGAGGGACTTAGAACTTATTGGCATTGCATCACTTTAGTTTTCAACCTGCTTGCATAAGAATTAAGAGAGAATAAATATTAGTGTGGGGGGAGGGGAAGCTAAGCAAAATATGAATTCCTCTCTCTCTCCCCACCTCCTTTGAGATTTCTGAGCTGCCAATCTCCCAGCCAATTCTAGACTTTCTGAAACTCCATGCACGTATAACTGAAGCCAGAAATGGGTTTCCTTGCAAATATAGGTCAACATCCTTTTTATTGCCCTATTAAAATATTCAAGTCCTACCTTTAGGGCTAGGTGCGCACAGCGGCTGATGGAGTGGCGCTGGTGGGGCGCAAGTGCAGGGGGAGGGTACAGACGGCAGGGAGAGAGGAGCTACCTCCGGGCCGCCCCGCTTCCCCGACCCGATTCCCAGGCTTGCTTGGGGCGGAGAAAGGCGAGGAGCAGGCGAGGTAGCCTGCTCCAGCTGTCGGAAAGGAGAGGAATGGGAAATGGTCCTGATTTCCTTGTTCTCCCTCATTTGCTCCCGACCACCTTAAATCTGGACCGCGAGTGTGGAAGCGCGCGCCAGTGCCAGAGAGCAGCGCGATCCACAATTAACTCTGCACGGGCCACGGGGTGCCCGGTGTGTGCAGCTGGCTAGAGGGAGTTCTCCGGCTAGCCTGGGGCGCCCATCCTCTCGTCACCCTCGCTCCCTGCGGAGGAGGGGACTTGCCAGGGTCCCTCGGAACCCGATAGGAGGGAGGCGCTGCGGAGAGAGCGGCGGGGGCGTGGACACCCGAGGTCCCAGAGCCAGAGTGGGTCAGCTTCTGCCCTGCTCCGCGGGAGGCCAATACCACAGAAGGGGTCCTGGGCTCGCACCCCTTCCCAGGACTCGGGCCCTGCCGCCCTGCTGCAAAGCTGCAAGCGCGCAGAGCCGCGCAGCGAGGCAGACGCATGCAGCCCCACTTACTCCCGGGTTATCGATCCCCCGCGGCTAGGGTTTCAGTGCGCGCGCGGGGCTGGGCTGGAGCCGCCGGGCTCTGCCGCTCCACGCGCCGAAGCACAGGCAACGCAGGAGCTAACAGCAGCGCCGGGTTCGCGGTAGCGACCCCGGCGGCGGAGGCGCGGAGATGGGGGCGCCCGCGCAGGGACCGGGGCGCAGCGCGGGCTCCGCCGGCCTGCCCTGGGCCGCGCCCCTCTCCCCAGTCCGCCGCCTGCCGGGCCTCTGGGCCTCCGCGTCCCAGCCGGAGCCCCCAGACAGGGGGCCTACCCTCGACCCCCGCCCACCCTGCCCGGGGACGCAGGGCCCAGCGGCCCCGCGCCCGGCCACTCTCGCCGCCGCGCGCACAGGCAGCATTTGAACTTCTGACCTTCTGTCAACTTCCCTCAGACGAACGAAACGAAAACAAATACTTTTTTCCTTGGGCAGTGGCTATTCCCGTTCCCAACACAAAAGGAGGGGGAAGGACGGCCCCAGTGGGGGTTGGGTGGGGAGAGCCAGGCCGGGATTATCAGGCAGACCCCACAAAGGTCCCCTAAAACCGAGGGGGTAGGGGCTGGCAGTCTGTGAGGTACCCCCAGTTGATCCCTCCCCTACCTTCCTTCTCCTGATTCCAGGAGTTAAGGGTGGGGGAGGAAGGGATGGGGAAGGCGGAGGCTCGGGTGCTGAGGGCAGGGGCGGGGTGAAGGAGGAGGCAGGGGAGCCCCAGGCCCGCGGGAGGTTTGGGGAGCCTGCTCGGACGCCCTCATTTGAAATAACCACCTAGGCTCTGCCCCAGCTGCGTGGCCCTCCTCTTCTGTCTCCCTCCCTGTCTCTGGCTCTCTAATGTGACTGCCGCCCAAGTCCCTCAACCATGGCGAGATCGTCCCCAGTGGAACTTTCAGAGCAGTTCTGGAACGCAGGAGCTGCCGGTTAATATTAACCCGGGAGAGGAAAGCGCAGACAGACACGCTCTCCCCGCGCTGGCCTAGGGTGCCAGGCGAGGGTGCTGGCGGCCAGGGGGTCCTAGGGGGCAGGAGGCCCGAGGGCCGGATCTGAAGCCTGGAGTAGGGTCCCGAGCCGCCACACTAAATAGATCTCCTGTGCGCTCTGGGGCCGCCAGGAAAGACGCTCAGGTGTGGGTTTGGGGAGGGGCTGTTCCACCAAGCGTGGGGAAAGGACAGTGGAGAGAGGTGCGTTTTGGGGGCTGGGGCTGTTTTGAAGTTGGGACGCCCTCACCCCCGCGCTGGGGGAAGCCCACCGGCTGCTGGCGGTGACAGTCGGCGCGGCTCGCAGATCAGGGAGGTGGGCAGGAGCTCAGGCTTGGGGAACAACTTGGCCTCAGCCGACACAAAGCCCGGCCCCGGCGGCCCTGCTGGGCTTCACGGTGGCTGCACAGAGTCGGGCTTGATTCGCGGCACACGACCCAATGAATTAATAACCGGCCTGGGCTTCCCGGCTTTGCCTGCGACAATCCCGCCCAGCGCGGGCGGAGGAGAGGCCGCCAGCCGAGGCCGCACGGAGCCCGGCCGGGGGAGGGCTCGAGGGGCGGGGGCGCCAACTCCGGCAAGCCTCGGCCTCCGCCCCTCACCCGTGCAGCCACCTCCCGTCGCGGCCCGGCTAGGCCCGGGTCTCCCTGCCCAGGGTCCTCCATGCCTGCCCAAGTGGCGCAGTTCCCAGAGCTGGGGGCCGGGTCCTCCTCACCCTGCCGCCCTTTCCCTGGCTGCCCTCCTGGGAAGCTGTTTAAAGCTTCATCGGCGCAGCCCCAGGGGAGGGAGCTGCGGTGGGGTGGGGGGCTTGCATGGGGGGTCCGTGTGCGTGTTGGTGGTGTGCGCCTGCGCGCAACGGGCCTCACATCACAGCTCTAAACTGACCCTGGTTTACTGATTGATTTTCATGTAAAACGCGTTCAATCCTCAAGATGACCTCACTCAAATTCTGCCCTTCCGACTTTTTTTTCTGTAACTGCTGGCAGGCCCAGAAACCTGCAGGCACTGACCTGTTACCAGGGCGGCCCCCAGCCCTACCCCACCCCCAGTTGTTGTATGTTTAACTCTACAACCATATTACTGGTTTTTATTGCTGCCAGATACACAGGACTTTTCCTGTTGCGCAATTTGTCACGTCCCCTTAAAGCGCGGCAGCAGTGGGGCCGGCGTCCTCGCCCCACCCTCTGGAAAGAGTCCCCCCACCCACGCTACAGTTAGGGCCCTGGACAGAAGCTGTCCTTCCATCGCGACAGCCAGACTCCAAGCAGAGCATCCTTCCAGACTGGAGGAGGTTAGAGGTCAGCCCCACCCTCTGCAGCAGTCACCTTGAAATTGCCTCTGGGCCTCCACTTGGCGCAGCTTCTTGGGGGATGCCACCATCGTCATCTGTGCCAGTTCCCCCTCTTTAAATCCCGTGTCCCACCAGCAGCAGCAGGATAAACATCCAGGAAGCAAGTCAGTGCCCCCACAAACACACACAGTGGATTCAACTGCTTTCTGTCGCATCCTTATCTGAAAGTGACCCAAGGGAACCCCCACAATCTGAGTGTCAGGTAACCCCGTCTGCATCTGCCTAGTCAGTGCTTCCTGATTCCTACCAGGCAACTTCCTGGGAGACTCCCCAGGCGGAGGACTCGGAGACCTCAGGCCTTCCTGGCTCCCCTCCCCCTCCTCTCAAACCCCTCCCCCTCCCTCCACCTCTTCAGTTTGCTCTTCAAACTTGCTGGACACCATTCTATGCTGGGGCCAAGAAAACAAGAGGGGAGGAAGGGAACAGGTTAAAGAAAACAAGAAACACAATCAGACCACAGAAAAGCCAGGCAGAAAAGAGTTCCACGGGCAAAAAGAATGTGGCTGTCCAGATAAAGAATGTCTGTCCCGGCCCCAGCCTGTGCTGCAAGTGGTAACTCACCTAGCCGCCTTCCACCTAGGCTCCCGACCACCCTGCAGCCCCGCCAGCGGCTTCTGGCCTCCCCTCTGCCTCGGATAGGGTTAGGGCCTGAGACAAATAAATGCAAGGCCTTCAATTCTCGAAGAAACGCACAGTGCATTTTTCTTTATTTCTGGGAACTTGCACCCAGGTATCTGTCAGGCCTGCTGTGAGGGATTCTACGCGGAGAGAAGGTGGAGCCTTCGCAGGTGGAGAAAGGGGCCGCAGAAGGGGGGGCTGGAAGTGGAGGGCAACGTGGGGGCGGGGCGGGTAGCCCAGAGGGTCCCCCTGGAGGGTCCCGGAGTTGATGTCTGAAACATGCAGGTCACTTGTTTCAGAGAAACTTTATTTGCTTCTTAGGCCCCGCTAGGAGCATCGGCTGTTTCAGGACCTGGAGAAAGGCCCTCAGCTCTACTCTGAGAGGACGTGCTCCTCCATGCTCCTCCGCAAATGCTGCCCCTCTTCCCCAGCCCGGGGCTCAGCTCTTCCGTGTGTTTGGGCCGTTCCAACCCCCGTCTCCCCACCTCTCCGCATGGCCCTCGCGCCTTGAGACTGGGCAGGGCAGGCTGACGGAGGGGCCGGGAGGGGTGGCGGCCGCCCAGGCTAACGTGTCCGTCGGTGGGGGTCCCCTTGTCTTCGCAGAGGTGTAAGGACAAGTTGAACGCTTTGGCCATTTCGGTGATGAACCAGTGGCCAGGAGTGAAACTGCGGGTGACCGAGGGCTGGGACGAGGATGGCCACCACTCAGAGGAGTCTCTGCACTACGAGGGCCGCGCAGTGGACATCACCACGTCCGACCGCGACCGCAGCAAGTACGGCATGCTGGCCCGCCTGGCGGTGGAGGCCGGCTTCGACTGGGTGTACTACGAGTCCAAGGCGCACATCCACTGCTCGGTGAAAGCAGGTAAGCTGGCCCTGAACCCCGGATCCGCCCCTACGGAAGGCCACTGGCAGACCCCCGGCTTAATTCAAGGGAAAAAGAAACGTAGGGGGAGGCTGAGGGCCAGGAGCAGGGGCACTGGGCGATAACTGCGTTTCCGCGGTGGGAACCTGCCCTGTGAGGTGCCGGCCCCTCGAACGCACCCCTACCTTTGAGGCCACAGAGCCCAAAGTTCTCCATGACCCGAGGTGGGGTCCTGTGACTTCCTGCCCGCTTCTGGAGCCCCCACTGCAGGGGGTGGGAAAGCGTGACTGGGGGAGGGGCGCTAGGCCCTTCCAGGCGAGGGAAGGCAGCCCTGCGCGGTTAGCCAGGTCTGGGCGAGCTCCTTCCTCTCGTTTAGGGCTCAAGAACCAACTGCCCCCACCGGCTGTCCCAAGCGCAGGGGCGTCTGTCCTGCCCCGGAGCCCGCGTCCTGGCTCCTCCCCGCCGGGCGCCCGCGGATCCTAAGCTGGCTTCGCTCACTCGCTGAGCCTTTGGGGAGAGGCCTGGTGGGCGGCAGTAAACCCAGGGGTAACCACCTCCAGCATCTGGAGGCCGCGCGCCGGAAGCCTGCGTTCCTATTGGGAGCCGGGCTGGGACGCCCTGGGCGGCGGGCAAATCCCGGAAAGCCGGCCCGAGTCGGCGTGAGGCTGCCTTCTCTGGGCCTGCAACGCCACACGCTGTTGCTGGCGAGGAACAGCCGTAGAGGAGGCGCCATCGCGCGCACGCGAACCTCAGGCCTGGGGCTGTGTGCACAACGCTCTCCTCCGCCCGCATAAATTGGCACGTTTAGCAAAGCCGTTCACGGTGAATTTCGGGGAAACTCTGCCTTCCTCACCCCCCTTCCAGGTTTCCCTGCTTGTCTCCTAAATTCCAAGTTAATGGCAATATGTTAGTAGGAAAACACTTTAAAGGTGTCAAGGCACACTTGTAGGTAAAGGCAAGCGTGGCTTCTCGTCCCCACAGAAAGCAAAGGCGTGGAGCGGGGACGGCAGGGGCGGGTGCGCGGCCCAGAGAGCTCCGGGCCGCAGGGAGGCAGGCGGCACCCCCACCTCGCGGCCCCGGCGGCGGCCCCTGGACCCAGGGCGCTCCCTGCGCAAAACCTCCTCCCCGGCTCCCTGCCCTCGGGGTCCCCCTAGCGGGGGTCTCCGGAGGCCTCCTCCCAAGTGAGCAGCGCTAATCCATCCGCCGGATCGCGCCGGGAGAGCAGAGCCGCGGCGCGGGAGCCGCTCATTGGCATTCTGCGCACACGGGCGGGGGCGCGGGGCGCAGTGTGTCAAGCCGGGCCGTGCGACTCGACGACTCGGGCTAGCCAGCGCCTGGGGTCGCATTCCGGGGGGCTACGGAGGGCCTCCAACGGCCAGCCCCGCACTTCATGTCGGAGAAACCGATGAGAAGATTAAAAGCCCCCTGTAATTCCAGCAGGAAGATTCTTTCTGGCAATCTCTATTTGCAAAAAGCATGATCCCAGAGATTGGAATGCAAAGAAGACGGCCCTCCCCGCCCTCCTCCCCGGCCCCCTGCGCTCCGCCCCAACTTCAATTATTGTCCTCGGGACAGTGAGCCTCAGAGAGCGACAGAGGGCTCGAGAAAGCGGGTAGCCAAGGGGCCTTGAGACTCGGAGCTTCCAGCGCTCCGAACAGGCCCCGCCATTTAAAATTCAAATACACATCTTGAGTGCTTGGAAGAGAGGCCTGGCTGTGCAAATAGTGCTTGTGAATTGCACACGGGGGGGTTTGCACCTGAGCAAATAGGGAGGGGGAGGCCCGCGAGCTGGGGAGAGAGTGAGCTGAGAAAAGGGAGGGGAGAAAATGGAAGTGTCCGCTTCCAAGAGTGTCTCCTGTTTATCCCAGAAATCACAATGACAATGCTGGGCCCTTTATTGGATTTTAATTAGAAAATCCACACAAGCCTCGGATTTTCACACCTCGGCCAATCTCTGGAATGTTTGTCCAGTTGCTACAACTACTGCAGCTATTTTTCACTCCCCGCCCCCGCCCCTCCGCAGGCCTACGCCGAGACGCGGCAGGGTGCTGCGGCCTGGCGGGCCGGCGGGCCAGGGGTTTCCGCCGCGCAGCCCGGGTGCTGAGCGCGCGAGCAGGCGCCGCGCCCCGCGCCGGGGCGGGAGGGAAGGAGGGTGCGCCCGGCGCCCGCGGGAGCTCAAGGAGGCTTCCAGAGGAATCCAAGTGCAGAGCAAACACCCTCTGGATGGATTCGCGGCGAGGCGGGGTGTGTGCGGAGCTGGGGGTGGGGTTGGAGGAAGGCGGAAGGAAGGAGTGTCACCGGCCTCTGCAGGAAACGCCAGCCAACCTCTGTCACCGCCAGCCCAGACTTAGAGAGTCGTTAAGGAATGTGCCTGCGTCGGAATCCTGTCCCTGGGGCGGTGGGGTTGGGGGAGGGAGGTCTGTGCGGGACCCACCTGGAATCAATCGCCCTGCCCAGCGCTGAGCTCATCCCTAGCCTAGGCGCGCGGGCACCAAGCGTGCGCCCTCCTCCCCAAGACGCGCCTCCCTCTCGGAACTCAATGCCCTGTCCTCTCTTCTCTCCCTTCTCCTCACCCGCAGAGAACTCGGTGGCGGCCAAATCGGGCGGCTGCTTCCCGGGCTCGGCCACTGTGCACCTGGAGCAGGGCGGCACCAAGCTGGTAAAGGACCTGCGCCCCGGGGACCGCGTGCTGGCGGCGGATGACCAGGGCCGGCTACTCTACAGCGACTTCCTCACTTTCCTGGACCGCGACGACGGCGCCAAGAAGGTCTTCTACGTGATCGAGACGCGGGAGCCGCGCGAGCGCCTGCTGCTCACCGCCGCGCACCTGCTCTTCGTGGCGCCGCACAACGACTCTGCCGCCGCGGAGCCCGAGGCGTTCTCAGGCGCTGGGCCGCCTTCCGAGGGCGCACTGGGGCATCGGGCGCTGTTCGCCAGCCGCGTGCGCCCGGGCCAGCGCGTGTATGTGGTGGCCGAGCGCAACGGGGACCGCCGGCTCCTGCCTGCCGCTGTACACAGCGTGACCCTACGCGAGGAGGCCGCGGGCGCCTACGCGCCGCTCACGGCCCAGGGCACCATCCTCATCAACCGGGTGCTGGCCTCGTGCTACGCCGTCATCGAGGAGCACGGCTGGGCGCACCGGGCCTTCGCGCCTTTCCGCCTGGCGCACGCGCTCCTGGCTGCACTGGCGCCCGCGCGCACGGACCGCGGCGGGGACAGCGGTGGCGGGGACCGCGGGGGCGGTGGCAGCCGAGTACCCCCGCCTGCGCCAGGTGCGGCCGACGCTACGGGTGCGGGGGCCACCGCGGGCATCCACTGGTACTCGCAGCTGCTCTACCAAATAGGCACCTGGCTCCTGGACAGCGAGGCCCTGCACCCGCTGGGCATGGCGGTCACGTCCAGCTGAAGCTGGGGGGCCCGGGGAGGGGCGCGGGAGGGGGCGGGGCGGGGCAGCAACAGCAACGCAAAGCAAAAAGACACTCGGAAAAGGCGCACGAACCAGACTGAGTTATTATAATTATAATAATAATAATAATAATAATAAAGTAGGACAGTCCAAAGTAGACTCTAAGGAAACAAGGACCCCGGGAAGTTTTGTTGTTGTGTTTAGTTGATATATATTTTTTGAATTTTTTGGTTATTGTTTTATTTTGGTTATTTTTCCTCCTCTCCTGGCTATTTATTTGGTATGAATAGATGTTTTAAATAATATGAACCGGACCTTCAAGAGCCTTAAATAGTTTGCTTCTTGGATAATTTATTATGATCATGTGAACTGTACTCACGGGGAAAAGATTATTTTGTGAGGCCAAGCAACCTGCTCAGAGTCTATTTTTCTACATGCCCCTTGTCCCGGCTGTCAGAAAGCAAACCTCTGTCCCCGCCATCCCTCCCTTCCATCTCCTGCTTCTCAGCAAGTGCAAACTCAAACGTGCTTCATGGGGGTCCACAAATTATATTTTTATACACAGAATTGTAAATTAGATTTTTTGAGAGATCAATACTTAACTGAATTACATTTCATTTTTGAAATAGTGTAAAATATGAAAATATATTATTTTAATTTAACTAGTTTCCGATGTAACAGCCATCTCCTCTGTTGTCTTTATGGTTTCATATTCCCTTTGTATTCACCATTTTGCCACATTCTTGGAAGCCAAGACTGTTACACACACACAACACACACTTTTCTTTGCTTTGCTTTTTTTTTTTTTTTTTTTTTTTGACAAACTGGAAGAACTCTGTTATTTTTAACTTCAAAGAATTTATTAGAAAATAATATTTTTTAAAAGCGCACATAGTGATGAGCCCACGAGGATGGAGCCTGCAGTTTGTACAGAGAAAACAAAAGGATGTTTTTGCATTAATAAATTGAGAAATAACTGCTGTAAATTTACTAAAATGTATTTTTGAATATTTTGTAATAGTTTTATAGAAATAAAATGTGCCATGCACAGACCGCTTAGTATCTGATAACTAAGAATCCCTGTTGCAGCCCCTTTTCTTTTTGTTTTTTTGGCTTCTTTGTTCGGGAAACCTAGTGCTGACAGGCGCTCCCAATACTCGATTTAGATGTGTTGCTTATACTGTGAACTCAGACTGACTGACTTAGGTAACCAAAGTAGGCACACAAACCAACTTCTTCTCATGGCTGGAGAAACCTCCGCTCTGTTTGTATTTATTGTGTGACGCTCTTCCCACGCTCCCAAAGGTTGGGGGTGCCACCCGTGGGGACTGTGCTGTCCCCCTAACCCCACCCCTTATCTAGCAAAGCCTAATGTGTAAGCCCAGAGGAGGTGGCCTGGGGACGGCCACCGAGAACCTTCTCCTAGGACTCCTGTGTGTGGTTGCTGGGCAGACCCCTGGCCTGACCTTGTTTGTGCTGTCTGTGATCTGTAGGGAAGAGGCTCATTGCTGCTTTCTGAGGTCCTGTTGTGCCCCTTCCAGAAAGCATCCTTAGAAGAGAGGACCAGGTTTGATCTTCTCTGAAGCTCTATCCTCTTTTCTTGAGGGTCCCCTTAAATCCGAGTGGCAAGCCCACAGTGGCATGGGCCAGTCGCTGGAATGTTGGGGCTGCTGTTGAGGTCCTCAGGCTACGCTGGTTGTCTGTGTGACATGGCAGTCAGGCGTGGACTTTGATCCCTGTTGAGTGAGCATGCTGCTGTGGGTGCTGGGCTGGGGAAGGTCCTTCCATGCTTCATGCTGCCTTGGAGGCCAAGAGGGTCTCTGCCCTTGGCGGTTGTCAGGGTCCCAGGTGGAGGACTACTACCAGTTCTTTGGCTTATGGAAGATGTGTGCCATGCTTTGTGCTTTGGGCTAAATTATCTGAGCAGGCTGAGCCTTGGAAGGGTCGCGCTGCGTGAGCTCAGGGCCTCCTAGCAGCTGGAGCCTGTGTGGAAGGTGGTCCAGGCTTAGGGAGCGGGAGTGAACAGACTTCAGCCCCACCTGGCAGGGGCTCACTCCTGAGGCTGGGACCAGTCCCTGAAGGTTTGCTCTGCTGAGGGTCTGCCCTTGAGTGACCTTCCGGGGAGGGCGTGTGCCCAGGTGGATGGCGCAGGGTCTCTGGAGCCTCCACAGGGCCGGGCCCTTTGCGCAGGAGCAGTCCTCAGCCATTTTCTGTAAAAGACTTTTCTTTAGTGTTCTAGGTGGTCAGCAGGTTCCAGGCTGATGTTTACAATCTCGGAGGAAGTGTGATGGTTTCTGTTCTTTTGGCGGTTGGGTATAATTTCAAGTCAGTCAAAAGTGAACCCAGAAGCACTGGGCACAGCAGCTCCTCTGGCTGTGTTGACAGACCTGGCGATGTGACCGTGTGGCCCAGATGGTCAGAGAGAAGCCGGTCATTGACCAAGCCCCAAGGTGCCTGAGGCCATGGTGCAGCTCTGCTGGTGACTGGGGTACCTTGTCCTCACCCAGATGGGAAATCCTGACTCCTGGGTGGCACTGCCTCCTGGACAGGCCCGGTGGCAGTGTCCGTGCTGCTGGGTGCTCTCCCCAGCCCTCCTGGTCCGTCTTCTTAAGATCCGTCCACTGCTTTATATTTAAAATTATTTTTCACAGGCAAGGAAAGGAAACCACTGCTTAGAGAAACTAGGTACAGGGCGTCAAGAGGGTGCAACCCAGCCCCGCCAGGACGAGGGGCCGACTTCTCATTCAGGGATGACGGAGCCAAGAGTTTGTGCAAAATGTACGCTTGGTGGTTGCTGCCAGCCTCCCTCATGACTAAATGCATATCTATTCCTGTCAAAACGTGTATCAGAATGTACTTGAAACTGTTATCTTTGTGCTCTATTGTTTGAATAATTAAAGAAATTACAGAGACTCTCTTCAGTGTCTGTGATGTGGCAGAACCCGCTCCCAAACTGTCATCTGTGTTTCTCATCGTCTTCCACAAGGTAGTGCTGGGAATGTGAAGGAAATTCTTATTGAGCGTATAGACTCCGTTCTCTCAATGGGTGGGTTTGGTCAGGCTTTGGGACTTTTTACTGGTGCAAGGAGGCAGGCACGTGACTCCACTGTCTGAGGGAGTTGACAGAGCTGTCAGCATTACACCCACATGGGAAACATGGGGCAGACATGCAGGGAATGCTGGTCAGTTGCAAGATTTGGCAAGAAAGCAGCAGAGCGCCTGCCGGGGAGGCAAGCGGGCCTGCAGGGAGCCAGCTCTTCCTCAGTGCAGCCGCTCTGGCTTTCCGGATGGTGATCCACTCCAGGAGGCTGAGAAACCCAGGAAGTGACTTCCGTGTGACTTCTTGAAAAGGAGTCACAAAACCCTTCGTGAACCCTGCCATTTCTGGGCACTCCCTGGGATTTATGTTCCAGGACAGAGCTAGGCAAATGTTGGCCTCTGGGACAAATCTGGTCTGAGGTCTGTTTTCACATAGCCCCTGGGCTGAGACTGTTTTTACATTTTTTAATGTTTAAAAACAAAATATCTAATGAAGTCTGCTATTCGTCGACGTGACAATTCCGTGAAACTCAAATTTCAGTGTCCGTCCGTAACATTTTATTGAAACACACCCACACTCACTCACGTATTGTCTGAAGAAGCTTCTCCACTAGCCCAGAGGAAAGCAACAGAATCCACCCATGCCGCACAGCCTGGTGTTCACTCTCTGGCTCTCTGCTGAAGTTTGCCAACCCTCTTTCTAGGATTTTGGATTGAAATCAAGCTTGGCATTAGGGGCTGGGGGCTGAGGACAGGAGTTGGAACACAGTGGCCTGCCTACTATTGCAGCGTATTTCTCAATTAGAATTCAATTCGAATTGCTCACCCACTCCTGCTTCTTCCTGAGAGCCATAGGGGCCTCAGGAGGTTAACAAGTCCAGGAAGACCCCGGAGGCAGCCACGTCTGCCTGCTAGGGCAACAGCACCCTTCGATGCTGATCAAGTATGTGCGAGGCACACCCTGTGCAGGAGAGGCGGGGCCCAGACACAGCCCGCGGAGTCCCCAGAGCAGTAGCAGAAGCCGCAAGGTGTCACTCTTCTCATCTGTGCGGATCACACCGTAGTGAGAAAACAGTAAGTCTGGATTTGGAGATGCTTTCTTTTTTTTTTTGGCTGAGCTTAATTTTCTCAAATTAAGAACAAAATTTTTTTCACATTTCACTCTATAAAGAAGCACTGGGTCCTCTTAATGAAGAGGGAGGCATGAAAGTGGTATGGAGGGTTGCATTTTAATGGCTATCTTTGGTTTGGAAATGAGGGTAGCTGTGTTTTCAGATGGCATAAAGAGGTTGAAACGAGGGTTGAACATCGGAAAACTGAAGATAGAGTAGAAGACAGATTATGCCAGGAATCAAAGGAAAAAAAAACTCTCCCCACACAGAATTGATGCCTGGATGGAATCCTCCATCCCAGTGAGGGTCCAGGCGTTTGCTTCCGGGTGAAGTGGACAGCAAAGCCCATTGCACCTGGGAAAGTTCCTTCCTCCAGATCTGAGGTTAATGTAAGGATTTGCCTTAGAACCCTGCAACCTAAAGACAGCAAAATAAACCCACTGCCTCTACGAGGGACGTTAAGGCCCCACCCCTTGAGCGTCTGTTCACCCCATGGCTTAGGTCTCAGAATCCCAGCTGAAGGCCTCTGGCCAGAACTCTGCGGCTCTCATGGCCCAGGCGGCCCTCTAGCAGGCAGGCCCCACCGGGCAGGAGCCTCCGCAGAGGAATGGGACTGTGGAGAGGACAATGTGGTCCCTATCATTTCAGAAAGAGGGTCCGAGTCTCTGCGCAGCCTGGGAAGCCAAGGCACGGTTGAGCCTGCCCGTGTTTACTCCACTGCGCGCCATTCTTAGGGCTGCTGTTCTTCTTACCATTCTGTGAGTGGCATGGGACAGCACAATCTTCCCTGCCGTGCTTGCGGCCTCAAAGGGTGAGCCTTGGCCCACTGTCCAGGTCCCACCTCCCAAAGATTCCTACTGGGGCACTGTCCTGGGCCTGGCTCCCCCAGGGCCGAGCTGCAGAGCGACCAGCACCACCCGGGAGAGAAGCAGCCGCCCCTCCCGGGCGTGCCCTGGAGCCCATCCACGGTTTGGACCTGCACCGAACACCAGCAGACTGCAGCAGGAGGCTCCTTCCGCAGTTCCAACTCGGCTTCCGAGGGGTGCAGGCCGGTGCTCTCCTCCTCTCCAGCCCTGGTCAAGCCAGGGCTCCCGGGCGTCTTTCAGCCCCCACAGCCTCCGCGTGTAAAAGGCACTAGCAGCACAGCGTGGGCGTCTGAGGACTTTACCTACTCATGTCCGGGCTCTCTCCTCTCCCTGCACCTCCATGCTCTCTCCGGAATTGCGGGGTGCTGGGTGCAGATGGCACCTGCCATTGGACCAGCTCCTGGCTTCTTCTCCAGAAGTGTCCCGGGTCTGGGGGGAGCCAGGCTCCGGGACTGTGGGGAGCCGTGGGCCCTGGACTTAGGGGAGCTAGGGTCCCAGGGCTGTGAGGAGCCGCTGACTGCAGGCCCGGGGCTATGGGGAGTCGTGGGTCCCGGAGCTGTGGGGAGCCAAGGACTTGGAGCCCAGGAGTGGCGGAAGCCGGGGTCCCGGGGCTAGGGACAGCTGGGGTCCCGGGCTAGAAGGAGCCGTGGACTTGGGGCCCGGGCTGAAGGGAGCCGTGGGCCCGGGGCTGGGAGGAGCCGGGGTCTCGGGGCTGGAGGGATCCGTGAACTTGGGGCCTGGGGTAGGGGAGAGCCACGGGTCGGGGGCTGGGAGGAGCTAAGGTCCGAGGGCTGGGGGGAACCCGGATCCCGAGGCTGGAAGGAGCCGTGGACTTAGGGCCCGGGGCTGGAGGAAACCGTGGACCCGGGGCTGGGGGGATCTGGGGTTCCGGGGTTGGAGGGAGCCGTGAACTTGGGGCTTGGGGCCTAGGGGAGCCACGGGTCGGAGGCTGGGGGGATCCGAGGTCTGGGGTCTGGGGGAATCTGGGGTCCCGAGAGCTATGGGGAGCCAGGGTCCTGGGGCTGGAGGGAACCGTGGACTTGGGGGTCTGGGGCTTGGGGGAGCCGGGGTCCGTGGGCTGGGGGGAGCCGGGGTCCGTGGGCTGGGGGGAGCCGGGGACTCGGGGATGCGGGGAGCCGGGGTCCCGGGGCTGGAGGGAGCCTTGGACTTGGGTCCCGGGGCTGGAGGGAGCCGTCCCCGCGCTGCCCTGGTGGAGTCTGGGCGCCCTCTGGTGCTCGCGTCGGGGAAGCGCAGGCGGTGGCCGCGGGGCCGTAGCCCTGGGCCGAGGTCGGACAGCCCAGGTGAGCCCTTAAGGATTCAAGCGTCAAAGTCCCTTCAAACCGAGGGCAGATGACTACAGGCCACCTCCACCCACGGGAGCGTCAAGGAGGGGCAGCGAGATGAGAGCCAGGGGGGTCACACGCCTTCCTCTCCAGCGGGGTCAGTCCAGCTTCGGGGTGCTGGGGCCGGCCCGGAGAGGCCGCCCTGAGTCCGGGACCCACAGGAGGCATCAGCCAAAGGCACGGAGGAAGGGGCGTGGGAGATGTGAGGGGATGGTGCCGGCCGTCAGCACAAGAGAGGAAATAAATAGAAAATCTGGAGATCAGGAAGAGTATTGGCTGAGGGCAGAGGGCAAAGGCCACCTCTGACATCTCACCCTGATAGCGACCGAGTCCCGAGCGCCCAGAGCCGTCCTAAAGGTTCCACGGGAAACCTCATCCTGTCACCACGACTCCCTCTGTGCAGATGGAAGAGCAGGTCTCCGAGGTGGCGCAAGGTCTCGCGGGGAGCAGAGGCAGCAGAGACTCGGCCGGGGCCACCCACTCGCTGCAGCAGCCCCTTCCCTCCAGCCCATCCTCTCTAGCTCCAGAAGCAGGTCTCAGGCTGAACTAACAGAGGTGCCAGACGGGAAGGCCAGGGCTCTGGGCGTGCGGAGGAGGGGATGGGACAGCCAGGCCGAGGGGCGCCGACCCCCGGACAGAGGTACGTGGACAGAAACAGTGTTCGCTCTGAAACAGGGACGGGTGGTGTCCTCTTGTAGTCAAAGCCTGTGTGGAAAGCGTTCTAGAGCATACGAGAACCCAGGTGAAGAGACGGAGCGTTTCTGCTGACCCTAAGGAACACTCTCCTGGAATCCAGGCTGGTGAAACATAAAGGCTGCCTCACCACTAGCAAGTGCTTGGAGCTGGGTTAGGGTTAGCCCAACCCAGGCAGGCGGCGACGCAGGGCCAGCATCAGGAGGACCCAGGGGCCCGGCCAAGGCTGGCCGTCCTGGGATAGGAGGCCCTCCCCAGCGCCACAGACAGCCCCACTCTCTGGATGGTGACCCGCTGCCCCAGGGATGCCCTGCCTTGAGGTTGTGTCTGAAAGAAAAACCACCTCTTTCAGCTTTTTCTCCTTTGTCACAAAAAAAAATTTCAGAAATAAAAACATACTGGAAGATTGTTTATAACATGTACAGAAACCGTGTCAGGCTGAGTGCGCAGTAACCGTGTGGGATGACGGGCCACACACACCCGGGAGCACACCGTCACCGCAGCACCTGCACACGTGTGTCACACCAAAGCCAGAGTTTGCCAAGAATATTTACCCTACACCACAGTATCATCTCTTGATTCAAGCTGGCGACTAATTGATTTCAGGACCCACTAGTGGGTTGTGGGAGCAATTTTAAAGTCCCTGCTCTGTGTCCAGGGCCACATCAAGAATGAAAGAAGGGAGTTGTGAGGGAGCCCCAGTCCTACATGTCCCTCAGTGGGGAGCACCTGCCCTGGACACCTGGCCAGCCAGGCAGAGTGGGGCAGAGGCGCAGCCTACCCTTCCAGGGCAGGTGAGCCACAGGCACCTCTCCCAAGACCCCTCAGCGAATGTACCAACCCTGCCAACCTCTCCTCTGGTCACAGCTCACTCTCTGTTCTAGACACTGGAACCTTCCTTGCTCCACTGGGAGGGCTGTGAGCATACATGAGGCCGGGCCTTCAGGAGGCAGGAAATATGGCAAAAGAGGGAAGGAAGGTGAGTTCTGGGGCTGAGAGCCAAAAAGGGAAAGACCCCAGGAGAAGAGAAAAGAGAAGGAAAGAGAAGTGGCTGAGATGTGCCCAGGACTTCCACGAGGTGGATTGGAAGAGTGCTGCCCAGAGAATTGACCTCAGCCAAAAAAAAAAAAAAAAAAAAAGCTTGAAATCATCAGGCAATTATTACAACTGTGGAAAAAGATAAATGAATGTACAAAGCTCCCAGGCAATGCATCAAAACGGTCCAAGGCAGAGGCAGATCGTATGCAGCCCAGAGAGATCTCGGTTGTTGCTAAGATGAAGCATTGGCTGGAATTAGGCAGCACACCAACATGTGGTAGGGTTTCAGTAACTTTATTTATTTATTTATTTTTATTTATTTTATATATGTGTGTGTGTGTGCGTGTATATGTATATATATATATATATGTTTTTTGTTTTTTGTTTTTGAGATGGAATCTCGCTCTGTTGCCCAGGCTGGAGTGCAGTGGTGCGTTCTCAGCTCACTGCAACCTCTGCCTCCCGGGTTCAGACAATTCTCCTGCCTCAGCCTCCCAAATAACTGAGATTACTGGTGTCCGCCACCACACCCAGCTAATTTTTGTATTTTTAGTAGAGACGGGGTTTCACCATGCTGGCCAGGCTGGTCTCGAACTCCTGACCTCAGGTGATCCACCCGCCTCGGCCTTCCAAAGTGCTGGGATTACAGGTGTGAGTCACTGTACTTAGCTGGATTTCAGTTAACTTAAAAAAATACAGGCAGATTTGTTCTATTTGCTATATTTTCCTAGTTTAATATAAGGAACACACTTCCAAAACACAAGATGATGAACTAATTTTAAAATGCCCAGACCCAGGATCCCATCCAAGGCATCATAGGCCACTGTGGGTCTCTGGTCCTGCCCACACCCCACTCCTGAGTCCCTGTCTCTCACACAGCCCCTCACATCCCTGTGCTAAGGTGCCCAGGCCACCTTGGTGAACAGCGATCAGGACGAGGGCAAGGAGGCAGCTGTGAGATGGGGGGTCTCAGCCACCTGCCTGGGCATGGTCGACAGAGTGCCAGCTGACAACGTGCCCCACCCCGGCACCTCTTCCCAGTTCTGTAATTTAAAATAACTCCATGTGATCCCCCATGCTGGGACCATAGGCAGGAGGTGACCCTAGGTCCCCAGACACCTGCAAAGGCCCAAGCTCTCCCTGAACACCACAGCAGCCACAGCGACCCTCCTGGCAGGCGATCAAAGCTATTTATAGGCAGAGTGCTGGTGTCAGTTCTCAAAGACTAGGTGTTCAGTCAAAAAAGACCCTTTTTAGGTCAGGGAAATGAGTTTAAAAATACTGTCTGCAAGTGTGCCAGACAGAGGGTGGAGGCTTTCATTGTCTTAAGCAGCCCGGGGGAGCTTCCTCCAGTGGGACCTGCTAGACCAGGACAGGCCTGCCTACCTCCCACACCTGCCCCGGCCCCTGGCTGGGCACACCCAGCAGCTCTCCCTGTCATGTCGTGTCCCTCTGCCCAGCCCTACCAGCCTCTGGGGTGGGCTTTCACCACTGCTCCTCCTGCCCCTCCTGCAGCCTGTGACCTTGGCCCCTACCAAGGAGCAGGTGGGGCCCTGGGGCCTCCTAAGAGAGATGGGCTCTGGCCACTCTCTGTCCATGCCACAGAGACACAGATCCACTGGCTGCCACTGGGGCCACTGCGGTGTCCAAGGGGATGACTGTATGAGTGTGTGTGAATGTGTCCATGTATGTGAGTTCGAGTGTGTCTGTGTCTGTGTATGTGTGTCTGTGTGTGCATGCATGTGAGTGTGAATGTGCATATGTGTGTCTGAGTGGGCGTGTGAATGGTGTATATATGTGTGAATGTGTATATGTCGGTGTATGAGTGTGTGTGGTGTATGTGTGTATCTGTGTATGTGTGTGAATGTGCATGTCTGTGAGTGTGCATGAGTGTGTCTGAATGTATGAATGTGCACGTGTGTGTATGTGCATGTGTGTATGTGTGTGAATGTGCACGTGTGTGAATGTGAATGTGCATTTGTATGTATGTGAATGTGCACATGTGTGTGAATGTGCATGTGTATCTGCCTGCAAATGTGCATGTGTATGTGAATGTGCATGTGTATGTGCATGTGCGTATGTGTGTGAATGTGTGTGTGTGAATGTGCATATGTGTGAATGTATGTGAATGTGCATGTGTATCTGTGTCTGCGAATGTGCATTTGTGTGTGAATGTGCATGTGTGTGAATGTGCATGTGAGTGTGAATGTGCGTGAGTGTGCGCATGTGTGTGAATGTGCATTTGTGAGTGTGTATGAGTGTGTGAATGTGCATATGTGTGAATGTATGTGAATGTGCATGTGTATCTGTGTCTGCGAATGTGCATTTGTGTGTGAATGTGCGTGTGAGTGTGAATGTGCGTGAGTGTGCGCATGTGTGAATGTGCATTTGTGAATGTGTATGTGTGAATGTGCATTGTGTGAATGCGTGAGTGTGCACATGAGTGTGAATGTGAATGTGCATTTGTATGTGTGTGAATGTGCGTTGTGAATGTGAATGTGCATGAGCGTGCACATGTGTGTGAATGTGCATTTGTGAGTGTGTATGAGTGTGTGAATGTGCATTGTGTGAATGTGCGTGTGTGCATGTGTGTGAATGTGCATCTGTGAGTGTGTATAAGTGTGTGAATGTTCACATGAGTGAATGTGCGTGTGTGAGTGTGCACATGAGTGTGAATGTGAATGTGCATTTGTGTGTATGAGTGTGTGAATGTGCATGTGTATGAGTGTGAGTGTGCATATGTGTGTCTGTGAGTGCATCCCGTGCGCTAGTGTGTGAGAGAGAGGTGCAGAGAGGCAGGGGATGAGGCATAAGGGGAGAAGGGCTGGGCACTGTTTTCAGGGCCAGCCTCACACTAGGTTGGAATTAGCATTCCCGACCACACCTCAATTCAGGGCACCTAAACCACTGAGCAGGAGAGTGCTAGCTAGGAACATAAATCCTCTAGCCTCGGGAAGGAGAACCTCTAAGGCACAGCTTAAACAACAAATTTCTCTCTGAGAAGAGAGGAGGGCTCCTGGGACAGGGGCCGTGGGGCGAGTAGGGCACAGGAACTTGTGGGCTGGGTGTGGACACTCCTTCCCCAGGGCAGGAGGCAGAACCGGGGAGCTTGGGTGAACGGTTTCTCCTCAGCTCCAGTGGGAGTGTCGGAGGACACGGGCCATGAAGAGAAGGGGGGTCATGGAGAGAATGAAGGCGGGGCCACAGAGAGAGACAGAGAGAGAGAGAGAGAGGTCACGAAGAGAGAGAGAGAGTGGGGTCACACGGGAAGGGAGAGAGAGAGACATCACGGGGAGAGAGACAGCAAGGCCACGGGGGGAGAGAGAGACAGCAAGGCCATGGAGAGAGGGAGAGAAAGCAGGGCCATGTGGGGAGACAGAGGGTAGGGCCACAGAGAGAGAGAGAGAGCACGGCCACGAAGAGAGAGAGGGATTATGGAGAGAGGGAGGAATTATGGAGATGGAGGGATTATGGTGAGAGGGAGGGATTATGGAGGGAGGGAGGGATTATGGAGAGGGAGGGATTATGGAGGGAGGGAGGGATTATGGAGAGAGGGAGGGATTATGGAGATGGAGGGATTATAGTGAGAGGGAGGGATTACGGAGGGGGAGGGATTATGGAGTGAGGGAGGGATGATGGAGAGAGGGAGGGATTACAGAGAGGGAGGGATTATGGAGGGAGGGAGGGATTATGGAGAGGGATGGATTATGGAGGGAGGGAGGGATTATGGAGAGGGAGGGATTATGGAGGGAGGGAGGGATTATGGAGAGGGGGAGGGAGAGCGGCCCATCTTCTTCAGTGGCTCAGTCATGGTTGAGCCTATCTGTGAAGAAACTTTTGATTCAAGCCGGACCTATACCAGGGGCTAAAGAAGATCTTAAATAATTCCTCCACTCTTCCCTGAAATTGCATAGGATCTCGTGTGTGGGTGGGGGAAGACAGATTCTTAACATGAAACACTTAGGGGGTGGGTTCTGTCTTTCCTTCCAGTTGTTCTGCCTCTCTACCCATCCTGTCATTGATGAAAGTAACAGTGGTTCAGAGCCTGCCTTCGCCTTTGACTTTCGGATCGTGCTGATGTGGGTCTCCTCAGATCACAGACAAGGAAACTTAACTTTGAGAAGGTAAATGGTTTTCCACACTGCGCAGTTAAGGGAAAGAGCCAGGAAACACTCTGCTGTGGTGCTCACCGTCTGCTTGGTTCCTTGCACCGTGCGGGGGTCGCTGCCCTGGGCAAGCCCAGACCCTCTACCCCTGTCATTCTTCCCAAACACCCTCCCTTTTGCGGGCCTCGTTCCAGCTTCCACCTTTGCGCTTAGTCTTTCTCCCAAACGGCAGTGCCCGCCTCTGCTTTCCAGGTGGTTACATTCCACCTGACAGACACAGAGTTCAGGGCCAGCCCGGCGGTTCCGGGGGGATGAATGCCGGGAGGAAGAAGTCCTTAGGACATGAATGTATTTAGAGTTGCCATGCCTTGGGAGATGCTCCTTCTCCTAATCTGGGGTTCCAACGGGGGCGGAAGTCAATGTATCTTTTTTAAAACTTGGCCATAAGTTACCAAAGCCTTAGCATTTGTATGTATTCACTGGCTCAGTAATTTTAATTAATTAGAATTTACACCAAGGAAATGATTGTGGATTTGCACATGACATAGCCACTAGTATGTTTTCCACAGTGGTATTTATAGTACAACAAATTTGGGCAGCAGCCTAAATTGCCATCACTAGGGGTTAAGGAAAGTAAGGGCCATCCATGTAAGGGATTGCTACTCAGTTATGTAAGGTGACACTGGGGAAGAATATTTAACCTCCTGGGCAAATATTTACATACATTACGTGGTGACAAAAGCTGGTTCCATAACGCGATGTGCAGCCTGGCCCACTTGGGTGCATGTGTGTGTGTGTGTGTGTGTGTGTAGGAACCCACTCTCTGGGCGATGCAATTATAAGTGACTTTATTTTCTCCCTTTCCTCCTCTATATTTTCCAAATTTGTCTCAATGACAACTTAGTTCTTTGTAAGCAAAAACAAAATATTTCAATTTAAAAATGTTTAAGAAATGATTTGTTTTTGTTTCTCCTTTCCTCTCTAAATCCATGCTGGTTTTTACCTGGTCACGAGAACATCCTGGAACAGCCGCCAGGAAGCTGGTTGGGTGCACATTTGAGAGATTTGGGGCCTCTGCTTTTGCTGTTGCTTCCAAAGTCAATGGTGTAGTTTTGTTTGTTTGTTTGTTTTTTGTAAGGAATATCTGAAACGATAGTAAGTCTTCAACCTTTGATGGTGATTTTCACTTTTTAAGTAATCAGAGCCATTCAGAGAAGGATCTTGAGGAGTGTGGGGTGAAAAAAGAACTAGGTGGGTTGGCCATGAAGCCATGAGGTTTGCCTTCATGCCGGGCTCAACACTGGTACCCCAAAGGCCTCTCTCAAATATACTCATCCATGGAAAAAGTGTACATTTTCCCAAGATGGCTCCATAGGGAGCCAGATCTGCTGCAAGACCCGCGATGTCTTGGGCAAGCCAGGACAGCTCTGCCGGCTCGGGGCACACAAAGGTCAAATGCTGGTGTCTTTGGGCGTATTTTTACCCCTGCCATGGAGCCAGCTCTTTGCCACCAGAATTGTCTGCTTCACGCGGACAGGGCTGGATTGTGCCACCCGCTGCCGCGCCCCACTGTGTCCATCACCGCAGGAGACCCACTGTGTCCACTGCAGAAGCCCCACTGTGTCCATCACCGCAGAAATGCCACACAGTGGCACTCAGTAAATATCAAGTTCATGAATGAGTGAGTGAATAAGCAACCGATGAACGAATGTGGGCAGCACCAGTATCTCCGAGCAGGTTAAACACGCACACGCCTGGGCATCTGGGCACAGCCACATCAGGAAGCAGAGGCCGCCCAACGGGTGTGAGAGCCCTGACGTGGACTGAGTCCTGCAGGCTCCTGCGCAGCTTCTCCTCATGGGGTCTGGCCCAGCCGGGTGTGTCTCCAGACCCCGCATCCACTTACACAAGAATTCAGCCAGAAGCAGGCTCAGGGAGGGGCTGGAAGGACTTCTCCGGGTCATGGGAGGGGAGGCTGGCTGGCATCCATCACATACCTCGGCTGCCACAAGGCAAGCAGGACAGGTCCCAGAAAGGCCTGCTGGAACAGGAGAGGCTCAGTTTTCTCTTGTCCTGAAAGGAAGCTGGTGGCCACGTGTGGACCCGCACGGCCTGGATGGGATGCTGGGCAGGGTTATGGACATGGCCAGTGTGGCAGGTAGGGAGAAGGCTGGGCTGCTCGTGGGGGGTATGGGGCCTGTTGGTGCTCAGGGGGTTCACTGTGTTCTCTTCCTGGTGCAAGCATGGCCTCGGGAAGACGGGGTTCACCCAGCGTTGCTCTGCCTCAGCCCCTTCCCTGGCTGTGACTCAGCCCCAATGGAATCAGGGCAAGAGCCAGTCGTGGACCAGAGAACCTGGGGGCTGGAGAGGGAGACGGCCCCCAGGCTGCGCGGCCGGCTGCGGTTGCTCATTGCCCAAGCGTGGACGGGGCTCCTCCTGGCCGACGGTGTCACTCAACCCCGCGGGGCCAGGTCCCTGTACTGGAGCCCCACGGCGGTCCTTGCGCCTCCAGCTGAGCAGCGGAACCTGCGCTCCCTGCCCTCGCAGACCCAAGGCCGATCGTCGCCGTGTTACTTCGCTGGTTGTGGTTTTGGTTGGGTTTTTAGCTGTCGATATGCTAACGGCTCTGCCTGGGGAAACCTGAATACACTGAGAGGTTAAGAACGGAAGTGCGGGCCAGACAGGCGCTGTTCCCACGGCCAGACCCTCTGGGTGGACGCAGATGGTGTGAGCAGAGTCGGCACTGGCCGTCCAGGCCCAGGGGTGGGGGGAGCAGAGGAGACCCAGGTGGCTTCAGTGTCCTGGCTATCAGGAGCGTAAGGCAAACTTTTCATATGAAACTGGAATGTGTGAAAACTCACTGTTTAGAAACACTAGTTGCTAACTTGTTCTTTCTTAACAAATTGTAATCCTCAAAGGGCCAGAGAGGAGTGGGCAGGCCCGGGGACAGATCTCCGCGGGGTTCTGGGCGTGTCCAGGAATAGGTAGGGCTGCTGTGGGGGAACGAAGAGCGGAGAAGAGGGAAGAGCGAGTAGGGACAGAGAGAAAGAGAGGGACAGAGGCAGAGAAGGGGGCACGAGGTCCCCTCCGGCCGGCAGGAAAGCCTGTGGCGCACCCCTCACCCTCTCCTGGTGCGCGCTCCCAGCAGGGACAGGCATCCCAGCCCCTTCGGATGTCCAGGCAGCACTGAGGAAAGGTCCCCAGAGTCTGTGCCAGGCGGGGGCCGTGGGCAGACAGAGCGCAGTCCTGGTCTGCGGCGGGCGGCGCGGCGAGGCCCGAGACAAGGGCGGCCCGGAGGTTCCCGGGGCTGCAGAGATGCGCGCGCGGAGCCTCGCGGTCGCGGTCCGGGGAAGGAGTGCGGGGATGCGCGGCGGCCCGGCCTGCTTTAGCCACGGGCTCAGCGGGGCTGTCCCTGCGCTGCCTTCTGGGACTCTCCGGGGCAGCCAGGCGGGCCCGGGCTCCCTGCTCTGACGCAGCCAGCTGGAGGCCGCACGGGGCTGGTGCGGGGACGCTGGGGGCGCAGGGCCGGGGCGCCTCGGGGCTCACCCTGGGGCAGGGACAGAAGAACCGCCTGACCAGATAAGCTCCGCAAAAAGAAAAAACAAAAAAAGTTAACTGGAGAATCGCCCAGGTCCTGAAATTCCTGATGCAGCCCCAAAGCGTGGCTGTCAGGGAGGCTGTCTGGGGTCCTCCGGGAATGAAATATCCCTCCACAAATGGGGCCTTCGAGGCAGGGAGTTCACTGCGAATTGCTTTTGTGTCTCCATAAAACTTTCCCCCCCCCCCTTTTTTTGAGACAGGGTCTCACTGCTGGCCAGGCTGGAGTGAGGCGACAGGATCTCTGCTCACTGCAACCTCCGCCTCCTCAGCTCAAGCGATCCTCCCACCTCGGCCTTCTCAGTAGCTGAGATTACAGGTGCCTGCCACCACACCCGGCTAATTTCTTTTTTTTTTTTTTTTAAGTAGAGACAGGGTTTCCCCACGTTGGCCAAGCTGGTCTTAAACTCCTGACCTCAAGTGATCCGCCTGCCTCAGCCTCTCAAAGTGTTGGGATTACAGACAAGAACCCTCCTATCACCCAGCCTCGTGTTTCTTAATGTAGTATTTGCTTCACCAGTATTTTATTTAGGATTTTTTTGCATCAATATTTATAAACATTATTAGTTGGTCATCTTTTTTGTGCTATCTCTTCCAGGTTTAGATATAACTGATATATTTGCTTCATTAAAAAGACGTGGACATTTTCTATTTAAATGCTTTGGAACAATTTATGCAGCATAAGTTATATCTAGTCTCTAAACATTTAGAATTCCTCTGTAACACGTAGGCCTTTCTGTGTGCCTAGGTTTTTGTTTTTTGGTTTTTGTTTTGTTTTGTTTTGTTTTTACCATTTTCTTTATTTTTTCTGTGGAGATTGGCTGGTATGAGCTTTAGTTCTCCACAGCAGTTGAAACTGATACACTGTTTATCCTACGAAATTATCCATATCACATAGGTTTTGAAATGATCTGCAAAAAGATCTACAAAGTAGTCTTTTATTGCTTACAAAATCTCTTTTATGGGCAAAGCACTTGAATAGGTGTTTCTCCACAGAAGAGACACAAACGACCCACAAGCATATGAGAAGATGCCCAACCTCACTAGCCCTTAGGGAAATGCAACTTCAAACCACAATGAGACTCCCCCTCACACCCATTAGGCGGCTATGACACACAAAAAAACAGAGAAACATAAAACGGCACATGTTGGTGAAGATGTGGCGAAATGGAAGGGACCCTTGAGCGCTGTTGGTGGGGATGTCAAATGTGGTGGCTGCGGTGGAAAAGAGAATGCCAGCTTCTCAAAAATTGAACATAGAACTGCCATGCGACCCAGCATTTCCACACCCCCATACAGCCACAAGAGAAATGGAAGCAGGGTCTTGAAAAGACGTGTGCACACTCATGTTCATAACAGCCTTCGTCATTGTCAAGCGTCCCAAGCGTCCACTGATGGGTGAATGGGTAACAGATGCGCTCTGTGTTTATAATGGAATATGACTCTGACTTGAAAAGGAAGGGAATCCTGATGCGGGCTGTTACATGACGGACCTTGAGGATATCGTGCCAAGTGAAATAGGCCAGTCACAAAAGGGTAAGTACCATAGGATCCCACCCACGTGAGGCACTTAGAGTCGTCAAATTCAGAGGCAGGAAGTGGAGTGGGGGGTGCTGGGGACTCAGGGAAAGGGGATGAGAGTTTGTGTTTCATGCGGACAGAGTGTCAGTTCTGTAAGATGAAAAGGTTCTGGAGATGGATAGTGGGGACAGCTGTGCAGCAATGTGAACATATATCATATAACAGAACTGGACACTGACAGTTAAAATCATACATATTGGTGTATAATTTTGATGCTACATGTTTCACATAATTTGATGTTACATGTTTTACAATCTAAAAAACTCCTTTTTATCAATAGTAATTCCTTCCTTGTGTTTCTTTTTATTTGTACATTCTTTTTTCTTAATGAGTTAGCGGTTTGTCTATTTCATTGATTTTTTTTTCTAAGAACTGGGGTTTTAATCTATTAATTTTGTTAAATAAGCATTTTCCTCTGATTAATCTGAAGACTAATGGAAGAGAAAGTTTCAGGAAGCTTCACATGGCATCATCTGAATGGTTGTCATCAGTGGCTCCCTGGCCAGGATGGTGCCATCATCTCGGGGCACAGCCTGCCTCTGGTGACTGAGGTGCACACTGGCAATGTAAGGGCCAGGGAAGAAGCCTAAGCCAGGGGCAGCACTGGAAGGCTCAGCCTGTCATCCCAGAACTTTAGGAGGCCAAGGCAGGTGGATCACTTGAGCTCAGGAGTTCAAGACCAGCCTGGGCAACCTGGTGAAACCCCATCTCTACAAAAAATACAAAAATTAACCAGCTGTGGTGGTGCACACCTGTAATCCCAGATACTCGGGAGGCTGAGAGGGGAGGGTCTCTTGAGCCCAGGAGGTCAAGGCTGCAGTGAGTTGAGATTGTACCACTGCACACTCCAGCCTGGGTGACAAAGACCCTGTCTCAAAAAAATAAAATAAAATAAAATAAAACATAGTATTCTTCCGACACCATCCACAGGTGCTCTCCTTTGGTGGCGAGAAAAAATTACCTCCATTGTCAATTTTAGGGAAAAAACGGACTAGCATCTGAGATTGAAAACATCCAGGCTTGCTTTCGAAGCTGGGTAAAGAGCTTAGGTGTGGGTTTTCATTACGCCTCCTCTTCTCAACAGCAGCTGTTACTTGGAATCAGAGAAGTACTCCTCTCCATCTGCCCTGTCCTCTAGTCACCTGCGGTAGGGCCGGGAGGTGTGGCTTTCTTTCTGGAGGGGTTTCCTCAGTGTCCAGCTCTGCAGCCTGGTGCGATGACACGTCCAGAATGCCCCACTGACTTTCCTGTCTGGCTCGGCGTCGGACCCTAGAGAACAGCCGCGAGGACCTCTGCCCTCTCGCTGCAGCCTACAGGCAACACCAAAGGTCAGCAAGAAAGCTTCATTTTTGAGCCTGAAGCTTCAGAACTGCTGTGCTTCTCATTTCTTTTAAGCACACAGCAATGAGCTGCACCTCGAGGTGTACAACGCATGGTTCTGTGCTTCTGTTCCTAGAGCCACCAATTGTCAGCACTGTGGGTTTCCCACACAACTATCACTTAGTTTTCCCTTCAGACGTGACTGTAAGTCACTCTTTCAAAACATGCAAATACATGTTTGAATTCTTTAAGAAAAGGACCTGGCTGCACATGGTGGCTCACAACTGTAATCCAAGCACTTTGGGTGGCGAAGGCAGGCAGATCATTTGAGGCCAGGAGTTCAAGACCAAACCGGACAACATGGCGAAACCCTGTCTCTAAAAGTATTAAAACTTAGCTGGGTACGGTGGTGCACGCCTGTGGTCCCAGCTACTGGGGACGCTGAGGTGGGATCAGCTGAGCCCAGGAAGTCAGGGCTACACTGAGCGGTGATTACACCACTGCACTCCAGGTGAGACAGGCAGAAACCGCCAAGGGTGAGATTTCAGGACTCAGCTGCCATGTTCCAACAGGAGTTATCAGTGCCACACACCTAAACCACTTCCAAACCTCCAAAGGCCTTGTGCCCAGGGACACCCCTGGGCCTGCCACAAATACACTGCCTCACGTAATTGGTTGCACTAAATAAAGACACACCAAGACCTCCAGCATGCCAGGCACTGCTCGGGGAGCAATGATGGGAAATAACAATACCTTCTTCAAAGGAACTACCACTCTTGAGTGTCCCCTTAATTCAAAGCAAGCCCCATTTTCTCCCTGAAATGTCAAGTCGTTTTTTGCCCGTATTCTGTAGAGATCCCATTACCCAAAGTCCAGGTTTTAAAAATAAGGAATGACTTATTCTTGGACTATGGATTGAAGTGGAAGAAAACTGCTTTGGGTTCTAATCACATGGCATTCTCAGATTATGATTTAGGCTTAAAAATTAAATCGGATTTGAGAAATTCACCCAACACATTTCACTTTTGTTACCTATCGCTTCCTCCTCCATTTCAATTTCCCAAATTTGCCTCTTCTCTTGTTTTCTTCCTCCCTTACTTGGGTCCAAACTAAGGCACTTTCCTTTTCATCCTTACGAGAACGG
This sequence comes from Trachypithecus francoisi, assembly GCF_009764315.1. Taxonomy (NCBI): domain Eukaryota; kingdom Metazoa; phylum Chordata; class Mammalia; order Primates; family Cercopithecidae; genus Trachypithecus; species Trachypithecus francoisi. The sequence goes on from NW_022681469.1 coordinate 3,547,407, forward strand.
GGAAAACAGGGTGATAAAATGTTACCTTTGAAAGCAGCCACCGTCTGCCCACTGCAGGCCACCCTGCTTGTGGAAGGCACCCATTTGCGTTACGGAACCAGAGTGGAAACTGCAAGGTTTTATTAACATGACTTCCAAATGACATACAATATAGTTCAAACACATTTTTTGATATGAAATCACACAAATGAAACAACAGTACATTTTCTTTTCAATTACGTCACTAGAATTCACATGTGCATTACACAGAGGTGAAGAGCATGAATGGCGGCTGTGTGGCCCTCCCGCACCTGCCTGGACGCCCGCTTCCAGCCCTGGCAGTGAGCCTACGAAACCTGCTCTCAGGGATGAACACAGCCGGAACCTCGCATGTGCCTTCTTCCCACATACCCAACAGTGCTTCCACGGCCACTGTGCTCTTCCCCAGGGTCCTGCTGGGTGGCTCTGTCAAGCCCTGCAAACCGGCCTGGACCAGAGGGATGACAGAAAGGGTGCCACCATGTCCCAATCTGCTTCGGCTCTCACAGCCACTGACCCATAGGCTGTCCCACGAAGGAAGGGAGAGGCCTGTCAAGGGAGCCTCATGTCTTCCATCAGACTCAAGGGGACCAAAGGAAATGGCACTGACTGAGATGGGTGGTCCTGTTTCTACGTAAGAAAGGAGAGGGTGCTGCAGGTGGAGAGTGGGCTGGAGCTGGTCACCAGCGCCCCCCGAACCCCAGCACAGACACCAACACCAGCGTTGGGGTGAGGGAAGTCAGCCCATCACGGTGCACCCCAGGCTGGAGCTGGTCACCAGCGCCCCCCGAACCCCAGCACAGACACCAACACCAGCGTTGGGGTGAGGGAAGTCAGCCTATCACGGTGCACCCCAGGCTGGAGCTGGTCACCAGCGCCCCCCGAACCCCAGCACAGACACCAACACCAGCATCCGGGTGAGGGGAAGAGGGCCCATCACGGGGCACAGCGGGGGGTGTGATGGGAACTTCTTGTTTCAACAGCGGTTTCTGGAAACAGAGCTGCCTTCTTTTTAAAGACTTCATTTTCAAAATAGATCATAAATTATGAGCAATTTCTAACAACATGAAAAACGCGTGGGATACGTGAAATGAAAAATATGCATGATGGTATATGTACTGTGATCACAACCTCCAGCGAGGCCTGCACATGGCAAGAACACGCCACCGTGGAAGAACGGTGTCACGGGAGACTGAGCTTCCCATCTTCGGTCTTTTATTGTCATGCTAGAATACAAGTCTCTTCTGAAGACTTGTAAAAATTATCTGTAATGCTTTAAAAAATTAAAAAGACTAACTCCTCCACCCCCAACCGAAAGCAGCATACTTCGATGCCATCTGCCTGGTCGGTTCGGAGTCATGCAACACCCAGAATGCAGGCAAGGAGGTGCAGTTGCCCTTGACCTTCGAGGCCCACTAATGAGAGAGCTGCGTGAAAGCCGCGGGCTGCAACCCAGCAGCCAATCTGGGGAGCGCGAGGGCAGCCCCCGAGCCTGGCCCCTTACAGAGGTGCGGAAGTAACGTCTTGGGCACACAGGTAAGATGAGCTGTGGCCCGACCTGAGCCCCGAGATAAAAATGAAGGCTACGGAACCAGAGTGGAAACTGCAAGGTTTTATTAACATGACTTCCAAATTACACACAACATAGTTCAAACACATTTTTTGGTATGAAATCACACAAATGAAACACACAACAGTACATTTTCAACTATGTCATTACCATTCTTCACATAGATCCTGAAAAAGTTACCACAGCCGTTAACACAAAGTGAACAAAGGAGTAGAACAGGCAACGGCATTCCCACAAGTTTAGTGCAGTGTCTGGGAGAAAACGGGATGGAGATCAAACCCAGAGAAACGCACTCCCGTCATCTCTTGACGTCTGAATTTCCAACGCTCTCCCAGTCAACACAGCTTCGCCCCCAACCAGAGCCACCCCGGGTGCAGCCCGCAGAGTGTACACGCATCAGGGCTGGGAGGCCCCGTCGGCAAAGCGGTAACACACGGTCAGACGGCCGCCACCTCCAAGTGGAGTGAGCCACGCTACCACTAACACTGAACTCAAGCACAAGAGCTCCTGCGAAAGCAGAGGGGCGGGAAACAAAGAAGCGGGTGGTTAAGGGCACGAACCGCACACTGCGGGACGCTGGCATCTGAATCGCCACTCACTCCTACAGAGCCAAACTGCAAAACAACAGAATTAAAAAGTTACTCTCTCCAATCAAAGACCTGGAGGAATAAATCGTGAGTAAAGACCTGTCAAAGCAAAGGTTGAGAGGTGATGAGATTGTAAACACAGTGTGAGAAAGGTCAGCACCTTCCCTCCCAGCCCACGTGGAGTTCTCAAGGCTGAGGCGGAGCAGAGTGGCAGGAATACAGCCCTCACCCAGTGTGGAGCCAGGAGGCAGAGGAGAGGAGCATGGAAAGCGAGGAAGATGGGAAAGTCTGAGAGAGTGAGTCTCGGAATGGGACAGGAGCTACCAGTGTTAAGAATGGTAGATGATTTAGCCAGGAAAGCAAAATAGAAATGGACAGAGAGGGAGAGCCCAGAGCATGGCATGGCCAGGTGATCCCACTACTAAATGAACAGTAGCAAGAAGAAGACACGTCCAGCAAACAGAATCACCTCAGACATGAAAAAGGTCACACTCTGTGCTTTGTCGTTGTGGTACCTGAAAATTAAACAGTGGAATTAAAGCCCAAGAGTTCAAGTCCTCATAGAGGACACCATTCTGGATCCCACGCCTGTGGAAAGCAAAGCTCGATTATAGAAATGAGTGATGGCTTTTTTTTGCTCCTTTGGTTCAGGGCACCACTGTGTTCTGTGCGTGCATGTTATTAAAAATGTTACACACCTAAGAAAACACTACAGAATGCATACAACTTAAATAGTCCTTGAAAAATCAGCTTCTGCTACGGGTGCCCTTAAAATGAAAAGTAGTTTAAAAGAAAATCATGCTGAAAGAATGCATGAGGTCTACTTTCTAGAGTATATTAAAAATTATTAAATCAGAATACATTACCATAGTACCTGTCTGCCTATCCACTCTATGGAACATATTAAAATAAACTACATGCTGTTTCTTTTCAAAGGCCTACATTTTTCTACATACCTTTTAAAATCAGTAAAATAAAACCAAGCAAAATACCAACATGAGGACCTCCTTATCTTTTAGTTGGTTAGAAGTAAAAGGCAAAAGCAAGTACTCAAGAAATGTCTCACTAAAATACCTGTTCCATCTGCCACTCTTAAAGATTTCCTACCAAAACATGACACAGAAAAGAGCGAGTTGAGACATTTAAAACATGTGCCAGCCAAGGCAGGTTACGATGTGTGAGGCAAACGGCCTTTTCCAGCCATATGCTACCAGCAGGAGGTATACCTGGGGATCCAATATGAATCAGTGAGTTCCACTTTGGCTCCAGTACACAAACCACGGGTTTATGCACCTCAGAAGTTAGGCATTTAAAAAATTAAATAGGTTGCAAAAAAACCTTACATAAAATCCTTAGGATTCAATATTAAGTCAAGGCTAAATGCCTTTGGAGAATTCATAGTTAAGAATGTCCAAAATAACCTCCATTCACAAACTTTAAAAATAGTTGAAAATGTTAACTGAAATGCTCTTTAAATACACTAAAGTGTCTAAGCCTTTCCCTAGTCGATCTGGACTCGGGGTTTTCCGAGTGGTGGTAGTGGGGTGTCTCGGATCCTTTCCTGTCCTGCACCCACTCCTATCAGTCAATTCCCTGGTATAATCGTCACCTATAATTTTTTGAAGAACCAATGATACCTTTCAAGTTTTCTCTCACCCACCCCGTTCCCTCCCTCCCCAAATTAAAATAAAAAAGAAAAAAATATGGGGTGGAGGGTCATAGCTTAATGAAGGGAAGCCAAACTGGGTCTAAAAGCGATTATGTGAAGCCAGAGCTGGGCCTACAAGTAGGGAAGAAGGGCAATAAAAAAATGAATCCCAGGAAGAGCAACACAAGAGCGGGAAGCCTGAAGTCACCCACAACGGGCACCGCAGACACCGCACCAGGAGTGTTCCTTGAGAGCTGGCAGTCCTCTCCAGGGAGAGAGCAGTGGAGGGGAACCGCCGCAGGTACTAAAGAGTTTCTAGGACTCCACGATGTGCCGGCACAGCACGCTGCCATCACACACGCTGACCTCCTTGTCCTGTGCAATTACGTGACTAGGACCCGCCTTCGACAAGCGTCAGTCTGATGGTCTATGAGCACATTCCGCTTACCTTCCCAAGGAAATAACAAAGAAATACAAAACAAAACAAACAGAACAAAACAAAAAAAACAAAAGCCAAAAGAAAACAAAAGTGATGAGTTCTTAAAACCCATCCCAGGACGAAGGCTCCAGGGCCTGGGGTGTCCTTCACCTGCCCTACCTGTCCTGTCCCAGCTGGTCACCACCCAGTGAAGATGCTCCCCTCCCCTACCCCTCCAGGCCATCCAGTGGACGCCCGTGTGCCACCAAGCACCCTGGCCCAAGGTCTCTCAACTTGACTGGCCTGGATGACCTCCCCTGATGAGCCAGTGTGTTAGAAGCAAGTTGATGATTAACACTGAGATGACAGCTTCCCCCATCGCCAGGCCTCTCCTCACCTGGGTCTGTCCATCCCTTCCTCCTCTTCACCCTAAACTCCTCTTCCACCTCCTTCAGTAACAAGGCCTCCTGTTCACAGAACTGAGCAAGGTGCTCTTTGAAAAACAGAGCCCTGGGTGCAGGATCTAAGCTCTGCCACAATTCAGAAATGCCACAGAAGCAAGCTTCAACAACTGTTTGTCTGAGACCTTTACAAATCATGCTAAGAATGACCCATATCAAAAATAGTCACGGTGAAGCCACCTCCCGCCCATCCCATCTCCTCCAGCAAGGCGGGGTGTGGGTGCCTACGGAGGCTGCTGCCTGCCCAGAAAGCAGAGAAACCCCTCAAAGTTTGTCTGGAAAAATGAGATTTACTCTTTAGAAGAATATCAGTATAAGGATTTAACAAACGTAGCCAGACCAGTGGTAATGCAAGGTTATCTTAAAGTAAGCAGCTAAATGAACTTCTATTACAGCACAAAATCAAAACGAGATAACGCAAAAAGAAAAGAAGTAACTTGGCTCCACATAATCAGCTACTGGTTTACCTTACGAGATACACTGATATTTATGGCCTTTAAGCTTCTTGAATTTGTGAACAAATAATACACAGATCAGGATAAATGTATTGACTTACTACCATCTTTATAAAAATCGAATATACACACAAACACATCAACAACTGTGGAACTGTATCCATTAAACTTTGATAAGACAACACGAAGAAACTAATAGCTAAGATGTGGCTGAGTTGAAAGCACTTCCAATCCAATAATATTTTAATTTTAAAAGGTCCATATTTACATTGTATGCTAAATGCTCTTGCATCTCATTTTAAATGCATGATGAATCAAGAACAAAGATAATGGTTGCAGCAGATCTTCCACGAGGGTTTGGCTGGTGTGGGCTGACTTCACGTGAGCAGCACACCCAACATGTAAGTACCGCTCCTTTCTAATTCTGCTTCTTTCCTTTTCTGTAGTTTCCTTCGAGGAAACTCAACCTTCATTACTGGGATTGTCTGGTACTAAGAATCCATTTTCGACGGTCGTGGGTATTGAGAGGTCGGACTGTGTTGGGCTGTTTTAATCAGTGCTTTAAGGCAGGCCCGCATGACTTTGCCAATCACCTTTCAAGAATATTCTATGAGAAAGTCTGCCTACGTGCATGTGTGGACAGTTAGAGAAACATGCACACCCCAGTGCCTGTGTCACACTCAGGTGACACCAAAACAGGCCTTCCCGTGGCCACGAAGTCTATCGTCACAACGAGGGCCCAAACGGGATCTGCTTTATTAACACTGACTACAAAAAAGTCTGTTTCAATGCCTACTTTTCAGAGACAACATGCAGATTTTTGGTTTTAAACACAGCACACTCAAAGACTATTTCAAAAAGTGTTTTAAAAAAAAAAAAAAGTCACGAAACTCATTTCATTTCATCAGAAAGCCCTCAATGATGAAGTGAGTCGGTAGGCCTTCCCACTGCCCAGTGGGTACTGAGTGGTTTGGATCTCTCTTAATTAGAGCTCAAGGGCTACCAAAGTCACCACTCTAACGCAGCTGTGCACTGAGCCAAATAAACTAGACCAAATATATCAACACATCCGTATCTAACTGTGGAAATGAGTGGGCAGTGACAGCCGTGGGAACCCGCTGATGGGCACACAGACCTGCTGCCTGGACAGCCTCCTGCAGGCATGGTGAGGCAGGGCTGACTGACAATCCCATCTTCTGAGGGTTGGCTGGGACACTCTGGAGCAGAGGTGGCAGCAGCACAGCTGCAGGGTCCTAGCAGATCCTACAAGCGCTGTGGCTTCCTGGGACCGACTGCCGCAATAGCCCCTGCAGTGTGGGGTGTTACTCTCAAGCACACAGCAAACGCCACTTTAGAATCCCTGCTACAGAAAGGATCGCAGGTTCTGGAAGACCTGCTTCAGCTCTTCAGCTTGTTGTGGTAACTTAATCTCAGAAAGTAATATAAAACGTCAACTGTGGAAACGAGATGACGCAAGTCTGTGACCGTCTCCTTAGTCCCTTCCTTCTAGGAGGCTGACAGCCCTAGCGCCATGCTCCCTCCAGCGGCAGTAAGAAAGAATGGGCTTCTATTTCCCTTAATTCTATTAACAAATGTGACATGAAATCGTAGGTAGAAAAGGTAGCTAAGATGTCTGAGTATGCCCTAGCATTATTTGCTCAAATAGCTCAGGTCCACTTTAGAATATATCCAAAATAGTGAAACTCTTTCGTAAGCAGAAATACAGTAAGGCACTTTTTTCAGTGTTTGCCCAGAATGAATTCTACCACAGTAGCTTTATAGAAAGTATGTCTCACCTACAGGAACCTGCCCGCAATTACGAAAAGCAGTTTCAACGATGACTCAGACTCGTCTCATTTGGGGTTATGTTGTCCCTGGAAGAAAGCCACCCTCACCCCACATCCCACAGGGAATGGCAGGCCAGAGTGAACATCTGCTGATGGACAGGGCAGCCCTGCTGGAACAGCCTTCAGAAAAACAGAGGTGACTGAAGCAAGGGCCACCAAATTCCCAAGGAATGTCATGTATCACAGAGCCAGTGACAAACAGGCCACCTTGCTGCATTTAAAAAGGAAAAAAACAGACAGGTCTGTTCCACCTTCAGGCTGTTCCACCACCTCATGTGGTAGGAACTAGCCCAGAGGGCTGCCAGGTGAGGCCATCATAGACCCTTGCTCTAGCCGAGGGCCATGCTGTGTGCCTGTCCAACATGCTGCCTTATCTGGGAAGTGTGTTAAAAATGAAAGGGGAGTTCATCGAAACTAGGAACGCAGGGTTGACACTTTTGAAACAGTGACAAGAAGCAGAATCTGCTGTTCAATTGGCACCATTCCCAACCACCCCACTCACACCCTGGCTTTCCAGGGTATGCAAAGGTCAATCAATAATCACCCAAATTTTAATCTACGTTTTTACAAGAGCCTTCTGAGGGCTGAGAAGACAACTCGAGTTAAGCTCGGTTGAGAAGACTCTTCTAACCTGCACTGAAGATAAGTGCAACCATTATCAAATATTCTTTGCTGTGAAAACTACTTAGAACTTGTGACGTTAATGTTCTTTCCTGAATCTAAGTCACTGTGATCGATCATAGAGTCAGATCACAAAGAACAATGTCTACATGCATTGTAAGCACTTTGAAAACAAAACAAAATGAAAAACTTGGAGTTCTTGGTGGTGACAACAGAATGTGAAGCAATCTAACACCAACTCCAGCCTGCTGTGCTCTGTCAGTTCAGCTCCTCTGGAATCAGGCCCGTGGCTGGCTGGCGCTCTGGACAACAGTTACGCAGGACTGCGGCTCGGAGAGACCTGTGCTCCTGGGGGTTCTGCGCTGGCCGGCAGCTCCCTTGAAGAAATTCCACAGTGTGTGTACAGCCTAAGGTCAGGCTCTCTTGTTAGGAATCACTCCACGATCAGGGCCACATTTATGTGGGACAAATCTATCATATGCCTGTGAAAATGTAAAGAAACGATCGACATTAACTCTGCACATCAGCACTCAACCTACCAAGGTGGGAGGAAACTAAAGGAGCCTGGTGGGTCCTGTTTAACAAAAATCCATCATATAAAAAGGCAGAGTGCCTGGGAAGATCTATTAAAACACAAGGGGCAATTCTCCACCAGACAAAAGGACGCACGCCTCATGACAGGATAACTGTCTGCACTTTGTGCCCTGGTGTCCTTCTACAGGAACAGGTGGGGACACACGCTTGCTACTGTGATGGATGGGAGGGCACAGGAAGGAGGTCCTTGCTCCCGCCCCCTCAGCACCACAAGCACAGAACACACTGGTCACCTGTGGAATTTCTGCTGAAATGCTAATGCGTGGGCTGGCTCCTTGAACTTAGCTATGGCTTTCCGTTGCTGAGGAAGCATCTGTAAACTCTAGAGGAAGAAAACAAACACTTTAATGTCAGTTGTAAATGACAATAAAAAATATGAATATATATATTTAAACATTATTAGCTTTAACACAAAATGAGTCCAGGCGGACACTTGGAACAAACTAATTGATTTTCCTTTCTCCCTGGCAATTTTTCTTACTTATCCAGATAATCTATTCCAAAACAGTGCTTTACTAAATCATTACCAAAAGCAACAGTTATATCTTCCAAGTCTAGTGTTAGGACCTCCCATCATCTGGCCACATCAGCTGCCTGCCCCAGCCTGCTCTGTGAGACCTGGTAGCAGGTACCCTTGGATGGAGACATCTCCTCTTCTCACACCTTCTTATCAGGTGATTTTTAATAGAGGCCCCCACAAATCTTTTTAGGAACAGGACTCATCACACCAGAGGAAGCTGTTTAGTATGGGGGCCCCACAGTCCACAGCAGGTGATGGCCTAGTCTACCATCTCGTGTATCCATCCGGCTGAGTGACAGTGAGGGCAGCGGTGCCTGGGGCAGCCATCAGCATAACGTGGTCATATTGTGTACTTTAGAGTTTGTGAACACCAGTCTAAGAGGGTGGTATCTGAAATGAAGTCGCCACCCACTGGCCTAAAACAATGCCAGTGAAAAAGAAATGAATTTATGAAGATTGGCTGAAAGAAATGATGAATCCAGTGAAGATTTACAAAGGAAGTGTCTGAAAAGCATAACTTACATCTAGTCCTCAAATCTGCTGCCTGAGGAAGAGGGGAGCTGCTTTCTGCCTTCTTAAACCTGATTCAGGATCTAGGGCTAGGAGGGGCAGGCAGGAGGAGAGCACAGCGATCTGCGGATCTGTTAGGTGGCATTCTATGAACTCTCAAGCAACTCAGAGCTCCAGAGTCTGGTTCTTCTCAATGACTTCAGGACACAACTTAGTGCCTGCTGTCTGCAGCTCGCACAGGCGCCTGACTCTTCGTCTCGCACTGCCGCCCAGGCTGGTGTGCAGTGGCACGATCTCGGCTTACTGCAACCTCCGCCTCCTGGGTTCAAGCGATTCTGCTGCCTCAGCCTCCCAAGTAGCTGGGATTATAGGCACCTGCCACTACGCCCAGCTAATTTTTTGTATTTTTAGTAGAGACCGGGTTTCACTATGTTGGCCAGGCTGATCTCAAACTTCTGACCTCATGATCCGCATATGCCTTGGCCTCCCAAAGTGTTGGGATTACAGGCGTGAGCCACCGCACCCACTGCCCGACTCTTCTAAGAGCAGGAGTCGCTGGGCAGCTCCTGGCATGGGCATCAGCAAACACTGTCCTGAAGGACTGCACTCAACAGGCACTTTTGGTGGCCAGAAATCATTTGCGGTGTCTGAGTTTCTGTTCAGTGTAATAGAATAGTTAGAGAAAATAACTACCAGCACAGGATCCCTTGAAAATACTGAGGCACATGTGGCCATTTCATTTGAAAGCATGTCAAAGAGCTACAATGGAAGCAAACAGCTACAAACATCAATGACTTGGAAAGTGTTTAAAAAGTTACACTGTATATGAAATAACAGCTCTCCATTTTAATAACTGTAGAATGCCCATCAGTAAACAAGACCAGAAGAGCTCTAAAGGAATACTCCAACGCTCCGAAAAAGGTGTCTTCCAGGGCTTCTGTAACAGTGTTTACACAGAAATACAAAGGTCCACGTCTCCAAATTCAAGGACATCAAGAAGTCCTGCACGCAGCTACCCCAGAAACAGCAGCACTGGTCTGGAGGCTACCCCAGAAACAGCAGCACTGGTCTGCGGACATCACTGAGACAGGCCAGCAATGAGGGAGCCCACGAGGCAGCAACGGAATTGGTCTTTTTTCTGAAACAAGTTCAGTAAAATATCAGACTTTCTCCCTTCTTTCTGAAATAAAAAATGAATACAAAAGAAATTTCTTGATAGTTTCACTTGTCATTAACAGGAAAAGTAAAGCCCTACAACGTAGTCTCCTGGATACATTCTCAGCAATATGGCTTGCAATATGGCTTTCTGGACTTTGAAATTCCGCCTGTATTTCTTGACAGAGACCTGTTTTCTCTGCCAATCTGCCAGACTCGTATTTCAGCATGCACCCCTTTTGTGTATTAGCCTGTGAGTGATACTCAGTCACTGAAACAACAGAGCAACTTCCAGAGAGAAAATGCGTCTGTTCTGTTCCCAGGTAAGGGGCTGTGTTGTGTGAGCGTCACTTGTCCATCCCAGCCTAACCCTAACCCTAACGTAACCCAAACCTGACCCCTAACCCCAACCCTAACCTAGGTTAGAGCTGCTGCAGCCGTGCCTTTGGGGTTCTCTCCGTTCTTCCGGCAACAGCGCTAGCATGCTCAGTGCTCCAGGATCCTGGGGGGTTTAAGCAATGCCCAAAAGTGACTGAAACAGTTTCACACAACAGCTGCCAATACTGTGGCAGAGCTTACTGTGAGAACTACAATAATGGAACCTTCTCTAAACTTATCTTGTCTAAAAATATAAAAATTCCTTCATTAGGAATGGATAAGGAAAACTAATTTCATTTATCACAAAACAATGATCAACATTCTGCAATTCACAGATAGAATCTGGATTTTGGAAATACTATACTAAAGCGAGATCCTATCTCTATAAGAAAGAATTTAAAAATTAGCCAGGCGCAGTGGTGGGCACCTCTAGTCCTAGGTACTCAGGAGGCTGAGGCGGAAGGATCCCTTGAGCCCAGGAAGTAGAGGTTGCAGTCAATCGTGATCACAGGATCACACCACTGCCCTCCAGCCTGGGTGACAGAGTAAGACTCTGTCTTCAAAAAAGAATAAAAATAAAGAAAAAAGAAAATATGCTGTTCTCTTTGGGAAATAACACTTCTAGATATATGTGGTGACTTCCTTTGGGCAATTTCACAATGTGAAATTAGGGCATCAGGCTGCCAATCGTACACTATTTAGTATCAGGTTTTACTTGTAATCTATGTAGTTTAAAAACCTCAATTTGATTGAGGAGCTATCCGCCAGGAAAGCATTAACTTCCAGTGAGATTATTCAATCAGAGGAATGACTTGGTTTTCAGACACTCGACACAATTAACAAGCTTGCTGTCCTAATACTGGCTTCCTGTCTACCCTATTTACATTTTTGTACCTCCTTTCAGAAATAAACCCTGTTTTCTAGATACAAAATCAAACTATAGAAACTGTCCATATTCAACCATTTTTGACCTACCAAAATGACAAGTATTTACAATTTATTGGGAGCAGAGGAGAAGAAACTTTCCAGTGAAAGCTTAAAGACATGGTGGCCGCTTCCATTGTGAAAATAAACACGTCTACACAACTCGGCAACACACTACCATCGAGTTAAAACTTTTCTTCACCCAGAACAAACCAAACGCTAGAATTTGCCTCAAGTCTACATACTGACCTATGTAAGGGACCTTCTTCTTCACCCCCAGCACCCACATAACATACTGGCAGGGAGAGGGGAAAGGCTGGCACACCAGCTCTCATCCTGATTGGCTTTTCATTTTTCAGAGACATCTTCAGACAACTTCTGAGGAAAGCTTACTGGGCTACTATAAATAAGTAGCAAATGCAAGTTAAAAGGATACACTTCAGCTGGTAGCTTCCTGCAACTGTACCCAGCAATTCCACCCAGAACCATATGATCAAATCAACGGCCACGCCACCTGGCAGCAAAAAGCTTCCATGATGTTCAGAACCCTAGCCTCTTTTCCCCATGAAAAGTTCCTCCTCTTCTGAGGAAGAGTCTGCGTATAGCTGTGGTTGTGTACATGTCTGTGCACAGCTGTGGTTGTGTGTGTGCATGCATGTATAAAGATAACTCAGATGTTACAGGAGTACAACTGATTCTGCAATCCTAAAAACCAAGCTCTTTTTCTCCCTCTGGCCAACAATTCTAGCACCTTAAGGAATCATTTAAAGGAAAAATATATATCAGCTGCTTTTAAACACCAGTCAAGCTGCTTAAAATAAGCCCAATTTATAAATCATGAGAGATGTAAATTCTTGAGCCCCACCCTAGAACAGACACTAGAGGCAGTGGGGGAGGCACTCCCTGGCAGGAAGGGCAGAGAGCCCCTGCAGAGCCCTCAGTGAGCCTGCTAAGCATTTCTGTACGAACAGTGTGCAGGACCGGTCCGTGGGGCTCTCCTCTATACACAGGTCACTGTGTGACCAACCTCCTGTTGGAAATAGGGCGCCTGAAGCCTGCACACGATTCCAGTGGCGGGCTGGGTGGTAAAGAAAGATTCACATCAGTGCTCTGGGCAGCTCCAGCCCACACCGAGTTTTCTGTCCCATTTCACGTTCTCATCTATTATCATATAACATGCTGGGTCTTCCTGGACACCAATTCTGGCACTTCCCCTGAATGTCAACGTTTGGGCTCTCTTGCACATCCATGTGATCACTACGGGTGCCCTGGCGCGTTGCTCCTTTTGCTCTGGTATAATTTTAAAACATCTCCTGACCTCTCCTCTTCCCTTTTCATCCCTGGTTGTCCCGTATTCCCCGTCTTATCCTCTAAAGCTTACACATGCTTATCCTCTAAAGCGCAGACAAGCTCTGTGTTCTCCTCCTCTCGGAATGATTGACCGACCATGTTCTCAGAACGCTGTGGGAGAGCCTCCAGTTACCCAGCTTTTCCGCTGTGGCTTCCCATCACGTGCCCACACGCATCTGTTCTTTAAGCCTGTGGCGTGGGCTTTTCTGGAACCCGTGTCTGACACTTCTTCGTGTTTTCCTTCTCAATGGTCCAAACTTCAAAACGACTCAACTGCTCACTCAAGATTCCAACATTTTCTACTTCAACAACCAGGCCTTCCTGCAGTCAGAACCAGATGTAAAGGGGCTGTCTTCCTGCGATCCACTTTACCTTCGAAGCAGAAGCATAATCAGTCAGACGCCAAGATAATCCCACCTTCCGCCAGGTTCACAGAGCCTCCATGTTGGGCTGAGATCCGCTCTGTCTGCAAAGGGCAGATTCTCCTCTGAGCAGTACCTTCTACATTTCTATGCCTACCCCCAAATCAGCAGTGTCATGCGGAGGCTCCTGCGCTGCATCTCCGAGGGCTCTCCCCAGCAGCCTCTGGGGGATGACAGCCCCCCTGGCCTTGGGAGCACAGCTGACTCGGGAGAAGGTGGTCACCGCAGCGCAGCCTGGGAGGCCGCACACCCACTCCCCTTCTTCCCGCTGCTTTAACACAGATGACGGTTTCTTGCCTCTTTCACTTCCTTCCAGATGAACCCAGGAAGAACGAAAGAGTTCATATGTGGTTTATGAGTAGACAGAAAAAAAAATATCTAGTCTTCGAGGAATCCAGTTCTTATCAAGTTACAATTTCTGAAACGTGGTTACAGTTCGAAACCTTTTGGAAGACCATCTTCTGGTTATATTTCTATAAAATCTTCTCATTCTTCCTCACTCTTTGAGTCTATAGATAAATGTCTTTGAAATGGACTTTCTGGAGAGGCTTATTAATGTAGTTTAAGGAAGTAAAACACTAATCTGATAACAAAACTGGGTACCACATCACTGCTACACGGAGGAAAGTTCTCAGATTCCATGGGTTTAAAAGTATAGTTAACATGCAGTTACAGCCGGGCGCGGTGGCTCACGCCTGTAATCCCAGCACTTTCGGAGGCCAAGGCGGGTGGATCACGAAGTCAGGAGATCGAGACCATCCTGGCTAACACAGTGAAACCCCATCTCTACTAAAAATACAAAAAAATTAGCCGGGCGTGGTGGCACGTGTCTGTAATCCCAGCTACTCAGAAGGCTGAGGCAGGAGAATCGCTTGAACCCAGGAGGCGGAGGTTGCGGTGAGCTGAGATCACGCCACTGCATTCCAGCCTGGGCAACAGAGCAAGACTCCATCTCCAAAAGCAAAAACAAAAAATAACGTGCAGTTACTAGAATTTTCTACAACTAAAAGGCCCAAAGGAATGAATACAGGTCCTCCTGGTGTAGACACCACCTGGCATTACACCAGTGAACACTAGGTGGTGACATATCCCAAAGAGACAGAGACTCGACACTATTCCAAAACATTTAGGATAAAAAATATTTGTGGCTCATGCCTGTAATCCCAGCACTCAAAAGAAATGGAAGAAAATGGAAGGAAAAAAAGACCATTTAAGAGATCTATACAAATCCAGAGTGCAAAATGCAAAATTCAATTTAAAAGACAAGACAGAAGTTAGCTGGTTTGGCAATGGTTCCAAGCATATTCTCACAACGTAGGCTCTGAGCCTCACTCAATGCTCTGAGAAGCAAACGGTACTTGTTGTTCAGGTATGGATCTTGACAACTCGATCAGGCTCAAAAATATTCAAGAAAATGATCACGACTACACACGATGAAGCAAAGTCCACAAAAGTAGCAGGTGACATATGAAAACAACAGTGCAACCCTTCCACTCACAGGGAAGTGCAGAACGCCCCAAAGACAGGAGGACCAACAGGACACCGGGCCACACACGTGAGGCCTTGCCAAGCGCACTGGTCTGTGGCTCACAACAGACTAGGCTCGGGGTTTTTTCATCTGGACTCACTGCTACATAGTTATCGGACCAGAATTCTCCATCGCCATTTATTTTGAGAATCTCAGATTAGGATAACCGCATTTTAATGCATCTAAAATGCTCTAGTGTCTATTGTGCCCCTGCAAATTAATCCAGATTATGATCAATTGTTTTGAAATATCCTTGAACATAAACTGTACGCCTCCAATAGCTGATAAAGTCATCCTAACTGCACCACTAGTGAGCCCGCTCTATCACAAACAGAAGCAAAGGCTTTGGGTTACCTCTCCACTACTACACACCAGTAAGAATGAAACCTATTCCCCAGGAATCCAATAATGAAGACGGCAGTAATTAACCCAAGTAATCTGTATGTTTCTGGAAGGGCTTTCATCTCCTCATTTTTAGGAACTGTCAACAGCAGATGGAGATCTAAAACATGTACATTAATTACTCGTATCAACCCTAGTGTGAACACGTTTCCAAATTCACCCAAGAAGCTAGAAGCTGGAAGAGATTCTTGAAAGAAAGCACTTTGGACTAAGCACTTTGGACTCCTCAGAACTCTGACATGTACTCTGTGCATCCAAAAATGTCTTATTTCCAAAGTGCTCTGCCCTCAGACACACCAGATCCCGCCACGGGACACAGGGTGCATGGCAATGGCAACAATGGGCACCGCAGGCGACAACTGACAGGGAAGGCCAGAAATCAAGACTCAACAAGCAGGTGGCTTCTTCGCTGGGTCAGCTACAGGGCTCTGGGCCTACAGACACCAGGAGTTTCCGTGGAAAACCCTGTTTCCAACGGACCTGGAACTGTGTTCCCTTTCATGCATCTCATTTGCAGCCAGCTCAGCAGGCATGTTTCAGCATTAGAATTAGCCAACTTTAAGAGATGAAGATACAGTCCAAGATACTGTCATATTTGTAAAATCTAAACCAAGTCACAGCTATTTAGCACGTGAAGCTATTTCTGGAAAGCAAGGAAAAGAAGGCTAAATACTTTAAAATGTAATGTCATTACAAATAAAACAAGTCATTTGATAGAACAAAAAATTTGTATGTATGTGTGCAAGTGTGAACTTTCTATGACAATATGAGGATCTCAAAGGATAATCTGTTCAGTTGGAGTATTTCTTAAAATTTATAACTAAGAATCTGAAAATTTCAAAATAGACATTTGAGGCAAATGTTCTGATATTAAGTATGCAAAACAGGTATGTGTCTTATTTCCCAAGTATTATTTTAATATGAAGTAGCCAACACAATGGGCACTGTGTTTGAAATCACGAAATGACTGTCTTGGGACACAACCACCCATGGCACAGATGCCACCCCTAGGCAGCTACCTGAATGGGTCCCACTGACATCAGCAGGCTCTTCAGCTGGGCATCCGTGGTGGACGAGGACAGCCCCTCCACAGACACCACGCAGGGCTGAGGCTTGCACTCCACCACCCGCAGGTTCTGCTTGTTTGGCATCAGGCGCCCCCGGCTCATGGGACCGGCCACTCCTCGACCTCGTCCGTGCATGATGGCCTGGTGACAACAAAGAAAATACATTCAGAGTTTCAAGCTTAGGCTTCTTCCATAGTCACTAAGATATAAAAGTGAACAAATAACTTAGAATCCATTAAAATATACCATGAGCTACAGGATTTTCTGTAGTTTTTTTTTCTTTTTTTTTTTTTTTTGAGACGGAGTCTCGCTCTGTCGCCCAGGCTGGAGTGCAGTGGCGCAATCTCAGCTCACTGCAAGCTCCGCCACCCAGGTTCATGCCATTCTCCTGGCTCAGCCTCCCGTGTAGCTGGGACTACAGGCGTCCGCCACTGCGCCCGGCTAATTTTTGTATTTTTAGTAGAGACGGGGTTTCACCGTGTCAGCCAGGATGGTCTCAATCTCCTGACCTCATGATCCGCCTGTCTCGGCCTCCCAAAGTGCTGGGATTACAGGCATGAGCCACTGCGCCCGGCCAAGATTTTCTATAGTTTTCTATCCACTGTTAGAGAATGTTTTAATAGCTAAATGAGACAACAATATCCAGCAAGTGTAAGTGTAGGCAGAGGAAGAGGAGGGAGCTGATGAAGCCTGCACCTCTCCAGGGACCACACACTTGTGCTCGGTGGGCACTCTGTGTTATCACTCTGTGTAGATCAGGCACCCGTGGAGGCTGAGAAACTTGCTGCAAATGACAGTTAAGAATGTGGATCCGGTCCTGAGAGTCCCAGAGCCCCCATTTCTCCTAGTGTATTACAGGCTGGTTTCAGCAGGACCTGTTGTGCACAGCACTAAGTCCATCTTACAGTCACAACAAGCCACAGCATCATGTACCTGACTCAGCTGGCAGAGATTACATTTGCTATCCTGAAACCCTCCCAGCCAGATTCTGCAATAGAAATTCAGCCATGGCTGCACATTTCCATCGTCTGCAGGCTTTTCAAAAGAAACAAAACACAACTGTGAATGAGGACCCAGGCACCCCCAAGTATAATTCTGCTGGTCTCAGGCAGGCCCAAGTATTATCATTTTTAAAATCTGCCAAGGGTTCAAAACTACTGCTCAAGGAACTTTTCAAAAAGAAGAGACTGGGCCTGGCGCGGTGGCTCACGCTGTAATCCCAGCACTTTGGGAGGCCGAGGTGGGCGGATCACGAGGTCAGGAGATCGAGACCATCCTGACTAACATGGTGAAACCCCGTCTCTACTAAAAATACAAAAAAAAAAAAAAAATTGCTGGGCGTGGCGGGTGTCTGTAGTCCCAGCTACTTGGGAGGCTGAGGCAGGAGAAGGGCGAGAACCCGGGAGGCAGAGCTTGCAGTGAGCTGAGATCACACCACTGCACTCCAACAGACTGAGACTCCGTCTCAAAAACAAAAAAAAAAAAAGAGGAGACTGCTGAACTTTCCCATACTTTCTCCAGATTAGAAAGTCAGAGAGAACATATGTGCCCAATGTCTCCAGCCTAGAACAGTGGTGAAGCGCAGAAGGCAGGGTGGAGATGGGTGGCATTTGGTTTCCGGATGGCCTACCCGAATTGTGTCCCGGAGTATGGGCAGAATGCAAAAGTGGCCTCCCAGTCCATCACAGAAAAAGGCAGAAAGTTAGGTGGAAACCGGAATAGAACCTCAGGACATGAGTGTGCACACACACAAAAGGAAATGAAGAGAAAACTTCCACAATGCTTAGTACTCTGCAGAAGGCAGCAAAACTATACCTGTGAAGTAAGTTTTAAAACAGTTGCAAGGGGTTATTTCAAGAGAAACCACACTGGAAAATGCACATGAAAAGTTGCAAGTTACCCTGACTGGAAACCAGTAGGAACTAACTAGTCTTCTATTCTAACTAGAGTAAGTTATGATATTAACAATAATATCCCCAACAAATGCCTACTTATATACACCAAGCACCAGGTTTTTTTAAATGCACCTTCTTATAAGATCCTCACAATTGCCTAAATAAGATAGGAAACATCACGATCCTCATTGACAGGAGTGTTTACGTTTAAGATGAAGAAACTCAAGTGTGCTGTGTGTCAACGTGTATGGTGTTGTGCTTCTACTCAAGTGTGCTGTTTGTGTGCATGTATGGGGGGTGTGCTTCTAAGGCTTTTCTCACATATTCAGGGATGACACCTGAAGGAAGAAAATCCAGACCACAGCAATCTTTCAAGAGTCCCCCACTTTAACACGGGCGTTACTGCTGAATCTGTCTGCACAGCTGTTTTCTAGTACAAAACAGAACTTTGCTCTCATACCATGAAGCGTTTATGAGATGAGACGAACTTAGACTTCAAAAGGAGCCAGAACCGTCTTAAGAGTAACACTACTTCTAAGTGACGAGATGACGAGGCGGGGATGAGCGGCTGACCTGCTGTCCTCCAGAGTGCAAAGCAGGGCTGCGTCCAGGTCTCCCTCTGCATAGCTCCACCCAACAGGGGCTACTGGCTTCTACACCAAGAGAAACGATCAAGACTCTGGGGAGCCAGAAAGCACCTCGCTAGCAGGTGAGGGGAAGGGCACTCTGTCACTTGTGTACATGACAGGATGTGCTCCTAGTGCACAGACGGTCACTCCAACAGAAAAGGGGAGGGTGAGCACCCTTGCTTCTTGCCTGACAGCCTGAACTCAGAGAAGCTCCCTCCAATCCCCAGGGTTACGTTCGGAAGGATTAAGGAGCTGGGAACTGTGGCCTAGAGCAAGTTACTTCATCTCCAAAGACCTCGGTTTCCTCTGTCTGAACTGGGGCCATGAGCACGCACGTGATTTCACATTTGTAAAATTTCTGGTGAGTCAGTGAACAGAGGAAGGAAAGCGTGCTGACACGCAGCAGCAGCAGCACGCGCTGTCCTGAGAGCACAGCAGACGCTGCTGGGTAGACAGCTCAGAGCTGCGGGAAGCAATCACACTCCTGGTTAGCTGTGGGTGCTCTTCTGGGTTTGTTCCGTGAAATAAGTCAGGAGAGGAAAAGGCTTTGGTGAAAATGTGAATGCGTTTTCAAAGCCAGAACAAAGGAAATGATGGTTCATTTATGAATGTGAGTACTATTGTGTGCCACGCGCTACAAATCAGAGTGTGTCTGAACACTGCCTCACGCCAACCTTCGCATTTCCAGGGCTGTGCGTGAGGCAACAAGCAGTACCTTCTTCGCAGGATGAATTCCTTGGATGCTTTTGATCCCTGGAGGGACAGGCGAGTGTGCATGGGGCCCGGCTGGCAGATGTGGGGGCTGCTGGAGGCCGCCCCTGGTCAGCGTCACCTTGCGGGCAGGCTGCGGACCCACTTCTGGAGGCTGGGGAAGCCGCTGGGGCTGGCCTTCTGGGTGAAAAAAGCCATCGCTCTCTCCTCCCTGCTGAAACCAAGAAGGCAGCACACTGTTCAGTGTCTGCTCCACCAAACGCTCCTCCCCAGCATTAGGAAGCCCACCTCAGCCAGTGTTCACCCACGAAGCAAAACCATTTCAAATAAGTGTGACTCAAAACTTGTCATTTCAGTAGAGCCAGTAAGGACAATTCTCATTGGAAAATGGTCAGGTTCTAACAAGACAGCTGAAATTTCAAACACTAAGATCCCCTTTAATTACTGTATTCATATAAGAGGTCTGCGATTAAAATAAATGCTGTTGAATTCCGTGAAACACTGGTTACCTTCAAAATACTTCATATCCAACATGCATTTTCACTTTCAGCATGCGTCATTCATTTTCAAGAGCATTCTTGTTAAAATGTACAGTGTGCATAAGCAGTGGTTTTAAACTCTTAACTCCTATTCCAACCTACCCTAAGAAGCCAACGAGCCCAACTCCTGCTGGCTGTGGTTCTGAGTCTTCCAAACCCATCACAGCGCCTTCCGCCCCTCTGGATACAGGAACTTCAAATCCTCTGACCTCTCCAATACAGTGTTCTGAAGCCGAAGAGCATCCCACAATACTGACTAGAAACTTCCCTTCCTTCTGCTGAGAGTTACAATTGCCATGAGCAACTACAGAGTACATGGATTTCCAAGAAGCGCACTTACTCTATGAAGAACCTTAGAAATACCAGGAATCTTATCTTTTGTGTTTTATTAACAGTCTGTTCATCGATGAAGAAGCAAGTACACCCTGGAACTGCGCCACCGATGTTGTTCATACCTCCAGGCAGCATAAAAATGTCTTACAGTGGTGCCTATCAGCTACTTTCAATACCGAGTAGTGTTTCTCCCCAAGAACAGCTGGAGGCTGGGAAAGAATGGGGGGGGGCAAGGACGGCAGACACTGCCCTGGTTAATTATGTCAAGATGGATGCTTGGACTCGAAAAGGAAGACGGAGGCTTTTATTAGCACCAGGCCCACTCTCAACATCGACAGGGATGGAGTGTCAGTCACGGGATAGTAAATCCTCCCCAGAGTGCTTAGCGGTGCCAGGGTCTCCAGGGCAACCTGGTCAACCAGCTCACATATCCCTGTCCCACTTTTCCTACCAAATGTATCTTGTGGAGACCAAATGGAACAAAGGGATCTGCCAAGAGAAGGAACACTGATTGGGGCAAGATGGATGTAGCTAAGATTTCTGCTAAGACTATACAAAGTAACAGGGACTCAAGAAAAGATGAGATGAAAAATGTCACACAGGAACAGGTGGCATGAAAAAGTCTGCAAATCGCCTCTCTCCAAAACAAGTATAACCTGGACAAAATTTCCCAACACATGTGAGGCCTCTGGGAATCCAAGAAAATGAAACAAATGGAGAAGCACTTATTCCTGAGCTGTGAGGACAGTGCAGTGTGTGGCAGCTCCATCAGCACAGGGCCGAAATCCAGAAAGGCCTCAGGTCCCTCAGCAGCACTGGCCATACGTGCAGCACCCTCGGAGGGGAGGCACAGGGAAGCCCATGGGTCTGTGGGCCTCCGGTCATGGTTCGGTTTGGAACAAGCAGCACACCAGCCAGAAATCTGAGAAACCTAATGAGGAAATTCCAGAACGGAAAGTGCTAGAGAACGCCTAGATGGGCTCTCCCCACATGGCTGCCTGGGAAGCCCCAACCCACACACAGATAACTGGCCACAGGGGGCCGTGCAGGGTCCAGAGATGTGAGCACAGGCTCCTCCCAGTTGCTGGCTGGCCACTAAGCTACGCAGCAGTAGGGTCAACCCCTAGGAAGCTAGGCTAAGAAATAAAAATAACAATACAAACACTGAACAAAAAATATTTAAACTGAATGAAAACAAAAATACAACACATCAAAATTCAGGGAGTGCAACTTAAGCAATTACATCAAAAAGGAAAAACATCTAAAATCAATAATTTGAGTTTCTACCTCAAGAAGCTAGTCCCCCTTCCTCAAAAAAGGAAATCAAACCCAAGTAGAAGGAAGGAAAATGATAAAGATCACAGCAAAAAGCAATAGCATGGTAAAAAGAAAAAGAAAATCTGTGAAACCAAAACTTGGTATTTTGAGATGAGCAAAAAACTGATGCTCCTTTAAGGATACTGACCAAGAAAAAAGAAGAGAAGATAAATTACCAAAATAAAACAGAGGGATCACCGCAAGGGACCCTAAGAAATTAAAAAGACATTACAAGCAACTTTACATCAACACACTAGACAATTTACATGAAACGAGCAAATTCCATGAGACACAAGCACCAAAACTGACTGAAAAAGAGAAAATATGAATAGAACTCTAAGAAGTAAAGACAATGAATTATTAAAAACCATTCACAGAGAAAAAGACCCAAATAGCTTCACCAGTAAGTTTTACCAAATATTTAAGGAAGAAAGACTACCAAGCTTACGCAATCTCTTTCAGAAAACAGAAGAGGCAGAAGCACTTTCCCACTCATTCTTTGGGCCTGGTATTACCCTAATACAAGGCCAAAGGCATCAAAAGAAAAGACACCTGCGAAAGAATATTCCTCATAAACATACATGAGAAAAAAATCCCCAACAGAATATTAGCAGACTCAGTCTAGCAACACAGAAAAGGGATCACACCTCATGACCAGGTAAGATTCATCCCGGAAGCGCAGGGCTGGTTTAACACCCCCTAGTTAACCAAGGGAACATACTATACAAAGGAAAGGACCCTGTGTACATCTGCTATCGTCCAGCCAGGGCTGCAGGTGACTGAGCCAGATGGATTCTCCCACCTAACGCTCTAAGACGCTATCATGTGAATTATCATCTCCTGAAATGTGCTGATCTTACTGGAAGTCATTCCTATCTTACGCTATCTTACAGGGACTACCCCCAACCCCCACACAAAAAGGGAAGCACTGTGAAAAGGCAGGCCACTAGCACAATCCAAAGTCAGACTGGCAGTCTGTGTTTCTTAAACCTTCTCCATGAGGTCTTCCACCCAAGGTGTGAGCAGGTATCCCACCAGGCAGGGAGGGCCTAGCCTAAGTACACAGTTTTTCAGTCTGTATCTTCAACAGCTATGTGAATTCTCTCTAGTTTTATACATGCTTGAAATTTTCTATATTAAAAAGTTTCAAAATCTAAAAATATATACCATATACCCTCATCTTTCATGAGAACCAGTGACCATTTATTAATTTATCCAAAATCCTATTGCAACAGTGTTGCCTGACAGTACAATCTTAGTGTGAGATTCATAAATTCACTATGCATGTGTTCAGCTGAGTACAGTGTTCATAATTCACTATGCACGTGTTCAGCTGAGTACACTGAGAACATTTTCAGTGACTACTGTTTCAGTGGCTACTTCCTCCTCTTTACAAGCGTGAACACTTCACACCAGCCTCCAGGTCCCATGAGGGCCCATGTGAGGTGGAGGGGACATCAGACCACTCAGTGCTCCACACAGCTCAGCAACACAACAGTCTAACTGACTGTGGTTCTCCAACTTCTACCCTTTCCACTAAGGCGGACAAATGCATGGACTGTGGAAGGTGTGCTCTCTAAGAAGGACTTCCGTCGTATGAACTTAAGTAATCCAAATCGGCTCCCTGGTAGCTTAACCAACCAGGTCTCCAAGGATGCCGACTGCATTTGCTGTCTTGTACGTGCTTGAGAGAAGCCAGTGGTTTAGACCCCAGTGAATCTCTTTTGTTCACCATACCAGAATGTCTCATGCACACAGAAGGCACTGAAATATTTACTGAATAAATCAGTAAATACTAGATTGTACTTTTTAAAGCTAAGTAGTTCTGAATGTGCTAAAAAGAGATTATAGTATCAGAATACTAGGTTATAGACACTGTCAATCAGTACACACATATTTACTACATGTCACTAAGATAATGAAAGGCCAACTTTCAGCCCAGCACGATGAAGTGTCACATGGCAGAGAGGAGACAGTACCTTTGGCCTAAAGGTAACGATGTTCATAGAACATGACGGACGGCAAGATGAATGCTCTGGCCGCTGTTTCCCTGGCAACCCAAAGCTAGAAACAAGATGGTCTAGAGAGGAAACTTTAAACAACAGCTGGCACCAGAAGTAGGATGCTATTATCTGTGTGTTGTAAGGCATACAATGCGTATGTGTATTTGGGTGATAAACATGTAACACTGTAGTAATCTGATAATTTTTACACTGTGAATTAAGAACATAAACATTGAGTCAATAAATACCCCGAATAAGAAAAAGTTCTCTTCATTGTTATTTTGAGAAAGACACTGGAGAAAATTTATGTCTGGTGATATTAAGGTCAGATAAGAACTCTGAAAGATAAAGTTCTAAACTTTTATTTTCCATTGAAGGAAAGTTTATTTTTTAAGTAGGCTTGATCTCTATTTAAAGTTCAGAAATATGGGTATTACAAAAAGCCTTTCCTTTCCTCATCTGTTTCAAAAAAACTAAAATTTCCTTATGTAGATCTTGTAACATAATGAAAGGGTCCTAATGTGATGGTGTCATACTTTGTTGATGACTTTCTAAGAAATGGCCTGAAAAGACAGGAATAAGGCCTGTGATGAGACAGTCCCTGTAGACAGAGACCTCACCTCCTACTGCCACCTCTGCTCATTCCGTTGGGCCGTGTGGGCCTTCCTGGGCCTGCCCCTGCACCCCTCCCTACTCGGGAAGCTCTTGGCCCCTGACTGACAGAGTCTTCGGTCCCAATGGCAGGTTGGGATGCAGCTACTTGGTTTTTCTTCCCAGTGGATCTGGCTCTCGATGGTCTCTTGCTTCCTGGAGGCATGTGCACCAGTGTCCTCAGTGCAGGCAGATATCACAAGACACAGAAAGTGGGTGCTTCAGACAGAGTCTTGTGATGCCGACCACCCAACTTTCAAGAAAAGACTCTTCCTACAAAACTGCTCACCAGAGAGAAGCCCTGCCTGGGTAAGCTCTGGAGTTGCTTATATCCAAGACAAGTTTTTGTACCTTATACAGCAGGGGTCCCCAACCCTCACTACCTTACTACTGTGTCCTGTTAGGACTGGGCTGCATGCACCGCAGGAGGTAAGCAGCAGGCGGGCAAGCATTACCACCTAAACTCCGCCTCCTGTCAGATCAGCAGAGGCATTCCATCCTCGTGGGAGTGCAAATCCTACTGTGAACTGCACATGTGAGGGATCCAGGTTGGTAGCTGCTTATAAGACTCTAATGTCTGATGATCTGAGGTGCAACAATTTCATCCTGAAACCATTCCCCACCGCCGACCCCAGTCCGTGGAAAAAACTGTCTTCCAAGAAACCAGTCCCTGGTGCCAGTAAGGTTGGGGCCCCTGTTATATAGCAACAAATGATGTCATAAAACTTTATAATGGAAATTTCTAAGGCACTCCTGGGATCTTAATCATCAGGAGTTTTGGTATTATTCAACATATGCACCTAGTACTGGCAGTGAAATAATCCACAGCTCATATCCGTTGACTGTCTACAACAGGACGAGAAATGTACTAGGGTAGGTACAGACACTGTTTTCCTTCAGTCCCACAGATGTGGCTTTGGTATTTTGTCCCTCCCCAAACCTTCTGCTGAAGTTAGCCCCAGTGCTGGAGGTGGGGGTTAGTGGGAGGTGTTTGGATCAAGGGGCAGATGACTGTGAATGGCTTAGGCCATCCCCTTGGTGATAAGCAAGCTCTGAGATCACAAGAGATCTAGCCATTCAGAGTGCGTGGCGCACGCCCCCCCGCCGCCGCACCACCACGCTCCGGCATTCGCCGTGAAATGCGCCTGCTCCCTACTCTGCATTCCACCATGATTGGAAGCTTCCTGATGCCTCCCAAGAAGCCAAGCAGATGCCAGCACCATGCTTCCTGTAAAGCCTGCAGAACCCTGAGCCAAGTAAACCTCTTCTCTTTATAAATTATCCAGTCTCAGGTAATTCTTTATAGCAGTGCAAGCACTGCCTAATACACCTCCCTGAGAGGTAAGTATTATTATCCTCACTGTGCCCTCACTGTGCCCATTAAACAAACTTCAGTCACCCAGTAGGCGCTGGAACATCTTTGTGGCTCCAAAACCAGGGGAGTTTACGCTAACATAATTTGAAACTATATTCAGCGCGAGTTGAAACAAACGGGATTAACAATTAAATCACTTTAATTAAACGAAGGGTTACTATAATGCTGTGCTTCTGAATGTTTCTGAAGATCATGCTAAGGTAAGCACTGAAGGCTTGAATATAAGTAAAAGGTTGTTTCATTTCGTAAGAAAAAAATGAGTTTTTTTTTCCTAATTAAAAGAACAATTATTCTCTTTTGACTTAGCATGAGGAAAGGCTAATTCTACAGAACAATTTCAAGTTTCTGGGTTTTACTCCAGTTCACACTAGGATGTAAACTAGCATACACATCCCTAGGTTGTGGCCAGGAGTGTGTTTTGGATCAGGTGAAAAACTTCTACCCGCGGGTCAAATTCTCCCATTGACTCTTCGATTCAACAACTTGTCCCTTTGGATTCTGTGGATCACATTCAAATTTTACTTTATTGGTGGTTTTGTTTTTGAGAAAATGTTCATTTCACCTTTCCCAATGGACAGATGTTTATTTCAAGGTACACTTCAGCCCATGTTGTAGTTGATACCTACAATCTCTGTCAAGAAGTAGGCAAGCATTACTCTGAATGGCATCCGGTACAGCTTGGTGGTCCTGATCATTACTTGCAAATTGACGAGTCCTGTTCGAGTCACAAAATCAGGTATTACGACAGCCATGCTGGGGAGAGGAAAATGCCAGTTTTGATACTACCCAGATACCGCAGATGCTATCCACCACCGAGTTACCTGGCTATCTGGAAATTGCTGGTGACGTTTCTGCCCAAACTTTGCTGCCTACTTTGCCACTTGTGCTTTCGCCTGAGGTTTTACCATTCACTCCAACTCACGGGCAGCACACAGTCACATTCAGCCTCTCCTGGGTTCCCAACATGCTCCGATTAAACATCACGATCCCAGCTGCCATTTCATGTCACCTCTTAGAACAAATAGCAAGCAGAGTGCACCACCACGAGAGGAGTTAACTGCAACGCACTAGACTCACACTTGGCCCAATTTATATGGCATGAACAATTTGGAAACAACGCTTTCAATTCCTTTTACTGCATATACCAAAACAATTTCCTGATTTTGACTTTTGATTTCAGTATGTTGTAGTACAAATAACCAGGAACAAATTCTTCAACTGATTACATCTGAGAAACAAACTGATCACATATTTTTATACCTATACTCACACACATAGACAAGATTTGACTAAGAACCAATCCAAATGAAATCTACCCATTTATTTATAAGTCTTCTATAAGGTTATAATTATGCATATAATTATAGCATTGAAAGAGATCCTAAAATTACTAGTACTCAAGTAAATTTTAAAATACTGTTGATTCAAATTGAATTTTAGAAAGCTGGTATCTTAACGTCCGCATATAAGTGTTGTATGTGGGTGACAGGCTACATTCTATTCATACAAAGTATGTTTGCTTTGAAACTGAATTTCTCCAGGGTGGTGTTCGCTTTTTAACTCTTTAAGCAACACTAGGTTCGGACAACATTTTAAATATCTTCTACTTCCTCCAAAGCACAGGAGAGAGAAAAGAAGTTTTGTTATCTCAGGTCAAACCAGAAACATTTTTTTCCCACAAATGATTATCTTTTAATACTATAAAAATCGCTTTTTAGACGAGGTTTTTTTTTTTTTTTTTTTTTTTAATATATAAAAGGCACTATTTGAATTAAGTAAGCTTAGGGAATACTTTTTATCAGCTTAATCATTACAAAAAAAAGAGGTCTGTAGCCCCAACATTAGCAGGACAAATTTACTTATAACAAATGGTTTAAACGCATAGATAAAAACACCTATTGATATTGTCAGGGCTTCTTGCAATTTGACAGATCAAATCTTATTTTCATTCTTAAACCCCATGAAGAAGTGCTATCACTGATGTGCATTCACTAGCGAGCAAATTGATTAACCCCCTCTATAGAAATCTCAACTCTTGATTATACCTATCAGACGTTAAGCAGCATTATTCTAGAGTGACAACACTTGACAAATTCCCCAACCATTTTTCTCAGCCTTTGTGGCCCTGCTAACTTGTATTAACCCTGATGAAAAATTAATTTTCCTTATCTTCTTCTAAACCCCAAAATCCAAATCCGCCAAACTGGCAACTCTTTCTGTAAAGGTATTATGAGAACCTCTAAAAGATTAATTGCATGTCTTCAGGTGACATTAAATTAATTTCTGTACTCATGACAGACATTTGATACTCCGTACTGAGAGGACAGATAACATTGTCAGGACACACAGAAGGACAGGGGTGTAGTGTCCCAGGGCAGCCTCTTATGAATTCTCCTTTCGATAAGGCCATACTTCACTGTCACCGCTAGTGTTGCTGATCTTACAGTCCAGAGACCTCACTGAACAGGTTTCTATTAACCACAACAATGCTGGGCCTATCCCTGTAATCTTCATAAAGCTCACTCCAAATGTGGACAATAAATGATATGCATGCTATACGAAGTTTCTAAATATAAATACATGTAGGGCTCCACTATTTTTTTCTCTGAAGATTACTAAACAAGGTAAAAGAAAATATTAATAAGCAGGCTCACATTCTCTTCCTTCTCTGTGATAAATTATCCTTATGAAATACCAAGCATGCAAAACATGGGGAGCACTTACATCTAAAATACTGCCTATCTGGAACTGGGTCTACACAAGCAGAACTAAAACCAAATCCATACGGTTAGAGAGACCAGGTTGGACAGACCTCCTAACTACCAAGCTTCATCAAAGAAAAGGGTTCTCTCAGCTCATGCATTTTGACTTTCTAGTATAGTATGGTGAGAACACGGCACAGTTATTCAAGTGCTTGCTCTCTCTCTTAACAGTCTACCTTTCTGACATTAGTTAGGCCTGTGGCGATCTTTAAAAAGCAAAATGAACTGGCCTCTGAAGGAACAAACCAAAGCCTTCAGCCTCTGAGGTGATCTCACACCTCAGGACTGTCCAATTTCGACAGCACAAACTTACCAGTCTAAAAAGAAAAGGATTACTAAAGTGAGCCAGGTGCTTCTGGATGCTGTGGCTTATGAGGCAGGGCATGAAGTCTAGCTCTTCCAGCCACAGTCCCTCACACAGGGGTGCAGCCCCAGGCTCCGAAAAGTGGCCCTTCCACAAGGACCTGCTCTGCAGCACTGAGCAAGTTCTGCAGAACAGGTGACCAGGGTCCTATCTGGGTAGGCTGTTGAAAGTTAAGGGAGGGAAGTTACCTAAGACACTGAAGAAAGCAGATTCTCCTTCTGCTGGGGTGGGTGAGTGAACTAATCCTGATTCCTAACTGAAGGTGAATTAACTTCTGATTCACCTGCTAATTTTACTCCCTAACATCATACTCCTAAAAAGCATCGTAAATTAATGAGTATGGAAATTCTTATGTGTTCAAAATAATTTCTGTCCTCTAATGACCAATGGTCTATCTTGCCATGTTTAGAGGCCACATGATTAACAATGCTTAAAAAGTAGTCTCTTTGGAAATTATCAATTCTGCCCACACTAAGACATTTCAAAGCTCTTAAAAACAAGTATTCATGCACAACTGTTTCTCCTCCAAAAGGAAGATGCTAGACTGTACATCTTATCAAATAAGTGATTAATCAGGATTCTATATGCCCTATTTTTCTTTCACTCTTCTGCTATTTGCCTGTTGCCCATTTTACCACTCATTAGCACCTTTAAACAAATGAGGTCAAACTCCACCCAGCCAACTTGGCCAGCATGAGGTGCCTGCCCTGCGCCTCCACGTACCTCCCTCCTCCCCCAAGCACCTGGATGTGCATCTCTCATGGCCCCCATCTCTGGGTCAAAAGCCATTTACAGTCTCCCTTCCTGCCTGGCCTTCCCAGAACTGTCCTGTCGGAAATCCACCTGCAGCTCTGCCCTTCTCATGGGCAGGTTCAGACTCTGGAAGCTTATTCCTGAGTCGCTTCTATCTGGCCCCTCTCAGCTCCTCTTAGCTCTGTTATCCACTCCCAGGCACTGCCAGGGATCATCCTAGAAGTCACCTTCTGCCAGAAATCAAGCGACCAGAACAGCGGCATCCTCCTGTCCGAGACCTTAGAGGCTAAAAACATGGATTCCCCTGAATGACATTCACAAGGTGGAGGCTCTGCCTTTGCATGGGTCTTCACCGCAAACAAGTTACCACTGCAGATTCACCACTTAACACAATTCAAAAAGCAGCAAAACAGGATGTGAAATATCCCATTTTGCAAAATGAATAAAGGAGGACTCTCAGGAGGCGATAATTTTTTGCATGAAATAATGCCTAGAAGAATTAGTAATGATTCGTGTTTTTTGTCTTTTTCCAAATTTTGCTCATTTACCGGTATCATCTAAATATCAACAGAAACTACTACTTTGATCATCAGAAGTACTGGGGAAAGGGGTAAGTACACTGCTAATTCCGCCTGTGCTATTTCAGTAAGAGAATGCAAGCCATGTTGCCATTTTCAACATAGTATTTAAAAATCTTAAACATTTATAATGTACTTGAACTGCCTTACATCGTGAACACACAAAAAAAGACCAAACCCCCACTCAGGTAAGCAGCAGTAACTTCAAGAGCCAGCTCTGAAAACACATGGTCAGATGGGAAGACCGGGCTGCAGAGGAGCAGTGTGTGGGAGCGGCCATCCAGGGAGGCGTCCCAGAAGACGACCCACTTGAGTTGGATCCAAAGTAGTAAGTGAGCGAGAGATGGCACATCCAGAAAAGGAGCAGGAGTGACAGTAGGAAATTCTAACCCCAACTAAAGTGCTGAGGAATTTCCATGGCTTCTTAGGCCAGTGGTTCCCATAGGGCGATAGGCAGCCTCAGAAGCATGTGATGCATGTTTCTGCCCAGCTCTCAACTCAGTGCTCAGCTGTGTCTCATGCCCTCCCACGTATCAACACTTAGGTTAGAACCTCAACAAAATGTGCAAATAATGACTGTCAATCTTTTGTTTGGGTTTATAGAGGATGAGGGACTCACTTTAAATATCTAAATAGTAATGTTTAATTCTTAGAACTATTAACTACAATAATTCAAAAAATGAAATCAAAATAGCAAAAATTACTTCCTAATTCCCACCAATGACCTATTTCAAAAAACATAGTTAAAACAAAATCCAACCGATTCAAGCAGTATCTGTATGAGCCATTTTCCTTTCTTTGCAACTCACTGTAGAAGAATCAAAAATGTGCTGAGTGGGCCCAAAAGAGAGGAGAGCCAAAAGTAGTGGGCAAAAATGGCTCCCAGATCTCCACTCCGAGGACCTGGAGCTGCCAAGAAGCAGGACTGATTCCCGAGCCCAGGCAGAGAGGGAACATCTTCTTGCAGCAGAAAGTGAGGACATGTTCCAAGAGTAACGGCAACAAATCAAAGGACACAGAAGCAGTTCAAAGGGGCTCTCACTGGTCAATCTGGGACAATCCTAACAGCAACATAAACAGTGACAGTTCATTGCATAAAGTAAGAATTCATAAGCCCATACTGACATAAATAAACGAACAAATAACGGAAGGAGAAGAGTAAATTATCACAGCAGGAGTATGACAGCTAACAAGTACAGGAGTGTTGGCATTAGAAAAACTTCAGTGCCTGCTAACAACAGTGAAAATTTGATCAGAAATGGGATATTTATACAGTCCCAATAGTCTCAAAGTATCTTCCTATAAATTACTTACCAATTACAAAGGGTAAAACTGTAATATTACAGAGGAGAGACTTGGCAAACATCACGTTTACCCATCCCCCACCCCATCCAAGTGAATCCTGTCCATACTGGACAAGCCTCCCAACTGAATGCACTGGGAAGGACCCGATATCCCCTCTGGGGTGTTCCTGCCAAATATGGACAACCCGAAACTGATCAGGACGAATCCTAAGATAACCCAAATTAAAGGGCATTCCCTCTGCTCTTTCAAAAGGTCAAGGGCAAGAAACAACAGATTTAGGGGACACGATGAATACAACGAATGATCCTGAGACCCTGGCAAGGTGGGGGTAGCTACAGAGGACATAATTGGGCCAGTGAATAAAATTCAAATATACACTATGAATAAGATGATAGTATTGCATCAGTTCACAGCATTTTTATTTCTGATAATGTACAGTTGTGGTTTTGTAAGAGGGTATCTGTGTTCTGAGGTAACACACCATGTCTCCAACCTACTCTCTCAAAGGTTTGGGAAAGAAGGTTTTTGTGCATGCAAATGGGCAAAAAGACCAGGATAAAGCAAACTTGACAAAATGTAAACAACTGGTGAATCTGATAAAGGACGTATATGAGTTTCTCCTACTGTTCTTCAACTAAAATTATAATAAAACATTCCCTTTCCCACCTCCTCAAGCTCCACAAAAGACATCAGGTATATATCATTCCAAAAGTGGGAATAACTTTTGAGAAGGTAGAAAGGGAGGAAATTTACAAATGCAGTCCAACACCACAAGAGCATGATCCCACAAATAAACTGGGACCTTCGGCATGTAGCATTTTGACAGCCTTTTAAAAATAAAATACAGGAGCATCACAATTGGACAGCTGGCTTTCCTGCGGGGGCATTCTGTGCTTTTCCCATTTCTCTGTGTGGCCAACAGAATAAAGGACTGTTTACTTAATGTGCTGCCAAATTCTTAAAAGTTTCATTATCTTGATTAGAATAAAACAGCTGAATTCAGTATTTGCTCTCATTTTCTTAAAGAACACTATAAACAGCCACTCCAAAAAAAAAAAAAAATTCTTTTTCCTTCAACTAAAAGGGTAGTAACATTTATTGAGCTATTATCACATATTCAAGCACTGTGCCACTCACTTTACATGATTATGACAATTAATCCTTGCAAGGATCCTGGGAGGAGAGTTGGTTCTCATTGTACTGATGAGGAAACTGGGATTCATTCAGGCCAGGTAACCAAGGTTGCAGAGATGCAAAATGAAAACCAAGATGCAAACGCTTCAAAAACTATACCATTTCCTTAAATAGGAAGACAGAAACTGAACACCTAAGGCAAAGAATTTCCCCTGGCACTTGTTTGTTCTAATTCCCCTTTCTTGTGTTTAATCACGCAGAATGGTTTTAGATGACTACAGTAAGTTTACACTAAGTAAACATCTTATACTTTTTATATTTGCTCTGTTATTACTTGAATTGTTTTTCTGGGAATTATGTCTTGGTTATGAACAAAATGATAATGTAACAAGGTTGTTCTTTTGGTTTCTTAAACACTTAAAAATAGCTTTCTGAGAAATGGGCCAATGAAGAGTATTTCTATATTCTAAGTAATTAAAAGAGAACCATTCCACCAAATATAATTCTATAGGTGAACTATTTACTTAATAGTCAGGAAGACACATGAAATTTTAGCAGTATTTTCTGCTATCTAACATTACTTACAAGCAGCATTAATACGTTCCTTTTGTAATCTCACCTAGCAAATCCCGACAATAAAATGAGTGAAAAAAAATGGAAATTCACATACAGAGATTGATGAGCCTCAAAACAAAAGATCTCTTTCCATTTCAAATTCCCCTAATATTTCCCTTCAAAGTTTTAAATGTAAAATGTGACTTAATTTGATTCACACAGAAATGTTCAAGGATAGATTCACAGCACGTAGCAAATGATGGCTATACTTAACCAGGACACAATATGCACTCCCTTTCCTGGGCCAGCGGCCCAGGTTCTGGAACCAGGATGATGGAACCCCAGCCACACGCCAGGCCTATATTCACAGCTGAGGCTACTCACCAACCAGGCTGCTTTTTCATGTATCAAATCCTTCTCAGCCTAATGTTCCAGGCAGTCACTATCAAATCAGTTGCGTTGGCAACCAAAATGAAACCTAACCATCATCATCATCATCATCCTAGGAGTCCCCATTAAGCATTTTCCCAGTCAATCCGGACTGCTAACAGTAGAATATTGCACCTAATCAAGAAATAAATAACACCATGAAAAACACAGCCGATGGGTAAAGAGCATAAGATTCAGCATAGTTGGAAGCCCAGCTCTCCCACTTAGTAGTTGTGTGGCCCTAGGCTAGTTACAAAACCTCTTTGAGGTTCAATGCACTCGCCTCAGAAGGATGTTGTGAGTACATGCTTGACACTTAATGATAGCCACTGCTATTATCTGGCATAAAATCACATATTTCTAAAAGGGGCCTTAGAAGCATTCTACAAAGAAAATGGGAAGTTAGGAAGTGCTTCTGTGTACCAGAAGCTTTCGTTTGTTGACTCCTCATAGCAGACTTATTAACCCCACCTGCAGATTGGAAATTAAAGTTCAGAAAAATGAAATGAATGTTCAGGGTCCCATACAACAGACAACTATTCAAACAGGAGTCTTTTTGCACCCAAAGCCACACTGCTTTACCCCATCACATGACTGCGTGCACAGGTGAGCTCTCAGTCCTAGAGAAAGGCTCCGATCGCTATACTCTACAGCAAGACATTTCAGAGCAGCCAACAGCAAACACGATGCCAGCAATGAGCTCTTAAGTCTGCAGAGTCACTTTTCAAGCTTTAAACCAAGACGCTGACCCTAGTCAACACAATCGTGTAAGAAACAATACCAGGGATCACGCTGTTCATTTCTTTTCAAAACTGTTCCCTATGCGCACGCATACTGCAGCAGCAGCCACAAAAGGGACCACCATGAAAGGACTAGACGTTCTCTTACAATGACAAGGACCAAGGAAAATCACCTGAAAGGCGATATAATTAACCACAGGGCAGACTACAAAAACCTACGGTGTTAAGACTCGGCCTCCCTCACTTTTCAGAAAACCCAGTTTAATAAAATCCAACGATAAATTATTTCATTGTAAGTAATGAAATATCGAAAATATAGAAGAAAACTCCACTTGATCCACAATTGCCTCAGAGACATGAGTATACTCACAGGAACCTAATTAAGTTGTATATCATAGTAAGAAAAGAACCGTGCTTTCATAAACATGTGAAGAATCCTGTGGACACATATTTTAACTGCAGTCACCCACCAACCAGAGCACAAGTTCTTGAATGGCACTATGCAAAGACAGTTCACTATCCTGTCTAGAGACGTGAAGAATTAGGAGGCTACTGAATGCAAAGAATAATTTAATCAAATGTATTAGATTTAGTTACACTAGTTAAATTAGAAAAAAGGGAAGGAGGTAATTTAGGTTAGGTTAGGATATAGTGTAGGTTAGAAAAAATGGGAAACATGAACCAACAATAAAATGTTTTTATTAAATAGTAATCATAAAACTGAAATGTATATAATGATATTCTGTATAGGTACTATGTAGAAGTTAATCCTCCCCAAATGCTAAGCTCCTGTCAGCCAAGGCCTGCTCAGCCCTCAGCTCATTAAGATTTCTGAAGGCAGAAAACCTCCCTGAGCATTAAGATCACAGTCCCCAGATGCAGAGAATGCCTCAGCAGCAGGGAGGAGCAGAAACACCAGCCAAAATAAACATTTCCTTCTTGTATTGTCTGAAATAAGCACAATTTGCAATGAACCACCATTAGCAATATGTTCTCTTAAAAAGAGTCCTCACCCACAAAAAAAACAAAAAACAAGGCCATTAGGCAAATACTGTTTGTTCTGGTTCAGAGAAATCCGAACAAGAGATCTTCCCTGCTAGGTCAAAAGTGCCAAAGTGCTATTGGAGGGGCCTGAGTAAACTCTAAGATACTCTAATATGTGGGCTAGTTAACATGAGGTGAAAGATAAAGAGCTGTTCCAAAGTACTGGTTTGACAGCTATTTTCATGAAAAAATCCTTTGCTTTTCCTATGTATTGTAAAATTAGCATAACTTTGGAATTAGGTCTGACACAAAAATAAATTTTTTCCATTGGACAAAAAGAGTAAAAATTCACGTAGATAAATTTCTTTTAAAGGAAAGCTGTTGGCCGGGCGCGGTGGCTCAAGCCTGTAATCCCAGCACTTTGGGAGGCCGAGACGGGCGGATCACGAGGTCAGGAGATCGAGACCATCCTGGCGAACACGGTGAAACCCCGTCTCTACTAAAAATACAAAAACTAGCAGGGCGAGGCGGCGGGCGCCTGTAGTCCCAGCTACTCGGGAGGCTGAGGCAGGAGAATGGCGTAAACCCGGGAGGCGGAGCTTGCAGTGAGCTGAGATCCGGCCACTGCACTCCAGTCCGGGCAACAGAGCGAGACTCCGCCTCAAAAAAAAAAAAAAAAAAAAAAAAAGGAAAGCTGTTGATGAGTGTAAAAGCTGCTCTTTGATGGTAGAAACCGGACCCTCCACTTCCCAGCCTGCCAGTGCAGAGTACATGCAGCCATTGTAATAAACAGCACCAGTTCTGGTTGCTATGGGAAAAGGCCTAATTCCCAACAATGGGCAACATCTCATCTTAAAAAGTTGATAACACAAGTAAAAGAATGAGACACTGATTAACACAGTATACCTAAAAACAAGGTCAAAAGCAAAAGGGCCATAAGCACTGAAGAAACTAAGGAGTGCTTGAGTTCTCACCGAAAGGTAACAAATTCATGTAATATGAAAACATGTGTATGTAATACAATTCCTCTCAACATTTCTACTTACAATGAATAGATGTAAGAAAACAGATTCAGATAAAACAAAATTATGCATCCTACTGGATATTCTACATATAGAACTTCTAATTATAGTATTTTGTACAAATTTTCTTATAGCACATGAAAAAGTCATAGTTTGTTCCACAAACCAAGAATTAAAAGCACTAACTCTCAGCTAATTAACCAACAAAATGAGTTATTCTTAAGCATAAACAAGGAGCCGAAGTAATGTACTCCTTCACATGCTCACATGTCCTACCATCCTGAAATGGACTAAAAGAGAGATGTTATTTTCTTTTTTTTACTGTATATATATTTTGTGTCTTTCACAGCAATCTTTGCTAGCTGGTTTACTCTAGAAGCATATGTTTACAACATTCCTACTTTCTTCCTCAGTTTACAGTATAAAATTGCATACAATGAATAGCACTTTTATAGAGCACAGCAATTACAGAGACCATTGAATTTGTTATAGAATTTGTTTTCATGAAAACAACAGATGAGAGCTACTTACCACAACTAAGTAAGACTATATGGTGGGATAAAGAAGCAAGTGTTCGACAGATCACTTCTTTATGGAAGAATCTTCTGCAGTGGAAATCTATCTGCAGTGTCTGGTTTTATTTTAGAGTGCTAAACTTATCCAAACTATAGTGGAAAACTGGACTTCCTGTGCCTGACTGAGAATGACCTGATACGGACACTGATCAAAAGAAAGAGAAAGAAATGAGGCATGCTCCACTTCCGAAAGCATGTGGTAAGAGCATACAGGACTTCAATTCTAAATTCTATGATGTCTTTTTTTTTTTTTTTAATGGGACAAACTGAAAACAGAAAACAAGTAGTAGTCCAATAGTCTGGGACACAGTTGATGAAAATTAGACACATACCTGCGCTGCCCACCACTCCCACTGTGCCCACAGCTGCTCACTGAATCTAAAGCTATACACAACAAATGATTTGTGTAAAGGAAAAGTTATCTCCAAAACAAACGTAATGATTTTATCACAAATTATCTACAAGAGGAGGCTAAAACTGAGTAATATCTAATTTAGGGATTGTCACACTGGCCTTTCATTAAGACTCAAAAGAGAAAACTAAAACATGTGCCTCATAACAACATTCTGCTCAGATGGGCGACACCTGTAAAGGCAGTCCCATGAGGTTATGACGCTGTATTTTTACTGTACCTTCACTATGTTAGATACATTTCGACACACAACTACTCACCATTGTGTGACAACTGCCTACAGCATTCAGTACAGTAACATGCTGCACAGACTTGTGGCGAGGGAGCAACAGGCTGTACCGTATAGCCTAGGTGTGCAGCAGGCTGTGCCATCTGTGTGTGAGTACATGCTAGGATGTTTAGACAATGACGAAACTGACTAACAACACATTTCTCAGAACATATGCCCGCCGTCAAGCGACAACTCTTATACCAACTTCAAGTAGGTAGAGGTTGGTTACAAGACTGCAACAGAGGTCATTTTTAATTCTTTCTTCAAAAATATTCTCTGCAAATGAGGGCATTCTATGTGAAACACAGACTCAAAGAAGCTCTCATAAAACTTGTCAACTTACCCCACCTGACAGCTTAATCACCCTGACCTTGGAGCTGATGTGGGGCCCGTCTCCACCACCACTGTTTGTCCTGTGCGTGACAGTCCTTTTCACGCCAGGCTTTGTGTCCTGGGGCCGGCCCTGGATGGACGCCACTCGAGGAGTCTGGGGCACAGCTGGCTCCTCCACATCTGTGGGTTTGATCTGGAGTACTTTATGCAGCGGCTGAGTCTGACTTTGAGGAACTGTTCTGGTCTGTCTCAAATGTTTCAGTGGTTTCATCTGTTGTCCTTGATACTGCATGTTGGCACTGGATGGTACAAAATTTGATGTTTTGGGCTGAACGGTTGAAATACTGACATCCTGGTTTTTAACAAGAAGTCTGTTTTTCACATTTTGTCTGACCTGTGCACCTGGAAAGGGCAACAGTGGGTTACCATTGGTGGGTGATGGTGACAGCGCCTGATCTTCCTGCTCTGCTGGGGGTGGGGGAGCATAGAGCTGCTGCTGCTGCTGCTGCTGCTGCTGCTGCGCAAGTCTCTCCAGCAGCTCCTTCTTCCTGGCACCAGCCTGCTGCTGCCGCCGTAACTCCTTCTGTTTCAGGATTTCTTCTCTTAGGCGTTTCTGTTCTTCTATCTTCAAGCGATATAACCTTGTTTCCTCATCTTCATCAGGAAACTAAAATGGAAAACATACACGGTTTACTTTGCTATACAGGCAAGGTGCCCATTCCAGTCAATTTCAATAAACTACAAGAAGACATTTACCAAAAGTCCTTTAATTCAGTATCTGAAAGAAGTCATTCAAAATCTGTTTGAAGACGTTAAGTATAACTCCTTCCTCTGGGGAGAGGGGGAAAAAAAAAACCCACACAGCTAAAGCTACTTTGGAAAATCTTATCAGAATATTAAAAATGAAATAATGTAAATTTCCACTCATTTACAAATTTGAAACCAATTAAACTATTCATTTAAGATATCAAAATATGTTTCAAACAGGAATGGCAGCAGTAGGGAGGCCTGCTGTCACACAGGTTTTATCTGGCTCTTCCCTGACAAACCAACAAAAGGTGGGGTGTAAATGACCTGAAAGGCTCTGATTAGAACTATTGATTTTTCGTACAGAATTTTCAGCCTGATCTCAAACTCATTTGTCACAGAATAATTGGTTATAATGAACAGCACAAGCCAATCTCTCTGACCTTGAACTCATGCACTCTCCTCAGAATCAAAATGTTGCCAATTGCAGTATTGGAATATTAATGGTATATAAGGAACGCCTTTAATATTCCAAGCTCCAAACCATTCTGCAAGTCAATACAAAAAAAATCTTTGAACAAGTCCAGTAACTTTCATAAAAAGCATCCAATAAGGAAAATGTATAAAAAGTTAAGCATTTTTAAAGAATTATAATATTCTTTAAAAATCATCCATATCCACAGACCCCGTATAAAGGAATGTAACAAGATTTAATCTATCTAGAATTCAGCTATTTCACCATCTTACTTTCTCTAAATAAACCTTAAGAATTAGGAACTGAGGACAAAAGCACAGCTGAGGAGTCGGCTGGTGCCCTGGAGCTTGAGTGCCTAGTGCCAGCCCTCACTCAGGGATTACTTATCTACCTGGAAGCAATTCTGACCAACTCTCTTCTCTAAATTCACATCTAGGGCAGATTTCAAACCGCAAAAATGAAGGTGGGTGAGAGGCTGTTTATACAGGCAGGCATACAGAGCAAGACGTGACATCTGGGGGGATAGTGGACAGAAGGGACATGGGCATTGGGGGAGCAGACGGCCGGGGACATATTAACAGGACCCAAGGCGCCACTGCCTCAAAACACAGGAATAATTACTAGTCTTTGGAATTTCTTCCCATGCAGTCAAGAAAGAGTTAAAGCATGTTCAGAACAGCAACTGAAATACTTGGAAAGACTACCGACTAAGCAGATTCACCCTTTATTATATCATCATCAAGTTGGGGGGACATAAGAAAATAAGTCACAGTTAGCTAAGCAAAACAAACAGAAGACCTTTCTTTTAAAAAGTAAAAATATATATATAATCCTGGACCCCTTTATATAGAGAGAGAAAATTAAAAGAAAATAAATCAAGACATTCCATTTATACTACAGTGACCTACAGGTTCCATTTCACTCAAGGCATCTTTTTGAAATAACTCTATGGAAGAATCCTTTAGAAGTTCGCCTAAATCAACTATCATGGAAGGAACTGAAAGCCAGATGTGCCAGCAGGATACCTGAAAGGCAACTTCCCCTATTAGGTAGCCCTATTGTTATATAAGTAACGAGTGTGTGACTTCATTTTTCTGAAGCAAATCAGTAATACGTACTGAGTTAGAAGCTGGCTATACACACCAGAAGCATAATAAAACTTTTATCAAAGACTTCTTTATAAACTATTCCAATCCAGTTTGTAAATCTACATTATTTTTTCACATACTGATTTTAAAACCAAAAGTCACTTGTGTTCTAATTAAGAGTTCATCGTATGTTAATATTTCAACTTTGTACTTCCAATTTGGTAAACAACACATTACAACTGCTACAATAATGTATCAGAAGAAAATCTGACTGAAAAAAAAATGAACTGATTAAAAGGCTAAAACCAGTGTTAACTGGTTTTTATGAAACTAAGAAAGCATGACTTGCCTAAATTCTTATCTAAAGTCATTCTTCATGACACCGATATTGGACAAGTTTAACCCATTGCACTGCTTCAGAGCACTCCACACACATTTCACTAAGGTTGACACGCCCTCCAGGTGCCAGCCCTCTGCACAGGCCGCCCTGGCCGACCCCGCTTTACCAGATGAAGAGACTGAGGCTTGTGGGAGAAGACGGCCTCGACTAAAGCCAGGTCAAGACTGAGCTGCATTGATTATTCATACTTACTACATTCTGTGCCTACTGAAAAATTAGAAACAGCAGCAACAACATATATAATTGTAATTCAACACAAAGCAAACCCCCAGAAATTTTAAAGACCAACAAGAAAATTGGTCCTATCTTCTAGAAGTTAATAATGTAAATTAAGAAACAGTCGCAGAAAAATACTGGATTCACCAGGTGTCGGCACATGACACCCCACGGGCTGAATCTGGTCCACCACCTGGTCTTATAAGTAAAGTTTTACTGGAACGCAGCCACATCTATTGGCGGAAGAACTATATTTAAATTGCCTTTGTGCTAAAATGGCGAGGGGGTAATGACGACAGTCTGGACTATAAAGCCTACAGTATCTATAAAATACTTGGGCCTTTTACAGAAAAGGTTTGTTAAGCCCCACTATATGTCAATTCTATATAACGGAACAGTAACTGTACACGTATATAAATAAAATCTAATCTTGTAAACTAGAGAGAATACAAGTTTTTTTTAATAAACACGGCTGTTAGGTTAAAAAAAAAAAAAGGCCCAGGTGAAAAAAGCAGGAAGATTTTGTGAATAACTTACTAAATGAAAGCGAACTGAGACATCCAAGTTGATTATAAGGCTTCTTGTTTGAGACCAACATTTGTTAATAAGAGAAGTGTCCTACCTCTGGTTCTGTTTTTGCTTCTTCTTTAGGTTGAGCCACAGGGCTAGCTGGCTTGACTTTTACTTCCGTCTTTCCCTGTGAGCTCCTGGAACCCGCCACGGCCCGTAAGGGTGGGGAAGAGCTGATGATAGGTTTCACTTGCGCTGAGGGTGTGGCAGAGCAGCGGCTGCTGCTCATTTCTATCACGTGTGATGGCGCTATGGGTAATTCACGCAAATTGCTGTTCCTTGGCGCAGTGGGCTGCATTTGCTGCATGGGTCGCTTGCTTACATTCTGAGAAGTTGTATTCTTTTCACAAAAAGAAAGAAATTCTAATTGTAAGTGGAAAGTTGGCAGAAGGAACATTAAAAGGCACATTATTAAATAAAAACACAATAAATCATTCTCATCAGCAAATGACTTCTCTTTTGGGGAGCGGATACTTTTCTCCTTGGTTAATACTTTTTTTCTCATACATAAATGTACCGGATCCATGTGGCAGCATGCCTCATCCTAACGTTAAGGACTTCCATTGGTAAAGGTGTCATACTTGCCTACAGACAGGCTCCTCTTTATAGAAATTACACCAGGCTGATATTTAGCAGGTGCTTCAATAAAGGGACTGACAGTTTTAAAAGAACTGACACAGCCAAAAAAGCACTCTCTCTGCCACCAGAGATCAACAGGATTCACATGCTACTATTTTACCTAGTCACTTAAATTTAAGCTGGAACAAGGAAAGAACCAAGCATCAGGTCAATGTCCTAAGAAACATGACCCCAGGGAGAAGAAAGGTGCCAGAACGTTTTACTCAAGAGGAAATGCTTAGTCATGTTCATCCTGGGGACTCTCAAGAGAGAACCAACACCTGGAGGAGGCAAAGAGAACACGAGAGAGCTGGAAGGGAGGAGGGGAGAGGCAGGGGGATCTCCGCGGTCACACAGGTCAAATATCCCAGTGCACAAGGGTCATGAGAATAGACTACCATTATTCTTTATATCCCAGGTTATAAAGCACCCTCTTCTCAGATTTATAAATCCTTTCTTACTGTTCATATCACTTTAGTTGTGATGTTACTTTAAGAAAGAAAGGCAAGTATCAGGAAAACTGAGATTCCAAGTAGCTAAGTGACATGCCTAAAGCTCAAGGGTGAAAAGGAGACAATACTAAAAAAAAGATTGACAGGTGAGAACCCTGACCACTGACCACTAGCTGCCACACTGTGTCTCTTTTTCCTAAAAATCAAATTACAAAGTCTCATATATATATTTAATGGAGGCAAGAGCCCTGATCACTGACCACTAGCCACATTGCGTCTCTTTCCTAAAAGACAAATTACAAAAGCCTCTTATATATATTTAATGGAGGCAAAAACCCTGACCACTAGCCACACTCTGTCTTTTTCCTAAAATCCAAATTACAAAAGCTTCTTATATGTATTTAATGGAGGACAAGGGCAATGACTGTGGCCTTTTATTTTCAGAGCAATGCATTGTTTCCCAGTTTCTTTTAATGCATGACAAATCACACATTTGCTGATGGTGCCTGAGAACA
The DNA here is from genome assembly GCF_009764315.1 of Trachypithecus francoisi. Lineage (NCBI taxonomy): Eukaryota > Metazoa > Chordata > Mammalia > Primates > Cercopithecidae > Trachypithecus > Trachypithecus francoisi. Next base: position 3,590,633 of record NW_022681469.1, read on the forward strand.
CAACTCCACAAATAAACGTACGCTAATCTCTCTGGACTGACCATAAGCTCCTTGAAGGAAAGGAATTTGTCTCTTCTGTTCACTGTTGTATTCCCAGGACTAGAGTAGTACCTGGCAACAGAACAGTCAACGTATTTTTCCTGAATTCATTTATGTATTTATTCAGAGACCAAAAAGACAGAGATAATCTACACATCAAAAAATAAGCCACTGGTAAAGGGAAAGTGACTACCCTCAAAAATATGTTCTAAAGTTACATGTCTATTAATTCCTATCTATCGCTATAGAAATATCTAGATATAAGAAAGATGCTTAAGTAAATATTAACACAGTCTTTGGGACACAAAAGGAGTATCTTATCAATTATTGTTGTCCAGAAAACAACCACCTGAGTGCTTTTTAAAACATGGATTCACTTCAGAACTATGTACTACACGTTTTAAAAGTTGAAATCAGAATTAGAAAGTATTCTGACCTACAAATGATGCCCCTCAAGTCCTGTAAGTTAAAAGGCCTCCCAGGAAGACACAGGGAAGACACCCCTTGACACTTACATGCCGCAGCCCCTGGCGCTGGGGGCACTGCATCCGGCTGCTGCTGGCCTGAGGCTGAGCGGTCTGTACATGAGGCCGGAACTGTGGCTGAGACATCGGCATCAAAGGAGGGGGCGGGACGGACAGGTGGTGGTGGTGGTGGTGCTGGTGCTGCGGCGGGTGCTGTGGCGGGTGCTGGGGCGGGGGCTGGTGCTGGGGCGGGGGCTGGTGCGGGGGCTGGTGCGGAGGCTGATGCTGCGGTGGGGGCTGTTGCTGAGGTTGCTGAGGCTGAGGCTGATGTGGAGGGGGCAATGGAGGATGCAATGGCCCCTTCCATGTCCAAAGAAAGAGAAATAACAGTTCACAAATGGTTATACCGGGCATAATCACTTCAGTCATTTCCTTAAAAACCTCAACACAAGAAAGGCACTTTCACTGGTACCAAAACTTCATTTTAGACTTGCTGATGAAGGTAATACTATCTTAAATGCAGTAATAAGACAGAAGCTATTACCTTAAATTTTATATTTAATCCAGTAATTCTAGGATTGAATTGTCCTAAAGAAATAAGTATGCAAACTCGTAACTCTAAAGTATATTCCCTGTAGCACTATGATACTGAAGTACGGAAACCAGTCTACACACATGCAAACACACAGACAGCATGAAAGGGAGCCGTGAACAGCACTCTTAAATGATGGCATCAAAACCAACTCACTGACATGAAAAGATCCAATGATACATTACACTGGAGGAAAAAAAGCAGGTGGCGAGAAGATGTGCATTTTAAAAAAGACCAAAAAAAATGCTCCTGAATTGTTTCTAGGTAACGAGAGTATTTAATTTCCTTTCTTGTACTTACATATACTCTAAGATTCTGCAATAGAGATATATTAATTGTATTTTTTTAATAAAAAGAAAAATTCTTAAAAACATTTTATCTTCCTTTAACACCCTAGATAATACTCATTTTCCTTTTTTAGCTTAGATACATATTCCATGTGTTTTTAAATAGTTGATTCAAGTTTATCATCGCTATGTATTTTAATAGTAACCCTACAATACAAGAAGAAATATAAACTTGGTAAGATCTACAGACACATGTCAACCCATGAAGCAGAAGCCGGTCAGCAGAGGGCACTCAAGGCCCTCAAATAACCAGTGAACAGCAACATTTTCTTCCCCCCATGCAAAGACTCTTCAAAACTGTCTACTGCAGGAATGTAATCTGACAAAGTATTTCCACTGGTAAACCTTTCATGACATTTTATACAGATGAGCAAAGGTATTATCAAAACATGTCCTAATTTTATTAGTAGAGCCTTTAAAAAATCCTAATAAGTAGCATTTTTCAATTCCCAAAAAATGACATTTTCTCATTTTTTTCTTGTATTGAGGTAAGCAACAATGTCAAAAAAAGTTGTCTTTAATAAACAGTACATTTAAGACGAATACCCTTATTCTTTAAATAACCATAAATTAGTAGGCTCAAATAAAAATGTTTAACTTTATGAAACACAAAGACTCAAAGCTACACGTTTTCCCTGAAGGTTTGCTCAGGACGCATACCTGCAGGTTGGGCTGTGCGTGTGTGGGCAGGAACGGCTGTCCTGGGCCCGGCAGGAACGGCTGTCGAGGAGGAATGAAGGGCCGTGTGCTGGCCGACCCAGGCTGGCTGAAGTGCAGAATCCCCACCGGACCTGGGGGCTGCAGGGCGGGTCGTACGGGCCGCTCCCTCGGGAACACTGGCTGCTGTCCTTGCTGATTAAATGCTGGTCCTGGTTGAGTGAATGGTAGAGGACTCTGAGCAGGAACAGGATGGCTGCTGTTAAGAAGGGTAGGAGGCGGTGGCGGTGGAGGGGGACTTCGCTGTTCCAGAAAAAGATGGCTCGGGAATCTCGGTTCACCTGAAACTGAAAGGTAACACAACATTATTAACTTCGGGTTAAAAAGACCACGTGCTGCTCAGAAAAGCAATCTGAAGCACTATCCTAATGTGGGGAAAAATCACAAGTGTTGACAGGTTATGAGTATTTGGAAACAATTCCGGATTTTGCCTCTTATTTCTAGATTGCTTCATTTGTCATTTTCTATACATAAATTCCTCCTTTATGTGAGATGCTCCCATTTTGGATACCAACAATATCCAATTTTAGCAGCTGAAATGATAGGCAGAACTGCTGTGGTACAAAAACCTGGCATTCCTAACAACATCTCCAACTGGGTTAGTTAAATTCAGTTTACAAAATAAATGTGTTTGGGCACATCACCCAACACAGCTTCTGCTGTTACTCCACACCACTCACTCTTTCTGTACCTCCTAAGAAGAAAGGGTCTCGCTCCTGAGGCGGGGGTGGGGCTCTCCACTGGTCCTGGAGAGGGAGTCGTGGGGGCTGGCTGAAACTGTTGGGAACAGGTCCGGGTGTATGCTGTGGAAATTCTGGTGGGCCCTAAAGAACAACAAGAGAGAAACAGGGAGAAGGACAGAAAAATGGTATGTAATTTTCAGAAATATAGACCTGGTTCCAAGTTTTCCTTGAAAATGTCAAGTAATGTGTCTCTTAACAGTCATTGTCTTTCTCTTTCTACACACACACACACACACACACACACACACACACACACAGAGTCATGCATCCTTAATGACAAGGATACATTCTGACATGCATCCTTAGGTGATTCCATCACGCGAACACCACAGAGTGTATTGTAACCACAAACACACACACCCCTAGATGGTAGAGCTTTCTACACACCTAGCCTGTATAGTACACACTAGTAGCTTGAAGGCTACCCACCAGGGCAGCATATGACTGTACTGAATACTGTAGGCAACTGTCGCACAATGCTAAGTATCTGTGGATATAAACACACCCAACCCTAGAAAAGGTTACAATAAAATACAGTATTATAATCTCACGGAAATACCGCTGTCTATGCAGTCCACCATTCACCAAAACATCCTCACACAGCACATGACCGCACATATTAACATGAAAACTAAGTGTTCAGCAACAGGTGATTCTGCCATCCTAAATGACCAAAAATCAAAACACAGCAACTAGAAATTAAGTCAATGTCTTAATGTCATTGTAAAACAAGAATATTATTTTTAAGCTTATTGAAATCCATCCAATTATTGGCCTCTTTCCCATGAATCCAAAACACCATCGTGACATTTCTCTTTTTACAGACGCTCATCTTTGCTAATATTTAACACGACTGTAGGCTGCAGCTACGAAACTGCTTCACTTTAGAAGAAAAATTCAATCAGCAATTCCTGACTTAACAGAAAAATGTGAAATGTTTAAGAAACTAAATTATTACAAACAAAACAGTACACAGAGTCCTTTGGATAAAAAAATTTAAGCAAATTCTTACAGATTAACATTTTTCAAAAACTACATGTTACTAAAACTCTTTAGAGACAAATTAAAATTACTTCATTTTTCAGTTGGCCTTTCAGGTACTCAGGGAGATTTTTTAAACTACTGTATTGACCTAAGCAGCAGCATAAAGGTAAAGAAATGTTCACCACTTTTTCACTGCTCCAAAAAGAATGAACTATTAACTATCATCAAAATAATTTTCATTTAATAGCACCTTGTTCTTTGAAACTGAGTTAATTATTTCACAACTTTTAAGTATTACTCTTCTCACAAACTTACAATCTCAATGCCTTGGCCTGTCATTTTATTACTAATTCGCTATTCCCTCGAAAAGCAACATTTTCTAGCACTGAAAATGCTCTTTCGGCCGGGCACGGTGGCTCAAGCCTGTAATCCCAGCACTTTGGGAGGCTGAGACGGGCAGATCATGAGGTCAGGAGATTGAGACCATTCTGGCTAACAGGGTGAAACCCCATCTCTACACAAAAAAAAAAAATACAAAAAACTAGCCGGGCGAGGTGGCGGCGCCTGTAGTCCCAGCTACTTGGGAGGCCGAGGCAGGAGAACGGCGTGAACCCGGGAGGCGGAGCTTGCAGTGAGCTGAGATCCGGCCACTGCACTCCAACCTGGGTGACACAGCCAGGCTCCGTCTCAAAAAAAAAAAGAAAGAAAATGCTCTTCCACACTGCATTTCCCTTCCTTCTCCCTGCAAAAGTCTGTTCTACCCATGGCATTGAGAGAACAGACAAAATGAACACTAGTATAAACACCATAAACCCTTAAGATTGTTGGCTACAAAATAATAAAGAAATGTTTAACACACAAATATTACATCTTTATAAAAACATAAACTTTAGGCACTTATTGAAACATGTACAACAGGAAGTCCAAAGCTGAAACTCTCATAGCTTTTATTACTTTAGGTGAAACAAGGAAATCCATACCATACTATTGCCTGACATTAGGGAGTGTCACTTCTCTAGATAAAGACATCAATTAAGACACAATGAACCCAATAAAAGTCAGTAACTGAGGAATATATTTGTAAGTGAGAATACATATCATATACACGGTCTTTCATCCCTAATAAATGTGTACACTTTATCATAATGATAATTTGAAAATTCACTGATAAGATACTTCGATATGGATCTCTTTTTTTGAGGGGGGGAGAGAGGGGGGGAGAGAGAGGGAGGGGGAGAGAGGAGGGGGAGAGAGGAAGGGGGAGAGAGGGAGAGACGGAGGGGGAGAGAGGGAGGGAGGGAGGAGGGAGGGAGGGAGGGGGAGAGAGAGAGAGAGAGAGAGAGAGAGAGAAAGAAACAGAGTCTCACTCTGTTACCCAGGCTGGAGTGCAGTGGTGCAATCAGCTCACTGGAGCCTCAAACTCCTGGGCTCAAGGGATCCTTCCACCTTAGCCTCCTGAGTAGCTAGGACTTACAGAGCATGCCACCATATCCAGCTAGTTTTTCTGTAGAGGCAGGGTCTTGCTACGTTGCCCAGGTTGGTCTCGAACGCCTGGGCTCAAACAATTCTTCCACCTCAGCCTCCTAAAGTACTTGGATTACAGGCATGAGCCACAACACCTGGCCAATATTCTTGAATATTTAATATCTTTACTTTGCTAATAATATGCTAGAAAAATACTTCTAATAGCACAGGCCATTACATACTGTTACTCACTAAATCTGCATGAGGAATTTCAATGAGCTTGCCTGCTTTCTCCACTGCCAAAGCTTTTTCCTCGTTTTAAAATATTTTCATCTTTTGTTTGAAGTCAATGAAACACATGGTGTGAGCATGAATGTATCTCCTCCAAAATCATATTGTATTCCTCCGGGTAACTTAAATGTTCTATTTATAAAGTAAAGCATCAGTATTCCATCTCCACTTTTGTGCATCAACACGATTCTGACATATACAGACAGTTCCTGACTTACAATGGTCCAACTTACGATGTCTGCAACTTACAGCGGCCTCATCCTGATGTAACCCACCGTAAGTTGCAGAGTAGCTGTGCAAGCATTTCAAAACATGTCTTAAAATAATCTTCCAAACTTTCTGAATGACAATAAATTAGCAATCAAGGTTCTGCATTACTTCAAAAAAACGTTTAAATGATGCTTCTCAGAATGACACGGAATAAAACAAACTGCCTGCCTCTGCATGCAGAGAGGTTTGACTGATCACATTGTTTCCAACCCACGCAAATTGGCAATGGTGGTCCTGAATAAAAATCCTTTTCCAATTACTCAGCCTGTTTCCTTAAGCTGTTTCAATGCACACTTGACTACACTTATTTCTGGGGAGGAGGCACACGGGAGGCGTTTCAAACAGATAAATACAAAGGGAACCAGCAAGATTCATTAAAAGAATTTGCATTGAGAAATGTAAAACATATGGATGAAAATGATGTCACTGAGACACCAAAAAGAGACAAGATCACAGCCTGAAACAAGCTAATAGTTGTGAAAAGTAAAAATCACTCAAATGTAAACTCTTCAAATGAAAAATGGGTATTTTATGACATTTTAGCTTACAAATACGAAATTAGTAACACCTCTGGAAACTATGAAAAACCATTTCCAATGTTAAGTGTGGTTATGATAGCTCTCTTCATGTAACTGAGTCAAGATCAACCACAAGTAGGTTTGATGTTGGTTTGCCCAACCACCTAGATAAGAGTTTGGATGGGGCTGATTTCGATTCAACAGAGGGAGGAGGTTTCTAACACTCTCCCAGCAATAAACACATCCTCAACACACAGAAGCACTCACTCAGGAGGAGAAGCACCGCCTGCTGGGCACGATCTCAAAGCAAACTGGACTAGAGCAACTTCAAAGTCCAAGCCAACTCACCAACAGTGGGTCTGTTGATGTTCTTGAAATTACAGACCAGTTAAAAGACAAACTGGTAAATCTGGCTGGCACTAGTGCAGCCAGGCACACACTGGGCATCAGGTGACAGCAAGAGTGGGTCAGGGAGAAGGAGCCCCGAGTAACAGCCGGGATGAGGTGTGGGCCTCTATCTGCCAAGTCTGGAACCTGGGAGGTGCTCACAAAGAGACTGACTGAATTAAATGTTCATTTTCTTACTTTTCTGGTAGGTCTTGATGCCTAGTGGGAGCCAGATTAGGAGACCTAAGAACAAAGTCTCAGCACGGGTTAGAGTTGGGGAAGTGGGTTCTAAATCAAGGCTCAGGTTCTAGGTGACAAAACAGGAAAGTACTAGCAATGCGAATGGCCATTCTTTCTACTTGCCAGGACTCACAGCCTTTTACAGCTGAGCAAATGCTCCTACACACTCCCTACCACACAGTGACTGACAACTGCAGGGATTCTTGCAGAACTTAAACAAGCATGGCGAATTCAACATGGACCAGTCAAGAACCAACATTTTATAAGCAGCCACTTTAGAATGAGGACCGAAGGGAACTCAGGCCCCCAGTCCACTGGCAGAGTCCAGGAATTCCTGGGTATGACGCTGTCACCACTGTCGATACCAGGGCCCCATGAACTCATCAACACACAGCGAGGAAACTAAAACTTATGACATTAAATCACTGGTCCAAGGTCACAGCACTATTTTAGAATTTTTATTTTTCTGTAAGTTCACTCAACCACATCAGGGATTTCAATATTCAAGAAAACCAAGTTAAAGCTCCTGCAAGGGTTCATTTTATTCATGACATAATAAAAACACAGTGGAGGGAGTTTCAACCCATATAATAAGAAATCTTATCAAAATTACTAAATTTGGGTTACTTTTCCCCAACTTAGATATAAAAATGGTAGTGTACCCCCAACTCAGAAGGTGGACACTGGACACTCGTCACATTACACATTACGCACTTCCCCTTTCCATCACAGGGTATTTCCTTGAAAAATGTTCACTCTTACATTTCTGTCTCAGCCAAAATGCAAAATTACTACAGAAAACGGCTTCTCTTGTAACCCTTGGCGCAGAACCTTTACGTTCTCCTGTCCCTGTTTCACTCTCTGGTCACCTCCCTGTATCAGGAGACGCCTGACACAGGGCCCAGATGGACCCAAGCCTCTGACTCCTCTACCCCTGTGGCCGGGCTCCTAAAGGCTGGAACATGAAGAATCCCATGAATTGGAATCACTAAAAGCTTTTATTTTATTTTAACTGGCTCATCAGTGTCAATCAGCAGTTTTTCGCCCTTCTCTCACTGCCCAGGATAATTTCACACCTCTGAGCACCTTCTAGTGATTCCACCACACAGCTGTCCCCTCTGCCTGCAAGGCCCTCAGCATCCTCACCGCACCTCCTTCCCACCCTTCTCTGCATCCACCTGCATCTAAACATCACTTTCTACCATGAGTAATGGACTTGCTGCTAATTTTTAGCAACAGTCTATTTGTTAAAAATAAACATAAATTCTCACTCTATTATACATTTGGTCAGATTTTTCATTTAAAAGATAGGAACAGTATGCTGAAGTAGAACAGAAGGTGAAAGTCGGCCACCGATGTGCTGACAGGCCGTCAGCCCTAACTACAGTCAGCACACTTCAGGGCTCGTAACTCATTAGCTCTATCAGTCACTACTATGCTAATGAGCTGGCAAAAAAGCAGACATCGGGAGGTGCCAGAAAGAACGGGAACAGTAAAATGTACTTTCAGAGAAAGCGGGAGAGTCCTTTGGGGCTGTTTCCACTTAACCCTTAAACACATTTTTATTGTATTAACAGCTGGAAATCAGCATCACTGGGCGTGAACATTTTTAATCAATTTACAATTCTTTTGCCAATCTTAACAAAGAGTAAAGCAAAGCCTGATGTATCAGTCACTCAGAATGACAGGTAATTATGCACTTCCACTCTCTCCGATCTCGGCTCAGTTTCCCCTTCACCCCTTTCCAGTGTGCCAGTTGCCAGGTGTGCAGCTGCAGGGTGCACTGTTCCCACAGGACCACCCAGCAGCAGGCAGAGCTCCTCCCCAGGAGCAGAAGGAAGGGCTGCTTCTGTAGCTGGCCTTTTGTCACTCAGCTCTCATGCCAGGGAAGTGCCAGTTCTCTTTAAATTTTGCCTATAATTAGAACAAGCTGAAAGAGGTCCTGATCTTTCAATCTTCATTATTTAACAGGTGAATCCCTAATATTTATTATGGCTTTTCTTACTGGGCTTAGAACTGGAAAACGCTATTTCTTAGAAAATTCTGTATTTCTTCTAAGTTCCATGATATTATCTTAGTGCCACAAGTCGCATCCTCAATAGTACAGAGGTCCTCACTTATCCACAGTTTCCTTTTCTGGGGTTGAGTTACACATCATCAATTGAAATCTGAAAATATTAAATGGGAAATTCCAGAAATAAACAATTCATAAGCTGTACACTGTACACCTTTCTGAGCAGCATGACCAAATCTCTTGCCATCCTGCTCCGTCCACCCTGGGGAATGAAATCATACCCTTGTCCAGAGGATCCATGCTGAAGACACACCCTGCATGCTAGCCCATTAGTCACTTGGTCAACGTCTTGGTTATCAGATTGATTGTCACAGTACTGCAGAGCTTGCATTCAAGTAACTCATATATTACTTAACAATGGCTCCAAAATGCAAGAGTAGTAACTGTTTTATTGTATGATTAGCTATTGTTGTTCATCTCTTATTGTGCCTAATTTGTAAATTAAACTTCATCCTAGGTATGCATGTACAGGAAAAACCATGGTCTCTACTGGGGGGACTTGCAGTACACACCCCTTGGATAAGGTGGGCACCACAGCACTGGCCATGCAGCTGCTGCAGCAGGGCTCTTTATAAACCCTTTTTCCCACCCTCCATCAGGCAGTTAATTTCAAGTCCTCAAAAAGACAGATTTTTCTCATTATAGCTAAGGCAAAACGTAACTGGGAAAGTAGACTGGCCTCCACTCCACCCTGAGCAGAGAGTCAACCAAGGTTCGCTTTTTTACTTTGCCACAGGTTGTGATCAGGGAAAAGGACTCCGTCTTTAGCCCTTTCATCCTTTTTCCAAAAGAAAAGAGTTACTGAATTAGAAGAATAAACTCAAAGAGTTTAGTCCACAAACCTAGTTTTCCATAAAAATTCCAAGCCACCTGAGAACTAGGTACTTTACTTCTTAGGTCTCTAAGCACTATCAGATTCCCTGGAAGATTTCCCTGGAACTTTAACGTTGTGATTTTCATCTCTTCCCAGAACTCTCTTTCCTTTAACTGACTATTTACATGCTGTCTAAATGCACAGTCACTGGTATTTAAATGTTACTGATACATAACAAAGCCTCCAAAATTCTCTCTCTCTCATGATAGTTTTTCCACACTCAGTGGAAAATAAAAGCCTTTAAAATCCATCACTAATGTTCAAGCAGAACTTTATTCTAACTTCCAGCGATCCTGCAGGTGCCCAGGTGGAGAAGCAGCACTCATCATCTAACCTGACAGCTCTCCCAGCCCTGTCTCCATCCCAGCCACTTACCAGCTACAGCCTTGAGCTCATGACTGAATCTGTCTGGGCCTCAGTTTGCTCACCTACGAAACAGCGATAACAATAGTACCCACCTCACAGGGGCGGGAAAGTCCTTAGGACAGTATCTAGCAAATAACAAAAGTTCATCATACATGTCATTATCATTTTTACATGTTTTTGTAGACAGCAGCAGTTTTTGTAGACAGATTGTAAATACAGCTTCTGAAATATGTCCATGTCTTCTGTAATATTTCCATGTTTCCAAACAGGGTAAAAACCGAACCAGTAGATTCCCTGTTTGCATTCTTATTTCTGAGATCAAATCAGAAATCCCTCATAAAGTACCAGCAAGTCCTAGAAACTTTGTCTCTTGAATCTCTCCAAACCACTCCCACTTCTCTCTGCCCTTCAACTGTCGGGTACGAGAGCTGAGACCAGGCCTGCCTTATACATCAATGTGTTTCCATGCTTGGCCCAGTGCCTGGCACACAGGCGGTTATAAATATGTAATGGATGAATGAAATGCCTGTTTGTAATAGCAAGGTATTCCCCAAGCTCACATTCTCAACCTGGAAGTACTGCAACATGCTGTAAAACCAGCTGCCCACAAAACACGGGGAGAGGTGCTGAATGGCTGAAGGAAGGAAGGAAGGAACAAAGGTGAGGATGTACTGACCTAGACCTTGGGCAATGAACTGCCTGAGGCTTTCGAGCTGAGCAGATGTGAAACACATACATGCACTAGGACCAAAGGACCAAAGAGAAGCCAAGATCTCGGGTGATCACTGGTTTAGAGACAGAAAAATTAACAGAACTGAGTTCTTACATATATGACAGAATTTTTTTTTCTTTTTTTTAAGAGACAGAGTCTTGCTCTGCCACCCAGACTGGAGTGTAGCGGCACGATCATAGCTCACTGCATCCTCAAACTCCTGGGCTCAAGTGATCCTCTTGCCTCAGCCTCCAGAGAGCCCAGGACTACAGGCATGAGCCACCACATCTGGCTCATTTTTAAATTTTTTGTAGAGATGGGGTCTCACTGTGTTACCCACGCTAGTCCGAAACTCCTGGCCTCGAGGGATCCTCCCGCCTTGGCCTCCTAAAGCACTGGGTTTACAGGCGTGAGTCACTCCATCTGGCCGATAAGAAATCATTTTAACTCGTATTCTATGTAATACTGTTAACGAATGAGAGGACCATGCTGACTGGCTTCTTCCCCCTGCAGCTGGGAGAAGAGTGATGGTCACTGGCGGGAGGCCAGCAGTTCCATGCTAATAGGGTTTGGCTCTGCATCCCCACCCACATCTCATCTCCACCCATAACCCCCACAGGTGGAGAGAGGGACCTGGTGGGTGGGGACTAGATCGCGAGGGCAGTTTCCCCCACGCTGTTCTCATGATGGTATGTGAGTTTTCACAAGATCTGATGGTTTAAAAGTGGCACTTCCCCACTTTGCTCTCTCTCCTGCCACCATGTGAAGAAGGTGCTTGCTTGCTTCCCCTTTGCCTCCTGTCATGATTGTAAGCTTCCTGAGGCCTCTCCAGCCATGCGGAACTGTGAGTCAATTAAACTTTTTTTCTTTATAAATTACCCAGTCTTGGGGTAGTTCTTTATAGCAGTATGAAAACAGACTAATACACATGCTGTCTCATTTAATCCTTATCACAACCCTATAAGGTAGGTATTCTGCTCACAGAAATCTTCTGACCATTTAAATAACCTCCACTTAGGACAAGGTTAGAAAGTGGCAGAACTTGAATTCAAACCCAGGCTGCCTACCTGCAGAGCACACTGGGGATTCCTTGGCATGAACAGCAAACGGGGAGGGATTTTTCTCACATTCCCTAATCAGTCCCTAATCATATGTTTTATCATCACATATGTAAGTGTAATTGTGCAAGTCTATGTGTGTTTCAGAGGCAAGAAAACCAGTAAGTACTACATGAAGTCAAAAGTCAGATAGCCATGGAAATTCCATGGTAGGCTTTAATAAGTAAAAGAAATTATCAGTACTCATGTGACCAATCTACAAGACCTGCGTTAAAGAGGTAAGACCAAAGACGCTATCTAAGATGTAGAAAGAAACCATTTACTCAGGGTGAGTAAACAAGGCAATTTCTGACCTTGGAAGTTAGTTAAATAGAGCAAGAACGGGAAAAGAAGGATTTGCAAGTGTAGCCTGGAGTCTGTACATGCTACAGGCAGGCTGCTGACTCTTGAAGCAGCTGGGTGAAGGGCAGTGAGGAGGGAGTAACATTATGTCACCAAGTGCACAGGATCCAAAGAACCTGAAGTACACACTGACCTTTATAGGTGGGGAGGCTGGCCCAGGGAAAGAGAGCACCTGAATGGTAGATAAATCCAGTCCAATCAGGAGGAAGTCATGACGGCCCATTTTCCAAGATGACAAATGCCCGCATATCAGTCAAGTGGCAGCAGGATAAGAAAAGAGGGCAGATAATACAAGACACCTCTCAGAAAAAAACATTCAATGACTGATCCATGAAATAAACCAGAGTGAAAAGGGTTGCCTCAGCTGGGGACAGTGCCTCACGCCTATAATCCTAGCACTTTGGGACCCTAAGGTGGGCCAATGCTTGAGCCCAGGAGCTTGAGACTAGCCCAGGCAACATGGTGACACCCAATCTCTACAAAAAGTACAAAAACAAATTAGCCAGGCATGGTGGGAGACACCTGTAGTCCCAGCTACTTGAGGCTGTGGTGAGAGGATCCCCTGAGCCCGGGAAGCTGAGGCTGCAGTGAAGTGCTATCACACCACTGCATTCCAGCCTGAGCTACAGAATGAATGCTGTCTCAGAAAAAAAAAGCAGGGGTGGACGGTTACCTTTCTGGCAATGTCAGATGCTACTGGACACAAGGGAGAGCTCACCCGGGCAGATCTGTGGCTTGCCACTGCTCTCATAGAACTTGAGAGTTTAAATATTCAAATAAATTGTTTAACTTTTAAGCTTTAAGATCCCAACAGCTGCTCATTGACTGTTAACACTATTGCTTTTCTGAAACAGAAGTTTGACAAATAGCAGGTCTCCTGAAACGCACAGTGTCACTTTTCCTGTTTTCTGTTTGTTTTGAACACAAGTGGCACTTTTCTCTTTTCCTCTAATTACACAACTTCAATTCCGACGAACATGTCAGCCACATGGAAAAGACTGCTTAACTGCTTACCTAGCACAAATTATCACTTATTCCTTAGTAATAGAGCCCTAATTTTATTCAGGACAACACTGCCCAGATTAAAAACTACATATTCCAACTTAGAAGGAGGGTGACATTTGGCTAGACTCTGGCCAACAGGAGCAGTTGTCAGCTGGAGGATGGGTGGCGGGGAGCTCCCTGGGGGACACCTCAGCTGGCCTGTACCTTCTGCCCTTGCCCTCCTCTTCTTTTGGCCTGGAATACAGACAAATGCATTAGGTGATGGGTAGATGGAAAAAAACACGAGTCCCTGATAGAGCTGCTATACATAAAAAATAAAAGCTTTTTCCTTTTTATGCAAAAAATAAAACAGTCACTGTTAACTAAGTTTTCTGTCAAATGCAGCCTCATTCACATTCTGACTCAGTCAAATATTATAGCCAGTTTATTATATTGTAGCTGATATAAATACTGCTCCAAGAACCTGGCAGACAAGTCACTCTTCCTCTATGAGATAAAGAAACTCAGGTTTACAGAGTTAAAAGTGAATTAACTAAGTTTACATCACCCACCAATGAATGACAACTAAGATGACAAGAACCCACATTTTCACACTCTTGGTTTACTAAGTGCTTTATCCATCATACTACACTGATTCTGCTAAAACAAATTTATCTCCAAGCAATGCCATATAAATCATGGTTCCAAAATCTGACATTCATAAGAGGTTCTGTTGATGTGGTCATTCCTTTATTAACTTCTATCATTTCACGGGAACAAGGGTACTACATGACCAATTCCCTCTACCAAATACAAAATTATTTTAAAACTGTCATGAGCTATGAATACCTCACTTAACAGAACTTTCAGTACTGACATTAATTCTACCTTTTGAGAGAAAAGGCTACTTTAATCCTCTCAAATAATTGCTCAATTTTGCTTTTCTTTATATCCCTTTAAAAATCCAAGGTAAGAAATTATTATTCTCTCTCATATAATTCTCATACAAATTATACTTTCACTTTTCTGCATCTCTTGTTAATTACATGATTTTTATCTATATTAATCCTATTCAAGAAGAACTGATAACTCTGGTTACAAAAAAAAAGGAGGAAAAATTTTGCATAAATTGCTTAGCACAAAGTTAATCATATAAAGCCAAGAATAAAAAGGCACTAACAGCTATTATGTGACTTATCAGCTTCCCTAAAAGGGTCAGTCCGTATATTTTAATAAGACTAATTAAATACCTTAAAAATGTCATTGAAACTTCATGAATCTTTCAATCAATTATAACCAATCTCTACAACATGTTTTCCTTTATTAATCTCACTTAAAATACAAAGAACTATATAAGAAACCAATTGACACTTAGGAACACCTCTCAGTTAATTCCCATTAAATGGGTTGAATGCAAAGAATCAAGGCCACTAGTGACCCCTGACATAATTAAAATTACAGCCCTCTATCACAATATGTTAATCCTCTTATTTCAGTATTCTCCATGGATTTTTTTTCTTTCAGGTTATGCCTTGTTTAAATGCCTATATTCATCTTCCTAGAGGGTATTTTTATATTTATAGATGCATTCTAAACATTTTGAAGGACATACCTTGTGCCAAGTACTAGGTTTCAAAAAACACCACGTGAATTTAAATACATTAGGATAATATTAATGGTTCAAGCAGTGAAACAAGAGCACCCACTACAAACTACAAAACTTTTTGGTACAAAATGGTGTTTTGATGAACCTCCTGAAGACTACTTACATTATTTCCTGAAATGAAGAACTCTTTATTTCTGCACCCTCCCCCCTCCCACGCCCCTCCTGAAACCACTCCTCCCAATGACTGGCCCTGCTGTAGTCAGCCTCCTCACTGCAGTACTTAATGAGGGTCACAGTTTTATGTAGTTACAATTCAACTTCCTGGACTCTATGATATTTTCTCAGTTTACGGAAATTCCATTTCATATTGAAGGAGAAAGTACAGCATAAAAACTAAGAGAATTGGCCTCCAGTCCTACCTCCCGTGTCCAGTTGTGTGAACTTAGGCAATTTGATCTTTCCCAAAGTCAGCTTGTCAATCTCCAAAACAAAAAAACAGTAATTTTTTACTTTTGCTCCACAGGCTGCTGAACACAAACTGTGGAATATAGTGATCACTCAATGTTTTTTATTCACTACTGATTTTCAACCATATATGCTCTATAAAGACTGTATTTCCTCATTCAAAAAAACAGAAAAAAAAAAGAACCAACTAAAAAAGGAAAGCAGTAGTATCAGCTATGTCAACTGAAAAGCATACAGTCTGTCTTAAAGTCTCATCTGTGAATACACTGACTATATCATCCACAATCCACTCCTAGGCATTTACTGACAACTTATGTTCCAAAAAAAAAAATTCTGTACACACACACACACCCCCCCCCCAAAAAAAAAAAAAAACCTGCCATAAACAAACGTTTACGGCAACTCTAATCACAACAAAGACTGGAAATAACCCAAATGCCTATCAGGTGACTGGGTAAACAAACTGTGCTATATCCATATACTGGAATACTACTCAGCAATAGAAAAGACAAACTACTGACTGGTGCAGCAAATGGATGAATCTCAAATGTGTTATGCTACAGGAAAGCAGCCAGGCTCCAAATGAAACAAGCTCTATGATTCCATTTACGTAACACAATTATAGGAACAAACACTTTCAGTGGTTGCCAGGGGCCAGTAGGCAGAGGGGCTAACCACAAGAGGCAGGAGAGTCCCTGGATGATTATATAACGGTAGGCACTAAGCAAAACTCACACACCTGTACACCCAGAGGACTCAATTTTTTAAGTAAAAAATTCTCATCTTTTGGAAGAACTGCTTTTTGGTTTGGTTTTGTTTCGTTCTTACTTGACATGGAGTCTCACTCTGTCGCCCAAGCTGGAGAGCAGTGGCACGATCTCAGCTCACTGCAACCTCCACCTCCCGGGTTCAAGCAATTCTCCTGCCTCAGCCTCCCAAATAGCTGTGACTACAGGCACCCACCACCTTGCCCAGCTAATTTTGTATTTTTAGTAGAGACGGGGGTTTCACCATGTTGCCCAGGCTGGTCTCGAACTCCTGACTTCAAGTGATCCACCCACCTCAGCCTCCCAAAGTGCTGGGAGCACCGGCCAGAAGAACTGCTTTGGATACTTTATAATAAAACAGGACTTCTTTCCAAGTATGCCTTAAAAATGCACCTAAACAGAACCACAGGTCTTCAACGACTCCCGGGAAATTAAATATTAAAACAAAAAAAGCAGTGTGTTTTCTAGGACACATCACTAAAAACAGGTAACTAAGATTTCCTTGGCAGAGAGGAGTTCCAAGACTTTAAACTTTGTGTCCAACATTTCATAGGCTAAATTATTAAGTTGCAGATAGGCAAACTGCACTGAGGTTAAGTCTATATATATGGCACTCTATATCTGAAGAGAATTTAAAAGGTGTCCCAGTCAATGTTAACAGATTGACTTAGCCAACAAACAAAAAACAGCCCTCTGCTGGTATGCTTAGGAGATTGCTTCCAGGCCCCCGCACATACACATGTTGTACAAGGGACAACTGTAGTTTATCACAAATTTTAGAAAGCAGTTTTTA
Organism: Trachypithecus francoisi; assembly: GCF_009764315.1. Taxonomy (NCBI): domain Eukaryota; kingdom Metazoa; phylum Chordata; class Mammalia; order Primates; family Cercopithecidae; genus Trachypithecus; species Trachypithecus francoisi. The sequence goes on from NW_022681469.1 coordinate 3,607,790, forward strand.
CAAAGGAGCTCAATGGCTCCAACAGAAGAAACAAGAAATCAATTCTATGTAATTTCAAGGAGTACTCCCTGGCCTTTGAGTGAGTAGCATGGACTTTAACCCAGCCCTATCTCTACCCAACACATGCACTGCATGCTGACCAAGCAGCAAGTTAAAGGGTTACTGAATTTGATAAACCACCTTCTTTAATAGCTGTTACCATAGTGTTTAGCTGCTCCTGTTACTGCTGCAGATGGGAATTCATTGATATGATTAAATTTGATGGTATGATAATGTATGGTAATCACGATTAATCAGAAACTCCCTAGCAAGTGGAGGATGTTGGGTATTATGTCACCTGCATTTTAAACTGCATTCTCTCCTTGCAAGCCTGACAATGTTTGACAGCTGGAAGGATCTCCTACTATATTCGCCTGCTACTACTTATAGGTCTGATCAGAGAAAATGCCCATGATTCCTTCCATAGCTTAAGTGCTGGTAACTATAAGGCATTGCAGGCATGTAAAAACAGTAGGTGTTCAAAAGCAAGACTTTCTTTCCTGGATGGAATAAAGTCTGGATTCTCATCTGCAAGGGCTGTAATCAGAAAGAAACGTGATTTGATGCAGCAGTCTCATCAAACATGATTTGCATGAAATGGCCTATAAACACATCCAGGAAACATCCTTCACTGCCACCTGATACCATGGGCCCAAATGCAGCCCAAACTATAAGACCTGTGATGCACTGTAACTACAGAGTCAACACAAATGAGAACCTCATTTGCTAGGTCTAAGTAAGTAATAATATGATTGTTAAGAAGATGCATTTAACCTTAAAAGTATAGTTTATTTTAAATTTTAAAAAAAGGCACTAAGAAATTATTCAGCAGCCAAACTACCTGGTCTTTATCAGCCAACTGAAATATCACCATTTGCCCAACACACCAATGTAAAATCAAAGGACTGAATAGTTTTTAAATTTTTTAAACTTATTTTAAAATAGGTTTTAAAACATTCTAGGTCAAGAATCTTTAAAATGATTTTTTCATAAGCTTAAAATTTAGCTCAGGACTTTTTCATATGCTTAAAAACAGCAACTGCACAGAAAAACAAAGAATTCACAAAAATCTCAAAACAACACTTTAAAATATTCCGACAACTAACATTTTAAGTTACTTTTTTAAGTGGGCAAACTTTAAAAACAAAAACCTCTCTGAGGACAAATACATGACTAGAAAATATACCTTACAGGTAAGATAAGGACTTACAGTTCCGTATGAGTGACAAAAACACCAGGTATAGCCTTTGCAGAAAGAGAAACCAATTAGATTAATTTAATTGTAAAACAAAGAACATGTGAAATGGAAAACAGAATTTAAAATGTAGAAACTTACTTCCAGAAAAGTAACTAGCGTTTCACCCCACTACTTCCTTATTTAAAAGACAAAAAAAAAAAAAACACAACACAGTGTTTTGTGAAATAGCATTCGACAGCCCTGACATGAACAAAAATGTGTTCATTAAATGGACTAGTGGATGGTAAGAGGCCAGACCAGAAGACTGGACAGAGCAAAGTGCCCAAATGAAACAGGGTCATCAGTCACACAGGACACGTCAAGCTGAGGGTGTGTTCCTTCCTCTGCTCATCAGCCCGTGTAAGTATTCATGTGTTATGTAATGGAAATATGTTTTACAATGAGAAGAAAAACAGTTTCAGAGTTCAGAACTAATGTGCATTATCTGTAACTAAAATTAAGTACATAAATCTAATTTTTAAATGGAAGCCTAAATTACAAAGCACTTTACAGATCCTTCAATGAGGGACTAGGGAAAGACATGCATCCTAGTGCAAAGGCTAACATAACCAAGAGTTAAAGCAATTTTCTCCAAAATGTTCAAAAACAAGGATCCTTAAGACACTTATTTTGACATGCAGTTGTTTTAAAAATCATTTCTTAAATTCTCCAAATAATGTTAACTAACAAGAAATAAAAATATTACTCTAACTACAAGTAAAGCCCAGAATATCAAATTTTGGCCTCAGATTTGGATTTTTAAGAATAATTTTAAAGGCCAGGCACAGTGGCTCATGCCTGTAATCCCAGCACTTTGGGAGGCCGAGTTGGGCGGATCATGAGGTCAGGAGATCGAGACCATCCTGGTAAACACGGTGAAACCCCGTCTCTACTAAAAATACAAAAAATAAAATAAAAACTAGCCGGGCGTGGTGGCGGGTGCCTGTAGTCCCAGCTTCTCGGGAGGCTGAGAGGCAGGAGAATGGTGTCAACGCGGGAGGCGGTGGAGCTTGCAGTGAGCCAAGATCACACCACTGCACTCCAGCCTGGGCGACAGATACTCCATCTCAAAAAGAGAAAAAAAAAAAAAAAAAAAGAAGAATTTTAAAAAATTTTATACACTATGAAAAATAGTATTTCACATTTGGGTGTCTCGATTTCTGTAATTTTTACTTTAAAAACCAGAAGTATTATCACTCAGCAAAATTTCTGGACATACTAGTTCTAAACTAAGCATAAATACCAAATGTATCATAGATCCTTTAAAATTTGGAAATCTAGTGGTACTTTTGTGTATTGTCTTTTTTTTTTTTTTAACTCTTTTAGTTGGGTACAAAGCTGCATTCTTGAATAGTTAAATGCATGTGATATAATTCTACTATGCAAATTCACATATGTGGTCTTGAAAACAACAAAAAGTAAAAAATATAAAAATTAAACTGCGCACCCCCCTTTACATTACTCATTCTAAGTAGGGCTCCTAATAAGCAGTAAGATCACTCTATATTAAGTTTTGGGTATGTTTATTTGACAACTATGTGCTCCCTCCCGCCCCTCCGCACAGGGCCTGTGGCTAAGTCCACCAGAGCACAGGATGACTGGGACCCTGCATGGGCATTTAGCCACAGACATTCACCAGGTACCACACAAGGAGGAGGAAACACAACTCTGGCTGACGTGAGGAAGCTACATATGCGTTCGGAGCACAGCTGTGGATAGAATGTTACCTATCCTAGGAGCAATGAGCATTCCTTTAAATTAAGGTACTTAAGCTGGGGAAAGGAAAGATTACAATGAATCTTGATTTGCTCAATTGCAAATTTCATAACCACCGGCACACAGATTTCTGAATTCAAATCTATTTTTGCGTACCAAGAAGCACACTGACTCAAACAGACCCACCTGATAAATCTGAAGTTGAATGTTCCACCGCTTTGTGTGTGCGTGTGTCGTCAGTTTTTAAAGCAAAATTCGGTTTGACAAATATTGATTGAACCCCAAATACAGAAAACCACCAGGATAGAAACTGAGGGGCATACAGCCATCCATAAGAACCAAGACAAAGCCTGCAGGACATCCAGCCTTCAGTAAGAAATCTCCAGTGGCCTTTGCTAAGCCACAACAATGCTGTCTTCACTATTTTTAAATTTTACTCAAATGAAAATTCGCTTAAGGACATAAGTTAGGTTTCATTTAATGATGCTTGATTCATTGTATAGCTTAGAGACAGCACTATGTAGAGCACTTGGCATAAAGTTGTTCCTCATTAAATTTTCACAAAACTACATTTACATTCACAGGAAAGAAGTTTAATCTAGTAGTAGAAAAAAGAAAAAATACTCAACAAAGATCTGGCTTACAACTAAAACAACCAGAGAGAGCCTACAGTTTATCTTTCTCCCCAACAAGACTCTGGTGGGCTTTTTAAAAACATAATACCGCTACTGTATTTTTAAAAACACACATTTCATGATTTTCTCTCAGGGAAAAATGATGACAGAAATAAGTAGTGCACTGCACGCGCTACGTCCCAAGTTCACTGTGATGTCAGCACTGGGGACTTAAAGGAAGAGACATGCTAAATCATGGTAAAGACCTGGTCTGAAGAGAACACTTACTAAGCTACATTCACATACACGGCTCATTTCTAGCCCAACCATTTCTGATCACCCACACGTACTTCCCATCTCAAAAACAAAAATAGAACACTGCACCTCACAGAAACTGTTCAAAACTGCCTTGAAACATATTTACCAAGCTTAGAGTACTATATCACTGAAGAGCAAGTTCAACTTCTCACAAAAATGTTCTTTTATTATCCTCTTCTAATAGCGGCAAAGTATTCTAAGGTTTTATTCCTAACATCAGATACAATTATATTTGCACAACTGAAAAATGAAATAAAAATTGCAATTGACTATTCTAAGTTTGTATTAGTAAACATTTTTACAAAAATATAAATTACATTGCTTTAGGTTTATATCTTAACTGCAAAAGCTATTCACATCCAAATTTTATCCTTGTAGTACAAAATATGAAAACACATCCAAAAATGATTTTAACACAGATATAATCATAGTCTTGAAAAAGCAAAAAGTACTTAATATGTCAGTGCTTTACAATAACTAGCAGACAAACTACTCCACAGAAGAAATATATTCAATGACTAAAATCACACATGTCAGCCTTAGGCAATGGAACTAGTAAAACTTGGCTTTTTAGACAACTGCTTCAAATAGATACCCAATAAAAATCACCTAACGTTTTAAAAACAACTAATTTTTAGAACTTGGTAAATAATTTATAGAAACACATTAGCTAACTATAAAGAAATCACGAAGAACCAGCTTTAGAAACTGTGTCATAATTCATAACTACAAGTCAAAGAAATGTCTACAAAATACTCTGAACCTTAAATCCAACAATGTTATTTTTGAATAATCATCTGATTATACATTCACATCCTTCATGTAAGCCTTCTTGCTAAATGCCATATATAAACGTTATCTACTGAAGTACCAAAGATAAACAGTTCAATAGGCCATTTAGGTACTTCCTGAAAATCAGACTGTTTAACCTAAATAAGGCTGCCTCTGTTTTACATATAAATTACATGAAAATGTTATGGTCAGTACATTTTTTTCCCCAAACTGTTTGAAAAAAAAAAATGTACTCTCTAGTAAAACCATGAACAAACTACACACTGAACCAAAAATTCACATAAAATAAAATGTATATATTTAAACAAATATATCTAGTTAATGGGCTTGTTTCTTCTACCTAAAACACATTAGAAGAATGGATAAAATTACTGAAAATACTGCAAAGTGCATTTCTGTGTGTGTATAAGTGAATGAGAGTGTGTGTGAGAGAGACAGCAAGAGAGAGAATATATGCTTTCTTTTAAAGATATTTTCAAGTGAAAACATTCATTTTAAATTATAAAATGAGTGGCTCATCAAGACCCTAGAGGTTCTTTTAAAAAATAAGAGATCTCTCATTTTCATTTCCTAGAATTTCACACACACACACACACACACACACACACACACATATACACATGCACAAACATACATGTGCCTGTGGGCGCATGCACACATACACCCCCATCTCTCTAATAAAGCAAGGCTCTTTCTCACTTACCATAAGGCAATAATAAAATCAATATTCATATTCTTTAAGATGAACAGCATTCCACTGATGATCCTGATTCAACAATTTTACAGTTAAACAAAATTAATTCTACTCTCAAAAATCCACTGACCTTAAGCTTTTAACAAACATTTTCTATTGCAGAGATTACTGTCAATATTTGCAAATCCTTAAAATTATATTTGGCTGGAACCTCTTGCACTTGCTATATTAATATTTCTTAGTAAATGTATGCTCATCCCTATCAGAGCAGAAGGAGCAGCTGCTACTCACTGGGAATCTCTGGGGTCCCACAGCAGGTCTCGGCTGGCTCGGAACTGGTAGCAAGGGCACTGCAAGAAAAACCCCTTGCGTTAGAGACACACTTTACTCAACACCCAAACCCCTGTAATACAAGATATGAAGTTTAATATAAAATATATATTATGTGTACCAGACATATAACACATTCTGCTTATACTTAAGTTAAGCATTTAGTATTTTTAACACTTCCAAAAAAGAAAAGGGAGAAAGCAGAAGTTTCCTTTTCAGTATACAACAGTGCAAGCAGAAGTTTAAATGTCAGTAGTTGACTATTATTTGGAATTAAAATATTTTGCAACAAAAGAAGACAGTATTACTCTAAAATAAAAAATCTACTTTGTTTCTCCTATCCCTATCCAGATAATTCAGGTTATCGAATCCCAGTTATATTTTCCTACGCCAGTCACATACACATTTAAATCTCAACCCTCATGAATCATGAAAGAGAGAAGGGAAGGAGGGAAGTGAGGCAGGCAGAGAAAGGAAAACAGCACTTCCTAGGAACTGGAAAAAACGCTCACAGACCGTTAAAAATTTTCTACTACACCTCCTATGCCAAGGCTTTTAGTTTACTTTGGTTTATAAACAAGCAGGACTTCCATCAATCCACCAGAACAACGAAACAAATCATTTTTAAAAAGACATCTCAGAATAGAGAAGAAGCTAGATGTAAGTTTCATACCCTGAGGCTAAATCAGATGTGTTTAAGCTCTTTAAAACTCACCACGCACTATACTGATCTTGATTTTCAAAGAAACTCACAATCTAAGTGCAGGCTACATCTTACATCAAAACATGCTGACAGATACACCTAGGAAGCTCTCAGATTGTCAGGTACTATGGGGCTGAACTGTTTGCAACTCCCTCCCCCCGCCCCAACCCCAAATGTTATACACTGAAGTCCCAACCCCCAGTACCTCAGAATGTAACTGGATTCCACTGACTAGGTCTTTAAAAGAGGTAACTAAGGTCAAATGAGGTCTAGGCTGTAATCCAACCTGACTGGTGTCCCTATAAGAAAGGGAAATTTAGGCCGGGCGCGGTGGCTCAAGCCTGTAATCCCAGCACTTTGGGAAGCCAAGACGGGCGGATCACTAGGTCAGGAGATCGAGACCATCCTGGCTAACACAGTGAAACCCCATCTCTACTAAAAAAATACAAAAAAAACTAGCCGGGCGAGGTGGTGGGCGCCTGTAGTCCCAGCTACTCCGGAGGCTGAGGCAGGAGAATGGCGTAAACCCGGGAGGCGGAGCTTGCAGTGAGCTGAGATCCGGCCACTGCACTCCAGCCTGGGCTACAGAGCGAGACTCCGTTTCAAAAAAAAAAAAAAAAAAAAAAAAAGGGAAATTCAGACACAGACAGTACCCACAGAGGGAGGAGCACGTGAGGACACAGGGAGAAGGTGGCCAATGACAAGGCAAGGAGAGAGGCCTCAGAAGGAAGCTGCCCTGCCCACACCTCGAACTTGGACTTCCAGTCTCCGGAACTGTGAGAAAATAAGTTTCTGTTGTTTAACTCGCCCTATTTGCCGTGCTTGTTATGGCAGCCCCAGCAAACTCATACACATCAGGTGGAGTTGACAACGTAGCATATTTTTTAATTTAAGAAGTGTCTGCTAAATGCGAAATACAGGTGATACCTCTTAAAAGTCCATCAGAATCACTTCAAAAACAGGGTGCTAGGATAAACTTCTTTTTTTTAACTATGATTACTCAAGGAATTCCATACATTAAGCCTTATCATTCACATTGCACTTTCCACACTTCAACTTCAAGTGATAGCATACATGGCCTGTGTCACTGCTTGATCAAATGCAAAGTGTGACAGAAAGAAAACTTACTTTTATAAAATGTAAAAATGCCAGAAGTTCATCCCTTCCTTGACAGGCTAATCTAATGAGTCCAAATTTCAAAATTAAGAGTGGGTCAGTTTGCAAGACTTTATATAAAATAGAATCCAACTCTCCCCTCAATTCTATACAGCTGATGTTACATCAATTCCATATCTAAAGTGAAACACTAGACTGGAGAAAGTGGAGAAAGAAAAAAAGAAGAATATCTCTGACCTCAGAAGATTATAATGAAGGTGACAAAGAAAACAACTACATATTAAATGTAAAGACGTGATTTTTAAAATCAAGTTAACAAATATAAGACACCCAGATCCTCACTAACTCGATCACAGGTACTATGTAGAATTTAAATGCCAATATCTACCAAAAAATTCCAACACAATAAAAGGATAAAACATTAAGCCTCTTTAACCAGGAGAATGAGAGAAAGAAGGTGAGGTGGGATCTCTAGAAAGCAATCTGATTATAATAAATGGATTTCTTACACAGAAGCCTCTGATGAGCTGGTAATCTGCAAAGTACCAGCCTTTTCCCTATTTAAAACAAAACAACAAACAAACAAACAAAACAAAACACACAGCAGAAAAGGAAAAACAACTGACAAAAAAGGGTTGCTGCGGACAGTCCCGGTGGGAACAGGGCAAACACCTGGCCCACCCAAGAGGAGCCACCTCAGTGGGAATGCCCAGGCATGTGTCTGCAGGCTCTACCTACCGGGCCCTGGCTGCCCACTGTGAGCATAAAAGAATTTAGAAGGTGTGATGTTAGAGACCAGTCCAGCTGAAGCTTCAACTTGAATATCTGAAGTTTAATATTTATAACTTGTCCCATGTATTTAATGGACTAAGTTTTCAATTCATTATAATACTAAAAATCTGGAAACAAGTTACATTTCCAACAAAACAGTTTTTAAATACATTATAATGGAACCCTCTTCATCCTCAAAAAGGAAGTTTGTGCCATCAGAAGAAGATGTGTATATATTGTTAACTTTTTGAAAAAGCACCTTTCATCTATGTAAGGCTCTGAGAATCAAAGGTTTAATCTGTGTATCTTTTATGTACAGGAGACATCTTGATATTCGGTCTCTCTCAAGGGGAACTGTGCATTTCTATTTAAGCTCATTCATTTATTACAGAATAAACAACTGCTTCGAAAGTGTTGCCTATCTACCTAGCAAGGCTATTTTGTCCTTCTCTTCTGTGTCTGTGTACCTCTGAAGGTCAAAGGCAAATTACAGATAAGGGACATGTGGCACTAAAGCTCCTGGTTTCATGGTGAGAAAAAGCTAGCTGGTCCTGAGTTGAAAAACTTCTGTCAGAAAGCTGACCTTGGAGTAGTTGCTAAATCACACGTGTGCTTTGGGGTGCAAGGCCTGCATTCTACACTTGTCAGGCTGCTAACTTTTGCAGGGGACACCATTTTCATACATAGAGGATATCTTGGGGCTTCCTGATAGCTTTACCACCCTATAATTCTAAAACTATTTTAGTTAAGCTAAAGAAAATCTGTACATATTACCAAATGCCAGTTTTCCACTGCATTTTACAAGGAAATGCACAAGAAAGAATAATATAAGCAAAATCATTCCAACGAATTAGACTGACAGTAGTGCCAGGTTTAGGACAACCACTATGGGGAAGACGCAAAGGATTACTTGAAGGAAAGCCACCCTTCCCCATTCAAGTATGCATGTGTCCATTCATTCAACGGCTACTGCGGGAGACACAGGCACCACGCCAGTCAGCGACGCTCAGGGCCACCTAAGAGGATGTGGGGACGAGTAATACTAACCAGGGTGGGAAGAACTTTGTGGGCACACGGGGACATGCGATGGGGTCAGGAGGGCTTAGGAGTTAACTGTACTTTAAAACCTTATGCTTATCTGCCATGCCCAGTGGCCTGGTGGTGCCCTGCAGACGCTGTCAAGAGGCGCCCCCCTCCCTTTCACTCTGTGCCAGCCTGTCACCATCACACTCCCCTGCTCCATGGCCACAGGACAACTTCATAATACTTCTGACCCACGTATGGGAGGGTCCCAGGCTCTAGGTCACTGGCCAATCCCCTGCACTTGAACTACTACCTTAGGCTACTCTCCACTTCTGAAACTTCTCTCCCACACCCTCGGGAGTCCCTAATTCCCCACCCATCGGCAGCATCCACAACACCCCAAGTTCCTTCACCTTCTCGTTCTCACGGCCCCTCTGGGCGGCAGCTGTTCTCCCGCAGCTTCTTGCCAAAGGTCTGGAGGTAGAAGGGCTCCTTCTTGATCTCACTGCTGCTTCCAGATCCAGCTTTCATCTCATGCCACCAGCTGACATCCCCCAGCACCACACTGCCCCGGTCCTGTCTCAGGGAGCTCAGCTCCAGTCTGAATAAACACAAAGCTGGCCCTTACCGTGCCCGCCTCCGATCCGTGCCGCCTCTGCCTCCAGTCCTGGTGGCCATTCTGCCCTTCCATCTCACTCCCTCCAGCACCGACTCAAACCACCATTCAACTCGACGAAGACCTCCAGTGACCTCCTTTTCACCGTCTCAGCCTCCTCCCTGGTGTCCTCTCCCCCCTGGCATCTACCTTATGATCCACAGCCCATCGTTATCCGCACCGCCTCCCCTTTACTACTTTGTGAAAACCATGACCCTCATAAACCCAACCGCCTGCCGATTCCACACCTAGTGCGTGCAGATGAGCACAGCTGGACACACAACCATGCTGACTGCCCTCACCTCAAATCCATGCTCCTCACGGGCTCAGCAGCCCCACCCATCCCTGCGCACATCCACTCTTCCAAAGCACGAGTGGATGCTCCATAGCTCCTTTCCTCAGACCTTCAACACGCTCTCCTACCTCCCCACTCTAGCTCCTTGCTACCTACTGAGGAAACTGAGGCCACCAGGGAAGAACTGACACAAGACTTCTCCACCTGCCCACTCATCTGAGCTCAGGCTTCACCATCTGCCCCAACCATGGAGGACTCCCTGCTCCTCCATCTCAGCAAGCCCACCTCTGGCGCATGGTCCTGGACAAGACAAGTTTTCTTCTCATCTGCATCAATGATGTTTCTCCTTCTTCACTAGCTCTTTTCTGTTAAGTGCAATGAATAAAAAACTTTCTCTCAAGCCTATTGGCTCCCACCGATTATCATCCAACTTCTGTTTTAGCAAAACACAGTCAAAGTCTGTCAATACAGTGGCCTCAAGTTCGTGCCCCATCTCGGCCAGGCTTGCGCCTCCTTCTCCCCAGCTCCTTTATACTTGCAGGTAGGGTCTCACCTGGAGGAAGCCCCTTCATACCTGATCACCCTGCCTGCAATCTTCTTCCCCGAACAGCCACATGACTAACTTACGGATATCCCTCAACTCTTTCCTGCTCAGTGAAGTTCACCCTGATCACCCTATTATTAAGAGGCAACCCACCCCTTCCCCCCATCCTGCTCCATTTCTCACTGCGTTTTCATCTTCTAACATGCCACATAAAATACTTACGTTTACTGGTAATAATAATAAGACTGTTAGACAGCAAGATCATGGCTGAAGAAAGCTTTGTCTGGTTTGTTCATCAATATAACTCAAATGCCAAAAATAGAGTCGTAACTCAATAAATGTGTGTGTGTTCACAGATACATGAAGTTAATGCTTCATATAAACTGCTCGAAAACAGTTTCCTAGCTTAAGGAACATGTTTAAGTAAAAATCAGATCTGTATTTATTTGATTACAACAACTAAAAGATGGATGTGTCCCCTCTCCACCAGCTGACACTGGAATTGAAGGGGAACATGCTGCCTGGAACCAAAGAGGGACACTGACCACTGCAAACATCCTCACCGGGAGAGTTATGAAGAGTCACAGATCAATTTCCACTCAATTATACAATAAGAGATACACATTTTTAAAGAAATATACTTGACCCATCAAGCTAAAATCTAAATGAATGGGGAAGAGCCAAGGAAAACTCATCCTTACAAATATGAATGTGAAAACCATTTTGCCATAGCAACGGCTTCAGTGCAATAAACTAATAAATGCTTTCAGATGCACAGTAATCTATAACATAACAGATGCTCCTCAATATAGGATGGGGTTACATCCCAATGAGGCTATCGTTGGTTGAAAAGACCCTTAGTCAAAATGCATTTAATATACCCAACCAATGGGACATCATAGCTTAGCCTCACCTACCTTAAGCAGAACACTCACATCATTCCACAGTTGGCAAAATCATCGGAGCTGGGAAGCAGAGCACCCCCTGCCCAGCTTCGAGCGAGTTTTGGGATGCCTGATGCTACCCCAGGAGAGATCAAATCTCAATATTCGAACTATGATTTCTTCTGAATGCATACTGCTTTCACACTCTCACAAAGTCGAAAACGCATCAGTGGAAAAATCCTAAGTCAAACCATTGGAAGCTAGGGCCATCTATGCTTTACAACAGTAAAAGGAAACACAGACCTTGAACAGGCGTGACCACCGTCCCTTTGAAGTGCGGGTTGATGTGTATGTTCTTGGGCTGCTGTGGAGTCACGGGTGGCGGGGTCATCATCATCCTTGGGGTCTCTAGCTGGGGAGGCATGTGCATTCCCTGAGGGGGGGATGGGTGGTGCGGGTGCTGCACCGGAAGCAGCGGCTGCAGCTGCTGCGGCTGGAACAGGCTTCTGATCGGCTGCTGCTGAGGCGGTGGTGGCGGCGGAGGGGGAGCCTGGGGCTGTGGAGGAGGAATTAACCTTGGAGAATGAGTCTACAAATCACAAAAAAAAAAAAACAAAAGTTCACCGAAATCAACATTTAAAAGAATGCTGAAGTGTTACAAATTTACACTGATTGCATTTGTAAAGTTACAATGGAAGAAGTCTGTAGTAACAATTTGTATCAAAACAGCAGGATAAAGAAGCTTCTCTACTTCTTCACAGTGAGGGCTATAGTCTCACAATTGAGTCAATCTCAAGGCAAGAAGGAAAACAGCCCCAAAGCACCCAGTGTGAATTTTGAAGAAAAGAAAAATTCAGTTCAGGGAAAAGAACTGCCCACACTGAGCAAAGCCCTGTGCCAGGGACAGAAGAGCAGCTGCCACGGCCCTCCCTGTAGCAGTCCTGCATCCCCCTCCAGGAACTCTGGTAAGCAAGGCAGGAGATGCGCACCAGTCACCCTGCTCCAGAACTGAGGCCTGAGAACAGGACAGGACTACAAAGAGCCTCCAGGAGAGGCTGGGAGGGAGCTTCTCTGAGAGGGTGGCACCTGAACTCGGTGATGAAGGACAGAGAGGTGCAAGGCAGAGTGAGGGACAGATACCCAGAAAGCAGCAGAAGCAGCACAGACCCACCTGCTTGGTAAAACCAGGAGACCAGGAAAGAAGGCAGGAAAGAAGGTATGAAAATGACACACTCAAAGTGGTCAGAGATCTCGATTCGAGGCTGGTTATTTTGTCAGTCACTAGAGAGGAAGAAATCAACAACCGCAACAGCTGCTGTGGACTGAACCTTCCCCACATTTTAAGTTCCTACTATAAGGTCAGTAGAGAAAGTTAGCTGACCTAGCTCCCCACAGTCCTATAAAGTAGGTCCTATTTATTGACCTTTTACAAGATCAAGTAGTTGGAAAGCAGAAAAGCTGGAACCAGAATTCAGGCCATCTGATTCCACAGGTTTTGCTTTTAATCACTAACCAAACTGGTCACACAGCTAATTAGCAGTAGACCACTACTAATTCAGTTGTCTAATTTAACAAGCTATTTTCCCTGAGATGATGCCAAATTATGGAGGGCTTTTGAATTCCAAGTAAATGATCCATTACTACGCCATAGACAACATGTGTAACAAGGGATCACGAATGATCTTTTCGGTAGGAAAATGATCATTCACAGCAGTGTGAGATGAACAAGGGCAAAGAAGATGGAAGGAGACCATCTAATAGGCTCTGGCGAGAGCTGGAGCACAGGAACAGCCATAGTCTGACAAAGACAAGAAGACATCTCAGAGGAACAATGAGTAGGATTCTAAAACTAATCTATGAATGGCCTTGGCCCGCCTATCCTTCCTCAGGGAAGGTGTTTCAAAAGATTCTGGTACCAGCTCACATCCACTAGCACACACGCTCCCATATGCAGTATGCGCCCCTCCTTAACTCATCACATCTGTGCACCTTCGCCCATGAGAGTGGGGATCTTGTCTGTCATACCCACCATTGTATCCCATAGATAGCACACGGACAGACGCCAGGGCTTAAATTTTAATTGAACTGAGGATGACCACAATGCATGGTCATTAATTCAAGACCACAGAGTTTCGAGGGAAAGATCATGTTTGTGTGATTAAACAAGTGACATTCAGGGTCTATGAAACCCATGTTTGCAGAGGTACAGGGACCGCTGGGAGAGGGAGAAAATGGAGCTGGAAAGAGGTTAGGCTAGAGACTAAGACTCACTGAGAGACACTAGGTAACAGCAAGAGGAACAGTGCTGGGGAGACCGCTGAGAAAAAGGAGGACTAAGAACAAAACCTGAAGAAAAACACAACTAAAGAAAAGGGTATTTTGAAACTATTCAAAGAGATTTTAAATGCTCAATACCAAAAACCAGGAAATATTCAAGGGGATGCCAATGTTAATTAGCTTGATATAATCCATTCACAACATTTACATACCGTAACAGTGCGTTGTACCTCATAAATATATGCAATCAAAAATAAAAGTTTAGTTTGAAAATAAAAAGGTCAAAGGGAAGAAAGAAGAAACCATTCTAGATAAGAGAGTACATCCAAAATCTCATATGCCCAAAAAAGAGCTGCTCACAAAGAGACCATGTGTGATGGCCAAGGCCCCAGAGTGTGGTCCAACAGGACAAGGGGTCAGGTGGCATCTCTGAGGGCACCATTCAGGATTCAGGACAGGGAACAGAACGGAATCCAGGCAGCAAGGAGCCAACCAAGCAGAAAATGGGTACAAGCAGAGACATGAGCCAAAAATTTTGTTTGCAAAACTTTGGGGGTCAAGACGCAAAGAGACAAAATAGCTCTGGGAAGGGGAGTGAATAAGATGGAGAAAGCTTATGATGTAAGAGAACGCCGTTGGAATGGAGGATAAGATAGCCCTGATTGACCGGGCGCGGTGGCTCAAGCCTGTAATCCCAGCACTTTGGGAGGCCGAGACGGGCGGATCACGAGGTCAGGAGATCGAGACCATCCTGGCTAACACGGTGAAACCCTGTCTCTACTAAAAAAATACAAAAAACGAGCCGGGCGAGGTGGCGGGCGCCTGTAGTCCCAGCTACTCTGGAGGCTGAGGCCGGAGAATGGCGTAAACCCGGGGGGCGGAGCTTGCAGTGAGCTGAGATCCGGCCACTGCACTCCAGCCTGGGCGACAGAGCGAGACTCCGTCTCAAAAAAAAAAAAAAAAAAGATAGCCCTGATCTCATCATTGATTAGCAAAGATGAGACTATCGCTTACAAAGCTGTGTGAGTCTTAGGGCAGCTGTCTAGTTTACTCCTAATACACAGTAGGCTCTAACAGTCCAAATCAGTCACATTACAATCCAGAGATACAACGTCACCATCAGGACTGAGGACAACTGAATGTCCGTGACATTTTTAAAAGCATTAATGCCATCTCAGTTCAGCCTCTCTAAGGAGGCAGGTGAGAGATACATGCTCTTCCCTTCTTTGTGGTAAGAAAACAGAGTTCAGCAACTTCTCCAGGATCAAAGCCATAATTACGTAAACACTGGTCTCCTGTGGGAGTTGTCTGGCCCCTAAAGAGGCCAGAATAATGAAAATGGCTATTCGACATATGGCAAGCGGAGGTTTGGGGCGGAGACAGGGAGCAATCAAGGAAAAAAAAGACAAACTGTAAATCCAGCCTTTTTGCTATTAGAGAGGCTCAAAAACAAAACAGCTGTGTAAGCAAACAGCAGTTCCTAGTATCATCAAATTGTGTACACCTACCTACTCTCCCTTTACACATCAGAGTTGGAATTCTCATGCTAAAACAAAAATTATCTCTTCTACTTTATCATTTCACAAATGAATGGCTCCTGAAATACAACATTTCAACAGAAGTGAAATGTCATTTTCTCTAAATTCGGATAAAAATGTAAAAAGGGCAAGTGGTAGACACAGTGGACACATATTTGTGTTAAACAAATTTTTCCTTCAAGATTGACTTCTAAGTAAAGAGCCATACAATCCCTAAAGCTTAACTGAAAGAATCGGTTGGGCCCAGTGGCTCACGTCCGTAATCCCAGCACTCTGGGAGGCCAAGGCAGGTGGATCACTTGAGGTCATGAGTTTGAGACCAGCCTGGCCAACATGGTGAAACCCAGTCTCCACTAAAAATATTTTTTAAATTAACTGGGTGTGGTGGTAAGCACCTGTAATCCCAGCTACTAAGGAGGCTGAGGCAGGAGAATCATTTGAACCCAGGAGGTGTAGGTTGCAGTAAGCCAACATCATGCCACTGCACTCCAGCCTGGGCAGCAGAGGGAAACTCTGTACCAAAAACAAAAAAAGAACAAAAAATCAACAATTCCTGTCGTTTTTGAGATGTGCCATCTCTGAAATACAAAGGACATTCCAATTGAAATTACAGGTACATGATTTATTCCTAAACTATAGGCTGTGAAAGCTTTGTATGGAGGATATGGTAATAATTCTGAGAAACTGATATTTAAGGAAAAATCTATGGTAAACAGTATAAAGGTAAAAATGTTTTTATAAAATAAACAACTTCTGCCTAAATTCTATCTGTAATACCATCTTTCAAATGCAATGCACTCAGAAATACCCCTCTAGAGGCTTTAGCAAGCAAAGTGCCACAGGAGCTTATGTCATCTTGGGGCATCAGGTTGCTCATTAATCCCTCCTCTGGAAGTATTTGTGGTACAGGATGATTTCTTACGACCAGATGACTGGAGTGCTGAATTTCTAGTTCAGGATGACTGGAGTGTGCAAAATCACATGAGACTATAAAGCAGAAACTTCAGCCATTACTCCTGCTACTAACCTTTCATTTCAGACTAAGAAGAGAGAAATGTATAATAGGATACCCACAAAAGCTTACTGCCATTTGTTCTAAAGTTCTAGGGCTACTACAATAAAATCTGAAGTTACCACGACAGGAGGCTGTGTAGGAAGCAACGCGGGTCTGTGGTCCTTCATCCTGCCCCTCTCGGTGCTCTCTCTCCTCTGGTCCCCCACACCACGACACATCAGCGGACCTCCTCGTCGTCCTCCCCGCCTGGAGCTGTAGCGTCCTTGTTTATGCTGCCGCTCCCTTTCTTCAAATTCAAGCAATGCTGCCTTGGCCTCTGCTGAAAGTTCTATGTGAAAAGATGTGTATGTGTTAGTTACTTTCCGAGAGCCCAAACTAGAGATCTAGGGAGAAAACAGGAAAGAATGATGTGACATGAAACTCTGCAACAGCCTGTGCTTCACCCGCGGGAAACACCTGATTAGCAGCGGCAAGGATGATACAACCAGCAACACACACAACCCACCAGTGAGGTCTGAGAAATAAGAACAGGCTTTCCTTTACGATACCATGCAAGTGTCGCCAATCAATTTTAAATTATTTTCATTTGAGACCAATGATATGTGCTGAGTGAGGCTAAAAAGAAGTTGAAGTGAAATTTAACCACTGCCCTCACACTAGAAGGCATTTTGCAGTCACATCTTTTTTTTTTTTTCCCTGAGACACACAGTCTCGCTTTGTTGCCCTGGCTAGAGTGCATGGCATGATCTCGGCTCACTGCAACCTCCACCTCCCAGGTTCAAGCGATTCTCCTGCCCCAGCCTCCCAAGTAGCTGGGACTACAGGTGCACGCTCCCACACTGGCTAACTTTTTTGTATTTTAGTAGAGACGGGGTTTCACCATGTTGCCCAGGCTGGTCTCGAACCACCGGGCTCAGGCAATCCATCTGCCTCAGCCTCCCAAAGTGCTAGGATTACAAGCGTGAGCCATTGCGCCCAGCCTGCAGTCACACCTTTTACTGATGGTGTATGACATCAGTCAGAAGCTGCCCCTACCAGTCCTACACCAGTATGATTTTCTTACTGAAGCCAGTAGAAATATTAATAGCATACGATGATGGCACATAGATGCAAGAAAACAAATTCCTGGTCCTTCTCACTTAAAAACATAACTATTCACGAACTCACTCTGAAGTCAAGGTGATTTCATAAAGAATAAAAAACTCAATGTAATACATATCATTTCCATTTTTCATATTTATTTTCTTAAAACTTTACTGTGAAGCCTTCTTATATGCATGCAGACTGACAGAGAAGCCAAATCAAATGAGAGCAAAGTCACATGAGAAAACACTCATGCAAACACGTGTGGAGTGTCCAGCAGCTGCTCACTGCTCTGCCAAATGCTTTAGGGATACAGAAAACATGGGCATTGGCCCCAAGAAACTTCAGATGGCACATTATTCTATATTCCTAAAGGGAACGAAAATGATTTAGCCACATATGGTCCTTTTACAACACTAGCTAAATTGGGACAACAGATCTTACGCCACATTTTCTAAAAATGTCACTGAGTATACCAAGATGCCTTCTCCTGCCTTCTTCCCCAGCCAAGGGTAAGCTTTCAATATTACCAGAGTCTACCTTCTACCTTGGATCCCATCGTCATCTCCAAACTCCTCCAAAATCTCTAAGCCACATTTTTCTTGAAATTGTTTCTATGGTACCCCTCTCCCCTTCAAAGAAAACTAGACCCCATTTGAAAGAAAATTTAATCTCTTCTTAACCAGCATAGACTTTTATTCTAACCTTGACTACATGATTAGTTCACACACACATTTTATGCAGTGAATCAGCAATTATTTTTCTAGTGGTTCTGAGTGTCAAGATTAATTTCACTTTCCTCAGTAATAAAATGGTTTCAAATGACATCTTTAATCAGCAAGTGAAAACGCTTTCCTCCAATTGAGACAAGCTGTCACAAAAGGTCACCAAAATATGACAGGATGGAAATTACATTTGTAACTTCAACTGAAATGTTAATTTCCCTTTAAGTGTTTTCTGAACTATGTCTAGATTCTAAAGAGATACATACCTCAATGTAACAAAGTTTTACACTGTACTGTCCCTTTCTAAAATGTTAAGAAAAATATATTTGCATGCAAATAATTTTGTAATAGTTGAAATACATACAGAATACACAATTTGTTTGGAAAAATAACAAAAGATAATCTGAGTTTTTTTAAAAGACAACTGAATCAAGAAAATTTTAAAGGCCCTGCAACTACAAGGACCATTAAGTACTACTGCTGGCATTAGCAATTCTGAACTGTTTGTTACTACAGAGAAATCTCTTTCCCACAGATCCTCTGAAATCAATGATATTATTTCAAGAGAATATTTTGTGCGTGTACAAGCAGGTTCTTTAGGCTACAGCAATAAAAAACAACTTAAAATGTAACACATGCCAATGAAACTTAGAATAAAATAATCTGGAAGCCTACTCACAGATAATGCCTAACTAAAATAAATGCAGTCTTTGATTTATGGCTTACATTGCTCTCTAAGGCAATCCAAGGGCCACCTCCCAGACGAAGACACAGCTCTCAACCTGGAGGACTGGCAACTGAGGGACACTGGTCAGTGACACTGTCTTCAGAAATGGCGACTGGCTCTTTCACAGTGAACCATTCCTTCCACATGCCTGCTCTGTAACCCTGCTCAACTGAGCTCCAGGAGGGAGTTAAGCACTTACACCCTACAACATCCTTTGAGTGTAATGAATTAATTTATTTCCTAAGTACGTAGTTCTGTACTATCCTTGGGAAAACTGAGAACACTGTCATTCAAATCTTTTTCTGTAAGGTTTAATTTTCACAATCCTGATTGAGCAAAAAAAGCTAGTTAATTAAGATCTTAACCTAGATGAAAGCCCAGAATTCTACTTCTAATCCAATCTGCATTCAAAATACCAATCAACAATTGTGGATAAAACTGTTCCTTAACTGCTGAGGCTGTCACATGTACAAATGTTTTTCACAGAGATGTGAATGTGAAAAAAGACTAAAAGTAACCAAAACTCCCTCCTAGATTGGAAGAGAACTCGTTTCACATGTAAAGTTTTAGAGTAAGAAATTGGGAATACCAGTGCATTATTTGATTCTCCCTTTTGAAGAATGAAGTGTTCTCAATACTAACAATGGTATCAGTGGAAAAAAAAAAGTACATCTCATAAGACAACAGGTACTCTGGTAGCAAGATATTTTAATCCCATTACAGAGCAGGCAAACAGCTTTACAGAATCAAATAAACGTAATTATTTCCACACAGAACCTGAGACTGTTCAGGTTTTTTGATTTTGATCTCTAGGAGCACACAAATAAACTGATGTGTAAAAATGTATTCAAATGTCTTAGTTTACCAAATATTGAGGCATTATCTCTTTTTCAATATATATTTCCTCAGATGTAAAATTCATCTTTTGTTTGGGGGGAGGTGCTGAAGGTAACAAGAGAATTCACTGTTTTAGGAAACCAATCTTTTGATGGACAGAAAAATCCTCCTTTGTGTTGGGAAAAATCCTAACTTCGCAATTATCTGAAACTCATGTTTCCAAGCACCAAGCATTCTTAAGTAATACAGAACAGAAAAGGGTACTTTTAACTATGGTTTCACCTGCCCTATCATCTTGCCAAACAACCACATTCTACACAAATGCAGTTAAGTGCTTTTTTCATTGTTTACAAGAATGGTCATTAATCAAGCTGTTTACGTTTATAGCTACTCTGCCTCTAAGGACCTCATGCTCTTCCCCCATAATTCAAAGGAGAGGACTTGCCCACCACAAACCAACCTTTCCAGCTTCTTGTCCCAGGATTACATGAACATAAAGCTGCCAGATGCCTTAAAAAGCAAAACAGATTCAATACCAGTTATTTAAATACACGAAATTGTCAATGACCTTGGAAAGAACAAAATGAGGGAAAAGTCCTGAGGAGGAGATGCAGGACTGAAACAGACACTAAGCACACATGCAAGCTGGCCATCACTGCAGAACCAGGATGTTACTAGTGGGTAGGTGGAGGGACAATGAACAGGGATGAGATGACGAAACCAGGGAGGTGGGAAAGGCAGAGAGGCAGCACAAATCAGGGCAGGGTGGTACAGAAGAGGGAAGACGAGCCATGAAATCCACAGCCATCCCACAGGGGGCGGACTACAGAGTTGGGGAAAGGCCCCCATTTGTAATGTTGTCTAGCAAGTGAATTAACAGTCTTAGAACTTGTAGCTACCTGGGGAGTTCTCAGTGACTAAGCTTTTACACATCATGGTTTAAATGTATGTAATCAAAGCCACAGCCCAGATAACAAGACCCAACAAAAGAAGTAGTAGCCATAACTAATCCCTCCCTTCCTCCACCCCTCCCCAGTTCAGGAAGCCTTACGTCCTCCAGGTGGTGGCTGTGGGTTGCCCTTAGAATTCCTTAGTATACTGCCAGGTATGGAGAGCTTTCCTTTGCTCATCGCATCCCAAGCCAAGACTGACGCGTCTCTGCTCAAGTAAGACTGTTCTACGATATTACCAATTCCTCCTGTTGACATGTTTTGTTTATTCCCATCCTTCTGTTTTAAGATCTTCGCTCCATCTTTCACCTAAGGCCAATGCCAGACTCTATTTCTTAGAAATTAAAGATGTTCTATTAAAAAATCTGCTTCAGATTAACTGGCAACTTCATACCATAACTTGAAAAAAGTCTAGGGAAATCTTGGGCCACAAGATGTAGTAGCAGTAAACTAGACCACAGAGAGAACACAAAGATTCTAGAAGAATCTCTCTGAACAATCTTGCCTAGTAAATTAAGGTAAGACTGGTTGACTACTGCTAACTTGTGCATCTTTGGAGCTTAGTGTCCTTCTACAGAATTCGTATCTGCTACTTAAAGTACAGGCTCATGTTTTGGACAAAAAACGACTATGAATAACAGTTTTAAGAAGTAATAAAAGTAATCATGAAAGTTAAGTCTTGATTCTTATCTAGACCAAGACCAGACAGCAGGCAGAGCCCCTGTGTCCTCCTGCCCGCCTGCCCTCCTCCTCAGAAGGACAATATCCCAGTGGTTCTGGAAGCACCAGTGCAGGAGCAGAATTGCTTGGTAACTCATTAGAAATACAACTTTCTAGGCCAGGCGCAGTGGCTCACGCCTGTAATCCCAGCACTTAGGGAGGCCAAGGCGGGTGGATCATACGGTCAGGAGTTTGAGACCAGCCTGGGCAATACAGTGAAATCCCGTCTCTACTAAAAATACAAAAACTAGCCAGGTGTGGTGGTGCGCACCTGTAGACCCAGCTACTCAGGAGGCTGAGGCAGAAGACACTTGAACCTGGCAGGTGGAAGTTGCCGTGAGCCAAGATTGTGCCATTACACTCCAGCTTGGGCAACACAGGCAGACTCTGTCTCAAAAACAAAACAAAAAAAATACAACTTTTTTGGGCTCTACCCTATATTTAATCAATCAGAGAAGCTGGGAGTAGGTCCCAAAATCTGTGTTTTAGCAAGTCCTCTGAGATTCTGATGCTCACTCAAATTTGGAATCACTGCTTTATTCTTTGCAGTGGACATTGAAAAACACTGTATAATGAGGGGTAGGGTCACTATTAAAAGTCTCTGTGAATCAGCAGCTGTCTAGTAGACCTTTCACACAGCAAGCTTTGCTCAGAGCGATTATTTCTACAAACGAGTCAGCTTGTCTCAGTAAAGACAGAGGAACCGCAGAAAACACACAAAAAAAGACAGCTATGAAGACACTAAAAGGTACAAAATATAAACCAGTCTTGTACAGAATTCGCCCTGACACCCTTAGGGTCTTGGGAAGTGTCAACACGTTCCCATAGCTACCATCCCCATGCCACCTTTTCAAGACCAGCCAGGAACCACATAGTATGTACAAGAGCAGCTCTAGGCCACACACTCAAAAAAAAAATTTTTTTTTAATTGTCTTAAACATTTTATTCAAGCATTTTAATCCATAAACAGCAACGATTTTAAAGAACGAGTTTTACAGTACCATAACAGCACTCACTCCACAGTCCAGCCACTCTCCGGATGGCAGCCACAATTATCCAGTCAACCTTCTTTGCCTACTTTGATTAATTACAGCAATACTATGGAGGAAGTTGAAATGAGAGTGAAGAAGGATGGGAGACAGGCAAAAAAGTTACCCAAAGTTTCTGGAATGTTCCTTCTCTCTCTAGTTACATCTGAGAGCCTAATAATTGTTCCTTCTTTCCTTTCAGTTTTGAAACGTAATCGTCCAGATTCTTCATCATCTTCTTCTTCTTCATCTGATTCTTCTTTGATGTCCTTTTGAAGTTCCAATGTTTCCATACCTCCCTACATTGCAGACACACAAGGCAAAAAGAGAAGGATAGTACGTTCATATTCTTTTGAATTAAATATTAAAGAATGCTAAAATATTTATTTATATTTACGAGGTAAAAAATACTGCAAAATGTCCTGTTAAAAGGCCACATGAAATCCTCAACTGACTCCAGGAGAAAATACCTTAAACATTAACAGTTAATGTTAAAAAAAAAAAAAAAAAAAAAGAAAGGTCAAATTCTTGCTTGCAATTAATAGACAAAGTCCTACACATCATTGCTGCTTACACTTCTGAGAGAATAAACAAATTCCAAAAATTCCTGCTGGACTTATTGCTTTGAGTTTAACACAGATCATAGCAAAGTTCAATGTATTAATTAAACTAACACTAAAGTTCTATGAGTTTATTGTAACTTAAAGGCTTAACATTTTATAACTCCTGACCCCAACTACCTTCCCTTCATTGACAGACAAGCAGTCCGAACGTGTCGCTGTTGTACTGACGCAGCCTCCAAAGTCTTTTCATCATTTCTCACTCCTGCTTACATCATTCTCACTGTCTAGAGTTAATTTATCACTAGCTTTGACTGAGACTATTGAAAAGGAGAAACTTTTTTTCTTTAGTCATGTCTTCACACTAAAACCAGCTTTTATCTGAAATTTTATTATATCAGTATTCCCTACAAAAATTTTCCCTAACCTCAGCCCAAATTAAAAGTAATTTCTTTGTGGACAATTCTTACTGCCAAGTGTCACTCATGTTCCTAGTGAAAGAATCACCTCTCATCTCGATCAGTCTCCGTGACCCCACTCTTAGTACCTACAGAGAGCAAGGTCAATTTAAACACTTCTTATCAATGTGAAGAAAAGATATTTGCTCCTTTATTCTCATGATTTATAATACGTAAATATTTACTCTTAATAGAAGTAACAGTGAACTTTATTAGAAAATGCACAAGAAAAAAATGAAAACAAACCAATGACACAATCATTTTATATTCTTGCCTTTTTCAGTATTTTCGATGTAAAAAGACCAACTACAAATGCGCACACTCTACTATAAATCCTCCAAGTGGAAAAAGATCTTCTGGAGCACAAATGCCTGAACAGCAGGAGATGACCGTAAACTACAACTTTCACCGTAAGCCTGACAATTGCACTCAGTATGCTGACGTCCAGCATACTGCAGAATTTTAAAGTACCAAAATCTCAGGATTTTTGCTGGTTTGATACCATTATTTCTGTACTACTGAGTGTTTGAAATCAGAAGGATGCCTGCAAGGTACATGCTGCACCACATTTTCCAACAGAACCAAAGCCAGCTTCCTTAGGCCATCTCTTCTGCACTCCCATGATGCTCTAGAGCAGCACTTCTCCAATTCAATGCCCATTCATCAGTGGCAATCATGTTGAAAAGCAGATTCTGACTCAGGAGATTCAGGGTGAGGCCTGGGATTCTCCATTTCTAACAAGCTTCCAGGTGACACCAACACTTTAGGTCCACAGACTGAATAGAGTAGCAAGGCCAAAAGGGAGGAAAAGAAATCACTACCAACAAAGCAAAGATTCTACAAAGTCATTTTCAATTCAACTATTAACAACTGTAAGCAGAATTCAAAGACTTTCCAAACAAGGGTAATGTAAAACAAGACAGCACTGAACTTAATATAGTTTATTCTGCATCCAAATCTCCATCTAAGAAATCTAAGGAGGATAAAGATGAGTTGAAAATTGTTTCTTCCTAGATATTTACCCTAGAGAAATGATACCTTATGTTCAAACAGACCTATAGGAAAATGTTTATTCTATTCAGGATCACTAAAACTGTAAACACTTAAATGTCCTTCAATGAATGAATGGATAAACTGTTGTACATCCAGACCACAGAATGCTACTTCGCAATACAATGGAATGACCTATTGATATAACAGGGATAACATCATAAACACATCATTATACTAAGTAAAAGAAGCCAACCTCAAAAGGTTATATACTGCAATGACTCCATTTATATGATATTCTCTAAGGAACAAAATTATACCGGTAACCAGTGGTTAGGAAAGAAGGAAAGGTATAGCCACAAAAGGATAGCACAAGGAGTATTTTTGAGTGATGGAACCATCCTAGAATGCAAACTTCTGGTCCAGATCTTGGGGCTCAGTTAATCCTTCAACTATATCAAAGGCTAGGGAAACTGAACTGACAGACACCAACCACGGCTGATACCACTTGCTCGACTGCAGACCATTCGACGACATTCACTAAGCTAGGCTTAACTCTCCAGCCACTGAAGAAATACTACCTCTTATTCTAAATACAGGGCTTTAAAAAATCCATCTCCCTTGACCATAAGGTTTAGAAAATTAACCTGTCTGCCAAAATGTTGATCTTCCGTATAATTTTTTTTTCCCCAAGACGGAGTCTTGCTCTGTTGCCCAGGCAGTGGCGTGATCTTGGCTCACTACAACCTCTGCCTCCCGGGTTCAAGCAATTCTCCTGCTTCAGCCTCCCGAGGAGCTGAGATTACAGGCGCTCACCACCACGCCTGGCTAATTTTTGTATTTTCAGTAGAGACGAGGTTTCACCATGTTGGTCAGGCTGGTCTCGAAATCCTGACCTCGTGATCTGCCCACCTCGGCCTCCCAAAGTGCTGGGATTACAGCGTGAGCCACTCCGCCTGGCCTTCTGTGTAATTTTTTAACAAGTATTACCTAGCATGCCACTGACAAGCTACATTCCACTGATGGGTAGTGTGGGGCTACAATATAAAAATCAAACTATCCTAAGATTATGTTGTGTAAACATTTAAACGTGCATGTAAATCTTTCATTTCACTATAGACACTGCCAAAAAATAGTCAAGGTTTGATTTTTAGTTACTGATTTATTGTGAAAACCTCAAAGATTTATTTTTAATTCTTAATACAGAGTGCATATGAAAATCACCATCAAAGGACTTAAAGAACAGAGAGGCCCACGTAGGCTTTACTTCATAAATGGAGAAAGAACTGGAAAAGCAAAGAGGGAACGATACTCAGACTTGTATATATTTTGAAGTTCTCCAGTTAATTCCAAAATGAAACTAGGATCTCAGTGTTTTGAAAGAAAATTGAATTTTCTATCCCAAAATCTAAACAGAAACAATCAGTAATTCTCTGAAACACACACATACACAAATGTAAAAATACATATATATATAGAGAGAGAGAGAGAGAGAGAGAGAAAACATTGCTTACAAAAAGTTCACAGTTTTTAATGCTTATTGATAGAATAACTGACACATCACCAAATAAAAATGAAAGTCATTCTACCAACAGTAAAAATTTATGGGTTGGAAAGACTGAGCAAACTGTGCAAAAATTAGAAGAAAAAGAATTACAGACCAATGTCCCTCATTAATACAGAAACAAAATCCTTTTTAAAAGTAAAAGTACACGGAATCTCACCAAATATAAAAAGGATAATACATCACAACCAAGTGGGGTTTATCCAGAAACATGAGGTTGATTTAACATTCAAAATCAGTCAAATCTTACCTGAAGAATTCCAAATCTATGGAGATCCTCCTCCTCCTCCTCCTCCTCCTTCTCCAGGAGGTGGGGCTTAAGCTCCTTTCCTCCCCTCTCCCCACAACCCCGTCCCCTTAAAGTAGCCTAGACTTAGTGACTTGTTTCCAAAGAACCGAATAAGGAAAGAGAAAGCAACATTACAATGAAGAAAACTGGCAGACACTGACCCAAATGACCAGGGTGGGCGCTGCCAGGGACGCTGTGGATGTCACGTGCCCAGTGGTACAAGGGTTCCATGGTGTTCTTTCCAAAACCACAACCTCAGGTTAATCATGAAAACAGCGTCAAACAAACCGAGATTGGGAGACACCGTACAGGATACTCAGCCAGCACTTGCTAAGGCTGTCACTGTCATGAAATACGCGGAAACACTAAGAAACTGTCGCACAACAAAGGGGAACGGAGAGACAACGATGGGGTACGTGGCTTGGGTCCTAGACCAGTGAGAGGCCATAAAGAGAAAAACTAGTCAAATGGAAATAAAATCTGGAACATGGTTCATCATTTTTTTGTTAATTTAATTTACAATAATAAAAGCCATATAATTATCTCAATAGATGGGGGAAAAAAAGCATCAACAAAATTCAATACCCATTTCTGATTTTTAACAAAATCCCAGCAAACTCAAAATAGAAAAGAACTTCTTCAATCTGATATAAAAATGTACAGCTAACATACTTAATGATGAAATAAACATTTTCCCCCTAACATCAGGAACAGGCAAGAATGTCTGTCCTGAATGTTTCTATTCACACAGTACCAGAGGTCAATGATACAAAAGAAAGAAATAAATGGACAGACTGAGAAGGAAGAATTTTAAAACTGTCATTATTAACAGGCAATATGATTATTAAGATGTTAGTTTTTCCCAATTTGATTTAAAAACACTATCCATTCTCTATCAAAATCGTAACCAGACTTTTAAGTAGCTATTCACAAGTCCATTCCACAATTTATACAGAAATTCAAAGGACCATCAATAGCCAAAATAATTAAAGGAAGAATAAAATTAGTGGATTGACACAACGTGCTTTCATGTTACAGTAATCGAGACTGTACAGTACTGGTAATAAGGATACAAAAACAACAGAACAGAAAGAGACTAAAACCTAATTTTATTGTCAGGACAAGCACTGTGGCACTCCAAAGGGAAAGGAAAGAAATTACAACAAATAGTTGTGAACAATTAGAAAAACGCATGGAAAAAACGGAATCTCATACCACACAAGACACACCCAGACACAGACACAGAGACACACAGACACACACACACACACACACACACACACACACACGTTGAGAAAGATCATAATCTTAAATAAAATTATACTGTAAAGTGTCCCAAAGAAAACAAGATAATAACTCTGGAGTAAACAAAGATTTCTTAGGTCACAAAATTCTTTGTACTTCATCAAAATTAAAATTTTCTGCTCATGAAAAGACATATTTAAGAAAATGAGGCCAGGTGTCATAGCTCACACCTGTAATCCCAGGACTTTGGGAGGTCGAGGCGGGCAGATCACTTGAGGTCAGGAGTTCAAGACCAGCCTGGCCAACATGGTGAGACCTCGTCTCTACCAAAAATATAAAAAATTAGCCAGGTGTGGTGGTACGTGCCTGTAATCTCAGCTACTCGGGAGGCTGAGGGAAGAGAATTGCTTGAACCCAGGAGGCAGAGGTTGCAGTGAGCCGAGATCATGCCACTGCACTCCCGCCTGGGTGAGAGAGCGAGACTCCGTTTCAAAGAAAAAAAGAAAATGGAAACACAAGCCACAAGCTCAGAGAAAATATTTATAGTACGAATACGTAATATGTAATTATCTGCCAATGTAATGATACCCAGAATATACAGACAACTATCTATCTAGAATATATGCAGTATGTATGCATACATATTCTCCCTAAAAGATATATTGTGTATGTAGAAAATATATGTATAGACAGCATATCTTCTCTATGAAAAATATATGGGCTATATACAGCATATATAGAAAAAAAAGACAACCCACTTTTTTTTTGAGTGAGAGACTAAAACTAGAAGCAAAGAACATATACGAAAGTCAATCATTCATGGAATGGTGCTCAACATCATTAGAGGTCAGATAAATGCAAACCAAAACCACGATGACACACCCACTAGAAGGATTACATCAAAAGACTGGCAACATTAAATGATGGGGAACAATGGGGACTCCTCCACATTACTGGTGGGAGTGCCAAATGGTACAGCCACTTTGGAAAACCAATGGCAGTTTGTTATAAAAGTAAACATACCTCTAGACTGTCTCAGCAATTCCACTACTTGTTAATAACCAAGAGAAACAAAAAGACACATCCACAAAAAGATGGATAATATGGATAATAAGATCCTTTTAGTAGCTTTATTCATAATAACAAAAAAACTGGAAACAACTCAAATGTCTATCATCGGGAGAATGAACAAATGGGGTACATCCATAAAATGGAATAAATTATTAATACACACAACTCCTTGGATGAATCTCAAAAACATGTTGAGGAACAGAAGCAAGACACAGGAACACACACACTAGATGACTGCATTTAGGTGATGTTCCAGACTGGAAAATGCCAGTCTAGGTATAGAAATAAGAAAAGCTTTACTCGAGGAGTCAGGACTGAACAGACAAAAACATTCTGCGTAATGGAACTGTTCCTTCTCAACCAAGGGATAGTAACTTGGATGTATACCTGTATCAAAACTTACTGTACACTTTACATCTATGCTTATCTCTAAATGTAAACATTATCACCATTTCACAAGTATTTTAAATGGTGCAAAGATGTTTTTAAAGCTTCTCTCATTTCTTCCTTTACACATGCCAAAACAATTTGAAAATGGCAAGTCTTTTTAAATAACTATGTTAGAAGACAATGGCATAATTGGCACTAATGTGACCGCATAACTAAAAAGGATTGATATTTAGTCTTTATAATTAGATCTAACTTGTTTCAAATATAGTGATTTCTCTATATGAACCAAGCAAGAACATTAGTTAAATAAAAGGAGTCACCTAAAATAGGCTTTTCAATTAAAATTAATTAATTGCTTTTAAGTTCTATAATTAAGATTCTAATATAGCCCTTCACAGAGCTCCAAGAACGAAGTCATGTGGAAAACTGCAACACACTTTCTGCCGGTCTGAAGCAATGCAGAGCCAGGCGTGCCGCAACACTGGTGGGCACAGCGCACAGCGGGCTGCTCAGCAACAGCGGGCTGCTCAGCAACACACAGAGGTTTAGGAAAAGGAGTCCAGGGACTAGGAAGACACCAAAACAGAGGGGTATGTGGCCCATTAAAAATGGTGCTCCTCCCTGAGGACTATACAGTTTATTTAGACTTCTAAAAAAGATAGATCACAAGCCCGCCAAAACCAAATCCTACAAAAGTTGAAATGCTAGCAACTTCTACTTCTCAGCACTTAAAACAGTATTATGTACATGAGTTCCCAATAATTATCTCATTGACTAATATTCCACAATGCATCAGAAAAAAAAAAAAAAGACCAAAGTATTTATTGCTAGTGTAAAAGACCAGCACATCACCAGCCTCCAGGAAGGACTACTGAAAGTCCTAAGATCAAGAGCATTACAAAGAACCTGCCCTCATCACAAAAGCAAGCAACATAAAAAAGGAAACTAAAAGCATCAAGGAAAGGATAAAAAAGTAACTATACGAATACGTTTTAAAAATATTTTTCAACAGTAAATTTAAATTATGAGATATACAGTTTAAAAGTAAAAAGTATATAATACATCTAGCAGATGATATAAAAAAGATAAAATAATATGGATGAGCTCTTTCTGCTAGAAAGATTCATACTGAAAACAACCCTTAGGAAGTTTCACGTGAGAGTGTTAACAGCAAAATAATAATAATAATAATAATCACAAGAGTGAAGCAAATGCAACTTGTAGCTCTTTCCTTCCAAATTCAAGGGTTGGCATTTTAACCACCTTGTGTTTCCCTGTCTCTTCATATTTTAAAAGGAAAAAGAATATTTCTTTACTTATAAAAGTTATTTTGCTTATAAAAAACATTTTAAATCAGAAAATACTGGAATACAAAGGCTAAATAATTCCACCATTTAGCAGTAATCATTATTACCATTTCCATCTGTAACTACATAGACTTATTTTTTTGAGAATTACACACACGTATTTAGATCTGCAGTTACAGGGGGAGCGGAAGGGAAGAATCTTATCATCTTGCTCTTTACACTTAATGCATCACGAGCACCTTTCCAAGCCAAACAGAACTAAGACAACACTTGGTATATTGCATTCCACTTTAAGGTTAGACTGTGATTTAGTCTTCTATACACTGGTTCCACTTATTTTCAATGCTGCGAACAAATACTTGATACATATACCTTTGAACACAGATTCATTCTTTTGGATAAATTTGCTAAGGTGGAACTGATGAGTCCAAGGACAAGAGCTTTAAAGCTTTTAATACTGTCAAGAACAATGAAGAGTGTAAGATTTTACTCTACTTGCAAGCTAACAAGTTAGCTGGCCACCGTTTCATGGAAGCTGTAAGGCGGCGAAGCCTCTGCGTCGGAAATAAGGAGGCTACGACAATGTTGTGTGTATCACTAGCAGTAGCATACGGCACCAGCTCCAAGAGGCCCCACTCCCAACTGGGCCACGTGAAGAGAGCCAGGTGACCCTGCACACATAGGAGTCGTGTTACAGGAGGGACCTCACTGCACAGGAAACCCTGAATGTGTCACAATGGGCAGGAAGCAAGCCTGCCCTTACTCCAGAGGAAGACACTGCATCTGGAGCTGTCAGATACACCAGAATCCTCCAAAAGGTATTCTGGAACAAAGGATAGGCAGTGACTTGTTCACTTTGCTCACAAAATCTGCAGCTAAGCGAAGGCGCCTCAGAAAACTGTCTCCTGACAATGTTTCCAAAACACTCTCTCAAGTGAATCAGATTACATCTGATCAATAATTCTGAGGTCTGTCAATATTAAAGTAGATTAAAATTCTCCATTTTCTTTTAATTTTTATTGAACATGTCTTCATACACTCATTGTTCATTTGCTTATTCAAGTCCTGAATTATTGTCTCACATTATTTGTCCTTCTTTTTCTCCCTCCTCCGCCACACAAGAGACACTGAAAATCAAAGGAAAAAAAATCACCTTTTTTTTTGGACACAGGGACACTCACTCTGTCACCCAAACTGGAAAGCAGTGGCGCAACCACAGCTCACTGCAACCTCTGCCTCCTGGGCTCAAGTGATCCTCCAACCCCAGTCTCCTGAGTAGCTGGGACCACAGGTGCCACCACATCTGGCTAATTTTTTGTACTTTTGGTAGACATGGATGTTGGTCTCCTGAGCTCAACTGACCCGACCACCTAGGCCTCCCAAAGTGCTGGGATTACAGGCGTAAGACACAGCACCCAGCCAGGTCACCATTTTTTATAATAGTCATCTTTTGTTTTAATATTTTAATGAGTACAGTCCAGGAATTGAAGTTAAAAACACCTAAAACTAGAAGGTACTTCCAGAAGGCACCCAGGCAATGATAGTACTTGTTAAGATTCTTATTCTTTAACTGCCTTACAATAAAAGTTTACGTAACCATCTTTTGAAAGCTGAAATCTACAAAACCTTTCCCTATTTTAAGATATGCTATAGAGTATCAGGGAAGAATAAACAAAATATTGTTATCTAAAAACTAAAATAAATTACAAGGAAAAACGAACAACAAAATTAGTTTTCCAACTTCAAAATACCACCAACAAAAAGGACATGAAATTAAAAGGCACCGAATTCCTTGGTTTCTCTCTCAACTATTTACCACGGGGAATGATCTCCACGCAGTCTTCTAATTCTCTCTCCTTTACTGGCTACTTAGATTCTTCTCAGATGTCTTCTGCCTGAATTACCCCTTTTCAGGTTTAACCTAGGCTGGTGCCAGCTTTGTAATAAAGACAGTGCTACAGAATTCAGTGATGAACAAGACACACCTAACCTCTACTCTCTGTGTGCTTTTAACATCTTCTTTAGCTTTGTCTTAGTTCCTTGGACGTTCTTCTACAACTGGAGAACCTGGGTAAAGAGTTCTTTGTATTATTCTGTCCTTTCTCTAAGTTTCAAATTATTTCAAATAGCGAGCGAGAAAGAGAGAGGAAAGCGCACACACACAATATCAAATTTAGTTTGGTGGAGGGGGAGAAAGGGTATGGGCAAGAAGTGCTTCTGTTTTGTAATGTGCACAGCATGCACATTCATAGACTGTCATAGTATTATTTATATTAGGGGGAAAGGGGGAAAGAAAATGTTTTCTGGGCTGAGTGTCTAAATCCTTGAAATAACATCTAAAGTAAATGGCCTAAGCCAGTAAGTATCAGTTTTCATGGCCTCTTGACAAAAGATGAAAACAGTATTAAGAAACACTCTTGTGAAGTTCTCAGGCTGAAGAATGACTTGTGGCTTACACGTCTGGCCCACAGGAGCTAGTTCTGGGGTAAGAGAACAGCAACCATTGAACTCTACATGCCTCACCCCACCTCTCAGTACAAATGGCATCTACCTTTCAAGACCTACCTCAGAGTTCAGAGGTTCACCTCTGCCATAAAGCCTCGTGGACCCTGAACCTCCCTCCCCAGGGGTTT
Organism: Trachypithecus francoisi; assembly: GCF_009764315.1. Classification (NCBI taxonomy): domain Eukaryota; kingdom Metazoa; phylum Chordata; class Mammalia; order Primates; family Cercopithecidae; genus Trachypithecus; species Trachypithecus francoisi. The sequence continues at coordinate 3,640,928 of NW_022681469.1, forward strand.
CCTCGGTGAACTCCTAGCACTGTCTCTGAGCCTCTCTTAGGTGGTTTCACTTTTTTTGTTTTCATATCACAGGCATTTACACGTCTTTTTTCTCCTCTACATTAGAACCCAATTTCCTTGAAAGCAGCAATCAAGCTTCGTCATCCTTACTTCTTCAACACTAAAAATGCACCTAATTACAGAAACCTGGCAGTATTTGTTGTATAATGGTCCAAATTAACTGTTATTGACTAATTAAAAAGAATTACAGCACTGCTTTCAAAGCGCTAACATATTACGTCACATTTCTGAAAGATTTCCACCCACATCCCCACAAAACATTTACAACACTCTAACACTTACAGGGTACACACTATGCGGAAATCACAGCACACCAGAACTCACTTCCCAAGGAGCCTACAAAGATCAGGTTTTTCACTATACACTCACAGTTCAAAGGTATGTATCGACTTTCACTAATGCTAAAAAGATGCTCATTTTAAGTCCAGGGGGAAAAACAGCAAACTTTTTGACTCTTTTTAAAAGATGAACAAATACCTCTTCAGTTGCAGGAGCAACCTGGGCATCAGTAATCTCATCTAATTCATCTTCAGCCACACAGTCTTCCTGCTCTCGCAGCCCTTGTTGCCCACCACAAGCCTGCAAGTATTCTTCATCCTAACAGCCATTAAAGAGAAAACAAGTTTTTCTCATACAGCTTCGGGGTGGTTTTTTACGCACTTTTCGTCTTTATGATTCATGCTTAATAATTGTAGAAAGTTTTACTATGGTGATTAGCTGACTGAACACAAAGCACGAGGCCCAGAAACAGAGGGGAAGCTCCTCTGCGTGTTAACGCAAACAAAGCGTATCATGCTGGCCCAGCCACCAGAGCAAGTGCCATGAGCTTCTGCTTCAAACTCCAAGTGCTCTGTCACACAGCTCCTCTGCAAATCAACAGCACGGAAGAGCCACCTAAAGACACAGTGTGTGTGCTCTCACAGAGGAGCTCAGCAGCAGGCGGGGGCTGAAATCATGCCCAACTCTATTTTTGTGGCAATGTAAGACAACAAAAGCATCAGCAATTAAACAGAGGAGCTTTTTAAAAATCATATTTAGTATGTTTCTGCATTAGGCCTCCTTCCCAAATGAGAGGAAGATTCCAGGTTTTGTATGCAACTTAAGGGGTGTATAAGCAAGCAAGCATCCCTTCTGGGTAGATGGAAGAAAGCAGGCAAGCTGGCTGGAGACGACCACAACTGCAGAGAAGAAAGAAGGGCTTCTGGTATTGCAACAAGCGACAACATCTGACCCTACTCAGTGGGGGTGGACATCCCAGGGTCCCAGGCTACTTGCTAAAAAATGAACAGTAAAATGGTTCCAAGGCAGACAACCTCAAAGAGTAAACAACCTATAGAAATTTAACAACTACTGTATGGTACATGACAGTCTCATCTAGAACCCCCAAATAAAGCAGCTGTATTTAAGGTGACAAACCACCTCAGTTCCCACAATTCTTTAAAGACAATCTGAACACAATGCATGTCATTTTCCAGAAAAAACTGTTAGTGCCCTATCAAAATAACAACTATCACTACCCATGAATCACTGGAAGCAGGACATTCAGATTTCAAATAAAGCCAAATAAATGATGCTAATCCACATCTTCAGCCAGTATACAATGGAGTGCAGTCCACACCCCTGGATTCTCACTGGTAAACAAAAATCTGCTACTCTTGACATAAAATGTCAACCTGAAGTTGTTTTTACAGAACAATAAGATCTCAATCTATGTTAATTTTAAAGGCCTTAAATAAACATTGCACTTAAAGGTAGAAGTCACCCAACAATTTTCTAATATTTTGTTGACTAAACCAATACACACTCCTTACTAATATAGAAGCACACATTTTCAAATGAAATCACAATCCTCTCCCAAGAAGAGCACCAGCAAAATTCACAGGAAAGAAGAGCAGAGCTGTGCGTCCAGCTTTATTGATATCTCTGGACCTCCCTTTCTTCATAGGGAACCGCAAACCTTCCCACTGTACATTCTGGGGTTTCATGATTCTACTCCCAGTTATGCACCAAAGCCCCTCCATGTGGCTTTACACGTAGGTTCCAACAGATCCACATTTCAGAGTTCAAGTCTGGCTTTAGAATGGGGGATTAACAAACCCAAAGGAGAACAAAAATCACAGTCATACAAGCCATTTAATAAACTAAAATACCATTGGGGTACACAAAGACACAATCTGCTCATGTGTTCATTAGTCTAAAGGTGAATAAATCATCTGAGCTTCAGTGACAGTCTCAGAAGACAGAGACAGAGAGGCTCCCACTGCCGAGCAAGATAAGAGTACCTCCCAATTTAATTCTCTGTGTATTTCCTCCTGTCCAAGGAAGCGGCAATTTCAGACCATTCAGACGTTATCATTGTGATCATCATAAAACAAGAAAAGAATGACCACGGCTAGAACACACGTATTAAGATGAACTGACAGTGCGCACAGAGAGACATTTAACTACTACTGCTCAACTTTAAACTTTACAACTCTCTGTGAAAACATTAGGACACTTTCAGAATGTCTAAGTATTTTTTTTTTTTTTTTTTACTTTAAGACTTTAATTCTGAAAAAAAAATCATTTTAATGTGGAAGAGTACTATGAGTATTATTAAACTACCACCTTTTCTTCTTTTCAAAACCTTAATCTTAGACCACAAGATGTTGGATAATTAAGTTGGATTTTATTACAACTGGGGCCTATGTGTAACCTCAAGTTTGACAATGGAATACAAGAGAAGGAAATTCCTCACTTGGAAATTCTCTTTACAACAAACTCTGCAAGAACACCAAAGTGAAAGAGGACTTCTATGTGGCTGTGTACACGCATTCCTTCAGGCACCTTCCACGCTATGATCTGTGCCGCCTAGTACTAAGTTCACAGGCAAGGCCAATGTTCATGATACGGTTTAGCAATATTTGTGTCCACAGTGCTTAGACATCAGTAAAGACTTGTTGGACTGGTGAACTTACAGGAGGTAGGAACCCAGGACTCTTAGCCAATCATCTTATTTTACTGATGAGTAATAGAAATAATAAAATACTCTAGGCAATAACTAGGCACAATTCTAAAAGATCTTGGTTTAATTTTCAAAAAGCATTTGAAATTACAGTGTCTCACGTTAAGGCATACAAACACACCAGTAAACCAGAAGGCACGTGCCTACACTAGCGAAGGATTACTAGAACAAATTATTACAGGGTTATGGAAATAACAAGTTCCCCATGATGCCTTTTACATGATTCTATTTACCAAAACTACAAACATTTCTCATTACTGTATCTACCGAAGAGCAAACATTAACCAAAAAAAATTAAATCTTAAAACTATTGAGCACCAGGGACCGTGGCTCATGCCTGTAATCCCAGCACTTTGGGAGGCCGAGGCAGGTGGATAAAACGTGAGGTCAAGAGTTCGAAATCAGCCTGGCCAACATGGTAAAAACACCTCTACTAAAAACACAAAAATCAGCCAGGCGTGGTGGTGGGCGCCTGTAATTCCAGCTACTCAGGAGGCTGAGGCAGGAGAACTGTTTGAACCCAGGAGGTGGAGGCTGCAGTGAGCGGAGATCACGCCACTGCACTCCAGCCTGGGTGACAAAGCAAGACTCCGTCTAAAAAAAAAAAAGAAAACAATTGAGACACCTAAATACAATCATGACTAGAACTAAATATTCTAAGGTTCCACATAAACAATTAATCCTTTTCAAAACTACTCATACACATGGCCGAAATTCAGCAACTTCTAAACTATTTTTTTGAAACGAAAGCTTACTCTGAAAAAAGATGTAAATACAGAAAAGCAGAGCTACTCCCATTGCAAATGGGCTCTTGAAGGTCCCAATTTTGCATACTTCTGTCACCATTCCAACAGCCCCAATCACTCGGCCCCCATGGTGTTCCCAAAAACCCTTAAGATTCTACTACAGTCAAGCCTGTAATCCCAGCACTTTGGGAGGCCGAGACGGGTGGATCACGAGGTCAGGAGATCGAGACCATCCTGGCTAACACGGTGAAACCCCGTCTCTACTAAAAAAATACAAAAAATTAGCCGGGCGATGTGGCGGGCGCCTGTAGTCCCAGCTACTCGGGAGGCTGAGGCGAGAGAATGGCATAAACCCAGGAGGCGGAGCTTGCAGTGAGCTGAGATCCAGCCACTGCACTCCAGCCTGGGCGACAGAGCGAGACTCCGTCTCAAAAAAAAAAAAAAAAAAAAAAAAGATTCTACTACAGCTACTGAGATCACATCCTTCCCTCATAAATTTTGTTACATGCTTATTTTAAAAAACAAATCTCTTTTGATGATGAATCATTAAAAGATGAGAATCTTACACTAGTACATTTTTTCTTTCTTGTTGGTTCAACTTTGGAAAAAAAAAAAAAACTACCTACCCAAATCATCTTTCTGAAATAAAAAATCAGCACAATCTTGCTTCCCGATTATAGATAACGAATTATATGTGACATTTCCTAAACTAACCTCCAATCTCTTTATTCAGGTTTAGACAGTTCTCAGCTACAAAAAGGATGAATGAACAGGACATCAATCACTCTGGAATATTAGCACCTTAAAGATGTCTTTAGCAGGTCAATAATCTTTTCACCTTAGAAGGACTTTATCAGATCTTGTCTAAAGCCTGGATAAAAGCTCTGCATTAAGTACTCCTAACAATTGACAGTGTATCCCCACAACACAAAGCTGTTTTCTTCCTTAGGGTACAATCCTCAAGGTCACGATTCTTTGCAGCCTTCCAGAATGACAAAGGAGCATTACCTCTGGCCAAACAAGCTGTCAACACAAACTTTGTCATAGCTCAGATAAAGAAACTGGCAGACAGTGATAATAAGGTCTAATTTCCCCTCCCTCCCAAGGGAGGTAAATAGATTTCAAATCAGTCTAGAAGCCTATGCATGGGAAGCCAGGTTATCTTTGGCCACACAAAGAAGAAAAGACTCACTGTAAATTCATCTAAAGGTTCATTGATTTCGATGTCTAACACTTCATCGGTGTAAAGTTGCTCCTCCTCTGGCTCCTCCACATATTCTATTTGGTCTTCTGTCAACTCAGCTTCGTGGCCTTCATACTGTCCTTCTTCTGGGTACTCTTGAGTATACAATTCTGATCCATCAGATTTGTGATAAACCAGTTCATCCTCTCCTTGTTCTTGTTCGTACTCAGACTCCTGTTCGCCAGATTGGTCATTAGTGTTGTCAGACAGTTCAAATGATGTAACCATGCCAGATGTAGCATTCAGACTAATTGTAACACCCTGAGAACTAGAGAGGACAAAAATACAACAAAAACAAAAAAATAGCCAATGAAGAGAGGAGCTCAAAACTAAACCATTATATAAACAGCTGTTACAAAGATTTAAACCATGACTGGTAAAAAGTTATTCCAGTTACTGACAAACGCACATTAACTCCCACAGTACTCAAAGTGCTATGCAGAGCTGTGCCCTAAGCCCTTAATGCATACAGCAGAGCTAACTGTGCTATATGGAGCTGGCCACAGACTGGCAATGCATATAGAGCCTCTACTTATCATCAGCGGCAGGTTATTTGACCAAAAGAATTAAATCAACCACAGATGAAACACATCTGACTGGCAAAAGTCCAAGACTGAAATCAAATAGACTATATTTTATTCTAATTTACAGAATGAAATAGAAACTGCTAAGATTTCAAAGTAAAAACAGGAGTATTATTCTATAAGCAGAAAATCAGAGTTGGAATTTTAAGAACAATTTTTCTTTTTTACATCTATGATAGAAATTATAAACTGTTTAAGAAAATCAAAATATTAAAAATTTGTGTGAAAATACATTTCAGTGTTCAAATAAATAAATTTATATTAGTCACAAATATCTTTAAAAATTGTTCATAATTTCTAAGTAAAATAACAAAGGTTTTGAAACTGCAAAAAAATCATGTTCCACCTATTAAATCATAACAGTTGCACAAACAATAAGGTGCAAGATAACATTTCCCACACAAGATGGTGCAGATAAATCTATGTTCACACACAGCACCCAATCCTAACAAAAAATTAATACACCTCTTAGACTTCAAGATACTATGGCTAAAAAACTTCAATGATGTATTTCTAAAAGGCAATCTAACTCAAAAGATCAAAATATAACAATGATGTCAAACAATGGAATTGGGAAATTTATTTGACTGGTAGAATAATTTAAAACTTATTTTTACCTGTAAAAATTACTTTATGTTAGAAAATCTGTTACAAATCCATGGCTGAATAATAAATGGCATATATTCACTAATTACATTTATAACCAAGAGCTTGTCTACATTTTCCCCATGTTTCCTCATGAAATTAAAAAAATTATTCCACCTACCAGAGTGTCTCTCTCCTCGTATAATATAGCTTACTATATGTCAACAACAGAAAGATATTCATCGTACCAGTCAACTAGAGTCTAAAGTATCACCTCCCGAAGTGTCCAAAATAGTAATTCAGTAAATGATATCAATAAACTGGCTAAAATGAAAACAAATGCAGCAACATCAAACTGCAGGAGAGTTAAGAGTCCCAGGCCACTGCCCTCCACCCAAATAAAGCAATTCTTTAAAAGAGCAGTAGATATCCGTACTAAATGTTCATAACCTGCACTGAACAGAACTCACAGAGATCATTAATGAAAGACCTACTGATTTTTTCTTTTTGAGACGGGGTTTCACTCTGTCTCCCAGGCTGGAGTGCAGTGGCACGATCTCGGCTCACTGCAACCTCCGCCTCTCAGGATCAAGCAATTCTCCTGCCTCAGCCTCCCGAGTAGCTGGGACTATAGGCGTGCGCCACCATGCTTGGCTAATTTTTAGTAGAGACAGGGTTTCACCATGTTAGCCAGGCTGGTCTCGAACTCCTGACCTCAAGTGATCTGCCCGCCTCAGCCCCGCAAAGTGCTGGGATTATAGGCGTGAGCTACAATGCCTGGCCAAGAACTACCGATTTTAAACAGCTGCTCTGTTTACAGAACATCCATATGGCTTCTACAGTTATTACTAGTATTCCATTTAGAATGTAATCATGTGTTAAAGATATAAGGCTACATTATTCAATTACATTCCATTATAATTATAAGTAACAGTTCCTATCAATCTAGTTAAATAAAGAACATTTATAATGAGGTAATACTGAGTACCTGAAATTTTCTTCGTCTTCATTATCACTCTGCAAAAGATCATCATTTAGCTCTTCATCTGACAAATCCGACTGATTCTAATTAAAATAAGAAATTAAATAATTAATGTGTGTCACTTCCATAAAAAGACTTGTTACAAAGTACAAAATTACATTGACTGAATTGTTTCTAGCCTTATATTAAAACGTTTGCCACCCAGAAGGCTTTGTGGTCACCAGAGGACAATCAAGAGATCCCACACAAGGCATGTGGATCCCTCCTGGGCTCAGCTTCAAGTGCCCACGCAAATTAAATGTAAAAACAGCAAGTATAATGATCACATTTATTCTCACACAAAAGAGAAAAGGTAAGAAGTTCATTGGTAGAGGCTTACAAACAAATAATATCTTCTTATAATACACAAAAAAGTAAGATATCCTTAAGGTACTACTAAATTTAATGCTAATATCCAAAACCTAAAGATTTTTTAAACAACATAAAAAGTGTAATTTTAGAAATAAGATTTTAAATAACTGAATCACTAAATTGAAATAAGAGATTATAATAAAACTTTGGTTTTTCCAATACAGATCACATATGAAAATAAATGTTAGCAGCTCAGTTCCCCACTCCTGTTCTTGATGGCACTCCTACCTATAAGCATAGAGAGCCTAGCTATTCTGTCAAGAGTTCCAGGTTTTGTTATGTTATATGTATTTGAGCATCTTAGAATAGGTTTCAGGGGGTGTTATTCACACTTTCACACTACTTATTCACACTACTTCACACTTTCTTCCCTTTTTAAAATTACTTATATGTAATAAATGGTATATATAAATTACTACTCTCTTCACAAAAGACAGTCAAAGCCACACACACACACTGTCATACACACATATTCATTCTTAAAAAGTAAAGAGAGAAAAATCAACTTGGTTTTCTACTTAAAGGTGAACAAACAAGCAGTCTTTTCCTGGTAGTTACACCTAATAAAAACTTATCTGTATACTTTATTACAGTATTTCTGATAGTCAAAAATAATCTTATTAGTACTTCTTAGTCGCATGGGACTCAACCTAATCACTGACACCACAATAAAATAAAAATAAAATAACACAGGCCACATACTCAGTTTATCTGCAGAAGGGAGAACAGATATGCGTGATAACAAAACAGACTGCTTAACTGACAGAAAATGAAGTTTCTGGCTGGACGCAGTGGCTCACGCCTGTAATCTCAACACTTTGGGAGGCCAAGGCAGGTGGATCACTCGAAGTCAGGAGTTCGAGACCAACCTGGCCAACATGGTGAAACCCTGACTCTACTAAAAGTACAAAAAATTAGCCGGGCGTGGTGAGGCGCCCCTGTAGTCCCAGCTACTCGGGAGGCTGAGGCAGGAGAATTGCTTGAAACCAGAAAGTGGAGGTTGCAGTGAGTCACTGCACTCCAGCCTGGGCAACAAGAATGAAACTCCATCTCAAAAAAAAAGAAAAGAAAAGAAAATGACATTTCCATTAGGTGACCATATAATCTGTCATCCATTTCTGAGATTGAAAGGAGATGTCATTATGAAAGTGAGAGCTATGAGCCAGGCCTACCACAGACAAACCTCAGTTTGGCTGTCCAACTCAGTAAATAAAACTTCAGGAAATCTTTAAAAATTAATAATTCAATGAGAGACAAATTTCATTCAAGAGGCTGCTTCTCTGAGCTTTTTAGTAAAACTCTTAGTATTTGTCAAAAATCAATGAGCCAAGAATGCACCAAGCAAATAGAAAGGGAATCTGTGCTGTGTTGGGCCCTCATGGGAGTCGAATCTCCCGTTGAGGATTCAACTTTCCTCTCTGACTTTTAAACCTACTGACAGACACAGGAGGCAATAAGCACAATATCCGCTTCACTGAAAAAGCTGGAAAGGAGAGCTAGGCTACAGCTTTGAGGCCAAAGCTGATTTCAACACATCCTAAGGAACTGGAGTAAAACAGTTTTCTCGGGCTCCAGAGGGTTCTGCTCAGGATGGTCTGCAGGAAAGCAGGACCACAGATCCCAAGATACGAAGACAAAGTGGACACAGATGCCAGTGAAATCCTTTCTCCCAATCTTTCCAAACAGGTCATTTCTCCCATGGGGAGAGAAACAAATATGAAAGAAAAAGAATAGTTCTCTCCAATACTCCCAAAAATATAAAACCTACATGGAATAGCCAGAGTTTAAAAACAGGAAGAAAATGGTTCCCAAAACATTCTCCAACACAGGCATCTATGAAACGGAGCCACCTCAGTGTATCAGGAGAATGTCTGTCCAAGACAAGTTGATGAAGGTAAACACAAAAGCTAAAGAAGGAACTGCAAGCTGGCAACCAACTTCCACCTCACTCTTACCCACTTTCTAAAAGCTCTAGCCTGGTCACATCAGCCTGCTTTATCCTAAATTCGAAACCTTAATTATATATTTAAAACTGAGCCCTAACAACCTTCTTGACACGAATGAACTTGTCCCTGACAGTCTGGCCCGTGTGCCATCCTCAGTACTATGCACCTCCCTTGTGCTGTCTGTGCCGTAGGAGTCTTTCCAGGCAAAGGCTCCAAATTGTGCATTTCGTGCGGACCCCAGTGGGAGAAAACAATTTTTCAGGCAGCCGGTGTCCTCATCACGTGAACTCCATTCACAGACCCTGCAGTAACTAACTCGCTCTCACTAGAAATCAAATAAATAGAAATTAAGCCAATCAGAAAACATTTTTCATCTATCACACTGACAAAGATTCTTTTTAAAAAGTGGTATCGAACAGGGAATGGAAAAGTGAGGGCAATGCTTATTCCCTGCTGCTAGAACATAAGTGGATCAAACATTTCTGGAAAGCAACTTGGCAATACAAGAACCATGAAATGTTTCCACCCTTAGGCCAGAATTCCTCTTTATAGAAACCTCCTAAGAAAAAAATCCCAAAAGCGTAGTAAGACTTGTCCATTTAAATATCACCATAATGCCTGAGATTTACATAACATAATTCAGGAGGTAGGGAGTGGAAGCAAAACAGCCTTTAACTGAAAATTACTGAGGCTGGGCGACTGACACCTGAGAGTAAACCGTACCGTTCTCTCTTCTTTTGTATATGCTTGAGATTTTTCACAAAAAGGTGTTTTTAAAAAAGTCATAAGCAATGAGCTGGAAACAACCTCAATGTACACAGGAGTGACTAGGTATACTGTAGCATCTACAAACGTTGACTATTATGTTGCCATTATAAAATATTTTAAAATAACCCTAATGACAAGGGGGAAATGCCAATGATACAATGTTAAATTAAAAAGAAGTAATGTTTTATATCTATATTTCAATTTTTTTTTTTTGAGACCAAGTCTCACTCTAGCCCAGGCTAGAGTGCAGTGGCGTGCAACCACAGGAGCGCTACAACCTCCACCTTCCAGGTTCAAGGAAGCCTCTCGAGTAACTGGGACATCAGGTGCGTGCACTATGCCTGGCTAATTTTTGTATTTTTAGCAGAGACGGGGTTTCACCATGCTGGCCAGGCTGGTCTCCAACTCCTGACCTCAGGTGGTCTACCTGCCTCAGCCTCCCAAAGTGCTGGGATTATAGGCGTGAGCCACCACACCCGGCCTATATTTCGGTCATATTTAAAAACACATGGGAAAAGAACACAAGACAGGTGACAAAACGTTAGTCACGACTGTTTACATATTTTTCAGGCTTTCTTTTTTTATATATTTTCAATGTCTTGTTTCCTATAAGGTACAAAGCATTTATTTTATGTTAGGAAAGAATAGAGAAGAGGAAATGAGAGAGATACATCTCCTGTTCCAAAGTAAACACACTTCCAAAATGTCCAAAACAGATGCAACCCCGCCACTGAGATGTCGGAATGCACTGTCACTGGGCTTGCTCCAGTTCCAGCCCAACAGGAGCAACTTACGACAATCAACTGAACTGAGAAAAGTAGGATGACTTCCCCCAGAAGAGTCAGCATTACAGTCCAAACCAAATAGTATTTCTCCATCTTTAGTGATAACAGTCCTGACCCCAAAGGTCAGGACTTTTTTTTTATGAGAGGAGGTCACATGTATTAAAAGGGAATTATTACAGCTTTCTGGAAAGAAACACAGGGCAAACCATGACATAAGGCTTGCCTAGAGATAGAAATCTAACTTCATGTCAAAGTATTTTACTACATTTAAACCTTTTAACATCTAATTGTTATTCTCCATTAAAGTTGTCTTAAATAAAAAGAAAAAAGTAGCCACTTGAGGTACAAAAATACAAGTGAGAGCACCTCAAAGAGTGTGCAAAATAATTCCCCCATACAGGATAAAAACAAGAGCCTTTTCCCCCAGTGACCATGACAAAGGAGGACTGAGCATCCCACCCCCACTCCAGACATCACACTACAACATAGACCAGAGACACGAGGCTCTCTCGTCAACTGATACGGATGCATCTCCATTTACTCCTATTGAATCAGGTGGATTTACAACTAACCACACTAACTCTCAGTGTTAGAAGTGATGACAGAGCCATCTAAAGGAAGGAAAGTGGGGTGAGGTCAAAGCCAGGCCACCTGCAGGCTGATGATGCAGTAATAAACAGAACACACAATGCAAAGTGGCTTTAAAAGAATTCTAAAATGCATTCATGCATTAAAGAAAATGCTAATAATGCAATATAGTAAGTTAAAAGACAATGGCAAAATTGGTAACTTTTTTTTTTTTTTTGAGATGAAGTCTCACTCTGTCACCAGGCTGGAATGCAGTGGTGCAATCTCAGCTCACTGCAGTCTCCACCTCCCAGGTTCAAGCAATTCTCCTGACTCAGCCTCCCGAGTAGCTGGGACTACAGGCGTGCACCACCACACCTGGCTAATTTTTGTATTTTTAGTAGAGACAGGGTTTCACCACGTTGGCCAAGATGGTCTCCATCTCTTCACTTCATGATCCACCCGCCTCACCCTCCCAAACTGCTGGGACTACGCCCGGCCTGGTACTTCTAGTAAGAGATCTTAACTGTATCACAAATGAGATTAAAAGGGAAATCTATTAAGATGTGATAAATCAGTCAAAAGATGTGAACTTACCGCACTTCTTGAAATATAGATTTATACCACTAATATTATTGATAAATTTTAACCTAAAAGAACAACAGCTTGAGGCTGGGCGCGGTGGCTCACATCTGTAATCCCAGCACTTTGAGAGGCCAAGGCGAGTGGCTCACGAGGTCAGGAGATCAAGACAATCCTGGCTAACACAGTGAAACCCTGTCTCTACTAAAAATACAAAAAATTAGCCAGGCGTGGTGGCAGGCGCCTGTAGTCCCAGCTACTCGGGAGGCTGAGGCAGGAGAATGGCGTGAACCCAGGAGGCGGGGCTTGCAGTGAGCGGAGATTGTGCCACTGTACTCCAGCCTGGGCAACAGAGCGAGACTCTGTCTCAAAAAAACAAAAAAATTAAGCCTAAACTATCTTGATAATGAGAAGAGTTAATAAACAGATGAGAACACTGTTTTTAAACAGTTAATAAAATTTTAAAAATGTAGTATTTCACTTTCCTGCTTTACATTTCTACTTTTACATGTTTTATAATGTCTGAAATATACTGGTAGGGTTCTGTTTGTGTGTGTGTATATATATTTCGTAAACTGAATTACAGTGTGTATATATAAATATATATACACACACACCCACAATATATATAGAGAGATACACAAAATTTTTACTTCATCAAAAAGATTTAGAAAAACCTACATTAGGTTTTAGACTTCTATTTATTTTAATGTTTATTATATTTGAGTATGTTTACCTTTAAGCTTATCTCTGAATGCCTCCAAAAAGTGAAATCCAGAACAAGTATGCAAAATGTTAACCTCCAAATGTCACCTTCTATGGCAAGGCACAACTTTATGTTAATGCTGTCACAATCCAGTAACGGCTAGAATGCCTTGGACAAAGTAGGAACTAATCTTCAAGGATTTATTTCTTGAGTTATAATTACCAGAGAATTTACTAATAAACAGTCAATTCCTTGTGCACTTAAAAAATAATTCAGTTTACAACATTTTTATCTATACCCAACTTTCCAGTAATGAAACCCATGTATAGTGATTACTGCTATATGTTAAGTACAATTAAATGACTATTATTTCATCTCAGGACACAAATTTCTTACCTTTTTGCCAGATAGTAAATCTTCTCCAAGTAAATCATCTTCAAGTTCACTTGGGAGAAAAAAAGAGACATGTCAATGATTATTCCCATCAAGACTTGCAAGTCTGTAGGTCACTTGGGAATTTACCAAGAACTCTACAGCTAAGGTACCTTTTTTTTTGAGACAAAGCCTCAACCCGTCGCCCAGGATGGAGTACAATGGTGCGATCTCAGCTGACTGTAACCTCTGCCTCCCAGATTCAAGCAATTCTCCTGCCTCAGCCTCCCAAGTAGCTGGGATTACAGGCATACGCCATCACGCCCAGTTAATTTTTTGTATCTTTAGTAGAGACGAGGTTTCACCATGTTGGTGAGACTGGTCTCGAACTCCGGACCTCATGATCCGCCTGCCTTGGCCTCCCAAAATGTTGGGATTACAGGCGTGAGCCACCACTCCCGGCCAGCTCGGATACTTTTACATTAAGTTTGCTATACTTTCCTTTTTCTTTATTAATAATAAAAATGTATTTTCAAATGCACAGAGAACATTTTACCTTTTAAGTATGGGGAGGCTTTGCTATAGGTAGTGCCTCACTATACTTCTAATTTTAGTTTTGCACCTTAATACGGGACCTTAATCTCTTGGGCCTGTTGAATAATCAGTAAAAGCAGAAACTGGAATATATTAAGTCATATCTAAGCTTTCTCCTACCTTTAAAAACCTTAATGAAGAAGGAAAAGATACACAATATAATTAATTAGGAAGATCAAAACCAAAACCACTAGAGACAGTTTGACATTCATCAAACCAACAGAAACTGAAAAAAATAAATTTTAAAACCGAATGAGAACATAAAATCAAATCACAGTAACTAAGGGAATTAGCTTTGTATAACATGGATGTCCTATCAGTGATTTGCAATTTTTTCCAGCATACTTCTGTTTTAAATGATTAGAAGCAGGCTTTCTCCCTATTTCTACAATTAAAACAGAAACCCTTAGCAAATAAAAAAGCTGAAAACATTTTCCACTGTATTTATTAGAAACAAGATTTTTTTAGTTGATAAACATGGCTACCACTGGATTATGTTTTTAATTCTGGGGAAATCAATCTCTTGGAAGCAAGTATCATTAAAAGCCAACATAGAGAAATGTACAAAGGAAATATAATTAGACGGACTTTAGTTCTAGGTGCAAATACTCATGGAGATTTAACTGCATCAATATTCTTATTAGAATTGCCACTTTATTTTTTAAGGGGGGCTCTGGTTACAAAATTCTATAGGTTTTGAGAAATCAGCAAAACCATGATTTTACCCAAAAAACCATGTTTATTTTTAGCATGCCTCTCTGCAGAATACTATACTATACTGCAGAATGCACATATGGAGTTATAATGAAATGCATGTTTCTATATGCCTTTTAGAACTGAAAACAACCTGACAAATCATTTAATTCATGCACTAAAGACTTTATTTGTTATTTTAAGTTATCCTCCAAAAAGTCCTATAACCTCATTTTACAAATAAAGAAAATAAGGACAAGACATGAAATAACCTGCCTAAAGTCACACAGCAGTGACAGATGCAGGACAAGAACAGCCCTTGAAAAGCAATCTTTCACAGACTCTTATACGATAGTTATAAAAAAAAAAATACAGCTTCTTTCAATATTTTAAAACCACTATCATCTATCAAATACAATTTTTGTATCTTTAGTGTTCCAACTACCCTCCAGAGGCAGGGTTAACAATGCTGTCTAGTCAACAATATTTACAATAACCCCATTTGAAATTTGATTCCAGATAACCAAAAACACACAAGCACCTCTTTGAAGACAGGCACTCGTCTATACCATCACCTTAAGTAACTAAAAATGGAATGTGATGCCAGTTTCCCAGGGCAAACTGACACAGTCATAAAAACAGGTGTCAGTAATTATACAAGCAAAAATCTAGAAAGTATGCCTTTTGCTGACAAGCACACAGAAATAAATCAACCTTTAATAACTACTTAATTTTTCTAAACAAAAACATTTTTAAAAAGTAAGTGTATCAACTATAAAATAAGCAGAGAAAATGAAGACTCGTACTTGTTCCACAACGAGTGAGAAACAGGATGGGAGACAGTGGGACTCAGTACAGAACAGCAGCAAGTCTAAACAGCAGCTCCAGCAAGCCACTGCATCTGCTCAGTACACTTCTGTGCCAGGCACCACTTGACAAGTTCCACATACACGAGCTTTTCATTGACATAATAACCCTCTCAGGTAGACCCTTACACTGTTGCCATTTTTTAAATGTGCAAACAGAAACACTAAGACGCTAATTTGCCCAAGGTCACCCAGCTAGAAGTGGTGACACCAGTGAGAGAATCCAAGTCCTAACTACTATGCACACACCCCACAGAAACTACATGTACTTTTCTTCTTGTCATCGTAAAGCTGGACCCTCACAAAAGATGTATATATAAGGAATAAACTTATTACATATGTAAAACTACATCCACTCTTGCCAAAAACAACAATGAACTAATGGAAATGACTGATCTCCATCTGGCAGTTTCAAAGGGGCGAGCAGTCACTCTGGCTGGCAGTAGCAGTAAGTGTTCTAGGAAATCAAACAAACACTGGGCTGAAGAGGCTTCCTGTGTTCAATTCTAGAGCTCCCTCAAGATTCCACCAGTAATCACTACTTGAGTATGAACAACCTTTCCGGCAGACATTTCTTATTAAAGCTTATAGACAATGAGCTCTTTGAAAGCAAGTATATTTTTACTTAGAAACAGAAGTTATCCTCAAAGACGTTTTTCAGGAAACAAGTATTTGTTGTTAACCACTGGGCTACAGCCTTTCAAAACCAGAAGCGAACCTGACCACTGTACATGGGGCTGTAGTCTCTGGGTCCTCCCCACTCTAGTCTGCTCTCCATCTTACCTGCCTGCTCTGTGCCTGGATTGTGTCCTCCAGGAGCAGCTGGCACAGCCTGTCCTAACCTCTGGCTTCCAGATGGAATCGCCCATTGGGAGGCACCAACATAATGTCACCAAGTAGGAGGAGAAAGATGGGCCCTTCCCTTCTCACCTGAAGGGACAGAGACTATAGTATCCCTCCCCGAACAGCCTTCACTTCCCACAAGGCCGGGGCAGGAACTGGTACTCCCTGGATGGGAGTGAACTCATTAGTTCTTTAACCTTGCCCTGTAAATAGACCCTTCATTAAATTTCTTCAGCTAAAACTTTTTGGACCGGGCGTGGTGGCTCACACCTGTAATCTCAACACTTTGGGAGGCTGAGGCGATTGGATCACCTGAGGCCAAGAGAGTTCAAGACCAGCCTGGCCAACACGGCGAAATCCCTTCTCTACTAAAAATATAAAAATTAGCCAGGCATGGTAGCACATGCCTGTAATCCCAGCTACTGGGGAGACTGAGGCATGAGAATCGCTTGAACCTGGGAGGTAGAGGTTGCAGTGAGCTGATACCGCACCATTGTACTCCAGAGCAGACTCTGTCTCAAAAAAAACAAAAACAAACAAACAAAAACAACTCTTTGAGTGTGCCATCTCTTTCTTACCTGGGCATGAGACATTCTTATCTTTAAAAAAAAAAAAAAAAAAACACACACACAATTTCAGGTGTTGGTTCAGCAATGATATCATATTCTTCCAAACACCACCACCAGTACAGCACGGCAGAAGAACTTACCATAGTAATTCCTGACCCACTCTTCTCAACTTCGAAGTGTCTCTCTCTGTGTCATGCAGCACACAAAGAGGCTGTCTTATGCTTAAAACATCAAAAAAGAAATACATGTGGCAAAATCTTCATAGATGCAAACATGTCATTGAAGACAATAAAAAAAGGAAGAGTTTGTTCACAAACAACACTGAGACAACTACTATTCATAATAAAGTAAACAATAAAAACTAGAACTGTCTCACACCATGACCAAAACAAGTTTCATCACAGCAGAAAGCAAGGCAGCTGCCAAAGACGTCTAAAGTCATGTCAAATGGACACAGGAGCCAACCTGAAGAAATTCCAATTCAGCAAATATCAGGCAATGTAACCACCAATCAAGATACTAAACTACAATGGATTCAACACAATCCAACATTGAAATCTATGATTTCAAAATGATTCAAAAACAAAAGTCACCCCTGCAAGATGCTAGAGCTGACTTCTTAGTTTGAAATGTGGCAAACAACAGGAAAGACTCAATCACTTACCCTGTCTTTTCTATGTCATCTCCACCTCAGAAGAACTAACTGGTTTACAGTACTATTAGGTACTATTTCGTGTACTACTAGTACTATAGGTAACAGGAAAAGCGGAGGTATCACCACGTGCCCCCAAGTAGCTTCCAATGAGGAACGCAGCAATACTTACTATACTGCCACACCCCAGCCCCTCCCCCAAGTTCAAACCTGAATCCCATCCACTTCTAGTTCTATTAACTCACATAAAACACCAGCAGTTAAAGGGCACACTAAAAACACCTCAGGGAGTGCAATCAGCAAAAGGAAAATTCTAGAAGACACACCACCGTTTCTTCAACAAAAAATTGCATGGAACTAAAATAAGATGGGGGAGAACCTGTATATGAAACAACACTTGAAAGACAACTATCAATGACCGTGTGGGCCCAATTCAACCATAAAAAAGCACACAGACACATATCCAAACTGTGAAAGTAACAGTCTACTCATACATACATTTAAAATAAGTGTGTATACATATGTATGGAGATATACATGTATGCGTCTACATACACATGCATACACACACGCACAAATATAAGAGAATCGGAAATTTAAACACTAAGATATTTACATAACAAGGAATTCTTAAAGATACAATAACTATTGTGGCTGTATTTGTAAATCCTTTATTTTTAGAAAAATATATTCTACAAATTTTGAGGGGGTTGCAGAGTATGGTTAAGAGATTGGCTACATGCTGATAACTGGTGAAACTGGAGGATGGTACATTGGGTTCACTGTACTAGTCTATTTTCACATACGCTTGAACTTGTTAGTAACTTAAAAATCAATTTAATCAATTCCAGGCAGACTGTGTATCTATTTTAAAAAAAGGACAGGCGCGGTGGCTCAAGCCTGTAATCCCAGCACTTTGGGAGGCCGAGACGGGCGGATCACAAGGTCAGGAGATCGAGACCATCCTGGCTAACACGGTGAAACCCTGTCTCTACTAAAAAAATACAAAAAACTAGCCGGGCAAGGTGGTGGGCGCCTGTAGTCCCAGCTACTCCGGAGGCTGAGGCAGGAGAATGGCATAAACCCAGGAGGCGGAGCTTGCAGTGAGCTGAGATCCAGTCACTGCACTCCAGCCTGGGCGACAGAGCGAGATTCCGTCTCAAAAAAAATAAATAAATAAATAAAAATTACAACTTTCATAGACACATGCAGGAGATACCCAGAATACAAGGTAGGGAAGAATTTCTTAAGGACAAAAAGCACAAACCAATTTCCTGTGCCTCCTGAAGTGGGCACTCAGGAGGCCGCACGTCATCTACCCTGACCACAAAGCACAGCCTACAGTCAGTCACGATGGAACACCAGCAAACCCAAAATAAATGGCCTGTCAACGTCATAAAAGACAGGCTACAAAATTCTTCCACATTAAGAAACGATGAAAGAAAAACGCAATGTATGATCCTGCACTGAATCTTGAATCAGAACAAAAAATTCTTTTGGGAGGTATAAAGGAAATAATTGAGACAACTGAAAACATTCTGAATAACCACTGTAGAATAAAAAATTAAAACTGGGTAGGGCACACTAGCTCACGCCCATTCCAGCACTCTGGGAGGCCAAGGTAGGAGTATTACTGACAAAAATCTGAATAATCACTGTAGAACAAAAACTAGAACTAGGCAGGGTGTGCTAGAACAAAAAACTAGAACTAGGCAGGTCATGCCTGTAATCCCAGCATTCTGGGAGGCCAAGGCAGGAGCATCACTTGAGCCCAGGAGTTCCTGCTTGCTATGATCACGCCACTACACTCCATCTGCGTGACACAGAAACACCCTGTCCCCAAAATAACAACAACAAACCTCACATATATAGAACTGGATGTTTGATAAACTTCCTGACTTTAAAAATTATACCATATTTATATAAGTGAAAGTTCCTGTTTTGGGGAAAATATATGCTAAACAATACTGAAGCATTCGGAAGTGGCATGACGCCTGCAACCTACTGTCAAATGGTACAGGAAAGAAAATTTTACATATACAGTATATCCATGTACGTAAAGAATTAGAGTATGGCCGGGCGCGGTGGCTCAAGCCTGTAATCCCAGCACTTTGGGAGGCCGAGACGGGCGGATCACGAGGTCAGGCGATCGAGACCATCCTGGCTAACAGGGTGAAACCCCGTCTCTACTAAAAATACAAAAAAAAAAAAAAACTAGCCGGGCGAGGTGGCGGGCGCCTGTAGTCCCAGCTACTCCGGAGGCTGAGGCAGGAGAATGGCGTAAAACCCGGGAGGCGGAGCTTGCAGTGAGCTGAGATCCGGCCACTGCACTCCAGCCCGGGCGAAAGAGCAAGACTCCGTCTCAAAAAAAAAAAAAAAAAAAAAAAAAGAATTAGAGTAACAACATCAGCTGACAAACAGCACCTCATGAGTGTAAGAGAAGGTTAAGTGGGAGTTTCTGTATTATTCTTACAACTTTCTTGGAAGTCTGAAAAGAGTTTCCAAATACATTTCTTTCACGTTTTAATAAAAAGAATAAAAAACTATAAGGAAAAATATTATACACTTGACTGTATTCTTTTCAAAAATCTAGTTAAAGACTATTTTTTAAGGAAACACATGCCACAGACTGGGAGGAGATATCTATAAACAATAAAAATAAATTTCCAGTAAGTATAATATAAACAGTCCCTAAAATCAATAAGCAAAAGACAAACAATCCAAAAGAAAAACAAACAGATATGAACAGACCATTCAAAGAGGAACTCCAAATAATAAGTAAGCTACTAAAAGACCCACTTAATATTTTATTCAGCTCACCATCACAGTCTTTTAGTCAAAACCAGCTTTAGTACTTACTAATAAGATCATTTCTTTTCTAGGAAAGACTTCGTTTTTAAGCAGTATTTAATTTTTAGAATGCATGCTGGCTGATTTTGTGCGTCAGCTTGACTGGGACAAGAGGTGTCCAGCTATCTAACAAAACATTATTTCTGTGAAAGTCCATGAGGGTGCTTCCAGAGCTGATTAGCGATGAATCCACAGACTGAGTAAAGAAATCCATCCTCACCAATGTGGGCAGACATTACCCAAAAAGTTGGAGTTGGGCAAATTCACCCTTTTCTTGAGCTATCTTCTGCCCTCAGACATGGGAGCTCCTGGTTTTCAGGCCTCCAGGCTCAGAGAGGGACTTCCATCACTGGCTCCCCTGGTTCACAGGCCACTGGGAATACACCACTCTACAGACCGGGTAACTTCTCAGTCTCCATAATCACGCGAGCCAGTCCTTCACAACGAATCTTTCTGTATATATTCTTTTGGTTCTGCTCCTCTGGAGAATCCTAATAAACTGCATGAGTCACTGAAGAGCAATCAGCTTTATGTGGACTGTAAGGGCCTCATAGTTCTCAAGGTAGATTATTCTATATAACTTCTAGATGTGACACTGCCGTTTTTAAACTGACTGCAGCTTCAAAGTAATTGTTACATTTTCTCAACACAGTATTTAAGATGTTAAAAAAGTTATAAAGAATAACCCTCATTTCTCAGCCCCAGCACCCAGATTAAGCCCACATTGTATTTCTCCCAGAACACATCTCTAACCTCTATTATAACTCCTTGCCAGAGGTAGCCACTCTGTCAAACCGCCATCTGTCATGACTGTGGATTTTTAAATCGTGTTTGTGTGTATTCCTAAACAGGTCATTTTCATCCACTCCTAAACAGGTATCTTCATCTTCACTGGTAACCAGGAAAATGAAAATTAAAATTAGCGAAATACCATCTACACATATTAGAATGGAAAAAACACTAAAGTGTAGCCAGATACTCAGTACAAAGTAGAGCTTAAGGAACTCTGGCACAAGGCCACTCCAGTAATGGCTCTGGGTGTCCCCAAAGTCAGTATCATTACTATATAAAAACAAAGAAAAAGGACAGAAGACCTATGATCTGTTGGCAGCCCTCCATACAACACCGGCCTGGAACAGGAGCCCACGGTCAGCCTTCTACATGGAGAAGCTTCACTTTAGCCCAGGAGGGACAGCCCCACTCAAGATAGAGCACCAGGTAGTCAAGGTGCTGTGTTCAGTAAAGACCCCTTGGGAGCCAAGGGTTAGAATGACAGAGATCGGCACGGGCAGTCAGGTGAAGCACAGGGTGCACGTACCTGTCCCAGTCCTCATCAGCAGCTCTTCTTCTCCATGACCGTTCCGCGCCAGGCTTATCAAACTGGTCAAAGTCATCATCTATGAGAACAGTCCATTGAAGTCAGTTTTACTAAGTTAAAACAGATACAATGCAAATAATTCAAACACTAAAACAACTTTTTTAAGGATTCCTGACTTGACATTTCAAATTACAAAAGTTTCATATATAACGATCACAAACACTTTAGCCATTTTCAATAATGAAACATCTTTAAAAACACAAAGCTATCCAAGAAAACCAATTCATTGAATATTGTTGGACATGAAAAATCACTAATAGGTTTTCAAAAAAAACCCACAAATGTTATTAAAGTGTTTTTTTTTAATAAAATGGGTTTTGAATGTTTTTTTACTGCGTAAAAAAAATGTGATGTGCTAAAAAGTTGGAGACTTTTATAATACTTTTTGTAATTGTCACACTTTTCCAAATCATGGAAAGCTAAGATCCCACTTAAGCAAAATAGAGATAATGCAGAGACGTGCTGAGCAATGGAAGTATAAGCACACATCTAATTCCAGGTTTTCTAGTAGCCACATTTATAAAAGGCAAAGAGGAACAGACGAAATTTTAACAGGCCATATTTTAACAATACATTTTATTTAACATAGTATATCCAAAATATTATCACAGTATGTATGGCCAGGTGTGGTGGCTCACGCCTGTAATCCCAGCACTTTGGGAGGCTGAGGCGGAAGGATCACTTGAGGTCAGGAGTTTGAGATCAGCCTGTCCAACACAGCAAAATCTCATCTCTACTAAAAAAATACAAAAAAAAAAAAAATTAGCCAGGCATGGAGGTGCACGTCTGTAGACCCAGCTATCCCAGCTACTTGGGAGGCCGAGGCACGAGAATCGCTTGAACCAGGAGGCAAAAGTTGCAGTGGGCCGAGATCGCACCACTGCACTCCAGCCTGGGTGACAGAGGGAGACTCTGTCTCCATAAAAAAAAGTGTGTATATAAATATACATATAAATATATATAAATAAAAATATATAAATACATATATAAAATCATAGTGTACAATCAATACAGAAAATATTAACAGCATATTTCACATTTTTTCCATACTAAATGGGTATTTTGTACCCACAGCACATCTCACATCTCAATGTGAACAAGCCACATTCCAAGTGCTTGGTGCCGTGTGTGACAAGTGGCTACCGAAATGGACAGTGAAGAAAGAGCAATGAAGAGCAGAGCCCTTTAGAGGCCTGTTTCTTTTTCTGTAAAAACGAAGCTATTATCTACTTCATAAATTTGCTGGAACATTAAATTTGACAATGTGTTTTAAAATACAAGAACTGACAAATGGGTGGCACCTGACAAAGTTATTTTTATTCCTAGTAAACAAAGAATTGAAATTAAAGGTTTTCATCTCAGACATACATACAAGCAAAGAAATTGCAGCACATAGATCTGTCTCCCCAGAAAGAGTCTAGCCTAGGGGTAGGTGGTTGGGGTAGGGAGGGCCAGATGATATAAAGCCTCAGAATTTTCCCAGCCTGGAGCTGGAAATCAATCAAGTTCTACCGAAGTAATATATCTACTCTTACCAAATACTACTGATACAGTTTGAATATACGTCCCTGCCAAATCTCATGTTGAATTGTAATCCCCAGTGTTGGAGGTGGGGCCTGGTGGGAGGCATTTGGGTCCTGGGGGCAGATTCGGCATGGCTTGGTGCTGTCCTCACCATAGCCAGTGAGCTCTCTGGAGATCTGGTTGTTGTAAAGTATGGCACCCCTCCCTACCTCCGCTCACTCTCTTGCTCCTTCTTTTGCCACCTAAGGTAAGTGCCTGCTCCTGCTTGGTCTTCCACAATGAGTAAAAGCTCCCTGAGGCCTCCCCACAAACTGAGCAGGCACTGACGCCACACTTGTACAGCCTACAGAACCATAAGCCACTTAAATTTCTCTTCTTTATGAATTACCCAGTCTCCAGTATTTCTTTATAGCCCTGTGAGAACAGCCTAATATAACTAACTACCAAACAGAATGAGGGCTTTAACAAAAAAAAAAGAAGCAGAAACAAAGAAAAGAAAATCCAAGAATTAAAGACATTAAAGAATTAGTAGCCTCAAGAAGTTCCACTTCCAATATGACAGAACGAGGAACTCCATGGGTCCTCTCTCTGTGAGCCTGGTGAAAACTGTTTTATATAATAACCACTTAAAGTCTCTAAGAATAATTCTAAAGACATACAACAAATGAAAAGACACTTATTCCAGAAATCTACCAAAAATCTGGCAAGAATGGAAGCAAGAATTAATGGATTTTAAACCAGGACCCACCCCTTTTCATCCTCGAAACAATAATGCTAAGATTCCACTCCAGACCAGTGCAACCAAGAACCCAGGACACCCTCCCTCCCCACTCAGCTCCCAGCTTTTCACATCCCACCCCCACCTCCCCGTTGTTGAGGCTGAGTTCTGGGTGAGTGTGAGCGAGAGGGGTGGGCTCCTTTCTTCCACTCAGGTCCCATTCATGGGACAGACACTGCTGGGCCCAGAGAACCCCTGCCCTGGGTCAAGGGCTGGGGGTCCCACACCAAGAAAGTCAAGTTGAGGAGACCTGGGGCTGCTGCCTTCCCCCAGTTCCCAGGCACTCAGCTCCTAAGGCAAGGGTATCACCCAAAGACTGGCACACCACTGTCCATAGCCACAGCACAAGTGCTGTGGCTCAGAGAGGTGGCGGATGAGGAAGTGAGTGCTCCAAAACTCTCCAAAGAAACTGACTTCAAGTCAAACAGTGCTCCTAGAAACAGTGAGGGAGAGTTCTGGTGAGAGCTAATTGGGAAGAGAGTGGTAAAAACAGCTGGAAATATGGCCAGAATGTAGATGAGCTGCTGTGCTGGAGAGAAATGGGGACACAGACAGGTGAGCAGGGCCTCTGCTTGGGTCAGAACAAATCTCAAACACTAACATGGACACTATCCATTCAAAGGAGCCTGAATGTGATGGGCTCAATTTATAAAGCAATTTATGCCCCAGAGCATTACAGAAGGTGTACTTAGAGAGAGACAATAAAAGCCATGACAACCATCCCAGGGTAATTAACTGTGCATGCCCAAGGCTGTGGTCACTGCAGAGCAACATCAAAAGCTTCGAGGGAGGGGTGAACACTTCCTTAAAATACCCCAGCCAGTCAACAAAGGAGTAAAGAAGCAAATAACAGTAATAAGCCCAGGGTGGGAGAATAGGGAGACCAGCACCCAGAGTTGCTACAACGTATTATCTAAAATGTCCAGACTTCAACAAAAAATTACAAGATATGGAAGATACGGAAGAAACAAGAAAGTATAACCTATAATCCAACGACAACAAAAAGCAGGCAACATAAACTCCATGTGAGAGGATCAGGCGTCAGATTTCACAGAAAAAGATCTGTAAGTAGCCATTATAAATATGTTCAAAGAATTAAATGAAACCATGATCAAAAAACCAAAAGAAAACATGATGACAGTGTCAGGTCAAATAAAGAATATGAATAAAGAGACCAGGCGCACTGGCTCACATCTGTAATCCCAGCACTTTGGGAGGCCAAGGCAGGTGGATCACTTGAGGTCAGGAGTTCGAGACCAGCCTGGACAACATGGCAAAACTCCATCTCTACTAAAAATACAAAAATTAGCCAGATGTGATGGCACACACCTGTAATCCCAGCTAGTCCGGAGGCTGAGGCAAGAGAATTGCTTGAACCCAGGAGGCAGAGGTTGCAATGAGCTGAGACCACACCACTGCACTCCAGCCTGGGCCACAGAGCAAGACTCTGTCTTTAAAAAAAAAAAAAAAAAAAAAAAACACTTTGGGAGGCCCAGGCAGTGGGATCACGAGGTCAAGAGATCAAGACCATGCTGGCCAACATGGTGAAACCTGTTTCTACTAAAAATACAAAAATTAGGTGGGTGTGGTGATGCGTGCCTGTAATCCCAGCTACTCGGGGGGCTGAGGCGGGAGAATGGCTTGCAGTGAGCGGAGACTGCACCACTGCATTCCAGCTGGCGACAAAGTGAGACTGCGTTTCAAAAAATATATATATATATATACACACACACACACATACATAGAGACACACGAAGAGACAGAAATAATTTTAAAAAACCAAATAGAAATTCTGAAATTGAAAAATAACTGAAATGAATTCATTAGAGGGGCTCAGTAGATGTGAACTGGCAGAAGAATTAGCAAACCTGAAAATAGATCAACAGAGATGACATAATCCAAAGAACAGAAATCAGAAAATGAAAACTGAACACGGCCTCGAAGAAATGTGGGGCCATGAGGGGGCACAACAATATATGTGTAATGGGAGCACCAGAAGGAGAGGACAGACAGGAGTAGGAAAAAATACTCAAAGAAATAATGGCTGACAACTTCCAAAATGTACTGGAAAATATCTATACATCCAGAAGGCTTGACAAACTCAAATGATAATAAACTCAGAGATTCACAAATACACACAACATACTCAAAATGTTTCAAAGCCAAAGACACAGGAAAAAAACCTTGAGAGCACCAAGACAAAAATGACTCATCACCTACAATGGACCTGCAATAGTTGTTTGTCAAAACAGAAGTAGCCAGAGGCTACTTAGCCAGATGACCTATTCAAAGTGCTCAAAGAAAGAGACCTAAATCCACCAACGCGATCTTTCAAAAATTAAGGCGAAATAAAGACATTCACAGATGAATAAAACAGGAAGAAATTTGTTTCTAGCAGAATTGCTTGTAACTGTTGAATTGTGTCCCCTAAAAATATACACTTAAGTCTTACCACTCCTTCTGCCACCTGTGAATGTGATTTTATTTAGAAACAAGGCCAAGCATAGTGACTCATGCCTGTAATCCCAACACTTAGGGAGGCCGAGGTAGTTGCTTGAGGCCAGGAGTTCAAGACCAGCCTGGGCAATATATCCAGATCCTATCTCTACAAAAAAACTTTAAAAATTAGTTGGGTGTGGTGGTGTATACCTGCAGTCTCAGCCATTCAGGAGGTTGCAGTGGGAGGACTGCTTGAGCCCAGGAGGCAGAGGGTGTAGTCAGCTATGACTGACTCACTGTAGTCTAGCCTGGACAAAAGAGCAAGCCCCTGTTTCTAAAACTTAAAGTTACTTACAGGTGTAATCAAGTTAGGATGAGATCACACTGGACATTAAAGAGGGCACTAAATTCAATGATGACTGATATCTACATAAGGAGAGAGAGATTTGGGTACAAACAGACATACACAGAGGAGAAAGGTCATGTGAAGCCAAAGACTTGAGTTATGCTGCCATAAGCCAAGGAATGCAGGAAGCCACCAAAAGCTGGAAGAGGCAAAGGATTCTCCCCTAGAGGCTTCCCAGGGAGTGTGGCCCTGCTGGTACATTACTATGGACTTCTGGTCTCCTGACCTGTGAATACATTTCTGTTGTTTTAATATACCCAGTGTGTGGTATACTTAGATGTACAGATTCTATCTTTTATCTATATATTTGTTTATGAATTTGGCAATTTTCAGCCATGATTTCCTCAAGTTTTTTTTCTGTCAATTTCTTGCTCTTGTGGGTCTCCTATGTGTATATAAGTGCACTTGGTGGTGCCCCATAGGTCTTTTAGACTCTGTTCATTTTTATGCATTATCATTCTGCTCTTCCAACGGGATCATCTCAATTGACCTTCAAGTTTGCTGATTCTTCTGCTTGCTCAAATCTGCTATTGATCCTCTCTAAAGAGCTTACTTTAGCTACTGTACTTTTGAGTTCCAGAAGTTGTTTCCTTCTAATAATTTCTCTATTACTATTCTCTACTTCTTCATATATCACTCTCCAGATTTCCTTTAGTTTTTTGGTTCACAGTTTCCTAAAGCACTTTAAGCATATTTAAGAAGGTTAAAGCATCTGTCTAGTAAATCCCATGTTTGGGTATCCTTGTGGGTGGTTTCTATTTCTTTTTCTCCTATGAATGTGCCATACTTTCAGGCTTCTTTGTATACAATGTAATATTTTATTTACTATTTACTATTTAAAACTGGGTATTTTGTACATTGCAATGTAGTAACTCTAGAAACCAGATTCTCCTTCCCCAGAGTTGCTGCTGTTACACAATGAAGGTTGCTGTCCATCTGTTTAATGGCTTTTTAAAACTACTATTTATTATATTCCTTCTTAAGTGTGGTCACTGAAGTCTCTCTTCTGTTATCTCCCTAATCAACTAGTGACCTGGTAGATTTCCTTAAATGCCTGCATCCAATAAAAAGGAAAAATGAACAAAGCCGAAAGAGAAACTGCTTCAGCGGAGGGGGATGAAAATAACAGAGAGCCTCTGTACCAGCTCATCAGTGATGAAAACCAATGTTAGGTTCTAAAGTTCCAAAACGGTTGCTTCCAACAGTTCTTGCCAGGTCAATAGTTGTTCCACTGGAAGGACCGGCATCTGGAATCTCCCACTTGATCATCTTCTGTCACATCACAGACTGGCAGAGTGGATTAAAAACAAACAAACAGCCAGGTGCACTGGCTCTCACCTATAATCTCAGCACTTTGGGAGGCCAACGCCAGTGGATCACGAGGTCAGGAGTTTGAGACCAACCTGACCAAGATGGTGAAACCTCGTCTCTACTAAAAATATAAAAATTAGCCAGGCTTGGTGGCGCATGCCTATAATCCCAGCTACTCAGGAGGTTGAGGCAGGAGAATCGCTTGAACCCGGGAGGCGGAGGTTGCAGTGGGCTGAGATCACACCACTGCACTCCAACCTGGGCGACAGAGCGAGACTCCATTTCAAAAAAAAAAATCCAACTATATGCTGCCTATTAGAGACTCACTTTAGACCCAAAGACACTAATAAATTGAAAGTGAAATGATGGAAAAAGATATTTCATGCAAATAGTAACCAAAAGGCAACTGGCACAGTTACACTAATACCAGATAAAATAGATTTTTAAATTCAAAATTGTTTCAAAAATTAAGAATACTGTATACCAACCAAAGGGTCAATTCATCAAGATATAACAGTTATAAACATATATGCACTGAAACAGAACACCAAAATTCACGTAGCAAATGCTGACAAAAATGAAGGGAGAAAGAGACTGCTCTACATTAATATCGAGAATTCAACACCCCACTCTCAACAAATATGAAATCCAGGTAAAAGATCAAGGATACAGAGGACTCAAATACTATAAATCAATTAGAACTAACAAATACAAGGTACTTGGACCAATAAGTGCAAAATATACATTATTTTTAAATGTACAGGATGCACTGTCCCTGATAAATGTTAGGCCAAAAAATAGTTCTAATGAATTTAAAAACATCAAAAGTCATGCTTCATGAAAACAAGAAGCATTCCCTATCAATGAAAACATAACCAAATTCCCAATACTTTATAAGCTAAAAATTTGGCTTGTGGCTAAGACACAGTGAAGGAAATAGTACTTAATCACAATCATCCATGGCAGACATTGCTAATTAATTACAGCATCCACTGGGTACAGTGGCTGGAGCCTGTGGCCCTAGCTACTTGGGAGCCGGAGAAGGGAGGATTGCTTGAGGTCAGAAATTTGAAGCTGTAGTGTGCCATGCTCGTGCCTGTGCATGGCCACTGCACTCCAGCCTGGCCAAAATAGTGAGAACAAAAAAAGAAAAAAGGAGGAAAAAAAAGAGCATCCAATTCTGCTGAAACCAGAACATCTTTTTGCCAGGCTAGCTAATAGCAATCACCTAGAAACCTTGTAGCAAGTACATAATCCCCGGCCTCCTCACTGATTTTTGATTCTGGGCTCTTTCTGCTTTTTAAAGCTCCCACTAATTCTGACGGACAGCTAGGGTTAGGAATCCCTGTGTTCATCTCACACTGTGCGTCAGTGCAGTATCTCCGGAAGGAAATTAACTGCCATCGTGCTACACAGCACTTTCTGGAAATTTCAGTTAAATACACAAAAGCCAAAATTAGAAGCCAGGATCATCAAAAATAATTAAAGTAAGTATTTTCCCAAAGGAGAGACACCATAAAACAGCTAAGGAAAGTGGCTGTTGAAATCATTCCAAAATTGGAGAATGCAAGATAAGCAGAAAATATGAATAGAACTGAAGGGTCGTGAAACCTGTATTCTTCACTCAACAACTATTTCTTGACCACATAATATATGCCAGGCACTGTTCTAGACACCTGACATACAAAAAAAAAAATCTTCACCCTGTGTAGGTTACATTCTAGTAAGAAAAGACAAACAGTAATCCCAATAAACTAATATATGGTACATAACTTAAGGTCTTTATTGGAAAAGACTAGAGCAGGAGGGTAAAGAAGACGGGAAATGAGGTAAGGGTCAGCTGGTACAAACTGGGCTGACTATAATTTTAAAGACAATAGAGTAAAACTTAAGAAACAAACCAGTATTACATGTTAATGCAACATATTTTAATGACAAAAAGTCTATAAAACAAATATTTTTTACAGTTTTCCAAAACTCTTTAATGTCTGACTTTATAGAAAACAGCTGAATTCTTCTATCTGCTTCTGCATTCAATCTCCTGTGATATATATTTTTTTTCCTGAGACAGAGTCTCATTCGATATATTTTTTGACTGAAATACATGAAAGAAATCCGACTCTAAATAGATACGTAGTTGTAAAAAGATGTACTTTGTCTTTTCAAACAATTTCAGATATTCTTCTTTGATACTACACTAATAATCAAAAAGTGGCCATTTCTTAAAGATTGGCTGCAATGCAGAATCTGAAGCCACAGCAATGAATATTTCATACTCTCTTATGTTAAAGTACAAGCGTGTCTTGCATTGTTATTGGATCTTTAACCATGATTTTGTGCCACCATGCAGTGGTCATTTTGAAAACATTGGTTCCCTGATTTATGTAGTACTCCAAATGCTAACACATTTCATTATCCAATATACAAAATCACAATGGTTAATAACATCACCAATCTCATCAGGAAAGTCTTCAAGCGCTGGGAAGTTCTCAAGCTCACAGTATCAAATACAAGTATTCCAAAATTCTCATTTTTGTCTGAAAACTTACATGTTATCATTGGCAACAAATAACATACACTGTTTTACTTGAAGTGACAGGCTCACTTCATTTTCAAGAATCTATCTGCCAAGCACTAAAATCTGAATAACCACAGTCTGTCAATTGTCCTTTCAAGTAAAAATGATGTTCTACAGAAGAAATAAGAAAAGCCAGCGTACCTCACTATTAAATTGAACAAGTATCTTTTTTTTTTTTTTTAAAGAGATGGGGTCTTGCAATGTTACCCAGACTGGACTGAACTCCTGGGTTCAAGTGATCTTCCTGCCTCAGCCTCCAAGTCGCTGAGAATACAGGTGCACACTACTCTGCCAGCTGGACAGGCGCTTTTCCTGAAGACAACTGTTATACTTCATGATGAAACAGAAGTCCTTTATGTATATGCTTCCTATTTGTCACAAATATTTTTTAAATGCACTCTAGGATCAAGATTTAATTAAATACTTGCCACTGCCTTAACGCTAAAACACCAGAAAATGTACCCACCATTACTTTTGCAACACTGATGCAAATGTCAGCAAGGTAAAAAAAAAAGGCAAACTACCTTAATAACATTATGAAAATAGTATGACTTCACAGACACTCTGAAACAGTCTTGGGGACTCCCAAGACTTTGAGAAATACTGTTCATCATTGAGTGAACAAAGGTAGTATGTAAAAGGATGTTCATCAAGAAGTGTTTTATTAATAGGAAAAAGTAGAAATAAACCAAATGCCCAACAAAAAAAGCCAGAGCAGAGAGGTCAAATAAAAGTATAGTCATGTAGTTACATATTAGGCAGCAATAAGAATTTTAAAGTCAAACTATGTTTCCTGACATGAAAAAATATCCCCAATAATATCATGGAGGGGATCATACAATATGGTATGGCCTTTGTGTATGTAAAATATATGTGTACACGTGTGCCCAGGATATAAGCCAAACTGCTATAATGGTAGTTATCTCTTCACACAGAATTATGGATTTATGGTCCTCTTTATTCTTCCTTAAACTTTTAAAACACTCATTTATTAACGTAATAGCTTGATTATCTATACTAGACTAATACACGATCATTATGAAATATTATTGCAATACCTAAAAGCACAAAGATATTAAAATCATCCCAAATTTCTCTGATAAAAACAATTGTACAACTAGGAGAACATCACCACCAATGTTTATCCGTGCACACAGGTGAACACATAATGTGTGGACAAATAAAATTATTAAAACAGCACAACATATATTTTTAATGAAGTATTAAATTTCATATTACGTAAATTTATCAGCAAAAAAGCAAACGAATTTAAATTAACAGAATGACTGAAATTTGAGTAAAGATTCCAAAACAAAAAATACATACAAAGTGATGACGGCTGGGGAAAATCAAGTTTGGTTTGACACACCAGGTAATAACTGAGATGAAGGCTCATAATGACTATATTTTTGTCAAGTAGATGGGCATTCCAGGGAAATAACAGCACAGAGGCTGAGAAGTGCTCAGCAGCCTAGAGCACAGCGAGGAGTTCAGGTAAGCTGACATACTCATAGACAGAAGTAGTCAGAAAAGAAAAGGTGGTAAAGATGTGGGGCATTACTAGAAAAGCAACGTGAGAAAGCTATACGTCATATGCAACACAACCCCAGTTTAGAAAGGGTAATCTACTAGCAAGAAGCAAGAACTAATTAATCGCTAAAACATAAACAATGGTAAAATAAAATAACTACAAGCATTAAGGGAAAAAAAATGTGG
Organism: Trachypithecus francoisi; assembly: GCF_009764315.1. Classification (NCBI taxonomy): domain Eukaryota; kingdom Metazoa; phylum Chordata; class Mammalia; order Primates; family Cercopithecidae; genus Trachypithecus; species Trachypithecus francoisi. The sequence continues at coordinate 3,673,466 of NW_022681469.1, forward strand.
TTAGCATCGCAGCAAAGAAACAGAGGGGAGAATAAGACAAATGCATGAACTAGAAACTGACAATTTAGAAATTCCAAGGCATGTTGACTGACTGAAAATAACAAGGAAGGAGAAGTCAATGAAAACAGCATTTTGAGTCTGGACTATTCGCTGTGGATTGACGGATACATGTGCTGGTTTGTTTGAGGGTGGGGTAGAAGTTAATTAGTTTGGTTTTTAAAATGCTGCATTTGTATTATTACACTTCACTCAGCCATCTTTTGCAATATTTTTTAAAAGTCTGACTTGCTGACTGTACTAAATTGCACAATCATACTGCAACACCAACAATTCCATTCAATCCTAACACTAATCATCTGGAGTTAGGGCAGGCCCCACAGATTAAGGACTCAGTTTCACAAAGCTGCCCCACTTCAGATGCCAACTGCGACGAGGTGCCCAGGCTACTCACACTTATCCCTGGCTAAAAATGCTGGGGTTATCACACCTCCCCCCATTGCTATTACTATAACAATTCACAGGACTCAGGAAAACACTGTACTCACTATTACAGTTTATTATAAAGGATACAAATGAAGAGCCAGATGAAGAGGAACACAGGGCTAGTCTGACGGGTCAGGGTGCACCACCCTCCTAGCACGAGGAGGTGCTCACCAACTCAGAAGCTCCCTAAACCCAACGATTAAATCACTGACTAATGGTGATTACAACCAATCTCCAGCCCCTCTCCCCTCCAGGGAGGCTGGGGGTTGAGGCTGAACATTCTAATCCTCTTAACATGGGGTTAGTTTTTCTGACAAGCCCCCACCCCAAAGCTATCTAGGGCCCCCATCCCCGCTATAAGCCATCTCATTAGCATAGAAAAGATAGTAAATGCAAAAGGTTTCCAAAGTTCTGCCTAGGGAACCAGGGCAGAAAAAAATATTCATTTTTTAATCATACCACAGCATCCCCCAAAAGGGCATGTCCATCAGAACCTTAGAATGCAGCCTTATTTAGAAATAGAATCTATGCAGATGTAATGAGTTAAAATGAAGTCATTCTGGAGTAAGACTGGCCCCTAAATCCAAGGACTGGTGTGGCAATTCCATTTTGGGGTATACACTCTAAAGAACTAAAAGCAGATACTTGAAGACGTATTAATATACTCAGGCTCACATTAGTATTATTTACAATACCCAAAAGGTGGAAGCAACTCAAGAGTCTATTGAAGGATATATGGCTTTAAAAAAAAAAAAAAGTAGCATAGATACACAATGGAATATTATTCAGCCTTAAAAAGGAAGTTCTGACACACGTTACAACACTGATGAATCCTGAAGACATTGCGCTAAGTGAAATAATGACTCAAAATTCATAGGGCAAGCTAGCACAAGAACCCTGTACAGCCTCTTTGTATTCTTAATATATTCTGAGGCATTTCCCTGTTTTTCTTTAGAATACAGACAAAACCTTTTTAAAGTTCCAGTTCATAGCAGTCATACTAAATATAAACCAAGAAGAAATGTGTCCACATTAGTCCAGCGTATCCATGAAAGCCAAGGGGTAAAAGATTAACTGAGCAAAACGAAAGAGGTCAATGCCCTCCTTACCTGGAAAATCTCCTTCTAAGGGCTAAACATTGTACAAGACATTCCATTTTAACAGGGGAATCAATTTTCCTTCAAGACTGAAGATAACTACCAAATTTCCGTAATTCTCTATCATGCAGCAATTAGACATCTACAGTTACAAACTTTTACTTACCATTCTATTTCTTCTTCATTTACAGAATCCTGGACTTGGATTAGACACCATATAGACTATTAGCCTGGGATAGAGTTCTAGCAATTAGCTAATCTAAGGGTCAGCAAACCAAAGCCCATGGGCCAAGTAGGGCCTGCCACCTGTTTCTGCCCAAATTTAGCTACCACCCATCTATGTAAATAAGCTTTTAATGGAACATAGCTATTCCAATTTAGGCATACATTGTCTATGTCCACGGCTGCTTTCGAGGTAAATGGCAGAGGTCAGTGCTTCCAACAAAACCCATCTGCCCTGCAAGCCTAAAATATTTACTATTTGACCCTTCACAGAAAAGGTTTGCTGACCTTTGTATCCCAAAGGTTCTCAACTTTCTTTCTCCTCAGTATCACACTCATGTATAGTATGTTCCTAGTTCAAATCACTAGTAGTCAAAATTCCTTATTTTATAGATGAAGAAATCCAGATCCTTTATTTAAATATTAACTAGAAATCAGGTAATGTCCAATAATTTCTAAGTGAACATATGAGCCTTACAGTATAACTATTAAGTTCTGAGTAGCCAAGCCAAATTTTCAGAAAGCGTTCCTACACCATGTTGCTTTAGAAATAATTTGTAGTCACTGTTTTAAAAATCTCTTATGTTGTTACATGGGCCCCAGGACAGGTTCTCCCTAAAATGAACTTTTTGTTTATGAAGTATAGTGCCCATTGGTCATTTGTTTGTCTTTCAATGAACTTTCATCATTCAGGGTTTAAAAATCAATTCTAACAGAAGTCCTGCTTGACACGAGACAGAACCCCTTCTATTACGGAAGTTAGAAAGGCTTGCTCTATCAACCTGGGTAGCCAGGAAGAGACAAATGAGCTGAGCTCAGCCTCCTGGATGTTCCCACTATGACTTAAAATCTACAGGAACTGACACTCATTTCTTTTCCCAGGAACCTAGACCCTCTGTTTTTTTTTTGGTGAGACGGAGTTTCCCTCTGTTGCCCAGGCTGGAGTGCAGTGGCGCAATCTCGGCTCACTACATCTCCACCTCCCAGCCTAGCCATATAGCCTTCTAAATGGCTGAGTTTAAGTTTAAGGGATGAAATGTCAAACAGAGGGGAGAAAATGTTGTTAAAAACTTCTAAAATGAAAAAAGGTCACATAAAAATGATTAGGAATCAGAATGTCCTCAGACTTCTCAAGAACAGATCTAGATGCCAGAAAACACAGCAATACCACCAAAAATCTTACAAAAATGAACTCAAATCTAAAATTCTGAATCCAATCAAAAACCACCAATCAAGTTGTGAAAATTAAAAGTTCCTTCAAACTGAGGAGTCTTAGTCTCAAAAAACTTACCTTCAACATACACACTTAAGAAGCTGTGGGTCGGGCGCAGTGGCTCATGCCTGTAATCCTAGCACTTTGGGAGAACAAGGCAGGCAGATCACCTGAGGTCAGGAGTTCCAGACCAGCCTGGCCAACATGGCGAAACCCCGTCTCTACTAAAAATACAAAAATTAGCTGGGTATGGTAGCATGTGCCTGTAATCCCAGCTACTTGGGAGGCTGAGGCAGAAGAATCGCTTGAACCCAAGAGGCGGAGGTTGCAGTGAGCCGAGATCACACCACTACTACACTCCAGCCTGCCTGGGAGATAGAGCAAGACTCCGTCTCAAAACAAAACAAAACAACAACAACAAAAAAGAAGCTATGGCACTGCTTAACTCTGTATAAATGTGGAAATCTGAACATAAAGAATAATTTTTCTAGGAAAATTTAAATGATCGCAATTTACTTTCCATCTTATAAAACTAAATACATCAATAACAATACAGGAAATTGAAAAGATAACTTTTTTAAAGGGAACCGGACCCAAATGGCTCTGGAGAAAAGAGTTCTTCCACAGTCAATAAGAGATTTTCACACTGTCCCAAAAAGTTTCACAACTCATTCTAAAAACCAACATATCATAAATAAAAGGACAGCACAAATGTACACAGAAATACCAAGGAAGAAAACAATAAGTCAGTCTCCCTTATCATCACAAATAAATCCTAAAATGAAATCCAACAGTATATTAAAAAGAACAAAATGTGCAGATCAAGATTTTGAACCCCAGAATGCATGCTTAGTTCAGCACTGGAAACCTATCAGTACACTACATTAAGAGATTAAAGAACAGGGGAAGAACTCATAATCACAACAGACGCAGAGAAAGCATTTCGCAGCTCAGAGGCAGCAGTGGGGATGGCAGTCAGTGTTCCCGGTGCAGTGATGCTAAAGGGCTCAATAAGAACCTGCCCTCAAAATATTGTGATTGTGCATTGTGACCTGTCCGGTGGTTCTCTGAGGAATCAGCTCAGAGATACCGCCTCAGAACTCTCTCAGGGCTAGAGCAGCATCCCAGGCAGTGCTTGTCAAAAGCATTTAAAGACATCCACTAACCACGGTCACCTGGGACAAGGGATGATGGAGAAGGTAAGCAACATACAAACTGAAAAGCCTGGGAAAGAAGAGGCTGAGGAGGAAAACATATGAAGGAATGAGAGTGTTGAGGGCTCCCATGTATACTGGGAAATCTGGAAGACAAGACCATGCACACGCTGAAGGCTGGGCACATGCTCAGAAAACAACTTGAAAGAACCCTAGATTTAACCTCTGGCTGCTCGTTGCGCTCCACATATGCAGAAGGTGAGGCTAAGGAGGGGGGTGATAAGTGGCCTGCATGAGCAATGAAGTAACCTCAGCTACCTGTAAGCACAGGAGTTTTTGTTTGTTTTTTGGTTTGGGTTTTGTTTTATTTGTAGCTCCAGACATTTGAGGACATCTCCATCAGATCACTGGCTGGGCAATGACACAACACAACGGAGACATCGGTGACCACAAGAGACAAGAAATAGAGTCTCTTTTCATTTGGCAAGTCATAAAAAACCAGACAACTGAAGCCCACAACAAGAAACAGCAAACCCAGAAAAGGGGCAACATTGTGACTTCCCAAATTTCCACATCACAATATTTAAAATGTCCAATTTTCAGTCCCAAAACTGAGGGACTGAAAAAATCAAGTTAACATGATTTAATCAGTTACACAGGTAAATCATGTGGAACTGACTAACATACATTAGGATACAATTATAGATAATTCTTCAGAATCATACAGAAAACATGTCATTCTTTAATTCATTCCCCAAGTATTTGTTTAACACATGCTATGTGCCAGGAACATTTGGAATGCGTGGTAAAACAGATGGCATTTTTTGTCCTCATGAGGCTTACAGGCTACTGTGGGAGGCAGATTTAAAAAACAAGTAAATAAGTAAAGAAAATTAAAAATTAAGATAAACGTTCTGAAGAAAACAAGGGTGCTACAGGTGAAGAAACAGGAAAATATTGAAATTATCCAGTCTAAGGAGCAGGGGAACAAAAATAAACAGAGCCTTAAAAAACAGGGGGACATCATTAAAAGTACCAATCTATGCATTACGGGAGTCCCAAAGGGAGAAAACAGAGTACCAGGAAAAAGAATTGGAGAAAAAAATAAAAAGCTTCCAAATTTGGTGAAAGACATGAACCTACATAATCAAAAAGTTCACCACTCCAAGCAGAATAAACTTGAAGACCCACACCGAGACACATTATGATCACACTATCAAAAGTCAAAGACAAAGAGGATCTTGAATACACCAAGAGAGAAGTGGCATGTCATGTACCAAGGATCCTCCACAAGATTAACAATTTCTCATCAGAAACTACGGAAGCCAGAAAGTGATAGGATGAAATATTTAATATGCTGAAAGATAACAATTGTCAACCAAGAATTATTTATCTGACAAACTGCCATTCAAAAAATTACATCCCCAGGTATGACCTAAGGGACTTTGTCATTAGTACACCTGCCCTACAAGAAATGCTAAAAGTACTCATGGCTGAAATGAGAGAGGCTATTTTTCCCCCACTCCTCAAACTCCCTTGATTGAAGCTAAGAAATTAAGCATGAAAGATTTTCTTGAAGGGAAAAAAAAAGAATTAAATGGCTATACACACATAATTATCGGCATGCAAATATCTCATTTATCAGCACTATTAGTGATTTAAATGCTCCAAAAACGTCCTACCAGGTGAATTTTACCTGTTGAAGCACTAAAGCTTGTTTCACTTTCACAATTTCGAGTGAAAACCTTCTGCGCCATGCTTCATACTTTCCCGCCTTACTACACACCGACACAGTGGGAGGAACACTGAACTACAAGTCAAAAGACCTAAATTCGAATCCACTTCCCTTTCTTAACAGTTAGGTGGCTGAACATTTCTGGGCTAGTTTACTCTCAAATGTAAATTAAGATAATTGGTTTAGTATCTAAAGTCTTAACTCATCCCAGCAGTGTATCTTGCTATAAAATTTTACCAGCCTGGGGTTTGAAATACACAAAAGCGGATACTAGATGATGGGTATGTGGGTTAATTATTCTACTACTGGGTGTGTTTGAAATTTCCCATTAAAACTTTTTATTTCTAAGAATCGACTAGAAAACAAAAAATTTACAAGCACCCATTTTTTTTTTACCTCACCTATAAAATTAGATTAGCTAAGGCCCAAGAATGCTGTTGTAAATCTTAAGCAAGATAATGAACTCACCAGGTTGGAGGCTTTTTACAATTTGTGTACTGATTTTTTATTTTATATTTTACAAGGAAGCACCGGAACTAAGAAGATCTTGAAACTCATTAAACTATTTGTTCCTTCCCCAAAAATGCCATGTTTTTGCCTTTATGTTTTTGTTTTCAGTCTCCAATAAATAACAGTTGTCATTCTCTCTGTTATTAGTAAGGATAGCAATTCCATTCCTCTATCCTTACTACTTGACTGCAATACCAAATGACTCCTCTGAAATGTATCATGGCAGGGCATGGTGGGTCATGTAATCCTCGCACTCTGAGAGGCTGAGGCGGGCAGATCACTTGAGCCCAAGTTTAAGACCTGCCTGGGCAACACGGCAAAACCCTGTCTCTACAAAAAATACAAAAATTAGCCAGGCATGGTGGTGCACACCTGTAGTCCCAGCTACTCAGGAGGCTGAAGTGGGAGAATCAACTGAGCCCAGGAGGCTAAGGCTACAATTAGCCATGATCATACGACTGCACTCCAGTCTGGGCAACACAGCAAGACCCTGTCTCAAAAAAAAACAGAGTAAAAAATAAGCAAACACTCCTACAGACACTTTGTGGTACCCATTTTGGCTATCCAGATTATGGATAGCCAAAAAAGCCTGTTTATCTGGATTACATTCAGTGATATTACTATTTTACTATCCAGATTACGGATAGCCAAAATCCATTTTATTCAATAAATATTAACCACTTACTATACAGGAGACCAGTGATTTTCAAACTGACAATCTTGAACATTTTGTGGGTTGTGAAATTAATCTAGGCCACAATCAGCATTTTACTGTAATGAAATAGAAAACATTAGAGTGCATGGCATAGTACGGACCAGCATTGTTCATGAAATTTTTTTTAACTTTTATGTATGTACCAAATCACAATGTCAATCACATTTCTGTGGCTGCCATTTTAAAAAGTTTGAAAGCCACTGTGCTAGACAATATGCTAAACTGAGCTGCCAAATAAGCTATCTGTAGCTATCAATAAGGTATTACCAATGTAAATATTTCTCTAAGCTAACATGATTTTAATCAGTTACACAGGTAAGTCACATGGAAATGACTAACATAACTTAGGATATAATTATATTATTTCCTATTTGTAAAGAAAACATTTCATTCTTTAATTCATTCACCAAATGTCTGTTGAACACATGCTATGTGCCAGGAACACATGGAATGCTGGTAAAACAGGCAGCATTTTTGTCCTCATGAGGTTTACAGGCTTCTGTGGGAGGCAGATTTTAAAAACAAGTAAAAATGAAGAAAATTACAAATTGAGATAAACATTCTGAAGAAAACAAGGGTGCTACAGAATGAAGGGAAGAGAGAGAGGCACAAGAGCAAGAGACAGACATTCCTCAGATAGAATGAATTCTCAAGGAAAGCCTCCCTTCATGAGACCCACTGGATTAGGAGTCAGCCCTGGCAAGAGGGGACAGGAACAGTCCAAGATGAACTTCCAGGATAAGAGAAACAATCACACAACATGCTGGTGGGGTAGGCAGGGACTAAGTCATATAGAACTCACAAACCTTGGCAAGGAGTTTGGTTTGAATCGAAGAGCAAAGGAAATTCTGGCACTTGTGACAAAATGGAAGGAAAAACTCCAAAGCATCGTGAATAAAGCCTACTTATTCTTCTAAAATAGCAATTCTCAAAACTTCTGACCTCAAAATTATTGAAGACCCAAAAAACCCTGTTTATCTGGATTACATTCAGTGATATTACTATTTTAGAAATTTAAAATGAGAAACGTAAAGGAATACACAAGCATATATTCCATTAGCCATCAGCATAACGTCTTCAGATATTATTTAGCCTCTAGAAAAAATACAAATAACACCTTAGTCTTTCTAATGAGAAGAGTGTTGACCCAAGAGTTCCCAGATGACACTGGGAATGCTGTAACACAAGGAATTCCGACCCCCAGAAAGACAGGTGAGCTATAGATTTTTACATTTTAATTAGGAAGTCGCAGACAGAACACGCAAACATGTATTTAAACTGAAAGAAAAGTGGCATGTAACAAATCAAATTGCCAGAAGCGACATTCCTACACTTACTCTTCGTAGTTTTGTTTTTTCATTTTGTCAGGCAAACGTTTTGATAGTTGGGCCAAAATTCCTAAACAGGATGACTGCAACCTAACCATCTGCCGGCATTTACTAAAAAATACTTCTCGAGTATACACTAGACTAGCTTTTCAAAGTTTCAATGGTAAGAACTAATCCCAAATGCTTTTGTTATCCATATTTTACCATCTTTCCAAAGTTTTCAAAATAATCACTTAAAACGTCACTTTCAAGTATCTCTCCACGTTTTTAAAACCCCCAGTGATATGTAATTTCACCTGAAAGTAGTTTTACCTACAATTTTTTAGAGATAGGTTTTTCATCAATATTGTTCATGCTTGCAAACAAGAGACACTATCCAAAGGAACTGACTCAGTATCTAAACCTTTTGTATCACGTTTTCACTTCTGCAAGACGCAAATAAAACACTAACAGGTTTTTATTAGACAACAAATAAGTGAATTTAAAACAGGGATTTATTAAAGACTATGTCTCAAGAAATCTCTTTCCAAAATGGCCTACTGTCGCACATTCCTTCACACAGGTGAATCTTTTCACCTGTTATGTTTTTGTAATGGGCTTGAAATCAATCTAAATCTGTCAGGATGGCCCCAGAATCTTAACCACCCACCCTACAGCGACCTGACCCGCTCTCCCTAAGTGACACTGTCGCGGTGGGGGGGCGCGGGAGCGCTCTACTAGCCACAGGACACAAGGCCGGCTCCGGCACTTAATGCCCGCCGACGCCAGAGATGGGCCTGACACTTTAGGCAGCCTTGCAAAGTAGAGGACACACGGAAGTTCACAGGTAAGTACGATCTGCAGAGCGGAGAGGAGGAGCGAGCCAGGGATGACAATAGGGAAGGAAGGCGGGGGAGAAAACTGAATAGGCCGAACACAAAGACAGTCGGAGCCGGGGAGAGCCTCGTCCTCTCCTAAGCGGGAAGGCCCGCCGGCCAGCACCCCCGCCCACCGCGGCTCGGCCCTGGTCCCCCGAGCCCGGCGGCCTCACGTACCTCCGGCGCCTGCTCCTCCGCTCGCTCCCAGGGCGGCCGCCATGGCACTCGCGGGGCCCGGCCTTCAGCCTCGCCCACCAAGCCAGCTGGTGGGCCAACGTGACTGGTCCGGGCCCGGGTACTGGTGGCGGAGGACAGGGAAGGGAGGGGGCTGCAGGAGGCAGAGGCGAAGCCGGGCGTCTCGCGGTCCACAGCTGCCCCTTCGCCTCCGCAGGAAGAAAACAACAAACTACCGCAACATGGCCGCGGGCCCGCGCCCGCCGCGGTGCACCCTGGGATGATGGAGGCCGGGAGGCGGGCGGGCGCCAGGGCCTGCCCCCGCCGAGGCTGTAGCAGCCCTGAGGCCGCCGCCGAGGTTCAGACGGGGCGCGTGCAACACAAACACCCGGCAGCCACCTCCGCCCGGCTCCTGAAACCCAAATGTTTGAAGCAGGGCGGGGACGACTGCTGGCCGTAGGTCGATTCCGGGTTCAGTCGTAAGGCGCTTTGCAGCAGTCGGCAAAGCGAAGCTTTACGGCAGCCGGTGTCCCGTTAGGAGTTGGGGAGGGAAGGCCCAGCGTACGGTCCCCGGTCAGGGGGAACTTAACTATCGTTTCTGTGCCTGGACAGTAGGAGAGTGGGGTCTGAATGAGCTGCAGTAGTGAACGCCGACGGCTTGTGTTGAAGGCAGGAAAGGGTGCGCACAACTCTGGCAGGTGCTTCTGCGAGCTGGAATGAGCGCCGCCCGCCCTGTACTAACGTGCACGCGCACTCGTGTGACTCCCACAAGCCCCCACTTCCTACGACCCGAGAGGCTCCGGACCCGCGACCCCGGACCCCCGCCCGTCCCTTTCCCCGCGCCTGGCTAGGCAGCGGGCAGCGCCGGGCCCTGGTGGGCTCTGCCCCTGCGCTTTGCGGCCCTGAGAACAAGACATGAGCAGGACCGACAGCGCCCCGCACGCGTGTCTGAGTTTTCATTTTTGAGCAGTGAGAAAGGTTAAGAAACGAAGTCCTCATACGTGACGTAAAGGAAAGAGTGCTGGGTAGTCAGACAGCTGTGGACGAAAGGGCTCAGGGATTTTGGGGTGTGGGGCCCGGGAAGGCGCGTCTGAGTGGTCGCAGTCGGGGAAGGGGGTTAACTAAGTACACACCGGCTGCAAACATTGATTCCATATCGATGAATGAGGGGCTGAGGTGAGGCGTGCTGACCCAGCAATGAGACTGAACAGGTAGGCAGGGGCCAGGATTCCGGACTTTGGGACGTTTTTCTGACTCTGTGGGGTCTATTGAAAGATTTTAGGAACAATTTACATGGTAAGATTTGTATTTTAGAAAGGTGACTGATACAACAATGTAGAGGACCCTGCAGTGTGGAGAGGCATGAAACTGGAGGTCCAATGCCATGAGGTAACCAAGATGACCATACAGAAGATGCATTGGTGGATGGGTGAAGAGATGGTAAAACGGTACGTGTAATAAAATGCTGGCCAGGCGCGTTGGTCACGCCTGTAATCCCAGCACTTCGGGAGGCTGAGGCGGGCGGATCACGAGGTCAGGAGATCTAGATCATCCTGGCCAACATGGTGAAACTCCTTCTCTACTAAAAATACAAAAATTAGCTGGGCGTGGTGGCGCCCGCCTGTAGCCCCAGCTACTCGGGAGGCTGAGGCACAAGAATCGCTTGAAACTGGGAAGCGGAGGTTGCAGTGACCCGAAATCACACCACTGTACTCCAGCCTGGCGACACAGCGAGACTCTGTCTCAAAAAATAAAATAAAAATGCCAATGGTAGAATCGTCATAGCTAAAAGAATATTTACGGTAAAATTATTCAATTTTTGTATGTTTGAAATTGTAATTTTTTATCAAAAAATAAACATTCCTGGATTAATAGCTAACGTAAATAATACCTAAAATAAAAATCAGGAACGTTTTTAAAAATAATTATTCAACTATGAGAAATCACTCCCCAAAAAAAATGTTTTGCAAGCAACGCATTGAAAAATGGTCTCTATTAGCACATTAATACATCCATACTTAAATGGCTTGAACTCTTTATCACCTTTCATTATTTTCTGAACTGTGGAGGATGGCATGCTTAACTCAGAAAATATTTTTCAGGATAATTCAGTGGTGATCTTGAGAAGAATTCCACAAAAAAAAACAACAACAACAGATTAACAGATGAAACAATCTCATAAGCCACTTCACACTGAATTTCTCTAGAACAAGAATCTATAAAATTTTTTGATCAAACACCCACTGGAAAAATTTTTGAACATGGACACCCAGTATTTGAAGTTCTTGGTAAATTACTGTGAGTAAAGATTTAACCAACCCCTTTTCCTTGTCTGTGAACAAATTTCAGTTTGTGTTAACTTTAACTTGCCATGGAAACCTTAAGAAGGCAGAATGTTCATTGTGGTATAAAACAACATTGGTTGTAGGCCAGGCGCGGTGGCTCATGCCTGTAATCCCAGCACTTTGGGAGGCCGAGACAGGAGGATCACTTGAGGTCAGGAGTTCAAGACCAGCCTGGCCCACGTGGCAAAACCCCATCTCTACTAAAAATACAAAAATTAGCTGGGCGTAGTGGCACATGTCTGTAATCCCAGCTACTCGGGAGGCTGAGGCATGAGAATCACTTGAACTCAGGAGGTGGAGGTTGCAGTGAGCCACGATCACACCACTACACACTAGCCTAGGTGACAAGAGTGAAACTCGATTTCTAAATAAATAAATAAAAAATTGCTCGTGGTAAAAATGACCTCTGACTTGTATTGTACACTGCCTCTGGCTTGAAAGTACTGAATAATCTTAAAACACCTGGTGGGAAGCCATACTTTTAGCATCTGTTACTGTCTTAATTGAGTGTGGGAATCTCAAAGATAAACTCAGGGAACAAATACGAGAGATGCTGGTTCCCGCCTGTCAAGGACTTCCAAAGCAAGCCCACACCCATACTGGTTTGCACCTGATTTGCATTTGGGGAGCCAAAGACTATAGCTCTTCCATGCCTGTATGGAGGACGGCGAAGTGTGTTTCTTCTCAATCCTCCAAAGTGGAGCTGCTGCCAGGTGTAGCACTATGAGTGTCAGGGGCTAAACCTAAGAAGACTACCCAGTGAGCACTGCAGTTTCATACATATCCTACTGGAAATCTTAAAAGCAAGCTTGGCTTTTTTGTAAATAAAGTGAATATAGAAGTCTTTTTCGTCTCTCAGTAATGATGAACTGGAAATTCTGTTCCCCTGCTCCTACAGAACAGATTCTGTGGAACACATTTTTTTGTTTTATTGCTAGGTTTTAGGAATAATGTTTCCAAAGGATCAGGAAGGAAGCAAAACGCTGGGCACAGTGGTTCACACCTGTAATCCCAATGCATTGGGAGGCAATGCACTTGAGCCAAGGATTTCAAGACCAGCCTGGGCAACATGGCAAAACCCCATCTCTACAAAATAAAAATAAAAACTAGCCAAGCATGGCGGTGCGTACGTTTAGTTGTAACTACTCTGGAGGCTGCGGCAGAGCGATGATCTGAGTCCAGGAGTTCGAGGTTATAATGAGCTGTAATAGCACCACTGCATTCCAGTCTGGGTGACTGAACAGAACCCCATCTCTTAAAACAACAAAAAACAAAAAAACAGAGCCAAAGCTGAGCAGTAAGTAGTGAGCACACGGGAAGTTCAGGGTTTCGCTGGGGAAGTCATCCCCATTCACACTGCTAATAGGAAACAAATGCTTGCACAGCTTTTGAGGAGCTAATCTAAACCCGAGGCTCCCAAGTTAGGCCAGAGATCCTGGAAGGGCTTTCTCAAATTGTCCACCTACATTCTTCACGGTTTCAGATCAAGCAACTATGGACTTAAAATCAAAGATCTCAAAATGCGTGAGGGAAGAAACCACTTTAAGTGAAAAATACAAAGTAGATTGAACTCTAGGGACTTTAGTTATTTAAATTACCATAAAGGACGATATTTGAAAGTTTTAAGGAAATAAAAGATGAAAGAAATCAAGAAGAGACTGTCTAGAGTAGCCAGAGAGTGCTTCCTTTAATCTGAACAATGTCCTAAAGCCATTAGGCAGCACTAGTGGTATAGCAGGGCTGGGAGAGATGGGTAGGGATGTGCTGGCCAGGCTGGAGGATCAGAGCCCAAGCATCTCTTCCTGCCCACGCCCTGTGGGAGGGCTGCCCAGCAAGGCATATGAGAGCATCACTGGGTGTAAAGTATGTCCTGTGGATTGGCAAAGTGAGGAGGGCATCCACCCATGGGGGCAGTTCAGCAGGGGGAGTCACACATGACTAGGTTACTAGGATATAATCCTGAGGTATGGGCGCAATGTGGGATTCAGGGCCCTACTGGGATGAGGTGGGAGTTGCCAAAGATGAGTAGACTAGAACGGCAGAGTTCTAGTTGTGAGAGTTTTCACACAGGTGGGAGGCAGAGCGCAGGGAATCAGAACTCCGGTATATAAGGGCACCTGCATGAAAGAAGGTGACAACAGAGATGGCATATTGGTTATGAACAGGGAAATTGATCAGATATATAAATACATTAAGGGTGATGGAGCTAAATTTCTCACTGTCCAAATAGGGAGTTACTTGCATGAAGAAAAAGCTAAAATTAGCCCTATGGTGTGTTATTAGAATAAAGAATCAGAGTGATTGCACTGATGCTTTTTGATAATTGTATTTCATTGTAGGAGTAAGCGTCTATGTGTATTTGTGTGTAACTCTGTGTGTGTGTGTGCGCGCATGTGTTTCCTAACTGTCCACCAAGAGTGCCCTGGAGACAGCAGCCCATCTTGAGCACACCCAGCCCCTAGACCTTGGTCTCTAAATACCACTTTTCAAAAGGAACCAGTATTACTTGGAAAAACAACTGAATTCAGGGCTAGGGCATGGAATGCACAAGATCAGCTTGGAACATCTTGTTCCCTCCAAAAATCAAGGAAGTGCTTGAATAGTGATAGAGATATGTCAAAAGGACACAGAAGTGAGACTTAATGGACCAAAGCAGAGATGAGATGAGCATCAAATTAAATAATGAGAGTAACAGACTAAAAACAGGAAAGCTTGTGTCTATACAAATACTGATAAAGAATAAATTGAGCTTTATATGGAAACAGTATATCAAAATAGTTAAGGTGTTCCTTCCTAGAAAATATGTATTAATTATATAGTAGAAAAGAATAATTTTCAGTGGAAAAGCCTCTAAAACCACCCTAACTGATCAAAGTAAATATTTTCAGTCATGGGATAAATAAAAGTTACCACCTGATATAATACAGTAAGAAGAGTACAGCATCACTTCTGTCAAAGATACCTAACCAAATCTAATTCTGAAGGAAAAAGCACACACTCCAATGGAGAGACATTCCAGAAAATAATTGGCTTGTAATCTTCAAAGATCTAATTATGAAAGTCAAGGGAAGACTAAGAAAACATTTCAGACTGAAGAAGAAAAAGGCATGACAAATGCAATAAATGATCTTTTCACTCTATTATTGGGACAATTTGCAAAGATTCATAGGGTCTGAAGGTCAGATGGCAGTAACACACAAAATTAATTCCCTGATTTCAGTGATTATAAGTGGCTTATAGGAAGAAAGCCTTTGTAGTAAATACATACTACATACAGTACTTGTGGCTTATGGGGCATCAGGTCAGCAACTTAGTCACAATGATTCACAAAAAAGTTTAATTTTACTCTTAAACTTTCTATGGGTTTGTATTGCTTCAAAAAAAATTAAAGAGGAAAAAAATCAAATCAAACACTGTTCAAAATACAGTTGTTAAAAAACCCAAAGGGAAAATTACACAGATAAGACACAATTGAGAGAATTTGGGAATTAAGGGGGGTAGATAAAAAAATTTTGCAGAATATAACGCAAAGAGAAAAGGAGATGAAGGATGTGAATGAGAGGTTTAGCAATTGAGAGACTGGAATGAGGATGCCAAACACGTGATACAGCTTGAATGTTTGTATTCCTCCACCCCAAATTCATATGTTGAAACCTAATCCCCAAAGGTGACAGTATTTGGAGGTGAGGCCTTTGGAGGTAAATAGCTGAATGAGATGAGTGCCCTCATAGAGATCCCCGAGAGCTGCCTTGCCCCTCCCGCCACGTGAGGTTAGAGTGAAAAGATGGCCACCTATGAGAAATGGGCCTTCCCCAGACACTGAGTCTGCTGTCCCCTTGATCTTGGACTTCCCACCTCCAGAACTGTGAGAAAGAAATTCTGTTTATAAGCAGCACAGACTGTGTTATTTCATTACAGCAGCCTGAAGGACTAACACCCTATGTAAAAATGAGGTTCCAGAAGGAGAGAATACAAAGAATAGAGGAGAGGCAATATTTGAAAAGATGATTTCACATGATTTTTAAGAATTAGTGAAAGACATAAATCCAGAGATTCAGGAAGCATAACAAGCATGGAGTAAAAAAATAAATAAAAAGAAATCCACACCTAGACATGCGGTGAAACTAAAAATTTTAATAACCAAAAAAAGAGAAGATATAAAAAGTAGCCAAAGAGAAACTGCCACCACTGGCCGTGATGGAGTACTGAGACAGGCTTCTTACTTCACAAACAAGTCGAAAACTGGACAGATTTGGAAACGCTCTTTTCAGACATTGGAAGACAGGCGGTCGAGGACCACGATCCCTGAGAGAATAGCAACAAACGAGGTAGGCCTTAGGATAGCCCAGCTTTCTGGATTGTGAGGCAGGAAGGGGAAACTCAAGTAGAACAGTGGGCTTAATGATTTGGGGCCACAGGGATGAAAATTTGTAGGTGCTGGTGTGGGACATTTGTGGGTTGCAATACGAGTTCTGGAAATCTGCATGGAGTCACTTGAATATGTTGCTGTAGGGTGAAGCTCCATGAGGATAGAAAAAGTACATCAGGAACAACCAGAAAGCTGGAGTAAAGGTTACTCCAGACCTAGAGTAAAGGTTACTCCGGGATCTCCTAACAGAGCTTTAGGACAATCCTGGAAGGGAGTGTGCTGATCAGCAGGGAATTTAATGGCCTGCCAGAACGAAGTCCAGTTTTTTTTAAGAGAAGACAACCAAATTCAGTACTCAATAAAGTAAAATTCACGAAGTCCAGCATCCAATCAAAAATCACTACTGAAGTGAAGGAGCAGGAATATATGATCAATACAAGGAAAAAACATTGATCAATAGAAACAATATCACAGAAATGATGGAATTACCAGCAAAGAATTTCAAACAATTACTATACCTACACTCAAGAATTTAAGGAAAAACAAGGCCATAATGAAGAAAGAAATCGATAGGAAGTGAATATTTTAGAGCTGAAAAATACAATATTCAAAATAAAATGTTCAATGGGTAGAAATAAAAGTACTTAGAAATTTCCAGTTTTATCTCATAGACGTAGAACACTGGATAAAGTGTCACTGCCAAGGTTACAACAACAAAAACTGTAGCTTTCTTGAGCCCATCAGAAAATCAATGTTGCAGGCCGGGCGCAGTGGCTCAAGCCTGTAATCCCAGCACTTTGGGAGGCCGAGACGGGCGGATCACAAGGTCAGGAGATCGAGACCATCCTGGCTAACACGGTGAAACCCCGTCTCTAGTAAAAATACAAAAACTAGCCGGGCGAGGTGGCGGGCGCCTGTAGTCCCAGCTACTCAGGAGGCTGAGGCAGGAGAATGGCGTAAACCCGGGAGGCGGAGCTTGCAGTGAGCTGAGATCTGGCCACTGCACTCCAGTCCGGGCGACAGAGCGAGACTCCGCCTCAAAAAAAAAAAAAAGAAAATCAATGTTGCAGAGGAACCAAATAACTGGAACTCTAGGGAGAGACACCTGGGAAGAAAAACAGGACCTGAGCATTCACTTACCTGGGACAGAAACAAATGGTGCCATAGGTGTGGGAAATAAGAGTCAGCTAAAATGTTTAAAATGAATTTCTAAATGCCATGCGTGAGACTATGAAGTCCCTTGGGGCTGCAGAGTAGAGAGGTTTGCCTCCTCTTGCAGGCTTCTTGTTCATGAACTCCACCAGGTACTCACAGGAAAGATGGGAGAATCCTGAGAAAGTTCCTCATTATGTTGGCTCAGGGAGGGAACAGTGTCCACTCAAGAAACTCCATCCGTACACAGCTGCCTTATCTCACCTATAGAAAAAGGGCTTCAGGGAGAAAGGCCACAAAAACTGTGGCCTTAGGGCAATGGGGAAGCCCATTGCCCTTGTGCAAAGGGGACAGAAAAATAACAAGCTGTACCCTAGGAGAGGAGAAGGGATACACGCCAAGCCCAACACTGCCGCTGATAGGAGTATTTTGAAGTCCACATCCCTGAGACCCAGACACTCCCTGTGTAAAACGATGCTTAAACAGAACATCAGAGGATTCCCCCTCTGCTATCTCCTGTCACCAGAATAACAGATGTCAACTAAAAATGGCAAAATACAGTTGGGAGGCCCACAAGAGACAGCTTCTTTCAGGATTGCAGTGCAAAGAGAAGACCCAAAGCCCAGAGGAAGTGCAGACACTGAGAAAATAATCTCACAAATGAGCTCTGTTCTAAGTACAAGGTGTCGCTGGAGGAATTTGGAGCCTTTTGTGCAGAGGATAGCTGTGGCGACAACAAATATCTCACTAAGCCCAACTCCTGAATAAGATAGCAAACTCTCATACTAACGACCTACTAGACAACAAGATATGTTCATCTCCAATCATAGAAAATATTTACCATAGTATACACCATCATTAAAAAAAAAAACGAGGTTGCAAACAAAAATTCAGTGTACAAAAAGGAAATGCTAGAAATCAAAAGCACAATGATAGAGGTGAAGAATGCCTTCAGTGGGTTCATTGATACACTTGACACAGAAAGAATAAGGTACCTTGAAGAAAGATAAATAAAAATTATCCAAACTGAAGTAAAGAGAAGGAGTGTCAGAAACAGAGCAGAGCATCTATGAACTGTTGAACAACATTGAATGGTCTAACATGTAGTTAGAAGAGAAGAGAGAAAGGAGTGGAACAAATGTCTGAAGAACTAATTTTTTCAAGATTTATGACAGGCACCAAAACATGGACCCAAGAAGCTCAGTTAACACCAAGCAAGACAAATACCAAGACACAAGCAAACAAGCAAAAGCCCCCATATCCAAATATATTCCAATTGCTGAAAAAGAAACAGTTTCTCTTTTCCTACAGAGGAAAAGAACAATAAGAATTATAGCAGCCATCTCATCCAAAAGCAGACCAGCCAGAAGACAGTGGCATGACCAATCTTTTAGGCACTGATGGAAAAACCTGTTGTCAGCAACAGTTACCCAGAAGAAATACCTAAGGAACAAAAATTGACAGAATTCATTGTGAGCAGACAAGCTCTAAGGGAAATGTTAAAAGAAGTTTTTTCGGCACAAGGACTATCATAGCAATCAGAAATCTGGTTCAACACAAAGAAATGATGAACATGGTTGATGATGAGTGTGGTTGAAATTGAATATATGACGGTAACATTTTTCTCCATATTGTTAATGCCTTGAAAGATTGAAGGAAGCAAAAATAGGGAAAATGTATTGTGTACTTAGAGCATGTGAACAAGTAAAATGCATGACAATAATACAAAGGATGAAAGGGAGGAAGTGGTCATGTATTGCTATAAGGTTCTTATACTACATGTGAAGAAGTACAGTATAATATTTGAAAATAGATGCATAGTAATTAAAAATATAAACTGTAAACCCCAAGGTGACCACCAAAAAATTTTTTAAAGAAATGTGTATATATGTTTAGGAAAGATAAAAGGGGATCATTTTAAAAAGCTAACTTAACCCAAGAAAAAAAGAAATAACAAATTAAACAAAAAACAACTAACAAGATGGTAGGTTGGAATCCAACCATGTCAACTCAGTTTCCGTTGAATGTCAATGATCCATACACACACAACAGTCCTAACACCAAAATGTGTCAGATTGCATTAAGATGTAAGAATGAAATATAGGTTCTCTATTACTTTGGGAGGCTGAAGCAGGTGGATCACTGGAGGTCAGGAGTTCAAGACCAGCTTATCCAACGTGGTGAAACCCCATCTCTACTAAAAATTAAAAAATTAAAAAAATTTTTAAAAAATTAGCGGGGCATGGTGGCAGGTGCCTGTAATCCCAGCTACTCAGGAGGCTGAGGCAGGAGAATCTCTTGAACCCAGGAGGCGTAGGTTGCAGTGAGCTGAGATGGTGCCACTGCACTCCAGCCTGGGTGACAGAGTGAGACTCCGTCTCTAGAAACACACTTTAAATATAAAGATGTAGATAGGCTAAGTGAAAGGAAAGATATGCCATGCAAACACTAACCAAAAGAAACATTGTTTTCCATGTAACTCATTAAAATAGCTATTATCAAACAGATGAAAGATAACAAGAGAGAGAACATGGAGAAAAGGGAACCTTTGCACACTTGTTGGGTTTGTGAATTAGTACAGCCACAGTGAGCCAGCAATCCCACTACTGGCCAAAGGAAATGAAATCACTATGCCAAAGAAGTGTCTGCACTCCCGTGTCTATCGCAGCATTATTTGGCTGTGTATACTGTAGCCAAGATATGAAAGTAATCTAAGCATCCATCAACGGATGAATGGATTTTTTTTTTTTTTTTTTTTTTGAGACGGAGTCTGGCTCTGTCTCCCAGGCCGGAGTGCAGTGGCCGGATCTCAGCTCACTGCAAACTCCGCCTCCCAGGTTCACGCCATTCTCCCGCCTCAGCCTCCCGAGTAGCTGGGATTACAGGCGCCCGCCACCTCGCCCGGCTAGTTTTTTGTATTTTTTAGTAGAGACGGGGTTTCACCGTGTTCACCAGGATGGTCTCGATCTCCTGACCTCGGGATCCGCCCGTCTCGGCCTCCCAAAGTGCTGGGATTACAGGCTTGAGCCACCGCGCCCGGCCTGAATGGATTTTTTTTAATGTGGTACATGGCCAGGCGCAGTGGCTCACGCCTGTAATCCAGTACTTTGTGAGGCCAAGGCAGGCAGATAATGAAGTCAAGAGATTGAGACCATCCTGGACAACATGGTGAAACCCCATCTCTAATGAAAATACAAAACTTAGCTGGGCGTGGTGATGCATGCCTGTAGTCCCAGCTACTCGGGAGGCTGAGACAGGAGGATTGCTTGAACCCAGGAGGTGGAGGTTGCAGTGAGCTGAGATCGCACACTGCACTCCAGCCTGGCAACAGATCGAGACTCCCTCTCAAAAAAAAAAAAAAAAAAAAAAAAGGGGGTACATATACACAAAGGAAAACTATGTAGCCATTAAAAAAAAAAAAAAAAAGGAACTCCTATCATTTGTAACAACGGAAATAAATCTGGAGGAGATTAGGCTAAAGTGAAATAGGCCAGGCACAAAAAGACAACTACCATATGATCTTACTTATACATGTGTGGAATCTAAAAAGGTGGAATTTCCAGAAGCAGTGTAGAATGGTGATTACCAGAGGCTGGGGAGTGAGGGCAGGAGGTTGGAGAAATGTTGGTCAAAGGATACAAAGTTTCAGTTATACAGGATGAGTAAGTTCAAGATATCTATTATACAATGTGGTAACTATAGTTAATAACAATGTATTGTGTTCTTGAAAAATGCTGAGAGAGTAGATTTTAAGTGTTGTCACCACAAAACGTAAGTATGTGAGGTAATGTGTATGTTAATTAGCTTAATTTAGACATTTCATAATGTATTATACATATTTCAAAACAACACATTGTACATAAGAAAGATAAACAATTAAAAATAAGTTAATTCTTTCAAATGTAAAAGAATTGGCTGGTTGCAGTGGCTCATGCCTGTAATCCCAGCACTTTGAGAGGCCAAGGCAGGATCGCTTGAGCCCAGGAGTTCGAGACCAACCTGGGTAAAATAGTGAGACCTCATCTCTACAAAAAAAATTTTTTAAATAACCAGGCATGATGTTGTATACCTGTAGTTCCAGCGACTCAGGAGGATGAGGTGGGAGGATCACTTGAGCCCAGGAGGTCAAGGCTGCAGTGAGCCGTGATTATGCCACTGCACTCCAGCTTGGGCAATAGAGAGATGTCCTGCCTCAAGGGGGGAAAAAAAGTAAAGAATCATGTTAAAGTGACACTAACTTCAACCAGATCATATTGCAGTTTTACATTCCTGTGATTCATTTTGTGCTGATTTCCTAGTATGCTTCTCACTTCCAAAGCCTAAAATACTCTTAATGCAAAAAAAGAGAGAGAAAGAAAGAAGAAAGGAAAAGAAAGAAAACAAACTAGAGTATCTACAATATGGGACAAAGTAGACATCAAAACAAGTAATATTATCAGGAATAAACAGAGACATTACAAGATAAAGGGGCTGATTATCCAAGAAGACATAAAATCCATAAATACGTGTGCACTTAACAGAGCTTTGAAATACATGAGACAAACTGATAGAACTAAAAGAAGAAATAGAAAAATCATAATTATATTTAGAACTTTAACACTACTCTCTCAGTAATTGACAGAACAATATTCAAACCTTTTGCTCTGTGAAAGACATGGTTCAGAGAAAGAAAAGGCAAACCACAGATTTGAAGAAAATGTTTGCAAATGACAAATCTGATAGAGGACTTGCATTTAGAATATATAAAGAACCCTTACCACCCAACAAATAAGAAAACAATCTTTTAAAAGGAGTAAAATGTCTAAACAGAAACTTCACCAAAGAAGATGTACAGATAGCGAATAAGCATATGAAAGACTTGAACATCATTAGTCATTGTGGAAATGCAAAATAAACCCACATTGAGATACCACTACACACCTGTTAGAAGGGCTAAAGTTTTAAAAACGGAGACTATCAAAGTTTTAGGAAGGACACAGAGTAACTAGAACTCTTAAACATTGCTACTGAGAGTGTAGCATTTGTACAGTCCCTTTGGAAAAGTGTGGCAGTTCCTTATAAAGTTGAAAGTGTATTTACCCGAGCCTGGGTGACAGAATTTACATCAGCCTGGGTGTTATTTACACCAGCTTGGGTGATCCTGTCTCAAAAAAATAAAAAAGCACATTTACCAGCCAGATGTGGTAGCTCACACCTCTAATTCCAGCACTTTGGGAGGCCAAGGCAGGAGGATGGCTTGAGGCCAGGAATTCAAAACCAGCCTGGGCAATATAGTAAGACGTCATCTCTACAAAAAAATAAAACAAAATGCACAGGATATCCATACATGGAATGCAACTCAGGAATAACAATGCGTGATCTGCTGATTCACACAATGTAAATGAATCTTGAATGCATTTTGCTACAGATCCAGAAGGCTATATATTGCATGATTTTATTTGTGTTCTGGAAAAGGCAAAAGTGTGGGAATAGAAAACAGATCAGTGGTAGCTAGGTATTGAGAGTGGAGAGAAACTAACTACAAAGCATCAGCTCAGAGAATTTGGGGGCTGATGAAGATATCCATATGGTACTGTGGCCGCAGATATATAACTGTATGCATGTTTCAAAGCTCAAAGAACCGTGTACCACCGAGAATGAATATTCTGTATGCAAGCTTGAAAACATCACCCAGGATGTTGGGGAGTTCAAGATGGAGCACAGACTGAGTCATGGATGGACTGTGTTCCTCACCTACCGTAACCACATGGAACCCAGTGGAGAAGAAGGGAGCTGAGCCATACACCTTTTGAAACAGTGTATTGAATCAACATGGCAAGTCTGAAGACAGAAGGAATTGTGCATGAACAGTGTACTGTAGTTGGTAATGTCTTTCCTCATGGGGGTATGGATTAGCAATCCTGAAAGCACTTTACACATATACTGCCTTTGAACAAATAAGCAATTATAGTGTAATGGGAAGATTTCACACTGTCAGAGAAAATGATTACAAATAACCAAAGGGGGAATGCTGGAATGAGCCTTGCAGTGCTGGGTTTGAGTCTGAGATAGGAGTATGGGGCTCAGGGTTACGTAAACATGTATACAAATACACACATACAGAAAGGAATTTGGATGTGTATTCATATAGATACGTGGGTTAGTGTACATGCATACATTTCATAGCTCTGGTTATGAGAGGGCCCAGGAGTGGCGACCATACCTAGATCTGGGGTTCTTTTTCTTTTTTTTAGACGGAGTCTCGTTCTTTCACCCAGGCTGGAGTGCAGTGGCCGGATCTCAGCTCACTGCAAGCTCCGCCTCCCAGGTTCACACCATTCTCCTGCCTCAGCCTCCTGAGTAGCTGGGACTACAGGCGCCCGCCACCTCGCCCGGCTAATTTTTTGTATTTTTAGTAGAGACGAGGTTTCACTGTGTTAGCCAGGATGGTCTCGATCTCCTGACCTTGTGATCCGCCCACCTTGGCCTCCCAAAGTGCTGGGATTACAGGCATGAGCCACCGCGCCCGGCCTAGATCTGGGTTTCTAAGTAAACAGAACCAAGGCTCTTTGGAAAAATATCTGATTCGGATTCTAGGACTGGGGCAGAAGAAATGCAAAATGAGCCTGCAACATTTTGTGGTGCCATCAGGTAAAGTGTTAATAGTAGGACCATGTCAAAAAGACACAGAAACCAAGCCACAGATCTCCTGGTGACCAAAGCTGGAACAATTTGAGCAAGAAAATAAATCACAGTAGTATTGGAATATAACACAAAGACTAAGATAAATATTTGTGAATCGATTTGTGAAACAATTGAATAAATCATAAATGGAGAAGAAGGACAGCGCTTCCTTAGAAAAGGATTCCAATTAATGAATGTGAAATCAATGAGGGAAACAGAGAATCACAACACACCACAGGAATAGATGCTGTAAGATCTGCAGATGAGCGCGGAGATTAGTGCGGGAAATTTTAAAGAGATGAACGTTTTCATAGCCTAAGTAGCTTTCCAAAAAATACTTGATTGTATAGGTTTTAACTTACGTCCAAAAATTTCTGATATTTGTCCCTCCAGAAGAGCTTAATTCCCCTCCCCTTAAGTATGGGCTACACTTAATAGTTCACTTTAGTAGATTATATAAAGGGGAAATTACTGTAGACTAGAAAAACTTTGAAAATTCTACTTCAATGTGAAGACATTTTGATATCATATATGCCTCCCAACCCATGTGATACAAGCACATACTTGCCCTTCCCATATCCTGTCTCCTAAACCCATAATCTTAGTTAAATCACAAGAAAACATGAAACAAACCCAAACTGAGGAACAGTTTACAAAATCCCTGACCAATACTCTTATCAAGGTTATGAGAAACCAAAAACAAAAAGATGAAGGAACTGTCACAGATTGGAAGAGACATAAGAGATAAAATATCCTGAATTGGGTCTTGGAATGGAAAACAGACATTAGTGGAAAAATGGTAATTCCCAATCAAGTCTGCAATATAACTAATAGTATTCCATCAATTTATGATAGTTTCCTAGTGTTTACAATTATGTCACAATTATGTAAGATGTTCACCTCGGAGAGATAGATCAGAGGGCATACTGGAAACCAACTGTCTTTGAAATTCTTCTGTAAGTCTAAAATTATTTCAAAATAAACAGTTAAAAGCACATTGGGAGGCCGAGGCGGGCGGATCACAAGGTCAGGAGATCGAGACCATCCTGGCTAACACGGTGAAACCCCGTCTCTAGTAAAAATACAAAAACTAGCCGGGCGAGGTGGCGGGCGCCTGTAGTCCCAGCTACTCCGGAGGCTGAGGCAGGAGAATGGCGGGAACCCGGGAGGCGGAGCTTGCAGTGAGCTGAGATCTGGCCACTGCACTCCAGCCTGGGCGGTAGAGCGAGACTCCATCTCAAAAAGAAAAAAAAGCACATTAGACAATGCAGAAGAAAACGTGTGGGCACAATAGAAACTTCTCAAGAAACACACAGAAAGAAAAGACTTAAAAAATGAACAGCGCATGACTGACCTGTAGGACAATGTCAAACAGTCTCATATGTGCATAATTAGAGCCCTAGGGAAGCATAGGAGACAGAGACAAATCCCAGCACAGATAATGGCCAAACCTTTTCCAAAAGTGATAAAAATCATAAAACTATAATTGAAGAAACTCAACAAATTCCAAATGGAATAACCACACAGGAAGCCACAGAGCACATCATAATCAAATTGCTAAAAATCAGGGGTAAAGCAAAAATCTTTCAAAAAGTGAGAAAAAAGACATTATATACAGAAGAAGAAACATAAGGATGACTGCAAACTGTCAGAAAAAGTGCAAATTCCATGCCAAACGTCTTTACTGGTTAATTCTATCAAACATTCAAAGAAGTAATAATATACAAACTCTTCCAGAAATGCAGAGGAGAAGAAAATACTTCTGAAATCATTTAATAATATCAGAATTACCTTAATATCAAACCCAGAAAAAGACATCACATAAAAGAAAACAATAGACCAATATCCTCATTAACATAGATGCAAATATCTTTTTTTTTTTTTTTTTTGAGACAGGGTCTTGTTCTGTCACCAGGCTGGAGTGCAGTGGTGCAGTCATTAGCTTACTGCAGCCTCGACCTCCCAGGCTCAAGTTATCCTCTCACCTCAGCCTCCAGATAGCAGGGACTAGAGGTGCATGCCACCATTCCTGGCTAATATTTTAATTTTTAGCAAGCTGATTCTGAAATATATGGAAATGCAAATACCTAGAATAACCAAAAGAATTTTTTTCTGTGTCAATTGCATTTTTCTTTTTTTTAATTATACTTTAAGTTCCAGGATACATGTGCACAACGTGCAGGTTTGATACATAGGTATACATGTGCCATGTTGGTTTGCTGCACCCATCAACTTCTCTTTTACATTAGGTATTTCTCCTAATGCTATCCCTCCCCCAGCTCCCCACCCCCCGACAGGCCCCAGTGTGTGATGTTCCTCTCCCTGTGTCCATGTGTTCTCATTGTTCATTTCCCACCTATGAGTGAGAACATGCAGTGTTTGGTTTTCTGTTCCTGTGTTAGTTTGCTAAGAATGCTGGTTTCCAGGTTCATCCATGTCTCTGCAAAGAATATGAACTCATCCTTTTTTATGGCTGCATAGTATTCTATGGTGTATATGTGCCACATTTTCTTAATCCAGTCTATCATTGATGGACATTTGGGTTGGTTCCAAGTCTTTGCTATTGTGAATAGTGCCGCAATAAACATATGTGTGCATATGTCTTTATAGCAGCATGATTTATAATCCTTTGGGTATATACTCAGTAATGGGATGGCTGGGTCAAATGGTATTTCTAGTTCTAGTTCCTTGAGGAATCCCCACACTGTCTTCCACAATGGTTGACCTAGTTTACAGTCCCACCAACAGTGTAAAAGTGTTCCTATTTCTCCACATTCTCTCCAGCATCTGTTATTTCCTGACTTTTTAATGATCACCATTCTGACTGTCGTGAGATGGTATCTCATTGTGGTTTTCATTTGCATTTCTCTGATGGCCAGTGATGATGAGCATTTTTTCATGTGTCTGTTGGCTATATAGATGTCTTGTTTTGAGAAGTGTCTGTTAATATTTTTTGTCCACTTTTTGATGGGGTTGTTTGTTTTTTTCTTGTAAATTTCTTTGAGTTCTTTGTAGATTTTGGGTATTAGCCCTTTGTCAGATGAGTAGGTTGCAAAATTTTTCTCCCATTCTGTAGGTTGCCTGTGCACTCTGATGGTAGTTTCTTTTGCCCTGTAGAAGCTCTTTAATTTAATTAGATCCCATTTGTCTATTTTGGCTTTTGTTGCCATTGCTTTGGTGTTTTAGTCATGAAGTTCAACCAAAACAATTTTTAAAACTAAGGTCAATGTTGAGGCACATATAGTATGTTTTTCCAATAATTATTATAAAGGTACTGTAATCCAGATAGTGTGGTATTGATAAGAGCAAACACTTAAATCAGTGTAAAAAAAATAGTATACATTCCAGGAGTAGACAGACACATGGATGGCCAATCGGTTTTCAACAAAGTTATACATGTAATTCAATGGAGAAAGGAAAGTCTCTTCTATAAATGGTCTGGAACAACAAACCTTAACCATTACTGCACCCCACACTCACAAAAATCAATATGAGATGTATTGTAGACCTATGTTTAAAAACGAATACTATAAAATTCTAGAAGAAATCCCAGGGGAAAAATTCTTTATAACATTTGGGTTGGCAAAGATTTTTTAAAACAGAATATAAAATATACAAACTATAAAAGAAAAATGGAAAAGTGGGGCTTTCTAAAAATTAAAAACTTCTGCTCTTAGCCGCCATTAAGAAAAGGAGGAAGCAAGCCACACAACGGGGAATATATTTGTAACACATTTACCTGATAAATGACTTGTATCCAGAACACATTGATAAGAACTCACATTATAAGATAATTAAAAGACAAGGAACAAATTCAAAGAAGGTATTTACAACGTATATTTCCAATGAAGGATTCGTTTACAGAATACAAGGAAGTCCAACACATCAATAATAAACAGCAAACAAAAAAATAGAAATATAGTACAAAATACAGACAGACATATCACAGAAAAGGAAACAAAAGGACTCCAACATATTTTGAAAGATTTTCAACCTCATTAGTAACTAGAGAAATGCACAATAGCCCACTGAATTGACAAAATCTGATAGTAACAGTTAATTGCGACATGGACCAATGAGAACACTTTAACACTATGGTTGAGAATGTGTATGGATAGGGCCACTGTGGAAAACAGTCTGAGGCCACCTTCTACTGCAGGTTCATGGCCCAAGAGTCTAGTCCTAAGTGTATACCCTAGAGAAACTCTACAACTTATGCCCCAGGAGATATTTATAATTGTATTCATAGCAACTGTAAGAATAAGGAATTGTAAATAACCTAAATGTCCATTCACAGGAGATTGTATACAATTGAATACATAAATTCTGGCATATTCATACAATAGACTAGTACCCAGCAGTGAAAAGGGGTGAACCAGAGATACTCCCAGCAAACTGGATGAGTGTCAGAAACATAGTTCTTTATTAAGTGAGAAAGTTCCAGAAGACCAGGAATGAACCCTAATGTGAACATGGACTTCTGGCTACAATGATCTGTCAAGGGCTCGGCAGTTGGAACAAATGAGCTGCCTGGTGGGGGACGCTGATAATGGGGAGACTATGCCAGTGTCGGGAAAGGCAGGGAAAGGCAGGGATATGGAAGATCTCCACATCTTTCTCTAAATTTTTCTGTGAGCCTGAAACTGCTCTAACAATACTAAGTTTTTGTTTGTTTGTTTGTTTGTTTTGAAGTCTCAGAAACTTATATGTTGTATTTCATTTTTGTGCTCAAACCCAAGTAAAACTAAGCAACATATTGTTTAGGTATGCAGTCCATGTTATTTTTTCCTGATCATGGCATCTCTCCTGCTGGGTAAGTATTACATGTTATTTTTTCTAAAGTAATTTTATTTTGAGATAGGGGTCACTCTGTTGCCCAGGCTAGAATGCTGGAGGTCCTTGACCTCCAGAATTCAAACAACCCTCCCACCTCAGCCTCCTGAATAGCTGGGACCACAGGCGTGTACCACCATGCTCGGTTAATTTTTTGTTTTTGTTGTGTAGAGACGGGATCTCCCTGTGTTACCCAGCGTGCTCTGAACTGTGGAGCTCAAGTGATCCTCCTGCCTCAGCCCTCTCAAAGTGTTGGGATTATAGGTGTGAGCCACTGTGCCGGACCAAAACTAATACTTCTAAAAGCAAGAGCATAGTAAACAATTCAGGAAGGTGTCTGCAAAGGAGTCTGGGGGGTGGGACAGAGAAAAGAGCCCCGGGAAGATGCCACACACTCGGTCATGTTCCAGTTCTCAAATAAGTGTCTACAAAGGAGTCTGGGGAGTGGGGTAGAGAAAAGAGCCCCAGGGGAGACGCCACACGCTCGATCCTGTTCTAGTTTTCAAATAGGATGCAGCATTGGCAGTGTTCATCCTATCACATTGGTGTTTTGTTTTGTTTTCTTTTGTTTTAGAGAGACAGGATGTTGCTCTGTCACTCACGCTGGAATTATAGGCGTCAGCCGGGCCTGGCCTATCATGCTTCTTAATTTACCTACATGTTCATACAATCTGTTGAAATATTACATTATGTATTATGTATTTTATATTTTGTATCTGCACTCCACTTTGGATATTACGGCTCTATGTCACTTATTTCATACATCAGCATTTCCCAAAATGTGAACCATTTTAGAAATTTGCATCAAAATCACTTTTGGATCTTGTCAGAATGCAGCTTCCTGGGTTCCATGCTAGTTTACTAAATCTTAATTTCCAGAGATTGGCTCAGGAAATCACTTCCAAGGTGGTTTGTATGTCTGTTTAACACGTGAAAACCACTTCCCTGGGTGTTTTAGGGTGGGAAACGGGGGGCCGTTCAGCCTGCTTCCTCTCACTGTTCACACCATGCGCCTCTAGTGTGGACTCCAATGTTGCTGTTTAGAAGCTATTTCCCCGATTTTATTTCTCATTTCCAAAGCTATCTCTTTCCCTCATTTTATCATTTCACGTTTCTGGAGTCTAGCTGGATGAGGTATTGAGGGAACTTCTGATCTGCTGAAACTTCGGGATGAACATTCATGTTAATGGCAAGGTGGAGTTGAGGAAGAAAGTGAGGAAAGGAGCGGGCAACATAGCCAGCCCCATCTATACAAAAATATAAACATTAGCCAGGTGTGACGGTGTGCACCTGTGGTCCCAGCTACTCGGGACGCTGAGGTAAGAGGATCACTTGAGCCCAGGCAGGTCAAGGCTGCAGTGAGCCAAGATTGCACCACTCAAATGATCCTTCTGCCTCAGTCTCACAAGTAGCTGGAACTACAGGCACACTCCATCATGCCCAGCTAATTTTTTTTTTCCAGAGATGGAGTTTCGCTCATGTAACCTAGGCTGGAGTGCAGTGGCACTATCTCTGCCTCTCGGGTTCAAGCGAATCTCATGCCTCAGCCTCCGGAGTAGCTGGGATTACAGGCGCCCACCACCATGCCCGGCTAATTTTTTTTATTTTTAGTATTTAGGGTTTCGCCACGTTGGCCAGGCCGATCTTGAACTCCTGACCTCAAGTGATCCGTCAGCCTCGGCCTTCCAAAATGTTGGGATTACAGGCGTGAGCCACCGTGCCCACTTCACACCCGGCTAATTTTTAAAATTATTTTTGATAGAGATGGAATCTCACTATGTTGCCCACACTGATTTCAAACTCCTGGCCTCAAGCGATCCTCCTACCTCAGCCTCCCAAAGCGCTGGGATGACAGGTGTGAGCCCCCTGCCCGGCCTCAAATGTCTTAAAGGCAGAAAGAAACACTCAACTGCAGTTCTGAGACTGTGGGTCTGTGTGGAATGAGTTCAGGTGATGCAGGTGAACTCCTGGGGTGAGCAAAGGACTGACAGTGTCGATCAGAGTACTGGGAGACAGCGCTGGTGCACAGACCTCGTCTGGCCAAGGCAGAAATGCTGAAGCAGCTGTGACTCACACTTAAATAGCACCCGTTCCCAAGGAGCTCATTCATCTTATTTTGTTGACAAATCTTCATTTACTCATACACAACATCTATAGGATAGGGGGCAATTGGCCTCACCTCACAAGTGAGAAGGCCAGGAGGATGCAGAGAGGCTAATTGCTAGTCTGAGTCACAAAAGAGTGAATGGTCCTAAGCCATTTGTCTTAGCCCAGTCCCGAGACCTGCGTGTGGCACTGTATCTGGGCCACAGGCCCTGTGCCTCTCCTAGGATCTCGAGACAAGAAGACAAATCTTTCTTTTCTCAGAGTATACCTGTGCATCTCTCTCTACTTTGGCCTGAAGCCTCGCAAGCAGTTTTCACAGTCACATTCCTCTGCGCACGAAGATGTCTGCAGTGCAACCCTTTTGAGGGACCTGTTACTATCACTTACCAAGAAAGAAATGTCAGAGTCATCCTTTGTCCCAATTTTTACTTCTCGGTTATTAATTTCATTCATAACAAATTCTCTTTTTATGGTTCTTTTTTCCTTAGCCTGTCTTTTTCATTATTAATAACACTTTCTTTATAAAGTCATGAAGAGGATGTCATCCTAATGCATAGTAAGAGTAAAATACATCATACCAATTGGGTGATTTTTGATCTGTTAATGCATTTAGTAATGGAAACCGTAGAGAAATGGTCACGCAGATTCTCACTTTTAGGACCTGAGCTGCTCCTCAAAGAGGGTCCCATTAAGTACAAATATGCACCATGCTGGCTTACGAAACAAGAACTTTTTCCCTTTGCTAACGACGACTTGTTATGTGACACGCACATCATTTGGTGTTATTCTGGTGAGATGCTATTTTCGGTCATGCTCCAGAAGCATATTTCAAGTCTTGCTCTGGAGACAAGGCTTACTCTTGGGGAGCTGCCTGCTCCCGCAAGCATCTCACAGTCTTCCTTTGTTATTTTACAAATGGAAAGCAGGGAGATAAAACGTCCTAGGGTGGCGCTGAGGATGGGGAAGGACACCCATCTCAGACACCTTCTTCATGCCACATGCTGCCCACACATGAGATAACTTCAGTAGAAGTGTGTCGCATGTTGCGGAGAGCTGTATAAAATTACTGCACAATATTAATAATAGCATTGAGATTGTGTAAAAGCAAATAAAATATTGCTTCTGAATATGGGAATGTTAAATCTCTTTCTAAGTTAAATCTTCTATCTGCTTTTGAATATAACTCATCTTTTACCATTTGTCTATGTTACACCTTTGCTTCTAACATTATTCAGACGTCCGTCTTTTTCTTTCTAACATTGTTTTATTTTTCTGAGTCTACATTGTGTGTATTGCCTGAACATTCATTATTGTTACATCCATGCTCCCCCCATGTCAACTCGCCACTGGTTACTAGCATGTGTCCCTTCTGCCTTTGGTCTACCTTGCAGGGGGCAAGTGTATTTGCTTCTCGTTAACATCGGATGTTCACCTAGCAAACATGCATTGAGATATTCCAGGCCTGGGGCTGGGCAGTAGGGGCACAGAAATGAATGCAAGACTGTTCTCCACTACAGGGAGTCTCAGTCTAGCATCAACCAACAGCCCTGGGCAGCTGACGTTAGAGCAGCCCAGTCCTGGAGCGAATCTGCAGGATCAAGTTATTAAAACATGTTCTTATGGAAAGAAGTTAGATTCCCCTCCCAGCGTAGGACATGTACAAAAGCTGGTGCTGCCATTCTAATAACCATGAGTTTAATTCCTCAAGTATTAACTGTTGGTTAAACGAATACATCTGACCATTTTTATTATAATTGAAAAAGTAAACTGTAATTTATCATTTGGGCTAATGACAAACCTCATGAAGCCATGCCTCCATGAGTGTCCTGGGCATTTCCTGGGTGCTTTTTATGACCTGAAGTGACCTCACAGTGGTCACCTAACATGCCTGGAACTTAGAGTGGGGAGACTAACACTTCCTAAGGCACACAGCAACATACCCGCTCCACAATTAGTGTACTATACAGTTCTTTTTATTGAGACAGGATCTCGCTCTGTTGCCTAGGCTGGAGTGCAGTGACACAGTCACAGCTCATCGCAGCCTTGAACTCCTGGGCTCAAGCAGTACTCCCACCTCAGCCTCCTGAGTAGCTGGGACTACAGGCATGTGCCACCATACTCAGCTGATTTTTAAATTTTTTGTAGAGACAAGGTTGCACCGTGTTACCCAGGCTGGTCTTCAACTCCTGGGATCAAGCAATCCTTCCTCCTCAGCTTCCCAAAGTGCTGGGATTACAAGCATGCGCCACTGTGCCTGGCCAGAATGACAGGATTTTAGAATTAGGCTGGCCTGTAGCCCAGGTACTCCAGATGCTGAGGCAGGAGGATTCCTTGAGCCCGCAAGTTTGAGGCTATATTGAGCCGTGATCACACGACTGTGCTCCAGCCTGGGCAACAGAGCAAGATACTGTTTCTTAAAACACAAAACAAAACTGGAAGGCCACCTTGTAAAGTGTAAGGAAACTGGGAGTCGTGAGAATAAAGGACTTGGCTGGGGGTCACACCACCTAGAAGGGTCTGAGCCAGGACTGGTCTCCTGGATTGTGAACATTTATTGTTCTGTCCATCTAGTCAAGGAAAACCACTCTCCTTCTCTGGGGGAGGTGCTCCCTCCCCGGCCCCCACAGCCCCACGTGTAGCCAGTGGAAACTGCTGGGCTGCTGACCCCTGGCCCCTGTGGCTGACCAGGCATGGCATGACGCAAGCAACTGAGCCCATGGTGGAATCTCATCACCTGCCTGCTCTCCCTGCCTTGTCTTCAGAGACTGGCCATGGGGTGGGCATTTAGCCCAAGCTGGAGGCCCCGCTCAAGACACTGTCTGCTGCAGGTGGGGGTGTCCCCAACCTTTTAGGCAGTGAGATCGGGAGAATGTGGCCTGAGAGGAGCCATCAGCCATGCACGTCCTTTCCCCAGGGGATCCCAGGCTCAGAAGAAGGGAATGAAGAGCAAGAAAGGAGAGACAAGGGTCCAAAAAAACTCCTTGTGACTTCAAAATCAGGTTAATTTATTGCACAACACAAAAGATGGAATTTTCACCAGCAGGAAATGAAAGGAAGGTGGGCTGCTAGCTTCTGAGCAGTAGATAAATATTTGCCAGCGGCACAAAGTCCAACAGTCCGTCCAAAAGGCATTTGCCTAGTGTTTGTTTCTCACTTGCCAGCTACCACGTAGCACGCCCTATAGAGCACAGGGAGTGGAGAGAGCGTGTAAGCTACCTCTGCCCAGGAGGAGATTTTAATTGGCTAAAGAGATGATGGGGCAGTGAACATAAAAACAGCCAGCGACGGGAACGGCGGAAGAGAGGAAAGCGATCTGAAGATAGCAGCGTAGACGGCCAAGGGCAGTGGGGTCCAGGGCCACAGCGTGATCCATATCAAAAAGCACACAGCAAAGCCATTGTTAATTTCTAAGCCCTCAGTATTGAGCTCTCTGCCAGAGTGGTTCCAAGATCTGGCCATTATCATCATCTTCTTTTAAAAGAAATCATTTCTTTTTTTTTTTAGACGGAGTCTGGCTCTGTCGCCCAGGCTGGAGTGCAGTGGCTCAATCTCGGCTCACTGCAAGCTCTGCCTCCCGGGTTCACGCCATTCTCCCGCCTCAGCCTCCCGTGTAGCTGGGACTACATGCGCCCGCCACCACGTCCGGCTAATTTTTTTGTATTTTTAGTAGAGATGGGGTTTCACTGTGTTAGCCAGGATGGTCTCGATCTCCTGACCTCGTGATCCACCCGCCTCGGCCTCCCACAGTGCTGGGATTACAGGCGTGAGCCACTGTGCCTGGCCAAAAGAAATTATTTCTATATCAAATATCTTGTTTGAACTTAAATCCACTTACAAAAATGTTTTGCTGCTGGAAAAAGTGTGTTAACATTTTAAACAAAGTGATGAGACTGAGATAATCAATGCTAGTATGTTGGGAAAGCCAGGAGTAAATCTCACATTGACCTACATTGGTACTGAGAACATATCAATGTTCTGATAAACATTTTCCTAGTAGTATAGTTACATTAATTTAGTAGATAAGGAAAGATTTTTTTAAAAAGATCGATAAAACAACATAAAGGCAGAGATAGATAAATTTGAACTCAGTAAAATCTGAAACTGCTCTGTATCTAAAGATATCACTTAAATACAAAAAGACAAGTTGTAAACCAGGAAAAGCTATTGCAACACATATGACTAACAAATAATTAGTACCCAGAAAACATATTTTTTAATTGATATATCATAATTATATATGTTCTTGGGGTCTATGTGATACTTTGATACATGTGTGCAATATGTAAAGTTCAAATCAGGTATCTATTACTAATGAAATTTTTTTTTTTTTTTGAGACAAAGTCTTGCTCTGTTGCCCAGGCTGGAGTGCAGTGGCCCACAGTCTCTGCTCACTGCAAGCTCCGCCTCCCAGGTTCACGCCATTCTCCTGCCTCAGCCTCCCAAGTAGCTGGGACTACAAGTGCCTGCCACTACACCCAGCTAATTTTTTGTATTTTTTTTAGTAGAGACGGGGTTAGCCAGTATGGTCTCTATCTCCTGACCTCATGATCCACCCGCCTCAGCCTCCCAAAGTGCTGGGATTACAGGCATGAGCCACCATGCCCGGCCTTTTTTTTTTTTAAGACAGAGTTTCACTCTTGTTGCCCAGGCTGGAGTGCAATGGCGCAATCTCGGCTCACTGCAACCTCCACCTCCTGGGTTCACGCGATTCTCCTGCCTCAGCCTCCTGAGTAGCTGGGATTACAGGTGATTGCAACCATGCTGGGCTAATTTTTTGTATTTTTAGTAGAGACAGTGTTTCACTATGTTGGCCAGACTGGTCTCGAACTCCTGGCCTTGTGATCTGCCTGCCTTGGCCTCCCAAAGTGCTGGGATTACAGGCGTGAGCCACCACACCTGACCACAAATGAATTTTTTAAAACCCAAATAGTGCAATAGAAAAATTGGCAAAGGATATGAATACACAAATTACAGATGAGAAAACTCAAATGCTTAATGGCAATGTGGGAAACTACATGGAAAGCTGCTAAACCTCACTTGGTATAAGTGGTACACAAATTAAAACTTCACACCCATCAAGGTACACAAATTAACACACAGAAATACCACTTCACACCCATCAGGGTACACAAATTAACACACAGAAATACTTCACACCCATCAGGGTACACAGATTAACACACAGAAATACCACTTCACACACATCAGGGTACACAAATTAACACACAGAAATACCGCTTCACACCCACCAGGGTACACAAATTAACACACAGAAATACCACTTCACACACATCAGGGTACACAAATTAACACACAGAAATACCGTTTCACACCCACCAGGGTACACAAATTAAAACACAGATATACCACTTCACACCCATCAGGGTACATGAATTAACACACAGAAATACCGCTTCACACCCATCAGGGTACACGAATTAACACACAGAAATACCGCTTCACACCCACCAGGGTACACAAATTAACACACAGAAATACCACTTCACACACATCAGGGTACACAAATTAACACACAGAAATACCGCTTCACACCCACCAGGGTACACGAATTAACACACAGAAATACCACTTCACACACATCAGGGTACACAAATTAACACACAGAAATACCGTTTCACACCCACCAGGGTACACAAATTAAAACACAGATATACCACTTCACACCCATCAGGGTACATGAATTAACACACAGAAATACCGCTTCACACCCATCAGGGTACACAGATTAACACACAGAAATACCACTTCACACACATCAGGGTACACAAATTAACACACAGAAATACCGCTTCACACCCACCAGGGTACACAAATTAACACACAGAAATACCACTTCACACACATCAGGGTACACGAATTAACACACAGAAATACCGCTTCACACCCACCAGGGTACACAAATTAAAACACAGATATACCACTTCACACCCATCAGGGTACACAAATTAACACACAGAAATACCGCTTCACACCCATCAGGGTACACAAATTAAAACACAGAAATACCACTTCACACCCATCAGGGTACACGAATTAACACACAGAAATACCACTTCACACCCACCAGGGTACACAAATTAACACACAGAAATACCACTTCACACACATCAGGGTACACAAATTAACACACAGAAATACCGCTTCACACCCACCAGGGTACACAAATTAACACACAGAAATACCACTTCACACCCACCAGGGTACACAAATTAACACACAGAAATACCACTTCACATCCACCAGGGTACACAAATTAACACACAGAAATACCGTTTCACACCCATCAGGGTACACAAATTAAAACACAGAAATGCCACTTCACACCCATCAGGGTACATGAATTAATGCACAGAAATACCACTTCACACCCATCAGGGTACACAAATTAACACACAGAAATACCACTTCACACCCATCAGGGTACATGAATTAATGCACAGAAATACCACTTCACACCCATCAGGGTACATAAATTAACACACAGAAATACCGCTTCACACCCATCAGGGTACACGAATTAACACACAGAAATACCACTTCACACCCATCAGAGTACGCAAATTAAGACACAGAAATACCACTTCACACCCATCAGGGTACACGAATTAACACACAGAAATACCACTTCACACCCATCAGGGTACATGAATTAATGCACAGAAATACCACTTCACACCCATCAGGGTACATGAATTAATGCACAGAAATACCACTTCACATCTATCAGGGTACACAAATTAACACACAGAAATACCGCTTCACACCCATCAGGGTACACAAATTAACACACAGAAATACCGCTTCACACCCATCAGGGTACACGAATTAACACACAGAAATACCACTTCACACCCATCAGAGTACGCAAATTAAGACACAGAAATACCACTTCACACCCATCAGGGTACACAAATTGAAACACAGAAATACCACTTCAGATACAAAACACAGAAATACCACTTCACACCCATGAGGGTACACAAATTAAAACGCAGAAATACCACTTCACACCCATCAGGTTGGTAGAAACATAAAAGCTGGACAATACTGAGTGCCAGTGAGAGCGTGGATGCTCGTAGAAGCATACCCTAGACCAAGGGCTGCCAACCTCTGGTTAGGAACTGGGCCACACAGCAGGTGAGCAGTGGGCAAGGCAGCATGACCACCCGAGCTCCACCACGTGTCAGATCAGTGGCAGCATTAGATTCTCATAGGAGCGAGAACACTATTGGGAACTGTGCATACGAGGGATCTAGGTTGTGTGCTCCTTATGATAATCTAATGCCTCATGATCTGAGGTGGAACAGATTCATCCCAAAACCCATCCCTCCAACGCCGCGTACATGGAAAAATTGTCTTCCACAAAACGGATCCCTGGTGCTAAAAAGGTCGAGGACTGCTGCACTAGTGCAATCATTTTGAAGAGTCACTTGGCAATACCCAATATAGTTGAACTGGAACATTCTCTTCTACCCAGCAATTTCACAACGAGTTACAGCCCCTAAAGACCTTCTTGCATACGCATGAGAGGATGTGAAACAGAGGCCCTTGTGGTGGTGTTGATAGGAGAAAATACAAGCAAAGATCCCAAACAAATAAAAACATAAAAGACAATATCTAAATCCTGATTTTTTTTGAAAGCCTGGTTAAACAGATGGTGATAAAAATCACAAAATAATGAGCAAGAGCTATGCACACCAACACGGAAAGAGCTCAGAAACGAAGTGTCAAACAACAGGTGAAAAATATGTAAAGTAACTTTTCGCATAAAGCCAAAGTATAAAGGTGGGTACAAGCAGGACAGACATTCTGCACAGTGGTGACAACATGCGGAGGCGCTGGATGCTGGTTCATAGTGAATTCAACACTGTGTTTTAGACTGGGTTTGTTATACTAACCTCTAAGACTTGTTGGATGTCAGTAGGACTGCATTATCATAGAAAGCGGACTTTCCTTCTCTATTCCTATGGTGGGAGCATCTCTGGAGTCTGTGAATTCCTCTCTGTCACTGTACCTTGTTTTCCATGGATTAGTTTTATTTGTAAACATTTATCATTATAAATATTAGAAAACATCAGCTCTATTAGTCTGGAATCTTTAACATTGGAAAAATCAAAAAGCTTTTTTTTCTTCTTTTTTCTTTCTTTCTTTTTTTTTTCCGAGACAATCTCTTGCTCCATCTCCCAGGCTGGAGCTAAGTGGTGTCATCTCAGCTCACTGCAACCTCCTCCTCCTGGGCTTAAGCGATCCTCCCACCTCAGTCTCCCAAGTAGCTGGGATTACAGGTGCACATCGCCACGCCCAACTAATTTTTTGTAGAGACTGATTTTCACCATCTAGCCTGGGCTGGCCTTGGATTCCTGGTCTCAAGCAATCTGTTCACCTTGGCTTCCCAAAGTGCTGAAATTACAAGCGTGAGCCACCACACCCTGCCGAGAGCAATGTTTTATTCAAAGTTGTTTTTGAGTTAAATATGGAGATGGGATAGAGGCCACCCATCACACTATTCATTTATTAGCTGGACATTGATCTTTAGAGCTAATTTGAGATGTTTCAATGAATTAAAACTGCCCAACAACTTTTTTTTTTTTTTTTTTAGGTTGGGTTGAGCTTTGTAGGAAGATCCGTCCTATCTTACTTTTTACACAAAGGTCTCTGAAATCTCCTTTGGAATCAAAAGTAACCCCAAACAAGTCATTAAGATTTTTCTCTGGGGAAAACCGATATTCTCAAAATGAGGTCCAAGTTTTTTCCAAAAACAGAAAGCAAATATGCACCTGCACCTCCATCAAGCACGTACTGATGTGCTGAGCACATGGCCAGGAATGAAAATAGTCAAATAAGAGCTCGTTCCTACCATCCAGAGTCTTCAGGTTCCCAGAGGAAGCAGACAAACATGAGATGACTGAAGAAGCGGGGTCAGAGGTGTGAGGGGTTGCACAGAGGCAGTGCTGGACCAGCGGCTGTCGGGAGCTTCCCAAAGGGGACAGCTGAGTCTGGGAAGAAAATAGTAAGGAAAATGGGTGGAGGGAAGGCATTTGCCACAGTGCTACAAGGGCTGTGACTTTATTCTTATCTCTTTGACCCGGGCTGGAGTGCTGTGGTGTGATCATAGCTCACTGCAGCCTTAACTCCTGGGTTCAAGTGATTCTCCTGCCTCAGCCTTCTGAGTAGCTGGGACTCTAGGCACATATCACTACACCTGGCTAATTTTTTATTTTTATTTTCAGAAGAGATGAGCTCTCGCTATGTTGCCCATGATAAAAATAATTTATCTGAAGGAGAAACTGGGTTATGCGTAATGGACATGTGAAGAAGGAGACCCTCAGCCCCCTTTCCTGTTTCGAGTGCCCTCGAATGCTCAGGCCTCATGGCAGGACCTCGGCAGCTTGCAGGAGCCAAGCCCACCATCTTCAGAAGGCAGCCTCAAGGCCTTACTGTTTGTCCTTTAGGTGGGGAGGGAGTGGCGTAAAGTACTTTTCTAGTCAAAAATAGTACTCCTCTTAAGTGGAATTTTAGTAACACCATTTTTGCCATCTCTTTACATTTCCAGAGGGTTTTTTAAAAGTGCCCTATGGAAATTGAGCCTCAGGAAACCATCTGGCTGCTCCACCCCTAAAGGCTGCCAGGTTGGTCACTGAGGCAGGAAGGAACTCAAAATAAATGGCAAGGAGCTTGGGAAGTGGAACAAAGGCGTGGATGGGGGCTGGGCGCAGTGGCTCAAGCATGTAATCCCAGCACTTTGGCAGGCTGAGGCGGGTGGATCACCTGAGGTCAGGAGTTCAAGACCAGCCTGGCCAACATGGTGAAACCGCCTCTACTAAAAATACAAAAAGTTAGCTGAGTGTGGCGGTGAGTGCCTGTAGTCCCAGCTACTCGGGAGGCTGAGGCAGGAGAATTGCTTGAACCCGGGAGGCGGAGGTAATAGTGAGCTGAGATAGAGCCAGTGCACTCCAGCCTGGGCAATAGAGACTCTGTGTCAAAAAAAAAAAAAAAGGTGTGGATGGGAAGGATGGACAACAAGTGACATCATGCATATTTTGGGCTACATGGGAAGCTGTGGTACGCTAAGAAAGGATTCTAAGCAAATAAACAACAAAATCGACTTTTTGGAAAGATCAAGGAAGTCCATGGGGCAAGCAGGTGGGTGGAGCAAAGGGAAGACTAGGGCTGTGGAAGCCAAGGAGAGGCTGCAGTGAGTGGTGGTTGATGTGGGGCACCTCTTCTTTGGGGACAGTGCCTCAGTTTCCATTTTGGATAATCCCTTCTCCCCCAGGTCAGAGGCTTCCCATCAGGGGTCTCCCATCTGCTGCCTCCTGCAGCGGAGAGGTGAGCATGTGAGCCAAGCTCCTCTTGTGCCAGGGTTTGGAATCTTGAGCAGACTGGCTCAAGCATGAAGAACAATTGGGGTCCTGTGCCTCTCCCACCTGGAGCTGCCCTGCCCTGTGCTTCCCAAGCGTGGTTCTCCAGCCTCCCTGGCGTCCCTGACTTTCCGTGAGCTCTTCACCTATGTGCTTTCCCTTCAACACCTTGTCTGCTACAAAAACCAACAAAAACCCTTAAGTGATACTAAAGTTATGTGGTTATTCAGGTGCAAAGTAAACAAAGACACTTGGCAGTGGTAACGGTACCGGGGGAGGAAGATCTGAGAGGCAGAATCCACACCGCTCAGGAACCAACTGGGTAGGAAGTAGCAGGGGAGTGGGAGGAAGGAGGCTGGGATGGCTTCCAAGACCCAGGGAGGGAATAGAAAAGGGGAAGCATCGGGGAGTGAGCGGGAGAGGAACATCCCGTCCCTGTGAACTGCCAAACGCTGTGTCACATTCTGGTCCGCAGGTGTCCATGGCCAGTCTGGCGTTTAGCAAAACATCTTAGTGGGAGATGTAGATGTGCCAGCGTCAGGTATGGGTGTTGCCAGATGCTGTGGCTTTGAAGGTGATAATCTCGGGAGAGCAAGTGTGAGAAGAGCAGAGGCTGCACGCGGAGGCCCAGGGAATGCGAAAGTCTAGAGGAAGTGGACAAGAGGAGAGCAGGAATCAGGCAGGAGGGGGTCACAGAAGCCAAGTCGGCATGGGTTTCCAGGGGAAAGTGGTCCGCAGGGTGGAAAGCCATAGAGAAGTAAGGTGCAGACTGGAAACATGACCAGATTGGGCAACTAGGGGGTGATTGGCAGCTTCTGCACAAATTGTTCTCATGAAGTGCCACAGATGAGTTTGAGGCATGTCGTTACCCATGCCCTCAGCAACCAAACAAACATAGTCTGGGCGGCTCCCATCATGGGTGCCCACGCTTGTTGCTTTGCCTTGGTGGAAGACCAACCCTGCGTCATATCTGGACACCTCCTGTGATGGACTGCGTGTTTGCGTTCTCCTCCCTAATTCATACCCAGAAACCACAACCCCCGATGGCACCATATTTGGAAAAGCAAGGTCAGTGGGAGGTGATTAGGTCATGAGTGTGGAGCCTTCATGGATGCGATTGGTGCCTTTCTAAAAGAGACCCCAGAAAGATGACCTCTCTCTGCTATGTGAGGATACAAAGAAAAGCCAGCCATCTGTAAACCAGGAAGCAAGCCCTCCCCAGAACCTGGCTGTGGCAGCACCTGGATCCCAGCCTCCAGTCTCCAGAACTGTGAGAGGTAAATTTCTGTTGTCTGAGCTGTCAGTCTACGGTGTTGGGCTGTCGAAGCCTGAACAGACAGAGATGCCTCATTGAGGCCGAGCTCCTGGGTGACCCACATGGGTGTGGACTGGACACTCTGCATCTGGCCGCCAGATTTGGCCCCCTGAAGGTCTTTAGTCCATTGTCAGGGCTGGTCCCTGGACTTCTTGGGACTCTGGATCCAGTCCCCAGAGACTTCTACATCCTCCACTCATGACCTGTAGGGGCTGAAGCGGAGCTGGCCAGGTTGCAGAGCGTTGCGCAGTGGATGGAGTAGCAAGCCCTGGCTAGCCTCTTTTGATGTTTGACTGGTTAAGGGAGGGTGTTCTTATGGGAGAATTTATGGTGTTATTAATTTAAAAATAAACTAATAATATTTTGTAAGTAATTTTGTATATTTTTTCATTTAACATAATATCTTTTATATGACTTTATAAACGACTCCTTGTAACAGTTTCAGTGAGTGCATACAATTCCATCGTAATATCTCCCTCAAAGCTTCCGAGGACCACCGGAGTGATGTGGACCTGAGGGGCCGAGGGTGCAGGCCAGGGCTCTGGGGAGCAAATGTGGGCTCAGGCTGGATGGGGCTGCTGCTGGGGATGGGGGACGGCATGGTGTCGGCAGCCACACGGGATTAGGGCGACCTGATGGGTCTCAAACACTCGGCCTGCTCCGGGCTGAAGACATTTGCTGAATGTTGAGGCTGTGCTGGGGAGGAAGAGAAAAAGCTAAACTAATCGTGTCTGAATCTCATCGTGGAATTTTCTGCAGTCTCTCAGTGTGAAGACAAGGCCTTGAGCTCAAGGACTGGGAAGCCCACCAGGTGCTTATGAAACCCCTCAAGAGCCACACTTGTCACCTTCATGGGCTTGGTAAGCCTTGGTTAACATCAATTCCTCCAAATCTCCGCGTCTCCTTCCTCTTTAGGATTTCTTCATCCGCGATTCCCTCCGTCTTGGCCACTCTTCCCCCTCTCTGTCTCTCCTTGACCCATCTGTTTCCCAGGTCTCATTT
Source organism: Trachypithecus francoisi (assembly GCF_009764315.1). Taxonomy (NCBI): domain Eukaryota; kingdom Metazoa; phylum Chordata; class Mammalia; order Primates; family Cercopithecidae; genus Trachypithecus; species Trachypithecus francoisi. The sequence continues at coordinate 3,717,121 of NW_022681469.1, forward strand.
CAAAAGCCACTCAGGGACACTTTCCCCAAGGCTTCCTCTGTCCTCATCTGATCCCATCTGTGTTTTGTATGATCTGAGGTAATCATTCCCTCCACCTTTCCCTCACAGCACTTTTCTCCATTTGTAAATGTCCTGGATATGTTTGCTGGATCATTTGAGTCATGCCTGTTATGTGAATAAGATCACAGCCATATTGTTCTCTACTTTAGTGTACTGAAGAGTCACATGGTGCCAATTAGAATTCAGATTCCTGGGCCTTGATATGAGATGTTCTGATTCAGGAGGTCTTGGGGCAGGGCCAGGAATCTGTGTTTTTCTGGTCCAGGATCGAATTCAGGATCACATGTTGCATTTAGTTGTCACGTTTCTTTCTTTTTCTCTCTCTCTCTCTCTTTTTTTTTTTTCCTTTTTGAGACGGAGGCCCAGGCTGGAGTGCAGTGGTGCGATCTCAGCTCTTTGCAAGCTCTCCTGGGTTCAGGCCATTGTCCTGCCTTAGCCTCCCAAGTAGCTAGGACTATAGGCGCCCACCACCACGACCAGCTAATTATTTTGTATTTTCAGTAGAGACTGGGTTTCACTGTATTAGCCAGGATGGTCTTGGTCTCCTGACCTCGTGATCCACTTGCCTCAGCCTCCCAAAGTGCTGGGATTACAGGCGTGAGCCCCCACACCTGGCCAGTTGTCATGTTTCTTGATTCTTACTTAATCTGGAACAGATCCTCAGTCTTTGTTTTAATTACGACCCTGTCACTTCGTGGTGACCTTGTCACTTTTGCAGAGCTCTGGACAGTTATTCTGCAGGGTGTTGCTCAGCTTGCCTGAGGGCTTCACTGTGCGTTTGGGGCAGGAAACCCCAGGAGGGATGTGTCTTCTCTGTGCCTCAGTTGGTTTGTCCTGTTCCTGCTGATGGTAACTTTTATCAGTCATTCAATAGGGTGCCTGGCAGGTCTCTCCACTGGGAAGTCCTTTTTCCCTTTGTAATGTGTATCTACGTATGGAGAGACACTTCAAGGCTGTGTGAATATCCTGCTCCTAATCAAACTTTCCCCCACAAGCTTACCATCCGTTGATGGTTATTGCTGAATTACTATGATGATGGGTGCCAAATGATGGCTGTATAACTTCACAATTCTGCATGTATACTTATGATGCTACTGCAAGGAAGAGCCTTTACTGTTTCCCATTTATTTATGCATTCAATTCTTTATTTATGCCAGATGTAACCCTGCTTTTTAATTTTATTCTATGAATTATAATTAATTATAATCATTACTTAAAATGTTCAAAATGTCACAGATTTGGCCATTGGAAAACCCTTCGAGTTTTAGAGAATTTGGTCAAAACGCTGTTTCCCAAATATACCTAGGCTTGTTCTTCTCTTGCACACTCCTCTTCAATGTGGCTATGTCATCTATTTCTTTTTTCTTTTCTTTTTTGGATGGAGCCTCACTCTATTACCGGGCTGGAGTGCAGTGGTACAGTCTCGGCTCACTGCAACCTCTGCCTCCCGGGTTCAAGCGAATCTCCTGCCTCAGCCTCCCAAGTAGCTGGGACTACAGGCGTGTGCCACCACGTCTGGCTAATTTTTGTATTTTTAGTAGAAAAGAGGTTTCACCATGTTGGTCAGGATGGTCTTGATCTCTTAACCTCATGATCCGCCCGCCTCGGCCTCCCAAAGTGCTGGAATCACAGGCGTGAGCCACGGTGCCCGGCCTCTGGCATCTATTTCTAATACAGTTGGGTCAGTTAGTTTCTGTTTGTATTCCATGTGGGTCCTTCCGGCTTATTTATTTACTTCATTTATCTTGAATGGTTAGCGTGGTTCTCAAAATCGAAACTAAGCAGCAGATGAACAGAGAGCACACTAGGTCTTCTCCTTCTTACACGAAAGCGACCTCATCCTGTAGAGACACCACAGTTTACTCAACTCCTGTCCTACTTGTGGCCATTTCGATTATTCCCACAATATTCTGATGGCAATCAGTGCCGCAGTGAGTAATCTTGCGTGTATGTAGTTTCATGCTGTCGGAGGTATGTTTTTAGAGTGGACTCCTAGTAGTAGGTGATTCAAAATAAGTGCAGTTGTCGTTTTGTTACGTGTTGTGAATTGCCTCCCAGAGTTGTGTCAGCTTTCACTCCCACCAGCAGTGTGGGAGGGTGCTTATTCCCCATGGCCTCATCAGAAGAAGGAGTTGCCAGCCAGGTGTCGTGGCTCACACCTGTAATCTCAGCACTTTGGGAGGCCAAGGAGGGCAGATCACTTGAGGTCAGGAGTTCGAGACCAGCCTGACCAACATAGAGAAACCCCCTCTCTACTAAAAATACATAAATTAGCCAGGTGTGGTGGCATGCACCTGTAATCCCAGCTACTCAGGAGGCTGAGGCAAGAGACTTGCTTGAACCCGGGAGACAGAGGTTTCAGTGAGCTGAGATTGTGAGATTGCAGCACTGCACTCCAGTCTGGGTGACAAAAAAAAAAAAAAAAAAGAGGAAGAAGAAGAAGAAGAAGAAGAAGAAGAGGAAGAAGGAGGCGTTTTCATACTGATTTTTACTAATCTGATAGGCAAGAAATGGTATCTGTGCGGCTTCAATTTGCATGTTTCTAGTCATGAGTGAGGTAGGACATGTTTTATATGGTGAGGATCATTTTGGCATCTCTTTTGTGAATTATCTGTTCATATATTTTCTACATTTTTCTTTTATTTTTTGGTTCTTTTCTTTCCATTTTAAAGACGTCTTTATAGATTGGAGACATGAGTCCTTCATCCGTGATATGTGTTACAAATATTTTCTCCCAATTTGTCAGGCTTTTTTGTTTCATTTATGATATTTTGCTACACAGCTTTATTTTATTTTTATGTAGCCAAATTTATTTTTCTTTTTTAATTGCCTCTGGATTTAGGATTATAGTTAGAAAGATTCAATGTGCAAGTTGAATAGGAATTTAATCAAATTTTCTTCTAGTACTTTCATTATTTTATTTTTTAAATATTTAGATCCCTGATCCACTGGGAGTTTATCTTTATGTTTGATGTGACATATGGATCTAATTTTATCTTTTTCCCAAAGGCCACTAATTGTCTCACTCAATTGACTAAAACACTCGTCCCTACCCCAGTGGCGTCAGATGCCACTTCTGCCGGACGCTGATTTTCCATGTGTTTCGGTCATTTCAGGACCCTCTATTGTCTACTCACACACCAACACTGCACTGTTGTCTTTAAAGAAGCTTTATCGTATTGTTTCCATTCATTGTCACAAGTTTTTATTCTAACCTCTGAATTAAGTGGGATTCTTAAGTGAAAGCACTTGGTCTTTTGAAAGCTTTCAGAAAATAACGATTTCCCTTCCCTTGTTGAACCTGACTACTTATTTTTATTGCACTCTGACTTCTAGGAATATTTACTGGAGACCCATTGATAAGTAAGCATAAATATTGGGTTTAACTTCCAAAGTCTGATATGGGGGAAAGGTAAAATATTAGACAGCTGGTCAGCCCACAGCTGAGCTGTGATGCCTGGGCTCTCTTTCTCCAGTAGCAGAGGCGGGTGCCATGGGGTGATTCCAGGGGCAGAGGTGGGTGCCAAGGGGTGATTCGAGGCTCCCAGAGGCCTTGGCTCAGAACTGGCTTGCTGTCCTGACCACCAGTCACAGGAACCACCCACATTTAAGGGATGGGGAACAGACGCATGGATCCAAGAGAAGGGTGAAACATTGCGCCTCCTTTTGGCGATGAATCTAGTGCACACCCATGAGTTTCCCACCCCTGCAGTAACAAGTCACCACAGTGCACTTGCTTAAACAACACAGGCCCATTCCCTTACAGCTCTGGAGGCCAGAAGTCTACAGTGAAGGTGTTGGGAGGTCGTGTTCCTCCTGGAGGCTGCCTGTGTTCCCGAGGCCCTGAACCCCCGCTCACATCACTCCACCCTCTCACTTCCATCCTCACAGCTCCCAGTACGGACTCCTGCCTCTCTCCTAAAAGGACCCCTGAGATCACCTGGGATGATCTGCCCATGCCCAGATCCTTCACTTAGTCACATTGCAAAGTCCCTTCTTCTGCCATGTAAGGTCACATATTGACAGGTTCTGGGGATTAGGAGGCGAACATCTCGGGCGGGGGCAGGGGCCCACGATTCAGGCTACCTCAAAACATGAAAAGTTAATTTTTCCTTTTTGTAGGTCCAAAGAGGCCAGATACAGCTCAGCCCAACACTAACATTCACACCCTGGCCATCCATCGGGACACTGGGATGTCAACCCTCTCCCCTGTCCCTTGCAGTATTTGGACGGCAGCATGACCCTGGGGTGGGTGGAGGGCTTCCTAGAGGAGTCAGGGTGACCTTGAGTGGGTGGGCTGAGAAGCTAGGGTGCCCCCAAGGGGACAGCTGCCTTTGGCTGGTGTTTCTGAGTTAAGGCCAAGTATACACAGAGGAAGATTCTGGCTCCCACGAGCGACGTAGGAATTCCACCCAATGCGTTCATCTGATGACATTGTTCTGCATTTTGAAAACCTGTGGTGGTAGTTTCTTTCCCTTAACTATGGAGCCATCACCAGGAGATGAGACTGGGTTGGATTCCCGTTGGAGGCCCCTTATGTTTCGCTGGGTATTTTCTTTTCCTTAACTGTGGAGCTATCACCCGGAGATGAATCTAGTGCATGCAAATGAGTTTCCCGCTGCTGCAGTAGCAAGACTGGGGTGGATTCCCTTTGGATGCGCCTTATGTTTCGCGGGTGTCCTGTGTTCCTGTGCACCCAGGACCTTTCCCCATTTTCCCTCCTGGGACGTGATGGCCTGGGTGGTTGATGCTTCTCCAGCTCTTTCCTTTGCTGCTGTCAGCTCAGCTCATGTTTGGAGCACAGAGCTCCCGGGAACTCACAGGCCATAGTGGGCAATTTCCTGGCTGGGGTTCCTATTTATCTAGGGGTGCTCCAAACAGTGGCATGAATGTCTCCCATGATCTGGGAAGCTCTGCCACAGAAAGAGAGAAGCAGACGGTCCCTGGGCAGTGTCAGGCACACCCTCCCTCTCAGTCTGCCCTGGACACCATGGTCACAATTCTATGCTGTTAGCAGGCCAAGGCTGCAGGCCATGCGCCCTGCTTGAATGCGAAGAAACAAGTTGGGAGATAAAGTCTTCAAAGGAAGGTGGAAGAGAGACGGCTACTGGAATTGTAACCCCACGCTTTAAAGGTGTCCCTCAAAAAACATCCACATCACCAGGAGTGGTTTCTGGAGAGTGGAGGGGAGGAGGACATGGTTTCCCTCCCCCAGGAAGCAGGAAGTGCCAGGAGGCAGCAAGAAGGTGCCTCTGTCAGTCAAGGAAAGCCCACATCTTGGGGAATTTTGAAATTACCATTGCCTGGGAATTGAGTCTGTGGAGCTCCTGGGGGTTCCCGGGTGTGGAGCACCAGCACGGGCATCCTGGAGGGCTGCTTCCAGACTTGAGCCGTTGGGGCAACTCTCCCAGGGACCAGGAGACTCAAGCCACCTGCAGTGCAGCCTCCCCTGGGGCGTCCCAGACAGAAGGGAGGAAGTGCAGGGAAACCCAGACCTGCTCTGTGCAGTCAATGGAAACGTAACAAAATCCATCCCCTTGATGAATTTCTACTTGATTTGATTGACCTAGTTGCAGATTTTTTTTTTTTTTTTTTTGGTCTAATGATGAGAAAAATAAGATTTTTTTTTTTTTTTTTGAGACAGAGTTTCACTCTTATTGCTCAGGCTGGAGTGCAATAGTGTGATCTCGGCTCACTGCAACTTCCTCCTCCTAGGTTCAAGCAATTCTCCTGCCTCAGCCTCCCAAGTAGCTGGAATTACAGGCGCCCACCACGATGCTGAGCTAATGTTTAGTATTTTTAGTAGAGATGGGGTTTCAGCATGTTGTCCAGGCTGGTCTCGAACTCCTAACCCAGGTGATCCACCTGCTGCGGACTCCCAAAGTGCCGGAATTACAGGTGTGAGCCACTGCGGCCGGCCAGATTATTTTTTTTTTTTTTATGTCTTTTTTTTTTTATGTCTTTTTTTTTTTTTATTATACTTTAAGTTCTAGGGTACATGTGCATGACGTTTATATCATGTATAACTCCCCATGCAATCCCTCCCCCCTCCCCCCTCCCCATGATAGGCCCCAGTGTGTGATGTTCCCCTTCCCGAGTCCAAGTGATCTCATTGTTCAGTTCCCACCTATGAGTGAGAACATGCGGTGTTTGGTTTTCTCTTCTTGTGATAGTTTGCTAAGAATGATGGTTTCCAGCTGCATCCATGTCCCTACAAAGGACGCAAACTCATCCTTTTTGATGGCTGCATAGTATTCCATGGTGTATATGTGCCACATTTTCTTAATCCAGTCTGTCACAGATGGACATTTGGGTTGATTCCAAGTCTTTGCTATTGTGAATAGTGCCGCAATAAACATACGTGTGCATGTGTCTTTGTAGTAGAGTAATTTATAATCCTTTGGGTATATACCCAGTAGTGGGATGGCTGGGTCATATGGTACATCTAGTTCTAGATCCTTGAGGAATCGCCATACTGTTTTCCATAATGGTTGAACTAGTTTACAATCCCACCAACAGTGTAAAAGTGTTCCTATTTCTCCACATCCTCTCCAACACCTGTTGTTTCCTGACTTCTTAATGATTGCCATTCTAACTGGTGTGAGATGGTATCTCATTGTGGTTTTGATTTGCATTTCTCTGATGGCGAGTGATGATGAGCATTTTTTCATGTGTCTGTTGGCTGTATGGATGTCTTCTTTTGAGAAATGTCTGTTCATATCCTTTGCCCACTTTTTGATGGGGTTGTTTGTTTTTTTCTTGTATATTTGTTTGAGTTCTTTGTAGATTCTGGATATTAGCCCTTTGTCAGATGAGTAGGTTGCAAAAATTTTCTCCCATTCTGTAGGTTGCCTGTTCACTCTGATGGTAGTTTCTTTAGCTGTGCAAAAGCTCTTTAGTTTAATTAGATCCCATGTGTCAATTTTTGCTTTTGCTGCCGTTGCTTTTGGTGTTTTAGACATGAAGTCCTTGCCCATGCCTATGTCCTGAATGGTACTACCTAGATTTTCTTCTAGGGTTTTTATGGTATTAGGTCTAACATTTAAGTCTCTAATCCATCTTGAATTAATTTTCGTATAAGGGGTAAGGAAAGGATCCAGTTTCAGCTTTCTACTTATGGCTAGCCAATTTTCCCAGCACCATTTATTAAATAGGGAATCCTTTCCCCATTTCTTGTTTCTCTCAGGTTTGTCAAAGATCAGATGGCTGTAGATGTGTGGTATTATTTCTGAGGACTCTGTTCTGTTCCATTGGTCTATATCTCTGTTGTGGTACCAGTACCATGCTGTTTTGGTTACTGTAGCCTTGTAGTATAGTTTGAAGTCAGGTAGCGTGACGCCTCCAGCTTTGTCCTTTTGACTTAGGATTGTCTTGGCAATGCGGGCTCTTTTTTGGTTCCATATGAACTTTAAAGCCGTTTTTTCCAATTCTGTGAAGAAAGTCATTGGTAGCTTGATGGGGATGGCATTGAATCTATAAATACCTTGGGCAGTATGGCCATTTTCACGATATTGATTCTTCCTATCCATGAGCATGGTATGTTCTTCCATTTGTTTGTGTCCTCTTTGATTTCACTGAGCAGTGGTTTGTAGTTCTCCTTGAAGAGGTCCTTTACATCCCTTGTAAGCTGGATTCCTAGGTATTTTATTCTCTTTGAAGCAATTGTGAATGGAAGTTCATTCCTGATTTGGCTCTCTGCTTGTCTGTTACTGGTGTATAAGAATGCTTGTGATTTTTGCACATTAATTTTGTATCCTGAGACTTTGCTGAAGTTGCTTATCAGCTTAAGGAGATTTTGGGCTGAGACATGGGGTTTTCTAAATATACAATCATGTCATCTGCAAACAGGGACAATTTGACTTCTTCTTTTCCTAACTGGATACCCTTGATTTCTTTCTCTTGCCTGATTGCCCTAGCCAGAACTTCCAACACTATGTTGAATAGGAGTGGTGAGAGAGGGCATCCCTGTCTTGTGCCAGTTTTCAAAGGGAATTTTTCCAGTTTTTGCCCATTCAGTATGATATTAGCTGTGGGTTTGTCATAAATAGCTCTTATTATTTTGAGGTACGTTCCATCAATACCAATTTATTGAGCGTTTTTAGCATAAAGGGCTGTTGAATTTTGTCAAAAGCCTTTTCTGCATCTATTGAGATAATCATGTGGTTCTTGTCTTTGGTTCTGTTTATATGCTGGATTACGTTTATTGATTTGCGAATGTTGAACCAGCCTTGCATCCCAGGGATGAAGCCCACTTGATCATGGTGGATAAGCTTTTTGATGTGCTGCTGAATCCGGTTTGCCAGTATTTTATTGAGGATTTTTGCATCGATGTTCATCAGGGATATTGGTCTAAAATTCTCTTTTTTTGTTGTGTCTCTGCCAGGCTTTGGTATCAGGATGATGTTGGCCTCATAAAAAGAGTTAGGGAGGATTCCCTCTTTTTCTATTGATTGAAATAGTTTCAGAAGGAATGGTACCAGCTCCTCCTTGTACCTCTGGTAGAATTCAGCTGTGAATCCATCTGGTCCTGGACTTTTTTTGGTGGGTAGGCTATTAATTGTTGCCTCAATTTCAGAGCCTGCTATTGGTCTATTCAGGGATTCAACTTCTTCCTGGTTTAGTCTTGGGAGAGTGTAAGTGTCCAGGAAATTATCCATTTCTTCTAGATTTTCTAGTTGATTTGCGTAGAGGCATTTATAGTATTCTCTGATGGTTGTTTGTATTTCTGTGGGGTCGGTGGTGATATCCCCTTTATCATTTTTTATTGCGTCTATTTGATTCCTCTCTCTTTTCTTCTTTATTAGTCTAGCTAGCGGTCTGTCAATTTTGTTGATCTTTTCAAAAAACCAACTCCTGGATTCATTGATTTTTTGGAGGGTTTTTTGTGTCTCTATCTCCTTCAGTTCTGCTCTGATCTTAGTTATTTCTTGCCTTCTGCTAGCTTTTGAATGTGTTTGCTCTTGCCTCTCTAGTTCTTTTAATTGTGATGTTAGAGTGTCAATTTTAGATCTCTCCTGCTTTCTCTTGTGGGCATTTAGTGCTATAAATTTCCCTCTACACACTGCTTTAAATGTGTCCCAGAGATTCTGGTATGTTGTATCTTTGTTCTCATTGGTTTCAAAGAACATCTTTATTTCTGCTTTCATTTCGTTATGTACCCAGTAGTCATTCAGGAGCAGGTTGTTCAGTTTCCATGTAGTTGAGCGGTTTTGATTGAGTTTCTTAGTCCTGAGTTCTAGTTTGATTGCACTGTGGTCTGAGAGACAGTTTGTTATAATTTCTGTTCTTGTACATTTGCTGAGGAGTGCTTTACTTCCAATTATGTGGTCAATTTTGGAATAAGTGCGATGTGGTGCTGAGAAGAATGTATATTCTGTTGATTTGGGGTGGAGAGTTCTATAGATGTCTATTAGGTCCGCTTGGTGCAGAGATGAGTTCAATTCCTGGATATCCTTGTTAACTTTCTGTCTCGTTGATCTGTCTAATGTTGACAGTGGAGTGTTGAAGTCTCCCATTATTATTGTATGGGAGTCTAAGTCTCTTTGTAGGTCTCTAAGGACTTGCTTTATGAATCTGGGTGCTCCTGTATTGGGTGCATATATATTTAGGAGAGTTAGCTCTTCCTGTTGAATTGATCCCTTTACCATTATGTAATGGCCTTCTTTGTCTCTTTTGATCTTTGATGGTTTAAAGTCTGTTTTATCAGAGACTAGGATTGCAACCCCTGCTTTTTTTTGTTCTCCATTTGCTTGGTAGATCTTCCTCCATCCCTTTATTTTGAGCCTATGTATGTCTCTGCATGTGAGATGGGTCTCCTGAATACAGCAGACTGATGGGTCTTGACTCTTTATCCAGTTTGCCAGTCTGTGTCTTTTAATTGGAGCATTTAGTCCATTGACATTTAAGGTTAATATTGTTATGTGTGAACTTGATCCTGTCATTATGATATTAACTGGTTATTTTGCTCGTTAGTTGATGCAGTTTCTTCCTAGCCTCGATGGTCTTTACATTTTGGCATGTTTTTGCAATGGCTGGTACCGGTTGTTCCTTTCCATGTTTAGGGCTTCCTTCAGGGTCTCTTGTAAGGCAGGCCTGGTGGTGACAAAATCTCTAAGCATTTGCTTATCTGTAAAGGATTTTATTTCTCCTTCACTGATGAAGCTTAGTTTGGCTGGATATGAAATTCTGGGTTGAAAATTCTTTTCTTTAAGAACGTTGAATATTGGCCCCCACTCTCTTCTGGCTTGTAGAGTTTCTGCCGAGAGGTCTGCTGTTATTCTGATGGGCTTCCCTTTGTGGGTAACCCGACCTTTCTCTCTGGCTGCCCTTAAGATTTTTTCCTTCATTTCAACTTTGGTGAATCTGGCAATTATGTGTCTTGGAGTTGCTCTTCTGGAGGAGTATCTTTGTGGCGTTCTCTGTATTTCCTGAATTTGAATGTTGGCCTGCCCTACTAGGTTGGGGAAGTTCTCCTGGATGATATCCTGAAGAGTGTTTTCCAACTTGGTTCCATTTTCCCCCTCACTTTCAGGCACCCCAATCAGACGTAGATTTGGTCTTTTTACATAATCCCATACTTCTTGCAGGCTTTGTTCATTTCTTTTTCTTCTTTTTTCTTTTGGTTTCTCTTCTCGCTTCATTTCATTCATTTGATCCTCAATCGCTGATACTCTTTCTTCCAGTTGATCGAGTCGGTTACTGAAGCTTGTGCATTTGTCACGTATTTCTCGTGTCATGGTTTTCATCTCTGTCATTTCGTTTATGATCTTCTCTGCATTAATTAGTCTAGCTGTCAATTCTTCCACTTTTTTTCAAGATTTTTAGTTTCTTTGCGCTGGGTACGTAATTCCTCCTTTAGCTCTGAGAGGTTTGATGGACTGAAGCCTTCTTCTCTCATCTCGTCAAAGTCATTCTCTGACCAGCTTTGATCCGTTGCTGGCGATGGGCTGCGCTCCTTTGCAGGGGGAGATGCGCTCTTATTTTTTGAATTTCCAGCTTTTCTGCCCTGCTTCTTCCCCATCTTTGTGGTTTTATCTGTCTCTGGACTTTGATGATGGTGACGTACTGATGGGGTTTTGGTATAGGTGTCCTTCCTGTTTGATAGTTTTCCGTCTGACAGTCAGAAGGACTGTCTGTTGGTCTGTTGGAGATTGCTTGAGGTCCACTCCAGACCCTGTTTGCCTGGGTATCAGCAGCAGAGGTTGCCGAAGATAGAATATTGCTGAACAGCGAGTGTACCTGTCTGATTCTTTCTTTGGAAGTTTCCTCTCAGGGGTGACGCCACCCTGTGAGGTGTGGGGTGTCAGACTGCCCCTAGTGGGGGATGTCTCCCAGCTAGGCTACTCAGGGGTCAGGGACCCACCTGAGCAGGCAGTCTGTCCGTTCTCAGATCTCAACCTCCGCGTTAGGAGATCCACGGCTCTCCCCAAAGCTGTCAGACAGAGTCGTTCGCGTCTGCACCGGCCCCCGCTCTTCCCCTAATGGACTGCAGCTGTGCGCTGTCCGCAGAGGTAGAGTCTACAGAGACAGGCAGGCTTCCTTGAGCTGCTGTGAGCTCCACCCAGTTCGAGCTTCCCAGCGGCTTTGTTTACCTACTTAAGCCTCAGCAATGGCGGGCGCCCCTCCCCCAGCCTCGCTGCTGCCTTGCGGATAGATCGCCGCAGAGGGCTGTGTTAGCAGTGAGGGAGGCTCCGTGGGCGTGGGACCCTCCCGGCCAGGTGTGGGATATATTCTCCTGGTGTGCCTGTTTCCTTAAAGCGCAGTATTGGGGTGGGAGTTACCCGATTTTCCAGGTGTTGTGTGTCTCAGTTCCCCTGGCTAGGAAAAGGGATTCCCTTCCCCCTTGCGCTTCCAGGTGAGGCGATGCCTCGCCCTGCTTCTGCTCACGCTGGTCAGGCTGCAGCAGCTGACCAGCACCGATTGTCCGGCGCTCCCTAGGGAGATGACCCCAGTACCTCAGTTGAAAATGCAGAAATCACGGTCTTCTGTGTCGCTCGCGCTGGGAGTTGGAGACTGGAGCTGTTCCTATTCGGCCATCTTGCTCCGCCCCCCAGATTATTTTTTATTTGAAAGAAACAGCAGTTTGAATCACACTGGAGGCCATGAACAGAATGACGTGAAGTAGTGCAGTCAGGAAAGCCACCAGCTACCACAGGCTGCCGGAAGCCCATGGCCTCAGGGAGCCACAGTCGGTAATGAGGCTTTGAAGTGTTGTGTGGCCAGGCTCACTGGGCTGTGGTTTTCTCTGCAGCGTTGTGCGGCCAGGCTCACTGGGTTGTGGTTTTCTCTGCAGTGTTGTGCGGCCAGGCTCACTGGGTTGTGGTTTTCTCTGCAGTGTTGTGCGGCCAGGCTCACTGGGTTGTGGTTTTCTCTGAGGCGTTGTGTGGCCAGGCTCACTGGGTTGTGGTTTTCTCTGCGGCGTTGTGCGGCCAGGCTCACTGGGTTGTGGTTTTCTCTGCAGCGTTGTGCGGCCAGGCTCACTGGGTTGTGGTTTTCTCTGAGGCGTTGTGCGGCCAGGCTCACTGGATTGTGGTTTTCTCTGAGGCCTTGTGTGGCCAGGCTCACTGGGTTGTGGTTTTCTCTGCGGCGTTGTGCGGCCAGGCTCACTGGGTTGTGGTTTTCTCTGTGGCGTTGTGCGGCCAGGCTCACTGGGTTGTGGTTTTCTCTGAGGCGTTGTGTGGCCAGGCTCACTGGGTTGTGGTTTTCTCTGCAGCGTTGTGCGGCCAGGCTCACTGGGTTGTGGTTTTCTCTGAGGTGTTGTGTGGCCAGGCTCACTGGGTTGTGGTTTTCTCTGCAGCGTTGTGCGGCCAGGCTCACTGGGTTGTGGTTTTCTCTGCAGGGTAGTGCGGCCAGGCTCACTGGGTTGTGGTTTTCTCTGAGGCGTTGTGTGGCCAGGCTCACTGGGTTGTGGTTTTCACATCATGGATCACTCTACTCCTCTCGACCAGCGTTTTAATAAATGAAACGTGCCGTAGAGAACAGAATGAAAACTAGCAGAAGACACTGCACCCGCTCAGGTGTTTCCTCAGGAAACTTTGTTCCCTGTGTGTATAGCGTACGTGTTCCATGTCACCAGGCAAAGTGTAAAAGTCCTTGGAAAGCTCAGTTTGAAGAAAAAGAAGGCGACTGTGCTAGAGTTGCTTGAAATTTTGTTGGGAGGGCAATTTGTACTTCAGCTCATCATTACTGGGCGTAGCAAAAAGGGAAACCCAGAGTTTAGGGAAGCAGAGGCTTTCTGAGAATGCAAACTTGAGCAGCATCTTAAAAAAACACAATTCATTTCACTCTTTCCACAGAGCTCTGTATATTCTGTTGTCTGTATGCAGGAAGGGCCATTGATTGTACCAAATCACTTCGGATGGAAAGTAATTTCCCATATTGCTGTCATTCTACTTCCTGATTCCTTCCTGGGACACTGGGGATAAAGGAGAATTCCTTTTCTTCCTTAGGGCAGCAACAAAACCTAAAAAAGATCCTCAAATAACAAGATAAAGGCACACTTTTCTTCTCCATATGGGGGACCTGAAATGAAAATTAATGAAACAGAGGTATGTGTTAAAAGTACGTTTTAAATCTGATTGACTGGAACCTCCGCTTGCGCTACTAAATGAAATTAATTAGTGACCTAATTGGCCTTGTTTCCAAAAATCCACCCCAAGATTCAGGCAACAGCCCTGCGTTGCTCAAGCACGAGAATCGCTTGAACCTGAGTGGCAAATTTTGCAGTGAGCTGAGATCGCGCCAGTTCACTCCAGCCTGGGTGACAGAGAGAGACTCGGTCTCAAAATACATACATACATACCTACATACATGAGTGCTATAAACTTTTGTATATGGGTTTCGTGTGGACCTAAGTTTTCATTTTTCTTGGGTGAATACCGAGCAGTGAAATTTGTGAGTAATAAGGAAGCTGATGTTTACCGATAAAAAGCTGCCAGTCGGTTTCCAAGGTGCCTGTGCCACTTGCACCAGCAGAATATGGCAGAAGCTGCTGTAAGTCCCTGTCAGTACTCGGTATTGCCAGGTTTTTTAAAATATTAGCCTGGTGCAGTGGCTTATGTCTGTAATCCCAGGATTTTGGGAGGCCAAGGCGGGCAGATTGCCCGATCTCAGGAGTTCGAGACCAGCCTGGGCAACACCGTGAAACCCCGTCTCTATTAAAATGCGGGAAAAAAAAAAAAAAAAAAAAAAGCCTGGCATGGCGGCGGGTGCCTGTAGTCCCAGCTATTCAGGAGGCTGAGGCAGAAGAACTACATGAACCTGGGAGGCGGAGATTGCTGTGAGTCGAGATTGTGCCACTGCATTCCAGCCTGGGCAACAGAGTGAGACCCCAAAACAAATTAGCCATTCTAATAGATGGGTTGCAGTATTTCATTGTGGCTCAATTTGTTTTTCCCGAATGATAACTGGGGTGTTGAGCTCTTCCACGAGCGCTGTTGCCCTCCATATACTCTCTTTGGTGACATGTCTGTTCGAACCTTCTGCCCATTTTTTAAATTGGGTTTTCTTTTGATCAAGTTTTCATCGTTCTTTTTATAAAGTGAATAGGAGTCCTTCTCAGATCTGTGCTTTGCAAATTATTTCCTTCCAGTCCCTGGCTTGTCTGTTCATATTCCTAAGTGTCTTTCAAAAAGTAGAAGTTTTAAATTTCGATGAAGTCCAGGTTTTCGATTTCTCGTGTGGGTTGTATTTTTAGTGTCCTGAGTAATCTTTGTGTAACCCAAGGTTGCCAAGATTTTCTTCTATGTTTCCTTCAAGAAGTTTTATGATTTTAGGTTTTACACTTAAGTATGGATGATCTATTTTCAGTTAATTTGTATTATGGATCACAGTTCAAATTTTCATTAGAATTATTATTTTCTGACATAAAATATAATGTAGGCTCATTGTAGAAAACATAAAATGGAGAAAATAATAAAATTACCCGTAACCCCGCCGTGAGAACCACTTTTGGTTTATCTCCCTCTTTTATGTACAGTGTATGGTCTCACATAGTTCAGACCAGACTGTATAGAGAATTTGTATCTCCCTTTTATCCACCTAATACTTTATTATAAATACTTGCTCCTATGCTGTAAGTAAACCAATTTTTTATATGAAGTCTCTTTTACTGGTTTTCTTCCTCCTAAAACAGGTTTGTTGCATAAAACTTAAAAGCATAGATGAGCAAAAGAATAGCATGAAACGATCAATAATCCTACTATTTAGAGACAGCTTGCCTATATCCTTTCAGATGCTTAGCTCTGAAAGTGTGTATGGGCATGATTTCATTGACTAAATATATACAGTCATATAAATATAATTGAGTTACTATTCTGTTGCAATATTTAGAATGTGTCCTGCGTTTTACTGTTACACATACCGTTGGAGTGAAAAATCTTGACTCCGTATTTTGGATTTCAGATTTTTTCTCGGGTTAGAGTCCCAAGACGGTTGCTAATAAAGTCAAAGGCTATGAATATTTTTAAAGCTCCTGAGTCTCTGGCTCCAATTCCCTCCAGAAAGGTTGGATCAATTTATTTTCTCTCATGTAGGACTCATTATTAATACATATTGATGTGCAATAATTTGATAGTGAATCATGACATCTTGGTGGGGTTTTTTTTTTTTATTTGATTGCTAGTGAGGTTAAACATTTTTTCCAGTGTTTACTATCCTTGTGATGACTTATTTTGCTATTTCTCTGCTCTTCCTTTTACTTATAAGTGAGCATCTCTATCGGGGCACACTCAGGCATATTCACCTTTAGAGAGAAAGCATCAGAAACTCCTGGCAGTTTGACATTACCACTTAGTATAATATGTGGAAGAGACAAGGAAAATGTATTTCCATCAATCTTGGTGTGGTTGGCTTCTTGATTTTCTGAAAAATAAGAGAGACAAAGTAGATTTTTTGACCTTTGAATTCTTCAATTACCATGCCAAGCTTTCAAGACAATTAAGACATAAATATTCTTTATACAGGATCTTAGCCTTCTTAATCCCCGATTGAGACCTTGTGCTGCAGGAGGGTGGTGGTGTGCAAAAGCATTGTTTCAGAGGATGCAGACGTGTTAATAAAAGGTGGGTTGTCAAATGTGTTTAGAAAGAAAATAATGAAGAAAGAACATAATTTGCCTTTCTTAGGTGTCCTGACGATATCACAGTGGGCATCGAACGCCCCTTTAGCTCCCGCTTGGTTTCTGCTCTTTCTGAGCCTTGGTGCTGCCATCTGCTGGCTGTCCTCGGCACTGCGTGTGAACGGCACCTGAAAAGGACCAGTCTTAAGAATGGCCGGGCGCGGTGGCTCAAGCCTGTAATCCCAGCACTTTGGGAGGCCGAGACGGGCGGATCACGAGGTCAGGAGATCGAGACCATCCTGGCTAACACGGTGAAACCCCGTCTCTACTAAAAATACAAAAAAAAAAAAAAACTAGCCGGGCGAGGTGGCGGGCGCCTGTAGTCCCAGCTACTCGGGAGGCTGAGGCAGGAGAATGGCATAAACCCGGGAGGCGGAGCTTGCAGTGAGCTGAGATCCGGCCACTGCACTCTAGCCCGGGCGACAGAGCGAGACTCCGTCTCAAAAAAAAAAAAAAAAAAGAATATAGGGCTGAAATGATCAAGGGTTTAAGCCTGTTTTATATTTCTGGATAATATGTAATATGAGCATGTGTTGTTTAATATGGCCTGTCAATTCATCCAAAATTGAACACATGCTCCGAAACAATCCAGATTTACAGTTTGATGATCCCATGTTGGTTCTGCAACAGCTTTGATGGTGATGGAGATGGTGATGGTGATGGTGGTGGTGATGATAAGGAAACGCTAGAGATCTTGTTGACGTTATATAAAGGGTCCTTGAACAGCAGAGTTGGTATAGGATTTTAGAGAATGCGTGAGTAACTGGAACTCCTTAGGGAAGCCATTGCATTGAAGGTTGCAGACTTTCTTTGTTTCGTCTGTTCAAAGGGAAATCAGGGGCGGGGGACAGGACATTCAAACCAGGCTGGGTAGGTCTATTCTGCTTTAGAAAAATGAGATTTTCAAAACTCGAATTCATAAGGTGAATAATTTAAAAGTAGCACTTGATTAATTGCATTACAAAGGAATTCTTCTGTTTGGGAAAATATGCTTCCTATTTCTTTCAAATATATTTTATTTACTTAAAATACTTGGGTTAACACATTATTAATAATATCATTCATTTTGGGGGGTGCAGAAACACCAGTACCTTGAACTACTAAATCTTGAAATGCAAGATCTTATTCATCTTTATTATGCTTAGATGCAAATTTTGCATGGGTTACATGGTGAGAGTAAAAGAAGACTCATCTGCAAGCAGTTTCAAACTGAAATATGACTCATCAAATAACTTTTAGTATTTGATGAAAGATGCACATTTTTCTTTTCCTTTTGAGTCAGAACATTTTCTTTCACAATTTCCTGCTGGGAGAGCATGAGGACTGATCTATGGGAGCAGAACAAACCCATTTAGGCCACTTCAAAAATGCAGTGCACTTGGCAAGGCCAGTCTGAGACCTAGGTAATGACTCACAGTTTAGGAAGATATGCCTGCTGGTCGATCCAAGTTCTCAACTTAGCAGTTTATTTAGTCTAAGTTTGTGTTCTCATTTGGAGCTCTCAGACCATCAAATGGCTATTAGGAAAGAAAACAGAACAAAATCAAAGTGAGCTTTGGGAACCAAACCTCAAAGCAGGTCTGGGCTGTCACTCTCCACCCCACATTGCCATGTTATTGTGTTTTTAATGAGTGAGGAGCCTTTCTCATAGGGGCCAGCCCCAGACAGCTTGGATGGGACACTGAGACACAGGATGTTCAGCACAGACACCCTCCATCTGCTCAGTGCTGAGGAGGCATTTGTGAGCTTGCTGCTGTGGTTTGGAAGAACCCCAAAGCTAGGCACCATTGGTAGACGGTTGTGTGATGTGTCCAGTTGGGCAAGGCTTGGGACTAAGGTGATCCAGGTGGCCTTTAAGAGATTTGCAGTTGAGGAATATTTTTGGCCGATGAGTAAGTCTCAAGAATCCTGCCTGCTTTGGGCAGCAAAAAGAACATTCCCCGCCTTCCAGGTCAGGCAGATGGCTCACACCTGTAATCCCAGCACTTTGGGAGGCCAAGGTGGGAGGCCAATCATGAGGTCAGGAAATGGAGACCATCCTGGCTAAAACGGTGAAACCCCATCTCTACTAAAAATACAAAATATTAGCCGGACGTGGTGACACGTGCCTGTAGTCGCAGCTACTCGGGAGGCTGAGGTGGGAGAACCTGGGAGGCAGAGGTTACAGTGAGTCGAGATCATGCCACTGCACTCCAGCCTGGGTGACAGAGCGAGACTCCGTCTAAAAAAACAAAAACAAAACAAAACATTCCCCACCTTCTGGAGATGAGGCATCAACACTGTAAACAGAAGGGAAAACTGGCAACTTCAGAAGGCATCACTGTAGGAATTTGAAGGTAAATGAATATGTACATATTTCCAGATGCAAAATGTGTTTGGATGATCTGAGAACCATTTTGCATCTCCACTGCTTCTGAAGCTCCCTCAGGTACAAAATGCAGCCGTTTTCC
This sequence comes from Trachypithecus francoisi, assembly GCF_009764315.1. Lineage (NCBI taxonomy): Eukaryota > Metazoa > Chordata > Mammalia > Primates > Cercopithecidae > Trachypithecus > Trachypithecus francoisi. Next base: position 3,735,748 of record NW_022681469.1, read on the forward strand.
TAAACACCTGCTTAGTTTCTTGATCTAGTTGGATAAAAGAGCAGAACTATGAAAAATTACTCCGACAAGCATTCCTCTCATCTTCAGGCAGTAAACCATCTTTAAAATCTGATGAAAACGCTTTGAAACAAATAAAATAGCTGGATGTGGGATTCCCTGGAGAGAAACTAGGCATTTTCCCATATTCCTCAGATGTTTTGGACTCAGAACACTGTGGTTTTAAAATCTAAAGCCTAAATTCTTGACTTCTCTGACCTTCTGTAACCATCGTTTTAATGTATGCAATTTATTTCTAATAATTAATCGTTTCTCTTGTTGCCCCTCCTAGGTTCTGTGGTTTTTTGGGGTCCAGGCACAGGTTGCTCTGGGGCTCCCAGGCATCTCTGCAATCAAGGAAATCGGTGCCAATTGTGAGCGGACAGGGTGGAGCGGGACAGGGACCAGGTGAAAGGGAGGGCGGGCTGGGGATGCTGATACAGGAGCTAGAAAGAAATTATTTTAGGTAGGTAGTAACGGTAAAGGAGTCCTTGGCAAGGTTTCCCTTTTAACAAGAAGCAGTCCCCAAATCATTTCCTTTCTTTTTTTTTCTTTTTTTTTTTTTGAGACGGAGTCTCGCTCTGTCGCCCAGGCTGGAGTGCAATGGCTAGATCTCAGCTCACTGCAAGCTCCACCTCCCGGGTTTACACCATTCTCCTGCCTCAGCCTCCCGAGTAGCTGGGACTACAAGCTCCCGCCACCTCGCCCGGCTAGTTTTTTGTATTTTTTTAGTAGAGACGGGGTTTCACCGTGTTAGCCAGGATGGTCTCGATCTCCTGACCTTGTGATCCGCCCATCTTGGCCTCCCAAAGCGCTGGGATTACAGGCTTGAGCCACTGCGCCCGGCCCATTTCTTTTCTAACAAACAAAGAGTAGCCTGAAAAATAGAGCTGCAAACATAAATAAGCAAGCTGGAAGTTTGCACGGGTGAATGCCGGCAGCTGTGCCAACAGAAAAGGTCTACCTGAGGGCCGGGCATGTTCAGCATGGAGGCGCCATCTTCCCTTTCCTTTGTCACCACTTGCACAGTAATGAGACAGGCAACATGGTGCCAGCCAGGTAGAGAACCCACCTACATAATAAAAGATTGGGGTGGCAGGCCAGGCGCAGTTGCTCACACCTGTAATGTTAGCACTTTGCGAGGCCAAGGCAGGTGGATCACTTGAGATCAGGAGTTCGAGACCGGCCTGGCCAACATGGTGAAACCCCATCTCTACTAAAAGTGCAAAAATTGGTCAGGTGTGGTGGTGGGCACCTGTAAGCCCAGCTACTTGGGAGGCTGAGGCAGGAGAATCGCTTGATCCCGAGAGGCGGAGGCTGCAGTGAGCTGAGATGGCACCCACTGCACTCCAGCCTGGGTGACAGAGACTCTGTCTCAAAGAAAATAAAATAAAATAAAAAATGAGACTGGGGCGGCCAGCTTCTTCATGAGCAATGCAAATGGCACACCTAGTCCTAACCAGTTCTTTGCACATCATGCACATGGCACACCTGATGCGACCAATCTTTTGTGGTTTATGTACATCAGACAGTGCTGCCTCAAGTTCATTTAAAAAACCTCCTGCACTTCACCTCGGACCAGAAGACCCTCTTAGGACCGTCCCTCTCTTCAGGAGAGTGCTTTTCTCTTTCTTTTGCCTATTCAACTTTCACTCTTAACCTCACTCCTCATGTGTCCACGTCCTTGATTTCCTTGGCATGAGGCAGTGAACCTCAGATATTACCCCAGACGAACAACGCCACTTTCATGTCTCAGTTTGTTTGGGTTGCTGGAAGAACGTATCAGGCTGGGTGGCTGGTAAACAACAGGCTTTTATTGAGGCTGCAAGTCTGAGGCCAGGGTGCCAGCGCAGCGTGGCCAGGTTCTGGGGAGGGCCCTATTCCAAGTTGCAGAGGGCCATCTTCTTGCTCTGACCTCAGTGGTGGAAAGGCTCCAAGGGTTCCACTCTCATGATCTCATCACCTCCCGAAGGCCCCACCTCCAAATACTTTCATCTTGGGGGTTAGGGTTTCAACATAGGAAATCTGGGGTTACAACATTCAGTCAAGTAAAGGGAACTGGTAGTGGATGGAAAGAACACCCTCGCCCTCCGGAGGAGCATATCCACTGGTCTCCATGCCTTCCTCCTTCCCCTCCTGCCTTCCTCCTTCCCCTCCTGCCTTCCTCCTTCCCCTCCTGCCTTCCTCCTTCCCCTCCTGCCTTCCTCCTTCCCCTCCTGCCTTCCTCCTTCCCCTCCTGCCTTCCTCCTTCCCCTCCTGCCTTCCTCCTTCCCCTCCTGCCTTCCTCTGTGCGCTTTCCCTTCCCTGTCAGCCGTCCCAGATGTTAATTTAAACCTGATCTCTCCCATGTAGGTTAGTCTTTGAGCACACTCTTCTCCACCTGCTTGCTGGATTACAGCTTTTGTGGCGGGGGAGGGATTCATGGTGAAACGTGAAGGGAGGTGGTCTCCGTTTTAATCTAAACAGTTGTGGGCATTGTGGCCTGACTGTGGAACAACAAAGGTGAGGGCACTAGCTGAAGAAGGAGCGGGCGTCCTAAGCCTGGCATGATAAGGATGTCTTGGGTTGAGGGTCTTAACCTGGCTCACAGCAGAGTCTCCTGGGAGCTTTGAAAATGTCTGTGCAGGGGCCCAGCCCCAGGGGTGCTACTACAGTTGGTCTGGATGCAGCTAGTCTGGGTGCTGCTGGTCTGGGTGCAGCTGGTCTGGGTGCAGCAGCTGATCTGGGCACAGCTGGTCTGGTTACAGCAGCTGGTCTGTGAGCTACTAATCTGGGCACTGCTGGTCTATTTGCCGCTGGTCTGGGTGCCGCTGGTCTGGGTGCCACTGGTCTGAGTATAGCAGGTGGTCTGGATACAGCAGCTGATCTAGGTGCAGGAGCTGGTCTGGGCACTGCTGGTCTGGGTGGTGCTGGTTTGGATGGTGCTGGTCTGGGTGGTGCTGGTCTGGATGGTGCTGGTCTGGGTGGTGCTGATCTGGGTGGTTCTGGTCTGGGTGGTGCTGGTCTGGGCGCTGCTGGTCTGGGTGGTGCTGGTCTGGGCACTGCTGATCTGGGTGTCCCTGGTCTGGGTGCAGCAGCTGGTCTGGGCACTGCTGGTTTGGATGGTGCTGGTCTGGATGGTGCTGGTCTGGGTGCTGCTGGTCTGGATGGTACTGGTCTGGATGGTTCTGGTCTGGGCTCTGCTGCTCTGGGTGGTTCTGGTCTGGGTGGTTCTGGTCTGGATGGTGCTGGTCTGGATGGTGCTGGTCTGGATGGTTCTGGTCTGGATGGTGCTGGTCTGGTGCTGCTGGTCTGGGTGGTTCTGGTCTGGGTGGTTCTGGTCTGGATGGTGCTGGTCTGGATGATGCTGGTCTGGGCCCTGTTGGTCTGGATGGTGCTGGTCTGGATGATTCTGATCTGGGCCCTGCTGGTCTGGGTGGTTCTGGTCTGGGTGGTGCTGGTCTGGATGGTGCTGGTCTGGGTGGCGCTGGTCTGGGCCCTGCTGGTCTGGGTGCTGCTGGTCTGGGTGCAGCTGGAATGTTTAAGCTTTGCAGGTGGTTCTCATGTACAGTGAGTCTGAGAGCCTGGCCTCAGTGTGGAAAGGGCAGGGGTGATCCTGGGGTCACCATGGCGTCTGTCCTTGGGGCTGGCTCTTGGCTCTGCCTTGGGTGGGCTCCCATGAGTCCTGTGGAGAGCTGGGCTCTTGGGAGGTGGAGGCAGCAGGTAGACGCAGTACCACCAGAGAGCCTCCAGGAGCTGCATTGTCTGGGCAGCCATTTGATCCCCACCCTGTGCTAGGTAGTGAGCGAGGTCTGAGAACACAACGGTCAGTGAGATGCAGGCCCGAGTGCCCTGCAGAAGGATGCGTTACGCTGCCCAGCTGCCCTTGGCCTAGTGAGATGCAGGTCCGACTGCCCTGCAGAAGGATGCGTTACGCTGCCCAGCTGCCTTGGCCTAGTGAGATGCAGGTCCGAGTGCCCTGCAGAAGGATGCGTTACGCTGCCCAGCTGCCCTTGGCCTAGTGAGATGCAGGTCCGAGTGCCCTGCAGAAGGATGCGTTACGCTGCCCAGCTGCCCTTGGCCTAGTGAGATGCAGGTCCGAGTGCCCTGCAGAAGGATGCGTTACGCTGACCCGCTGCCCTTGGCCTAGTGGAAGCTCTGGCTGTCCTGGCCACTGGTTGGTGCAGGAGTGACCACACAAGTCGGGGAGCTGGGAGCACCCCAGAGCTGGCAGAGCAGTGGCAGCACCAGCCAGAGGGCTCAGGAGCTCAGCTTTGTGGGGACATTTTCCTTTAAGGGCAGGGCATAGGAAGAAGTGGCTGGATGGTGTAACACTAAGTTAGATTATGAAATACCCTGTGATTTGATGCTTTTTGTGGGGACACGGGACAGAGGTACTAAAACACCCCTGCACTTTCCTGCCTCATCAGTTCTCCTGGGGGCAAGCTCACGGGGCTTAGAGGGGTAAGGAGACTTCTAAGGTATTGGGTGGGGCTTGGCTGTGGTGAAGGGTGCTAGGAGCTGATGCAAACAATGATGCCCTTCCTCGGGCAAGTCTGCTGGCCACCAGGCCTTGTTCCCTCTTCTCCAGTGCTGCCTCATTTGCTTTCCTATTCAGCAGTCTCAGATGTTAATTTTAACCTGATGTCATGGATTTGGTGTGTTTTAAGGAGACTCTTTTTTTTTTTTTTGAGATAGAGTTTTGCTCTTGTTGCCCAGGCTGGAGTGAAACAGCACAATCTCAGCTCACAGCAACCTCCACCTCCTGGGTTCAAGTGATTCTCCTGCCTCAGCCTCCTGAGTAGCTGGAATTACAGGCACCTGCCACCACACCCAGCTATTTTTTTTTTTTTTTTTGTATTTTTAGTAGAGATGGGGTTTCACCATGTTGGCCAGGCTGGTCTTGAACTCCTGACCTCAAGTGATCCACCTGCCTCGGACTCCCAAAGTGCTGGGATTATAGGCGTGAGCCACCGCACCCCGCCAAGGACATGTTTTATCCAGGGCACCCACGTGATTTGTTCCCATGCTTTGATAGTAGAGAAATAGCCAGTGGGTCTGTCCACGGTTCCTGGGTATTTTTGAAGAGTTCTTAACTTGAGATTGCCTGGCCTGCCCTCCCCTGGAGAAGGACCAGAGACCCAAGCTTCTGGGTTTTGCAAAGGCTCCAGTATTGAATCCAATCCCCTATTCCCCGGTCCTCACTTGAGAACCAGTGCTGTCATTCATAACAAACCTGAGTGCCAGTGTGTGCTTGGTAAGCTTCTCTTGCAGTGTGGGTTGTAGTGTAGCAGAGAAGGGAGCTATCAGTTTGGAAAACCAGGGCTCGCAGAGAGGAAGGCCAGGGTCCTGGGTGGGATGGAATTCCAAATGAGCAGGAGAAAAGCACTCCACATTCCCAGGAGTGCACCTGAGCCCAGCCGGGCACCTGAGCTAGAAAAGGTCATTCAGAGGGGCAGGTGATTGGCCAGGATCAAAGTCAATCATCCTGTGCCCTCCTTCCCACGTTTCGGCTTTGCGGGGTGGCCACAGAGAACCCCAAGTCCCTCGGATCGTGGGAACTTTCTCTCACGAATCACAATCAAAGTAGATGCTGGGGTTTTGTACTTTTTTTTTTCTCCTCCGAGGTTCATTCCCTGAAATATTTGTTTTTAGGAGGAGTTTGGATTTAGGATTGTAAACTGCATTGTTTCTTTAAACCTTCTTTTCAATGGATCACATTGTAAACCCGGGGGAATTTTCATATTAAAATGATGCAAAAGGTTTCTGCACCCATCTGACTTAGTTGAGTCAGTTGTGTTTTCGACTGTCACGCTGCACAGTGACTGAAAAAATACTCAAACTAGGCACGGCCTCTCAGGGACTTTAATGTGCGCTTATGCCTGGGGACGTGCAACTGGAGTACAGAAACGCTCTTGAGGCATCTCAGCCTCCATGAGGAAACTGGGTGGCCAAACCCAGACTGTGCAGAGGTGGTAGGAGTCGGGCCCATTTTAGAATCTGTGTGACAGCAAGTAAGAGATGTGACCCCAACATAGAGGCGGATGACTGTGGGTTCATGCAGCTGGCTAGTGCCACGTTAGAGAAAACAATTCTCGAAGTCTAGTGGTCAACTGATTGTCTGGGCCTTAGAATGCATGTCACCAAAGAAACGTCGCGAGAACTGCCGGGGGCCTCCCAGCCGCCCTCTGAGGCCCAGTCACTAGCTAACAGCAGCCACGACTTTCTTGTCAAAACTACTCATATTTTCCTTCTGGGCAGTGTGGCTATCGAGAGAGCTTGGCAAAAGGACCCAGAGGCCTGGCATCCAATCCCCGCTTCACTGCTGTGGGAACAACTGAAGACCAGGCAAGGGACAGTGAGCAGAGGGAAGGGACCGTGAGCTCTGGGCTCATTGGAGAGGTACAGGAAGTGAGGCCACTGTCTCTAGCAGCCACTCAGGAAGCCAGACCATAACCCCTCTCACCATCAGCCCCAAATGGCCCGGGCTTGGTTCATAACTGCCGCTTCCCTAATTGTTGTCCCCACTAACAACTCAGGACCTTCTCCAGCAAGGGGGCCACTCCCTCACCTGTGTTTGGCAGAGTCCCCAATGTGGGCAGGGGATGGGTAGGCCTCACTGTGAGAAAAGAAGGCTCCTGCCTGAGCACCAGGCCGGTTCCCTGGCTGGAGGCTGCTGTCCTGGGAACCTGGAGATGGCTCAGAAGCAGCATGTCCCAGTGACGCACAAGGGCTGGGCTCCCGGCAAAGCCCCACCCTTAAGCCTGGAACCGTGGCCCTAAGTGAAAACAGCTGACTCACTTTTCTACCTGAACGTTAACTTTTTGGCCTGCCCCGCCCCATCCTCTGCCCATAAAAGACTTCAGCTGGCAGCGCAACACAAGCAGCTGAGCATCAGAGGCTGTGGCTCCACGTGGCTAACTTCAGACAGTGTGGCTTCAGAGCGGGCGGGGCTTCTGGGAGAGATACCTTCCCATCCCCTTTCCAGCCTTCTTTTCTGCTGAGAGCCACCCACCACTTAGTAACGTCTTCCGCATTCATCACCTTTCAAACAGCTCGCGTGGCCTGATCCTTCCTGGACAGTGGACAAGAACCCGGGTGTTGAGAAGGCAGGGGCTGCCACCCTGACCCTCCACTGAGCTGGTTGGTACTTGGCTGTCCCTGGACCGCAGAGCTGAAAGAGCACTGGTTGTAACATGCTTGGACGCTGCTGCCGGGCCCTTACAGAGCCAGCTCCCGCCAGAGAGGAGCCACAGGCAGCTTCCAGCACTGCGGGGCCCTCTCGGAGTCCACTCCCGCCAGAGAGGAGCCACGGGCAGCTTCAAGCGCTTGTTTGCTGCAGTTCCCTGACTCACTCACTTGCATGCTCCCTCCTGCAAGGAGTGGCCAGCGTGTACGGCGGGGGCAGGGCAGTGCCAAACCAGCCACTCCAGTTGCCATCCTCAAAGGGGTCAAGAGATCATGTCCTGTCTCACCAGGAGATTGGCTGGGGGCACATTTGGTTTTCTCTGGTTGGTCCTGAGTTGCAAGTGGGGACAACAATTAGGGAAGTGGCAGTTATGAACCAAGCCCCGGCCTTTTGGGGCCGATGGTTACAAGGGTTATGGTCTGGCTTCCTGAGTGGCTGCTAGAGACAGTGGCCTCGCTTTCCGTACCTCTCCAATGAGCCCAGGAGCCGGCCTGTAAATAGCAGGGCTGGTTGCTGTGGAGACAGTGCTCTCGCTTCTTACAAGCCTGGCTTGTAGATAGCAGGCCGGCTCCTGGGCTGGTTGCTGTAGAGACAGTGGTGGCCTCACTTCCCGTACCTCTCCAATGAGCCCAGGAGCCGGCCTGTAAATAGCAGGGCTGGTTGCTGTAGAGACAGTGGCCTCAGCCTCACTACGTACAGCCTGGCTTGTAGATAGCGGGCCGGCTCCCAGGCTGGTTCCTGTGGAGACAGTGCTCTCGCTTCTCACAAGCCTGGCTTGTAGAAAGTGGGCCTTCTCCTGGGTTGGTTGCTGCAGAGACAGTGGCCTCACTTCCTGTACCCCTGACTTGTGGACAGTGGGCCAGCTCCCGGACTGGTGGCTGCAGCTTGTATCTCCAGGCTCTGTGTCCACAGCTGGTCTGGCTGCTGTCCATTTAGATATCCAGGCTCTCACCACTGCCGATAGCTTCTCTGGCCTCCTATAAGCCACATAACCGATGTGGCCCTCCGTTCTTTCATGTGTGAAAATCAAGGGTGCAATGTGCATGATCTCTGAGATATCTGCCAGTTCTAAAATTCTATAAAATAATTAAGTTGCAAGAAATGACAACTTTATGTCCACTTAGGTCCCGGGTGGGCCCCTGCACAGACGCAAATGTTTACAGGCTCTACTTGCTCTGTTTGGAGCCTCCTTCAATTAATAGCAGACCGTCAGGGTCTGGGAAAACAGCTTGGACAGACTCTCACCTCCCACAGAAGGATGCTGAGGTCCAGAGAAGGGAGGGGGGCTTGCAGGTCCACCCTGTGCCATGTGACTCCCAGCCCAGGACAAGCAGGGCCAGCACTTCCCAGACTGGAAGCTGTGTGCGAAGTCCAGGCTGGGCTCCTGTCTGTGCAGAACCTCCTACAGCGGGCCTGCGAATCTGCATTTCTTGGTGCCCAGTCGATGCTGGTGCTGCTGGAGTCCCACCAGGCTTCGAGGAGCCAGAGACTGGTTACTGTGGCAGGTCCTCACCCTGTGCCCCCATGGAGGCTGGTGCCAGGCAGTACGGGGCTCTGCAGGCAAGGGGAGTACACCCCTCTGCGTGGAGGTAAACACTGTAAGGGAACAGACCCAGTTACTGAACTTGAAACCACTGGGGACTAATTAAGCGCCTGTGTGAAGATTGTAAGCGCAGTGGGAGTTAGAAGGACGCGGTCTGTGAGCTCATTGTCCCACGGGAAGCACTGCCTGGCTGTGCTTGTGCCTCTGGACACCTGACTTTATCACAGACACTCTGACTTCTCAGAAAGAAATACGAGTGACACGTCACATGCCTGTGCTCACAGCACACACCATGTCTCTGCATCATGAGGGCCGGTTCCAGGTGGAGTGGCGACTTTCCCAAAGCTCTCCCGCTCCCATGCCCCCTGCATCCCTGTCCCCATCCTCAGGCACTGGGAGTGAGCCACACCTGCCTGCCTCTCTGTGGCACCAACACTGAGGCTTTTCAGCCCTATTTTTTTCCCCAGTCCCCTAAACTGCTTCCGCCACGATCCCCCTTACTTTGGGGCCTTCTGACCCAGTGGCTGGCCGCTGGATCCTGAGGGGCCGATGAGGTTGATGTCCCATGGTGAGCTGAGGCGCGCTGCAGCTTGGCTCTGCGTCCGTTCTGAGGTCCAGCACAGCCCCTGCAGCACTGGTGGTCGGTTGGATGCCACAGCCCCTGGGCTCTGCCCCACCTGCTCAGCAAATGGACCCAAAAGAGCTGCCCTCCTAAGTGAGGGAACACATATAAAAATATGCAGACAGGAACACCTAAAACACACACAGACATGCATGTGAACACATAAAACACATGTGAAGACAAAACACAGGAACACAAAACAGACACGTATGAACACAACCGACAGGAACACACAAAACAAAACACACACACATGTGAATACATAAAACACAGGAACACAAAACAGACATGTGAACACATAAAACAGGAACATATAAAACAGGAATGGATATGAACACACAGAAACAGATGTGAACACACAGAGGAATGGACATGAACACATGCAGACAGGAACATACAAAGCAGACAGACAGGAACGGATATGAACACACAGAAACAGATGTGAATACTTATAGACAGGAACATATACAACATACACAGATAAAACAAAACAACCCCAGCAGGGGCCATAAAAAGGAAACCAACAAGGCGTAGGGATGGCTGAAACCTCTAGTCCACGGAAGTGAGAGTGGGGCTAGTCCCGAAACAAGCTCGGGATGCCCTGTCAGTGACGGCACAGCACGGCAGAGGGTTAACATTTCAGTAGCTCCACACATGCTAAAGACGTTTCCCAGCTAGCATGGTGGTGAGTGCCCCGAAATCCCAGCTACTCGGGAGGCCAAGGCGGGAGGATTGCTTGAGTCTAGGAGTTTGAGACCCTCACCTCTAAAAACAACAACAAAAAGATGTTTCCCAGGAAAAAAAGGACAAAGCATTTAAAAATACATGAAAAAGACGAGAACATCAGAAGTTCACTGTGGTAGCCCGACATCCAACAAGTGGGAACTCCCAAAAGTGAGGCTGGAGCCCACGGCGGGTGGAAGGACCTGAGTTTCCAAATCAAAGGGACCCTGGTGTGTGTTGAATTGTGTCCCCTGCTCCACATTCATACACTGAAATGCTAACCCCAGGGTGACCTTATTTGGAAACAGGGTTTTGTAGATGTGATTAGTTAGGTTTAGATAAAGTCCTGCTGGAGCAGGGTGGGCCCCCCGTCTAATATGACTGGTATCCTTGTAAGGGGACATTTGGACAGAGACAGTTGCAGAGGGATAGCACCATGTGAAGATAGGAGTGAAGCAGCCACAAGCCAGGGAGCGCCACGGCTGGACAGCCACCCGAGGCAGGAGGAGGCTTGGACAGATCCTCCCTAGGGACCTCCAAGAGGAGCCAACCTCGCTGGCACCTTGTTCTGGGACTCCCAGCCCCAGAGCTGGGAGGCAATGCATTTCGGATGTTTGTGAGCCCCAGCCCGCGGTGCTGCATTTCAGCAGCCACAGGAAATAAACACAGGCCCCTTGAATGCCCAGACACATAAGGGAGGAAAAACTCACACGAAAGCATATTGTCACGACGTTTCAGGACAGCACTAATGAAGAGAAGCTTCTAAAAGCTGCCAGAGAAAAAGCACATCAAACAAATAATCAAAGGAAAATGCCATTTTGACTTTTGGGTCCGTCTGGTTCCTGTGAGAAGCGGATGAGAAGACAGAACTGCACATGCACGGATCCCGCAGGGCAACGCGGCTGCGGGACAGGAATTGGAGGGGGCGGGAAAAGTTCTTGGGCCTCAGAGGAGGACACCCCAGTGATGGAGATGGGAGGAAGGATGGGGGAGAGCCGTGGCCTGCGGCAGCCCAAGGTCATGAGGATCCTCATGCGTTCACGGCCGTCAGAGGAGACGAGGGTCCCCCAAGAACAGCGCTGCCTTGGAACCCTGTCATGTGCCTCCCTGGCTGCACAGATGTGGCCACAGATTTCAGAGCGGTGCAGCTGGGACTCTGAGCCATTCCATGCTCCTGATAGCTGGAAATGCAAGGTGCAGATGGAAGTGTGGGGGCAGAAGGAGGCATGTGTGGGAGGATGAAGGCGCAGGTGGTGGGTGGAGGAGCAGGTGTGGGGTGGAGGCATTGGGGGACATTCTCATGGCTCCACACCTTTTCAAGCACAAGCTAGAAGGTCACATTCCGTGATAAGCCTTTGGAATTTAGAAGGAACATGACTTCCCATCAGGAATCCCATACCCAGTAAATCATCAATCAGGTATGAGAGTGGAATAAAGATATTTATAATTTTATAAGGTCTCAAAAAGTATCTTCACTGTGGTGTGGTGCTGCGTGCCTGTAGTCCCAGCTACTCGGGAGGCTGGGGCAGGAGGATCGCTGGAGCCCAGGAATTTGAGTCCAGCCTGGGCAACATAGTGAAACCTGCCTCAAAAAAAAAAAAAAAAAAAAAAAAGCTTCAAAATACCCTTTTTTTGAAGCTCCTGGAGATTTTGTTCCATTTAAAGAGGGGAGTAAACAAGAAGGGAGGCATGGAATCCAGGACATGGGGGAGCTGATAGGGAAGTGCCTGGTTCAGCTAATCAAGGTTTGCTTTACCATGCTGAGAGGGAGGTTGAGCTCTGCCCAAAAAGCTAGCTGTGAATTTAAGGTGGGTGTAGAAAATTAAGTGAAAGGAAAAAAGTCAGTTAACTCCATCCAGGATATACAAAATTTGTACAAGAAAGGAAATATAATCAAGTCCAGGGGCTCGGTGGTGAGAGGCAGATTCACAATAACAATGTTAATGCTAGACATGGATTTAACAAAAACGACCACATGCCCAGGCTCGGGGAAAGCACAGCGGGCATGAGAATATGTGTGTGCAACAGTGCATGTGTGTGCAGCTTCGTGTGTGTGTAGCTCTGTGTGTGTGTGCAGCTCTGCATGTGTGTGCAACTCGGGGTGTGTGTGTGTGCAGCTCTGTGTGTGTGCGTCGGGGGCAGTTACTAAGCTAACTCCTCATCCTAAGTAGGAAGTTCAGTGAGTGCAACATTGAAATGCTAAGAGATGGCAGTACATGGCTATTTGGAAATGTGGAACTCAGCAGGAAACAGTTTGCAAAGCTGGAAGTGTTGCTTCTGGGGAGTGAGCCCTGCAGGTGCGGTGGGGGCCAGGTTTATATGTGCTGCTTTGAGAAACATTAAAAGGATACCTGATATCCCCCGAAAGCACTGCAGTATGAACACACACATACAAACACACACACAAACACACACATAAACAAACCTGCATAAACATACACATAAATACACACATAAACACACATATGTAAACACGCACACACACAAACACACATAAACATACATGCATAAACACGTACACACATAAATACACATATACACATAAACACACACACAAACATACACAAACACACACATATACACATACACACACATAAACACATATACATATAAACACACTGTCTCCCCTGTGTGTGGCCTGAAACGTCGAAGAATCGGCCGAGAGAAAAGATGAGCCCCCTGGAGTAGAGGGTTGACGGGCCGTGTTGCAGGAGGAGTCTGGCTGATCTGACGTTCCTCGTTCCCACCCTGGTCTGGGTGTGCTTGCAGTCATTTCTGAGGCATGTGGTTTTGACCAGAGCCCCAGGTACAGCTCAGATGTGCTCAGATTAACAGGGTCCATTAGACAGGAGGAGGTTTTTCTCCCCGTGCGCTTCTGGTAAAACAGGCTGGATGTGTTTGGGAAAGGATGAACCAAATGCATACAGCTTTTCTTATGATGAGAGGAAACAGGGAGAAACATTCACGATGCAAATGCAATATTGTTTATGATCCGTTGGAACATTATTTCCCTAGCGTGAGCCCTGTTAAACACAGCCTTACTGTGCCTCAGGCAACGAGGCACATATGGCTCTAAACTCCTATTACAACTGAGAGCAGAATTGAGGTCTGATCTGATCATCGCCTTGCTGCTGGGGAAGTTTAATGATAGTTAGAGATGCTTAGTGTCTAATCTGTTGTGTCAGAATTGTGGTTCCCAAGGTCACAAATGCTGCAGCATTGCAGCCTGCAGAATATAGCGTGTCACGTGGCATGACAGATCATGAGAGCAGCTATGTTCTGTCTAAGAAAGACCCTCTTATACCAGGCTTTGTTTTCAGTGGCTTTAGTTCAAGGGCAATTGGTGCAATACTAGGGTTGGAAGTGGTCTTGTAGCTCACTGCATAATATCCCCTCATTTGGTGGAAAAGTGGAGTCCTGGGGTCGTTGTGACTTGCTTCACGTCAGTCCATTATTGATGTGTCAGAAACACATTTTACTGGCTGTCCACTGTGTGCCAGACTGGAAGTTATGTTCAGTGCCAAGGTCCAGGGAGAGTGGTGCCCAACCCCGCCCAGGGAGCCCCTCTATGGAGGGTTGGTGGGTGGGGGGTTCCGATAGAGGCTGAAGGTGCTGGAGCAGGGCTCAGACTCACACGGAGGGGCAGGACAATGCTCTGGGAAGTCTTCCTGGAGGAGTTAATCTTGACTAAGTCTTGAAGGACTAGGAACTGCTGGGACGGGTGGCTCAGCCTTTCAGACTGAGGGCAGCCTGTGCACAGAGGTGCAGTGCATGTATGGAGCTCTGAGCAAGGTGCCCAGAGGATGGTGCTGCTGTGCTGCAGCCAGGGGCCCCTCGTGCAGGGCTTTTTTGCCAATGCACAGGATAACCCTTGGGGTCCCTCTTCCACTGTCCTGATAAGTAGCATTCGGCTTCCTTCTTTCCATACGAATCTCCTTTATCCTCAAGGCAATGTGGGAACCCTTGGTGGAACTTGGCCTTTGGGTCTTTGGGTCATATTTGGGTTGGTTTTTAGCAGCATCACTGTGGAGAAAGTTCTGGAGAGTCTGGAGTGGGGAGAGGAGCCTGGAAGATGGGTCTGCAGTTGTTCAGAGGAGGGAGGAAGATGGGGGTGAAGAGGAGGTGAGTTGGGAGGTATTGAAAGATTCAGTGGTTGAATGGAGGGGTCAGGGAGGGTGTGGTATATGGTCACTCCCGAAGCTCTCCCGGGTTGCAGCTCCATGCCTGGTGCCCTCGCAGGCTGGGGCTGCTGGCTCTACTGTACTGGAGTCTCGTGGGCACTCCTGCCCTCAGAACTCCACTGGACATTGCCCTGGTGGGAACTCTCTGAGGTGGCCCCACCTCTGTGTCAGTTGTCTCCCTGGGTGCTGGGGCTCTCCAGGTCATCCTGTGAAATCTGGATGGAGGGAGCCATGTCCCCACAGCTCCTATGGAGAGGGCACTGCATAGATGCTGCCAGAGTTTACTGCTTGTGACTTCCAGAGGGGTGGGCTGAGCCGCACCTGGGCCTGCTTGAGCCACACCTGGGGTGGCCAAGAAACACTGCATTGGAATGTGGGCAGCAGAGAGCCTTGAAATCATTCTATCCCCAAGGCCCTAGCACTCTGGACCTGTGACAGGCAGAGCAGCCCTGAGGAGCTCAGAAGTTCTTGGGGTCACTCTTCCACTGTCTTGATGAGCAGCATCCAGCTTCCTTTTCTCCATACCAATCTCCTTATCAGTGGTTGTTTGGCTACACCCTTGATTTTTTCCCCTAAACATGCTTTTTTGCTCTGTACATGGCCAGGCTGAGGATCTTCCAAATGTTTAGGTTCTCTTCCCTTTTGATTATAAATGTCATCTTTAATTCATTTCTCTCTTCTTTCATTTTACTATAAGCAGTCAAGAGAAGCCAGGCTGCACCTTCAACACTTTGCTTAGTTATTTCTTCTGCTGAATACCTTATTTCATTGTTCACAAATCCATCCTTCCACAAAGCACTAGGAATGAACACAATTCAGCCAAATTCTTTGCCACTTTATAGCAAAGATGGCCTTTCCTCCACTTTCCAATAACACGTTCCTCATTTCCTTCTGAAACTGCACCAAAATGGCCTTTACTAACCATATTCCTACCAACATTCTCATTCTGACCTCTTATCAATCTTGAGGAAGATTGAGGTTTTCTCAGAGGCTCTCCTCTTCTTCTGAGCCCATACCTGAATTGTCCTTAATGTTCTGTTCACAGCAATGTAGGCTTTTTCTAGCAGGCACCTCCAAACTCTTCCAGCGTCTACCCGTTACCTAGCTGCAAAGCAGCTTTCACATTTTTAGGTATTTGTTATAGCAACATCCCCAGTCCTGGTACCAATTTCTTTCTTAGTCTCTTCAGGCTGCTATAACAACATACCTTAGATTGGGTAACTTAAAAACAATAGATATTTAATGCTCACTATTCTAGAGACTGGGAAGTCCAAGATCAAGAGCCACGAAGCTTCAGCATCTAGTGAGGGTTGGTTTCTTATAAGGAGCGTCTTCGACGTGCTCTCCCGTGGTGGGAGGGGTGAATACATTCTCTTGGGCCTCTTTCATAAGGGCACTAATTCCACCCAGTGCTTTGCCCTCATGAATAATCACCTCCCAAAGGCTCCACTTCTTAATACCATCACATTTGGGCTTAAGTTTCACCATGTGGATTTTGGGGCGATACAAATATTCAGACCCTCAAAGTCACCTTCCCTGAAGTGCAGCCTTTTCTACACCTGTCCTCTGCAAGGGCCCCTTTCCTGGGCTGTCCCTCCTTATGCCAAAAGGGGAAGATTGCTCCTTCGCCTTCTCATTTGAATTCATTCTCCAGGGCTTTGCTATTCCATGGGCCCCCTTCAAGCCTGGCAGTCACCTGTGCAAATGGGGCATGCTGACACCTCCCTGCACTCTTCTTGGCTAGCCCGGGCACCCCCTCAGGTGTGAGGACCTGAGGACCCCCTCAGGAAAAGGGGCTCACTTCTTGTCTGCACAGGGAAGGCAACACAGAACAGAAGGGAGGCTGCAGCGTTTCTCTGCACTTGCACAGATGTTGGTGTAGCTACTAGACACACAGGCCTTCACTCTTACACTCATTTATTTAAAGCGAATGATTATTGTTGGTTATGCTCAGGGGCAAAAGGGCCACGTGATCCTGCCCACGAGGTTTTCAATCTAAGTAAAAGAGACAAAACAATTCAATGAAAGAAAAATATATATCCTGGTAAATGAGTCGGTGGTTTAAACCTCAGAGGGGTGAGGTTATTGGCTCTTTCTCTTCTTATTCATTCTTTTTTGCCCGGAGGGTAAACTTTCAACAGTACCTTTCCTCAAAAACTCCTTAAATGTGAGATGCCACGTTAATACAGATTTATGGTATCCATTGAAGATGGGATCTAGCAATGTCACGTGGAAAAGGCTGCCCAGCATTGAGACTGGTTTGGCCTGAGAATCTGAGGCTCTGGCCACCCTGTCTTGGTGGATTTCAGGGGCCAGCTCTGAGGCTTCAGGTGGTTGTGGACTCTGGCCCAGTGCCGCTAGCGTGTCCAGTACCCACCGCCGCCCTTGCTGCGTGTTGCTTCCAGGCAGTTGTGACTCCTGCCCTGGGAAGCTGAGGCATCAGATTCTTTGCTTTGGAATTTCAGACCCTCCCTCTGTGTTGCCTCCTCCCACCCACAGGTCGCATCAGCATGTCGAGCTCTGCAGGTGCCAGCACACTGGAACACACGCTTGGGTTGGCGGGTGGTTGGAGGAGAATGAGCCGTGCTTTTTCATCCCCACATCCCCAGCGCCCAGCATGGAGAAGGGATGTGATCAATATCTGTTGGAAATGGAACAAGCCTCAGGATAAACAGCCCCATCCTGGGATGCGCCATACAGTGGTCATTGTTCTAAAGGCTCGGTGAGTGCAGTCAGGTTATCCTAACCTTGAAAGTTACTTACCCAGTACAGAAAAGCAGACTTTCCCCCAGTACAGAAAAGCAGACTTTCCCCCAGGACAGAAAAGCAGACTTTCCCCCAGTACAGAAAAGCAGACTTTCCTTCCTGTGCCCCTCCCAGAACAATAGGCAGGTGCCCAGTAGTGCAGTTAGCAGAAGGCAGTTCTGCAGTTTCCCAGGAGGGACCCATCTCTCTCCCCAACTTAGCAGTTTTATCCTCACCAGCTCCTGGACATCTGGCCAGAATGACGCCCAGGAATTTTCATCTTGCACAGTATTCAGGTCAACTGTTTGGGGTCATGGGCTCTAATATGCCTCCAGGCAAGCTTGCTGGAGTCTTTCCTTGGGTGGACAACTCAGGCTGAACGAAAGAGGCCTTCATTTAGCCTGTTCCCCGTGACTACATGCACAGCAGAATGTGAGCAAGCACTACCCCAGGAAAATGACTGCAGATGGCAGGTGTGGTCCGGGCTCTGGTCTGGTGGATAGAGGACCCTGGCTTGTGTTTGTGTGTTGATCTCTGTGTTATGCAGTAGTTTTGGTACAGGATCCTAAGTACCCCTTGCACCACCCTGCAGATGGAAAGCATTGTTAATCCACTTACAGGTGAGCAAATGGAGGACTGTAGAGACTTAGTGACCTATCCTTGGCCGCACAGCCTACACGCGGGTGGAACTGAGGCTTGAATCTTGGTCTTCTAATGCCAGATATTCCTCCCCTCTGAAACCACATGCATAGAATAACCATGATGATGACTGTAAATGTCATCGCAATGTGCCTGGGCCTCTTTGGAAGGGGTAGAGACTATGGTTTTATATTCAGAAACTTGAGTACAGGAGCAGTGCACTTGTTTGAGACGTTTATGAAACTTTCTCCACACATGCGTTCCTGTTCTCGATCCTGAAAGGCAGCTGGTCCCAGCGGCTTTTACCAAGCAGGTGCAAGAGCCCCAGTTCCGCCTGGAGGAGTCATCTCCATGGGAGTTTGGGTATCTGAGGCTTTGCTGGGATAGGAGTGCAGACTGCAGGCCCCCCACCATCCTGGGAATCAGCCTTACAGTCTCTTCCTCTCTGTGCCGCAGAGGCTCAGGGCTTCCTCAGAGTTCCCAGCCTGCCACATAACCTGCTTTTGTTCTCCCAGGCTGCTCCTAAACATGCCTGGGACACAGGTGTCCCCTTGGGCTGCATCCCAAGCATCCCTGGGAGGAAGGCGCACCGGGCCTGGCTCTCTACTTGGAACTTGGGAAAGGGAAAATGCAGACAGCACAGGGCCCCTTCGTCCTCCACCACCTGCTCTGCTGCAGAGGCTGCAGCTCCACATCATGGAGCTTGGCAAAGTCATCGCGCACCACCCAGCTCCACAAGTGTAGTTGAGAGTGGCAGTGGCTGGGGGCTCTCCACGGAGCCCCCAAACCAGGCCTTGTCATGGGACTGATGGGCACCTCTTGGCCGCCACCTTACTTCCTGGCCCTGTTCTGCCTTGGCCTCCTCGGTCTCTCTCCTCTTCAAATCACCTTTCAGAGGCCACCACTCTTTCCTCCACCCACTTTTGCCATTCGGCAGAGGCCCCGCCATCCCCAGGCGAGCTCAGGGTGGGGGTCCCAGAGCCCAAGAGCCAGAGAGCCTGGAGTGTGATGTCCAGAGGCAGGAGAAGGGGCCCCAGCCCAGGAGGGAGCGGGAGCGATATGCCTGTGCTCGGCCTTGTGTGCTGTGGGCCCGCAGCTGTTGGGTGGCACCGGCCCAGGCTGGGGACTGAGCGTCCTTCCTCAGTCACTGATTCCAATGCCAGTCTCTCCTGGAAACGCCCTCCAGACACACCCAGACCTGAGGCCTCACCAGCTACCCAGGCCTGCCTTCCCCAGTCAAGTAATCACCTAAAGTTCACCTTCACATCTTGTTTTACAGATCGGGGAAACTGAGTCTCAAAAGGGCTAAGTCACGGACCCAGTTGGTCTCTATCAGGAGCGGCCAGGCGGCTGGGGCCAGGTGCTGCTACTCCCTCCATCCTCATTGCAGGGAGTAGGTCAGAGGCGTTGGACCAACCTCGTTGGGGACTGGGGCTCATAGCTTGTCTTGCTGGCAAGTGGGCTTGAGAGGAGGGATGTGAAGGGGACAGTGCGGCATTTTCCTCAGAGCTGGGTGCCCTGCCCAGCCCCACCAGGCCCTGGAGTCACTATCGGCAGACAGAAGGGACCATGGCTATTTAAACTCTATGCTCATCCCGGCCCAAACGATGCTGCACTGATGCTCAGGTAAAGGGTTGGCTAAGAAGGGGGACAGGCCACCCACAGTGCCACATGGTGTGGCTTGGACGCACCTGTCATTCTGAGGACTGTGCCCCTCCTCAGCCCTGCAGAGCCTCATCATGCTGCCCCAAGCAGAGGAAGCAGCAGTCAGAGTCCCTAAGGGGGTGTTCAGCGGCTTCAGTGGATGCTGGATGGGGTCTGTCTGGGCAGTATGGGGGTTCCCCTGGCCTTCCTGTGGTGTCTCAGCCTGGATCTGCCTGGGGACTGAAGCTTGGAGCGGCCACCAGGGTAGGTGCTCCGCAGTGCTGGGCAGGACTGAGCCTGCCTCTGGGGAGGACCACAGACAACCAGGGGACAGCGCAGGCCTAAAAGTCTGGGCCAGCAGATGGGGAAGGGTCGGTGACACCCGTGCCTCCAGGGAGCGTCAGCTGTGCGACTCACTTGACACAGGCCATGGACTTGGAGTGCCCGCCCAGGCTGACCCTGGTGAATTGCAGAGTTTTGTAGAATGCAAGCCCAGCCCAGCAGTTCACGCCTTCTTGCTAAGCTGCTCTGTGCACTGAACGAGAGGGCTGGAGTCGCTCAGCCCCTTCCACATTTAGTCCCCTCTGATTTCCTGTGGCCACAGAGTAAAACAATCTGTCAAAATGTTTTTCTTCTCTTTTTTTCTGTTTAGTGCAACAGAAAAGCCCAGAGGAGAAATGAGGATGCAAAGAGAAAGAAAACAAAACCAAAAACCCCCCAACCGGAGAGCTGCAAGGGTACCAGGGAGAGGGAGTGTCTGGGACGGAGAAGAGCGCGCTTTTCCGAACGCCTTACTCCAGGCCAGGGCTGTTTTCTGCAAGCCGGTGCGGTGCACGTGAGGAGGCTTTTCCTGCCGTGGTGAAATCAAACACACCTAAGGCGTGAGTCCTCCAGACTCTCCTCACCTGGGCAGCTTGGCACCGGCCACCCGTGCCTTGCCCGGAGAAACTCCAAGTGTTCCTGACTTCAAGGGTCGGAGGTCTGTTTGCTCAGGGCTGGTTGGTAAAATCGAACGGAGAATGAAAGCTAGAGCTTCTGAAACACATGAAGCAGGCAGAAAGCTTTAGACTCCCCTCTGGAAGGAGAGGGCTCCCTGTCCGCGGGAAGAAAGTCTTTTTTTAAGCTCTGTCAGTAGCTCAAAATTAGGCCATGTTTTAGTCGGCTTCATGTTTGCACTACGGCTTTCGTATAAAACTGTTTGTTTTTCCTATAATTAAAAATACCTTTCTTTTCATTTGTTTGTATATAGGAAATATATTCAAAAAAGGTACAAAATGTCTATAGCAAAAATTCATTTCCCTTTTTTGTTTCCACTTTGAAACTGCCAACCAGTGAGCATCAGACCCCACAGGTTTAACCTATTTATGCCTAGTGTTCCATTATTGGAACGCTAAGCTTGTGGGACTTACTTATAGCCTACTCCTCAAGGTCATTGTCAAGGTCTGATTTTTCACAAAAAAAAGACTTGCGACCTCTGGCATAAATGGGTTAAGGGTAGGGTCCCAACAAGACGGCCCCTGCTTCAGATGCCACCTCCAAGTGGGGTCCCCAGGCCACCTGTACCTCTGACCAACTTGCTACAAATCTGGGGGTTCCCCTGATGACCTCAGGTTTTATAATTTACTGGAACACTCCCAGAGCCTAAGAAAGTGTTGCACTTACAATCCTTTTTTTTTTTTTTAGACTGAATCTTACTGGGTGCTTTGTCACCCAGGCTCGAGTGCAGTGGCACGATCTCGGCTCACTACAACCTTTGCCGGCTGGGTTCAAGCAATTCTCCCGCCTCAGCCTCCTGAGGAGCTGGAATCCCAGCATGATGACACCAGCCATCATGCCCAACTAATTTTTGTATTTTTGTAGAGACGGGGTTTCACTGTGTTGGCCAGGTTGGTCTTGAATTCCTGACCTCAGGTGATCCACCTGCCTCGGCCTCCCAAAGTGCTGGGATTACAGGCATACACCACGCCACTGTGCCTGGCCACAATCCCATTTTCTTTTTTTTTTTTTTTTTGAGACGGAGTCTTGCTCTGTCACCCAGCGTGGAGTGCCGTGGCCGGATCTCCGCTCACTGCAAGCTCCACCTCCCGGGTTTATGCCATTCTCCTGCCTCAGCCTCCCGAGTAGCTGGGACTACAGGCGCCCGCCACCTCACCTGGCTAGTTTTTTGTATTTTTTAGTAGAGACGGGGTTTCACCGTGTTCACCAGGAGGGTCTCGATCTCCTGACCTCGTGATCCACCCGTCTCGGCCTCCCAAAGTGCTGGGATTACAGGCTTGAGCCACCGCGCCCGGCCACAATCCCATTTTCATAATAAAGAACACACATCAGGCCAGCCAAATGAAGAACACGTGGGGCGAGGGCTGGTTGGGTCCCGAATGCAGAGCTTCCATGTCCTGCCTTGTGGATCAGCACATGCCATCTTCCAGGCACATCGGGGCCTTCCACGGAGCCCCACTATCAGAGCTTTTATTGGCATCTCATTCCATAAACACTATTTTTTTTTTTTTTTTTTTTGAGGCGGAGTCTCGCTCTGTCGCGGACTGGAGTGCAGTGGCCGGATCTCAGCTCACTGCAAGCTCCGCCTCCCGGGTTTACGCCATTCTCCTGCCTCAGCCTCCCGAGTAGCTGGGACTACAGGCGCCCGCCACCTCGCTCGGCTAGTTTTTGTATTTTTAGTAGAGACAGGGTTTCACCGTGTTAGCCAGGATGGTCTCGATCTCCTGACCTCGTGATCCGCCCGTCTCGGCCTTCCAAAGTGCTGGGATTACAGGCTTGAGCCACCGCGCCCGGCCTCATAAACACTATTGGTTGAGTGATCCGCCAAGCTGGGGAAAACTCAGTCTCCAGCTCCTCCACTGCCTCCCAGAGGTCAGCAGGTTGGGCTGACAGGCCTGCGCCCAAAGTCCTAGCCCTCTAATCACATGATTGGGTTTGCTAGTGGCCACCTCCCATCCTGCAGGTATCCAGGGGCCACGCTGGCTCACCTCATCAGTACAAGCTACCAGGGCCCACCATGAGTCATGTGAATAATGAAGACAGTTTAACCACTGGGGAAGTTCCCAGGACTTAGAGTCTCCCACCCAGGAACCAGGGACAAAGGCCAGGTTTTTTATTATCCAAGGGCCCTCAGCCACTAGGTTTTCCACCCAGAGGAGACTGATCTTGGTATCCTTCCAGAAATATTTTATTTTACTCAAAGAGTAACATATTACATTACAGACGCTCCTCATCTTAGGATGACATCACATCCCAGTAAACCCATCATAAGTCGGAAGTATTTTAAGTCAAAATGCATTTAATACACCCAACCAAGGGAACATTGCAGCGTAGCCTCGCCTACCTTAACCATGCTCAGAACACTCACATCAGCCCACAGCTGGCAGCATCACTGGGCAGCACAGCCCACTGCAGAGGGCAGGTTGCTCACCCTCATGGTCTCAGGGCTGACTGGGGGCTGTGGCTGCCCCTGCCCAGGTTTGAGAGAGTTCATAATGCATATCCTAGCCTGGGAAAGATCAAATCTCAAAATCTGAAGTATGGTTTCTATAGACTGCATGTCACTTTCACATCCTTATAAAGTCAAAAAATTACAAGTCAAACCATCACAAGTCAAGGACCTGCTATATACACACTGTTTGGAATCTTTTTTTTTTTTAACTTAAAAATAAGTTTTGGAGATTATACCATAGCATTCCATAAAGAAATTTCCCTTTCTTTTCCCTAACACGGTAGTTCATTGCACCATACTTTAAACACGTTTCCTACCGAAAGCAGATTGTTTTTTTATCTCTGGCTGTTTCAAACAATGCTGCAATGAGTAACTTCAGACGGGAACCACTGTGCACCTGTGCGACTATATGTGTGGAGTGAATTCCTGCAGGAGGAATCACTGGGTCACCCAGGATGCCTGCTTAGAATTTAAATGATTATTTGACTATTACCAGGTTACCCTCACTGGAGGTGGTACCCAATCACACTTCCACAAGTGATACGAGACTGATGTTTCATCAGACCACTACCAACTCCTTGTGTTATCAAATTCTTAATTTTGTTATTCTTTTTGCTCACATCCTTACTCAGTTTTCTTTTTTTTTTTTTGAGATGGAGTTTCACTCTTGTTGCCCAGGCTAGAGTACAATGGCTCAATCTTGGCTCACTACAACCTCCACCTCCTGGGTTCAAGTGCTTCTCCTGCCTCAGCCTCCTGAGTAGCTGGGATTACAGGCACCCGCCAAAACACCCAGCTAATTTTTGTATTTTTATTAGAGACAGGGTTTCACCATGTTAGCCAGGCTGGTCTTGAACTCCTGACCTCAGGTGATCCGCCTGCCTCAGCCTCCCAAAGTGTTGGGATTACAGGCGTGAACCACCACGCCCGGCCAGTCTTCCCACTTTTAACAAACTTTTCAGAGGCCCCACCAACAGCCTCTACTTACATCTCACCGGCCAGAGCTTTGTCTCCTAGACATAGCTAGGAGCAAGGTGACGAGGAACTGAGCACACTGCTGCCCTGGCTAAAAATAAAATGATGTCACTAACCATATGAGCAAGTGTACTTGAGCAAATGGCTACATCTTCCTTAGGCTCGGTTTCCTATCTACAGGTTGGGGATATTGAGTGAATTAAAGATGAATCCCTGCATAAAGCACAGATCCTAGCATGTAGCAAACTATCCATAAAGATCCCACAAGCGCATTCTTTGGGGCCTGGTAAATGACATAGCTTGGGGAGGGGAGCAAGTGACATGAAGAAGTGGTGGGGGCTGGGGAGATACGCAGAGAATGGAGCAAATACACCTTTCCAGGAAGACAGGAGCCCTGTTTCTTGCTTTCGGAGAAGGGCCTACTAATGTTGGAAAGGGAGAAAATGAGAAAGAACCGGAGGTGGCCAGACTGGGACTGGGGTCTCAGTGTCAACTGACAGGTTCAGTAAAATGTACACATAGACCCAGCAACAGTCAGCGAGACATACACATGTGTGTTGGGGTGAGCATGTCTGTCTATATGGATATATACAGGTATTTCCTCCTTCTGTTCCCTGAGAGCTTGGGAGCCATGACACCCCTGCAGCAATGAATGCAGTGAGCACCCCGAGCATGGTTTCCAGATGCTGTTCTGCACTAAAAGGTGCCAGGGTCCTCAGAGGGATGCAGAGTCCGTATGGGACAGTGGCTACCAGGAGATCCCTCTCTTGCCTTCCCTCCCTTCCTCCCTCCTTCCTTCTTTCATCCTCCCTTCCTCCCGCCTTCCTCCCTTCCCTCCTCCCTCCTTCCTCCTTCCTCCCTTCCCCCCTCCCTCCTTCCTTCCTCCCTCCCTCCTCCCTTCCCCCTCCTTCCTTCCTCCCTCCTTCCTCCCTTCCCCCTCCTTCCTTCCTCCCTCCTTCCTTCCTCCCTCCTCCTTCCTCTCTTTCTCCCTCTTTTCTCCCTTCTATCTTTCCTCCTTCCTTCCTTTCTCCCCACACCCCTGTTCTTCCTCACCTCCATTTTCTTCTAAATGTCACTCCCTGTTGTCATCTTCAATGGGGCCAGCATTATTTTAGGGACCAAGTGCTCAGAAGCAAACAGAGCACCATGGAAAATGCAGATGAGATGAATGTGGAGACAATCACTCAGAACAGCGTTTTCCTCCCTGCACTAAACACTTAGCCTTCCCTCTCCACCGCCTGTGCCCACAGGGCCCGCTGGGTCCACAGCAGGGTATTCTAGGGAGGTCACCAGTGCAGGCTCTGAGTCAACCACCGTGGAGTCTCCACCTCCAGGGGAGGTGGCCAGGGTGGCGCCCTGCTTTGTATGCCCTGCTCCTCTGAGAAGGGGCCGCTGCTTTCAGGGCAGGGTCCTGTCAGAGTGCACACGCATCAGCTCCTCCCACTCAGAGGCTTATGGGGTGTGCAGGGATAAAGTGGGGAAAGGGGGGCCATGGGAGGGTACAAAGGAGAAGGAGAGTGGCATGGGGGTGGGAAGGTCCCCAGGAAGATAAAGGCGGGGTCCCCCACAGGAGGAGCTTCTCAGAACCCTGGAGGATGTCCCCCCACCCAGAAGGGCCCAGGGACCTCACACCTTTACCTGCCGGGGGAGGGTTTGCCCTCAGGGCTTTGAGTGGCAGGGCCTGAGCTCCAGGGCTCATACCTGTGGTCCACAGAGGACGGTAAAATGGCCCTGGCAGATGGGGGCTGCAGGGGGTGGGGACAGGACGGGGGGGTTGGAGGCAAGGACATGGGTGTGGGGAACCTCAGCTGGTTGTGGAGATCATGGGACAGGGCTGGGGACCGACCAAAGCGTGGGGACTTGGCCTTGGAGTGGGGACTAGGGATGGGGTGGGGATGTGAAGGGGTGAAGGAGGAGGGCCGGGATGGGGGACTAGGGGTGAGGATAGGCACAGGGTGCTGACCAACTGGGCGGAGGCTGCTGAGCACCTGAAGTGGGCCCAGGTGCAGCACGAGCCGGTGCAGGGCGAGGTGGGGGCGGGGAGGGAGGCAGGGGTGGTGGGTTGGAGGTGAGGGTGTGGGAACCTGAGACAGGTGTGAGAACCTTAAACAGGTGTGGGGATGTGGGGTGGGGGTGATTGAGTACTGAGGGAAGGGCAGACAGGGCAGGTTTGGGGTGGGGGTGGGGTGGGGCGGGGACCAGGAGAGGACCAGCTGTGCGGTGCAGGTGCAGCTGGCTCACTGGGAAGGGGCCCAGGTGCAGCACCTGCAGGGTGGGGCGGGTATCTAGGGCAGTGCGGCCCGGAGACCTTTGTATGCCATTTCTCTGCTGCATGCCCAGCACTGGCGGAAGGACCCGGGAGGGGCCTGGAAGGAGGCAAGTGTGAGGCGGCACAGTCGGTCAGCTGGCATGGGGCCCATGCTGCTGCCCCTGGCTCTGCTGGCCCTGCTGCTGGGGCCCGCGCTGGCCCGGGGTGCCCGGGATCCGGAGGTGTTCTGTGGAGGTGAGTGTGTATGCAGGGGGTGCCACAGGGGTCCAGGGGCTTCCAGAGAGCCCAGTAAACCCTTCCCCAAGGGGGCCAGGCTGCTGGGCCACCGCTTTTCCCTGTTACCCAGCTCCTGGGTACTCAAAGAGAAGCCCTTTGGGGGTCCTTCTCAGCACCTCCAGTCCAGGCCCTGCGTCCAGTCTCGAGGGCAGCTGCTTTGGGTCCCCTGGGTTCCAGCCTTGCCCCTGCTGTGCTCTGGCTCCATGAACTTGGACAGGCATTTCACCTCTCTGAGCTCACTTGGGGTGGGCTGGGGTCATGGCTCAGCCTGGCGGCCGGGGAAGGTGTGCGCCTGTCCCTGAGCCTTGGACGACATCTCTCACACGCCTGCTGGTTACAAGACATCAGTTAGTTACAATTGATTTAAAAACACACTCTCAGGTCTCCTGGCTAAAGCTTGCCCTCTTGATGCAGGAATTCATGGGTGGCTTTTAGCTGATCAGAGAACAGAGGAAGAGCAGGCGGCCTCCATCGCGTGGGTTACAATGGGCGGTGTAAGAGCCTTGAGAGAATCGGTGGCCCCAGCGAGAAGGACAGGGCCCGCTGTGGCAGGGACTGAGCACATGGGAAGAAGAGGCTCTGAAGGCTGGGACAGAGCCCCTGATGCCTCCACTGACTGACCTCGGCTGGGTCTGGGTTGGGGGCCTCTGCTCTTTGCCTCTGCCTGTACTTCTCCTGGATGGCTGTTGGCTCCATGGTTGCAGGCAGGACTGAACAAGCTCTGCCTGGGCAGTTCGAGGCTGGCTCTCTTACTGGCGCTGGCTTCTCCAGCCTGGTTTTGGGACCAAGAGGGGAACAAGACAGGGGCGGTGGCTTCAGGTGTCCTGTTTGGGCACCAGGGCCTGGGGACAGGGTGTGGAGGGGAAGGCAGGGCTGGGAACCCACAGAGACTCTCTGAAACAAGGGTCCATCCCATGGGAGCTGCTAGAGGGGGAGTGGGCTGGGGCTGAGGTGTGAGAGTAGGGGGGCTGATGAGGGAGGAGGTGTGAGTCAGGGTCTCCACAGGGGCTGTCGTGTCACTGGTGGGTGTCAGTTGAACCTTTTCCAAGAACCTTCCCAGAGTCAGTCCCCACATCCACTCCACACACTATCAGCAGGCACCCCCTGGGGTTTGGGTGATTGGAGATGAAGTAAAAGATACCCATCACCCAAAATACATTCTCTTTGTCCAGACCCAGGGCCTGCTTTTCACTCTAAAGAATTGTTTCCAGGAAGCTGCTGCTCAAATGCAAATGCGTAACCCAGGCTGGGGGCCCTGGCAGTGCCTCTGGAAGAGACCAAGATGAGCTTGTCAGTGCTCTGGGACAGACCAAGGCGAGCGCGCTGTGTGCTCTGGGGGGATGAGCTTTGGGGAGGATGCTCTGGAAAGGCCTAAAAGGTTTTCAGAATCGTTTTGGCAATGGATCCCTCCCCATGCATGAGAATGGTGTGAAGAGCAGATGCAGGCAGGGCCGCTTGCTGGCCTCGGGTTTAAAGAGTGTGGTATGCGCATTGTGGGGTGCAGGCCAGGAGGAGGCCCTGAGCCCCTGAGGGCTGAGGAGGAAATGTTAGAACTCCTGGTCATGTTTATCTCAAAACTGGACATAGTCCCTAATAGGGTTTTGCAGCTTGTGCATATAATTGCAAATAGACATGTATTCGGGCATTCGGACATTTTGACTTGCTGATGAGTTTTGAACAGACCAGGTGCAGGGCTGGAGCACGCCAGGTGGGTGCAGAGGCGGAGCTTGGAGAAGTGGGGTGAGGAGTCAGGAAGCCGGCAAGCCCCAGGGCCAGGGCATGGGAGGTAGAGAGGACGAGCTGAACAGAGAAATGGAGACCCCCGGGAAAGAGGGTGCGGTGGCACAGGCCCTCTTGAATCTCACTGTTTCACCTGGTCCAGCTCCAACTCCATGATGAGATCTCCTGTCTTAGGGGTTTCTTCTTCTTCTCTTTTTCTGTCTCATTCTGCATTGCTCTCTTAAAATCTCTTTCAGTATTTTCTTCCATTTGAAGCCAACCCACTTAGGGAAACCTGGGAAGAGACATCTCGTCTGCTTCAATTTGGTTGAATTCTGTCTCTCTGGCACGAACGGCCCTGAGTACTCACGGTGAACGCAGAGGTGGCAGCGCTGCTGCTCCATGTCCTGAAGCGATTCTCCTAATCCTGCCTCGCAAAACAGAATACAGAAAACCTAACCTACCCAGGGGGAAGCAAGTGTCCTGCCTGCCCTCCTTCCAGGAGTCATATTAGTAATAAAATGCATGAAACCAGCATTCTTTGCCACCTTATTGCTAATCATTGCTATGTTGTCAGTGAGAGGCTCTTGGCAAAGCACACAGCCCTGGACTTGGTCTCCCTTCCTGGAGGATTTGGGTGATGACATTGCAGCTGAGCCCCTTCCGTGGGGTTCTATGGTGTTGGGCTGTTCTTCATAAGTCCTGTGGGAAGAGGCTAATGCTACTGAGAACTGAAATCATGCCTAACGTTGGCACCTGCCATCTCCGAGCAGTGGCGAAGGGTTTTGTGTGGATTGCCTCCCTCCGAGGTAAAGGGGTCACCAGCCTGTTGGTGCTCTCCTGACACCTCCTAGCACCCACTTGCTGCCTGATGTGGGCACCTAAGAGCTTCCTCTGGCCTCCAGCAGATTACTGACCTCCTCTGCTGAGTGCAAAGAAGGCTGGAAATGCCAGGGGAGTTAGCACCCCCAGGAACAGCCCTCAACAACCATGGGTCAACGTCCAAGTGGGTCGCTAAAGCCCTGGCTCTCTCCCCGCCACGCGTGGTATGACTCTGAACGTGGCTCTGTGGCCACCTGTTTTTGTGAAGGGTCAGCTGGTAAGTACTTCCGTCTCCGCAGGCCATGCCGTCTCTGTTGTGACTATTGAACTTTGTCGTTGGAGCACAAAAACAGTCATAGAAAATCAGTAAACAACTCGGCATGTCTGTGTTCACCCTCCACCATGACTGAAAGTTTCCTGAGGCCTCCCCAGCCATGCTTCCTGTACAGCCTGCAGAACCATGAGCCAATGACACCTCTTTTCTTTATAAATTACCCAGCCTCAGGTAGCTCTTTATAGCAAAGTGAGAATGGACCAATACAGGCCAATGGGCCATCCGATTTAGCTGGGGCTGGCAGAGCCAACACTTCTTCTTTTAAAATTTTGTGTTAATTGACACCTAATCATTGTACCTATCTATGAGGTGCACTGTGACTTTTCAGTGTATCTCTTTGACATAGGAACTTCATTCCCTTTGGGTCTGTACTCGGTAGTGGGGTTGCTAGATCATAGGGAAGTTCTATTCTTAATTTTTTGAGGAACTTCCCTACTGTTTTCCATAATGGCTGTACCAATTAGCATCCCCACCAATGGTGTACGGGGTCTACTTTCCTCCTCATCCTCGCCAACACTTGCCATCTTTGGTTTTGCTGGGTTCGAGTCATTCTAACAGGTGTGCAGTGCTGTCTCACTCTGGCTTTGATTTGCACTTCCCTGGTGATTAGTGATGCTGAGCATTTTTTCATATACCTGGTGGCCATTTTAAAATAGGATCATTTGATTTTTGCTGTTGAGTTCCTTATTCATTTTGGGTATTAGTCCCTTATCAGATGTATGGCTTGCAAACACTTTCTCACATTCCACAGGACAGGCTTTCCCTTCACTCTGTTGATCGCTTCCTTTGCTGTACAGAAGTTTTTTTAGTTTGGTGGAATCCCATTTGTCTATGCTTGCTTTTATTACCTGTGCTTTTGAGGTTTTACCCCCCAAATTCTTGCCCAGACCAATGTCATAAAGTGTTTCTCCTATGTTTTCTCCTTGTAGGTTTATAGTTTCCAGTCTCACATTTAAGTCTTTAATCGGTTTTGAGTTGACCTTTGTATGTGGTGAGAGATGGGGGCCCAGCCTCATGGCCCTCGCCCCTCCAGGTGCCTCTTGCTTTCATGGCCAATCCTCGGGTCCTCCTTTCCAGCCTCCCCTGCTGGCTGCTCCACCTCTGCCCGCCCCTGCATGTTGGGCACCATCAACCCCTGTGCATCCTCCACCAGGGCACCCCTGAGGGTGACCAGGGTCTCAGTACAAGGCCCCTGCTTTGACCCCCCCGTCGTGGTACCTGACCCTGGAAGGAGAAGACCCTTTGGACCTTGTTCCTTTGCTCTCCCGACACCAGCTATTGTGGTTTTACTGCCATCACACAGTCTGGAGGGTCAAGGTGGGCTCTGACTGGGAAGTGTGCCCCATGCTGCGGGATTCTGCCTGTCAACCCTGGGGCCGGCACCTCCAGGGGCCCTCACTGACCTCCAGTGATCTGCTGGTGGCCTCTGAAACGGGCTGGACCTGAGGCCGTTGTCAGTTCCCTGTTTGGCAGGGTGTGGCAGGAATGGGCAAGGAAGGGGCACGACGGCCTTCAGGAACAAGCGGCCTCCTTCATGACCTCGTCACGGATGCTCATCGACCGGCCTCTGCCCCATGGGCCGGGCTTGTCTCTAGGCCACCCGTCCCCCTAAAGGATCCACATGGGACTGCTGAGGTGGTGCCATCTCCCCGCTGTGTCTCACTGTGTTACCTCTGTGCCTGGCCCAGCGCTGGCATGCCTCGGGGGCCCATACCCTAGTGATGGAATAAGCATGACAATGCTGGGAAGAGCATGTGGGTGCTACTCCTGGCCTCAAGCTCAGGAAATGCAGGCTCCGGCTCCCCAGGGAGGCTGCAGGGAGCAGGTGTGGACAGGGGGCTGCTGGAGCCTGCCCCAAGAGGGCCCTGCCCAGTGGTGGGGTCTCTGCTGTGTGTCATGCCTCGGCTGTGGGCTTTTTCTGGCTGCCGTTCCTCTCGCAAATGTCAGATCATTTTCTTCCTCCTTTTAAATTACGAAGAGTGGGCTGGGTGTGGCTGCTCACACTTGTAATCCCAGCACTTTGGGAGGCCAAGGCGGGCAGACCACCTGAAGTCAGGAGTTTGAGACCAGCCTGGCCAACATGGCAAAACCTCATCTCTACTAAAACTACAAAAATTAGGCAGGCGTGGTTGTGGATGCCTGTAATCCCAGCTACTTGGGAGGCTGAGGCAGGAGAATTGCTTGAACCTGGGAGATGGAGGTGGCAGTGAGCCAAGATTATGCCACTGCACTCTAGCCTGGGCAACAGAGCAAGACTCCATCTCAATAGTAATAATAATAATAATAATAATGACAAAATCTGTACATGCTTGCTGTGGAAAATGTAGGTGCCACTCCTCTCCACCGCTACTTGCCCACTCCTGGGCTTGAACCAAAGCTGCAGCCAGTTACACTTGCCCACCCCAGGGTAGGCATCCCTTGACAGTGTCTCTGGTGCAACTGTGTGAATGCTACCTGATCCGTGAGGCTTGGGTCTCATTTCTAATTGCAGTGACATGCACGTAACCTACAATTTTCCATCTTAACCATCTAAACGTACAGTTAGTTCCATGGCGTTACGGGCAATCACATTCCTGAGCATCCATCACTTGCCTCCATCATCTCCAGAACTTTCCATCTTCCCAAACTGGAGTTCTGTCCCCATGAAGCACGAACTCCCCGCTCTGTCACCCCGCAGCCCCTGGCACCCACGGTTCTACTTTCTGTCTCTGTGGGTTTGACCACTTGAGGGATCTTAGGTAAGCAGAATCTGCCACATTTGTGCTTTGGCAACTGGCTTATTTCACTCAGCAAAATTGAGGTCCATCAGGTTGTGGCACACGTCGGGATTCCCTTCCTTTTTAAGGCTGAGTAATATCCCATCACACGTACAGACCGCATTGTCTGTCCATTCATCTGTGGATGGGCGTTTGGTTTGCATCCATGTTTTAGCTGCTGCGGATCCTGCTGCTATGAACACGGGAGTGCAAATATTTCCTTGAGATTCTTCTTTCAATTCTCTGTCTATATGCAGAGGGGAAGTTGCTGGGTGCTATGGGAGTTCTTATTTTAACTTGCTGGGAAATGGTCTTACTGTTTTTCACTGCAGCTGCCCCGTTTTACACCCCCAGCAGCAGCGTCCAGGAGTCCAGGTTCTCCACTTCCTCGCCAACATGTGGTTTTCAGATATTTTGATAGTAGCTATCCTCTTACTAGTAAGGTTTGAGGTGCTGGGTTTTTGTTTTTTAAACACGAATGACATGCTATACACAGAATTATTTAACTGTATTTTTTACTAACAGAGTTTGGAGCTCTTTTCTTGACAGTTTTTGTGGACTTCCTATCGTTTCTGCCAGTTCACTACCTAACACTTAGTATGTGATGGTTTGTGCACATTCTTCAATCAACTCTGCTTCAATCAACTCTGCATATTTTCAATTTTTGTCAATCTGATAAAAGAAAGTCATCATTTAATTTTATTAGCGTTTCTTTTTTTCTTTTCTTTCTTTCTTTCTTTTTTTTTTTTTTGAGACAGAGTTTTGCTCTTGTTGCCCAGGCTGGAGGGCAATGGCACAATCTTGGCTCACTGCAACCTCTGCCTCCCGGGTTCAAGGCAGGATTCTCCTGCCTCAGCCTCCTGAGTCACTGGGATTACAGGCACCCACAGTCATACCCAGCTAATTTTTGTGTTTTCAGTAGAGACAGAGTTTCACTGTGTTGGCCAGGCTGGCCTCAAACTCCTGACCTCCAGTGATCTGCCCTCCTTGGCCTCCCAAAGTGCTGGGATTACAGGAGTGAGCCACTGCGCCTGGCCCTAGCATTTCTTAAATTATGTGTGAGATTGATATGTTTTCACCTGACCATTCTTCTTAGAATAAAAAATAAATAGTATTTAATGAGCATAGTATAAATAGCATAAAATGAGCAAAGAGAAGAGGCAGGCTTAGAATTATTTCTTATTCTAAGCCTGTTTTGCTCATTTAAAAAAATTAGGCTGTTATTTTTTCCTTAATAATTTATAAGAGCCTTTTAAGCAAAATTAAAATAGTTCTTCTCATAGGTATCGCATGCTTCTGGGTTTTCATTTATCTTTTGAATTTGCTCATGGTGCTTTTGCTCTACAACTTTTTGATGTAATATAATTTATTAATATTTTTCCTTATGACTTCTTGGTTTCATCTCATGTTTATAAAAACAAGGCACACATTTTTGTTTGTTACTTTGTTTGTTTTCTTTTTGAGTCAGAGTTTCGCTCTTGTTGCTCAGGCTGGAGTGCAATGGCATGATCTTTGCTCACTGCAACCTCCGTCTCTTGGGTTCAAGTGATTCTTCTGCTTCACCCTCCTGAGTAGTTGGAATTACAGGCACGCACCACGACGCCCAGCTAATTTTTGTATTTTTAGTAGAGTCGGGGTTTCTCCATATTGGTCAGGCTGGTCTCGAACTCCTGACTTCAGGTGATCCGCCCGCCTCGACCTCCCAAAGTGCTGAGATTACAGGTGTGAGCCGCCACGCCTGGCCTGTTTCTTTATTTTTAAGAGGTGGGGGTTTTGCTCTGTCCCCCAGGCTGGAGTGTAGCTGAACTCCTGGGCTCAAGCCATCGTCCTACCTCAACTTCCCAAGTAGCTATGACCACAGGCATGCACGATCCCACCTGGCAAAACTAAGCACACTTGAAGATTACCTCAAAGAATCATATTGAATCCACCTGGAATTAATTTTGGTGTAAAGGGTCGTGATAGAAATGGAGGCTAATGAGTGGACCTTTGACATACAATATACACTCATTAAGTCTTTGCTTAGTACCTTACTGTTATTATTTTAAATAATATCTTGTAATCAATTCCCGTGTGCGTTAGAGTCTGGACTCCATGGAAGTTTCTAGACTCTTGGCTGTTTTTAACTATTTCTGCACCACTATTATAGATATTTCCTATTATACCTCTATATTTTAATATCACATATTACTCATATTTTCTATTCACTTTCAGGTTATTTTATAAAGGTCAAAAAGGTTATTATTTGATCTTTATCTCATTAGACGTATATAGATGCATATTTATATCTTTACCATGCTTAGCCTTCCTATCTAAGAACAATCTCCTTTGCTTGAATCTTTTTACTATTTCCCAGTAGAGTTCAAGGTTTTCTTCAAATGCATCCTGTAAATTTCCTCCTTTAAATAGACTTTATTTTGTTATGTGGTTTTAGCTACACAGTATAACTGAGTGGAAAGTGCAGAGATTTTCCATGGGCCCCTTGTTCCCTCCACCCTCCCCCACTATCAGCGTTCCCCACCAGAGTGGTGCAGTGGTCAGGATCGCTGGCCCCACGTGAATGTCGTCTCCTCCCCTGAAGTCCAGCTCCACACGGGTGCCCGGCTCCCGGCGCTGTGCATTCTGCGGGTTATCTAACTGCTCTCCTCGCTGTAGAGGTGGACAGAGTCATTTCCATACCCCAAGGTGCCAGTGCTTCATTTATTTCTGGCTACCCTGTCTTGTTGGTGTTAACATAACGTTTTCTTCTTTCGTTTTCTTTCTTTTCTCTTTTCTTTTTTTTTGGCGTGATCTTGGCTCGCTGCAACCTCCGCCTCCCAGGTTCAAGCAATTCTCCTGCCTCAGCCTCCCAAGTAGCTGAGATCACAGGCACCCACCACCATGCCCAGCTAATTTTTTTTTTTTTTCTAGTAGAGATGGGTTTTTGCCATGTTGGCCAGGTTGGTTTAAACTCCTCACCTTAGGTGATCCGCTTGCCTCTGCCTCCCAAAGTGCTAGGATTACAGGCCTGAGCCACCACACCTGGCCTCTTGTTTTGTTTTCTAACTGGCTGTTGTCTGTTCACTTCATCAGCACTTGGCGGACTTCTCGAAGTGCTCTGCTGTCTTCTGTGGACTGTCTACATTCTCCAGGACTGTCTGCAGAAACCCACACCGGGCTCAACCTTGCCAGTGACTTTCCCTCTAGTGTGTTCTGCTTCCCCAGCCGGATCTTTTCCCGTGCTGAGGGGGACCCCAGACTTTCAACCCCTCATCTGCCGGTTTCTGCAGGCCCCACAGCTGCTGGGGCCCCCAGGCTCACCCACAGACACCACACTGCTGAGCTCCTCCCCTTGTCCTCTGTGGTCTTAGGTCTGGTGGTGAACTCAAGTCCATCCCCGATGCTGCCCACATGGCGTGTGTGCGCATGAGCGAGTGTGTGTGCATGTGTGTGTGTATGCGTGTGTGTCTGTGTGTACACACATGTATATGCATATATTGGAGAGTTATGGTTATAATGCTTCTGGGTGCACACATTGGTGTGCTGAACAGCTGTTCTCATCGTCCCATCCCCGTTCCCCTTTCTCTTAGTACAGATCCCTGCTTAGAAAGCCGAAAACATGAGGCCATGAGGCTTGCAGGCCAGGGTACGCATTCTCGAAACCCACACCTCCTGGGGGGCGTGTTCAGCCGCTGCCTGCGGAGGCCTGTCCTGAGCGTCGGGGCCCCATGTTCGCTTTCCTGGCTTCCCATGGAGGTTACTCCCAGCGCTCACCCTGGGCTTCTTTTATAGGATTTCCTTCTGCCCCACTCTCCCCGGCCCTCTCTTTGGTCTGTGGGACTCATTTGGAGC
Organism: Trachypithecus francoisi; assembly: GCF_009764315.1. Lineage (NCBI taxonomy): Eukaryota > Metazoa > Chordata > Mammalia > Primates > Cercopithecidae > Trachypithecus > Trachypithecus francoisi. Next base: position 3,771,479 of record NW_022681469.1, read on the forward strand.
GACGATGAAGGAGTGTGTGGTGGGAATCCTAGTGGCGCACGCACTGCAGACACTGTAAGAACCTGCTCTGTTCCTGCTGAAACAGCCACCCGTGCAGGTGCGCTCTCAGTGAGCCGCTGACATGGTCACCCTGCCCTTCTCCAGGGCACCTGCAACCTTGACACAATCCTATCTGTCCTCTCTTTTCAAGGTGCTTCAGATGGAGATTTTTATCTCTCCCAGCCCCCTCCCTCACCCCCGTTGCTGTGGAGGGCACTGTGTGACTCTCATTGTGAGCCGACCTTCCTGCGCACGTCAGCTGTCAGCGTGATGGACCACCCGGGCTATCGATTTAATGACAACGGTCCCTGCTAGGGATTGATCTAATGTTTTCATTACACTAAAAATGCGTTAACAAGTTCATTGGGAATTAGGCGATGGTAAAGATCCTCTCGGTTCTGATGGTGTTCCTTACAGGAGATAGCCCTTCGCGGGTAGAGGTGCCCCACGACTCCGGGCCGCACAGCCTGACACTGTGGAGCCGCCTCCCGGAAGAAGCTCCTCTTCCAGCCCCTTGCCTCATCTGCCAGGGCTTTGGGCTCAGAGGCCCTGGGTGGCTGCTGTGACAAAGGGCTCCCCTGCTTCCAGGGCCCTACCTCCTCTTCACCACTCCTCCAGCACATGGCCCGCAGGCACGCTGTGCAGAGTCTCAGCCTCCTCGTCTGTCCTTCTGTATGTCTATCCATTGGGAGCTCAGCCATTTCTACTAGGTTTCCCTCCATTTTATAGAACTTTAACAAGTTCATTGGGAATTAGGAGGCGGTAAAGATCCTCTCGGTTCTGATGGTGTTCCCTACAGGAGGGTGACCACCTGAGCCCCAGCTGCTTCCTGACTGTGGGTCCCCAGACAAATGACTGACACTGTCTGTGCCTCAAGGACCCATGTGTAAAGTACCAGTGATGCCGCTTATTCATGGGGAGCTGTGGAAAATACACATGAAGCACTGTGGTTGGCACAGGGGCAGCACCCAGGTACTGATGTGGGAGGTCCTGCACGTGCCAGCTGTGGGGCTGTGGGTTACCTGCTGCTGCTCTCACGGAGTCAGGCTGCTCTGACCGAGCCAGGTCACCTGCACCTCAGCCTTGGCACTCCCTTTCCCCAGACCCAGGCTCCCTGCATGCCTGGCCCGGTGCAGGGGGCTAACTGCTATGGTCCGAATGTTCATGTCCCCTCATATTCAGATGTTGAAGCCCTAGGGGATGGTGTTGGGAGGCGGGGCCTTTGGGAGGTGATTAGACCAGGAGGGTGGAGGCTCATGAATGGGGCTAGCACCCTTAGAGCCTCCAGAGGGGCCCCTCACCCCTCCCACCACGGGAGGACACAGTGAGACTTCTGTGAGCCGGGAAATGGTTCCTCCCCAGACACTGAATCTGCCAGCACCTGGATCTTGGGGTTTTAGTCTCTGGAATGGTGAGAAACACATTTCTGTTATTTCTGAGCTGCCCAGTCTTTGGTATTTTGTTGTAGTGGCCAGAATGGACTCAGACACTGCCCTGTTCTGAGCCGCTGGTCAGCTCTTAGTTACTTAGTCCCCCGTGACCAGACGGGCTGTATAATTGTGTGGGCCCAGTGCAAAGTGAAAATGGTGTGAAGCATCAGTAAGAGTTTCACGACGGCGACAGCAGAGTGCTGCCCCGGGCGCAGGACCCTTCTGTGAGCGGGCTCTGGGCACAGGTCACTGGTCATGAAGCCGCCCCTCGCAAGTCTCTCCCAGGACGCAGACGGTCTGTGTGTCTCCTGCCCTAATGCTGGCACCACACAGTGCTTCGCAGGACCCTGACATGTGCCGTTTGCCCAGCCACACCTGGAGCCCCTGGTTCTCGGGGCTCTCTCTGCCTCCCATGTCTGGGTCCCTTCTATTGGCCAAGCCGAAAATCAAACCCAAAGGCCTCCTGCCAGCTCCACGTCACAGTGAACTCCAGGTCACATGATTGCTGGTTTGTTTCGTTTCTGCCTCTTGGGTTAATGGTTCTCACCATGATTTTTTCATACAACAGGTGAAGTTATGTACCTCACTGTCCCTTCTACCACGTTCCCCTGGCAGGCCACATGGCCGAGCCCAATGTCAGCGGCAAGTTGGGAAGAACTGCAAAGTTACACAGCAAAGGCCTTGAGATGGAGGAGTAAAAAAAATTGGGGACATTTGGACAATAACCCAATAGGCCACGTGACTCACCCCTTTTCTTTAAATATCCTTCATAAATAGAGTTCAGCCCTCTCTGCCTCTGACAGTTAAGCCAGGCTCTGCAAGCAAGGGTGGCGTCTTCCCCATGGTCTCTTCCTCAGGGATGGCCTCTCTCCTTGGAAACCTGGCTCAGTCCCTCTCTAAGTGAAACAAGATCCTGGCTTAACGTGTACCTTCTGCACCCTTTGGTAAAGGCGAGGGCTGGCTTTGTGTCCTGGGAATCATCACTGCAGGTCCCCACTCGAACGGTGCCATGGATGGTGACGACCATGGTTCGGGTGGGCCTTTCCCCGAGTCCTCTGCATTTGATTTTAAAATGTAAACCATGCACAAAATGCCTGCTTTTCAAGTATTTTTTCTCTGAGATTCAAATCTATACTCAGATGCATAGAGATGGCATTGAAAACATGGAGACAGGAGAATGGTTATTCACCCTGCTTAGAAAGAATGCCACGGCTCAGCTTTGGCTTTGTTTTGTCCTCCGAGACGGGGGTTGTTGGGGGACTCGGCTGTTCCCAGGCTCCTGTGTCGGGATGTCCTGGGAGCGGCTGGCTTGGTTGGTACTTGGCTTTCGGCCTGTGTGTCCCTGTCATCTTTCACTCCGTGAATCCCTGTTTCAGCTCCGAGTGCCCGAGACTGACCAATTTGTCCACAGTGGATGAGGGAGGCTTTGGACTGTCTTGGAGTACATGGTGGCCTTTGACCTGGAGCTGACCTGGAAATTAGTGGTTCGCCTGAACAGGCAGCAGACACCATGTGCCTCGCCGGCCTCGCCTGGGTTCTGCAGCAGGCGGTTGTCAGAGGCACAGCACTTGTTCGAGCCGGTGGTGCCACAGAGCAGTGAGCAGCACGGGGGCTGGGAGGGGGCTTCTCCCCTCATCCTTCTACAGCTGGGGCTCTTTCCGCGGAGGATACCAAGCCGCCCCTTCTAAGAGGAGCTGATGCCACAACTCTCAAAATGTGATTTCCTATCAACGCGACAGGAACTGTGCGACCTCATCCCAAGTGGGACTGGCTGTCTACACACCCGCCCCCTGGCTTCCTCAGTCACAGGACAGGCTGGACAGCTGTGAGCTTAGCTGGAGCTCACTCTGCTGTCTTTAGATGCTTTCTTGGGAAATTATTTTCCTCCTAGGCCAGCAAGTGCCTGAGTCTGCTGGGAAAGGTGGTATTCCTTTAGATGGGGCTGAAGGGGCCGCGAGGTGGCAGAGATGGCCGGGCTCGCTGTATGAGAGATGAGGTCAGCCTCATCATTCCTCATCAGTTTATCAGAACTCACACAAGTTGTACGTGTAAGGTTCTTTCTATAACAAAACTTTCCTCATTGGTAATGAGGGACCCTGTGATGTGCATGGAGCCTGGCATGGGGCACTCTGGCTTTAGAAACACGCCTCCACACTGCTTTCGGACCACACTCTCCCGCCAGCTCTCTCACCATCAGCGTTCGCTTCAGGGCCTCTCTATTGCACAGACGGCACCTGGGTGATGGGTGGCTGAGTTCTGGAGACAGACTTGCTTTTGAATCTTGGCTCTGCAGCCAGGGACAACCTGAAGCACTGTGCTTATCCGCTGTAAGCCTCAGTTTCCCCTATCCATTAAATGGGCTTGATAAGAACAGTATCTGCGCCAGAGAGTCTACCCCTGACTTCACGATGGCACCCGTGGCATTCTCAGCGGGTGTCTAGCATGTGTGCGGGAAGCACTGTGCCCAGGAAAGCTGTGGTCATTGCTTCAGGGCCCCTGCTCCCCCGGCTCACTGTAGATGTGACTGTCCCCAAGCCTCTTTAATCACATAGTGGGTAACTTTCACTGGCAAGAACCCAGGGGACAGGAGTCAACATAAAAATAGCTCTGCTGGGTGCCTTGGGAAAATAGGTAACAATAAGCAACGTGGTTTGCGTTTTTTTCTAGACTTTTCTTGACATTATCAAATATTGTACAGAAGATAAACTTAGTACTCAAGAAACTTGGCATAAAAACTTTAAAAGAGTAATCAGGCCTGTTAATCCCAGCACTTTGGGAGGCTGGGGCGGGTGGATCAGTTGAGGTCGGGAGTTCGAGATCAGCCTGGCCAAAATGGCAAAACCCTGTCTCTACTAAAAATACAAAAATTTAGCCTGGCATGGTGGCTCATGCCTATAGTCCCAGCTACTTGGGAGGGTGAGGCAGGAGAGTCATTTGAACCCCGGAAGTGAAGGTTGCAGTGAGTAGAGATTGTGCCACTGAACTCCAGCCAGGGCAATAGAGTGAGACTCTGTCTCAAAAAAAATAAAAGATTTACTGGAATAAAAGAAAGATAAAAAGTGAGATTTAAACAACGTGGATTCGGCCAGGTGCGATGACTCATGCCTGTAATCCCAGCACTTTGGGAGGCCGAAGCAGGTGGATCACCTGAGGTCAGGAGTTCGAGACCAGCCTGACCAACTGGTGAAACCCCATCTCTACTAAAAATACACACATGCACACAAATTAGCTGGGTGTGGTGGCATGTACCTGTAGTCCCAGCTACTCGGGAGGCTGAGGCAGGAGGATTGCTTGAACCCAGGAGGCAGAGGTTGCAGTGAGCTGAGATTGCACCATTGCACTCCAGCCTGGGAGACAGAGCAAGACTCTGTCTCAACCAATCATCAATCAATCAATCAATAAGATGTGGATTGGATTTCTGGTTGACAGAGCAAGACTCTGTCTAAATAAATAAATAAATAAATAAGACGTGGATTGGATTTCTGGTTACCTGCAGGCTAACCAAAGACCCTTTTCTGTTAGGATCAAAAATCTCTCAACTGTGGAGTTGTCCGCATTTCCCCAGAGGAAACAGCATTTGCTGGTCACATGATTAAAGGCCATTCTCCTGCACGTCAAAGGTAACTGAGTAAGACCCCAGGTAAATAGAATTACACGGAAACTACAATATTCCCCGAAAACAAACAGCAACACCACAACCTCCTACGTTGCCTCTTTTTTCTAAAGGAACATAGCAGCGCACTGCAGTTTGGGCCCCGAGCGGCCGGGGCTTGCTGCTCCATTTAAAATCCTGTTTCTCAGCTCTTGCTTCCCCGCCGGTCCTCACACGCAGAGCATCTCGAAACTGTTACCATGAGTACTTCCTTCCACAGCGGCTCTGATTTTAGACCTGGAAAATATAATTTGGGTTAAAACTCAATGGGGAGTCCCTCCTGCAGACGGGTTGCCGTGGAGATTGTGTTGGGGCGCGCGGCCTGAGGAGCCTCGGGGCTCGATCTGCCTCCGCGCCAGCTGGCCGCGCGCCCCTGCCCAGCACCCTCCCGCCGGCTGCCGCCCTGAATCGCTGCCCGGCGCTCTGAGCATCGTGGCATGTCCTGGGGTCTCTGGGCCAGGAGTAGTTTTGCTGAGAGAAACCCTGATTTTGTTCAGCTTTGCCAAGAGCTGCAGAGGACTGGTTGGCCCTTCCCAGCCCCTGAGAGTGCAGCTCCATTGGCCTCAGTCAAACACCATCATTGCGTCTCCAAGCCAGGGCCGGGGCTGCGCCAGGCTGCGGGACAGCTTTGGCCAATGGGAGCGGGAAGGGGCTTGCGGGGGTGTCTGGCAACGTTTTCCTTACAAATGGAAGTTGACAGGTGAGGAGTGATCCTCCACACCTCCAGATGTAGGGCTCTGAGGGTTTGAAGCTTAGAACTGCGGACACCATCTGGCATCCCTGTGGGAAAACCAAGAACGTTGCAGAGAGGTGGAGCCAGAGCCAGGAGGTCCCTGATGGGCTGAGGCCACCAACGCTGAGGGGCCAACCTGTGGACGTCTTGCCATGTGGACATGAAATTTCCCGGTTTTGCTGGTTATGGCTTAATTGTGTCCCCCAAAATTCATGTGAAAGCCCTAACCCCTAATGTGGCTGTATGTGAAGATGGGCCCAGTGACTTTTAAGGAGGCCATTAAGGTAACATGAGATCTTGGGCTGGAACCTTTAGACAAGGCCCATAGTAAACTTATGACTGGTGTCCTTATAAGAAGAGAAGACTAGGACGCAGACATACACAGAGGGACGGCCACAGGGAAAAGATGGCCGTCTGCAAGTCAAGGAGGGACCTCAGAAGGAACCAACCCTCCTGACACCTTGATCTTGGACTTCTAGCAGCAGAACAGTGAGTAGTAAGTCTCTGTGGTTTAAACCCCCAGCTCTGGTACTTTGTTATGGTGACCTGAGCAGGCCAATACCATGCTGAAGCCAACAATGGCTGCCATATTTCCAGCGATCACCTGCAGATGATGTCATCCAGAGGCAGGAACGAGGTTTAGGATGTTTCTACATGTCTCCACTTTGTAAAAGAGAAGAATGATCCCTGTCTAGATGCCTGCCAACCACCCCTTCTCACATCCCGTCTCTGCAATTATGACACACACCCATCCCAAACCAGCAGTTGGCAAGATGCATGGAATTGCTGTGGTTGAATTGAACTTGGAATGAACCTGTTTCTTTGACACATACAGATGACAATCACTGGATAGGGAGGGTACTTTATTAATTGAGAAGAGAGTGGGAGGGGGATGTTGGTTAGGAAGCAACCAGCAGTGTCCGCCCAAACCTTCACATCCAACCCATCTCTAGTCTTATTGCTTTTACCTCCCCAAAAGCTTTGAATTCATCCACATCTCTGCATCTCCTCCACCATCCAGTAATCGCTTACCTGGATCATTGCAGTAGCTCAATAACTGACTTACCAGCATGCGCCCTTGTCCTCTCTAGTCTGCTGTCCTGGCTTGCAGCCTAAATGATCTTTGAAAAATGCACATCTTGGGGCTGGGTGAGGTAGTTTATGCCTATAATTTGAGCACTTTGGGAGGCTAAGGTGGGCAGATTGCTTGAGCCTAGGAGTTGAGACCAGCCTGGGCAATATGGCAAAACCTTGTTTCTACAAAAACACAAAAATTAGCTAGGCTTGGTGGTGCATGCTGGGAGTCCCAGCTACTTGGGAGGCTGAGGTGGGAGAATTACTTGATCCCAGGAAGTTGAGGCTGCAGTAAGCTGACATCACACCACTGCACTCTGGCCTGGGAGACAGAGCAAGACCCTCTCAAAAAAAAAAAAAAAGAAAAGAAAAAATGAAAAATGCAATCTCATCAAATCTCACCTTACTCAAAATACTGCAGTAGGTCCATTTGGCTGAGAATAGATACATAATTCCCTACCTGTATCTGCAGGGCTCTGCCTGGCCTGGCCCCCAACCTCTATAGCCTCAGCACAGAACACACTTCTCCCTCTCCTTTCTCCCCAGGTATCTGAGCTACTGGTTTCTTGTTTGTTTTTTGTTTTGAGATGGAGTCTTGCTGTTACCCTGGTTGGAGCGCAGTGGCATGATCTTGACTCACTGCAACTTCCACCTCCCAGCTTCAAGCAGGTCTCCTGCTTTAGCCTCCTGAGTAGTGGGGATTACAGGTGCCCATCACCATGCCTGGCTAAGTTTTGTATTTTTAGTAGAAACAGGGTTTCACCATGTTGGCCAGGCTGGTCTCAAACTCCTGACCTCAAGTGATCCACCCGCCTCGGCCACCCAAAGTTCTGGGATTACAGGAGTGAGCCACTGTGGGCTACTGTTTTTTCTTGTGCATCAAATTCACCTTGCACTTTTCTACTAGGGTGTTTTTGCAAACACAGCTTCATCTACGCTTCACCTGGTAAATGCCTGATCATCTTTCAGGTCTTACTTGTCATTCTGTTAGGGAAGCCCCCTGTGTTCTTTGACAAGGTCCAGCCCACTTGTGCTGAGTAATTCACCCTAACCCAGAGGCTGAAAACATCAGCTGACTGTTTCTCCCAGGCTGAGAATGGGCTGGGAGGTTCATGGGCTGGTGATGACTCCAGAGGCTGGCATGTCACTTCTGCCACAGGTACTGGCCAAAGCAGGTCTCAGGTCCAACCCAGACTTGGGTGGGGCAATAGACACCACCTCTTCATGGAAGATGGCAAAATGCTGCAGTCTTCTTTCAGTCTTCTTTTCTAACCTGCCACCCTATCCATGTAGGTTTGCTTAGCACATTGCATTTCTCCTTTCTGGAACTTGTAGATGCTACTCTTTCATCTGCAGACTCCATGAGTGATGGTGGCTCCTTCCACTCATCGTTATATCTCCAGCACCCTGGGACACAGTACTCAGAAGAGAAGTGCTTAAAGTTTGTTGAAATGACCAAATGAAATGCAACCATGCTCTAGGTTAACCTGAAAAGACAGCTATGTTTCAAATGAGGATCCTTGACAAGCCTAAATTATCCATCTTGTAAGCCTTTGAAGCAACCTAACACGCACAAATAGAAAAGTTTAGGAAATGATGGTGCATCTGCTTGATTGGATATTATGTAACAGTTTATAAAATGGCAACAACCACACTCAAGTTGGGAAAATCCTTATGATAGAAAAATGAATAAGAAGCAATGAGGAAGATGGAGCATAAAGAATGCATTCCCATGGGTCAGACACCCAGTGCTATGGCTGGGCCCTCCCGGGAGTGCACACTCTTTGCCCCAGGAGCTGTGCTCTCTGGTTTTCTTCCTGGCAACTCCTGCTTGTCCTTGGAGGCCTTCCCCAGGACCCGAGTGACTGTGCATTCCTGTAACTTTCTCTTTCTCTGCAGCAGTACTCAGCTCGCCGAGCTTGTTCATGGGGTCTTTGCGGCTGGGTTGGGACCCTCGAGGATGGGGCTGCGGCCTCCCTCACTGCTGCGCTTCCCACACCTGGCCCGGAGCAGCACAAGGTTCAGAGTGTGTGTGAGTGTCCTGAGCCTGCTGCGCAATCCCCACACACAACCCCCATTGTTACTGGCTTCAATAGCAGAAGTGGAGCCTCCCTGTTCTGGGGGCCCAAAGTCTATCATCAAGGCATGGGCAGGGCTGCGTCCCCTCTGAAACCTGGAGGGGTGGATCTGTGCCTGACTCTTCCAGCTCTAGCATTACTGGTGGTCCTGGACCTTCCTTGGCTTGTAGACAGCAACGCGGTCCCTGCCTCTGTCATCACGTGGCCTTCTCCCGTGAGGTCACCTCCCCGCATCTCTCCTCTTCTAGAAGGCCCCATCCTTGGATTAAGGCCCTCCCTACTCCAGTATGACTTCATCTGAATCAATCCCATCTGCAAAGACCCTATTCCCAAATAAGGCCTCATTCACAGGTACTGGGGGTTGGGATGTCAGCATATCTTTTGGGGGGACAGAAGCAGCCAACAGGGCAAGTAAGGAGAGGAGGAAGGAAGGAAGGCAGGAAGGAAGGAAGAAAGGAAGGAAGGAAGGAGGGAGGGAGGGAGGGAGGGAAGGAAGGAAGGAAGGAAGGAAGGAAGGAAGGAAGGAAGGAAGGAAGAAGGAGGGAGGGAGGGAGGGAAGCTACTTTTGGGTGTAGTGAAGCTGAGACTAGATTCCAAAGCCCCGCTCTGTCCTGCACCTGCCTGAGCCACGGGCACCACTGCGGGCCTGGTGGATGCTGCGAGTCCATCATGGGCCCTGATATCCTGTGGGCGGTGGGAGATGCTCCTGAGTTAGTCAGGCCTGAGGCACCCAGGAGGCCGTGCACAGCTGCATCCAGCTCACCCCGGCCTCTGCGCGGGCGCAGCTCGTCATTGGGTTTCAGCCTCTTCTCATGGCTTCCTCTTAGCACAGAGTGGGGCCCGCCACGCTTTTGGATGTCTAGAGACCAGGCTTGAAGAAAAACTGTGGCATCAGCCATTTCTACTTTGGGGAGCAGGAGCTAGGGGAGAGCCACCCCTCCAGCACGTTTGCCTTGCTGGCCTCCTGCAACTCTGGGAGTCGGGGCTTCGTCTTGCCTCAAAGGAGTGTGAGCACAGCCATGCAGGAGATGCAATATGGGTGGAAGGAATTGTGTGAGCACTTTACTCACCACCATCATAGTACCAGGGCTCCTGCCTTGCTCATAGAAACTGCTAGAAAGTTGTTCTGGAAATGAGCCATGTTCTCTGAGGTACCAGAGAAAGTGGCCCCTGCACCCCTCTTTGCTGGCCAGCAGCACCTGCTCCAGAGAGGCTCAGGGTGCAGGAGAGCTGCTGCTAGCTGGTGCACCTGGGGACAGGGAGGGCCCCCATTGCAGAGCACACTGACCTCTTGCATGTCAAAGACGTTTGCAGATCTAAGGCCTAACCCAGACCCCGACTCAGAGTCTCCAAGGCTGGAACCTGGGTCTATACTTCTAGCAACTCCCCGCATGGTTCTGATGTCACCTCTGCTTGTGGCCTAAAGGCCACTGGAGGAAATCCACATTGCCCACAGCTCTTGATGGCTTGGTTCCCATAGCCACTCCTGCTGGTGGGGAGAGTGGCCCAGACACCCTGGAGGAATGGAGGCATGGCATCCATCACACATGAGCTCCCTGGGGGGCACGAGCAGAGACTCAGACCTCGGTGGCTTCCTGGCATCTTGCTCATAACCTTGAAAATGGCAAATGCTCGGACATTCATTGATCCCTTCACCTCTAGGGACATGTAGCCCCTGTGGGCCTGTGCAGAGTGTGGGCAGGAGTGTTGTGGTGGCGGGGCCCTGATTTGTAGCATCTGCCTATTCCTGTTGTGTAAATACTCCCACCCCTGTTGATCCGGGCTAACTCTGCGGTGTCACTAACTGTGGAGTTGGGAAGCAGTGCGCACACCACCTGCTCTTGCAAGCGCCTTGAGATGGCTCTGGTTCCTGAGCCACCGGGGGCTCATCTGAATCTGTCGTGACATCTACCTCCATCTCTTTCCCATTTCCAAATCTTCCTCCAAGAGAGAAAGGGAGGGAGAAGGAAGGAGGCAGCCAGAATGGCAGGGGCTGGTGGGCCCAGCGGGAGGGGGCTTGCCCTCTGGCAGGCAACGTGACCTGCCAATCCCCCCATGAGGCCCCACTCCTGCCGCCTGCTCTAATAAACTCTAAACTCCTGTGATTTAAGTGAAGGTTTCAGATTAACATTTAAATTAATGCCGGACTGGAAATCTGGAGCCCAGGTCGCTGATGTGACTCTGTTAACTTGTTCTGTGACCTGGGGCAGAAATTTAAAATGATCTTTTCTCGTGGAGCGGCCCTTCCGAGGGGAGGTCAGGGATGGCAGGCCTGAGGGCCCTCCTGTCCTGTTGGAAGCCCGGCACCTTCCCTTGCTGACGGGGCCACCCTGACCCCAAGAAGCCCTGCGTGGCCTGGGTGGGGGGGTGTGCCCTGGTCCTGCCACTGCCACCGCCGTGCTCAGGGCATTAGGGGATGCTGCATGACAGGTGTGCACTCCAAGGGGCTCTGCCTTTACACGGCCTGTCTTGGTGCTTGTGAAATGTGGGTCTGAAATGAAGGCAGCAGAACATTAAAATATGGACCCAGAGAGCCCCGCGAGCTGAGCCCACTCGCCGGCCCCTTTCCACTTCTGCTGGCAAGTCCAGCCTTGAGGGGCTCCAGGCAGCCAAGGACACCCACAGTGATCACAGCACAGGGAGCATCCGGGCTCAGGCTGGGGCAGCTGGGCAGGAGCCTGGGCACAGGTCTGCAGGCACAGAAAGCAGAGAGATGTCGAGGAGAGACGGGGTCCCCAGCTTGTCACTGGGCCCAAGTCAGGGATTCCAAGCAGTCAGTGGGGTCAGGAAGGGGACAGCAGGCGTGGTGTGGCCACGTGTGGGGCCAGGAAGGTGACAGCAGGCGTGGAGTGGCCTACAGACTTGTGCAACCCCCTCCCTACGATGGGAGAGACTCTGGGTAAAGCCGGGTGATGCTCACCCACAGCCCAGCAGGGTTTGACACTGAGCACTTGATGGCAAGGCCACATTCTTTCTGTTGGCCAGCACTGTCCTCTGCCAGCCAGGCAGTGAGGATGCACCATCTCCAGCTCCTGGGTCCATCAGGAAGGGCTGGAGGAGGCTGTCAGGGCAGAGGCCACCTGGGCCCCTGGAAATGCTGGGCTGGGCCCACCCTGGTTCTCAGGGAACCTTTATACCTGGCTGGCGGCCACCCTCTTGGGCTGTGCATGGCTCCTCTGAAGTTGGCCTGGAGGCCAGTGGCCACCCCTCCTTTGTGCTGACCGTTTTGGCCTCTACTTCCAAGACACCATTTCCCACCATCTTCCCTCTCCCAGGAGCCAGGGTAAAGGACATCAGAAAATCCCATCCCTTCTCCTCCTACTCTCATCTGGAAGCTGGGCTCCTGCTGTCGCAGGGGTCCCAGGCGGCCCCATTCTCAGCATTAACATGGTCACCGCCGACTCTTCCTAGAGGACTCCTCATTTGAGACTACTGGGCTGTCCACCACCTGCAGGCCCAGGATTCTGGGCCCACACTCCCCTGGCAGCCTTGGCCCTGCCTGGCCAAGATCCCCCACTGGGGAGCATTGGCCATGGAGGGTCCTTTCTTATTCCATCCCAGAGGTGGAAGGTGATGCTCGTCTGTGTGAGTGTAGTGAACTCAAAATAGCAGTGGCTTAGACAACCTGGACACTCATCTCCCTCTCGTAAGGGTGGAGGGTGCTGTCCCAGTCAGCACGGAGGTCTCCCCTCGCAGACCCCAGGACCCGCCTTTGAGTTCCTCACCCTGACATCTCCTGGGGTACCCTGGTTCTGGGGCCTGAGCTGAGATCCAACCTTTAGTGGGTCAGAGAGGGCATAGGGCGAGCACTGGCTCTTCAGGAAGATTCCAGAATACATGGTTGTAGAACCAAGTTACAGGCCCTGGCCTAGCTGCAAGGGAGCCAGAAAGGAAGTGTTTGTTCTTGGAGCTGTAAGTCCTGCTCCTAGAGAAGAGGGGCTTGGCTGTGGTCAGTAGCTTTGCGCCCCTGTGCACTGTGTCAAGTACAAACAGTAAGTGCTAATGGGGACACCTGAGACACAGGTTTTCATGCCTCTGCCATGAAAACTTCCTTCTCCTCCTAGAAGCCTCAGAGAGACAGGCTACTCTGTCAGAGACCTCCAGGCCCCAGAGGAGCCCAGTGACACTCGTTAGATGTACTGCTCAATAACAGGTAATCATAGTGATCAATGATCTCTCACATCGATCAAAGGTCACTGACCCCTAAGAGCAGGGTCAGGAGGGAACGCAGGCTGTGGGCCTCTGAGGACTGAGTGCCATCTGTGTCCTCAAACAGTGGCTCTGCTGATTTCTGTAGCACATTGGGTAGGGGAGACACCTGGGAAAGTCCCTCCATCTCTCCAAGTCATGTCCGTGAAATGGTGATAGTGCTGGAATCAGCACCACAAGGTCCTGGAGTGTACCAGGGCGTGACACGTGGAATGCAACACCCAGCAACACTTAAAGGAAGTGAGCATGCTGGTGTTCCAGCTTCACGCCCACAATTGGCCTTTGACCTCGTCCACACAGCCTGTGCCCTCAGTGCCAGCATTCGGACACAGGATGAGAAGGGAGCACTAAACGCGGTATCAACTGTGCCAAAGTCATGTCCTGGGCAGAGAAAGGCTATGCTGTCCTAACAGGGACCAAAACACAGACAGAGGGAGAGTGACTCAGATGGAAGCTTTGGGTCTCATTTCACAGCCAGGGGAGCGGTCCACATGGGCAGGCAGCCTCTGCTCGTGGCCGTTCAGGACACTGACATCGCTGTCTCTTTTCTCCCACATCCCTTTGGGCTAGCTCTGACATGCTGACTTCCATCCACAGACAGGAAAGCCAGAATCCGTTTTCGGTTCAGCAAATGAGGCTGATGTTGGACGCATCACTTCATTTATCTTTTATTTGTGAGAGTTCAGACCCAAGGGCACAGCTCAGCTGTCTCCAATGGGCAGCCATGGCCTGGGGAGAAGGGATTTTAGGGGACAAAGCCAGCTACATTTCCCATAAAAATAAATTTCAGAGAGTCCCCTTTGACTTCAAATCCAGCAAAAATGTATCTTTTGGAGAAGGGCCTAGTTTCGACCAACTTTTCCCATAGTGCAGAAGCTACTTGGGTGTAATTATTGCAACTCAGAGGGGCTTCCAGGTCCCATGGACTCAGAGGATGAGCGTCTGCTGTATTTAAGGAAAGCTCCTGTAATCCCAGCTACTCGGGAGGCCGAGGCAGGAGAACTGCTTGAACCTGAGAGGCAGAGGTTGCAGTGAGCCAAGATTGTGCCACTGCACTCCAGCCTGGGCGACAGAGCGAGACTCTGTCTCAATAAATAAATAAATACATAAATAAATAAATACATAAATAAATACATAAATACATAAATAAATAAATAGGAAAGCACATTTTAAGGCTGGACATGGTGGCTCATACTTGTAATCCCAGAACTTTAGGAGGCTGAGGTAGCAGGATGTCTTGAGTTCAAGACCTACCTAGGCAACATAGTGAGACCCTGTCTCTAAAAAAAAAAAAAAAAAAATGAGCTGGTGTGGTAATGTGTGCCTGTACCTGTAGTCCAAGCTACTCAGAAGTAGAAATGGGAGGATGGCTTGAGTGTGGGAGGTTGAGGCTGCAGTGAACTGAGATAGTGCCACTGCACTCCAGCCTGGGCAACAGAGTGAGACCCTGTCTCAAAAACAAAAAAAGCACATTTTAAATGTAAAAGTAGATTGTATATGGTTTTGAAAACACAAAATACAAAAGGGAACATAAAAAAAAGTCTGTCTTGCCGTCTTTGAAAACTCTGCAGAGGACAAGAGTCCTCCCCAGGTCCTGGGCACATCGGCACTGTCTCTGTTCTAGCTGGAGGATGGCACACAGGAAGTCACTCTGCCCCTCCCAGAGAGGCTACCTGCACAGGCCTGGCTTCGGCTGTCTTCCTCCTCTGATCACAGCTGTTTTGTGTCTTGTTTAGCGTGCAGGGCCCTGATGGACGAGGTAGAGCACGACATCACCAAGGCTCGGCAGAAGAAGGCCAAGGTGGGCTCCTTCCGAATCAATCCTGATGGGACGCAGGAGAGGAGAAAGGTAGCGGAAAAGATATTATGTGCCAGTGTATAATTGCGGATATGGGCAATTACCAACCATTTATCCAAACAGCAGTTGGTCTTAATCTTCTAACCTTTCTCTTGTTCAGGGTATCAGCTCTAAATTGCTTCTGAGTCCTGGGGGACCCAAAGTAATCTTTAAGCTTGAAATTGAAGTATCTCTCTCAGCACCTAAATTTTGTGTCTCGTCAAGTCGAAAGACGTTTCGGCACTGTTCTTCATCAGAATAAAAATAGCGCGTCCATGGTTCTTGGTGAGGCCAGCAGGGGGCCCAGAAGAGGCCAAAGGGGTGGCCTAGAGATGCTCAAAGCAGAACAGCCCCCTCCTGGTACCACACTCCCTCCCCTTCCAAGATCTGCAGATTTCTAGTTGGGGGTGCAGGTTGTAAGACCCACTTTCTGGAACAGATCGGACACTTGGCTATGGGGAAAGAAGAAATGCTCTTGCACAACCTAGAGAGGGGCTCCCCCTGAGGATCAGAGGTGGTAAGTGGGGTGCTGGAAGGGATGGAGTCTAAGACACCAGGAGGGACCCATTAGGGGACACCTTCCCCTCTGAGCCCTCAGGTACTAGGTGCCCAGAACACATAAGCCAATTTCAGCATCGTTCTAAGATAAATATTAATAGAAAGGTGTTCCCCATATATCCCAACTCACTCAAAGCTAAACAGAAGTGGGTCTGGATTTCTTGCAGCTTTCTTTTGTCCTGGTGCACTGCATTTGCCTTAAATAATGCAAGCTAGGCTGTCTGTGCGGGGTCCATGTCTTCCTGGAGCTGTGTGCCCATCCAAAGAGGACAGGGCAGGAAAGGAGAGTCACCGACGGCTGCCATGGTTGAACTGTGGGGCTGTGACAGGCAGCCCTTACCGAAAGTGCCTCAGGCTTCTAATGCGCCTCAGTTATGAATGAGGGGGGAATTTCCATCCACAGGTCAGTACCTCCAACAGGAGAGTGCTGGGCCCTCAGGGGTCCCTGTTGGGTTCGTTGCCTCCCCAAAGGCACACTCAAGGATGAATCCTTCAAGAGGCATGTCTGGCAAGTCTACCAGAGGGACCCCGTGCAGGCCCACTGGCTGCTCTGCTGCAGGTCGGAAGCCTGCACCCAGGAATCTCAAGGTCCTTTGTGGTCACCTGAATGCAGGACATGTGCCCCCACAAAACCCAGAACAGTACTGGCCCCCGACATCCGGCCAGGAGCTGATTCCCACTGTCAAGCAGGGCCAGGGAAGATGTGAGTCCCTGTCTGTGTGTGCATTGTGTCCATATGTGTAGGTGTGGGGGTGTGTGCCAGCTAGCACAGCTTTGAAGATCAGTTGAGTCTCAATACTTCAATAACTTCAATCTGGGCTATCAGACCCATCATTAGTGCTCCTGGGCCAGCAGAAAGGAAGTCTTTCTCTACCGGGCCGACAAAGGAGAGCCAAGGACATGACTGCAGAGCCCTGAGGAAGGGGCTGGAAGGGAGGAGCCGGGTAGCCCTTCTTTATTGACAGCTGCTGGGCCACAGTCTTTAAGTGATTTTCAAGTCCTGACAGTGACCCTGCAGAAAGAACAGCGTCTCTGGATTACTGATGAGAACAGGGAGAATCAGGCTGAGTGGCCACAGCTCCCACAGTGGATGGAGGGCCATGCGGGGATTGGGATGGCACCAAATTGTACCTTCTACCCTCCTCGAATTCACACCTCATCCTTGAGTAATGTGACCCAGGAGTCCACGTTTGGGAGTCCTGAGCCTTTCCAGTGTGTCTAATCCCAGAATGGAATTAAATTTGCCTGCAGAAAATGGGCCACACCCTCCCCTGCTTTCTGTTGTCTTGAAGGATGTTCCACTTCACGGCGATCAAGTTGAAATAACTTTTCTGATTTTGTCAGGAACACTCAGTCTGCAAAGCAATTTGAAAGCAGTTAGACTGCTACATTCATCAGTGTGCCCAGTTGCAGCTACAAGGAGCTGGTGCTGATCTCAGGTGATCTTTCTGCCTGGGGTTCCTGCTCAGTCAGAAGTAGCCCAGGCCAGCATTACACAGAGACTTCTCTCTGCAAACATGACGCACCCTGTAGGCATGCGTGTGGGTTCCTCATGCTGGAGAACTCATCTTTAAAGCCCTCGTGTTGGGGAACGGCGTGGCCTGGCGGTGGGGGTGTGGTTCAGCAGTTCCTGCCTCTGGCTAACTCACAGCAGAGTGACCCCATCAGGTTCCACCACTCCCATGCTTCAAAGAGCTGCACCATCTTCCCCAGGAAACTTCTAGAAGGTCTCTCATCTTTCCCAGTTAGAAAACCCTTCCTTGCTGTGATTCACATTCCTGTGGCATTGTTTTCTTCTGCCAGCAGGCTACTTGGCCAAACTCGAAAGCAGGGGATCTGGCAGTGTGAAGTCAGCTCTGCCCTTGCCCCGCTTGAACTTGGATGGGGGCCAGGCTGGTGTTACTGCGGGGGCCACTCTCTTCCTCCCGCCCAGCACCTCACAGAGCCCGTGCTCAGCTTGGCCTTCGGTGAAACACAAAAGAAGGTACACAGCTGCCAAACGAGAGGGTCTCGAGCCTCCGTCATCCTGCCTGGAGAAGCCTCGAAGCCAGAGGTGTTCCCAGCCCGGTCCGGCTGGCCACAGGGTGGCAGGACACCCTGCCTGCATTTTCCTCCTTTCTGGACCTCAGTCAGGAGGGAATGAAACACTGGCCGTGTCCTCAGAGCTGAGGGTGCTGATGCCACAGGGTCCTTGGAGAGGCTGGTCCTCTGTGGGAGGGGTGAGGCGGGTTCCCCGAGAACCCGAGTTCCTAAGGGGAGCCGGGGAAGAAGCAAAGTGAGTGAGTGGCCTCTCGGCCACTGTGCAGACCCTATGTGTGCAAAGTGGCCTGTGTCCACACCGGGCTATTCTCTCCGTCTAGCCTCGGGCTGGGGTGGGTCTGGGGAGGGCAGTGTGGACAGAGGAGATGTGCAAACCAGCTTCTCTCAGGTCAGGCATCCCTTGCTTAGAAGAAGAGTCAAAGGAGGCCCCCAGAGAGTGGCAAGTGAGAGGGCTGTGGCTGCAGGCAGGCCTCTGCCCACACTGGTTCAGTCCCCGGCGTGGATGTGGGGCTTGGACAGACACAGATGAGGGCCAGGTGCCCATGAGGGTCTGTGTGTCCTCCCAGCAGTGGGCGGGTCTTTGGGTCTGGCTGCGCCGCAGGAGCCCCGGGATATGTGGGGACCCCGCTTTTTTTCTATTCTGCATACTTTGCTACTAGCCCCATTGCAGCTCAGACAGAAATCCCCCAGCCCCAGGGGTGTGCAGTGGCTCTTTCCACGTGAGGCCCAGCAGTGAGGCCCCAGCATCAGTCAGGAAGCTCAGGTGAGCCCCGAGGAGCAAGCAGAGGTCTCCACAAAGAGGATTTCCACGCCCACGTCCAGGGCTGCAGGAATCGCGCCCCCAGCCTCACCCCTGTTCTGACCTTCCTCACTTGGCTCCCTATGCCCGCCCATGGGCAAGGGGTGCCCTGACCATGGTTGGGGGGTCACTCCCTGGAGCCTGGTGACTCCCAGACCCCTAGGTCCAGGGAGCAGCTGGCAGGACCAAGCAGAACTCGCTCTCCCTCTGGCTCCCCTGACTCCCCTACCCAGCTCCGCCTTCCCTGCCTGACAGCACTCAGCCTGGCAGGGAGGGAATCAGCTCTCAGGCCCTAGGGCAGGGGTTGGGAATACTCGCCAGCGAGCATCCCACTGCACATTCCACACCGGCTTCTAGGATTTTCCCGGTAGAATTCTCTCCCCCTGCCATGGCAGCCGGCTTGCAAACGCAGCATTCATTGGCTGCCTTCCAGTAGAACTTCCCCTCCACTCCAGTGTTTCCAGAACCTTCCCGATAAACAGCCCTGGGAGAATCCCAACAAAGACAGTACTAAAAGGTCCCGTCAAGCAAAGCGTTCCCTCTGTAGGGCTGCTGTGGTTTCTGAGCACCAGGGCTGCTTACCTGCCTTTGAGTGATGGTTACAGAGGCCTGTGTGAGGCTGGAAGACTTTCCTTCCTGGGAAGGACCTCAGGGTGTGTGGCTCCATCCACACTCTACTCCTGGCCAGCGAGGCAGCAAGACTCTCGAGGAAGGGTGCTCCAGCTTCCCTTGAGTTAGACAGAGCAAGACCCACTGGACAGTCGCCCCACACTCAGCAGACTGGGGGTGCTCTGGGGAGCCTCAAAGCCAGGCCCGGTTGGCCTCCCTTCCCATCATCTGAGGCTGACCCTCCAAGCAGGCTAGAAGGGAGAAAGGTGCGGGTCGTATGGTGCGGATTAGAAAATAATGCATGTTATTCTAATCAACATCATTCTCAAGCTAGCTCAGAAGCCTTCAATGTTATCAACTTTATGGGACAGCCTGTAAAAGTACAGAGGACGGAAGCTGTTTAGTAATACATGATGTACATAGATCTCAGCTCCTGGGGATTGATTGCCTTGCTCCATTGGAAACCTTCTCCCTAGTCAAGGATTTTAGTGCTGTTCTCCTTGAGAAACGAAATTCACGTGCCCCATCTTGCTCGATGTTCGTGATATCCAGGGAGCACGTGCTCCGCTCACAGAGGTCTCTGTCTTCAGAACAGCAGGAACGGCGAGGCTCTGCGGGGGAGTGCTCACTAAAGTCGAGAGTTCAGAGAGCTGCCTCCTCGGGCCCCAGGCTGTTGGTGACAGGTGGGAGACCACCCCCGCTGCCACAGTAGGTGGGATGTCTTCACTTGATAGCTCCTCAGCACTGGCACAAAGCCTCATCTGTTCAGCAAAATGCAGCCAGCATCTCAGCACTGCGGTTATTTCCCTATTATTTATTTATTTATTTATTAAACGGATTGGATTAATGGCACTTTTTCCTAAAACAGAGCAACACAGCACAAGACAATTTGGAGGCAGTTACTTCACATTTGCTTACCCGCCTCCTCTCCCAGTGATGAAAGGCCGGCCTCCTGAATGAGGGTACGCACGCACTGCTGCTCTCAGGGGGGCACCCAGGGTCGGGGGGCACCCAGGGTCAGGGAGCTGCAGTCGAGGGGCTCACATTTGCTTTTAGATTTTGAGCCTCCGAACTCCAGTCACTGGATTCAGGATCACCAGCACAAGGTGTGTGTTACCCATAGGGACCCAGGAAATGTGTGTTCACCGAGGGTATCGTAAACGATGAAGCAGAGCTCAGGGGCATCCTCTGCCTCTGCTGAGTGTGAGAGCAAGGCCTCGCTCTCTACGAAACTCGGAAAGTTCAATCAGAAAGCACCAACAGCAGCAGAAACCCGATATTGGCCTTGTCCTCACTGCTGCTGTTGGTGCTTTCTGATTGAACTTTCCAAGGCCAATATCGGGTTTGCACCAACGCCTCATGCTTCTTTAACTGAAGTTTTAAAAACAACTGTGGGAAGTAAACAGGGCCGCTGTAATTAACTTCATTTTAGAAATGCAGATGAGGCCCAGAAAGCTTTAGTGACTCACTTAATTTTGACAAATTAGTATTAATTGAATTTGCTGATAAGTTAATTTAGACAAATTCCAATACCAAATGGTATTAGCGCTAGGATGAGGAGAACGAGACCCCAACGCATGGTGCTTTGGCAAGCTGAGCACTTGAATTAAAGCACGTTGGAAGCCCTTTGACGTTTTCCCAGAATCCTGAACTTTCTAACCTTGTTTCCTCCTCCAGCCCCCAAGTGCAGAGACACTCTCCCTGGAATATCCTTATCCGACTTAGGAAACTTCTTTCCAAAAGAAATAGAATTGTCAAGATCTCTTCCCGAGGAATTTGATCAAATAATCAGGAAAGATCTAGCCACCAGAGGAGAGAAAAGCCTAAAGGTCGCCGCCACCCCCAGACAGACTTTTCGTCTGTTCTTCTGAGGGCAGCTCGAAGTGATGACCTGGGAGGCTTTGTCACATAAGAAGAAAATCTTTGTTCACGGTGCAGTTCTACCCCTCACCTTCCCGTAACTTGTTGGTCCTAGTCAGTTTCCTAAGAGAATCATTGATAAGATAATATCTGCCTCCTGGATCCATTCATTTCTCCTAAGAATCACTGACTATCCCTCTAAAATGGCCCACGGCCCCCCACTTCCTTCTCCTCCATGAAAAGGATATTTAAGTCTTAACCATCTTGCCCTTGTTGGAGTCTTATATTTCATATGGCTCCCATGCTAACACCCATTAATGTTTGTCTGCTTTTTTCCCCTATTAATCTGTTTTTCAGTCATTTCAACAAACCTTCACAGGGAGCAGAAGGGAAGCTTTCCCTCTACCCCCACACTATTGACAGAGCTACCCCATCCCGTTAGGTACTACGAAACAGCAGGGCACTATAACATCCTGGAGCTGTGCAGTGCGCAACCTGCACAACTGTACATGGACAAAATGAGAGGGCAGGCTATTCTAACAGGCCAGTCAGGAGGTGCAGGGGGATTCAGTCCATCAGCAATTTTCCTACTCACTAGAGGGCCATGAAATCTCTGTAGTGGCATACAAGAATGTAGAAATATATATTAAATATCAGAGTACATCTTATATAAAAGGAAAGTATGTTTTGTGACACTTTATATAATGAGTTTTGGTGTAAGAAGTGGGTCATGTCCAAAAAATTGAAAGCTACTATAGCAGATGGCTGTCCCCAGCATGATACAGTAGCCTAAAGGTATTTCATTTGGGAAGATTATTAATACCCAAACAATGCTGCAACAATTCCTGACTCCTTCTGCAGAAAGAAAATCAGAACATCTCTGAATCCTGATATTACAGCAGTGACAGCTTTGGTTTAGCGGCCTACGCTTTCTATGGACCAAGGAACCACAGCTGGGCAGGGTGGGGAGGGGGACAAAGAAAGGTGCCCGAAGCCGGCTCCTGGACCCTGGTGGCAGCAGCCTTGGGGCTCAAATTCCTACTGATGTGCACCGGCACTGGTCTCCTTTGGATCAGCACTCCGGGTCTATGTGTGGTGTGGACTAGGGGAGGAATTCTTCCCCGATAGGAGCTTACACTCTGACCCAGGGACCTCAGCAGCCACCAGTGTGAACGCCACATCTTAGAGAGTGAAGGATGAGTGGTGTGGGGTGGGCAGGAAGTGAACAGGAGGGGGCGCGAGTCAGCCCACAGCGGTGCTCAGAGCAGAAAAGTGAGCAGCTTTGCATGGGATCTCTTTTTTAACAAGGAGGACATTTGTCCAGCAACCCTGACCCCCAGCCCCCAGAACTCCCCCTCATATCTTATGGGTCAGGAGGGCCTCTAACGCCTGTGGCTAGACCAACTGCAGGGCAAGTGGGGCATCTGCAGACGTCCCTCAGATCAGTCCAGACCCAAGCTTGGGTCCTTGTGGGGGCGTGACCTGTCCTGGGCACGTGAGCAGGGGCAGAGTCTGGGATTAGCAGGAAGGGGGTGGGAGGGCTCTTTGGTGGGCGGTCCCCAGATCTTCCACAGTTCAGGGTCACACGCGGGCGAAGGCAGAGAGCTCAGAAGACAGTGAGACCAGCCTGCAGGGTCCCCAGTGTCTGAAAATTAGGTTGGTGGCAACAGTCCCTAGTACTTACTTGCATTTTCTTGCAAGCACAAGAGAAAGGGATGGTGTGCAGATGGGCAGCAGGGCCGGAGGCCACACTTAGCAACCAGGAGTTTAAGGGACCACCCCTAAATTGTTTTGCAAGGTTTGTTGGCCTATGGATGCCACTGTAATAAGTAAATTACTTCAGCAACAGTTGAGAAAGATGATGGTGCAAGAAAATGTTGTCACAGGAACCTGTAAATTGCCATGTGAAAAAATCAGAAGGGTATTTTCTGTTATTAAGTGCAAAAAAGAGGTTATTAACCTGCACATACTGGTGCCCTCTTACATGTCTGTGTCTGTTTGCGGCAGGAGGGAGCCTCAGGAAATACACTGCAGTAGTCACAGTTCCTGCCTCTCAGTGTTACTCCTGAGCTTCTTTCTTTCTTTGTGTATCTTTTAAAATTTTGTCTATAATAAACATATTACTTATGAAATTTTAAAACACAAAGTTTTGAAGTTGTTGTTTTTAGAAATCAAAAGAATTCCATGATAATGTAGAAATTCCTATTCTAAAAAGTAGCATTGTTCTTAATAAGATGGAAAGCGATGCACAGACACATGATTTTGTTTCGTTTAAAATATTCAACAGAGGCTGGACGCCGTGGCTTGCACCTGTAATCCTGGCACTTTGGGAGGCCAAGGCGGGTGGATCACTTGAGGTCAGGAGTTTGAGATCAGCCTGGGCAACAGATGAAACCCCGTCTCTACTAAAAATACACACAAAAAAGTAGTCTGGTGTGATGGCACATGCCTGTAGCCCCAGCTACTTGGGAGGCTGAGGCAGGAGAATCGCTTGAATCTGGGAGGCAGAGGTTGCAGTGAGCCAAGATCGTGCCACTGCTCTCCAGCCTGGGCAACAAGAGCGAAACCCCATCCCA
The DNA here is from genome assembly GCF_009764315.1 of Trachypithecus francoisi. Taxonomy (NCBI): domain Eukaryota; kingdom Metazoa; phylum Chordata; class Mammalia; order Primates; family Cercopithecidae; genus Trachypithecus; species Trachypithecus francoisi. The sequence goes on from NW_022681469.1 coordinate 3,794,973, forward strand.
AACAAACAAACAAACACACAAACAAACAAAAACCACAGAAAGCTGTGATGTGGCCCTCACTTGATTTGTCCAGCTTCATTCCTGGTGGTGTCACTGGCCCTGGAGCAGCCTCAGGAACTGATGCAATGCTCTATTTTTGCTCCTTGCATGTGTCCTTTGATGCTTTGAGAGTCCTCGGAAGGAGGGACTGGAGGGGAGGCAGCTTCCCCCTTTATCTCTGCTGCTACTCTCTCTTCTTTCCATAACTCTCATTGGCCAAGGACTTGCTCTTCTGAGACACGTGGGTCTCATCTCTCAGCCATGTAGAGGACATGAGCAGATGTTAGCATGCTGAGTAATAAATAGCCCTGGCTCCTTTACTTACAGTCCTCATGTTCCTTTCCTCTCAAAGAAGAGCAAGAAGCATGAACAGATGGATGCTCTGGTCCTTGTGTCCCTAGGACTCAGGGTTGTATACATTTTTAATTTGTTTTGTGGCTTTGATTGTGTACCGTCTTCTATTTTATTTCTTTTTTATCTTGTTTAAAGAGAGAAACACCATCACTCATTTTTGTTTAAATTGCTGGCATCATTCTTTACTGAGTGTGTTTGTCAGGATAGTTTAAGAACCATAACATGGCCTAGTGTCAGTGTGGATTGCCACGAGAGTTGAGAGTTGACTTCTTGCTTATGTTGTAGTCTAGTGTCAGTTGGCAGGGGGCTCTGCTCCACTTGGTCATTCAGGGACCCAGGCTCTTCTGTCTTGTGGCTCCTCCTCCTGTAAGCCCCAGAGTCCTCTTCATCCAGCAGGTGGATGGGGAGAGAGAGCATGGAGGATTCTGTGGGAAATGTTTACAGGCAGGGCTAACAATAAGGGGCCTTGCTTCTACCCACATTCCATGGCTGGGACTCCAGCACATGTCCTCACTTAGTTGGAAGAGGGGCTGGAAACAGTTGAGCTGTGTCCAGGAGGAGGATAAAGTGGAGTGTGGTGACCATACAGCAGGTTACTGGTCACTGGAGAGAAGCCTGGTAGCATGGGACAAAGAAAGACACCTCAGTATGGCTCTGGATGCATTTGGTGACCTGAGAAGTTTCCTGAAATCTGTAACTATAGGTTTCAAGCACAGAGCAGCCCGTAGGCTTGCTAACCTCCCAGTACTGCAGAAATAACCAGCCCCACCCAGGACTTGTCTGCTGCAGTGGGTGATCAGTTGTCCACAGTCTCCCCTTCCCTGGGGACTTCACTCCATGTGACCACAGGTAATGCTGCAAGTCCCTGTTTTGCCACTGCATGCCATGGATTTACAGCATGCCATTTCAAATGGCACCTGGACCCCACTGCCTCTGACCCTTCCAGGTGAGGCCAGCCCAGCCCAGAATCTCATCCTGGAGGGTTTACTACCTACAGCCAAATTTTGCACCAAATAATATACCTGCCAGCCTCCAGTTGCAAATCTCAGAAACACTTGAGCTCTTTTAAATGGAAAGGAACTTACCTGCCTCTTCATATCACAACACCCTCCCCATACTGATTCCCATGAGAAGATGTTGTAGACTTCTCCAGAAAATCCCGACGACTGTAGACCGTGCTTACCAGAGAACAGCAGAATCGGTGAGAAGTCGGGCTCTCCATCCACCACCTTCCAAATCACAGAGGAATGCATCCAATGACATGGCCCCAATCCTATAGAGCCCTCCAGCTGCAAATGAGTCTTGGAAGTGTAGGGTTTTGCTTTCCAGCCTCTGCAGCCCCGTGGAAGGCAGGATGGGCCCTGAATGTCACCTCCCTATTCGAAACCCTCTAGGATTAAATCAGGCCCCGTCTGTAGGCAAGGAAGGGAGAAGGGGTTTTGGGGAGGCAGCTGGTTGGACCTGTCTCATGGTATGTGCTCTGCTCATTCCCGGCTTCCTTCATGTCCTTCAGTAAAGCTTTTCTGTCTTATTCCTGTGGATTCTGTACATTTCTTGAGTGTATCCTTATGCCTTATGTGTTTGGCTGCCATTGTGCCTGAGTGTGTGCACCTGTAAGCTCTTGGCTTCTCCCATCTCTGGATCATGATTCATCTGCAGTTGAAATGCTCCCTTCCTCCTCTCCCAAGTGATCAAACATTAGCAGAGAGAAGCCTCTCCCCTGAAGCTTCTGCTGCTGGTCCAGCACAGCTCACCTTCCTGGAGGCAGGGCACATGGGAACAGCTGGCATTAATAGTCCGTGATGATTGGAGCCCTGGCACCAATGCTGGGTCCATCCCAGAAGTGCTTACATGCTGACCGGGCACAAAGGCAGGAGCCCCACAAATGTTGGATTTGGCATTAGGGAATTGGGGATGCAGGGGTGTTTTGCCACTTGTTTGTTTTTGAGCGGAGCCTTCTCCCTGCCCTTTGCAATGTGCTGCACATCCAGCCGCCTTTTCTGCTGAACACAGAACTGCTCTCACATCAGCCAGGTCACCACTGGGCTGTCTCAACCTCCCTTTCCCCAAGCTGAGGTCCTGTGCCCACCAGAGCCAGAGAACCACCCACCTCCTCAGTCATATCCTCCCAGGAAGATAGGTGATGCCCTCCAGTGTCCCTTGCCCATAGACACTGGGCCGAGGCCGAGCTCTGACTCCCCAGCCTGATCTTTCCTGCCCGGGAGCTGCCCAGTGCCCACTCCCTCAGTGCCCAGAAAGCCCTGTGCTCTGCATGTTAGTTGTGGCCTGACTGTGGCCTTCACTAGAGGCTGGCATCCCATCAGGTTCCAGTCTCCACGCCAGCCCCTTGCTGCTGTAGGGGCAGTAGGGGGCGTTCAGGACCCAATTCTATGAACTGCCCAGACCTGCCACCAGGGCTGCCTGGCTCAGTGCAGTTGGCCACCCCCCGACGCTGTGAGTGGAGCAGGCTGAGACAGTGGCCCCTGCCTGCGGCCCATTCGCCTTCCTGATCAGCCCCGCATGCTAAGGTCTGACGTCATCAGAAAGGCCAGGGTGGAAATTCAAACCTGGGGGAACAGGAGCAAGTGTTTGCATCATGTGTGTGTGTCTGTGTGCACACATGCAAGTGCACATGTGTGTTTGTGTCTGTGCACGTGTGTACACGTGCCTGTGTGTCTATGCATGCATGGTGTGTGTGCACATGTGTGTGCATACGTGTGTGCACGTGTGTGTGCATGTGTGTGTGTCTGTGTGCATGCACGGGAAGGCGTGGAGCAGCTATGTGGCTGGCAGCCTATCTGGGCACCAGAGGAGGCACTTGAGGCCATCAGGAGACTGTGCCTGGGTCAGGGGAAAGGAAAGGCAGCTTCTCCTGCTTCCCGGTTTTGGGGCCCCTAACCCGCTGGCCTGGGCAGTGCACACACAGGCGGGCATCGTCAGTGTCCTGGGGGGTCGCAGTGCTCTTCCCGGCGGGGCCAGCAGGGGGACCTTTCCCCCCGGGCTTCCAGGCCTCGGGCCGCCACCCCAACAAGGGGTTAACACCCCCTCCCCCTCTCAAACCTCAGGGATTAAAAATTCATGCCGTCCCCAGGGGATCTGGGGAGGAGGATGGGATGTGGGGAGGAGGAGGGGATGTGGGGGACACAAAATTAAAAGGGAAAGAGATTATTTTTAATCCTCTTGGTGGGTGCTGAGACAATGCCGGGAGAGCAAAGCCGCCGAGAGTCTGTCCGGTTAGAGCCAGGCATGAAGGACGGACTGTACCACAGGGAGCAGGTAATTACCAACTGCACGTCTTTCTGAGTCTCCATAAGAAATTCGCCTTAATCCCATAGCTATTGCTTCCCCGGTCAGAGGCGCTCAGATTTTCATCATGCTCGGCGCCGCGGACGAGTGGAATTCACATTTGATACCCACTTTGCCCCTCGGGGCTTTCACGCGGGACCAGGATGGAGCGAAGCGGTGGACCCTGCTGGTACCGCGGGACTTCCCACGCACTGGGTGGCGGAGCTGGCCCCGCTCTGCGCTGGCCAGAGCGTCCGCCTCTCTGCCATTCTGAGGGGCGCCCTGCACGCGTGGGGACGTGGGTGTGCACGCCTCACTTGGCCGTGGGCTTAAACACGTTAACTTTGCGTGGAGAGCCGTCGGGAATGAGGCACAAGCTCGTTATGTTTCCCCTCCCTCTCTGGCGAACCGGCGTGTTCCGAGCCGGAATATCCGAGCAGACTCACTGATGTGCCAAGTTTTACAGTGTCAGACCCTGAAGGAGAGGTGCCTGGCGCTTTCCTCCCTCCAGCCGTTCCTGTCGGGCGCCGCCTGGGTTTGGAGGGTGAGCAAGGCCGCGCCGTTTGGGAGGCGCTGTTTCTGCGGCTGCCTGTGTGGTGTGAGCCACACGCAGGTTCTCACTCTAGGGCTTATGCTTGGTTACTCTAACTGCAACAGAAGATTCTCAAGTGATGGGCAGAGCTTGTATCTGTTAGAAGGACACTGAGTGGGTATCGATTTGGGATTCTTTTGGTTGTAATACCGGTAAAGGAGAAATGAGCACATTTTGTTTTCTGACTGTAGACTCAGACAGGTGGTGTGTGAGGGCATGCATTTTCCTGATTGATGAGATGAACTTTGTCCGTCGTGTTTCCCAGGGGCTCCCAACACGCATGGCCAGGAGACGGTGAGGCACAAGCACGTGTGTGTGGCAGACCCAACTCTATGAGCGGGGCAGTTTTTCCATTGTAATAATATGGGAAGACATTGTAGAGGTATTATGGGATTTTAGAATTCAAGTTCTTTTCAGCTGGATTTGATTGAAAAAAACTTCTCAGCAACATATTTTCAGAGGAGGTGGTAGGAACCATAAAATACAGCAGTGGGTCATCTGGGGTCCTCCTTGTAAAGAGCTGGAGAATGCTGTCCAAGAACAGTTGAGAAAGGCAGTGACCTACAGGGAGATACAGAGCCTGCAGGGACACACAGAGACACAGCCCCCCTCTGGCAGCAGAACCCACGAAGCTAGCTTTGTCATCCATCAGCTGTAAAACCAATCACGCTGAATTTTCAGAACCAATTTTTCCTCTCTAAATTTTAGTATCATTTTAATTTATGAAGTATCCTCCTAGACATTGATCTCTGCAAAATCTTATGTATCAGTTTGAGCAGATGTTGACGCATATCCTCTTTATTTGCTCAAGCTGTCAGTGTGGAATCCAGGTGGGTCTCGTTCTCACACTTTAACCCAATCCATGCAGGGAGAGTGACAGTGCACACAGCAAGGGCCACTCATCTTGCTCAGGGCTTCTTGCTGTTGCTTTCGGGCTGACAGTGGCCAGAGGCCCAGGGCTTAGGTCGTTCTAGGGAACTGGTGAATCAAAACAAGCCATCTCCCCACTTCTGAGGCACCACCCCGGAGCTCTGTCCAGGCTCTCTCTTAGGCCGGCACCCATTGGGCCTGACATTCTTGCTGGGATTCCCTGTTTGCTGTCTGCCTGGTGTGACTGTGTGAAGCTGAATGCAGAGAAAGCTCCCAGAGGGTCAACAGGGCGGGTCTTAGGAAACAGAAGTACAAATAAGGAATTATCCCCTCTCTGAATGCTGGCTGTGTCACCGTGGGCACAGCCCCATTTGACAGGGAAGTGCCGATATCCTAAGCTGCAGAGAGAGGAAGAGAAGGACACGCTTTGAGCAGACTATAAATCAGGGCTGGCTGGTTGAAGGCTTGGTGGTGTCCAACACCAGACTGCGCCGTCCAGACACTGTTTTAAAACTTCTAAGCTGGTTATTGAAGCCTCTCGAACTTAAATGTCATAGCTAGCCTAATTATCTACAGGTTATTTAGAGTCCATTTCTTGAATTTCTGTTTCTAAAAACATCAACATTTAGCACAGAAGGCAATTATTTGCCAAGAATTTTGGCATAGTATGAGCCCAAATTTTCCTTTTAAAAAAGGCTTTCTGGAATGAGAAGCCTGTTAACACCTAGAAGAAAGGGTGAACGGTCACGCAGTTTGCAGCATCGGATCTCAGTCGAGGCCTGAGGACGCAGGGCACGCGTGCCTGTGGGAACTAGGCGGGTTGTGTCTGGGGACAGTCAGATTGGTTCTGGGCTCAGTTTATAGACAAGGATATCAAGTCAAACTGCACAAAGGGTTCCACCTGAACAAAACTATGTGGAAGGCCAAGACAGGGAGACCATCAGACTGGAGAGCAGAGAGCCTTTATCTCAGCAGAATGACTGAGCCCAAGTTTCTACTTTTGGAGATAGGTTCTATGCCAGTGGTTCTCAACTGGGGATGGTTTTGTTCCCCAAGGGACATTTGGCAGTGACTGGAGACATTTCTGGTTTTCACAACTGGAGGGGAGGAGAGGCTCCTGGTATGCAGCGGGTGGGGGCAGGGGTGCCGCTCAGCACCATAGTGCACAGGGCGGCCCCACGACACAGCATCACTGGGTCCCCCACGACAGTAGTGCCGAGGGTGGAGAAACCCTGTTCTATAAAAGTCCGGAATTTTCTTCACTCAAATCCAGCTGCCAATGTTTAAAGAAAGTTGTGGGGTTGTAACCATATAAAGAATGATCTAAGCCTGCCTGGCCTTAGGCAGTGGTTCACACCTATAATTCCTGCACTTTGGGAGGCTAAGGTGGGAGGATCGCCTGAGGCCAGGAGTTCAAGACCCCTGGGCAACATAGCAAGACCCCAGTTGTAAAAAACTTTCTTAAAAAAATATAGCTGGGTATGGTGGTACACATCTGTAGTCCTAGCTACTTGGGCAGGTGCAGGGGTTGTGGAGGGGAGAGGGGCTGAGGGAGGAAGATTGCTTGGGCCCAGGAGTTTAAGGCTATAGTAAGCTATAATTGTACCACTGTACTCCAGCCTGGGTAACAAAGTGAGACTCTGTCTCCAAAAAAAAAAAAAAAAAAACACCAAAAACAAAACAAAACAAAACAAAGCAAACCCTGCTGGTGATGTGTGTTTATTTCCATTTAAAAACCTTTGGTGCCAGTTGTGGACCTCTGACTATAGTTAGGGCCAGTGTGGAGAGAGAGACACATCAGCAGGACAGGAAGAGGCTAAGGTGGTTGTGGAACTATGCCCCAACTCCAGTGAAGCAGTGCACTGGATTGAACAGTGCCCCCCAAATTTGCATCCACTCAGAAACTTGAAGTGTGGGCCGGACACAGTGGGTCACGCCTGTAATACCAGCATTTTGGGAGGCTGAGGCGGGTGGATCACTTGAGGTTGGGAGTTCGAGACCAGCCTGGCCAACATGGTAAAACCGGTTTCTACTAAAAATACAATAAATTAGCTGGGCGTGGTGGCGGGCGCCCGTAATCCCAGCTACTCCGGAGGCTGAGGCATGAGAATCGCTTGAGCCAGGGAGGCAGAGGTTGCAGTGAGCCGAGATTGTACCACTGCACTCCAGCTTGTGCGACAGAATGAGACTCTGTCTCAAAAAATAAAAAAAAATTTAAAAAAAAAGAAAAGAAACTTGAAGGGTGACCTTATTTGGAAATAGAACCTTTGTAGATGTCAGTTAAGATGAGGTCATACTGGAGCAGGGTAGGGTGGGGCAGGGCCTAATCCAGTGACCAGCATCCTCATAAGAAGATAAGATGGAGACACAAAGACACACACCGGGGAGAATGCCAAGGGCCCTGGGAGGCAGAGGTGCAGTGATGCGTCCATAAACCAAGGAATGTCGAGGGTTGCCAGCAGCCACCGGAACTATGAAGAGGGAAGGAAGGACCCTTCCCTGAGCCTGCAGGGAGGTCACGGCCCTGCTGGTGCCTCAGTCTTGGCTGCCTGACCTCCAGAGCTGTGAGAGTGAATTTTTGTTGTTTCAAGGCCCTAGCGTGGGACACTTTGTTACAGCAGGTTAGGAAACAAACACAGGCCAGAGGTGTCTGAAGCTGTGATGGGTGAGGGTGATGGCGGAAGGACCCAGCCACATGGAAGGTTGGAGGCTCAGGGCCTCCAATGTGGATCAAGATTTCGTGTAGAACGTCAGACTTCTGGGTGTCTCATGAAAGACTGGGAAACAGCCACTCCCAGCCTCTGGCTACTCACCAGGAGCCGACAGTGCAGTTTCCCTCCTGGGGTCTTCAACACCTCCAGGTTCTGAAGCCCAGAATACTCATGGCTGGGACAAAGTTGTTTTTTCTTAGGTGGAGAAGCCTTGTCTATAACTAGGTCTCTAACAGAACAGGGAAGTGCAGGAAGAACAAGATGGCCGTGCTTCAAAGAAGATGGGAATCTCTGATGCTTTGTAGCAGTGGAGACAGTGTCCTGTTCTTCAGCTGGCCCTGGAGAGCCACAACCTTGCTGTCCTGCCTGTGCAGGGCCAGGGGTCCGGCTGACGTTTCTGAGTGCCACCGTCTACCCACCCACCCTCTGCTGGACTTGAACTTCCCTTCTCTCCAGTTGGAATGAAGAAGTGATCCCAGCTTGACCTCCACATTGGCAGCAGCTGATCCCCCCACGACGTAGCTTAACCTGGGCCAGAGAAGGGAGAGTGACAATGACCGAGAGCCAGCATTGTCAGAGCTCTGTGAACACACTTGCCCGGGAATGGGCGAGTCTGGGCTCCTGGGCCCGCCCACCACAGTCCTACACAGCCAAGAAGACCAATTTAAAGCAATGAGAGAGAGAGCTGGCGAGGATAGGGCTCCGGTGGAGAGATTTTAATTTTATATTAAAAGGGGTCTTATTCTCCTGCCCATTGTTGAAGTCAAGTCAAAGTTAATTAGGCTCTTTGGGTCCTTCTCATGTCCTTTTTCCTGAACTTTCTGAACACATCAGAGGAAAGGAGCCCTCTCCAGCCACATGGAGGCTGGGGATGCGTGTTCGGGAGAGCTCTGCTGTCCCTTCTCTATGAAAATGCAGGATTAATGCTCATTTCTAATATTTGAGGGGGTTCCTGAGGTCCACTAATAAGCTCATCTATTTAGCAAAGGAGCTCTCAAGCTGCCCGAAGCTTTGGGGAAGGAGCCTGAACTCCTTTGGGGCCACCAGGGCACGCCTCAGGAGAGCCTCCTGGAGATCCCTGCACTGGCCCAGCAGTGGCCAGGACCCCTGTGTGTGGCTTTCCAGGCCTCGTGCAAATCAGGTAGGCCAAATACTCCCCTGTCTGGTGACTCTATGTGGGTTTTCAAATATTCCTTTGTTAAAAATGTTAAGGGCAGCTGCCGTGGCTCACCCCTCCCTATAATCCTAGCACTTTGGGAGGCCAAGGTGGGAGGATAGCTTGAACTCAGGATTTTGAGACCAGCCTGGGCAACACAGGGAGATCCTGTCTCTACAAAAATAAAAAAAAATAAAAAATAAAAATAAAAATAAAAATTAGCAGGGTGTGGCGGCGTGTACTTGTGGTCTCAGTTACTCAGGAGGCTGAGGAGGGAGGATCACCTAAGCCCAAGAGGGCGAGGCTGCAATGAGCTGTGTGATTGCACCACTGCACTCTAGCCTGGGTGACAGTAAGACCTTGCCTCAGTAGTGGGATGGCTGGGTCATATGGTACATCTAGTTCTAGATCCTTGAGGAATTGCCATACTGTTTTCCATAATGATTGAACTAGTTTACGTCATGCACATGTACCCTAGAACTTAAAGTATAATAAAAAAATAAATAAATAAATTAAAAAAAAAAAGACCTTGCCTCAAAAACAAACAAAAAAAATTAATTATCAAAATAACACAAGATGATTTGAGCAAGAGATAAGAGAAAAGACGCATATCTACCTCCCAACCCTGCTCCATTCCCATTGAAGTCAAGAGCCTCGCCCTTGCCAACACTGCACTCGCTCAGACACCAGGCAGCAGCTATGCAGGTTTTTGGCTTCAATGTTTTAAAATAATAGTGAAATCATGCTACGTATATTCCACTGAAGAATGTGGAAATGTTAAATAAGTTTAAATGTTTTCTGCACACAATGGCCTGGCGGTGCCCCCCAAAGTCATGATAAAGCCCTGCCTTCCCTGTGACTGTACAGGATGGAGACAGGGCCTTTATGGAGGTGATTAAGGCCCCCTGAGATCCTGAGGCTGCAGCCCGGATCCAGTGGGACTGATGTTCTTACAAGACAGGAGGAGACGCCGGGGCACGCCCTGCCTCTGTGGATGTTTCCCCGGGAGGCCACTGTGAGCTGAGAAGACAGCCCTCGCCAGCAACAGAATCATCCAGCACCTTGATCTTAGACTTCCAGCCTCCAGAACTGTGAGAAAATACATATCTGTTTTATAAGAAAAAAATGTTGGGGCCAGGCATGGTGGCTCACGCCTGTAATCTCAGCACTTTGGGAAGCCAAGGTGGGTGGATTCCTTGAGCTCAGGAGTTCAAGACCAGCCTGGGCAACATGGCAAAACCCCATCTCTACATAAAGTACAAAAATTAGCCAGGCATGGTGACTCGTGCCGCCTATAGTCCCAGCCACTCAGGAGGCTGAGGTAGGATTGCATGAACCCGGGAGGTGGAGGTTGCAGTGAGCCAGGATTACACCATTGTACTCCAACCTGGGCGACAGAGTGAGATCCTGTCTGTATTTTTTTTTTCTTTTTTTGAGATGGGGCTGGCTCTGTTGCCCATGTTGGAGGGCAGTGGTGCTATCACAGCTCACTGTAACCTTCAACTCCTGTGCTCAAGCAAGCCTCCCGCCTCAGCCTCCCAAAGCACTGGGACTACAGGCATGAGCCACCAAGTCCAGCCAAGTTTCTGCTGTTTAAGCCACCTAGTTGATGGTATTTTGTGATGGCAGTCTTAACAGACTGAGGCACTTGGTGTCCCACACACTGTCCAGGTCAACAGACAGAGATCTAACTTCTTTAAAAGCATAGCTGTGGCTGGGAGCAGTGACTCATGCCTGTAATCCCAACACTTTGGGAGGCAGAGGTGGGTGGATCACCTGAGGTCAGGAGTTCAAGACCAGCCTGGCCAATATGGTGAAACCCCATTCCCACTAAAAATACAAAAATTAGCTGGGCGTGGTGACAGGCGCCTGTAGTCCCAGCTACTCAGGAGGCTGAGGCAGGAGCATCACTTGAACCTGTGAGGTGGAGGTTGCAGTAAGCTGAGATCATGCCAATGCACTCCAGCCTGGGTGACAGAGCCAGACTCCACCTCAAACAAACAAACAAACAAACAAAAATGTAGCTGCCTAGGATATGGACGTTTTCCAGTTAAGGATACCATTCTACAGATGGACACACGTTGTTTCTGGTGTTTTGCCACCACGCAGCGACGTTGCAGCAAGCCTTCATGGTGATGCTTCCTTAAGTATTGTTGATTGGATTTCTCCAGGACAGATTCCTAAAAGGCAGGGGCCAAAAGGCAGGAAGATTTTAACCCAAACCTATGTTGTTGGACTGCTTCTCCAAAGGCTGCAGCGTGGATATTCCTGCCAGCGGTGGATGACAGAGGCTGCTTTCTTGCATTTTGCCAGCACTGGATAATAGCATTTTTAAAATTTTGGTAATCTGACCAGTGAAAGATGGTATTTCGCTATTGCCTTCATTCCCCTTTCATTGACTATAGTTACGCATCTTTCCACCAGTGTGCTATTTGGATTTCTTATTTCCAGGTGTTCATTTGTAGCCTTTGTCCAGCATTCTGCTGGGTGGTTTGTCTTTTACACCATTGTGAATATGGGGATAGTAACTCTCCCTGGCCTGCCTGATGCGTGTCTCCTCCTGACTGTGATCCGTGTGTGGTGGCTCCTCTCCCGCATGGACACCTCCCCGTCCATGAAGGCACTGGGCACCCCATCTCGTTTGAGAATGTCCCCTGCCAGCCTTTTGTTATACAAATCGCTTTCTGAATTTTCTCCCATTAGTGCATGCTTTATCTTTTCCATCTACGTGTGGAGTTGATATGGAGGGTGTTTTCTGGGTGAACATCACGGTGTGTACCAGCGCTGTTTATGAAATAAGCCGTGTTTCCCCCACACTGAGTTGGAATGATACTTTCTCACTTTTTCACAAAGATGAATTTGTGGAAAATTAAGATATCAGATATCCTCTCACAACTTCGGGACATCAAAAGTATTTTTATAGCATTTTTAGGATATTTGTTAAATTCTGCATTTTATTCTTGCTATGTATGTACTGTAACACATTTCTATCCTTAATTATGTTTTTAATCTTGTACCCCCGTTCCCTAGCACAATATTTTGCTCATAATAGGTTCTCGAAGTCTGGAAAATGAAAGAATAAGTAGTTGATTATAGCTATGTCATGTTAATTCTATGAGGAGTTGGGGACAATTTCTGATATTTTGTGAAGACTCTAGGAGAGTGATACAATGTTGAGAAAAACAGAGGAGTTAGGCACCTGTTCACATACTGGGTATTTAATTTGATGTTAGGCACCTGTTCACCTACTGGGTATTTAATTTGATGACGTTGTGTCTGGGGTGTCAGGTTTTAGCTGATCAAGACTAGCATGATATAAAAAGAGTCCACAAGATCAGAATTGGGGTTTCATAGAAAAGACACAAATAGTGTGGCTTTGGGGTCTAGGAAGTCCTGTTTATCCAGACAGTAGCTTTACAGTACAGTAAGACCTGTTGGGTGTGGGACTGAGATGGAGTCTGTGGTCTTACCAGTACTGGCTGGGACAAATTTGAAAATCTGTAGGAGAATACCAAATACTCTGTTTAAGAGGGGGAAACATTGCATTTAGAATTTGGGAATAAAGAAAGATGAGCTGGGTGTGGTGGCTCACACCTGTAATCCCAGCACTTTAGGAGGCTGAGGCGGGTGGATCACCTGAGGTCGGGAGTTTGAGACCAGCATAACCAATATGGAGAAACTAAAAATACAAAAATTAGCCAGGCGTGGTGGTGCATGCCTGTAATCCCAGCTACTCGGGAGGCTGAGGCAGGAGAATCACTTGAACCCAGGAGGTGGAGGTTTTGGTGAGCCGAGATTGCACCATTGCACTCCAGTCTGGGCAACAAAGAGTGAAACTATGTTTCAAAAAATAAAAAAAGAAAGAAAGAAAGAAAGAAAGATGAAATGCTATACTATCCTTGGGGGAAGAAATAAACAGCTGATTCAGTACTCCTGAACAGACCAAAAAAAACCATCATCTGAGGGTATGAAGTGCTGAGAGAGAGAGAGAAAGATGATAGTAGCATAGCACAGAGTTAGAGGTAATTCACCAGGTGCTGATGGCATGTGTGTTCCATTTCATAAATACAAACAACAGGTGCAGCTGTGCCGCCAGGTGCTGAGGGTTGTGCTAGCCACCACCTAACAGACCTGAATCTTCCCTTGGGCCCCTTAGAACAGCGGTCCCCAACCTTTATGACACCAGGGATAGGTTTCGTGGATGACAATTTTTCCAATGATGAAGGTAGGGGGACGGTTTGGGGATGATTCAAGTGCTTTATATTTATTGTGCATTTTATTTATATTATGACATTGTAATATATAAATAAATAATTATACAACTCACCATCATGTAGAATCAGTGGGAGCCCTGAGCTTGTTTTCCTGCAACTAGATGGTCCCATCTGGGGGGTGATGCGAGACAGTGACAGATCATCAGGCATTAGATTCTCATGGGGAGCGTCAACCTAGGTCCCTTGCGTATGCCATTCACAATAGGGTTCATGCTCCTGTGAGAATCTAACGCCGCTGCTGATCTGACAGCAGGTGGCGCTCAGGCGGTAATGTGAACGTTGGGGAGCGGCCGTAAATACAGCTGAAGCTTCTCTCGCCAGCCTGCCGTTCACCCCCTGCCGTGTGGTCTGACTCCTAACAGCCCATGGACTGGTACTGGTCCAAGGCCTGGGGGTTGGGGACCCCTGCCTTAGAGAAAAGTTCTTCTTTTGTTATGTGTATCTTGGAGGGAAAATGAATCTACCCCTTGGCAGGTGTGGCTTGTGCGGTGCCTCAGTTTACCACCCCACCTCTAGCCTTGAGACAGAAGTGGGGACCATTGGACTCCATTATTGATTCTTCGCTTCTGAAATCAGACTTCCATTAGTGACCTCAGGCTTCCATAATTAAGCACTACAATCCAGATGTCTCAAGCAGAAGCGATTCCCTCACAGCTCAAAGGCCAGAAGTCCAAGACCGTGGTGTTGGCAGGCTCATATTTTTCTTGGGGGCTCAGAGGGAAAATCTAGTCTGTGACTCTTTCTAGTTTCTGGTGGTGGTGGCAACCCTTGGTGTTCCTGGGACTGGAGACCTATCACTCCAGCCGCTGCCTCTATGGTCCCACGGCCTTCCTCCCCTGTGTGGTCTGGGTCTCTTCTTGTAAGGAACCAGTCATATGGGATTAGAACCCATCCTATCTTAATATGACCTCAACCTAACTGAGTATATCTGCAGAGACCCTTTTTCTGAATAAGGTCACATTCACAGGTACTGGGGTTAGGACTTGAGCGTTTCTCTGGGGACACAGTCCAACCCACTGAGGCTTTATGGCTGGGGGACCCCGGGGCCCTCCCCACTCTCCAAGTCCATGAGGCTGATGGGCTTTGTCCCCTCCCGCCTTCCGTGGGTTGTTCTTGGGCAGCAGGGGTGTTGGGGGCACTGGCCCAGTCCCCGTGTTGCTCTAGTCCCTCTGTGGCCTCTTCATGTCCCGTCACTGCTGAGCAGCTGCAGGGTGAGCATCAGCTCTCAGAGGCTGGAGCTTCCCACCCTCCCACACAGCCCTGGTGGCCGGCAGTGTGCCCTTCCCTCCAGATGATAATGAAGACGTTACGGGAAACAAACCCTAACATTGACCTTTGCAGCCCCTCGTGAAACACCACTGCCTACCCCTGCCACGCCGACCCCCATCTGGGTGCATGGCTGAATGTCATTTATCCTTTGTCTCTGATCTTTGAGTCAGTTTCCGGTACATGAGACTGTTCTCATCCAGGCGGGTTCAGACCATTTGGCAAGAATAATTTCACAAGCCTGGTATTAGATGCTGCACAAAAACCTAAATACATAATGCATCTAGCCTCGGATTTTGTAATTCTGTCACACTCAAAACAAGCTGTCAAAACTGTCTGGCATGACTTATCCTTAATAAATCCCTAGTCCTGTTAATTGCTCCTTATTCCACTGAATAAGAATTGTTTGAATCCACAAATCGGGTAAAGAATGGAGGATAATGGGATGTGTTTAGAGGATTGCGGTGTTTTTCCCCCAGGACAAAAGGAGCCAGAAGACACAGTGGGCACCGTGCGGCTCCCATAGAGGGAGGCTGGATTTAATGTGCTTTGGCTTTGAGTCTGGCTGTTTTCAAATGGTTCTTTCCATAGAATGTTGGGCAGGAAAGTGATGCATTGGTTGTCTTGGAAAAAAAGAGGGGAGGCTGAGTTCCATGACACTGATTGGTCTAGAACCCATTTGGGGGCACCTGCCTGGTGCTCTTTGTGACTGGTGTGCTGTAAGGAGCAACCCAGGGGGGTGTGCATGGTGGTGTAGATAGGTGCAACATCTCTTATGAGGACTGCGGAGGTATCCCAGCACCTCCATGAAGATGAGGTGCTCACACCCTCTGGCCCTGACACTTGGAGAAAGGCTTTGGCTCCAGATAGACCTGGTTTATCTTCTGGCTTCAGCATCTAACCTGGTTTTGTGACCTTGAGCAAGAGACTCACCCTCTTGAAGGCTGCGTTTCCTCCTCTGTGAAATGGGGTGGGCCGCCAACCTCAGGGTAGGAACTGGAGCAGGGATGGAAGCCCCCAGCAGGGATACCCTAACATGGCTACCACCCACCCACCTTAGGCCAAGAGGAAACCAGGTCAACAGGTACTTACAGAGTGTGCACCATATGGTGGCATAGGCAGAGACATGGCCTGGTGTGTCAGTCACACCCTCGGCTTCCCCCACTTTGAAGTGTGTCTCAGGGCCTTGGTTTCCGGGCCTACGACATGCGGTAGCGATACCCACCCCGCCAGGCTGTCACAGAGGACTGCACCTCTATCTGAAAAGCCCCGTTCATGGCTCCTGGCCCAGAAGGCATCCTCAGTCAACGCCAACAGGTAGAAGATGCAGCGCCTGGGTGAACGCAGCCTGACTCTCCAGTTGGTGCCGCAGCTGTGTGTGTGGATGCATGTGGGCACATGCGCATGTGTGTGTTCAGCATGTCTAGAGGAACCTCGGTTGTGCCCAGTAGGAGGAAAATGCTGTTGGCCTCCAGAGAAAGGAAGACGATTTGGCAGGGGCATGAGCAGCTGGGGACCTGCCCTTGCAGAGGTAGGGTGACGTCAGCCGCAGGGCAGGGCGCAGGTTGCAAACTGCAGGTGCAAGGCCCCTGATGTGAGGCTGGCATGCTGGAACCTGGCAAGCATCTTCTGTAAACACAGTCCAGAGCTCAGGGTGCCGAGTGCTGGGCGCCTGCCACCACTTGGCTCAGTTGGGGACAGTATGCAAATGTGGGCGCAGCTGTGTCCCACGAAACTGTATGTATGGACACTGCAATTTGCATTTCATATCATTTTCATGTGTCATTAAATATTATTCTTTTGACCTTTTTTCAATCCTTTATAAATGTAAAAACCAATCTCAGCTCATGGGCTGTACATAAACAAGGCGGCGGCCCAGGGACTCTGTATAAGAGGGAGGCTGCGGCCCGGCGATTTCAGGCCCAGACCACAGATGCTGGGAGGACAGGGAGCCCTTCACTTTGTCCACTGCTGTATCTGCATGTCCAGCAGGACCCTGGTGCTCAGGGGCCATGAACAAGCAAGCGATCTCAGCATTTGGCTTCATGGCGTGCACTAGACTTTCTACTCCGGGGGGTTCTTTGCCATTCTTGGGTCGCCTGCATGTAAAGAAACCTGGTCCTGCCCATTAGAAACACCACTTGTTTTTGTTCATGTCAGTCCTTCGCACAGAGCTCCTGGGTGGAGTTTACGGAATGCATGTGATCTCTGCAATCACAGTCCCATCTGCGACTTTCCTGGAAGGCTTGCTCCACCCTCAGCCAAGGATTCTTGGGCCTGGAAGAATATGGGACTAAGCTTTTTTCTCTTCAGGAGCTTTGGAGGGGGAGCCAGCCAGCCTTTCTTTCTTTCTTCCTTCCTTCCTTCCTTCCTTCCTTCCTTCCTTCCTTCCTTCCTTCCTTTTATTTTTCATTCTCATGCCTCAGCCTTGCAAGTAGCTGGGATTACAGATGTGTGCCACCACGCCCGGCTAATTTTTATATTTTTAGTGGATGTGGGGTTTTGCCATGTTGGCCGGGCTCGTATTGAACTCCTGACCTCAAGTGATCCGCCTGCCTTGGCCTCCCAAAATGCTGGGATTATAGGCGTGAGACCTCTCGCCCGGCCAAAGGGGAATGTTTCATACCCCAAATTTAGAAACATAACCCCCTTTCAAGAGGTGGGTATTAACGAACATAAAGATAACCTTTAGCCAAATGCACACAGTGTCAAGAGGGAAGACATTTAATGTAATCTCGAGATTATTAATTTTTAAATAGTGAAAAAGCTTTGTTCAAATGGAACAAAATTATCTCACATCTATCTACTTTTTAAAAAATCAGCAGGGGCCAAAATGGAAACAAATGACATGAAGGACTTAAAAGAGACAACTGCTGTAATCCCAGCTACTCGGGAGGCTGAGGCATGAGAATCACTTGAACTAGGGAGGCGGAGGTTGCAGTGAGCCAAGATTGCACCATTACACTCCAACCTGGGTGACAAGAGTGAAACTGTCTCAAAAAAATAAAAATAAAATAAAGAGAAAAAAGAAAAAGAGACAGCTGTACATAAACAAGGCGGCGGCCCAGGGACTCTGTGTAAGAGGGAGGCTGCCACCTGGCGATTTCAGACCCAGACCACAAATGCTGGGAGGACAGGGAGCCCTTCACTTTGTCCACAGCTGTATCTTCATGTCCAGCAGGACCCTGGTGCAGAGTGGTCACTCCCAGCAGGCGCTAAGAAATACCCTGGGACCGCAGGTGGGTCCTCTCGGCCGGCACAATGAAGCTCACACTATCTGTCCTTCTACCATGGGCTCTCGCCTCCAAGTGGACAGGATAAACGAGAGCCAGAGGCTTCAGAGGAATCCCAAACGATGAGCTGCCTGTTCCTCTTTCGAGAGGGGAGCCCACTACAGAAATTCACAGTGTGATTTGGTTTGCAGCTTATTTTATAGACGTCTCTGCCTTAGCTGAGTGCTCTTCCATTCCTCGCCCAGAACTGTGAGCATATGGGAATGTATACCTCCTTCCACCTAGTTACTCCAAATTTAGGAATATGTTCCGCAAAAATAATTCTACAGGAAAAAGGGATACAGAAATCCTCACAGCAGAGTTATTGGCCATTTTTAAAATGTTGTCAATACCCCAAATGTCCCAAAGTCAAGAAGCTATGAATTCTTATTAAGCACTCTGTTACCACTAACTATGGATATGGAGGCTGTGTAATACCACGGAAGTGTCTGAATTCAGTGTGAATATGTGGGATGGAGGATAGAGAATGAGAGCTACATGTGGGTGAAGGCTGGAAAGAGACACTTCGATCTGTCAGGATGCTAAGATTGTGAGTTCATTGCTTCCCTTCACGTTTGAATTTCACTACTTGAGTAAATAGGCAAACAAGACAAAAGATTTTATTTAACCAGAACAGTATTAACGTATTAATAGTCTCTTTTTTGCCACTGATAACAGGTCAGGTTTGGATTCAACCTGTTCTTTATACTTTGCACCCATTTTTCTTCTTTCTTTCTTATTTATTTGTTTGTTTGTTTGTTTTTGAGACAGGGTCATGTTTCATCACCAGGTAGGAGTGCCGTGGTGCGATGTCGGTCCACTACAGCCTCGACCTCCTGGGTTCAGGTGATTCTCCCACTTCAGCCTCCCAAGTAGCTGGGACCACAGGTGCTCACCACCATGCCCAGCTAATTTTGTTTGTTTTTTGTAAAGATGAGCTCTCACTATGTTGCTCAGGCTAGTCTCAAACAAGAGGTCAAAGGATCCTCCTGTCTTGGCCTCTCTAGTGCGGGTTTACAGGCACGAGCCACCACACCCAGCCTGCATCCATTCTTTCTAGTCTGGCAAAGATGATATGGACCTGGGATCCAGGAACCACTAGGAAGCAGAAAGACACAGGTCGCCCCTTCCCCAGCCCTGGGGTGTTGTGGCCCCTTCACACTCCAGGTGTTCGCTGATGACTTGCCCTGTCTCCACCTGAAGTGATGACATGTCTGGTCACAGCCTATTCAAAACTGGGTATTTCATAAAAGACAAAAAATTTTGGAGCCAGGAGAAGATGCAGTGTCTGAAATGTTAAGTGTTGAAACCCATTTCTAAACTGAAATTGGATTTTGCTCTAGAATGATCTGAATTTGGTGGATCAGAGAAAACACGGCCCCTTTTTCTTCCTGGCATTTCCTCCTGGATGGTCCGGCAGGTATGTGCCTGCAGGGAGGGAGCATTCCACCACACAGGCTGCCTGTTCCTGAGTAGTGGAACCCAGTCCCGCAGGGTGAGACCTTGGACACCACTCACCCACCTGGGGAGTGTGCTGCAGATGACCAGAAATGCAAGAGAAAATCATGACATGAAGGATCTATACAATTTTGAGAACTGTCCAGCCCTGTAATATAGTAAAAGATCTTACTCTTAAGACAGGTGCCAGGAGTCACTAAGATGCCATTTATCATCCTTCTCTGCTTCCTTGGTTCTCTTTGAGTGCCAGTGAAAAGTTCATTCTAGAGATCTAATTGCTTTTGAATGCACAATACGGTGTCTTACTAAATTCAGCACTCAAGACACTGGGAGTGCCTGGCTCTCCCAAAGGTGCCGTCTTTGCACCTTTTGGGTCTGAGAATGGAGGCATTTTCTTCAGCTCATCCCAACATTGTGTGGAACAGGACAAGCCTGTGAACCAGGGTCTTTCTGGACCAAATGGCCCTTCCTCCGATCTCTGCTGCATGCTTTCTAGATAAAGCACAAAAGCAGAATATAAAA
The DNA here is from genome assembly GCF_009764315.1 of Trachypithecus francoisi. Classification (NCBI taxonomy): domain Eukaryota; kingdom Metazoa; phylum Chordata; class Mammalia; order Primates; family Cercopithecidae; genus Trachypithecus; species Trachypithecus francoisi. Next base: position 3,814,772 of record NW_022681469.1, read on the forward strand.
CAATCATCAGGTAGCTACCGTCTTCCTCTTCCTCCTCCTCATCTTCCTAAACCAGCACTGCTCACACTTGGCTGTGCACACAAATCACCTGGGACTCTGCATGACTGATGAGCTCCCACGGGAGCCATGCTGCTGGTCCCTGGACCACACTTTGAGCGCTGTGGATCTGGCCACCCCTCCTGGCAGCTCCCAGTTCCTGAGAGGACGGGAGGAGAAGGGTTTCGGCAGAAAGAGCTTCACGAGAAAGCTCTTCAATGCACACTGGCGTGAAGGGACCAGTTGGCCTTGCTTCTGGGCCATATGCAGGACGGTGTCCCTCCTCCTGCTCCCCACCTGTAGGGAGAGGACAGAAATCACTGTGCTGGTTCAATGCGTGTCATTTTAAAGGTGTTTAAGATCTAAGACGATGATGGCTATCAGAGATAAAGTAATAACACTGCACCTTTCTGTATCCCATCAAATGCTTTGAAGGATTTTCCAACCAATTACTTGATTAAGGCAGATATCATTGCCCTGGTTCCACAGATGAGGACACTAGAAGACAAGAAGATGTGTGAATGTCCCCGCCCATGGCCAGTGAATAAAAGTGAAGCCAGGCTAGCATTCAGGTGTTTGGGCGGACCCCGAGCCCAGTGCCCCCACTTTGCCGTGTTGCAGGGCAAATTCAGATGACCAACCATTTTTTGCGCATGCAGGTGCAGCCCTGCGGGGACCTTTGTGTTGCTCGGCGTGTGGGGTGGACCTGCTGGCCGCCTCTGCATGGTGTCTGGGCTTCCTGGAGGTGGAGTCACCTGTTCTTGGTGAATGCTCAGATCCATGGGCGTGGGCTGCAGCTAGCAGAGTATGAGGCAGGAGGGTGTCACGCTCTGTGACTGTGGATACAGCCGCGGCTGTGTAACAAGTCCCACAGACAGGAGCCACTAACAATGGAAATTCATTCTTGCACGGTTCTGGAGACTGGAAACCTAGGAGGATCAAGGTGTTTCAGGCCTGGTTTCTCCTGAGGCCTCTCCTTGGCTTGTAGATGGCGTCTTCCCTCTGTGTCCTCACATGGCTGTCCGTCTGTGCATGTCGGTTTCCTAATGTCCTCTTCCTACAAGGACACTGGTCAGATTTGAAAAGGGACCACCCTAATGACCTGATCTGATCTTAATCCCCTCTTCAAAGATCCTATCTCCAGATACAGTCTCATTGACCACCCCAGTGACCTCATCTGCTCTTAATCCCATCTTCAAAGGCCCCATCTCCAGATAAAGTCCCATTCTGAGGTCCCGGGATTTAGGGCTTCAACATATGGATTTTGGCGACATGATTCAGCCCACAGCTATGGCCCTACTTGGTCGTTTGTGGAAGGCATGGCACATGCAGCAGCTGCTGCAGAAGTTGATTAGGAAATAGAATGCCCCAAGGACCCGCCCGCAGCCATGTTTCAGCTAAAGGCCAGGGTGGTGGAGATGCCAATCACAGCAGTTTCAGCCCATCTGCTGGCCCAGCAGAGGCAATGCCCGTGACAGCTCAGCCCAACCTAAGGGCTTCCAGGAGGGCTGCTGAGGATCTAGGAGGGCGAGGAGGCACCAGGAGGGAACAGAAGGTGGCCAGGCAGGACCAAGGGAATGGCCTGAGTGTCACCCTGGGCCCAGAACATTCCTGGATATAGCACACTGGGTCTGAGGCATTGTGACCCCAAGAAGTAGACTCCTGCTGGGCCATCCCCAGCTTCCCAGTCAGCTGAGGTAAGCGTTGCTCCTATTGGGTGACCAAGCATTCTAGAGGCACTGGGTGTGCCCCAGGCTGGGGTTGGAGTCTTCTGTGTGGGTTTCCGTTCAGCTTAGCCTGTGACTCCTTGGGGACACCATGTTCCTCATCATACTTCAGCCTCCTCATCTGAGAGTTTCTATTGAGGTCCCCGCGGTTCTGCTCTGGCTGTCATCCTGTGCCAGCCCACTCCTCACTGGCCAACCCTGAAACCCTGGGGTCTGCACTTGGGAAGTGGGGTTAAAAACTCTCATCCTCTCTCACTGAGACTGTTGTTTAGGCATAGATTAAGGTAAATTTTATCCAAAAACTTCTTGAACACTGTTAGTGAAACAACATAACTGATTTTTCACAAATGTTCTAGCCATATTCTGCCATTGTTCAGAACTCTTGGGAGCACCCCACCTGAAACTGCCTCCTGGGTGGACGGCGTTCTTTAACTCGTCTCCCACGGGGGTGGATTTGACTCGTGAGTCGCTTGTTTCAGGGAATGGTCAGTGGTCAGGGAATGGTCAGTGGTCAGGGAATGACTCATCATCCAGTTCATTTGTCCCTTTGAATCCTGGACACAGAGTGAGTCCTCTGGGCCCTGAGGTCTATCAAGGGACAAAGACGCAGCAGCAGCTGAACAGGGTGCATGTCGCGCTTCAATCTGTGCCAAAGAGGAGGACAGACACAGACACGCGTGGATGTTCATTTGCTCACACATGTGGACACACACCTGCAATGTTTCTCAGGGGAGGAGAGCTGGGGACCTGAGGTGTCTGGGGGAGGGATGAGCCTTAGTTTTTACTCTACCCTTCTGTTCTTTTTGTTTTTGCTTTAAAGAAATCAAATTGATGTATTACTTTTTTCCATTAACAGATGTTTTTAAAGAAAGAGCTGTCTTTCTAGCCCCTGGGAACCAGAAAATGAATGCTTATTGAAAAAACGCTCTGCCCTCCCCACTACAGAAAGGCCCCACTTCATCCCAGTTCCGGACGACTTCTCCCTTTCCCCAGCATTCCTAGTCAGCAGCACAAACCTGCCGAGAGACACACCTCCAAGAAATCCCCGAATCCCCGCGTTTCCTCTAGTTGACTCCTCAGGCAGCCTGGTCCCTTCCTCCACCCTCTCAGTTTGTGACTGGACATCAGGGACTCACTTCGGGCATCTGGGATGCACAGACACCCTGCAGTCCCCAGGTCCCTCGGGTGGGGGAGGTGGACTATGTCTGTTTCAGTGGGTGAAGCATCTCCCATGGGGGAGGCCCAGTGCCCTGCAGCAGCTCTCCAGGTGTGGCTTCAGACATGGCCTGGTGGTCTGGGAGGTGGAATAGCCTCTTGTTCGAATCACCAAGGCCTGTTCTTAGGATGTGAAAGAGTTCCTGGGGGGTGGGGCTTGAGACCAGGACGAGGGTGTGGAGACCAGATGAGCAGGGACTCCCCTGAGGTGTGGCCCTGTGCACAGACCGCAGGTCAGGAAGAGCAGAGGGTCAGGAAACCTTGAAGCCCCTCTGCTTGCAGCGGTCTCTGCCTCCCCGGAAGCCATACAATGTTTTCTGGTTTGCTTGCCAGAAGCCAGCTGGCCCCTTCTGCATAATCCAAGTGTGTGCACACATCTGTGTGCCTGTATGCATGGCGTGGTGTGTGTGTGTGTGCAGTATGTGTGCGCTTTCACATCTGTGAGATGAAGCATGCAGAATTTCCTGACTCATCATCCAGTTCATTTGTCCTTTTTCCTCTTAGATATCGAGCATTTTATTATTTTATTTTATTTCTTGAGATAGAGTTTTGCTCTTGTTGCCCAGGCTGGAGTGCAATGGCACGATCTCAGCTCAACACAACATCCACCTCGCAAGTTCAAGCAATTCTCCTGACTTAGCTTCCCGAGTAGCTGGGATTACAGGTATGTGCCACCACACCTTGCTAATTTTGTATTTTTCATAGAGACGGTGTCTCTCCATGTTGGTCAGGCTGGTCTCGAACTCCGAACCTCAGGTGATCCACCCGTCTCGGCCTTCCTAAGTGCTGGGATTACATGCATAAGCCACCGCGCCTGGCCAGACGTCTAACATTTTATAAGGAAGCCTTGCCATATGCCCGCAAGCATTCAGAAGGCCAAGTTGGGAAATGCCCCAACAGATTCCAAAAATAGGACTTTTCCCCTTTTCTAGGTTGGGGAAATGTTTTGCAGAGGTGCTTCCAAACAGATCATCACTCATCAACCATTATGTTCTCAGTAACAAGGCGGTGAAACATGCAGCTCTTTGTTGGGCAGAAAACTGTAGAATAAGGAAACAGATATTGAATGTCAGTGTTTAGCTCAATTGATGACAAAGGGTTATATTATCATTAATTCATGTTTATTGGACTTCCACTGGGCACATGTTCTTTTTCAAAAATTTTATTTTAATTTTTATGCAGAATCACGGAAGGGCCCTCTTTTTAAACGTCGGAATTACAGAAGTGTATTTGTCTGACATTAGACGGAGTTCAGTAAATATTTGTTGAACGAATGAACAAATTCGCATCATGCTCCATTTATGCTGCAATATTGTTACCTCTGCCCTTTTAGGTACTCTCACTTTCTCCTCCTAGGAGTTTTTTGAAACCAGTAGGAGCCCTCTGAGCGGTGCCCACCGGAGGGCACAGCCGAGAGGCGCAGTGTGAATTGGGCGCCCAAAGTCCTTGCTTAGAAGATTTTTAACAGAGGTTAAGCTCATGGTATTTTTCGTGTGACAGACTGTATTTCTTTTCATTCTACCTAAAATGTTCAAAATTAAAGGGTTTATTTTTTAAACTGGCAGAATGCATTTTAAAATAGGAAAGCAAATGCTAGTACCAATTTTGCATTTAATAATAAAAGGAAAGTGTGTTTTTTAACTTCATAAAGAATCAAATTGTTAGATGATTCCCATTTGGAAAGATCATGAATGTTGATGCATTATGCCTTTTCTTTTTTTTTCCTGTTTGGTCACTGTTAAGTTGAAAATAAGCTCTAGAAATTAAAAAAAAAAAAGAATTCTGGAAAAATATCCCCCCAAAATCACATTGTTCTTATTTTATTACTCTTTTTTTTTTGAAAAACCTAAGCATATATGTTATTGGTAAGTGTCTATGAGTAACAAGAACAGGAACACTTACTTGCAAACTATTTTAAGTAAGAATGACTTATTTCACTCTAATTATTGCAGGCAACATTTAGGTATTATTTTCATTAAGTACACTATTATTTGTGGCAAATTGTACTGAAACATTTGTGTTTTCCCCCCAAAGTCTTATGGACACCACACATTCACCTGTTTAAATAACGGAATTTACGGTGGCTGGAAGCACTCCTATTAATTCTGTTATATGTGGTTTTGGCTCCCTAAATAATGTCTAGCTAAAACCTCTCTTACGTCCAGATGCAATTCTTTTTTTTCTGATATACAGAACACTGGAAATGTATCAGCCTTTATTATTCCTCATCGAAATAAGCGCCTTTAGATTTCTAATTATATTGTCTAATAAAACTAAACAGTCAATGCTATTTGCATATTATATGAAGAAGTGTCATACAACAAACTCATAGCAGTCAATTAACATAAAAGCTAATTATATATCTCATCAGCTTACAAGAGTTTCTGAATTCATGCTTCCCCTGTTGTAGCCTAGAGCAAAGGAGCTTTGAAGTTTCACTTCTAAATATTGACTTTTAACTAATATCAGCAGTGATTTCAATTTTTATGGATGAAAAGTTAGTGATTAAACTAGATGCAATATTGCTACAATGCAATTAAAATTTTACATTAACTAAACCTCCAGAAAGAAAATCTTTGCTACAATGTGAAATTAATTATCAGTCACTAAGCAGGTTAAGTACTGGTTTCATATCTGGAGGACACTCCAAAATAACGATAAAGATGAGTGAAATTTATTGGAGGTTGTCAGACTGTAATGGCAGAGACAGATACACCACAACGACAGTTTCCACTGTAACATAATTGTGTTCCTGCTGATTGTGACAGCTATCAAGCAAGAAATTTACTACAAGATTAACAGAGACACAGTAATGAACAAACATGGAGGCATGCTGTAATTGGCCGTTATTAAAGCGTTATCATAGCGGTCTGTAATAAACTCCCTAGCTCTGGTTTTCTAGAGAAGTCAAAGTCAGAACTTTCAAGTACTTTTTTCCATTCTAAAGTAGGGATGTGGGTATCCCCCCACCCCCATCCCATTGCTCACATAACAAGCACAAGGTCAGAAGAAATGTAAAGGGGGAGAAATAGGCACTACATTTAGGAAGTATGATTAAGAGCTATAGGTGGGTTTAAAATTTAGGAAAAGTTAGGATTTACTTGGAGTGCTTGAGGTACTCTCAGATAGCAATGAAATTATCATGGATCATTTTTCTACTTATAACTTGTACCAAACAAGTCCATATGTAAAAGCAATGGCAGATAAGAAAACTGTGCCAGTGCGTGGGTTTTCTCTGGATACACAGGCCTTCTCATTCATATTTTAATGAGGTTAGTATCTCTGAGACAGTCCTTGGAGGGCAGAGACAAGGCTCCCTAAGATTACAATAGGAGGTGCTTTATTGACAAGTACTATTCAAAATCTTCACAGTATAGAAAGACTTCGTTTTATTCCACTTGTCCCAATACTTATTGGCCTCTTATAATAAAAACATTTTGAAGGGGGGGAGAAAAAAGCCCAGTTATTCTGTGAACAGTCTTTAAATGTACTCATCGCAGTTCAGCTGCTTAGAATCATTTTAAACTCTAACCATGTACATTTGAATAAATGTATAAAGAGCTGTAATGCATAGCATCTTTTTCTTAAATATTTTCTCAAAAAAATTGATGCTTTGGCATTTTAGGATCAAAATGTTTCTTAACCTTCTGCAAAAATGAGCTCCACTCGTGTCATGCTGGCTGTTTTCCCTTTCCTTTTTTTAACGAACATCGTAAGGTAGTGTCTCTGAGCTAGCTGCCAGCAAACATTTTCTACTTTTAAAGGATGTTTACTTTAAAGGGCTAGAGAATCACATCAAAAAGCCAGTCAACCTTCATAGACTGACAAAATTATAGAAATTCACACGTTTGCACCTTGCCGTAACATATTTGTGTTAAAATAGGCAAAATGGTAGTATATTCAAACATGTCAAATTACACTTTCAAAATAAAAACAATCCACTGGGAGGTGGAAAGTTTTAACATGGGGAACTGTTTCCAAAAGGTGCAACCTAGGAAATGAATCAAATGGCCTGCAGAAGTAAGTTGTGGAAGGCCTTCCACACAAACATCACGATTTTGCTCAAAACTTAGATGCTCAGCAATTTTTGCAAATAGCTCACAATGTTCTGTGAATTGAAAAATTAGTTTTCAGCGTGGTCTCTACTCAACATGAATTAGGTGGTGTATTAGGATGGAGTTTGGTGTTCTAATGGAAGAAAGGCCTAAGTTTCTGAAAGCCCCGGGCGATCAGACCATGGTTCCTCCTGGCTCGGTCCCCATCCCCCCAAGCCTCAAGTATGTTTACTTTTCAGATGGGAAACCAGACGGGGGGAGGGAGGAAGGGAAGGAGAGAGAGAATGAATTTCTTGATTACAGTTAGATATTTTTTAATGAAAGAGTCTATTCTTCACTTTCAGGTAAAATGCTACTCTGTTGACATCCAGAAGCTACTATGAATATATTGTATATGTATCAGCTAAGGAAATAATACTTAAAATACATGCATCACAGAAAAAGAAAACCTCCATAATCTTTCCGCTAGTGATCTGTCTTGATTAAATCACATTTTAAAATCTGCCTCTGCATTTTATAGTTTTTCCAGTGATTAATATGTATTTAATTATTTGTTTCTGTAAATTAATAAAACAGATTTTCAGTTTTGTTTGTTAATCTACGTATTGTGTGCATGTTTTACAACTTAATCAATGAAAATTAATGAACGGCATAATTAAAGCGTAAGTAGAACGCAACTTGTGTTTGAAATGCGCACTTTGAGCCGCTTAGGCTGCAGTTTTTGAGTGCAGACATTTTTAGAGATTAAAACATTCATGAGTTTTAAAAACGTGGTATTTGAGTGATTAGATACATGTGGTGGTATATTCTATTAAATAGTCCATAAGCTATTTGACTTCCGATTCGAGTGCCTGGGCCTTGAGAGCAGCTCAAAATCAAGCTCCAGTGGAGTCGTGGGGGAGGAGGAGGGATGTTACCTGTGCACAGGGGAGGCGCAGCTGATAGTTAATCGGCGGCTGTATTTCTCTGGCGCGTCCTCTTCCCAAGTTTCTTTTAGAATGTTTTGACAAACTGGCTTCCTTATTGAAACGGGGGGCGCCGGTGGCGATGCGGGGTGGTTTGTAATGGAACCTGGGTCTAAAGAACACAGGCGCACCCTGCGCCCGCGCTTTCAAGGGGACGCCGCCGCGCCGCTGATGAGATTTGTGGCCAGATGGCGGTGAAGCGCGGAGACCCTTTGTGCGCCCCGAGCGCGCCTGTGAATGTAGCGCGGTCGCTGGCACCGGAAGGGTTCATACTGCGCCTGAAAGGGGACAATGGAGGCTGGATAGATCAACACTGCAGAAATCGAGTTCATTTGTGATTCAGCCCCTTTCACTGCGGTTGTCATGCAAACTTCCTACTTTGATCAGCAGAGGGTGGAGAGGGAAAAAGCCCGCAAAGGCCGCGGGCTGCGGCGCGGTCCGGCGCCCTTGGCGGCTCCACGCCCCCTTCCGGAAAGAGCCGCGGGGACGCCGCATCCTGCACCTTGACCTGTCTAGACGGCCCCGAACGTTTTGTCTCCGTTACCAAGGGCGAGGGGTGCTCTTTGACCCGCGCCCGGGGCGGAGGTGGTGGCCAAAGGGTCCAGCTGAATCCTCGCCGAATTCCGGAGGGAGAGGGGCGAGCGGGGACGTGCACCAGCTGTTCCCAAAGAAAGCAGCCCAGGAGCCCGCCTGGGAGATGGGGCGCCCGTCCGTGAGCCCCTTCCTCTCCCAGCTCCGCGTCCACCCCAGCCCGGGCCATCGCGCGGCTGCAGCGCGGGGGACGCGCAGCCAAGGGCAGCCCCGGGGTGGGCCAGACAGACTTTGGGCCTCCTCAACTTCTCCCCGACTAAGGGGGTCTGAAGCCAGCTGAGCGCGCGCTCTCTCTCCCTCTCTCTCCCTCCCTCTCTCTGTCTCTCCCTCCTTCTCTCTCTCCCTCTCTCTGTGTCTCTCCCCCTCCTCTCTCTCTCCTCTCTGTCTGACAAGTAGATGGATAATAACTGCCATTTTCTATGCGTCATGCTTTTTGCTACATGCTCAGTGACTTCTAAACATGATTCTATGTAGAGGTATAGTTTCTAGTTTGAATGTATTTTTTTCTGTCCACTTTGAAATATATGCACTTTTAAAAAACTAGAATTTACGCCAACCCTGTAATGATGTAAAGCAGGTTGTTGTTACATTGTAATAACAGTCTACGGTACCGTCTACTGTGTCTGTGCTAGGGAAGTGGCACACGTTTGCATTCATGGAGAGTGTGGCGTTTCCATGTGCACTCGCCGGAAGGTCTTTGAAGTAACATTAACATTAAGACAAGTTTCCTCGCCCTGTCTTTCTTCTTAGATCCCCCTAGCCCAGTCGGAGGCGTTCCTAACGGACCTTTTGGAGAAAGTCTGTGAGCGAATGAACGACTACAAGCTTGAGGAAGACCCTGTGACGAAGGAGACAACTTTCAAGAGATTTGCTCCTAGGAAAGGAGACAGAATATACCAAGAATTTAAAAAATTATATTTTTATTCTGATGCTTACAGACCTTTGAAATTTGCGGTAAGCTCTCTTCCTTGCAGATGAATCGTATGATCCAGAAACGTGTTCTTGGAACTCTTTTTTGTTGTTTACTACTCTTGTTGTAGTTGAGTTTCAAGATATGAAACATCAAAATGCACATTAAAATGTCATCTGCTGACTTTGTTGTCTTGCTGCTTAAGTGCTCACCATACATTTAGTAACTTGACTTTTAAGACACCTAAGGGGTTGTGGCAATTTGTGGTGATCAATGGATACGTTTCAGTGATACTTGATGGAAGGTGCTGTTCACAGATCCCGGGGACTTGAAGACACAGTTTTGCACAACGCTTTGCTTAAACCCATTTGTGTGGGGACTCCGGAGTGGTCTCCGTGCTGGTGCGAGGAAGGTTCTCTCACAGGTTTCCACGTAAGGAATCAGGGGCTGTGGTTTCCAGGTTAAAAGCCAAATTAAAACGAATGTCGCTTTCAAATATTTACAGCCGAATGCTAGAGGGAGAGTGATGCAACCATCTCTTTTTTTCTACGGCTTCACAGAGCAGGGAGAATTGGATCCTGAGTTAATTCAAGTATTCTAGCCCAAGCTAAGTTAAACAAAGGCTTAGGTATGATAGTGGGCTTGATGTCAAATTTCCTTCCAGTATAATGTTGATTTCTCATGAATGCTAGTCTCTGGCTTGCTAGAATATGCTTGGCAAAATACATTGCAATATATTTCACTTTAGTCAATGCTGTTGAATCAGACAAAGTGATGGGCAGTCCTGTTTTAAAAAATGTGTTATTAAGTTCACACATTGGCCAGAATGTCAGCCTGCTGAAACCTTGAAATAAGGGCTTTAGCCAATTTTTAAAGGTTTTATTTTAATTAGAAAGTAAAGGCAATTATCAGGGCTAAAAGTACCACAGAATAAGAATGGCAATGAATGAGCGCATTTGTATTTCACAGGTTTTAAGTAGGCAAAACCTGTGAAATTTAAATATTTTTAAATGCCATTAAAAATTTTTAGAGTCTTGCTTAATGAACTCAGAAAATGATTTACAAGTCTCTAGTGAATACCGTTGGGTAACTTCACAGCTTCTAAAAGTATAACCTGGTAGTTCTTTAACAAAGAAACATACTTCAGTTAGAATTTAAGATGATCAAATGCGGGGACATATTTGAGCACCCTCTTCTCTGAAAGGTCAGGGTTCCTTCCCCCCCCCTTTTTAGTGAAGTGAAATTTTGGATGGATCTCTAAATAGTATGAAAAGACACTTCCCGAAGTAACTGTCAGGTGTGTTCTCCGTAGTGAAACTGAAGATGGGTTTGTTTTGATTGCTGAGAAGGCTTAATTGTTTTCACACTTTCAAACCACAAAATGGATTATTATGTTAAATCTCAAGGAAACTGGTTTAACCATTTCGAGGAGCTGTGGTCTTTTAATTTTTTTAAAAATTTAAAAACCGTTAGACTTTTCAGCTCCTTAAATGGGAGGCCCGTTTCTTCCTGTGACTTCCATTCCAGTTTAAGGAAGTGAAACATGCGAAGAATGATGTTCCTTCCTCAGCCTCCCACATCTTCCAACACAACTCATCATGTACTTAAGCCCCAGGAAAATGATGCAATTAACATTCTGGGGAGAGGGTTAATCCAATGCAATGATGTATTAAACCAAAAGGGCTAATAAAAATGGACCACCTTGGTTACATGATTTCCTATGTGTAGCTAATAAATTGTTGCAAAGTCCTTCCTAACAAAGTGCCCTGCCAGTGTGCGTCTATCCACATATGTTATTATTATGTTTCTACAGTGTGAAACTATAATAGAAGAGTATGAAGATGAAATATTCTCACTTATCGCCCAGGAAGCACACTATCTAGCTGACAAGCTGTGCAGTGAAAAATCAGGTACTGTGTCTGATGTAACATGTACTCGCTGCTCGCACACCCTCTGTCTCTCACTCAGCCTTGCAGCGTCTTGTTTGCAAACCGAGCCTGGCTGCCTCTCTGCGACCCACAGCTCTGACACAGGATCCCCCGTCTCCGCTGAATCAGAAACAACAGCATGTGAGAGAAAACAGATAAACAGAAACCACAGGGCTGTGTGGCCTTCCTCTTTGTACTTTCTTTCCTCTACATGTTAAGTGAAATCAAACATTCTTGATTTCCAGTTGTTAAGGAGAAAATTCTTGTTCAGCATTAGAAGACTCCCAAGTACTTTCTTTTTAAGAACTTTGAGAGAGAGGATTTTTCCATCCTGGACCAGGGAAAGAGACCCTCACTTCATGGCTTGAGTATTTGCTACACCAGCAGAAGATGCGATTTTTGTTTTGTAAGAACTTTCTAAAGTTTTTTTTGGTTTGCTTGTTTGGGCGGGGTGGGGGGGATGTTGGATTTTTTTTTTTTTTTTCCCAGGTTCCATTCCTGTATCCACTTCTTAAAAAAATTTTTTTTCTGGCTCAGAGGATGGAAAACAAGTTAATTCTGAAGCATATACACACACTCAGAAGCTGGAAAAAATGAGCAGAATTGTATTTATAATATACAAAGTTGAAAGTGGTGATCACTGACTCTCCACTCTGTTGGCTGTACATAGACCTTCTAGTCCTCTAACTTGGATGCTTGTTTAAGACATTTATAAGAATGGAGTACACAGTTGTGCATTCTTTTTGGATATCTTTGGGAAGAAATGAGTGAGTAGATATGAAGACAATGATTTAAAGCCAGTGGGGTACTTTTAAACAATGTGGAAGTTTGAGACAATTAGCATTCAGCAGTTGTTTACAGTAAAGTATAGAATACACCTACATCCATTATATCAAATGTAGTGCCAAAGTCCTTAAAATAACCGCCACTGCATATTTGTAGATAAATATTCATGTCATCAAAAGCCATTAAACAAGAAGTACACAAATCCCCCATTAACAGAACAAGTAAAGTTTTTTGTTTTTTTTTTTACTCTGAGTAGATAATTGGGTTGTTTCCTGTTTAAAATCCAGTTTTAATGAAGCTTGCAAGAGAATACAGTGAGACGACGTAGTCAGGATTATTCAGGCATTTGGCATATTTTTCTTTGATGTTGGAGATATACTATAGAAATGTGTGATGTCCATAACTTCCCACAGAGAATGTTTTTAAAGTGTTTCAAACAATTCAGAGATGTATGTAGGCATTCAGATATAAGCAAAAATGTGATGAACAATATTTGAAATGTTGATTTTCCAATTTTTTCCTCGTAAAGGACGTGGTCTATGACAAACGCAGATCCACTGCGACATGGGCCCTCTCTCAGATGCTCCAGGAGGACTAGAGAGGGTTCCCGTAACTAGTCCCAGCAGTGGTCACCCCGAATAATAAGATCCTGGGGAAAGACTGCTCCCAAGTTTGTCAATTTGACTTAATTTCAATAATCTTAACTACCTTTCTTCATTCCTTCTGCCTATTTATAATTGGAATAAAAATTAACACTAACCTTGGGAAGATGCAAGCCTAAAGAATAAACCTAAGATAGGTGCAATTTTGCAAGGATAAAATGAAACCTGATTAGATAATTTTTAATTGGCATTTGATTTTTAAAACACTGATTAAGTCCTTACCACTATGAACAGCAGTGTTGGAAGTAAAAGGTGTGAAAGATACTCAAAGGTGCAAGCCATCATTGAACCACAACATAGTGAAACAGGGTGAGTCCTTTCAGGTAATGTTTCTTCCTGAAACATATTTATGGATGTTCTGAACCACTCATAAGTTAAAAACCGAGAATAAATTACTCCTAGAAAGGGACTAGACTTCTCCCACCCACTCAAAAAGCCCTGCTGTTGAAGTGAGTTAATACCACAATAACAAGGAAGAGAGTTTCTTCAAACTGAACAATTTTTGATAGAAAAAGCTCAAGCAACACATCAATGATAAAAACTGTGATAAGCGACTAAAGCAACAGAGAATTCATGTGTCTTAACACATGAGGATGGTTTCAGACAACTGAAGGATGAGATGTTCGTATAGTAGAAAACTCCAGATGCACTGGTACCTAATCGAAAACACAAGGACAGCCACTTTACAACCAGAATATGACAGTCACACTCTGCTTTGTGAAGGCGATACTTTGCCCTGTGATCTTGCACTACAGCTTTGCTGTGATGGATTCTCCAGAGTTTAAACAATGTCTTAAAGATGTGACTCTGTGTATGTGTGTGCATGTTTGTGTTTTGGAGGGTATGGAACTGCACATTAAGCGATAACTATTTACTGAGTGTATACTAAGTGCAAAGACACTATGCTGTTAAAATATTCACACGCTGCTTTTAGGAAGATAAATATTTAGAACATAGACATTGGTAGAATTAGAGGTTTTATTGAAAGTTTAGTTCCTTTCTACACTTTACATACACCTTGTTTATATAAGAGTTTCACTTTTTTTCTTCTTAATGTAAATTATTTCACTTTATTTATAATAATCACATGTTGGCCAGTAAGGGCACATTCACAGACTCTTCAAAATATTGAAGTTCTAACATTCACCCATACACAAAAATAAGTGGGGAAGAATGGAGAAAATATATATGTCAGATTTAAGATGATTGTGTTTGGATGAAAATAACACATCACTGAGATTTTCATAAACATTATGTGTCATTTTTTTGATGAGTGAAAAAAGCTCAATGAAAGGTTATAGGATTACAAGTGAATCTGTGACTGCCACTGCAGTTTATATACTGGATAGAATAAAAGTCATCAAATGTACTCTGTTTTTGGAGTGTGAGGCAGAGTAATAGGGGGTTATTCCTCAGATAATCTCTTTTTTTCCTAGGCAAGAAATAAAGGCAAGTTCATTAGATGTTCTTGGTGGAATATCTTGGGGCATATAGCCCAGACTTCTCCAGAATGTCATTTTGATGTCTTGGAGTCAAAATGATTAAAATCTTAGTGTGCTATAGGGTCGTGATGAAAAGTGCAGCTCTTTGCCACTCAAGGTATGGAACAGAGTACTGTAGCTTAGAAATGAATGGATCTTCTAATACTCATGGAAGTATTTGTCAAATAGAATATGTGATGGCATAAATAAATACACAAATATATTCTGTATGTATCACTTCTGCTTCCATATCAAACCTTAACAATTAAAAGCATCATCACTGATGAATTTGCCACATAACAATTTTGAATGCAGCGTATGAAGATGAGATCACGTATCTAGAAATGTTGAGCCTACATTTAAAGTAAAAGATTTTTCCCTTTTTATGTAGACTTCTCAACACTAATGGGAATGTTAAATTCTAATACGTAAAATAATTACTTTCAAAGGCGAGCATATTTTTTAAAAGTTATGTAGCTAAAGTAATCCATAGCCTTTTTCAATAGAGTTTGCATTAATTGCTTCCAATTGGAAAAGCAGTATTACCAAAGTATCTAGTTGCTTCTGTGGTCCTTGGGTTAAACGCCAGATGTCCTGTGCCCCTTACAAGCTGTGGAATATCTCTGAGTGGAGCCATGGGTGAAATGACACAATGTCTTGGCCTTGCTTTAAAATCCTCCAGCCAAAAAAGACTGGAATATGAGGCAAGAACAGCAGCGTTGATCTTTGTTGAAGTTGGGTTTGGGGTGCAGGGGAATAGATTACATCCTTCTTTCTGCTTGGGGGTAATTTCTATAATAACATTTTGGGAAAATTTCCATAAAAAAAGGTGTTAAAATATGCTTCCACCAGAACGTCGTTTTTGCATAACGTAAATTACTTAATGGGCTGGCGTCTAAAGTAATAATGATGCTATCTAATTTTTTTTTTCCAGATCTGTGTGAAACTTCTGCTAATCATACTGAGCTCTAGGAGTGCCGTGCTGCTAGTTGTAGAGAGGAGTAAAGTCACACCCAAAGGTCAATGTCTGCATTTTATGTTTGTGTGTTATCTTTCATGATAAGAAATTTTGTCTCTTGTTTATACCGTGTTTGTCTCCGTTTATGATTTATTTTGAAAATCTGTTGTTTGATATCATGACAAACCCTGAGTTTTTTTAATAGGTGAAGCTGAGGAGTACATGAAACTTAAATTAACCTTTGCAGATTTTGATGAATCAAGCTTCACAATAAAGAATTTAATTCTGTATTGGGGGAAAAATGAAGACATTTCATAAACAAAATAGGGATTTCTTAATGTATGCTGTTTATTTTATAACAGTGTATGTGCACATATACAAGTGCAGTAGCTATCTGATAAGAACTGGATTTGAATTCTCAAATACTTGATTGCCTATAAATTTAAGGAAATACATGGCAACAAATTCAAAATGTGGTCTTCTGGGTGAGATATGACTATTGGTGAAAGAAACAAACTCACTTTTTATCAGGAATGAAATTTAAATTTTTAGAAACCACAAGTTTAAAAACTCATCTCTAAAGTTTAGTGGAATGTGTAAAAACTAATTAATGCTTTAATTTATAGTAAACAATAATTGTATTGGCCTCACAAACACCAATCTGAGTTTAAATGGTTTAGAAAGTTGATTTATTATTGCATCATGTGTTAAAAGATAACGCTAGTGATTGTGTTTTGTTTTGCTCCAAACTCTTCTGGTTTGTTTGTTTTTCTTCTAAAGGTTTTTTTTTTTTTGGCTCACATTTAGCGTGTTGAGTTTACTACTAAATAATTTTCCATTCTTCTACAGGAATGGAAAGAGAGTTGGGACCTGGTGGGAAATTATCCTTTGACCACACTTATATACAAAGTCTAGTAATTATCACTCCTGGAAATTTCTTTATCTCTGTTAAATTTGCATTCAATGGAATCTGACTTTAGTGATGAAAAATGTCAGGGTATAGTCTACACCAGTTTCTACAAAGAGATTCTCATTGTCTTTGGTGACAATCAAGTGGGTAGGATGCTACACATTCTGCCTGGAAGACCTAAAACTCTTTGCCATATTGTTACTCAGTTGCTTAAAAAGCACATTATGTGTTTAAATCATTCTCCTGACTCTTCAGCAGGAAACAATCCTTGTATTTAGGAAAATTTACCAAAGCTAAGGGGAAGGGCTTTCCATGTGCCCTCCCCACCTCAACTCTGATTAAAAGTTAGTAAGTTAATATCACTTAATTATTTGGGTGCTTTTTTTTTTGTCTTGTCTGTAGCTGCTTAAGTATGATGGCTCCTTACATAAGCCAACGAACTCGCACTCTAGCTGACACAGGATGGAAATAGAACTAAATAATAATTAACACTATTTTCCAGTAGGGTAGGACAATTGTTATTTAAAACATAGTCCCTATAGCTTTATTTAAATGTACCTAGTTAAGGTTAATTTGGCATTTAAAGTAGTAAATCAGGAACATTCTCCTAACTTGGGTTTTCTTGGGAAATGCACTAAACAGGAAAATTATTCCCGAAAACCTGGTGACCTTCACAGGAACATGGTGGGAACTGTGACTCTAAGTAAGCTTCACTGAAAAATGTTAACAGTTGTAATTGTAGAAGTGTTGCCAAATTTGTTTTCATACTCTCATTGATCATCATTAAAAATTCTCAAATGTAGACAATACTAACACTAATTATAGAAATTAAGAAAATATGGACTCCTGTTTGTGACTAAACGGACGTGGGGAGGTGCACCTCCTGTCACTGAGGGGTGCCTTTCGTTGACAGTGATGCTTTGCTTTGAATGGAGAGGGCTGGGAACCCTGACTTACAGCTAATAGCTAAGGTTTTGCTAAATATGGCATTTCAGTGTCTTTCTTGGGTTTCCCATTAAAAATAGTCTTGTGTCTTGTAAATGTTTAATATCTCATGACTTGTATATTTTTTCTTTCCAGAATTTTTTTCCAGATCAAACTTGCTAAACTCATGTAAATGTTTGTAGCCTATGAAGTTACTGATTAAACCTGTATTTGAGTGATAACGCACAAGCCACTGGATTTCTTATGGCTGCAGGAAGTCTTAGGTTCCCCTCTGGGTCACTGTTAGGTGGTGCTGCTTTTGCTCATGAACAATGAGATACAGTAGCTACTCACTTTAGCATCCTTCTAGCCACCTCGGTGCCTTGTAAGTCACATTTATTGACCAAAACCGAAATAAAAACAAGTCATGGGGAGGAAACAAAAACAAAATAAAAGAAACAAGGCAACGTTATGGTGTGAGAGAAACGTTTCTCAGAATTGATGAAAAGCGACCTAATTCTATGTCCAAAAAAAATCCCTGGAGAAACATGGGGTAGGGTGTGTAATGCTTATTAAAATAATGAGGAGAGAAGACCCGTTTGAGGCTGCATGGTTTCAAATTGTTCTCTTATGAGATGGTTGGTTTGGGTCTCCATGAAGACATGTGAACCTGTTCTCATAAAAAAAAAAAAAAAAGACCAAATTGGCTGAGATGCCCAGTTTATTTTTTGTGATGTGGATTACTATTTGCTAAGAACAAGCCAAGGACAATGAATCTGTTTTACTGAGGAGTGGAGAGTGGGATTGTGCTGAAGTCCCAAACGGGAAAGATCAATACTTTATTTACTAAGACAACCCTAAAAAAAATAGAGTCAATAGCTGACTGTGCTTTTTTATCTGTTTCTCGGCTTAGGTTGATATTTATTCACATACATAATCATTTTATCTAAATAAAAAATGATAAACTATATATCAAGCTTAAAATTCAGATTGTCATGGAATATGAGAAAAGTCATTCTTTGATGTGATTTTGTGGCCTGTTTTAAAACTTGGTACGAATTTGTGAGGTAATCTTAAATGTGCTGAAGCTCACGCAATAGGATATTGTATAGTTTGATACCAAGACGCAATTAACAATGATAGGAAACCATCACACTGTGAATGTACCTGTGAGATACAAGTGTGTTTTTATTATGACTCCCTAGCTGTAATTTAATTCCCTTTATACGTTTCTTAAATTCCTCAGATTAGTTGCTTTTAGACCAAGAAACCAAGTGGATAAAAAGATCAAATGCAATAAATGAAATGGAATTATGGAAGTCGTAAAAATGTACTGCCCTTACATGACCTAGGGAAAGATACAGTAAATGATATTGCTCTCATGCGAAGTTTAACTTGTTGCCCCTTCCCCTAAACGTGTGTTTGCTGAGGAGAGAGGCTCTGCTCTTGGTAGTCCACTTTTCATGATCTGCTCCAAGGGCAGGAGGTGGTGATGATATTTAATATAATATTGGCTCATTCACTTGTGGGGTCATCACCAGAAACGTGGGGCTTTGCTTCAGAAGGACAGTTTGTGGAAGAAGAATCTTGGATGTCACATACAGCTCTCTGCCCTTCCAGATTCTTCAGGATAGTCCAAAAATAGATGGATGGATAAAGAGATAAACAGATAGATAGAAACATGGAAATGTAGATACATGCATACAAACACATAGACACGGACATACATAATAGATGTATGATCTCCCTGTGGAGAGATCGGCTAGAGGTTCGAATTTCCAGTGTGGAGATCTCAGGGAAAAAATAGGGTCTTTATTTTTTAAAATTCCTTAATTAAAGAAACATTCCTGTGGTCCTTATCTTGGAGAATTATCTCCAGATTTTCGTGAAAGAAAAAAAAATTACAGTGGACATAAAAAAGATTCTACCCTCTGCCACAGTAAGATATTCGTAAAACATATTTAATCTATTATGAAGTTGCTGGAAAACAAAAATGCCATGAGGCTGCACTGGAACTAGCATAGACTCTTACAGTGTGTGTCACTATATGGAACATGGATTTCAGTAAACCACAGATTAAATAATTTCCCTCTAAAGCATAGTAGCCGAGAGTAAAAGCCCAATACAGTAAGGTGAGCAGTTTGATAGAGAGTCCTGCTCCCTCAAAACCACAGGGCAGGGGGAAGTTCGCAAATCATGAGCTTAGTGAATCCAAGATGTGACCCAGAGGGACATGGCCTTCCCGTGGAGCTGATAAGGGTGCCAGTAACTTTCTTCTCCTTTTGGGATTGTTAACACACCAGTGTTTAGGGAAGGCAGGTTATGTACTGAAGCATTGGATGCCCAGTGTCAGCTGATTAAGCATGGCCAGGGCTCAGAAAGATCCGGTATACTGTAAGTAAGAATGTGAATAGCTATCTCAAACTTTAGGAATAACAAGAATAGCTGTCTCAAACTTTAGGAATAAGAAGGTTGGCACCTGAAAAGTTAGACTGTACTCCTAGTATTTTATATTAAGGGTTTGCCTCATAGCAGCTTTCTGAATAAGTGGGAATTTCTCTACAGCATATTCTCTGACATTGGCCGATAAAAGGTGACTGTAATCCACGAGGTGACACCATTGTCAACAGAGAGAGAGAAGATTTCAATCAGGTGATTTTCATTGTCTGAGAGAAGTAATCTTCATGGCTCTGTTGTTCTTCATCAAAGGGCACTGATGAGGCACCTTCATGCCCTGTGGTTTACAGAAGAAAGCAGAGAACCAAAAAATAGACTATTTGGTCCTTATTAAAAATGGACCCTATGTAAAGCAATGTGGTATTAAAACAGAGTGAAATCTAATACAAATGTGGCTTCAACAAGTGTTATTAAATTATTAGACTTTCAGGTAAAAATATACCCTTGAATTGCTTTTACATGCAATCAAAGCCATGATGAAATTTTAAGGCCCTAAGTTAAAGGGTCATGGGTGCATGCATGTTTTGAAGCAGTGCCCCTAAATGATAAACAGAAAATGTTGCAGGTTAGCTCAGTTTTGCATATGCTGTGGATGCTGACACTTTGACCAATTTCGAGAGTGGAAGCCCCACTGGAAATCTTCACTCGATTCCAGGGATCTGGATCAACTGTGCCTGGTGGAGCTCGTGTGTGCCCGTGGGTGTGGTGTGGCTCTCTCTTTCCAAACTGCAAAAATCCCAGCCATTTTTGTGAGCATGCACTGGCCCTACGGCAAGATCCCGCTGTAGAAAGACGGCTGTGTGGAGGTTGGAAGAGAGGGCTGATTGCAGCAAATCCCTTTCTGAAACAAACCCCAGTAAAAGATGCTGCTCCGCCTTACTAACCGGTGTGAGGCACTGCGGCTCCAGAAAGAAACACGTTTGGATTTTTTGTTGTTAAGAAATGCTTTCCTTTGTACCTGGTAACTGAGTCTCAAGTCCAAGAAAACGATAGCATCTCTAGTTCTTGTGCTTCCCTTCTAGTAACTAGTGATTTATGAACAGACCAGGGGCGTTTTCCCCTGTGCACTGACAGTGTTAAGTAAGGTACCATTGGCCTTATGCCTCAGCCCAGGCGGCAGCAGGCGCAGAGGCCCCAACCTGGGCCCTGCACAGGCCAGCTGGGTGACCCAGCCCAGGGCCGGCTGGCCCAGGCGGAGCCCCTGGGCACAGGCAGTGAGGGCAGAGAGCCCAGGCTGGCTGCCGCAGCATCTGTGCCTCAGGATCCCCTGACTGTCCTGCATTCCTGCTCTGGGCAGTCCATGCTCTTGAGCGTAGGCTATCCTCACCCCGCCCATGTAGATCCCGAAATTCCTGCTCTGGGCAGTCCATGCTCTTGGGCGTAGGCTATCCTCACCCCGCCCATGTAGATCCCGAAGGAACAGACAACACAGCATAGGTTCAAACAAAGCTTTATCTCCGGGAGGAGGGTGAGCCTACTGCTTCCTTCCCATTCATTCTCACGTTGATTTGTACCTGGAAAGGCCCCAGCACAGCTCAGGGCCCTTCTCGCGGCTGGCAGAATGAGTCCGCGCTTCGGGTTAGTTGTGAGTTACCACTGTCCCCACTGGAGGAGCGCTTCCCCCTGGGCGTGATCCGAATGGAACCTGTGGTGCAGAATCCTGAGAAAGGGCTGGGGGAGCTTCCCGGTGATCCAATCCCGCACCCCTGGCTTGGGGGAAATGCACCTCAGCCCCTCCAGGACTGTGGAACAGTTGGGTGGGGTCTTGCAGCTGAGTTTGGCAGCCGATGATGGTTTGCAAGTAACCACCACTCCTCTCTGAGATTCCTCTTGGTTTAATCTTCCACACAGAACTCAGACGCCCAGTGGGTGCTTCTGAGCGCCCGGCCCCCTAAAACCTGCCGTGCTCACTGTTCTGAACACACTCACCCTTGCCCTTGGCCTTTTTGGGTTTGTGCTTAAATAAGCAAATACTCGGGAAGCCCTAGTGCACCTGAGGCCCCATGCTGGGTGCCGAGAAGGATACAGGAGTGGTGCAGGGGGGGCACAGAGGTCCTCATGGGGAGAGGAGCCCCCGAGGTCAGACCAGCATAGCAGGAGGGCGACCTGTGGTGTGGCCTGGTGAGGACATTTAGTGTGGAGGGTGGTGCTCTGCTCAGTTGGACAGGGCCTCCTTCCTGAGCTGTGAGGAGAGCAGGGACCACGAAAGACTAGGCCACTGGCTGCCTGGAAGCACTTACACAAAACACCAAAATTGGAGAACTTTAAGTCAAAAAACGTGTTCTTTGATTGGGTGGGCTGTGGTAGCCATGAGGGAAGGAGGCCAGGCCAAAAGCTCCCGTGACATCAGGGAATAAGGGAGCCCCTTGGAGTCTCTCACCTGAGAGTGAAGGAGTAAGATGAGGAGGACTCAGTACCTGCTGGGAGGACCCAGAAGGGGACTTACTCCACACCCTCGATGGTGGCCCTGAACTCCTCATCCAGCTGGAAGGACCCAGGAGGGGACTTCCCCCCACCCCACCCCTGATAGTGGCCTGGAATGCCTCACCCATCTGGGAAGATCCAGAAGGGGACTTTCCCCCCGCCCCCCACCCCATGGTGGCCCAGAATGCCTCACCCAGCCAGGCTTTGTCCTAGCCCAAAAACCAGGGCAAGTGTTCCCAGGCTGTGTGACAGAGAACTTTTCCTGATCTCAGGCAGGGACTTGGTTTTGCAGGAGGACTAAGAGTGTTGGAAATCTCCAGGCACCGCCCCCTGCGCACACCACTGCGTAGACCCCAGGGGCTGTGCCTGGGACAGGATGTCCACAGGAAGTGCGCTCGGGTAGCCCGGAGACCTTGGAGGACGGGTGCTGTGAAATTTCAAGCTAAACACAGACTCTGACTGTAAGGTCGGTGCACCTGTCTCGGCACACATGGACTCGGTGGTGGGCCTGAAGCCAGTTTGCATCCTGGTAGCTTCCCTTTGAAAACCAGGCCTAGGGAGTGTGTCTCCAACACAGGCTGGTACCTGATGGTCCTGCGTCGGGGAATTCTCTCCTTTCAAGATATCACTGCCACTGCGTGGAGCTCCTCACTGAGGCCTGCTTCGACAGCGAGCTCAGCCTCCTGCCTCATGCCCATTGAGGGGATGTTTCTGATTCTTTCTACTGCATCCACTTCAGAGACCAACTCATGCTCATCTGAGCCTCCTCCCTTGCTGCAGATGCAGCTGGACTGTCCCAGCTGCCCTCCCCAACCCTTCAGAGGAGCAGGGTGGGCCTGTGCGAGCCTTGCTCTGGGGAGCCTTGAGACTCTGCTCCTCTGGAGGGATATTTCGACCAGAGCAGGCCCAGCCTGGATGGGGCAGGCGGTCTCTACCACCTCAGGCTGCTCAGGCAGGAAAACTATGGAGGAAAAGGGCTGCCAACCTCTTTAGCTTGGGTTTCTTATTTAAAACCAGATAAAACAAAATGAAAATTGGAAAAATACATTTTTTCTTATAAGAGAAATATAAACATTTAGAAAACGTATTTTAAAAACATGAAAATAAAAATTCTCAAAATTTCATCATCCAAATAATTGTTTACATCATATATATACACATGCAAATCTGTTAATATGTGTGTGTGTATATACACACATCTATAAATTAGATTATATATTATCGACTGCATTATGACCTGGCCTTTTCACTTGATGTATTGTGCATCTGTCTTCATGTCACTCAAATTCTTCTACAGCATAAAATTTAATGGCTGCAAACTGTTTATTTCACGTATTGCAAGCCACATTTATTTAACAGATCTCCTGTATTAGGCCGTTTCGATTATTTTCAAGTGTTTGTTATTGAGAACAATGCAGAGATTAATTTTTGTAAGAGAATATTTAGCAAATTCAAGAACATTTCCATCAGCTAAAATTGCAGAGGTGAAAGGCTCCCAGGGGAAGTCAGTGCTGGGAAGCTGGTGATGGTGGGAGAGGCTGGCTTAGGCCAGGCCAGGCTTCCACCCGCCGTGCCAGGTTTCTTGCTGCTCTAGGAAGGTCTAGGGAGACTTGGACCCACATTTCCAGCGACTCTGAGTCCTCCAGGGAGACCTGGCACCAGACAGGTGAGGAGGCAGAAGAGT
This sequence comes from Trachypithecus francoisi, assembly GCF_009764315.1. NCBI lineage: Eukaryota > Metazoa > Chordata > Mammalia > Primates > Cercopithecidae > Trachypithecus > Trachypithecus francoisi. Next base: position 3,838,485 of record NW_022681469.1, read on the forward strand.
CCTGCCCATGGGAAATTCCCATCTTCAGTTCCAGGACAGGGAACCTGGACGGACCCTAACCCCGCCCACCCACACTCTGCAGCAGGACTGTTTGCTGAGCCTCGGCCAGGTGAGTCCAGTGCGCCACAGCTCCTGCTAACACAGCAATGGTGGCGAGCTCAGCACTGCCCTTTACAGTTTATACGTCCCTCCCGAGGGCACTATTTTATTTCATCCTTGTACAAATTTTGTAGAGAAGTGCCATTTTCATCTCCACCTTGGAAAGAACAAACCAGGGTCTGGAGACTTACAAGTGGCCCAGGTCAAAGGCCAGATTCCTGGCTCTGCAGCACGCCCATGCCTCCCGCTCAGGCGGAGAAAGACCCCAAACCTGGGCTTCCTGCCCTCCCTGCTGTCATGGGCCAGATCATGTAAATGCAGTGGTTGGACCAGACAGTGCCTGCGGCCCTCGGCTCTGACGCAGGAGCAGGGTGTCAGGAGATCCAGGCTGCAGGGCTCTGCACTCAGATGTGGTGGGGTCACACATCAGCACTGAAGCATTTCCTTTGAGAAGACCATGACTTTCTGGGCAGCCCGGCGGCTGCTCATTAGGACAGGCTGGACGTGGGCTTGTCCGTGGTGACATCTCTCTTAAAGATCGTGGTGCGAACATGTATGCCAATGAGAGGCAGGAGGGCACCCTGAGAACACATACCGCAAAGGTGTGCTGGGGGCCCAGCGTCATGGCTGCAGCAGAGCCGACCACGGAACCAGCGCTCACTCCCAGGCTTCCGTGGCAGCACAAGGCGTTTGGGGTCCCTGAGGCCCCACATGGCCCGGTGGTGGGGAACAGAAACAGCACCCACATGTTACCGCTGACCCAGAGAGGAACGCAGGGCCAAGTGTGTCAGAAATCCTCCTTGTGGGGACTGACTCCTTTGAATACAAATAATTTTATAGTGTGGCCACAGGGTCAAACCCTTTACCTGGCACAGTTATTGATTGTATGGATTCCTCAGCGTTGTAGCAGTGATTTATTGACCTTACTTTTCCTCCTTTTTTTTTGCTCTAGAGAGCTGACTTCCTTTTAGCAAATATTCATTTCGCCTTTCCATATTCTTGTAAACCAGAGCTTCTTCACCTTTCTTAATGCCATGGATCTTTTGGGCAGCCGTGGGAAGCCTACTGACATACCCTTCTGAGATGAATATATTTAAATGCATGCAATAAGATACACAGGATTTCAAGGGAACCAGTCAGATTTAAATAGTTACAAAATGTATTTTCATTGTGATGCATCTTTCTTTACTAATATCTTTAATAACAAGATGTAACAGCAGGTCTATTGGCCAATTTTGAAGTAGTGAGGAGCAGAAATGATATTCTGAGATATCTGTAGGCATAATATGATATGAAAATATCTGTGGTTTAAATCAGCTGCAATGTCACAGGCACTGCTAAACCCTGCAAGGGTTTGATGTCTACTTCATAATGAAAGGAATCAGTGGATTCCAGTTAGAGATGGACTAGTAAAAACAAGGATGAACTTTTCCCATGCAAGTTCACAGGATCCAGATTTAAAACACCTGCTTTAAAGTAAACAGAAATAAGTAGTCCTGTTTAGAGGAGCCTGAAACACAGAGAGGCTGAGTATTTGGTCCAAGACGCATAGCAAATTAGAGCTTCTGTTGAATACATTGCCTGGCCAGTGCCGTCTCCAGCTTTTTCCTCATTAACTCTCGGTCTTAAAATGAATACTAATCTGGAAGTTTCATCCTAAAATGCTTCCAAAAAGACTAATTGACTATATTTACTCCTCAAATGATGAAGACTACTGGTGAATTTATAAGACTTTGAAAGGAGCATTTTAGAAAATAGGAAAAGGGTTATAATTTACAATTCAAACCCAAATCACACACAGAATTGTTCAATTAGGGAGGATTAGAAGATTCATTTTTATCAGAGAAAATCTTGAAAATCCAATGTCCAGTGCTCAGTTTTGGTCACGTGATAAAATTAGTGACAAGACTGTTTGAAGAAATCCTTCAGACCAACATCCACACTTAAAGGAAATGGACATTTCTACAGAAGTTAGCTGTAAGCTCCATTTATTGTGGCAGAGGGGACCATGACCATTGGGTCCTCAGGGGCCACAATAGTTCACAAAATAAAGTGCTCTGGAGGCAGTGGTCTTCCCAAATACAGATTGATTTCATAGACTTCTAGAAATGTATACCAAATAGAATGGAATGGTCTGCGGCTATTTCCTCATTTAACTAATAATCTAAATGAAAGCGTGGGTAACGTGACTCTTTCACTCTGTCGTAAATCAAAAGTGTAAGTTCCCATAGCGATTTCTTTTCCACGACCGCCAAGGTTGTTGCACGATACCACAGAGTCATCTTTCCATAATAAAGACGTCCTAACCCATTCACAGTGAACCTTCCCAGGAGGAAACGAACTCTCCCTCTCTGCCATTTCCGGACTGGTTTCCTCTGTCTGTCCCCTGACTTTCATCTCGGCTCTATTTCTTTCTGCCTCCCCCCGTCCTCTGAGTCTCAGCCATGGATAACCCTACAGCCCCTTCTCCTGCTTCGCGGAGACAGTTGAGAGAGGCCGATGTGAGCTTCAGTCTGGAAATTTGTCACGTACGGAGATGGCACCCAGAATGCCTGGGGGGGTCCCCGCGCCCTCAGCCCCCCACGTCACCAGGTCCCTCTCCTCTCTGCCTCCAGCTTCCTCCTCCTTCCTGCTTCCTGCCCTGCTTGTTTCTTCCCTCTTGGATTAACCCTTCCCCCTCTCTCAGCATTTTCCTTTCTCCTTCCAGTTTGTTTATCCTGGTATTCAAGTACATCTGGGTATTTCCAAAGCAAGCCGGGTGGGGCCAGGAAAGGAGCTGGCCACGGAGACCTGGTGTGGTGAGGACACTGCTTCAGGCCGGAGCGATGGCCCTGGGCTGTGTGCTGGACCCCTTGGCTTCAGTTTCTGTAAAAACCCGGTAAAATCTAGGGTCGACGGGATGGTTTCTGAGTTCCTTTGATTACTCCATGATTCCGTGAACTCCCAGTGCCCACTCCCACATGCTGTGGTGGTAGCCGTCTCTCACCCTCCCCTCTCCAGCCTGGTCATATTTCTCAGCCTCAGCCCTGGAGGTCTGTCTGTCCACCTGTTTCCCACCTGGTGTCTCCCTGCCTGTTGGGTTCCCGCACCCTGGTCCCAGGAACCCCTCTGCCGCAGCCCCTGCCCCCGGCCCCCTGCGGTCTCTACACCCACTGCTGCCACACTCTTCCTCCACCTGGTCATCCTGGTAGCTGTGTCTTGCCACTGATGCTCTTCGCTCTAATGGCTTTTGTTGGATCGTCTCCTTCTTTTTCCCTTTTGTTTCTGTGGGGTTCTCTAAACTGTTTGCTCATTTCAAAAAAAAAAAAAAAATCCATCTTCCGCGTTACCCCATTCTCTCCTGCCCTAGCAAGTACTCTAAGCGTGTTTCCTGTAGGCCGAGCCGGATGCTTGAGGCCAACCATGGCAACAGCCGGGGTGCAGGGGGTGGAGCCCGGAGGCGGCCAGGGCAGCTCATCCAAGCCTCGTCTTCCCCTTCTCACGGAGGGAGGGCCGGACGGAGCAGCCCAGGACTCCCAGGGGATGAAAGAACATTCCAGAAACCCAGCCCCTTGTGGCAGGCTTTTAGGCAGCTCCAGTTTACCGGGTGCTGCAGGGGGGCAGAGGGGAGTTTCCGATTCCTAGAGAAATCGCTCCTTGCTCCTTAGTGACACTTGCTGCTAATAATATTAATTGTAAGTGTGTGAAGACAGTACCAGCAGAGAAACCAAACAACCCCTTGTAGCAGTCCTGGTGTAGAGGAAGAATTTCAGCCTCGCCTAAGGCCTGGTCTATTCCTGTGAGGACTTCTTCCTTGATCCTTTTCCTTCTGAAGCCATAGCCTTCTCCGATTTGCCTGCAAGGGCTACCCTGGAACAGTTGAGGAGCCTCATTGTCCCCCATCCCTGCGGGCACGGGGGCAGGACACTCCCTAGCTCAGGCTCCTGATTAGAAATGTAAAAGAGTTTCTCCTGCGGGAGCAGATGCCCCGCCACTTCCTGAGTGGTCCCTCCTTTTCTCTTCCCAGGGCACACAGAAGACGCAGCCATGCGTGCAGCTGGGCGGGCCATTCAGCGCCCTGCCCTTCCTGGGCTCTGCAGTGGCCAGGGTAGCCGCGTTCAGCCTCTGTTTCTGGTGGTTTCTGAAGCATGAAGGCCTGGGCAGTGGCTCTCAGGACAATCCTCCCTGGGCAGGGCAAGGCTGGGAGCTGGGCCCCTGTCCCCACAGTTCTGTGTCCTGGGTTCCCTCCTGTGATGGGAGGCTGTGACGGAGGGAGCCTCCCCTCGGCAGTGTGAAAGTGACCACACTCTTCTGTCCTGCCAGGGAAGCTCGGTGGTCCCAGCCGGTGCTGCTCCCCTGGTATATGGGAAGGGGAGCCTGGATGCTGCCTCTCTCCCACTGCCTGGCAAGCTGGATACAGCCTGGGCCCAAAGAGGACAGACACAGAGCCCCGGGAGGAGCCAACCTGCCCCACCGGCTCTGGGCACAGATCTGCTCCACAGCTCTGGCTTCCATGGCTCTGCGTGTGGCTGCGATTGCCTTCATGCCCAGTGCAGGTCCTCACCCTTCTGTCCCAGCCTCAAAGTGGCGGCCTCCCTCCCACCCGCTGCCAGAGAAGTCTCTAGAAGCAGTCCTATGATCACGTTGCCCTGCATGCCTCCACTGGCTCTCGATGCACCCAAATGAGTCTGGGCCTCCACGCTGTCCCTCCAGCTTTGCCTTTGTGTACCTGGCATCACCAGGCAATGGCATGATTCTTCCCCTCCCTGGGCAGTGCCTAGAGTCGCCCCTTCCCGGACTTACCAGCCCTGGTCTCAATCCACACAAGCCTTGTCTACCCACAGAGTCCAGGCCCCTGCTCATGGAGGCCTGCCCTGGAGGGGCAGGACAGGGCAGCATCCCGAGGGTTGGCCTCAACAGCATCTCCAGGAGGCTGAGACCTGGCTGAAGCCAGGAGGCGGGGACCCAGGTTCCCTGAGAGCATCCCTGCAGGAGTGTGTGTACGGCGGGGGGATCTCGCTCCCAGACCCCTATGCTCCTGAGCTCTGGGAGGCCGGTCGTACCTGCCCCACCCAGCACAGTGCCTTGCTTGTCAGGAGGGAAACTCAGCCCTGAAGTCCCCGTGGAGGCTGGAGCCTCAGCGTCTCCTCCTATAAGAAGGAAGGAAGTCGCAGCTGCCTCGCAGAGCTGTGGTGAGGGGTTGCTGCAACTTCAAGCACACAGCACACCACCTGGCACATGGGGCACAGCCGTGTCCGTTCTAGACACACGTGGAGCTTATCATTCAAAGGGAGCTGCTTGAGAAGTTGCGGGGAGTGGGCGGGGCAGCAGACATGAGACGAGCCAGCCAGATTTGGGGGTCTCCAGCTCCTATTGTTATAGAAAATGCTCAGCAAATAGTATTTATAGACTGAGTAAAATTTTAAGCAGCCGGGTTTCTTACCAGACTAAATGGGAAGTGGCAGGGAGCGGCCAAGTAACAAATGTGACATGCAAGGATCTGTGGGTGGTGAGAGGGTCCCAGACTGGGCCAGGGTTGGAAGATGGCTGTGAAGGCAGCGAAGGCAGAACCCCTGCAGAGAGAAGAGCTCACTGTGCAGGACATTTCCAAAGAGCGTGGCCGGCGTGGCTTGGGCAGTCACCTCACCCTGCCAGTGTCCCCCACAGGGAGGTGGTGACAGCCCTTTTGTCCCTCTCAGGGTTGCAGGAGGAATGAGATGAAGGGCTCATCCTCACAGTGCTTAGAGAATAAAATGGGAGGATGCGGCCTTGCCCCACTGAGTCCAGGCCTGGGGTGGGTTGTCCCTTTGGCTGCAGGGATGGGTGTCAACAGCAGCTGAGCACCAAGGGCGGGAGGGCCTGGGCTCACAGGGCGAGGAACTGGCCCACACTGGGCTGAAGGATGGGCCTGGGGTGCTGGACAGAAGGACGATGGTCGAGGGTGGGCCAGGGGATCTCTGCCGCCTTCCTGCACACCTGGAGGGATGACTCCTGGGCAAGGGCCACCAGGGTATCTGTCTTGGGCAAAAAGTTAATTTTCCGGCAAAAGGAGACTATTTTAGCTTGGTGACCAGTTTACCCTGCCCAAGACCAAACACCACACAAATGCACACCTGCCCTCCCCCTCAGCTGGGAGCCTCCAGGGGCACAGACCTTTAAGCAGAGTGCAGTCTGACAGCCCAGTGCCTCTTTAACGTGCGAGTAACCACAGCCGGCTGCTGCCAGAGTTCTTCCTGCCACCAGGCACTGAGCACTATCGGACTGTCAGCGCCCTTGTGAGTACAGAGGCTTGGGCCACCCCACCCAGGTGATAGAGTTAGGAGGAAAGCCCAGTGCGAGTCCAGACGGCAACGCAGTGGGCTGGGGAGAGGGCAGGGCTGAAGAAGGGATGAGGGTTGTCCTGCAGCCCCCAGGCCAGATCAGGGAGCAGGAGGAGGAGACCCTGCTGCTGAGCAGCACCCAGGATGCCCTTGGGTTTCCCACGCTGGCTGGAGGACTTGGAGAGGTGTGGGGACAATAGCAGACAATGGCTTTGTATAAGCAGAGATGCAGACTTGTGCAACAGTAATAACGACGGCTCATGTTTCCCCAGCGCTTCACGCGCCAGGGCTGTCCTAAGCTTTTCGTGAGCATGATTTCCTTTAATCTTCATAACAGCCAGGCAAAGTAGGCACCATCATCTCTCCTTTACAGAGGAGGAAACTGAGGTCTGGAGGCTGACGCCTGGACCCAGCCGGGGCTGGCTGTAAGCCTGTGTCCCTCCACGCCCTGTTCTGGGTAGAGGGCCCCACACCCGCTTCCTCCTCAGAGAAGCCCCTGTTCCGGTGTGATTGGAGGGAGGGGCAGGACCTCTTGCAGCTCCTCGCTATCCATAGTCCCTGGGTTCCGATGGGTGCCTGCGCAAGATAGTATGGTGGGTGCCCGGGTGCTGAAGGAGAGGGGGAAGACCTGGGGTCTCCCGCTGCCGGGAGGATATCATGCCCTGCCGGGAGGCCCAGACCACGACTATGAAAACCAGCAAATAACAAGCACTGGTGAAGATGGGGAGGAGCTGGGGCCCTTGTACCCTGTGAGTGGGAGTGAAAAATGGCTCAGCCACCGTGGAATGCTAGATGGCCGCTTCCCAAAAAACTAAACCTAGAATTACTATATGGTCCACATTTCCATGGCTGGGTGTATATACCCCAAATAACAGAAACACGATTTTTATAAAGAGGGCCACACCACAGACGATGTCTTAGTGCCAGAGGCTGAAGGGGGTCAGAGGAGGGCCAGCAGTAGGGGCCACGCCATCTCCTGGGAGCTCATCAGGGCTCCCTGTACCCCAAGAATAGCCGACACTCGCCTGTGGTGTTGAGTGAATGGGGACTTGAGTAGGCAGCTGAGCTCGATAAGTGGTCTCCACCCTCTCACCACAGACCCCTGGGGGCATACAGTCCTGATGAACATCCTTCAGATCCGGAGGAAATAGCGGGTGTTGGGTTTAGATGGCCCGGCTCAGCTCCTGATGAACATCCTTCAGATCTGGAAGAAATAGCGGGTGTTGGGTTTCGATGCCCGGCTCAGCTCACTGAGCGCCAGGACTCCTTCCCTCCTCCCTGAGTCCCGCACTTGGAGCCAGCAACTTGCTGCCTGGTCGGAGCACATTCCCAGCCTCCTCGTGCTTGAGTGTGACCACGTGGTGACGTGTTCTCAAGGAAGGTCAGGCCTGGCCTCCAGACGCCGGCCTTGCCACCTCGCCACACCTCCAGCAGCGGAGGCTGGACAGTGAGACCACTCACAACTTCAGCAGGGCAGATGGCAGCGAGGCCCTGGGGACGAGGAGAGCCATGCTCTCCAGCACAGTAGCCACGAGCCCCATGTGCCACTTTATTAAAACCAATTCAAATTAAAATTTAAAATTCATTTCCTCAGTTGCACTAGCTCAATTCAAATGCCCAGTGGCCACAGGGACTGGTGGCCACGGTATGGGATAGCACCTGCTCAGGTCACTTCTGTCGTCACAGAAAGTCTATCAGGCAGCACCCAGGAGGAGCCTGGGTTTCTTTTTCTTTTTTTTTTTTTTTTGAGATGGAGCCTGGCTCTGTCACCCAGACTGGAGTGCAGTGGCGCAATCTCAGCTCACTGCAAGCTCCGTCTACCGGGTTTGCGCCATTCTCCTGCCTCAGCCTCCTGAGTAGCTGGGACTACGGGTGCCCACCACCTCTCCCAGCTACTTTTTTGTATCTTTAGTACAGACAGGGTTTCACTGTGTTAGCCAGGATGATCTCGATCTCCTGACCTTGTGATTTGCCAGCCTCTGCCTCCCGAAGTGCTAGGATTACAGGCTTGAGCCACCGCGCCCGGCCGAGCCTGGGTTTCTAAATAACCCCTAGGAACACAGCTGCCCCATGGTCTGGGGCCCGTTAACAGCAGGAGGATGTCATGACAGAAGTAAACTCCTGCGTTCCCTAGGTCACTGTATTTTGGGGACACTCTGTTAAGGCACCCAAACTTTACATATATGTATTTGTGGATGGATGTATTTATACATATGTATCGTGGATGTATGTATTTCTAATGCATATGTGTTTGTTGTAGGCCTATTCGTGTGTATATAAATCAGGCCTCAAATGTGCAGGTGGGTGCTATTGTGACTGAGAAAATGCAGAGCCTCTTAAAGGCCCCTTGGAGCTCAGAGTTGCTTTTTGACTTTGTATGTTTTCTCAGAAAGTACTAAAAATAAACTACCATCTGGTTACAGACCTCGAAGTCTGTGGATATTAAAAATATATATATATATTTTGAAATGGAGTCTCACTCTGTCCCCCAGGCTGGAGTGCCGTGGCGTGATCTCAGCTCACTGCAACCTCTGCCTCCTGGGTTCAAGCGATTCTCCTGCTTCAGCCTCCTGAGTGACTGGGATTACAGGCAACCACCACCACCACACCCGGTGAATTTTTGTATTTTTAGTAGAGACAGGGTTTCACCATATTGGCCACGCTGGACTTGAACTCCTGACCTCAGGTAATCCGCCCACCTCAGCCTCCAAAAGTGCTGGGATTAGTCTTGAGCTACTGCGCCCAGCCAAAAAGAGATCTTTGTACCTGCAAAGTTTGGGAATCATGGAACCAGATGATAGCGACAAGCAGGGTCTGTGGAGGAGACAGAGGCCTCACGGGTTGGTTTCTTGCACCCTGCTGTGCCCGGAGCTGCCATGGGCACTGCTGGATTTTGCCCACTGGCCTGGGTACAAAGCAATAGGTGAAGGAGATGATTTGAAGTGGGCAAGGCACACAAGAGTCCCCAGCTGAAGAAAGCACTCAGTTTCCCATCCCTGTTTTACAGATGCCAAACCTGAGGCACAGAGAGGTTGAGTCCCATTCCCAGGGGCACACAGCTAGGAGAGGCACAGTCAAGCTTCAGAGCCTGGCCCCAGCCCCACTCTGGACACCTCGGTGGTGGCTGGAGTGACACATGGAGCTGCAGCAATGGAGGCGTGTCTTGCTTCTTTGAGGCCTCACCACTGAACTAGGAAAAATCTTCCTTTACCCCAGGTCTTCCCAGCCTGCCAGGCACCTGCTAGCCTTTGTTCAGGCTGTCAGATAACAGGCAATCGTGCGCTTAGTTCTCTCTGATGTGAACATCTCCGCTGGGAATTCTCAGCGACAGTCAAGAAATTAATTTTGTATAGGTCAACAAGCACCTTGTGCTAAGTAAGAATGATTCTCTGTCCTTCCCGGGCCACCGCGACCGGGACGTGGTGAACAGAGCCACGTCTGTCCAGTGGGAGCCCAGTGCTGCCGTACCCCTGTATCACCTCCCGGAGCCCTGGACCCCCTGTAGCCAATGAGGGCCGAAGGACCGAGTGAATAGCCTCTGGCCTAGAATCCTCCCCCATGAAGAACACCCTTTTCTGACCCCCTCTTTGGGGTTCCACTGGACCTGACTGTAGACACAGCATGGGGACCCATAGAGAGGCCAGGGTTCGAGTCGGACATGCAAACCTTCCTGAGTAACTGTGACCTCAGGGAGGACAGAGAACTCAGCAGCAGTTGGGGAGGGGTGAGTGAGATGGGGAGGGAGCTTTACGGGGGGAGGTGCAGCCTACAGAGAAGCGACAGAGCCGGGCAGGAGTTTGGAAGAACCCAGGATGTGCTGTTGGCAAGGAGAAGCCGGCCTTGGGGGATAGTGGAGGACCTGCTGGCTTCCTGAAGCCAAAGTTGCCCAGGTGCAGCCGCTGAGGGTGGGCGGCCACTGGGGGTGGAGTGCGGATTCGATGGATGTCAGCAGGTGGATAATTGTTATTAAATCTGAGCCCAAAGGCAGGAGTTGGGCAGGTGGTAAAATCATCCCTCCTAGGATGGAAATAGGGCCCCAGGGAATTAGCAAAGGGACAGTGTCCTTTGGGTTAGGCCAGAGGAGGGGACAGTGACTGAACAGAAGGATAGAGGAGGCCCTGGCAGTCATGGGGGGCTGCCCCAGCCATGTGTCAGGCCAACCCAGTCCCTACATCCCTCCTTCTCAGCAGGGTCCTGGGCTGAGGTCTGCAAGGGTGGCCACGCCCCCAGCTCCTTGGGGATGGGCAGTCCATGCATCATTCAAGTCATTGGCTCAGAAAAAGCATATGACCCCATGTGAGCCAATGACGCATCCACAAATGTTCACTGGGAGCTGATGGAACCTGATGAGGGGTTCCTCTCCTCCAGATACAAACCAGGAAGCTCACGGGCTGATTTCGCTGGAGGCCAAGTTGTATCCATGCAGGGAGAAAGCCTCAGGATTAAGCCTAAACTGTGGAAGGCAAAGGGAAGAGACCAAAAGAAACCAGCCTCTGGGGACATTGTTGAGCCTTGGTCAAACCCTACCTGAAGCCCATCTGGCTGCTGGACTTTGGGGTTGGTGGATCAAGAATTCTCCTTTGTTGTCTGAGCCCATTTGGATTGGTCTTTTCTGTGACTGTGACGAAGCTGGCCTGACAGCTGTAAGTCCATTTTACATGAAGCAATGCCTACAAGGCTGGACAACACGCTCTCCCTCAAAGGCCTTAGGCGCTGGTGTGATCACTGTATTCAAAAGCGTCACTGAATTCATCCTTCTGTGTGCTCATCATGGACTTCCTCAGTGAACAGGTGGCCAAGCACAGCTTCCATCAGGCTGTGGCCCTCACATTTGGGCGCTTAAGGCCTCGTACTCAACGCAGGGAACCAGCCACACCAAGGAAGACGACTATAGTGTGTGCAGGGAAAAAAGTGGGAGGTATTCCTGTTTGTTCAGAATTGTTCCCAAATTTGGTTTCTTCTCCCACCCTGAAAGCTGGAGGCTGGCCGGGTGCAGTTGGCGGGACTGAGGATCGTGCTGTGGCACCAGCCTGGCAAAAGTGCAGTGGGGGTTCCCTAGACCTTGGACCTCGTGTACCAGCCCTGAACTTCCCTAAGAGCCCTGCTGGCCTTGAAGGTCACCAGCCCCCTTCCTGGTCTTAGAGACTGGGAGTCACCCCCCCCAACATCCTTTAAATAGCAGGGGATGGAAACTCAGAGGCTCTGAGTGGCTGCCCAGTTAGTTCCCCAAAAGCCTGTGGGAAGCTGTTTTGTCTTCTTTTTCACCGCATCACGGTTTGATTTCTGGTCCTCAAAGCAATTACCATTTGGCATCAAACAGGGAAATAGAGCCTCACCCCCACAAATGCCTCACTCACACGCATGCATGGACATGCGCACACCCACACGCGTGCACACTGCCGCTCGCCCATGTGTCTGTCGTGACAGGGAGCTGTCTTTCCTACTCCGGTGGTCATCCTGCTGGCAGATGACCAGGTCCCAGGCAGTGGCAATGCGGCACAGCTGCAGGAGACCCAGAGCTGCCTGGGCTGTCCACAGTGACCTGGGCCTCAGCTGCAGCTTCCAGCATAGCCGCTTAGACAGGGCTAGACTTTTTTTTTTTTTTTTTAACAAACTTGAAGCTTACTGTGTGGTCAAAGATGTGGTTTGCGAGTGCCCAGGGCAGGATTCCCACTGCGGAGACTCCTGTACATCCGGTATGAGGCAGCATATTGCGTGCAACGCATTCTGGTCTTTTTGTCTCCCTCCAGAAGAGGCTCCACTTACATGCTAGGCTTTAAGAGGCGGGGTGTACCAACAGGAAATCTCCGAAACGCAGCCCTGTCGAACACCTCTTGACTTGATTCTTCACAGGAGTTCCTTCTATCACTGTATATTGTTGGATGCCAGTCCCCAGTCCTTCCTCTACGAGGAGGCAGTGGAAGGAGCGGTTGAACCTCTCGCACACACAGACCTGAGACTCCCCGGCTCTCTCTGTGGGCCACAGGAAGGGCTTCAGTTATGGCACCTAACAATTTTGTTATTGCGGTTTTTACATTGATTTGGAACATCGTGTTACACAGAATGCTGAAACTGAAAAAGACAGGATGAGTCACCTTTGCCCCGTCTCCTCTTCAAGTCTGATCCTAATTGAATGGAGAGTGCAAGCTGCACGCTAAGATTTGCAGAACAAAGGCCTCCCCGCCCACGAGATCCTCATGGCCTTGCCTCAGTCCCCGAAATCCCGCTATTAGCCTCCCTCACTGGAATAAGGCATTAGCACAGAAGCCCACGTTGCGGGAAAAGAAAATCAATACAGCATGGAAGAGAAAGCAGGAAGCCATGGAGGGAGGGAGAGACTGAGGCCCCGGTTGGAAGGACTTCGTTTGTGATAAGAACAGAGAGGAAAAGCAGCAAGAAGGAAAAGTTGCTGTACACTTTGGGTCTGGACATCAAAGAAACAAAGGCAATGCTTAGATTCAGAGTGGCACGTGTGTAGGAAAAAGTCCTACTTTCCTGTCTTGGGGGACACCACTATCACACCGTGTAAGTGACCAGTGCTCCCCAAGTGGCCCTCTCCTGGCATTTCACTGAGACACAAGCTCGCTGAAAGCTGGGGCTTACCTGACCGTGTGCCCCCTGCACTCCCAGGACTGAGACCTGCGTCTGGCCCCTGCTGGATACCCAGTGAAGGTTGATGGCATGAGCGAACGAGCTTCTCCGTCTGTCTGAAGTATGACGGACACCTTCTCCTAGAGCCACCCATTTCACACATGAGGCAAGTCTGTGAAGCCTACTCCTGAAAATCCTGGTATTTTCTCTACTTCTCTATGGTATTTTTAATGTTTCCATGAGGCAGTATTCTTGCACTGGAAAGCAGCTTGAATGAGGACTTGGAAAGCCCCCACTTGCCTCTGAAGGCGTCACGGGTGGGGCTACTCAGGAAGCTGACACAGAGCAGAGCTGAGCGTGTTCTGAGCATGTTCTGAGCATGTTCTGTGTTCTAAGCATTTTCTGAGCACGTTCTGAGCATGCTCTGAGTGTGTTCTGAGCGTATTCGGAGAGTGTTCTGAACATGTTCTGAGCATGTTCCAAGCATGTTCTGTGTTCTGAGCCTATTCTGTGTTCTGAGCATGTTTTGAGTGTGTTCTGAGTGTGTTCTGAGCATGTTCTGAGCGTTGTCTGAGCATGTTCTAAGTGTTCTGAACACGTTCTGAGCATGTTCTGTGTTCTGAGCCTGTTCTGAGTATGTTCTGAACGTGTTCTGAGTGTGTTCCGAGCGTTTTCTGAGCATGTTCTAAGTGTTCTGAACATGTTCTGTGTTCTGAGCCTGTTCTGAGTATGTTCTGAACGTGTTCTGAGTGTGTTCTGAGCGTTTTCTGAGCATGTTCTAAGTGTTCTGAACATGTTCTGAACATGTTCTGTGTTCTGAGCCTGTTCTGAGTGTGTTCTGAACGTGTTCTGAGTGTGTTCCAAGCATGTTCTGAGCCTGTTCTGAGCATGTTTGAGCATGTTCCGAGCATGTTCTGGGTGTGTTCTGAGCATGTTCTGAGTGTGTTCTGAGGGTGTTCTGAGAGTGTTGTGTGTTCCGAATGTGTTCTGAGCCTCTTCTGGGTGTGTTCTGAGCATGTTCTGAGCATGTTCCGAGCATGTTCTAAGTGTGTTCTGACATGTTCTAAGTGTGTTCCGAGTGCATTCTGAGCATGTTCCGAGTGTGTTCTGAGCCTGTTCTGAGCATGTTCTCAGAATGTTGAGTGTGTTCCAAACCTGTTCTGCACGTGTTCTGAGCATGTTCTGAGTGTGTTCTGAGTGTGTTCCGAGCGTGTTCTGAGTGTTCTGAACATGTTCTGTGTTCTGAGCCTGTTCTGAGCATGTTCTGAACGTGTTCTAAGTGTGTTCTGAGCATGTTCTGAGCCTGTTCTGAGCACATTCTGAGCGTGTTCTGAGCATGTTCTGAGCATGTTCCGAGCATGTTCTGGGTGTGTTCTGAGCCTGTTCTGAGCATGTTCTGTGTTCTGAGCATGTTCTGAGTGTGTTCTGAGGGTGTTCTGAGAGTGTTGTGTGTTCCGAATGTGTTCTGAGCCTCTTCTGGGTGTATTCTGAGCATGTTTTGAGCATGTTCTGAGCATGTTCTAAGTGTGTTCTGACATGTTCTAAGCGTGTTCCGAGTGTGTTCTGAGCATGTTCTGAGTGTGTTCTGAGCGTGTTCTGAGCATGTTCTAAGCGTGTTCCGAGTGTGTTCCGAGCATGTTCTGAGTGTGTTCTGAGCCTGTTCTCCTGTTCTGAGCGTGTTCTGAGCATGTTCTAAGCATGTTCTGAGTGTGTTCCAAACCTGTTCTGCACGTGTTCTGAGCATGTTCTGAGTGTGTTCTGAGTGTGTTCTGAGCCTATTCTGAGCGTGTTCTGAGTGTGTTCCGAGCGTGTTCTGAGTGTGCTCTGAGCATGTTCTGAGCATGTTCTGAGCATAGTCTGGCTTTCATGGGCCATGTGCATGAGGAAGAAGGATGTGGCATTGGGCAGGTGATGCAGTCACAGCCTCGCCCTAGTCCACTCCAGGTCTCTGCTGCCAGGCTATGGGGAGCAGAGAAACACAGGTCCTCTAGTGTAGGTGAGGAACTTTGGGAAATTAGTTGATCTTGTCTTAGGGAATACCATGAGCAAAGCTTATTACACGGCTTGGGATAAATATATGGGTCAAAAAATCACCCCAAAACATGAAAGAACTTTATACAGAGGGAATCCACTTGGGAGGGCTTAGACCCAGCACCATGAGGTCCCAAGTTGTGTTCAGCTCCATTTCACATCTAATGACTGTTCTGAGACTGCATGTTAGCTTTACCATTGGAAGAGAACGATGGGAATCAGCACGTGATCATTTTGTAGTGGTGAATTGGGGAGATTTACAGGTAACTCTCAATGAGCAGTGAGTAGACACCACTGAGAAACAAGAATTTAAATAGAAATCAGAAACTTTGAAATGTCAAGCTTAAACTTTACATGGAATTTAAAATCAAAGCTGGGTCAGGATGATTATTTTAAACCCTCCAAAAATCAGTCCCCAACTTCCATATGTGGACAAGGAGTTAATTTTGATAATTTTGATCCACCTGTCTCGACTTCTCAAAGTGCTAGGATTACAGGCATGAGCCACCGCACCCAGCCTTTTTTTTGTTTTTTGTTTTTAAAGACGGAGTTTCACTATACTGCCCAGGCTGGAGTGCAGCAGCATGATCTTGGCTTACAGAAATCCTGACTTCCCAGACTCAAGTGATCTTCCTGCCTCAGTCTCACGAATAGCTGGGATTACTGGTGTGCATCACCACGCCTGACTAATTTCTTTTATTTTTTGTAGAGATGGGGTCTTGCCATGTTGCCCAGGCTGGTCTCAAACTCCTAGGCTCAAGTCAGCTATCAAAATTCGAGTCAGCTATCACCATCATCATCCTGCATCAGCAAATCAGGGCAGGATTCAGTGGCCGCTAAGAGCAGGCATTTCCCCCTATGCTCATGGGTCTGCGGGTCCACTGCAGTAGACTTAAGCATGGGCTCAGTGGGGCTGTTTTGCTGCAGGGGTGCAGAGTGGGTTCAGGTCTGCATTACGTGTGTTCATCCTGGAGTCCAGGATACCTGGAGCATGCTCCCTTCATAGCCGATCACCAGAGAGTGAAAGTAAAGCCAAAGACATCTGCAAATATTTCATTGACCAAAGCAAGTCACACAGCCAAGCTCAACATCAAAGAGCATGGGAAAGCATACTTCATCACACAGAAGGGGTCAAGGGGAGGAGAGAAGTGATTACTGGCTGAGAAATAGATATCCTGTATATAAATATATATAGGTATATCTCAGAGATATTGTGGGTTCAGTTCCAGATCACTACAATAAAATGAATATTGCAGTAAATCGAGTCACTTGAATTTTTTAGTTTCTTAGACTATGTTTACACTATACTGTAGTCTATTAGGTATGCAATAACATTATTCTTTTTTTTTTTTTTTTTTTTTGAGACAAGATCTTACCCTGTTGCCCAGGCTGGAGTGCGGTGGTATGATCTCAGCTCACTGCAGCCTCCACCTCCTGGTTCAAGCAATTCTCATGCCGCAGCCTCCCGAGTAACTGGGACTACAGGTATGCACCATAATGCCTGGCTGATACTTGTATTTTTTTGGTAGAGATGGGGTTTCACCATGTTGGCCAGGCTGGTCTCAAACTCCTGACCTTAAGTGATCCACCTTCCTGGGCCTCCCAAATTGCTGGGATTGCAGGCATGAGCCACTGTGTTCAGCCTGCAATAACATTATTCTAAAAAAATACAGTAATGTTATTGCATACTTAGTGGACTACAGTATAGTGTAAACAACTCTAAAAAAACTTAATTAGAAATATGTTATTGCTAGAAAATGCTAACAATCATATGAATCTTAAACAAATCATAATCTTTTTGCTGGTCGAGGGTCTTGTTGGCTGATCAGGGTGCTGAAGGTTGGGGTGGTGGTGGCAATTTCTTAAAATAAGACAATGAATTTTGCCACATCAATGAACTCTTCCTTTCGTGAAAGACTTCTCTAGCATGTGATGCTGTTTGATAGCATTTTACCCACAGTAGAACTTCTTCCAATATTAGAGACAATTCTCTCAAACCCTGCTGCTATCAACTGAGTTGATGTGATATTCAGAGTCCTTTGTTGTCATTCCAACAATGTTCACAGCCTCTTCACCAGGAATAGTAGATCCCATCTCAATAAACCACCTTTTTTTTTTTTTTTTTTTTTTTTTTTTTTTGAGATGGAGTCTCACTCTGTCGCCCAGGCTGGAGTGCAATGGCACGATCTCGGCTCACTGCAACCTCCACCTCCTGGGTTGAAGCAATTCTTCCACTTCAGCCTCCCAAGTAGCTGGGACTACAGGCGTGTGCCACCACGAATGGCTAATTTTTGTATTTTTAGAAGAGATGGGGTTTCACCACATTGGTCAGACTGCTCTCGAACTCCTAACCTCAAGTGATCCACCTGTCTCGACTTCTCAAAGTGCTAGGATTACAGGCATGAGCCACCGCACCCAGCCTTTTTTTTGTTTTTTGTTTTTAAAGACGGAGTTTCACTATACTGCCCAGGCTGGAGTGCAGCAGCATGATCTTGGCTTACAGAAATCCTGACTTCCCAGACTCAAGTGATCTTCCTGCCTCAGTCTCACGAATAGCTGGGATTACTGGTGTGCATCACCACGCCTGACTAATTTCTTTTATTTTTTGTAGAGATGGGGTCTTGCCATGTTGCCCAGGCTGGTCTCAAACTCCTAGGCTCAAATTATCTGCCCACCTCCGTCTCCCAAAGTGCTGGGATTACAGGGGTGAGCCTGTAATCTGTGCCTGGCCAAGAAACCACTTTCTTTGTTCATCCATGAGAAGCAACTCCTTATCTGTTCAAGTCTGATTATGAGATTGCAGCAATTCAGTCCCATCTTCAGGCTTAATTTCTAATCCCATTTCTCTTGTTGTTTCCACCACATCTACAGATACTTACTCCATGCAAGTCTTGAACTTCTGAAAGTCATCCATGAGGGTTAAAATCAACTTCTTCCAAACTCCTGTGAATATTGATAATTGATCTTCTCTTATGAATTATGAATGTTCTTAATGGCATCTCAAATGGTGAATCCTTTCCAAAAGGCTTTCAATTTACCTTGCCCAGCTCCATCAGAGGACTCACTATCTATGGCAGCTATTGCCTTATGAAATGTATTTCTCAAATAATAAGACTTGGAAGTAGAAATGACTCCATGATCCATGGGCTGTAGAATGGATGTTGTGTCATCAGGCATGAAAACAACATTCAGGCCAGCCATGGTGGCTCACACCTGTAATCCCAGTACTTTGGAAGGCCGAGGTGGGTGGATCACTTGAGGTCAGGAGTTCCAGACCAGCCTGGCCAACATGGTGAAACCCTGTCTCTACCAAAAATACAAAAAACTAGCCCGGCGCGGTGACGTACACTTGTGATCCAAGCTACTCAGGAGGCTGAGGCAGGAGAATTGCTTATAGCTGGGAGGCAGAGGTTGCAGTGAGCCAAGATCATGCCACGCCACTGCACTCCAGCCTGGGGGACAGAATGAGACTCCGTCCCAAAAACAAACAAACAAACAACAACATTCATCTGCTTGTACATCTCCAGTAGAGCTCTTGGATGACCAGGTGCATTGTCAGTAAGTAGTAATATTTTGGAAGGAATCATTTTCCTAAGAAGTAAGTCTTAACAGTGGGCTTAAAGTATTCAGCAAACCATACTGTAGATGGACGTGCTGTCATCCAGGCTTTGTTAGTCCATTTATAGAGCACAGGCAGAGTAGGTTTAACATAATCCTTAGGAGCCCTAGGATGTTTGGATTGGTGTAATTGACTTCAACTTACAGTCACCGGCTGCATTATCTCCCCACAAGAGAGTGAGCCTGACCTTTGAAGCTTTGAAGCCAGATACTGACTTCTCTCCAGCTATGAAAGTCCTAGAAGGCATCTTCTTCCAATAGAAGGCTGCTTGGTTTACATTGAAAGTCTGTTGCTTAGTGGTGCCATCTTCATTGCTAGATCTTCTGAAGAATTTGCTGCAGCTTCTCCATCCGCATTTGTTATTTCACCACGCACTTTTATGTTATGGAGACGGCTTCCTTCCCTAACCCTTATGAACCAACCTCTGCCAGCTTCAAACTCTTCTTTTGCAGCTTCCTTACCTCCCTCAGCCTTCACGGAATTGAAGAGAGTTAGGGCCTTGCTCTGGATTAGGCTGTGGTTGCAGGGAATGTTGTGGCTGGCTTGATCTTCTATCCAAAGCACTAAACCTCTCTCCACATCAGCAAGGAGCTTGTGTCACTTTCTTAGCAGTCGTGTGTTCACTGGCATAGCACTTTTAATTTCCTTCAAAAACTTTTTCTTTTTATTCACAACTTGGCTAACTGGCACAAGAGGCCCAGGTTTCAGCCTATCTCAGCTTTCACCATGGCTTCCTCACTAAGCTTAATTGTTTCTAGCTTTTGATTGAAACGGAAAGATATGTGACTCTTCTTTTACTTGAACGCTTACAGGCTGTGGTTGGATTTCAAACTTGTTGAAACCCAACAATGTTGTTGTGTCTCAGGGAACCGGAAGGCCCCAGGAGAGGGAGGGAGACCAGAAACGGCCAATCAGTGGAGTAATCAGAACACACACAACATTTATCTATTAAGTTCATCATCTTATATGGTGTCGTTCATGGCACCCCACAACAATTTCAAGAATCACATCAAAGATCACAGATCACCATGAGAGATATCATAACAATGACAAAGTTTGAAATATTGTGAAAATTACCAAAGCGTGACACAGGACAAGAAGTGAGCATGTGCTGTTGGGAAAATGGTGCTGCTAGACTTGCTTGACACAGGGTTGCCACAAACCTTCAATTTGCAAAAACGCAGTCTCTGTGAAGCACGATAAAGGGGGGTACAAGAAAATGAGTTCTGACTGCCTCTGTGCGCTGTACCTGAAAACAAGCCTAATTCTCAAGAGACCTCGGCAGTGGCTGTTTGCTTTTGCAGCTGTTGAGTTTTTTTTGATTTTGAGTTTCGTCTTGTTTTTAAATAAAAATAAGGTGCTAGCACTCCTGTCTTGATAGTGTAGTCACTGCCTCTTCTCCACCTCCTTTTTCTGTACTTCCTAGACCGCTCTCTACCAGGCTACTGGAACCCATGTCTTTGTACAAATTAGAGGAATTCTCCCTCTTTGGGCAGTCACACCTCGGTGAGTGGGTGGTGCCTTTGTGCTTCCCAAGGTAGATGCTGCCCTATGCCAGGACACAAAGCTTAGCAAACAGAATCTAAGCTGGGTTTTCATTTGATCACCTCGGCAGGCTGCTCTGTGCAGTGAACAACCTGCTCAACTGTGCAGGGCAACCTATTTCTCCACGACCTTCTATCTCTATACTAGCAAATATGAAAATCCAAATGTAGGTTAATCAACACTGTGAAAAACAAAGAGAAAACATCTCACTGCTTATGGTATTCCGTAGTGTGTGCACACTTTATATTTTTGAGTGGAGGGGGTTCATACAAGTCCGCACAAACATAGGACTTTCTCCTACTAAGTGAGTAGAGATGAAAATGTAAGTGTATTTGAGTTAGGCAAGTGTCACCCAGAATCACGACCTTCCACGGGCAGCGGAGGGAGGCATTGGAAGAGCACTGAACTGTGTTAGCGTTTGCTTTTTACGATATCAAGGAGGTCGCAAGAATGGTGCTAAAGTCAGCATGTTCAAACAGTGTCGCATCAGAACCCTGGGTGAGGGAAGGGTGCGTGGAATCACTCAAACGGCTTTAACACAGAAGCAGACGTAACACATACCGAGAAGACACGGTACGTCATTTAACTCATTCTCAGCTTTACATTCTCAGTCCTCAAGAAAAATTTTCAGATGGGCTGTCTTGCCATTTCCTAATTGAACACTGAGTAGTTATAACAATGGGAACCAGTCATTATCATAAAGGGAACAATTTGGGCGTGATGTCCAAAACATAATCTTTCCCCTCTAGTCTGGTCTAGGTTAGGCACATAGAGCAAGAAGTGGGAAAGAATACGAATATAAATATAAAGAGTCAGGACAAGGAGTTTTCTCTCAGGACAGGGGCTGACCCTAGTGTCAGGAGGGCCAGGCTGTTGTCACCTTGTCGTGTTGTGCAGGGCTACAGGTAGATCATGTATGGCCAGAGTGAGCTGGCCTTTGCTGCTCTAAGTTAACTGCGACAACTAATTGACTTAACTCCATGTGTCCAAAGTGAGTTGGAGGCACTCTGCTTCACAGTCATGCAGGGATCAAGGGGATGTGCACTTCAGTGTGCTGGCCACATCATCTAACTTGAGGCATCCAGAGTAGTAAAGGCAGGGAAAAAAAAAAAAAGGACATGGAGAACCACATCCACTCTTAAAAGTCTTGGACCAAAGGGTGCTTATTGGGTCACTTTTGCTCCCAGACCATTGGTCAGTACCAAGCTGATGTCCTCAACCTAACGACAAAGGAGGCTGGGAAACAGGCAGGTGCAGATGAAATGTCTGGGGAGCACACTCCATGCCACGGTCCTCTTCACCAAATGCTTGTCCTTGATTGCTGATGCCCGCGTTTCCATAGTGGACTAGCTATTCCGTGGGATTAGTGTCGCCCTTGCCCTCTCAGTGACTCTCTCTAAAATGCAGTGACTTGGGGAGGGATAGATCTCAGCTCTGTGACTTTGGGCGGCTTGCTCACCCTCTCAATGCCTCCCTAGGACTGTCCTGTACTAGTCGCAGGGCTCACCTCATTGGATGTGTTAGCGGAAAGTGAGGTGACCTGTGAAGTGCCTGGCACAGCGCATCCTGCTCCTGACCACCTGGCAGATGCTCATGATTGTTGTTAATGGTGCCCCTTTGGTGGAGGCAAGCGCATCGCATCCCTGGTCTCTCAACACCCTGAGGCCAAGGCTTGGTGGAGCCCAGAAAGAGCCAAAGACAGAGGCCAGGCAAAGCCCCAGACAAGGGAGGCTCCTGCAGCTTTTCTCCACTGCAGATGTGCTCCGGGGGCCACTGAAGAAGCTGGGAAAGGGAGAGCTCCATCTTTAGCTTTTCCCCCAAATATTATAATTGAACATCTTCCTTTGCTCTCTGCCGAAAACAACATGGTGCTTGATTTGGTGCAAAATTATATGTCCAGTCATTTTCAGTTTCATGTACCTGTATTTCACAGCCTCATACAGTCTTTAGCTTCCACTTTGAGAAGTTCAGCTCTACACCTTATGGATCTGCTCTATGGGAACCAGATTCCCTTGCATGGGAAGTCCGCCAAGCAATAATAATAGCAGCAACAGTAACAGCTCCATGTTAATAGGTGGGTGAGTGCTCTCCATTTGCTCAGCACCTTACTGGGCACGTGCAACACAGAGCACCTGAGGGGATCCTGAGATGGTACGACCTGCAGTGGGCAGGGAGGATCCCAGCTGGCTCCTGCCTCCGTAAGAACAGTCACTGCCTTTGACCGGGCACTTATTCTGTGCCGGGCTTGTTACGTGTCTAAGTTCAACAGTCCTCCAAGGTAGATTAATTCCCCCATCTGGCATAGAGGAAACCAAGGCACAGCAGTTAAGGAGCAAGGGCAGGCTGTACAGCGTCTCCCTCTGGCCTGCTGGTTCCAGAGCCCTGAAGGTGGCATCAGGCTGCTGCAGAGCCTCAGATCTCTAGGAGGGAGGAAGAGGGAGCCGGGACTTACATGGAACTGAAACAACCGAAGGATAGCACACACGAGTTCATTATTTGCTATGTCTGCAGTTAGAAAATCACGGCCAGCCCTGGCAGACGCTTACTGAGTGCTCACTGTACACCAGGTGGGATCCCAGTGCCCATGGTCACTCTTTCATGTGATTGTCACTGCAGGCTTTCAAGTTAATTCTATTATCTGCAAGTTTCAGATGAGGAAACCAAGGCCCAGAGAGGAAAAGGTGCAGCAGGCATGACACCAGTGCCATCGGTGTTTGCTTCACCCTTGAAGATTACGAGGCAAGTTGACATGCATTTCTTTGGTGCCGGGGGACAGTGTCTCCTTGGGGACACACACGTGCAATCTGGCCAGGCCTAAACCAAGTCAGGATTATGTTGTTGATGATGTAAACCAGCCAAGGTCACGGAGAGCAATGCCACACAGCAAATAAGAGCTCACACAGGCCCACACACCTTGGCCAGCCCAGAAAGCTTTCCTTCCCTGATCTCAGTCCTCTTCCCTGTAAAATGATGTTAAGACCACTAGCCACCTGGTGGGGTGCATTAAGAGAGGGCTGAAGATAACCCACATACAATACTGAGTACTGGCTGTCCTGGGTTGAACAGTGTATCCCCAAATTCATGTCCTGGGAATATGTGAACAGGACCTTATTTGGAAATAGGGCCATTCGGATGTGATCAGAGGAGGTCACATCGAATGAAGGGGGTCCCAAATCCAATATGACCGGTGTCCTTACAAGAAAAGGGAAATTTGGGTACAGACACAGGGCAGAAGGCCATGTGATGGTAGAGACAGAGACTGGAGTGAGGGGCTGCCAGCCAAGGTTTGCCAGCCTCCAGGAAGAGGCGAGAAGGGGCTCCCCTGCAGCCTTCAGAGAGAGTCCTGCTAACACCTCGATTTTGGCCTTCTAGCCTCCAGGACTCAGAGAATAGACTTCTGTTGTGTGAACCCCTTAGTGTGTGCTGCTGTTATGGCAGCTCTCAGAAATTCCTACACTGGGACTTAGTAGGAACTCAATCAATATTGGGTGTTATTATTATTTGAGACAGGAAGAGACATTACACCAATGCCTGGGAAACATGACTTCCAGAACAAGAACTACAACAGAAGTGCTAGAGTGTGTACTAAGCTGGCTAGAGCTAAAGGGCAGAGCACTGAAGGGATTAGGAGAAACGGGAACACAGGAGACACTTCCCTCCTAGGGTCTTTGTCCAGCTTTTCTTCCTGGGAATTTGAAAACCCACCATTTATCACTTGTGTGCTTACAGTAGTGAGTGTCTCTGCTTCTCACACAGACAGAAATATGGCAGGGATGGACATTCCCAAGTCCTGGAAACCAGGGACAGTCGGTGGTGGGTGGATTCCTCCCAACCTTCCAAGCTCTCTGTGGGGGAAGGGATGCTGCTGCCAGCTGCCCCTCCCCTCGGGCTGCCAGTTGCCTGGCCTGCCTGGGGGACTGTGTGAGCGTGTAGCCTCCTGCACCCCCTCCACCCCCTCCCCCCCAGGCCAGGGAGCCGGAAGGGCACAGGCGGGCTTTGGAATGCAGGGCTGTGCAGCACACTTTAGTGGGAGTCAGGTTTTCTGCCTGAGGCAGAGGGAATTCTAACACACACTAGAGCAGAAAGACAGAAATTGCCTTTTAGACGGCTGCCATCAGCAATATTTAGCAGGCAGGCTCTGCAGGGCAGTTTAACCTTCTGTAACCTTACAGTTAAGTGCTGGCTCGCTGGCTGGCTCTCTCTCTCTCTCTCTCTCTCTCACACACACACACACACACACACACACACACACACACACAGAGTCCGCTGTGCAGATATATCCATGGTTCCACTTAATATTTTACCACAGTGGTTTTATTTCAAGGGGAGCTCTACAGGCTGATATTTCTTCTTCTACGTGTGCCCAATATTTTACATATATACACATGCACAAACTTGCATATTCATATCTTCCAGGAATCGACACTTAAAGAGGCAGGAACCTGAGAGCTTCTTGCTCATCAGAGCAATGCCAAATGTACAGTTGGAGCTCGGCAAATAATTAATAGTAATGAAAATTGACATTGCAAAAATTAAAGTGAGAGGGCTGATAGAAAGGAATTGGTTTGGTTGTCAAACCTCAAGCCTAAAGGGAAACAGATTGCTTTGGAGAATCTTTTAATTAATTTCTGAGTTTCCCTGTTTCTTCTCTGCTGCGTGAGCTGAGTTCCTTCCTCGGCCATCAGGATGCTCTACAGAAGGGGACAGGTTGGAGAGGGATGGATGGTGTTAGGGATATTCCCATCTTGGGAGCCTCTGGAATTCCCCAACCCCCAGCAAGGATAGCTCAAGGTGGGGGTGACACAGCCCAAAGAGGGGTTCGTTTTGTAAATTTACTTTTATTACCGATGAATAAAAAGGTCTAGCTCATTCATAGCTAAAATAAAAATGGATCTCTACAGTCTGACCAAGTTCAGCCACTGAGCTGCAGCATTAACTTGTATTCTAACAAGATTAAAATATATTTGTCCTGGGGATTAGCATACTTAAGTCCCCTTTTGCCTTTTTAGCGGTGGCAGGGCACTTTGATCTGCCTTGCGTGGCAAGAGCACGGCTTGGGCCCAGCGATCCGACTGCCGAGTGTGAAATCAGCCTGATGTCATCCCATTCTTCAGCTTTTACATCTTTCCCCAGTTTAATTATATTTCCGCCACAAAGCTCCCGCGTCTCATTGCATATTCAAGTTTGACTAGGAAGCATTTAAAAAACAGCGTGGATGAAATACCCCTGTGGGGGGAAGGGACGGGGTGGATTGGCGGGGGGGCTGCAAATCTTCATGGAGCGAAAGCAGCGAGCCCCAACACCCTCATCGCCCCATAGATGGTCTCACCTGCGTGGAAATGTGTCCAACTTCCGCCTGCCCCGCCCGCGAGGCGCCCAACTCCTCCCCTCCGATGGCGCCAGGCACAAAGGCCATTGTCACGCTGGGCGTTAGGTATGGGGGCTGTTTTGCCTTGTGACTCCAGCGGGTTTGTATGACATTCTTCCTCTGACGTGCTGTTTTTGTTTCCTTGGGGCTCTGAATCCACAGGGCGCGTTCCCGTCTCTACATATAAAAGATGTTTTTCTCCCAGTGATGAGTCACTGGTGGAATCCCTACTCTGAGGCAGTATGCAGTCACTAAAATAAATTTTAAGGCTCACTGAGTTCCCAGGGGCGATGGGCCCGGCTGGTCCTTGATCACCTTTAAAAGAATCAGAACATTTAACTCTCCATCCAGACCTGATGTTCTGACCTTCGTTCAGAAAGGCGGCCCATCATGGGAATAGGCCTAGAGTGGCCCTGGAGTTGCACCTGCTAAAGCTACCTCACCTCGAAGGCCACCAGAAGCCTCTTCCTTTATAGCTTAGTGGGTGGGACAGGGGAGACACTATGACAGGGAGTTACAGGTACAAATTGATGACCAGTCCTGGTCCTGCTAGCTGTAGTGGCCACTGCCATCCAAGGGCACTAGTATTTGGGACAGGAAGTGAGCCACCTGTAGAGGTGGTGGGGCTTTGACCTTCACCCCAGCTCCTGGCCACAGACTCCATTCATACCTGATGAGAGACCAGAGCATCCTGCCTGGGGCTCCTGGAGTCAGGGACCCTAGGACATTACTTCCACATACAAACCAGGCAGCACAGAAATGCAGATTGGCTGCTCCAGCGGATGACGGCAGGTTGATGCTGGGAAATGCTCTCCGCAGACAGCCCCTTTCTTCTGGAAGTTTCCAGTGTTTTCACTTTTTCAGAGGGAGGACTTGTAGGTAGAGGGACGGACCATGGATGGCTGAGTGATGCGCATTCTCTGCCACTTGAGGGAAAGGAGAAGATGGCTCTGCTGGGTCCTTCAAAAGGTTCAGATTTGTGACTGTTTTTATTTTGAATAATCACTTCTGTTAAAGTTGGAGGTTAGCAATACATTGGTTCTTAAATTGAATGATATAATTATAAAATTATCTCCATGTAATTAACTCAGGATTATGTTTCATTCTATTTAGCATGTAATCAAAGCCTGTTATGCTTTTAGCTATAGGAACAGCAATTAATTTAAAAGGGTTACTGAGACTCTTTGCTTTTTAGACAAAATAGATCATCCCACCATTAGGACGCCCACTCGTTCTTGGAGGAAGAGCTGGGATGGGGTGGCACGGTGCGTGGGGCATGCACTGACCGACACATAGGCAAGGCTGGCTTTGCCTGTTGCCCTCTTGCCTGGTTTGGTGCCTGGTGACAGGAAACACTCCTGTCTATGCTTTGAGCCCAATCCTCCTTGTGATGGGATCCTGCTTAGTGTGGCCATTATCACCTGCAATGGAAAAGAGAGTGGTGTGTAAAGTACTGGGTGTCTATAGAAACCCACGGCAGAACACCTTGCTTTTTTGGAGGTCAAGACAAGTGTGGAGAAAAAAATCTTGAAATGAAGATTTTGCGTGTCTGAGCCCTGCAACAAACAAGCACTCACACAGCAGTTTCCAACGAGCAAGAAAGTTCTATTCCTGGAAGGGCTGGCCGGCATCCTGGGCCTCATGGGCAGAATCCTTTCCCACTCTTCTGCACCTACTGCCTCCGTCCCACTTTTTTCTCACTGTGTGGACACTGCCTCTTGTGCGCATTACATCCTTTCCCCTGCTCCTAAGTAGCTGCATGGATGCCTCATGGGTTGGGAGAAGCAAGGAGGTGTAAGGGTTCTACTGAAAACCGTACCTGGGCTGTGGAGGGTGCCACTGCTGGGGGTGCAGAGGCTCACCTGGGAGAGTTTCACCTCCCTATCCCCTCTCTGTTCTATGCCAGGTGCTGTGTGTTCCTCACCTCCCAAAACAACGTCACCAGAAACTCATTAGGTAGATGAACTTTCTGAGTAAGAGGAGAATGGCTGGACTCTGGAGGAGTTAGTGAACAGTCAAGCTGTGATTTGAACACATGGCTGTCTCGTTTCAAAATTCTATGCTTTTCATGGAACCACACTTCTTTCAGTGCTAAGTGATGCTGTAGAAGTATTTGCATGAAAAACATGGAACCCAAAGTGTCCTAAGCCAGTGTGCAACAGCAAACTCCTGGACATCTGAAGAGCTCAACCTAAAGCTTTCTTTGAAGGCAGGCTACAGTCTTTCCATCATTCATTTGGGTAACTGGGAGTTTCTCAACTTTCACCAGCATTGGAAGGCATGGTGAGGCTGACCCAGGCAGCCTGTGTTATAATGGACATGACTTACTGGGGAGCCTTACTTGCAGCCACATAGTAAGAGCTTTGTATGAGGCACTTAGAGCAGTCACAGTTATAGAGACGGAATGTGGAGTGGTGGGTGGCAGGGGCTGAGTGGAGGGTGGGGAGGTTGTGTTCATGGGTACAGAGCTTCAGTTTTACAATATAAAACGAGTTCTGGAAAAGCATGGTGGCGATGTTGCATTAAATAAACTGTGGGTTTATTTAATGCCACTGAAGTGTACACTTAAAATGGTTAAGATCAAATTTTGTAATGTGTATTTTACAACAACAATAAAAAAATGGGAAAAATATGCTAATAATACTCGCCTTGGCGAGCGTAGAATTCTGCAAATGGCTGGTGATTCTGCCATTTCCCTAACTGCCTGATCTAAAGAAATACTAGTTTTCAGAATTCACATGTTGTTGCTGTTGGAGTAGCAGAATAAAACTCTCTCAGAAAAACCTCGGGACAAAGTTTTGGCCTAAAGGAAAAACTCAGATGCAACATCCCATGGCCACTGGATGAAACCGAGCGCGGGAGCCAGGGACGTCCCGGGCAGGCTGGGCGGACGCGGCCAGGCTGCCGCGGGGAGGGGCACCGACGGGAACGGGCAGCAGCTCCTCGCAGCGCGCTTGGCAGCGGAGCCTGTGATTACCCATCCAGAGAGGGAAGAAAAGAGAAGGAAAGAAAGGAAAGTTAGTGGAGGGGGTAGAGGCTAGGGAAAGGAGGGGGGCACACCGCGACGACAGAGCCTGCCAGTCCCCTTCCAGACAAAGGAATTGGCGGGAGGGGAGAACCCCGAATGCGCTCGCTGAAAGGAGGGAGGCAGCTCCTTCCGCGGAGGCAGCGCTCGCCCGGACCGCGAGGCCAAGTTTCACATCTCGACAGATGGGGTCGAGCGACTGGCCGCCCCGTGTCTTCCAGACGGTGGGTGCCAACAGTGATCTTCACCATTCCTCGTCCCCGCAGAGGACCCTCGGCTGGGGCAGGGTCCTTCCCGCCTGCGTCTCCCACCCAACCCCTCTGCGGCGGAGAAAGCGCCTCAGGCCGGGCAGCCCCTCAGGGCTACCGGGCCCCGGCTCTTCTTCCCTCCTGGGTCTCCGTGGAGGCTGGGGGTGGAGCCTCTCCGGGACGCCTTCCAGGCTGAGCGGGTGAAAGGCGGCCCAGGAGGCAGATCTCGGCGACTCTTTGTTTCTGCTTCGGGCATTGCGCCGGGCTCAGCCCTGGAGGGGCGGGGCCCGGGCTCGGGACCCGGAGTTCCCCCTCCTAGAAAGCCGGGTCGGGCGTCGCCTGCGGACACAGAGGGCCCCAGGGGTCTGGAGAAAGCCGGACCCTCGGCCTGGAAGAGTTGCCCAGGCTTTGCACAGGCCTGGCGCTGGGGCTGGAGAAGGGCAGCGGGCCTGGGCCACGCCTGGTCTCCGGGACTTCGGAGTCGTTCCGGGGAACCCCACCCCTCAAAGTGGGACTCCCCGAGTCTCTCTGAGGAAACTGGGCCTGGATTGAAGAGCTGGCCGGCTGCTAGCACGAGGCCACTAACAACAGCAGTAATAATAACCGTCATCGCCAGCCTTTCCAGCGAGAGCCGAGAGCGCGGGCGCACCACGCTTGATTAAATCACATAATTAGGAGCCGCTTTAATGAATATTATTACATTTCAGGCGGTTTCAAGAACGGCCTTTTATTTTCTCTGGGCAGGCAGCATAAATATCATGAAGTGTTTGAGATTATTAATAAAAACACGAATGGTCTACTCGGGGTTCGCGCCGCGCGGCAGTGAGGCCATCGGCATCGCTCACAAATCAGTGCAACGGAGCTGCCCGCGCGCTGGGCCTGCCCGCCCCGGGGTCCAGGGGACCCCACTCTCCGTCCCGCCGGCGGCTTCCCTTCCCCACCACCCACGTCCGCTCCCTATTTGGAGGCCTGGAGAGGGCCTAGCTCTCCGCCGAATGGGGCCGCGATGCCTGGAAGAGGGATCCCCGCCCGGAGGCCCGGCGCCGGGCTGTAGTGGCGCGTCGGGAAGGGGGGACCCGTCTCCCTGGAGGCCGATTTCTGCCTCGCCCGGCGAATCCCCGCTTTCGGAATTGCACCTTGGCCCTTTGTGGTCAGTTGCTATTAACCTCCCAGCGCGCGGCGGCTCCGCCTGGCAGGCTGCAGTTTTCGGCGGAGCCGGGACCCTCCCGGGGGCGCTTGGGTAGCCGCCGAGGCGAGCAGAGACCGCAGAGGGCGGATATTAAACCAGCGGGAGGCAGAATGACTTCTAGCGGAGCCCCAGCGAACAAACGCTGCCTCCCGGCCGGCTCCGCGGCGGCGGGCGTATTTGCATATAGAGTGTCTGGGCGTGTGTTGCGCGCACTGGACGCCCAGGCACACCTGTGACCAGCGGCGTGGGAGCCCCCATCGATTTGACGTTTTCACGGTAGGAAAACAGAAACGCTGGCGCCCTCTTGGTGGTCAGGCTGGGGTCACCCGCAGGGCTCTTTCCCTCGCTCCTTAGGAGAAAGGCAGGGCGGGTCCGCATTGCGGCCGTCGGCGGGTGTGGACCCTGGGATTCTGACTCCAGCCCCCACTCATCCAGCCCCGTTGGCAGAGCCGGGTGCAGCGGAGAAGGAAGGCTCTGAGCGCCAAGGAGCCCCGCCAGGCCCTCTCTGTCCCGCACTCTCGCGGGGGCGCCTGCTTGGGCAGGCCTGCGGGGCGGCGGGTCCTCTGAGGCCAGGACTCCCGGGCCCTCTCGGAGTCTCTGCCCTGCTATGGAGCAGTGTGGAGTGAGCTCCGCCTGGGCCCGGCGGGACACAGCTAGGCCTCGGGCGTGGGGGTCGTTCAGTTCGAAGGAGCAAGGTCTTTCTTTATAAATGAACTTTCCTCTTCTGCACACTTAGGGAACCCTCCTCCTGTGCGGCAACAGTCTGGCGGGAGGCCCAGTCGTGGGGCGGTGTCTGCCGTCGGGGTCCAGATCCACGGCACGCAGAGTCCGGGAGGCCCGGGAGGAACCAGCTGGCAAAGGACTTGGGAAAGGCGGACCTTCTTCCCGGCAGGCCTGACTCAGGTCTCCGTGGCCAAAGCAGGCAGGTGGCACAGCGGCTCTCCATGAGGGAGCAGTTTAGATTATATGCTGTTGGATTAAAATGTAATAAACATAGGAGTAAAAACAAAAACAAAAACAAAAAAAACCAAAACCTGGCGTTTCAAGGGTCTGAGGGCTCATCCAGTTCCAAAGAGAAAGACTCTCCATGCCACTGTAAGCCTAGTGTCTGCTTGAACGCCTCTGAGGATGGGGAACTCATTACCTTACAAAGCTGTGCCTTGCCCCTTTTCAGTGTTATAATTTGAAAACAGATTTTTAAAAAATGATCGCTTCATGTTACCGTATTTTTATTAAAATAAGAGAGAGGCCAATACGGCAATAGAAGTTGTGCCAGTATTTTTTGTTTGGTTTTTAATCTACAAACTTTCTGAACTGTTCAGAAGTCGGGGGTCGTGGGGAATGCGTGGTCTTGCCCCATCAGAGATGGCCCTGGGGCGCAGCTCGGGCCCAGGCAACGAGAACTCGGGAGTCTCCGCGGTGAGATCCCAGCTCTCTCTTTCCAGGGGTCTGAAAATCCCGAGGGGCTGCCCCCAGACTGCTTCCTGGCAGGGCTGAGGCCCAGCCCAGAGGCCCGCTTCTGCCTGGGAACGCCAACGGCCCAGCTGCCTGGGGAAACAGAAAACGCCTAAAAAGTCGCCTTCCATAACAGAAGATCCTCGACAGTCTCTGAGTTTCTTTTACAGGGAGAAGAAAAAAAAATTTTTTTTTTTTTTAACCATGAAAGTTTGGAAATACAGCAATTCAACGGGTAGATCACTGGCTCAAAGATCCCTAACACTTCCTGGTGAGGGGGACTCCACAGGCGCGGTCAGCACAGGCGAAGCTGCTCCCTCCCCCAGGCCTGCTTAGGAAGTTGTACCAAGTCTTTTGTTTTGGGGGGGAACAACAAAAGGTAAACAAAAATGACACTTTGAAAAGGAAACTCTCTTTGTCTCAGTGGAGTAAAAAGTTCCTGTCCCCAGGGGGAAGTACCTCAGCCCGGCCGGGGGTGGCAGGGCCAGTGAGCACCCAGCCAGAGGGAGACCTGTTGAACTTGCAAAATTGTTAAAAATGTAGTCACTGGAATAGCACCATAGTTTTGAACACTTCCTCATGGTAACAAAATGTGTACTTAAATTATTTTGGTTATTCTGTGCTCATATGTGACATATCCAAACTGTCTCATTTAAAAAATAATAATAATCACCTCTTGCTACAAAGGTAGGCAACTGGCACCTGCTCCGAGGTGGGGCGAAGGCCATGAGCGCCTGAGTAAGGGGGAGGATGCCTAGGCAGTTCCTCTGGACTCAGACATGCTTAGAAAACTCATCATTCCACCTGGGACCTTCAGTATTTTATAATAAAGAGGTTTTGTTTTATTTAATGTAACCTTCAAGAATTTAAACACACAAAAATGCAGGGGGGGGGTGTTCACAATTTTGATAACCACAGTTGTAAATAGAAACATTCATTCATTTCTCATAAGATTATAAATATTTGATACTGGAACTGTAAAATGCACATGTTTTATAAACTAGAACAACAAAAGAAAACAAAAACAGAAACCAACTTTGCTTCCTGCTAAAAAGGCATGTCATTTCATTGAGTTTCCTAAGCAGCAGATGGTTATTCACAGACTTTTAAATTACAACTTTTGTTTTTATACTTTCCTTTTAAAAAGGTTTACGCTATTATGTACAAAGTAAAACTATTACTGCGATGAAATAAAGAGGTTTAAGGCAAAGAGAGAAGTTCACCCTCAGTCCTCAGGGAGACCACTGGGACTCCCAGCTCAGCCATGGGCACATCCCCTGTGCTGTCCCAGCCACAGATGGACAGTCGGACTGGTCTTTCCCCATACACTAAACAGAAGACAGTGTGGAGTTATATATAATGTGTTTGTTTATATATATATAGGTACTTGGTGGGAAATATATGGAATATATTTAATTTACACTGTAC
Source organism: Trachypithecus francoisi (assembly GCF_009764315.1). Classification (NCBI taxonomy): domain Eukaryota; kingdom Metazoa; phylum Chordata; class Mammalia; order Primates; family Cercopithecidae; genus Trachypithecus; species Trachypithecus francoisi. The sequence goes on from NW_022681469.1 coordinate 3,871,382, forward strand.
CACACCTTCAAAAATAAAATGTATATTTTCGAAAACAAGAAAAGACAAAAAGTGATAAGAAATGATTATTTACACATTTTCTTCCTTCCTCTAGATCCTGGAGGATTCTAAGTTCTTTTGAAAGACAAGATAGCCACATGTTCCAGAACTGTAGACTCAAACACGCCTGGTGTGTGTGTTCACATGCGTACAGACATATGTGTAAACACACATTTATCTTGGAAGAATGTTCTCTATAGCAGAAGCAGCCACTCCAAGAAGAGAAAAAAATAAAGGAAAAAATGAAAAAAAAAAAAAACAGGGAAGAAAAAGGAAACGAAGATGATGCCATCTCCCTCTACAGAGCCTTCTGCGTGCCCAGAAACAGCGAGCCATGGCCTCATTTCTGGGACCCTGGCTGGCACCCAGGGTGGCTGATGGAGCCACAGGAAATTCCTGGGGTCAAGCCAAAAGGTGGATCGCCCCACCACTCTCGGGCTTTAGGCCACATGCCCCAGGCCTTTAGCCCCAGAACCTTCTGCATGGAGGCAGTGCCCAGGGCATGAGGGTTAGGCCTGCGACAGGGATGCAGCGGGACTGGGGACAGCGACACAGACCACAGACGCAGACGATGTACGCACATGGTTGGTCCTTGGTGAGGAGGAGGAGGAGAAAAGAGGAGGAAGGAATGAGGAGGGGGGAGGACGAGGAGAAGAAGAAGAAGAAAAAGAAGAAGAAAGGAGGAGCAGGAGGAAAGAGGAGGGAGGAGGAGGAAGGAGGAGGAGGAGAAAGGAGAAGGAGGAGAGGGAGTTAGACGGCAGGAGGGTGAGGAGAGGGAGCTAGGTGAGGCTGTGGGCCTGGGTGGCTGCTGGTGAGCATGGAGCTGACTTCCCAGGGCAGGCCTGGGATACGCTCGGCTGCTTCCCAGGGCCAAATCCCAGAACTGGTCCAAGGACCCTGGAAGTCCCCTCTCCCCCACCAGATCCCCTAAGCTCCCCAAGGTCTTGAGGGGGCTGGCCCAGGCTTGAGGTGTGGGTCCCTCCTGGTATCCTCACCAAGCCAACACAAACAAAGTGGCAGAAGTCATGGACCAAATAGGAGCTATTTATTCGGTTCACAGTTGTGTGAAATGCAGCAATAAAAAATCTTTGGACTTCAGCAAGTTGTTTTAATTTTTTCTTCTTTTGAAACAATAAAAAAGTGTCCAATGTCATATAATGTAGCTTAGGGGATTAAAAAAAGATGAAACCCTAAGCAGCCCCCTTCGCAAAAAAAGAAAAAAAAAACCCATAAAATTAGCATAATCTCATAAACACAAAAAACAAAAATATTTTATAGTCAGATATTTTGGATTTTATACCACTTGTAAATTATATATACATAGAATATTGCAGAACCTTAGCTAATACACGATATTTTCACTATTAATGCTGGTATAATCTTTATACACTGGCCCTTTATGATTTTGAATTATTGCATTGTTTGGCGCGGACTGAGACCTGGCCTCCATGCCCCCGCCTACTCGCTGTCCGACTTGCCCTCCTTGGCCGTGGTGGAGTGGTTGTACAAGCCCTGTGCCATGAGGTGCACGGCCAGCGTGTTCTTGTTGCCCGTAGCCTTCTTGATCTTGGCGCGCTTGTTCTGGAACCAAATCTTGATCTGTGACTCGTTGAGGCTGAGCTCCTGCGCCAGGCTCTGGCGCCGCTGCTCTGTCAGGTACCTGTTGGTCTGGAACTCGGCCTTGAGCCTCTGCAGCTGCTCCGCGGTAAAGGCCGTGCGCGGCCGCTTGTCCTCTTTGTTCGGGTTCTTCTTCTTTGGTTTTCGAGACCTGGGACCTGGGTAGATGTGGTGGACAGAGAAAAGTCAGGTTACCCAGAGGTGTGCCACCCAGTAGGCACCGGGTAAGGATTCTGGGACCCCAAGAGAGGAAGTGACTTGTCCAAGGCCACTAGAGGCTGAATGGCCAGATGTGGGGCTGGACCTCGGACTGGGCATGGGCTCAACGTGGACCTCCACCACTTGGTGAGGGAGGACCGGGTGTGATGTAAATGGGGCTATGGGGCAGGCCTAGTCGACAGGCTGACCACAAATGACAAACAAGGGACCTCTAGATAAAAGTAAAACTCCTGGATGTAAGCAAAACTCCCTGAACTTTCTGGCCTGGTTTTTCCTAGCCCTTTCTGAGGCTCTGTTCAAGAACAGGGATGGGGGTAGGTGCTGGGAGAGAGGGGAGGAGAGAAGACTGGGAAAGGCTGCAGGGTGGTCACAGAAGCAGGAGGCACCCTGAGGGTTGTGATGGGGACCCTCATGGGGATACCCCACAGGGTGCCAGGGGCTGTGGGCATCAGGGGCAGGTGGGCCCTGAGGACAGGAGGCGCCGAGTGTCTGCCTCCACCCAAGCTCCTCTATGACTCCCAGCCAAGGGCTCTGTGGGCCCATGTTCATTCTTATAAGGAAGAGTGGGTGCATGCACTTCCCTCCTGGGTCGGGAGGGGCACCGAGCTACTGTCCTTCATCACCCACTGGACATCTCCCAGGTTTCCTGTCCAGGAGAGACCTGGCTCTGCAAGGGTGTTGACTGCACCTCCCTTTCCCCAGGGGGACTTCTTCACTGGGGACAACAGGGTGGCCCAGCTGACCTTGGCCAGGTCCACACTTCTGTCCCTCCCCACTGTGCCTCCCCACTGGGATTCAGACTTCTGAAGCTGCCCTGGCCTCCTCCCTATGGACCCACCCCAGGTTTTGGGAAGGGTCGCTCTAAGGCTCCTAGGACCTGCTATCTGTGGGGAAAGCGCAGAGGGAGGAGAGCAGAAGGAGGGAAGTGTAATCAGTTTCTTTTTGGTGTTAAGAGGCTCCACCCCCTGGTGTTCCCTGTGGGGGAAGAAGGGAGCAAGGCCATTGGCAGGCAGCGGTGACCTCGCCTCTGGGTTTCAATTTGTGTGGTGTATGAAGGGGCCTTAGGGAGCATCTGGCCCCAGCTTCATCACAGGTCCCTGCAGCTGGAGGAGGCCAGGGCCCCCCACCCTTCAGGGCCAGAGAGCTGCCGGGCACCCTGAAGAGAAGAGGAATGTGCATCTCATTGGAGGCCCTGGGACTGCACCCTGCCCAGGTCAGGAGAGTCAACTAGGGTGCTGGGGCTGTGCCCAGCAAGAGGTGGGAGACCAACTGGAGGCTCAGGGTGAACACCAAGCACTCCCTCACGGCTAACTGAGCCTTGTGCTCTCTCCAGGAGCCGGGCCTGGAGAAAGAGGATCTGTGGGCACCACCAGGAGGGCACCAAGGGCAGCTTTTAAAGCAACCCACAGGCAGGCTGACCACTCATGAGAGCACATACCCTGTACTTGGGCACCCACCCCAATGCACACACACACTCAGTGAGAGTCTTGCTGTGAGCCCAGGGCTCCACGCCAGTGGGCCTGGCTTTGGTGGGGGTAGCTGCAGATCTGGGGATGGAGTCGGCTCTCCCGAATGGTGTTGGGGGATGGGGCACAAGGCTCCAGGAGAGGCTGAAGCCTCCTGCTCCCAGAGCCCGCCTCTGTCTGGGTTTCCAACCACTCCCTTCCCCAGAGAAGTGTGTGCCCTACCCCCAAACTCTTCCGGTCCTGGGGCTCTTGTTAATGCACCCATGAATCAGCCCTCAAAAGGACACCATTTTAAAGAAAGAAATTTCCCTAAAATAAAAATTTTTAGTTCCCTTTTTTGTTGTTGATTTTCTTTCAAAAGACAAATACTTAGGAGTCTCAGAAACAGAATCAAACCTCCCCACCAAGAAAACTCTCTCTGCCTTTCAGAGAAGCCAAAGAACAGAAACATTATCTTGCAGGGATATTTTAAAGCCCACGAAGACAGGCGACTTGGACTGGGCTGGGCCAGGCTGGGCCAGGCGGTGCTGCCCAGCTCCTGGGCCGTTGGGGGCTGGCTTGGCGAACTCCGGCGCCTCACAAAGCCCGGCCGAGGCTCCTCGCTCGGCATTGTGAGCCTGTATGTTAATTAAATATTAACAAAGGAGGAAGACGAGAACAATGGAGCAAATTTCAGATCTAGCTGGAGAAATCTGAATTTCATCAGAACTATGCACGCATATTTCTGCGGGATGGCGGTCGAAGGGCTGGCTCACTCCTGCGGTGATCTGGACCAATGACCCCTGCAAAATAGTTGAGGGTCTGGGGGCAGCGGGGATCCGCTGCCAGCTTGGGGTCAAACAGCCCACTCCTAATGGCGGTTCCCAGCCGCAGACCCGCATGGAATGCAGTTGATGATTTCTACAAGGACGTGGACTTAGTTTTTTAAATCCCAGATCTATGAAAAAACACACCCAGCATCTCTGCACAGCCCCTGCGAATGCTGCCTCTTTCCTGTCAGCAGCCCCCAGGAAACCTGGAGAAAAGCTCCTTCCTATGGGGATGGCAGGTGCCGGGAAGGACGGCTGCCTCCCTTGTCCTCGCTGTGTGCAGGAAGGGGGCTGAGCCCCATCACTGGGGGCTGGCGTTGGCAAATAAAGTGGAGCCAAGGGAAAAGGGCGCCTTTATTTTCCTCCTTCCCTGTGTGCGTCCTTCTACGTCCCACCGGTCAGCGCAGGCCCGAGGGGCAGAAGGCAGAGCAGCAAAGGGCCTTGCCTTTTCTTCCCCGAGCACAGCCGGGATAACCGAACGGTAGGACGAGTCTGGGGTGGGCTGGGGCATGCATCCCGGGCCTGGCCTGAGTTGAAAGATCGCAGGGAAGGGGTTGAGAGTCTGCATTTCCGGGCCCATCTTCCAGCCACCCCGTTCCTACCAAAAAAACTACAGTGGGGGAGACACGGATTACGGGCTGGGAACAGATGCTCTAAGGCGGGGTGGAAGAGAGAGACGGAAGACAGAGAGTGGGTAAGGAGAGAGAGAGACAGAGAAAGAAAGGAGGTCCCTTCTACGGTGCTAAGAAGTCTGTACCCCCTAGCGAATCAGTCCTGCCGCTGGACGCCTGGCCGCTGCCCCAGCAGGCGTCAGCTTCACACAATGTCGCGTGAGTCTTTGTGCGTGTGTGCGGGGGTGGTTCGAGATGTTTTCCTCCCGGTAAGTTCCCGCGCCAGCACCGCCCCCCAGCTCCGCGGACCTCCCCGCGGCGAGCTGGGACGCGTGGTCCCCGCGGGCTCACCTGAGGAAGGCCGGTCCGAGTAGCGCGTACAGTAGACCCACGCTGGCCAGAGCATGGGCTGCGCGCCCAGGTTGGCGCCGGCTTGCGAGCTGTCCGAGTCCGAGCTCACCGACAGGTCGCCGCCGCCCAAGCCGCGGGCCTTGAGCGCCCCGTCCAGGGGGCCGCTGGGGTCGCTGCCTTTTTTGGCGCCACCGTGCAGCGAGAGCGTCTTGGAGCCGCCTTCCCCGTCACCCGGAGAGTCGCTGCCGGCGGCTGGGAGCGGCCCGCCGGAGCCGGGCGCACACGGCGGGTTCTGCCGGGGCTCTTGGGAGCCGGACCCCAAGAGCTGCTCCGAGCCGCCGGCGCCGCCGCCTCCCTCTGCACCGCTCGCGCCGCCTTCGCCGCCGGCTCCGCCGCCCCTTCCTCCTCCCGCACCCGCACAGCAGGTCCCCGCGTCCTTTCGCCGGCCGAACTCGGGCCGCAGGATGTTGTCGATGAAGAAGTTGGTGATGCGGTGCGGGTGCTGGTGGTTGCCGGGCGCCTGCAGGACCGCGGGCAGCATCAGAGCCCGCCGGCGCCCGGTGTCCGCTTCGCCCGGGCTGCTACTGCCGCCGCTGCCGCCCGAGCCGCCGCCGGGGCTGGATTCCGGCTGCCGCTGTCCCTCCACCGCCGCCGCCGCTTCGCCGGGCTTGGGGTCATTCTCCTCCATGCTGTTCACAGTAAATCCCAGACTGGTTCTCCGGGGACGCCCTTCCAAATCAGCCTTCGGCCCTCCCGCGGCGCACAGGCAGACCCCCGCGCCCCCACCCCGCCGAGTCTTCCGAGGGCTTGCGCGGCGGCCGCGGCCAGGGCTGGGGTCCTACAAGTCGCCGGCCGCGCTCGGCGGGGAGCCACGTTTGAATCCACGAACTGGGTTAGAAACACCACGAGCCGCCCGGCTCGCCCAGACGCCGGGAGATTCAACAGAGCCAAGTCCTCGACTTCGCCGCGCGGCCACGCTCTAGACAGTCGCAGTGGTCCGGCGGGGACGCGGGCCGCCTCCCGGGCTCAGCGCTTCTCTCCGAGTCCAGCCGCCTCGGGCTCCGGCGCCGCCGCCTGGGCCGCCCGGGGCGAGAGCTGCGCGCATGCAGGCAGCGCACTCTCCGGCGCTCACGCCCGCCCGGGCCGGCTCCGGCCGCCGCCGCCGCCGCCTGGCCGTCCCCGCCCGCGCGCCCCAGCCGGCCCTCGAGGGTGCGGGGCGCCCGCGGTCAGCGCGCCCGGCACCTCCCGCACGCACATGGAGGCCCCCTCCGCGCGGCCGCCGCCCCGCTGCTGGCCCGGGCGCCCCACCGGCGTGCGGCCGCGCCCCCGCCGAGCCCCGCGGAGCTCCGCAGCCCGAGTCGCATGGGTGAGAGACGCGAGGCCAGGGCCGGGCCGGGCCGGGCTGGGCCGCCCGCGCTCCCCGGCCGTCCGCCGCCCTCGCCGCCTCGGCCTCCGCGCGGGCTCGGAAATTTCCAGGCCACTCGGCGCAACCTGAGACACTTTCACTCTGGATTTTTGTTCTTATTTTTAACAGAGCCCCCTCGAGTGACGTCGCAGGCCGGTCTCCTGGACACGTGCCTCGGGCCAATGGCCGCGGCGCCGCGCGCCCACGTGACGCTCCGGCCGCTGCTGGGTGACAGGAGCCGCCCGCCGCCCCTCCCCCCCTTAAAGCGGCCGCGTCCCCCGCTCCGGGTGCGGGAGCCCGGGAACCCGGAGAGACCCCCGACCGCGTCTCCTGCACTCGCCCGCGCTTTCCCTGTCGCTTCGCGGTTCAGGGATCTGAGCCACCCCGCGACAGCCCCGCCAGGTCACCCCGGGGCGTGTAGGTGGACACGCACAGGAAGATCGCTATTTTTAACATTTCCATATTGTTTACCGTGGGGTGAAATCCCACAATTCCTTGCACAAAATGCATAAATAATATTAAATGAGCTGCCGAGATACAAAGGGACTTTTGTGGTCCGCTTTCCTTGCTGATGGAGAGGAATAGTGTCACTCCCATTTGACTCGGTAACCCGGCAGCTTCCTGTCTTAAACGCAGAGCTGGCGCGCAGGACACTCCTCCTGCAGACACTTATTGTAAGTGTGCGTGTGTGTGCGTGTGCGTGTGCAGGGAGGCGCGTGCATACGGCCGCATTCCACCCGGGGACAGCGACCCTCATGAAACATGCATAGCGATCCGGAAGAGCGGGGAATGCAGTGTGCGGCTCCGTTTGCGAAGGGAGAAATCCAGGAGCCTCGGAGGTTCTAAGGGAATCCTTTTTGCCAAGGAGGGGAGGGGTGACGGTTCAGCTAAGACTTCAAAACCAAGTCGCCCGACCCCCTCTAACTTCTCTACTCTGGTTGAGGAGCTCCCAGACCGGTCATCTCATTTTCTTTGTTTTAAAATCCTTTAAACTAATTTTGCAGGAGAGCAGGGCCCATTTGAAAGGAGCATTAGGAATCCAATGGCAAGCGTGGGAGCCCCAGTTGGTTTCTCCCCTCCTCTCTCTTCACCTTTTCTAGACTTTCCTTCCAGCTGTTGTCAGAATGTCCAACTGGAAGTTCTGTTTCCTATTCTCTTCCCCCTCTCCCTGGGGCTCCTTCCCATTTGCTCTTCTCTACCCACCAAACACCGTTGTTACCCCAGGCTCGCCTGTCCATCATCTAAAATGCATTTTTATGGAAATGTGTGAATTCCTGGAAACATCCGATAGGGCAGCTCTGGGGGTGTGGGAGCATTTGCATGCCATAAGTACCCTCAGGGCAGGGGAGGTGGGGAGGCCGCAGCCTGGCATGGACACCCTAGGGCTGATTGGCCTTGGGCAGCTGCAGGGTGCTCAGCAGCCCAGACCCCCGCAGAAGCAGCCAGCAGGGAGCTGCCAGGCCCTGAGTGAACTTGGGGAGTCAGGGCAAGCATCTCCGAGGCAGTGTGGCCTGCCAGGCCCCCTGGAGGCCTGAAGGTTGCACCCTGGCCTTGCGAAGCTCCCTTCCCGGGGTCCATCCCAGGTGCTGTCCTTACTCTGCAGGCTTCAGAGTGCTGGCTGGGCTGAGATGAGAAACAGCAGTTCCAACAGCCTGCTCCCAGGAAAATTACCCGCAGCCAGGAGGGGAGTGGTGGAGGAGGAGGGGCTGGGCTGGCCTCCTGGTCACTGGAGGTGACTCTGGTCAGAGTGTGCCCTCTGTCCTGTGTGTCTAGGGCAGGGTGGGGAAGCCCCTTCTCGCTGGGGCTGGATTCCTCCACTTTTTCTTCATTGGAGGAGTCCTTACCAAATGTTCTGACTAGGCACACACCCTGCCAGGGGTCCTCCCCTAGTCTCAAAAAAATCAAACTCCACAGTCTACCTGCCCTCAGGAAAATAGGGCTGGTGAGAGTTTGTGGGAAGTCTTATTGACACTTACTTGGTTTCTTAGGGGGAGAATTTTCCGCGACTCTGGAAACCCTGATGATCATCAGTCAGGAAAGGGAGGGTCCAGTGACTTTGGGTCTCCTGAACATGGTATGGGGGGAGGAGCGGCCCTGAGCTGTTTTGCTTCCTGCAAAACCATCCCAGATTAATGGCTCCTCCTGTCCCATGAAAGCCAATTAGGCGGCTTCCTGAGAAGTATTTTCTGAATTCATAGGACTCTTTGGCTCTGACTGCCTCAGTATAAATGGCCCCAAGACGCTGGGCTTCAGCCCTGTGCTTTCCTGCGACGCAGACCCCAATTCCTGGCTGCAACAGAGACTCTGGGAACAGAGCGTCACCTCCAGGGCGCCTGGCGGGCCGGTGGGCGGAGACCTGCCCGCGCAGGGTCTGCGGGCTGGGCCGTGGGGTTGGCTGGAGGAAGAAGAGGAATTCGCTGTCCTGGAAAGGAGGAGGGTGAGAGGTGGAGGGAGGAAAAGGAGAAAGATAAATAAACGAAGAGAGAGATAACTAAAGGGTACCTGGTCCCCCAAAGTGGACCCAAACACGAAACAACTCTGGGAAAGCATTGAGAGGGGTCACGGTTCAAAGGGCTGGGGAAGCTGGGATGGGGCTGCAGAAAGTTGAGCTGCCCAGGGGCTGGGCGGTGCTAAGTTCCATACACACGGAACTCTCCGCAAGGTGTTTCAGGAAGCTTCGAGAAGCGCGCGTGAGACCCTGCTCCAGCTGGGACGGCGCCTCGCGTTTTCTGGTGATGCGGGGCAGTGGCGTCTCTCCTCCGCTACGCCAGCCCCGGCTGCAGCGCGCCCGCGAGCCCAGCGCCTCCGCTTTCTCCCCGAACGACCGCCGCCCTTAAGGTCGGCCTTTCAGTGCGGATCAGACGAGCCCTCCCCGGATAATTGTTTCTCCCGGGATGGAAAGTGAGGCTCGGGCCCAGGAACCCCGTTTTCCTTCTGGCCTCACCCTGGAATCGGAGAGCGCCCGCAACACCCGCTTGCGGAGGACGGTCCTCCATATTTCCCAGGCTCGCTGCACAAAGAGGGACCTCAGAGAGGGCGAGCAGGAAAGCAGATTCCAGATGCCGTGCGCCTCAGGACAGGGATGCTAGTTTTGCAAACAAAACCTCGGTGAAGCGCCCCGGAGACACTGGGCGCCCGGCGGCCGAGCCAGGCTCCCGTTTTTATCTGAAAACGAGGCCAGAGAAGGGTGACTTTTCCGGACCCTCTGCATCCCCTCACTCGCCTCGCTTCTCTAGGTTGACGTGGTGACACTTGGAAAAATGGACTCAATGAGAGCCATTCGCTCGCGGCAGTCTAGTTACTCGCGGGGCAGGGACGCCCAACAATCCCTGAGAGCGAGATCTCCACCCCAGCCAAAGCAGGCCGGGCCAGCTCTGCGCCCCCGGCCAGGAAGCGAGCCCCGCAGGGCCAGGCCCCAGGCGCCGGGCGGGGAATTGGGGCCGACAGGAGAGAAGCACCTTCCCCCGGGCGAGCAGAGAGCCACCCTCGGCTCCTGGTGCTGACGCTCCGACCCGGCCTGCCTGCAGACAAAGGCCGAAACGAAGGGACGCGGGGAGCAGGGGTGGGGCAGGCGGGGCCAACCGGCGCAGACGTTGCGTGTCTGCGCTCACCTCTGAGCGAAGGAGGACCCGCCTACAGGCCCACCGGGCAAGCTCAGGGACGGGTTCTGGGAGGCTGGGTCTAGCGTCTGGGACTTCTTCCTAATAACCCCCGGAAGGGAGGGGTTAAATGCGGCAGCGGCGGGCCTGGAAAGGGCCGGGAGCGTCGTAGGAACTGGGGTGCACAGGCCCTCGCGTGCCCAGCGCTTCGCCTTTCCCCACTCCAGGCCCGCCAGGGGCGCGCGTGGCGCCGGCAGAGCCTGGTGGGTGGGTTGGCGCCGACAGAAGCTCAGCCGGGGAGGGGGCGGGCAGGCGCATTGCACGTCCTGGTTCTGCCCGGATCGCTGGAGAAGCGCCTGTGCTGAGCCAAAGCTCCCTGGGCGTTGGGGAAACAGAGTGGGCCAGGCGCCCACTGGGGACCACCCTTCTGTCCTGCTTGATACTTAGCCCAGGCTCGCCCGGGGAGGGGGGGCAGCTGGGGGCCGGTGGGCAGATCTCCAGAGCTGGCGTCTAAAGATGCAGAAATTGTCCCTCACCTGGTTTCTCTGGAAAGCAGTCACTTCTGAAGGAGAATCTGAAGAATGGCTCTACTTGTGCTAGCAACCCCCACACCTAAACCAGGTCCTCTGTGCCCGCTCCCCCTTTCGGCTCTCCAGCGCCAGGGGAGCCTTATTCTGGGTGACCTGTCTTCCCAGGAATCACCTTTCTTGGCAGCTCCCTGCCTGCTCTCTTATCCTGTTTGACTGCTGTTCTTATTCCCATAAAATTTGGACTCCTGTGGAAGGTGGGCCCACTTCCACTCAAGGCACACCTCAGAGACTCCCCAAACAGACCTGCACTCTGGAGTCTTCCGGGAACCCTGACAGGGGCAGGTTTGGGAGCACAGACTGTTTCACCACCTAATGCCTGGATTCTTATGAAAATGCCCCCTCAAAATCGCAGCAACCCAGAAGAAAGTGGCACCTCTCAAATAATCCAGTCAAATAAGTAAAATTAGTTTGGCAAAGGAATTTGAAGAATGGCACTCATGGCTTGAGCTGGCTAAGCATACCAAAACAGGAAGGCAAACACAGAAAAGGATAATGAACCTTGAAATACATTAGCCACTTTCTCCAGCCTTACAACCATTCACAGATGGAGGAAATTCTAGTATGTATCCACCGTCTTTCTTTTGACCTTTGGAAAGAAAACAAGATGTTCAAAAGAAACCCCAGAAACACCAGTCCCACCTCCCAGAGCCTGACGTTCTCTTCTCTTCTCTTCTTTCCCCAAAGGCTACAGGTAATCCCAGAGAGGCTAGTGTAGCTTTAACTCCTATACAGTGACTTCCCAGCATTTTTGGAAATAGGATTTCCGTAGTTAGAGATTTACAGAATATTAGGCAAATACAATCTAGATTTAACTCAAACTATCTGGATCCAGCCCAGCCAAACTACCTACAGCTTGTTAGATGATAATTCATTAGTCTAGGTTTCTCATGAGGAAGAAAATACCTAAACAATCACCCCCACTCTTAACTATCACAACTGAATCATGCTTAACCGGGAGAACTCAATTAATTTATATAAGTTGGGGGAAATGTATTTTTAAAAACATATGTTTGAGCTAAAGTCATGAATTGATTTTTTATTTATCAAATATAAATATATAAAGATATATAGTTTTCTATAAAAAGGCAACTAAATTGCGAATTAAATTCAAACATTTCCTCTACTTAAATGATCAACAAAGTTGGCCATTTCTTTAGCACGAGCATCTTTAATTGACATACGTGCTTACATGTATGGTATGGGGGGATCCCTGTACCCAATCAATCCCTGTGTTGAGTATAGAAGCTTGTGTGAAGCGTGGCGACCTTTTACAAGCACAAAGCCTCAGTAGTGACCTTCGTGGACTCACACGCGGAGGGGCACTGTGTCACCCCTGCATCATGGAATCTTGCCTCTAGCCTTGTCCAAGGCCCAAACCACCTTTCCCGGGGAAGCCGTCCAGTCTCACTCCCACCAGGGTTGGGGACCTGCTGTCCACCTTTGGACACACTCCCATCCTTTCTCTCTCATCCCAACACTTCTGGCTCCACTTAAAGAAAAGCTCAGTAGCACAAGATCTCTCAGTTAAGGCACATTATGGAAGTGCTCTGTTTCTCCTCTAAAAAAATCCTCTTTTCCTCTAGAAACTCACTCAATTATTCCAGTCCTCACCAGAAAGGCTGTGTTGTAGTTTATGTTATGGAGTTGCAGGGTTTTGTGTGTCTCACATCAGTTAATCCCCTAAGACACAACAGCCTCTGTGATGACGGCAAAGTTGAGCAACTCCACACCATTTGGAGCACTAACACAGGCTAGGAGAAAGAAACGGGATATGCGCTAAGATTTCCCACGTATGGAGCGAATGCCCTAGAATTCCTTGGGATTTACACCTCCCCATCTACCAGGAAAGAGAAATGCGATCTGTTCTCATTCACTGCCTGCTTTTTGTTCTCTGTTCGTACTGCCAGGACTAATTTTGGCCGCTGCGCAACCTTTGGGTTACAGATGTTAGGGGCCGCGCCTAGGGGGAAGGGGACTGTCAGCCCCGGCCAGAAAGTTTGGTACTAAGGCGCTGGGCGCGCTCCCAGGGCAAAGTGCGATTTCCTCAAACGAGGAAGGTTGGGCGGCACTTAGGGTTTTCTGTCTTGTTTGCAGACACAAGTTCAGCTGCACCTCGTGCAAAACAGCCCTGAAAGCTCAGGCTTGAAGACGAAACGTGGAGCCCAGGCTCCTTCGATTGAAAACCTCGCTACGAGGACACTCTCCGCAGTCGGCGGCCAGAAAGGATTTCGAATCAAGATCCGCAGAGTGGTGAGCATCTCCCAGGGTCCGAGGCTGAGCTGACTGCAGGCTGGTAGCCCTTCTGCCCGGAGGAGAATCTCCTTTCTGCAGAAACTACTGCTGGAAAACAAAACCGAGCGAAAAGAAGGGAAATGCGGGTCTGCGCGGAGGGGAGCTCCCTCCCCGGGGAAGGAGGCGCCTCGCGCTGGCTGACTCGCCGGTGGGGTGCAGGTAGGGGCAGACTAGGGTGAGAAGGGGGGATCGCGGAACACAAGTCCCCCGCGAGTCCGGGGGACAGGGTGCAGGCACTCCAGGCACCTAGGGCAGTCCCGTCTGCTCTGAGGAGCGGGAGTCGGTCCCGGGCTCTCCACATCTCCCGGGAATCCAGAAGCGGGACTGCGGGGCAGTTGTGTCGGTGGGGGAGCCCCTAGCTGGATTTTCCTTCCGCTTGCTCCCTTGATCGAGTGCCCACGCCCGGCAGGAACTGGCTGTGCGCCGCCCGGGGTGGGTGGAGGTGCGTGGGGCGCGGGCCTTGGCTCACTTGGGTGTGTCCCAGTCTTTTTCCTCCAGAATTAGAGGCCTCTGCCGGGGCCAGAGTCCCTCTCCCTCTCTCGTAACTCATCCCCACCTCGATGCGGCCTGAGCTAAGATATGGGGAGCTTCCAGGGCTGTATCCCTAGGAGGCCCCAAGCACTTTTCCTCCGAAGGTCAAGGAAATCAGGTCCCTTCTCTCTCCCTAGCGCCCTCTGAGGAAGCCGCGAACCTCTGAGCGAGCATGGTTTTACTGGGGGTTCCTAGAGACCGGCCCTGTGCCCAGCGACGCCCCAGGGGAGAGCGAGCTCTTTGGAGGGCCGGTGTGGGGGTGGGTGTCTACACTGCGTCCTCTGGCTCGGAGCAGGACACGGTGATGCGCCCTGGCCAAGCTCCTGTCTCCTAGGGATGGAGGAGACTCGGGCCCTGTCGGGACACTTCGACAAGGAAGGCCCGGGGAAGCCTGGATCCAACAGGCACCCGGATCCAGGAGGCAGACTCCTTGGTTCCGAAGGTTTCTTCCGGAGCGAAAGCTTGCTCCCCTTTACCCCAGGTCCCTCGCGGGCTGGGAGGCGAAGGGAGGGACAGAAGCCGGGCCTCCTCCGCAGCGCCCAACACCCTGGGCTCTCCAGGCCCCGGGACTCGGCTCGGGTGCGTGGAGGGACGGCCTGGAGCGCAGATTTGTGAATGAACCTCGGAGCTCTTTGCAGCTCACAGATCAGAGGCTGCGATCGCCCCACCGACGTGGTCCAATGAGCCGCTGCAATAAGCGCTTAGCGACTAAGCGGGGGCACCGCCTGGACTCTGCGGCTACGCGCTGCGCGGGGCCGGACGGGGGAGGGGCCCAGCCACTGCAGCAACTTCAAAGCCGGTGTCGGGACTCAGCGATGGGTGGGCTCTCCCCGGGCCGCACGGTTCGCAGGGGCCTCCCCCAACCCCCACTGCCAGCCCGCCGAAACGCCCAGAGGCGTTCCCAGCGCAAGTGATATGTGACTCTGACTCCCGGTAGTCTTCGCGCCCTCCGCTCGCGCGTCCTTGGCGTCTCCCCCGGGACGCGGGGGGCGATCACATCCTGAGACCTAATCCGGTTACTTCCGGGCGTGGGTCTCCACCGCCTCCCGGGCTGGTTGGACTCACTTCCTAAGTAGCTGTCTCATTCACAGCTCCCGCGCCGCCAGTTCCCCTTTCAAAATTCAAGTTTTCGGTTGCCTCCCTGAGGTTCTGCGTGCGAAGGGAGGGGAGGGGAGGAAGGACCGGACACCCACGTGTGCCCGGGAGGGACCCACACAGACTCCTCGCTCCCGCAGCAGAGGCCCTGGGCCCCCTCTTCAGAGGGAAATCGATGAGCAGACACTAAGCGACGCGAGTCCGGGCCCCTTCCCCGCCGGGGGATCTCCGTGCATTCCAGAAGCGCACCTGGAAGCAATTCTCCTAGCGTAACCGTCGCCTCCTAAGCATCTCCAGCATCTTCACATCTCCTAAGCATCTGCACATTTCTGCGCTGTTTTCTGGAGGACCTCGGAGAGGCGGAGGGGACGATGGGGTGCCGTGGGGGCAGCGAAGGAGAGAGGTCAGGGGTTACGCAGGATTACGGCTCTGCTCGGTGACCCCTCTCATCCTCCGTGGCCCAGGGAGGGGATCTGTAGCGAGGGGTCCGGACCTCTTTTGCAAAACCGAACTCTAGGGGAGGGCTTGCGTCCCATGGAGCACCGGGGAAGTCCAAATGAAGAACGCCGGCGAGCGGCCGGGAGCGGAAGACGGCAGGTTCTAGGGGCCCCGGAGGGAAGATGGGCATGCATCCCCAGTGACCACGGCACGAGGTGGCGTGTCTGCTCCGCATCCGACTACAACCAACCCGCCTGCGCCCCTCCACGCTTGAACAGGGCGGGTCCACCCGGGCGGTGAGCTCCGCGGGCGCAGCGCAGCCTCAGCCCGGCGCCTCCCTCCCGCTTGCTGGAAAGAGGTGGGAAGCCCTCTCCGCCGCACCCTGGCTCCCACAGCAGGCGTCCGTGAATAAACTCTCTCAGGGGGACTGAACTGTCCCGCACCCTCTGTCCCAGCCTCAAGAGGGACTTCCTGAAAATATGGCAGCCAAGAATAGAGTGAAAATGTGAGACTGAGGTTTCCTTCTCCACCTCCCCCTGCCCCCTGCCCCCTGACCCTTCACCTCCCCACTTCCCACCAGCCCAAAGGGGTACGGCTGTAACCACCACCACCGCCACCTCTACCGTGCTGACGACTGTTACCATTTCCTTCCAGCTCCAGCTGCTTCCTGGACGCCTCCACTGGAAGGCCGACGGGCACCTTCATTTTCCAGTGTTCACTTCAGAGCACCCCTGAGCCGGCTACCCCTGCTCCCCTGATCTGCGCCTTCCCAGTTTTTCCCAGTCACCCAGCTGGCCACCCCCCAGGAGACATCCCTGATCCTTCATTTTCTCTCTAGAGTCACCCCCGTCCATTAGCAAGGCCTGTTGGCTCTGCCTCCACATCTGTTCCACAGCTCCCCCATACTCCTCCATCCTCCACTGGCCCCCAAGCCCTTTCCCCTGCGCCTGCAGGGTTGCATGGCCTCCTAACCAGCTCTCCACCTCACACGTGTGCCCTGTGGTTCACTGTTCTCCATACAACAGAGTAAGCTTCAGCTCAGACCTACCCTTGGTCAAAACCAGTGGTTTCCACCTGCACTGAGAATTAGCCACATTCTTACAATGTCCTTCAAGGCACCATGAAATCCACCCACCACCTCCCTTACCTGAGGTTCTAAGTCTAGTTTTGCCAGTTCTTGAGCCTCCAAGCCATGGCCACCTCAGGGGAGCTCTTTTCCTTTGGTCCTGGCTTTTTATTCATCTGGTACATTCTTTCTGTGCATCTTTGGGCACAGGCTGTCCCCCAGAGAAAGGATCATACCATCTAAAATGACTCCCTAATCCAGTTGTGTTCCCCACAGCACTTACGGCTATTTGCAGTTGTAAAGGTGTTAGTGCATTTATTATTGGTCTCTCATCTAGAACGTACCTTCCGGAGGGCAGGGCATTGTCATCTTCCTGGCTGTACCCCCAGTCCTGCTAAAGGGACTGGCATACAGTAACATGAAGCCAGTGCTCTCAGACTTTCTGATCACAGGACTGCTTTATGCTCTTAGAAATTACTGAGCCCCGGAAAGAGCTTTTGTATATAGCAGCAGATAGATTTAGACATCTATCCAGTGATTTGCACAGTATTAGAGATTGAAATGGTAATGTTTTAAATATATTGATTAATTGATTCATTTACAATGACAATAAAAACCCACTTCATGTTTACTTAGCATATTTTAATGAACATTTATTCTATTCCCCCAAACAAAAATAATTAGTCTGAAGAGTGGGCTACATTTTTGTACCCCTCTTTAATATCTGGCTTAATGGAAGATAGTTGGATTCTCATTTTTCTTTGTGCAATCCATTATTTTGGTTCAAGTATATGAAGAAAGTGCAATCTGTCACAGATATGTAGTTGAAAACTGGAGGAGTATTTTTCAGCCTTGGCAGATAATTGTGGATATTTTTCCTTGATATTACCCCAAAATTCAACAAATGGTGGTTTCTTAAAGGTTGGTTGCAATGTGGAATCTGAGACCATGTCAATGAACATTTCATACTCTATTACATTAAAATCCATGATCTATCTTGCACTTTGAATGGCTCTTTTGGCCACAAAATATTTCCTTCCTTCCTTCCTTCCTTCCTTCCTTCCTTCCTTCCTTCCTTCCTTCCTTCCTTCCTTCTTCCCTCCCTTCCCCTTTTCCCTTCTTTCCCTTCCCTTCCCTTCCCTTCCCTTCCCTTCCCTTCCCTTCCCTTCCTTTCCTTTCCTTTCCTTTCCTTTCCTTTCCTTTCCTTTCCTTTCCTTTTCTTTCTTTTCCTTTCCCTTCTTTTTGACAGAATCTCTCTCTGTCGCCCACACTAGAGTGCAATGGTGCAATCTCAGTTCACTGCAACCTTGCTTCCTGGGTTCAAGCGATTCTCCTGCCTCAGCCTCCCCAGTAGCTGGGATTACAGGTGCACGCCACCACACCCAGTTAATTTTTTTGTATTTTTAGTAGAGACAGGGTTTCACCATGTTGGCCAGGCTGGTTTCAAACTCCTGACCTCAAGTAATCCACCTGCCTCAGCCTGCAAAATATTTCATACCACTGTATATTGGTCATTTGGAAAATATTGGTTCACTGAGTTATGCAGGTCTTCCAAATGTCAAACTATTTCCTTAAACAATATCACAAAATCACATTTGTTAATATCACCACTAATCTCATTGGAAAACTCTTTAAATTTGAGAGGTTGTCCAACTCATGGTGTTGGATACAAGTTTTCAAGAATTTTAATTTTCACTTGAAAACTCACATTTTACTATTAGTGGCAAATACTACTTTCCTCAACACGACAGGCTCGTTTCATTTATTTTTGAGAAAGTATCTGCCAAAGACCTAAGTCTCAATAACCATGATTTGTCTGTTGGATGCTATTTCATGTAAAATGGGGCTCTGTGAAAAAACTGGCTCGGTCAGCTCATGGCTCAGTCAGCTCATGGCTGTAGCCCGCCCGTGCTTTTCCTTGACGGCTGCTGTTCTTCTGTATGACAGCTCCCCATTTCTTCACCCAGAATATTGAAAAGACATGTGCTCCAGAGCTGAGCTTTAATAAAACTAATTCTTTTTATTGCTTCTTCAAGAACATTCTTAAGTGAAACTGGCATTTGAAAAACAAAACACAAAAAACAAAAAACCTGTGAGTGTCTGGCTGTGAAGAGCACACCATCCACTATCAGTGCTGATGTCTACAGGCAACAAAGCTACATAATGACTCACAGTGTAACTGTAAAAAAAGTTTGGAGGTTGTCTTAGGGACCCCCAGGATCTGCACTAAATGAGATTTCATAAATGAATGGATGACTTTTCCTACACAATCGTGTATGGAGGATACTAGATGTCCACAGTTTCTCATCCAAAGCTATTGGCCACAGACACGTTTCAAGATTTCTTTGATTTTGGAGAGGTTGGGTGGTGCACATATCAGGTGCCACCTAACCCCACGGGGTATGAGCAGGGCCCTGTCTAACACATTCATAGTTCTGTGGTGAAGACAGGAAAAGCCAAACAAGCAGGTAACAGTCACAAGGGGCCTATGTCTGTTCAAGTCAGGTTCTGCCATCCAAGGAGGCAGGAAGATACCCTCCCATTTTGAAAGCATTTGGATTTTGGAGTTGTAGACCAGGCGTTGTGGGCCTGTCTCCTGATCTCCACTCCACAAGGGCACCTCGGGGAACAGATGGCCAAGGTCTCCTGGCGGGTGAAGGAGCTGGGAACGGAGCGCCCAGGGCCTGTTGAACTTCCACTCTGTCATCTCCCCTCCCTCCCCACCCCATGACCTCAACCACAAGGCCCTCCTAACACCAAGTCATCCAAGGCCTTTCCTGCCTGGCCCTGGGATTCCTTCCCTCTTCTCCAATCCTGTGTCCTCCGCACACTCTGAACTGTGGCCATGCGGGACCACTCTGTGTGGTCTTCTGATATTCTACCAGAATCTCTCTGATCATTCTGGACTCTGCGTCTTGTCTCTCTAGGGCTATAGCACCTACTGGTGCCTCTCAGCTTACCTGTCCTCCCTGGGATGCACTTTCTTTTTTAATTTAGTTTTTAATATTTATGGGTACATAGTAGGTGTATATATTTGTGGGATATCATGTTTTAATACAGGAACACGTGCAGTAATCACATCATGGAAGATAAGCGTATCTATTCCTTTAAGCGCTTATCCTCTGTGTTGCCAACAATCCAATTATACCATTTTAATTATTCTTAAATGTACAATGGAATTATTATTGAGTGTAGTCACTCTTTGTGCTATCAAAGAGTAGATCTTATTCATTCTTTCTGACGACTTTTTTGTACCCATTAGCTATCCCCACTTCCTCATTCCTGAAGGACCACTTTGGATTCCTGAACTCCCAAGAAGTGTTCCAGCTTTTGGACTTTAGTTTTTCCAATATCACTTATGAGGACCCAAGTTCTACCAGGGCTTCTTCTACATTGAAAATAATTATATCTAAGACTGAAGCAGAAATTTTTGTCTTGGCAAATTTGATATCTGGAGGGTGAATATTACTTAGAACACAACCACCTTCTACTTTCTGCTTCTCTGAATTTGATGATTCTCGCAGCCTCATGTGAGTGGCATCTTGTATTACAGTATTTGTCTTTTTGTGTTTGGCTTGTTTCACTCAGCATAATATACTCAAGGTTCAGCTGCATTGGAGCCTGTGTTGGGCTTTCCTTCCTTTCTAAGGCTGCTATTCCACTGTGTGTATGTAGGGAACACTTATTCACCACATTTTCTTACCCATCCATCCCTCTGTGAACACTTGGGAGGGGTTGGGGACGCATGGCCCCCAGCCATAGATGTGCTGAGCACTTAAGATGTGCCCAGTGTGGCTGAAGAGTGGAATTTTCTATTTTAATTAATGTAAATATAAATTTACAAATAGATTTTCAATTCAGCTCCTGGGAAATCCCCAAAGATGTCTGAAATAACTTGGGCGTGTGAATCTACTTTTTTACCTGCAAGCTTAATAAACCCTAAATGCGGGTCAAATATTTGCCATGGAAATGCAATGCCCAAGTTGAGAGATGCTAGAGGTGTAAAATGCATGCTGGAATTGGAAGACTTAGTACCAAAATAAAAAAAAAAAAAGGAGGTAAAATGTCTTATTAATTTGTATATTGATTACTTTTGAAATAATACTATTTTGGATATATCAGGTCAACTAAAATATTACGTAAATTAATTGCATCTGTCTCTAGTGTTCATGTGGCTGATAAAAAGCTTAAAATTGCATTGTGGCTCACATTTTCTTTCTGTTGGTTTTGCAAGCCTAGAACGGGTCTGAGCTCATCAGAGAAGGGAACGAGGGGAAGAATTTTGCAGGGAACAGGGCAGTCGGGCGCACTGTCAGGAGTCAGCATAGGGTTTGACCGCCTTGCTTTGTGAGGTGAGGGTGTGGTAGGTGGCTTCAGGGAGTGAATGGCTGCCATAACAAAGTACTACACACTGGGTGGCTGAAATAACAGGAATTTATTCTCTCACAGTCTGGAGGCTGGAAGGCCAAGATCAAGGGCTCAGCAGGGTTCTGCTGTCTCCGAAGGCTCTGGGGGAGGATCCTGCCTTGTCCATTCCAGCTTTTGGTGGCTCCATCAGTCCTGGGAGGTCCTGGGCTCGCAGCTGCACGGCTCCAGTGTCACCCCCCCCCCGTCATCACTGGGTGGCCTCCTCTGTGTGTCTGTGTCTTCTTATGAGGTCACAAGTTGCATCAGATTAGAGCCCACCGGAATAAGCTCATCTAACCTTGATTACATCTTGAAGATCCTATTTCTAAATAAGGTCACATTCACAGGTATTGGGGATTAAGACTCCAACTTATCTCTTTGGCGAGCCCCTAACAGGAAGGTAGGCAGTGTCTGGATTCCAGCAGGCTTGTAAGTCCTGCTAAGGACCTTGGCCTTTTCGTGGCACGTTCCTGAAACTCTCTATTCCTTCTTCCTCACATGTGAATTGAGAGAGCATAGCACTTCCCTCAACAGGGCTGTAGGGGAGTTAAATGTGCCGTATGCAGAAGGCACATAGACAATGGCTAGCACACAATAAGTGCTATAGGAAACCTCGCTTTTTTTTTTTTTTTTTCTTTTCCCCGAGACAGAGTCTCGGTCTTGTCACCCAGGCTGGAGTGCAATAGCATGATCTGGACTCACTTCAACCTCCGCCTCCTGGGTTCAAGCAGTTCTCCTGCCTCAGCCTCCCGAGTAGCTGGGATTACAGGCGTCCACCACCCAGCTATTTTTTTTTTTTTTTTGTATTTTTAGTGAAGATGGGGTTTCACCATGTTGGCCAGGCTAGTCTCAAACTCCTCACCTCAGGCACTCCACCCACTTCAGCCTCCCAAAATGCTGGGATTACAGGCATGAGCCACCCCGCCCGGCCTGCTTCACTATTTGTATTGCTATTTCTCCTAAAGGCAGAAGAAAGCCACCCAGAGTTTTCCAAAGGCAGAGAGGTAAGTAGCATGGAGGAAAGATCAGTTTTAGAACCACCCTGTCCGATGGCACTGCCATTAGCTCCATGCAACTGTTTGTATTTTAACTTATTAAACTTAGTAAAATCGTCAGATCAGCTCCCAATTCTCATGAAGCACGTTCTGTGGCCAAAGAGTACGGCCCTGGGCAGCACAGATGGAGAACATCCCATTGTTGTAGAAAGAAGAGCCTGTAGGCAACTGAGAAGAAGAGGAGGGGGCATGCATAGAGGCATGGGACCCAGGGGAGGGGTCTCAGCTGACAGGGAAGGTGAGGAGAAGCCACAGTGTTGAGCCTCAGCAGTGGCAAAGAGCCCTGGGAGGGTAGAGGGAGGCTTCCTGGCTAAGCAGTCCGTGGTGAGATAGGGACCCCCGAATGAGAACAATGACAGTGCAGGTGGTGGAGATGGTGACGATAATTTCCAACATTTACTGATGGCACAACAGACATCATGGGCCAAACCCCTTACAGACTGTATTCATGCAGTCCCAAACCCCTTACAGACTGTATTCCTTGCTCACTTACTCCTTCCACGCCCCATGAGAGATGGATTATTGGTATGTCCCTGTCTCAGCTAACGAGGCTGAGAAATAATAGGTCATGTAACTTGTCCAATTCGCAGGGCAAGGAAGTGGTAGGATGTGGATTTGAGCCCAGGTTATGAGCCCAGAGGTTGAATTCAGGGAGCCCCTTCACATCCTGCAGGGACCTTCTTGCCACGATGGTGGGGGGCATGCCACTGGGGGCATGCCACTGGCGTTTCGTGGGTAGAGGCCCCTTCCCAGCCATGTGTGGGACAGCCGTGCAGTGAGGCCTGTCCGTGCCTCGAGGAATGTCCCACTGGACTCTGGATGAAGGGTGCTGGTGACAATGCTCTGAGCTGGGAACCAGATTCTGTGTCACAATTACAAAGCACTGTTTGTGTGGTTTTGATCTAAGCTATGAATGCAAGCAATGGAGAATCATGGAATTACTGTGCTGGGCTTTCCTAGAACTTCAGCAAAGGTTCTTCTTTCGGAAAACCCCATCTCTACCAACAGGACCACTGGGGATTGGAGGGCTAGGAAAGGCCGGCTGCCCCTTTCTCTTTTTTTTTGAGACGGAGTCTCGCTCTGTCAGCCAAGCTGGAGTGCACTGGCCAGATCTCAGCTCACTGCAAGCTCCGCCTCCCGGGTTCACGCCATTCTCCTGCCTCAGCCTCCCGAGTAGCTGGGACTACAGGCGCCCGCCACCTCGCCCGGCTAGTTTTTTCTATTTTTTTTTTTTTAGTAGAGACGGGGTTTCACCATGTTAGCCAGGATGGTCTCGATCTCCTGACCTTGTGATCCGCCCGCCTCGGCCTCCCAAAGTGCTGGGATTACAGGCTTGAGCCACCGCGCCCGGCCCCGGCTGCCCCTTTCTGTGGTGATTACACCATCTGGTGCAGACGTGCCTGGGCAATTACATGTGGAAGTATGTGTTACTTTGTTACACATTTATTTTTATGTATTATTTTATTAGAAATCACTTTGATTTATTTGTCTATTATAATTAACACAGTCTATTGGTTTTGTAAGAGCATCAGTGCCCAGGTGTCCATGTTCTTTATGAGCCACACATTCGGGGAGTGAAGGGTGTGGTTCCAATGGTTCCATGCTGCAGACGCCTCCTGCGCAGGAAGGGGCCTTGTGGGGCTCGCTCTTCTGCTTGGGTCCTGTCCTGTCCCTTCTCAGGTGCAGCAGGAGTTGGGGGTGGGAGGGGACTTCCCCACTGATGTGCTAGATGGAGGGAGGGGAGCCTGAGAAGCAGAGCAGGGAGGGCGGTGGTGGACTGAGGAAGGGTCTGGGGAGGGGGAAGGAGCGGGGTCAGCATTGCAGGAGTCCCACATGCTACTGGGTTATTAGGCATTGGAAACCAGAAGGAGGTGGGGTAATGTATTGATCCATTTTGACACGGCTATAAATAACTACCTGAGACTGGGTAGTTTATAAAGGAAAGAGCTTTAACTAACTCACAGTTCTGCATGTCTGGGAAGGCCTAAGGCCACTTACAATCATGGTGGAAGGTGAAGGGGAAGCAAGGCACGTCATACATGGCGGCAGGAGAGACAGAGAAAGGTGAAGCCCCAGACACTTATCAAACAGCCAGATCTCATGAAAACTCACGATCACAAGCACACCAGAGTGGAAATCACTGTGATCCAATCACCTTCCACCAGGTCCCTTCCCTGACATGTGGGGATTACAATTCTAGGAGAATTGAGTGGGAACACAAAACCAAACCCTATCAGGTAAGAAGGTGAGGAGAGGAAAGCCTCCTCCTCTCCCAAAGGGCCTCATGGAGGAGGGAAAGAAGGGAGAAGGCTGAGGGCACAAGGTCAAGATTGCACTTGAAGACAAGGAAGGCCAGTGGGGAAGAAGGCTGAGGGAGAGAGGACAGAAGCTGGAATGGGGCCCAAGGCCTGAGGCTCAGTCCCCTGAGACATCAGGAGTGGACAGCCAGGAGCATGGTTCTCTGGGACAGCAGCAACTCCTGCCACATTCGGGACTGGGGCAGGGCCAGGAGGATGGAGGGGCAGTGCTGGTGGGAGGCGGTGGGGAGGAGTTTCAGGAGGGTGAGGCTGGGGTGTGCACAGGACGCCAAGGTTGGGGGCCGGGGCAGGGAGGGGGCTGTGGCAGAGAGGGCGCTGCATGCTGTGCTCCCCAGCAAGCCTGGCCTGGCCTGGCTGTCTCCCATGCCTCCTCACTGCCCTGGCTTTCCTCTTACTCTTCCCATTCACTCATCCACCCCTCAGGACTCAAAGTCTGTGGGCGTCTCTGGAGGGAGATGGTCTCCCTGGGCATTTGCAGGAGTCCTGCAGACACCCGGGTGGTTCCTGGAGTATACGGCATCGGAGGGTTAAACCTCCCAGGACAGGGAGTGCGACTTGTCACTGCTCATCTCCCACACCCATCAGTAACCACCAGGCACATCTGTGGGTGATCACTGTGGCCTGGAGTAACCACTGGGCATATCTGTGGATGATGACTGTGGCCTGGGCCCAGCTTGGCACTATCTGCATGGAGCCATTCACTCAACCTCATCACAGCCGCAAGGGATGTTTATCCGCAGGGGCTCTGCAGAGAAATGGCGGATAGAAGAGCTACACGGGTATATGAAGAGGTGTATTTAAAATGACTGGCTCATGCGGTTATGGGGCTAGTAAATCCAAAATGCCTGCAGCAGGCCAGCATGGAGACCTGAGCTGCCGCCCTGAGGCTGACTTTCTTCTTCTCTGGGCCTCAGTTTCTGCTCCTCAGGCTGTCAGCTGATTGGACGAGGCCACCACATCACAGAGGGGATCTCTGTTACTTAAAGTCAACTGAGTGTAGATGGAATCACATATACAATGTCCCCTCCCAGCAGCACCTAGATGAGTGTCAGATGAATCACTGGGTACCGGAGTCCTGCCAAGTTCACACAGAAAACTCATCGTTTAGGCTCAAATCAGATCTAAAGTAAGGATATTAAAATGCAGGTTCCCGCTGGGCGCGGTGGCTCACGCCTGTAATCCCAGCACTTTGGGAGGCCAAGATGGGTGGATCACAGGTCAGGAGATCGAGGCCATCCTGGCTGACAAGGTGAAACCCCATCTCTACTAAAATACAAAAAAAAAATTGGCCGGGCATGATGGCGGGCACCTGTAGTCCCAGCTACTCAGGAGGCTGAGGCAGGAGAATGGCGTGAATACAGGAGGCGGAGCTTG
This sequence comes from Trachypithecus francoisi, assembly GCF_009764315.1. NCBI lineage: Eukaryota > Metazoa > Chordata > Mammalia > Primates > Cercopithecidae > Trachypithecus > Trachypithecus francoisi. Next base: position 3,896,664 of record NW_022681469.1, read on the forward strand.
TGGTGAGCGGAGATCACATCACTGCACTCCAGCCTGGGCGACAGAGCCAGACTCCGTCTCAAAAAAAAAAAAAAAAAAGCCAGCTCCCGGGCCCTCCCCTAGAACTGCTGGGTCTGACTCCCTGGGCATGAGACTTGGAAACCTTCATTTTAACAGATTCCCCCGATGATGGGACCCCAGGAAGGTCTGGAAACGTCTGGTGCTGTGCTTTAGAAGGTGGTGCAGTTCCCTGCAAACTGGTCACTCCTTCAAATGCACCTGCCATCGTCAAACGAGGGCACTGCTGGCGGAGACAACACAGGGGCTGGGCGGTGCTGGCCCTGTTTGGGGAGAGGTCAGAGCAAGTACTCAGCAGGGGTGGAAGGAAGTGACCCCAGGCTCCCTGTGTGGTTACAAAGCCTCAAATGTGATGCCCTGGCCTCTCCACAGAACCAAGCTCACCCGAGGAGTAAGTCACCTGACGTGGCCGCTGCTCCAGCCCTAGGTCTCATCACTGCAGCCCTCCTGGAGCCAATTGCAGTTGGCCGCCACTTGTTGAGAATCTTCATGCCTGTGGGGCCCTGGAAGGGTTCGCTTTGGGGAGAGAGGTGGGAGCAGAGATCGAGGGAGGCATCTGCTGGTTGTTTCTTGCAGAGGTTTCCTCAATCCTAGAGCAATCCACACCCCAGGTGGGGGCCTTCGGACAACCGGGCTCCTCCAGGAGGGAGCAGTCGCTTGGAGCCCAAGTTTCACCTGAACTGAGTGGCCCTTTGTGACCAGGAACACTGTCCATCAGACAGACACTGCTGCTCCTGCCAGGTCACGAGGGCCAGAGAAAAAACCCACGGTGCCAGCTGCAGGCCCGTGGGTCCTGCGGGCATTTGGCAGAGTCAGTGTTTGTTTTGAGCATTTGGGGCCCGAGCTTCAGAGGAGGGTTCAGTGGGAACAGGAGGATTTGCTGTGCTCCCGCCCACCTAAGGGGAGTTAGCTTTTCTCAGGGTATATGTTGGCAGCCATGTGCTCCGGATTGAGGGTGCCCATGATGGAGACATGCCAAGTCCTGGGCACTGTCCCTTGTCACGTCCTGGCTCCTGGGGCCGGGTGCAATTGACAGACGGTGCTGGGTCCCCTGGGCTCCCGCAGCTGGAGTGCCCAGGCAGGGCCACCCAAGGGACTCCCTGCACGAGGCCCCTCGCCAAAGAGTGACCTGACACCTCCCCCTCCCCAGGCGAGATCACTGAGCGTGGGTAGTGTTTTGTGTGCTTTTTGTTCTTCAATTGTGTGTTCCACAACCAAGCTGGCAGTTCCTCCTAACTGACTGTGGATATGTGATGGGAAAAAAAGTCCCCGCTTTGGCCTGAGGGCAGAGACAGGACAGCACATTCTCTTTCATCTCCTGGCGAGCCTGTCCTGTGGCCACGGCTGGTCATGCTACTCCAGAAAAAATGAGAAGGTGTCAAGTCCATATTTAGGGCCATTCTTTGCCCCTCCAGTACCTAGCCCTCCTGGAACACCACTACAGCGCCCTCACCCCCCTCCACAGTCTCCTTATCTGGCTCTCTTGTCCTGTGGCCCAGGCTGCCCCTCCTCATCTGATCTAAGAAATGAATCTCAGCCAAGATCAGATCACTTGATAAACTCACCTCCCCCATGCCTCGGTCACATCTTCACAAGGAGAAGTTAATAGCTTAGCCCAGAGGACTGACGTAATCAGGCTGATCTTGAAGAGGAGACAGCCAAGGGCTTGTGAATTTAGGGAGCTTGGAAAACCCCTCCAGCGCTGCCCTTGACTGGCAGGGGGTATCCTTCTTTCCTGGAGGGACAGAGAGGCCCTGAGGTGGGAATGGCCCTGGTGGGACTGCCTTGGGAGTTGGGGGCATAACTCGGAGTGGACTAGCCTTGCTTTCTCCAGCTCTCTGCCCCTATGCTGCATAAACCCAGTTTCTCCTGGTTCTCCTTTGTCAGAGGAAGACACAGTCACTTGCATGGAAGAGACCGATGTTCAGCTCAGAGGGTGAAAGGAATAAAAAAGGAAGCATTTAATTTGCAAACCTTAGGCTCCTCCTCCCCGCCATCAGTCCTCTGGGGCATTACAGGAACGTCAGCCCTTCCTGAAGCCTGGATCCCCCATGGGAGGCAGGAAAGAGAAGACTCAGACTGTGGGTCGGGGGCAAAGCCAATCTGATGACTGGAGAGGGAGGGTGGCCCCTGAGGGAGGGTCCAGAATGCCACCTGCAATGATCCCAATAGGGAAACTGAGGCCTGGACCTTTAATTGCAGATCTTTCATCGTGTTTGCCTCACCATAGGCAAGTCTCAGGCTTACACTTAGTAATGTATCAGGAATGGATGGGAACCACCCCTCCCCCAGCCCACTGGAAGGATAAATGATTCCCAGATGGCACTTGCTGCAGGAATCTAAGTCCCCGTGGATGTGGCTGTTACAGCTGACCCAGCGCCTTGTTAGCTTCTTCCTCACCCTTCTCCTGTCTCAGCCTTCCTCACCTGGCCTCAGGTGTCACCACACAGCCCTGGGATGTGGAGATGCATTCGCTGTTTGCCTAGAGCAGTTACTTAACTTAAAGAAGATGCAGGCAGGTAGGGCCAGCGCTGGCTCTTGGCTCCTTGGAAGCTGCAGTCCTTGCAGTCCCCTGGAGTCTGCTGTCCTCACCTCTGGACTCCAGGTCTGAATGCTCACCTGTTACCATGTCCCTCTCTTTTCCTTGTTTAAGGCTTGACTTCAGGACCCCTGGAGTCATTTCACGTCCTACTTTCCTTGGAATGGAGCCCACAGTAAGATGCTCTAAAACTTCCCACTCCACTTCTGAAGCAGTTTCCCATCTTTTGAGAATCCATGAAAGCTTCAGAGCTCTGAAATGTGTGGGTGCTCTGAGTTACCTCTGTTAGTGAGGCAGGAAGCTAGACTCAACTCCAGAGGTGGGGCTCATACACTGGACCCAATTGAGGACTAGCTAAAAGGGATAGGGCAGAAGCAGCTTTCCATAAGCTACGTCCACCAGTGTGCCATGCCAGTTTACCATTGCCGTGGTAAAACCTGGAAGTTACCACCCCTTTCCATGGCGATAACCCAATGACCTGGAAGTTACCATCCTTTTCCTAGAAATTTCTGCATAAATTGCCCCTCAATTTGCATATGAGTAAAATTTGGTATAAACAAATGTGAGTGCAGCCCTGCCTCTGAGCTGCTGTTCTGGGTGCATTCCCTATGACGTAGCGCTGCTCTGCAAGGAGCGGCCCCTCTGCTGCTGCTGTGCACTGCCACATCCATAAAAGCTGCTGTCCAACACCACTGGCTCGTCCTTGAATTCTTACCTGTGTGAAGGCAAGGACCCTCTTGGGCCAAGCCCCAATTCTGGGACTCACCTGCCCCTGCATTATTAGGAACTGTGCCCACCTGCTAGTGACAGAAATCCCTGAAACAGTCCCCTCAGTTATTAAGAGTTCTCCTCTGATCAAAAGGAAGCCAGCACAGGGTTGGGATGTGGGCTCTGGGATTGCACCAGGGAGCTGGGCTCTTTCTAGCCCCCCATAGTCCAGCCATCAATCAAACAGACAAACACATTGACAAGACAGCTTCATGCTGCCAAAAGCTTAAAAAAAGGCAAACAGGGCAGTGTGGCATGGTCAAGAGTGCTGGGTGAGGGACCTGTAGATTCGGTGGTCAGGAAAACCCTCCCTAAGGTGGAGACATTTGGGGATGGCCCAGAGGATGGCAAGGACTGAGACTTGGAGGAACACTGAAAGGCTTCATTCCAGCCAGAGAACGGCAGATACAGAGGGCTCAGAGGGAACCAGCCTGGGCCGTCGTGGAAAATAAAAAGGCCGAAGGGAGTGGGGTGGAGTGAGGGGGACGGCGTGCCAGGAGGTATGATGGGAGGTATTCTGGGAGCAGGGAAGGGGGGCCCTGCAGGTTCTGGTAGAGCTTGAATTCCAGGGTGGTAGATGGAAGTGCCTGGAGGATTTATCCAAGGGAGCTGATTTGCTTACAGGAAGATCATTTTGGCTGCTGTACTGAACATAGGTGTCCAGGAGTGGAAGGAGGGAGTCAGTGGCGAGTCCTGGTAAGAGAGGATGGTGGGATGGCAGAAGCAGTGAGAAGGGGTCCAGGCAGGGAGCAGGAGCAGGAGTTCTGTCCGGTGACAATGACGGAGGAGAGAAGCTAGCCAGGGAAGGGTGTTTCCAAGATCCCAGTGATGGTGGGAGAGTCTGTGTGGGGGAAGCCTCAAGGGGGCAGGTGAACGGACTGGAGCATCCCAGAGGGTGAGGGAGGGGGCTGCCCAGCCACAGCTTTGAGCCTGAGAAGGAGCTCTGAGGGAGCTGGAGTGGAGCTGAGGTTTTGGAGGTGGTTGCTTTACAGAGTGGCTGTGGGAGCAGGTGGCCAAGAGGAATAAACGAACAGTTATTATTGGAGAAGGGGATGTGAAAGAATGAGGTGGCCAGGAGGGTCCTCCATGATCTTCTTTCTTGGCCCATTTCTACATTTTCATCCTGCCCCTGGCCAGTGATGGGAGGTCTACCAAGGTCCCAGGCAGCCCTTGTTCAGGTTCAGGCCAGACTAAAGCCCAGCACGACCCTAGGGTGTCCAGTTTCATGGGGGAGGCTAGGACACGGGAAGGGGGATAGAGGTAGCTCAGGTGGGCAGGACGTTGGTGGAATTCAGAGAGGAGCGAAGACAATAAGGAAATCAGTGCTTGGACCATGGAGGTGATATTTTCACGTCCACTGCTCAGACCACATCTGAACAGGAAGCTGCACGTGCTCTGAGCCTCTTGTGTTAAGGGGGACAGGGAGGGAGGGACCCTGGCAGCCTGGAGGATATCCAGAAGGCAGCAAGCAGCAGAGGACAGGGGTCTTGAAATTGAGGCAGAGAAGCTGGGGGGAGGGCAGGGAAAATGCAGTCTGGAGAAATACGGATGGCACTGAGAAGCTAGCCTGTGCAGGAGCTGCCTTGCGTGACTGATGGCGGCAGGGCCTGCATCGATCATGTGAGCAGCTTCCTCGGAAACACGCTTCGCGTTATCTTGAATGCCTCTGAATGATTTCTCTGCATTTGGCCTGGGACAGGTGCGTCTAACTTGGTTGCTAGGGGTCCACGATTCCTGCCTTCTGTCAGCCCCTCTAGGACCTTGGAGAAGAATAGTTAGTCAATACTGATTTTTCTGAGGGCCAGGCTGGGGTTTGGGGAGGTTGGTGAGAGAAACAGAGGGGCAAAATCTATGGATTTGCAGAATCGATGGTGCCCTTGAACATAGGAGGACCCGTGTTATAGTTCTTCATGGTCATCATCACCATCAGTAGTAGCAGTATTTTAGAGTCTTGCTCTGTTGCCCAAGCTGGAGTGCAGTGGTGCAGTCCTAGCTCACTGCAGCCTCGACCTCCTGGGCTCAAGCGATCCTCCCACCTCAGCCTTCTGAGTAGCTGGGACTACAGGCATGGCATGTGCCACAGCTACAGCCATTATTATTTACATCTGGATGGGGGATAGATGAGGATTCTTCAATCAATGCAGAGATACACCTGCTTCTCATATAGGAGGAGATCATGTTTAAGCTCCTTCCAAAAATACCAAGATACTTTTTAAATCAGAAAGGTCGCCGTTGACTTTCTTGTGGAAAATAAACATTCCAAGAACTGCCAGAAAACACCTGCAAATGAAGAGTACCAAGCAAAGAGTAGCCCCAGATATTAAACATATTGTAAAGCTCCTGTAGTTGACTTTGAATAGACACAAAGGTCAATGGAATAAAATATTGAATCTAGACATTGACACAGATATATATAGGATTTTGGTTTATGATAGAAGTGACAATTTGAATCAGCAGGGGAAAAATGAGTTATTCAATAAATAGTGTTTAAATAACTACCTTTGGCCACTACCTGAAAAAAAAAGCTGGATCTTTTACCTTACTTCTTACAGATAAATTCCGGATGGATTGCAGATTTAAATGTCAAAAGAAAACATAATAAGCATGGGGAAAATAGACAAAACACTAACATCAATGTAGGGACATTTTCTATTTCCTATTTCTCTACAAGACACAAGACCTGAACACCATAAAAGAAAAAAATATTGTAAATCTGCAACAAAACTGTTATGATTCCCACATAGCAAAATAAAGCCAGAACATGAACAACAAACCAGGAGAAACACGTGCCACCCGAACAGTCCTGCTGGGCCACTGCTTGGTGCCAGCCAGGCCTGCATTGCTTTGTCTGGGGGTCCTCTGCAGGTGCTTCTTTTTGATAGTGGTTCTAAATGTTTGAAATGTCAGGTCATTTGGAGTCTAATATGCTGAATATTAGCCATTCATAAGGGATCCATCCCCATAATCCAAACACCTCCCACCGGGCCCCACCTCCAACATCAATCCAAACACCTCTCACCAGACCCCACCTCCAACATCAATCCAAACACCTCCCACCGGGCCCCACCTCCAACATCAATCCAAACACCTCCCACCAGACCCCACCTCCAACATCAATCCAAACACCTCCCACCAGACCCACCTCCAACATCAATCCAAACACCTCCCACCGGGCCCCACCTCCAACATCAATCCAAACACCTCCCACCGGGCCCCACCTCCAACCCTAATGATTACAATTCAACATGAGATTTGGGTGGGGACACAGATCCAAACTATGTCACTGTGTGTGTATATATATAGAGTACATGATCTGATTTATGCATAGTGTCATTGATGGCACCATTAATAACACTCCAAAAGTGTATTCATTTCTGGAAGCATAATACCATATTACTTGGCTAAGTTCCTTGTAGTGGCCTGTCTGGAGTATCACATTTTCCCACTGCAACACTAGAGAAAGGCTCATGGATAAAAGAACTAATTTAGATGCACCTTCTCTCCACCCCTAAAGAAAAGGTTTCTATGCCCAACTGAAGTCTCCTCTCTCACCTCTCAATCTTCTCCCTCTGATTAAAAAAAAACTTTTGATTTTATAATAGTTTTAAATAACCAGAGAAGTTGTGAAGACAGTGCAGAGTGCTCCTGGACCCCTGGACCCCTGTGTCTAGTTTCTCCACGTTACCACCTTACCTCGCGTGGCACAGGTGCCACAGCAAATGAGCCACTGCATGACTTAAAACATCCAACATGCAACATGGACGAGGCTCGTAAATGCGAAGAAGAAGCATCAGGCACAGTGTGGTGCAGAGTGCGTGACTCTGTGTATATAAAGGTAAAAAACAGACAAAACTAGACCATGATGTTGGAAGCCACCTTGGTTACTTTTGGAGGCGGTGCTGGCTACATGGGTGTGCTTAGTTTGTGGAAACTCACCACACAGCACACTCAGATTGTGCACTTTTCTGTAGGATTGTTCTACTTCAGAAAAAGCAAGTCCTCCTACCCAAAACATATGGGGGAGAGCAAGTTCCCAAGGTGAGCTGACGTGCAGCTGGGTCTGGGAACCACCAGACACCAGACGGAGTAACCTTACCAAGTCCCTCAGAGCCCAGGAGCCTCAGACAGCCATGCAGTGCTGTAGTCTCATCAGGAGACCAGATGATGGCAGAACTAGTCCAACCACCTCTTTCTGAGCTCTGTGACTCATCCACTAATGTAGATTATCAGGGCTGTTAAGGGTCTCCTGAACAGCCCTCAGGAAAATGGGGTCGTTTATGTGTTTGTAGATGCTTGGCTCTGGCATGGCTTTTACCCAGAGAGATCCCTTGTGAAATTTTAACTCCCTTCCTTCTCTCCTTCTTTCTTCCTCCCTCCCCCTCTCCTTGGTTCTTCCCCTCCTTCCTTCCCTCCTTTGCTTCCTTCTTTCTTTCTTTCATGGTGCCTATGCATTCAATGTCTCTTTGACCCTTTCGGCCAGGACTAGGTAGGCTCTGAGCGCTGAGGCAGGGCTGGGAGCCTGCCTTTGAGAGTCATCCCTGGAGAATGCCATGGACACAAAGACCCTGTATGGTCCCCGTATGACCAACATGGTCACAGAGTGGCGTCGGGTCCACCCTCTCACCGCAGCTCCTCTTCCTTCCTGCTCTCCAGTCTCTGCTGGTCTTGCTCATCCCGGGGTGCCTCTGCTTCTGGGGACACCAGACTGGAGAGAAGCCTCAGAAAAGAGGGTCCTGACCCAGCTCACACCCTCTCATGTGCCCTTCCATGTGGTGGGAGCTCCTTTGACCTATATATTTATTCTACCCCAGATGCTCCTGGACCCCTGATTGTCGTCTACCGAGGCTGACTCCCAAATAATAGAACCTTAAAGCTCCTCTAGTGTGGCCCTCACGCTGGCTGCCACACAGCGGCTGCATGCTGGGGAGACTTTAGAACGCCACTGGGATGCCTGGGTCCCACACACAGGACTTCCCATTTAAGCAAGAAAACCACTGGCCTCATCAGTTTCCCCCGCTTCCATTAGCTTCTCCCTCAACAAACCTCCAAGGATGGTGCACTGACCCACACGGAGTGCCTGCAGGTGGTGGGGCTGGCCGGGAACACACTCCTGCCGCCTTCTGCTCCTCCAAGGAGATCCCTGAGTGCTCAGGACAAGACTTCGTGGCAACGTCTCCCTCTCCACAAAGCGTTTGTGAGCAGTCTCTACTAATCCAAGCAGCCCGGCTCCCCTGCACTGTCCCTTTTCTGTTTCCTCCTCCCGTTGTCCTGGTTTGTGAGTCCTCCCAGGAAAGGACTTGTCTTATTTATGGTGGCTCCGTGCAGGCATATTCCTGTGTGCTTCTCAAAGCAGGACCAAGCTTAGAGTCTGTAGCCCGGCCTGGCACCTCAGCTCCCGGACCCCACAGGCTGCAGCATGAGCGAGGATGACCGGGTGAGGCCAGATGGGGAAAGGCGTGGGGTGATGTGTGAACCGCCTCTCCACCCTGGGCCTCAGCGCTTCATCCTACAACCAAGGACCACATCTCCTTCTGGTGCCACACTGGTTCCTGCTCCTGTGGAGGAAGGTGCCTGCCAGGGAGTGTTGAATTTCCTGCAGCTGCTGGGGTTTAGGAAGCCGTCTTCTCACCCACTCGTTCTTCTCTCCTCCCACGTCTAATGGGGCCAGTTGGGATGACTGGGCTCCCCTCAAGTGCAGGAAACAGGGTAGCTCTGCGGAACCATGCCGTGGCGAGCCCCTCGGTACTTGGGGATGGGAAGGTCAGATGACAGGGGAGCCACACGCAGTCCCCAGGGAGTGGGGAGAGTCAGCAAACTCCTCCCACACAGTTCATTCCATAAATACCTTCACCCTGTGGGTGCACGGTCCTGTGACAGGTGTGGGGGCTATATGATCCACAAGGCAGGATTTGGGGTCAAGGTTGGCCCTGACCTTACCTAAAAACCTGGCCTGCTGTGTGAGATTGGGCCGTGGGGGCTGTGGCTGGTGGGGCAAAGTTGGCCCTGACCTTACCTAAGTTAAGAACCTGGCCGGTTGTGTGGGATTAGACCATGGGGAGGGTGGTTGGCGTGGCAAGTCTGGCCCTGACCTTACCCAGGAACCTGGCCCGTCGTGTGGGATTAGGCTGTGGGGAGTGTGGCTAGTGGGGACACGTGCTCCGCCCCGGTGCTGCTGCTGTAACTGGGGCTGCAGCTCAGCAGGCCTGACGTCGCCTCGGAGAAGGCCCAGTGCCCCCACCCCATGCCGGAGCCCCTGCTCCCCACGCTGTAACCACAATCGCATAAATGTGGACTTGGAAGGATGGGCGGGGAGCTGTGGGGGGAGGGTTGTCTTATGGGCTTTAACCTGTTGATCCAAGAAGAACTTCAGTATTTCCTGGGGGTGGATTCATTAAGACAACAGAGCAGCCTGACCTGCAAGCTGGCCCCTATACCATGGTGCTCCTGGGCGGAGCTCTGAGTGGACTGAGGAGTGCACGTCCCTGAGGCTTTCGGCCCGCAGGGCGACAGGACTTGCTGGAAGGCCACAGGCAGCAGAGGCCACACCCCAGTCTCCACAGTGCCGAGACTGACACCCCGAGCCCTCTTTTGGTTGTTGGTGAAGTGAAGAGAAGCCAGGAAGCTCCTCGGAGACAGAGTGGAGCACAGTGAGGCCAGGTCAGCAGTGGGTGGGGAAGGAGCCTCTACAAGTGTGCTCACTGGGAGGCAATGGAGGTTCTTGTGGCGGCTGCAACGAACCGCAGTAAAAAAAAAAAAAAAAAAATCACCACAAAGCCAGGACTTGAAACCACACACATCATCCTCCCAGGTCCCATAGGTCGGAAGCCCTGCATGGGTCTCACTGGCCAAAATCAAGGCATCAGCAGGGCTGAGTTTCCTCTGGGGACTCCAGGATAGTCTCCGGTTCCTGCCCCTTCCAGCAGCTGAGGCCACCTGCGCCCCCAGTTTGTGGCCCCCCAGTGTTCAGAGCCGGTGTTCTGGCCTCTGTTCTGGCATCACACTTCCTGCTCTGGCCTCAACCCTCTGCTTTCCTCCTACAGAGGCCCTGGTGATCACGGCAGCCCATCTAGTTAACCCAGTGTGACCTTCCCGACTGAGTCTGCAAAGTCCTTTTTGCCAGGTGAGGTGACGTATTCACAGCGGCGGGGGAGTGGGATGAGGACACCTTTGGGGGCCATTATTCCTTCTGGCACAGCCGGCCTGTGGGGATCCTGAAGGAAGGTTCTGGGAATGCCCCATCCGGGACTTGTTACTGCAGTGGGACTGTGGCCAGGAGCGGATCGCTCGCTCGGTATTGCTCAATATCAGGCTGAATTCTCACTAGACCGCATCTTCCCACATGGCCAGAGTCACCCAGGGAGCTGTTTAAAAGCAGAATCTGTGTATCCCCCGGGGCTTACTGAAGGCACAGCTACACGTTCGAGTCCAGGCTATGACTCAGGAGGCTGCTTTTTTTTTTTTTGAGATGGAGTTTCACTCTTGTCGCCCTGGCTGGAGTGTAGTTGTGTGATCTCCAATCACTGCAACCTCCACCTCCTGGGTTCAAGTGATTCTCCTGCCTCAGCCTCCTGAGTAGCTGGGGTTACAGGTACCTGCCACCAGGCCCAGCTATTTTTTTTTTTTTTTAGTAGAGACAGGATTTTGCCATGTTGGCCAGGCTGGTCTTGAACTCCGGGCCTCAAGTGATCCGCTTGCCATGACCTCCGAAAGTGTCTGCATTTTTAACAAGCCTCTTGGGTAATTTTTAACAAGCCTCTTGGGTAATTTTTACAGACACTAAGATTTGATCACCTCTGTTCTAGACACAATGAGTTGTTGATAAGTAAAACTGGAGCCAGCGATTTGAGGCTTTCTCTAACCCCCTCACCCCACATCAGTGAGCATGCCCTGTTTTCCTTACCCACTACCTGTGTTTTTTGGGACTGTGAGACACGGGAGAGGAAGGGCCTTCCCCACGTTGCCCATGGATGTGGCGCCTGGAGCCCGGCAGAGGAACACCTTGACCTCCTGGCTGTGCTTGAGGCTGTAGCCGGAGTGGAAAGGGGGACTCTCAGCTGGAGACCAGCACCACACCAAACTGTTTGGCCAGCCCAGCACACCTATGACCCCCCTGTCCCACCCTGATAGGACCTGGTGAACAGCGCTGTGGTTCCCATTTGGAGCCTCCTCCAGATTGCAACGCGGGGAGGAAGCCTGCTTTCCTCCAGCTGTGCTTACTGATATGGAGCGTTACTTTGCATGAACCTTCAGATCTGGACTTCTCCAGGGACAGGAGGTGTGGAGAGAGGTGCACTGGGCTTAGGAGAAGAAGGGATTCTGGTTTCAACTCTGCCATTCAGTGTTTGAGTAGCTTGGGCAAATCCTACTACCTCCATGGGCTTCCAAAACGCAGGGCTTGGATGAATTCCCTCTGCTGCAGATTCTGCCAGGGATCGCTCTCACCAGTGGTCAGGCGGAGGGGATGTTTTCTAGGCTAATTGAGCTTTGACCCCAATTCCACCCTCTCTGAGAAAGAGACTCCCGTTTAGTCACTTACTAGACGTCGCTTTAAATAGCACCTCAATTTGCTTCCTCACCCAGCAAGCTGGGGTCTCCATGGAGAGACAGCTGCCCATGGGGACTTTCTGCAGTCGACATCCAAGAAGAGCCTGTCGGTAGCGGGAGCCCCTGTCTCCCCCACCAGGGATGGAACCTGCTTTCATTTCATTTCCATGTGGGGTGATTCTCAGACTGTGACAATTAACAAGGAGGAAAAACCATTTGCATTTTTCCTGGGTGTTAATGACCTTCCAAACCAACGCTCAATTGTCTCGTTTGAAGCAGCAGAGCACACATTGGCATGAATAATTCAAGGACCAGAGTTCTCCCATGTGCGGGGTGAAAACCTTATTTTTGACCTAGTTCCTAAAGTTGATGAGTTTGTGTCATCACTCTACACACATGGTTTCTGCTTTTTAAGGTTTGTGTTATTTGACTCAACGATATCACAGCCTAAGTAAACTTAGTGGCAAGGTTTGGGGACTTAAATTGATGAAGCAGAGACCTAATTTGTTTTACATAACCTGAAGCCTTAAACTTAATTAATTTTTCATTTTGGGCACAGAGGCACCTGCTGGTTAGGTGTGATATGGCTCAAGCAGGCGTTGTAAATACACAGACAGAGAAGCAGGGACATGCGGATGTTCAGGACCATCTCAGAGGAGTTTGGGGTGTCTGTGGCTCTGGACTGCGGTGGGGGCTTGGGTTGTAACCAGAGGTGACCAGCCGTCAGAAGCGAGAGAGGACTGTGGGCTGACAGGCAAGGATAAGGGTCTCAATCCCACAAACAAATAGGATGATCTTTGCCTAGCACAGTGCTGGAATGCTTCCATTCCATAGAACGAACGGGCTCTCATCACGATCACCTGCAGCCTGCAGCTTAAATCAGGGTTTCTGGCGGGGCCTCGGGAGCTGCAGTTGACAGTGATTGCCCAGGCGATTCTTACTCCAAGCTCCACTCCTTGCCCAGGTTTGCAGCTTGGTAGCTTCAGACAACAGAAACGTACCAGGAAGCAGGGCTGGTGCAGATGTAACTGGTTAAGGTGAGGCCCTGCAGCAGAAGGGCAGACCCTATCTCCAGGTCCAGGGCCACTAGGCTGACCCACCTGTAATGGTACAGCACGTGCTGTGCTGCAGCTGTGTGAGGCAGGCCGGAGGGGACCCATTGGTGTCTGCTGGGTGCATAGACTCGGGGTTTAGGCGGGATTGGTTCCAAAGGAGCAGCACTGAAGAAGAGATTCATTTGCTCTTAGATTCATCAGGTGTCTGTGCACTTCTACATGCTGACCCTCTTCTCCTGCCAAGAAGTGTCGTGGGGGCCCGCGGGCAGCTCTCCCATCCTGTGCCCGAGGCCCCTCATCCGCAGCCTCAGCGGGGTAAAGACATCCTCAAGGTCAGCTAATGGATAGCAAATCTGTCCAGTCAACAATCACAGTTTTGTGGTTTTGGTCAATTTAGCATAATTGCTGGGATCTCACCATCCCAGACAGGGGTCGGAGTGAACCCCAAAGATGGTTGAAGTAGCCAGACCCAGCCAGAATCATTGGTGACTCCCGGCCCTAAGTCCAGAGGCCACCTCCATCCACACACACTGTCCACCTGCGGACCAGGCATTGCTATTGAGGTGGGTGGCCTCAGACACCCCACATCAACAGTGCCCACCCTGAAACCTCCCCAGGCCGAGTATGGCAGCCAGCTTGTCCTGGAGCCGCAACCACAACCACAACCACAACCAAGCCAAGAGGAGAGAGGCATTCTTCGGGTTTCCCTGAGTGTGGCTCAGGAGAGAGGGAGCCAGGACTGTTCGCTCTGGAGGAGCACACGGTGAATTGGTGGTTGCAGTACCCAAGGGACTGGCACAGGCCTCAGGCCTCCTGCTCATGAAGACCAAACCTTGGCTGGAAGTCTCATCTGAGGCTGGTCAGCTTAAGTCTCATCTTTAGTGGCACCCGTAATGGACAGATGGGCAAATGGGGGCAGGCCAGATGACTTGCAGAATTAAAACTGTTTTTTGAGCTTTTAAGCCCAGGCCCACCCCATGCCCGATCCTGCTGATGTAGACGAGGCCAGACTGTGATGAACGAGGGTGTTCTGGAGGGGAACGGAGTTCCTGGGGCGGGGGCATCCTGTGTGCTGGCCCTCAGCTAGAAGCAGGTGGCTTCATGGGCCCACACCACAGTCCTGGCAATAGGCGGGCTGGCCCCAGTGGTGCGGGATGGCCGCGTTTCCGCAGATGGACGCCTGGGCTTCTTGCTGCTTTCTAAACCCTACCCTCTGTGAACTTTCCTTTCTCAAGCCCAGCACCTGGGCAGCTCCCCGAAGACCTCATCTCAGGCCACTGGAGCCAGGCATCATCGGACATGGGGAGCTGGGAAGGCCCGACAGGCTGTTTTCCACCCCCATCCCCAGGGCCCTGCATGGCCAGTGCAAACTGTGCTGCCCATCTCCTTTGCTTCTGCCAAGGGTGACTCTCGGCAATTTTCCCCAGGACTCCTCTTGACTGGAGGCGCTCTCGGTGGTGCCCTCTGCCTGGCCCCCTCTGATTCCCTGTTCTGCTTCTCCCACACTCTGACCAGTCTCCTGGGTTCACTTCCTGAATACATCATTGCACACAACTCCTGGCTTCAGAATCCATGGCTCCATTTTACAGATGAGGAAACTGAGGCTCACAGTGACACAGACAGCAGTGCAAGGTCACTTGGCCATGGAAAGCCACGCTGGGAGGCAAGCTCGAGTCTGGGTGAGATTCCACCCACTCCCTCGCCTCCACCTCCCAGAGCTGGAGTGTGAACCTGGATCCTAGCGCCTTTCCGAGGCCTGATAGCAATGTGTTCTCCAGCCATTCGTCTCCACAGGGCTCTGTTGGAGCACAGAGGAGTGGGGTGGTGGAGCGGAGGCCACAGTGCAGGTACAGTTTGGGAAGCATTCTGCGATGGGGTTGGAATGCCTGGGGCTGCACCGGGGAGGGAGGGCCAGGGCTGTCTGGCAGGTGGTTGGGGCGATGCTTTCCCAGGCCCACAGAGGTAGCGGGGACGTCGCCCACCCTTTAGCACCAGGCAGGGCTGTGGATGGTCTCCAATGTGGAGGAGTGCTCAGTATGACATCTCAGTTTCCAAAAGCCGAGGTTGCTTCAAGGTTGAGGGTGCGTAGGGCAGGAGAGCCCTCTGCCAGGGGACACTGGACAGTGCCCAAACTGAGCGTGCTGCCCGGGATATCACAGGCCACCAACTGCATGCGCAAAAAATACAGCAAACGCCCGGAGACAAAAAATACGGTGAATGAGCCTGAAAAGGCCCCACGGAAGAGCATGTTCCCGTGCGGGTCTCTGCCGTCTCCTAGTGCAGGAAAGGCCCTGAAAGTCCTGCAGGCTCTTCCTGCACCCTGCAGGGTCCACACCTAACACATCTGGGAGCCCAGCCGCCTCTGACGCGTTTCCTGGCACACCCTGCTCACTTCCTCTCTTTTATATTTTCCTTCTCCCAACAGGAGCCCCGGAGTTTTATTTCACACGGTATTCCCTGCACTTGTTCTGGGAGTGTTGATTCATGTTCCCTCAAATAAGAGTTCGTGTTCAGGTGAGGAGGTCGTGGAGCTCCAAGGGCAGCACGGTGCTCCCTCACATCGTCTCATTTTCTGAGGGTCCCCGGAGGGGGGATACGCAAAGTGTTCCAGGGTGTGCGCGGCACAGGCTGCTCCAGTGGACGCTGGCCTCAGGCAGGCTGTTCCCTCGACGCTGCTGGGATGGGGGTAGGGGGTGGGGACACCCGCCAAGCAGTGGGAGAGGGGGTGCTCGGGGACTGGGCTGGTGGCAGTTTGCC
Organism: Trachypithecus francoisi; assembly: GCF_009764315.1. Lineage (NCBI taxonomy): Eukaryota > Metazoa > Chordata > Mammalia > Primates > Cercopithecidae > Trachypithecus > Trachypithecus francoisi. The sequence continues at coordinate 3,912,384 of NW_022681469.1, forward strand.
AACAGTGCTAAGCAGCCCTAACCAGCATGGCAGCATTGGGTGTCAGCCTCGGATCCCAGCTCCTCAAGACAGCGTGGGCAGTGCTGCTGGTGGCTCCATACTGAGTCATGAAGCCTGAAGAAAATGTGGCCCCTTCGCTCCCTGCGCCATCTGTGGACCTCAGCAACCACCTTTCACACGGAGATGATCGTGGCTCAGGTTACCTCTAGTCCTTCCATTTTAGGAAGCTACACTACAAATCTATAAATGCACTCACAGCTCTGCCCAGGGTATGCGGGGGAACTCCACCCCCCAAAACCCACAAGGGAACCCTAGTGACAGGTTCAACCTTATGAATAGGTGAATTCAAGTATAGTTTGATAATACAGGCAAGTACTCACGATAGGGACAATCTTGATTTAATTTTTGTTAGTCACTCAAGTCCTCTGTGGATGCAGGACAGTGATAGTAATAACAGTTGATATGCACTGAGCATTTCCTGTGTGCTGCACAACCACCACATTCTACGTAAAATATTTAAGCCTCACAACTACTCTACTATTATTCTCAATTTACAGACAGGGACATGTGTAGCTTTAAGAGTTTAAATTACTTGACTATATTTATACAACTAGAGAGTACAGATCCTTTTGGTCCTAGAGGTGAGAACCCTAACGGCCATGTATCTTCCATTCTTGCGGTGGTGTCCCACAAAGCTGCTGGAAGCCAAAACTAACTTCCCTGTACAAAAGAGAAATATTAACCGGAGAGTCAGAAAATACGTGAGCTGCACATAGTAGGTGCTCGCTGCACACGTGTTGCTGGGATTATTCATGAGCACAGAAAGAAGGACAGGTTTAATGGCTTAGTTTGCATCCTCCCCTTTCTAGGTCTGATGCCAGCCGGCAGTCCTGCCAGCAGTGACCTGTGATTCCACTGGATATGGCAGACAGGATCTGTTTCTCTGGCCATTTTTTGGAGAAGGTTCAGCTGAGAGGCTCAGATGGCCATAATGGATGGGATCTTTTTAGAGGTACCGAGAGTGCCATGGTTTCAACCCAAGAAGACAGCAGGGCCATTAGCAGAAGTGAGACAAGGAGCTGGCTAGAAAGTGAAGATTGTGGGCAGAAGGCAGAGGGGTGGCAGGTACCCCGAGTGACAGAGGACTAAGGAGGGCAAGACCCCGTATGAGAGATGTGGACTCGGCCAGCAGTGGAGCAGGTGAGTCTGTGAATGCCCTCAGAGAGTGGTTCTGAAATGCACACCTGTATTTTTCAGGGTTCTTCAGAGACACAGAAGCAACAGAATGTGTGTGTGTGTGTGTATGTGTGTGGTTTATTATAAGGAATTGGCTCATATATTTCAGGGGTCTAGAAGGTCCATATTCTGCCATCTGCACACTGGAGACCCAGGAAGCCGTGCTGTGGGTCAGTTCAAGCCTGAAGGCAGAGAACCAGGAGCGCTGATGGCATACGTCCCCACCTGAAGGCAGGAGAAGCTCAATGTCCCCGCTCAAGCAGTCAGGCAGAGTGAATTCTCTGTTGCTCAGTCTTTTGTTCTATTCAGGCCCAAATGGACTGGAGGAGGCCCACCCACACTGGGGAGGCCATCTGCTTTTCTGAGTCCATTGATTCAAATGCTAATCTCATCTGAAACAACACCCAGACCATGTTTAGCCAAATATCTGGGTACCCTGTGGCCCAGTCAAGGTGATACATACAATTACCCATCGTGAGACCCATGGGAAAGCTGTGTAAATCATGAGACACCACTTTTGTTGGCAAGAGAATCGTAAGAGCCACTGGGGAGGGATCCGGGGGATCCTCATGTGCCCCAGGAACGTGCAGAAGACCAGGGGAGGGCAGCTCTCTGCCTGCAAGGAGTTCGATCATGAAATCAGGGCAAGGGCCCTCGACAATTTGCTCGGAAATTTGCACTGTGGGCAGGGAAGGCAGCCTCGCCAGGAGCCTTCGCCACGGTCACCTGGCCTCACGGGAAGCCTGTCCATGGAGCTACTCATCCCTGAGCTGACCGTGACTGAGCCTGCTCAGTTGTGCTGAGACCCAAGAGGCTGCTTCAGTGAAAACAGAGAACCATGCTTTGCACATCTTTGCTTTGTAACTAGAGGGACTTTCCATCCTCAAAGATTTATGTTTGAAGCTCTTCCCTCGGCGCGTTTTCCTGCTGTGCAGCTGCTGTCTCCTCAGCTAATTCTCCTAAACCCTCCTCATCTCTCTGGCCGGCTTCTCCGTGCTCCTCTCTTGCTTGGGAGCCAACAACTGAGCTTTGATATCAGCTCTTACAGCTGGGATTCAGGCCACTTGGCAGATGAGGGGTAAACCTGTCATGAAGTCCTTAGCCCTGAGCCTTGGAGAGTTTAAAGGTAAGCCCTAGGTATTTATTAAGCCACTGGCCTGACAGGAAAAAGGTATCTTTAAAAACATAATAAAATTCCTGTAAATATATCCCCTGTCCCGGTTTGCTGAATTTCTTAGAGGCCCGGCTAAGGTACCCAGAAGCAGTAAGTCCTTCCCCTGGCTCATCGCCTCCCTGGTGGCTCTGGAGACTTAACTGGGGAGGAGAATTCTGGGTTCTCTGCAATGTGCCCCATGCTTTCAGGGCTTTGCTTACTTGGAGCTCAGAGCTTTTGGGGGTGTGTGTGTGTGTATGTGTGTGCACATGTGTGTGTTCGTGTGTCAATGCATGTCTATGGATGTGTGAGTATTGTGGTGAGCACATGTGCATGTGTGTACATGGCTGCATTGTGTGTATGCACATGTGTGCGTGCGTGTGTGTGCATGTGCAAGTATACGCGCACGTCTATTGGTGTGTGAGCATGGTATCTATGTATGCGTGTGTGGTATGTATGCATATGTTTTGGCCCTGCGTCCGTGTGGAACAGGAACATGGCTGCCCTCCTATGTTCCTCTCTCCAGGCAGAGGGAGATCCTCTCATGCAGATATGATCAGGGATAATGGGATCAGAAGGCCCTGCTCCATGGGTCCATATGGGAGTAGCGGCCCGCCCGCCCCCACTCTCCCTGCATGCAGAGCTGTGACCCAGCTTTCCGCCGACATGGGGATGAGCCAGTTGGCAGTGTTTGAGGACAGATTTCATATCCAGCAACTGGGAGCCCTGCCTCAGGCTGGGTTCCGCCTGCCATGCTTCAGAGCAGGACTTGGGTGCTGGTGGCAGGAAGCCCTCATCGCACGGTTCTGGGGCCTTGGAGAAGACCCTCCACAACCCTCCTGCTCCCTCCTCAGCAGCCAGGTGCGCAGACCAGAGACGGTCCCATGGGGGACTCCCTGCGCTGGAAGAGAAGCGCTCCCTCCTCCACCATAAATCACTCCCCAAGGTTTCTCAGTTCACAGAGGAGGAGACTGAAACCAAGATAAATCATGGGATGTGCCCAGCTCCACAGGGACTTACTGGTGGAGTCTGGAGAAGAACAAAGCCTCAAGTCGTTAGTTGTGAATTTTTTAACATAACCACATGTTACACATAAAATGTAGAGCAATTTTTAAGCCTTTTTGAGGACTAGGAGTTCACTCTGCATCTCCCACGGACAGTTTGGGAGGAGGGCAAAGTGCAGGATGATAACAGTTCCCTGCAGGGGAAGAGCCCAGGGGCTCCAGGTGCCTGCGTGGAGCCCAAAGGTCAAGGGGACTTCACTCCCAGGCCCACTGCCTGGAAAAGGAATCAACTAGAGAAGGAAAGAGCTGAGCACAAAGAATGCAACAAAATGGCCTGGTCACAGCAGGGAGAGAAAGCAGCTGGGCAGGGAGGGAGAGCAGCCTGGCAGGGTTGCGCATGTGTTGGTCTGTAGCGCAGTCTGCAGTGCGGTCTGTAGTGCTTCCCGGATGCAAGGCTCCAATAAGCTTCCTGTATGGGTTGGGCGTGGAAATGCCCTTTCAGACCCCTCCAGGGGAGACCCTGACCTCCAGCGTTGGGAGAGCAGCCTCAGATACCTCCAGCTGTCCCTCCTTCAGGCTGCCTCAGCTGCAGATGGTCACTTTACCCAAAGTGGCCCACACCCGGGACCAGCTGTGGAGGGTATGAGTGTCCAGCCCTTCCCGCCCACCATGCAGCAACTCCAACAGGCCCCACAGCCCAGGGCTCCCTGGGGGTGCCAAGGCTGGACCAGGGTGCATCTTGCTGGGCTTCTCTGCCCCTTCCCAGGCATGGGTCCCTGATCAATATACTGCACTCTAAACTCCATCTTAGCATCTGCAAGCAAGCAGGGGACAAGACTCTTTCTCAGCTTCAAAGAAGACAGAGAACTGATAAGGGTGAATGCCAAGACTGGCCCAGGGAGGGTGCAGCAAAGAGCCACGACAGGTGGGAGGAGTTGGGGGGGCTGCCCCTGAACAATGGGAGCAGGGCTGGGGAGCATGGGGCTCTACAAGCCTGGCTACACCCAGGGAACAATTCCTAAGCAGAAAAACCACAAGCAGTGAGCCTAGAAGGATTGGGCCTGGGGTTAAGGGGAGAAGGAGAGGTGGTGAGAGCAGTCAGACATCCCACTCAAGGGCAGGGCATGGAGGGCTTGGCTGGACGCCGTCTCCCAGATCCAGGAGGAGCAGCAGGAGGCCAGAGGTGGCTGCGCCATTTCTTTCCTCCACCTGGCCCAGGGCTTCCTGACTCTAAGGAACATAGCCCTCTAACTGGCCAAACAAGGTGCAGGCGGAGAAAACATGTCCCTTTGCCACTGGGGCAGCTGTCAACAGCATTAAGGTGTGTGCTATCTTTTGAGCTCCATGTTCCCTGTGGTGAAGAAGGCTGGATGCCTCCAAGCAGGCAGAGAGAGATGGCAGCAGGGGCCGGAGAAGCAGGGCAGAGGGAGATGGGAGCAGGGGCCGGAGAAGGAACTTGCCTGAAGCCTTCTTTTCTGAATCTGCATATAACTATTGTAACCATCCTTCATATAGAAAGAGAAAGTATGTATTGATAAGAGGAAAACGATTCAATAGAAAAAAACAAGGGAAGGATCTGCACAGCTAATTTCACACGGGAGGAAATCCAGATGAAAGCAACTCAGGGCAGGCAAGCACCAAAATCAGGGCTTGCCCAGGAGGGAAGAACTCCAGGGCGGGCTGGGGGTGCCAGACAGCAGCTTTTGTGGAAGCCGCCGTGCACAGTGGCGACAACGGAGGGCCTGCTCTTGGTAGAGCAGGGCTCCCTCATAGGCATTGTGCCCAGGGTAGCAGCTCAGCGGCAGGTCTGCAGTCATCTTTAGATCTGGTTTTAATGATATGCAAATTAAGGGGTGGTTTATGCAGAATTTTTAGGACAAGGTTGTAGCTTCCGGGTTTCGGGTTATTGCCATGGAAAGGGGTGGTGTTCCGGGTATCACCATGACAATGGTAAACTGACATGGCACACTGGTGTTCTGCCCCACCCTGTTTCAGCTAGTCCTCAATTTGGTCCTCCAAGCAGGGCAGACAGTCCCGCCTCTGGACTCAAGTCCCATCTCCTACCTCAAAAGCAAAGGTCTGAAGGTGGCCCCACCATGCTAGCGATGAGAGAGATAGAACTGAGGGCACTGAAGTGCTCCATAGCCAGACATGCACTAGCAGAAGCCGTGTGGCATTCTCTGATATTGAGGAATGAACGGGATAGCACCTAAGTTGCTAAAAAGTCTTGGTGCATTTACAAATGCATATGGATGTCTATTGGTGAAATACCATAATGTTTGGCAGGGATTTGTTCTAAATATATTCCAAAAAATGGCCAGGGAAACAGACGCAATACTATTAGTGAAAGCTGATGGTGGTCGCAGCTGGGTGGTGAGTATGGTTCGTTGTTCTATTCTCCGGACTTTTGTGTATTATTCGAGATTTTCCTTAGAAAGAGTTGAGAAACGAACAAAGACCCATACACCTGTCTGGTGAGAATGCGGGGAATAGTTCTCTCACACACTCTGCTAAATGAGGTCATGGAGGGGGTCCTGGTCCAATCTGACCATCCTTATGAGAAGAGGTGAGCACACGGACACACAGAGGTGTGGCCACGGAAGGACGCCGGGAGGAGACAGAGTCCACAAGCCACGCAGGGAGGCCTCAGGAGAAACCAGCCCTTAACTACACCTTAATCTAAGACCTCCAGCCTCTGGGGCAGGGAGAAAATAAACTTCTGCTGTCTGTACCACCTGGTCAGTGATATTTTGTTAGGCAGCTCTCGGAAGCTGATATATTGACCCCATTTTTATAAGAACAAATAATAGCATGAGCATGGATACACTTGGACGTGCGTGTTTGTGGGGGTGGCAGAGGTGGGGGGCTGGGGAGGGTCTCCACTCATCTTCACATTTTGTGTATTGCTTCACGCCGGCATGCATTACCTTTGTTACTGAAATAATAAATGGCAATTGTCTGAGAATCAAAAAGAAAAAAAAGACAAATGGAAAAAAAAATTTGGATGATGTATCAGGACAGTGGAATAAACTGAGGCTGCAAATTTCTGGAACTTTCCAAAAATTCCTTATAGAACTACCTTTAAAAACCATTTAGTTGGGTATATGAAGTGGAAATTTATAAAAGAAGGAAAATGTTCCTGTTTCTTTTGCTAATGCTTCTTGCAGGTACAGAGTGAGCCTATGATGTTTACTATAGGACCATGATACTGTGTTATATATATGATTATATATATGTTGGTTTGCTCATCATAATACCACATTTTGTCTTTCAATAAGGAGGACATTTTCTTGTAGTTCTGTAGAGAATCTGAGAATCACAGTCTTAAGAGGAATCCAGTTCCAAACCTCAAACCTTCCTACACATTCTTTCTCCCTCTTGGCCTTGAAGCCTCTGGCCCCTGGCGAGTCAGTGAGTCTCTCATTTCACCTCTCATGGGGAATGAGTCTGACGCTGGCCATGCTCCCAGCCCGGTCCTCTAAGGCCTGGTCGGGAGGGTGGGGGTGGGGGACACACTTGTCCACTCACCTCTGGAGCAAAACTCAGCAACATGCTGGGCTTCAAGTCCAGTGATTCGGAAGGATGACAGTAACCAGTGTGAGAAGTCCCGGGGCTCAGCGCAGCCACGCACTGGTTCTTTGACGTCCTGTCTGCTGCCTCTGCTTTGCCTCTTTGTACTTTAATAGGACACCGCAATTTTGCATTATAAAATCCTCCAAGTGCATAATGTTTTGAAATCATTTATGAGAAAAAAGAACCACCACATGCTGTGAAAGGAAAATAAATCTTGGGGCTCCAAAATCACTAAGCTAAAGGGAAAAGTCAAGCTGGGAACTGCTTAGGGCCAACCTGCCTCCCACTCTATTCAAAGTCACCCTCTGCTCACTGAGATAAACGCATCTCTGGTTGCCTCCTTTGGAGAGGCTCATCAGAAACTCAAGAGGATGCAACCATTTGTTTCTTATCTACCTGTGACCTGGAAGCCCCCTTCCTGCTTCTCGTCTTGGCTTCAAGTTGTCCCGCCTTTCTGGACAGAGGTCCCAACTTTCCAGACTAAGCCAATGTTCATCTTGCATATGTTGATTGATGTCACTGAAGCCCCGCCTTTCTGGACCAAGCCAATGTTCATGTTACATATGTTGATTGACGTCACCGAAGCCCCGCCTTTCCAGACTGAGCCAATGTTTATCTTACTTATGTTGATTGATGTCTCATGTCTCCCAAAAACGTATAAAACCAAGCTGTGCTCTGACCACCTATGGCACATGTGGTCAGACCTCCCGAGGCTGTGTCACAGACACACATCCTTGGGCACAATAAACTTCCTAAATTGACTGAGACCTGTCTCAGATTTGGGGGTTCACAATGCTGAACACTAAAATAGAAGTTTTAGAGTCAAACATGTTTTGGTTTCCTTTGAAACCAACATTTTAGGGGAAAAGGGAGAGATAAAATAATGTATTTTTATTTCTAAGCATTTATATTAGTTTTAGACTCCACCCATGAGTGCTGGTTATTCCCCGGAGCTCATGAAGCAGTTCATGGAGTCTCGGTTGCTTTGCTGATGAGTCAGACATAGATGAAGACCTTGTGGTTGCTCTGAAAAAAAGCGCCAGAAGAACAATGGTTATTGTTACTCATTTTAATCACCGGAATTGAAGCTCCGAGGGCAGAGACTTTTGTCCGTTTTGTTCACTGCAGTACCCAAAATAGAGGAAGCCTCAGTAAATGTATGTCCAATGAATGGATGAACACATGGAAGATTGTGTTCTGCCTGAAGTGTACAAGGCCAGGTCCTCCATGCACTCATTGATTCCATCCATTGATCCTGCTCCTCCCCAACTCCCAGCTCCTAGCACGGCACTCAGCTCACAGCAGGTACTCGCCCAGTATCTGCGGAATGAGTGAACATCACAAAGGAAAGTTAGGGACCCCTGCCCTGGACTTGCTCCCCACCCAGGTGGACTCCTAGCACTGGAGAAAGAAGTCGGTGAGGCGTCAGTGCCACCCCTGCTGCCTGGGGGCTGCTTTCCTTAGAACCTCGCCTAGATGAGAAACAGCTTTGAGAGGTGAGAGCTTCTCTGCCTGCTGAGCTGGTGCTCTGCCTCTCCCCAGAGGACAGCCAGAACACCCTCACCGCCCTGGTACCCTGCCTTTCCTGTGCTCGTCCACTGGGCCCACCGGCCTCTCTGACCCCAGGGCCACTGCCTGACCAGCCATGAGGAACCTTCCACAACGAACACCTCCCTTCCCCAAAGACCCTCATCATCATCAGAGTCACAGCCACCATTGATGCCCAGCTGCTATACGCCAGGTGGGACCCACATGTCCCGTCAGCCTCAGAGCCAGGGCCTGGGACACATGGGTTACCCCCACGTCATGGACGGCAACAGCAACCACTCCCTGCAGTGACTGCATCTCAGGGTGCGGCTCCTCCTTGGTACCTGGTGTGGCTGCTCTTGTTCCTCCCCTGTTGTTACCACAGCAGCCCAGAGCAGGTCCCCTTCAGCCTGTTCCCCTGTCCTTCCTCACACTCCCCTGTCCTTAGAAGGCTTAGTAAGCCTTCTAAGAAGTGAGCTGGTCCCCATGGGTCACAGAATGGATTGCAAACTCCTCAGAAGAAATGACAAACTCTCCCAGCCTGGCTCCCATCACCCCTGCACCACACGCTGTGTGGCAGGTGCACTGGTCCCCAGCAGCTGTGACTTCACAGGAGACCACCTCTCCCTTTCACCTTCTCTGCCAAGTAGATGCAAGTCTCTGGACTTGATCAAGTGCCCTCGGGGGGGCTTTCCTGTGCCTGCAGACACAGGGCACAGCAGCACTCCCACGTCCTCCCTGGCAGGGTGTGCACACCCGATGCCACCTTCTGTCCCAGGATACCACATCCAGGTCTGTCACGTGATGCTGAGGTTCTTCAGGGCCAGGGCAGGGCCTGGGTCATTCCAAGTCTCAAGCATCTCCTGCATGGGATGGAGTCGCACTCTACATGCTGTCCCTGTCTACAGAGGTGATATCTGACTATTGTCACAGGAACAACGTGCAGCATAGAGAGGCAAGAATTGCCTCCAGCATGTGGAGACATGGCTCTTCCATATGCAGCTGGGTGGCCTGAGGCATGCAGTCCACGCTGCTGTGCCTCTGTGTCTCCAGGGGTGACAGGATGAGGTGAGAACATTCTTGACTATTCTAAGCATCCAAGGAGGGATGCCCAGGGATGCCTGGGCTGTGAGGCCCTGGGGTGGGATGGCCTGCTCTCATCTCTAACACTCTGCCTTGCTCCAGACACCTCTCCCTTCCACGCCATTCACGTTGCACTTCTGGCTTCTCAGACCTTGTTGCAGGCTTAGTATGTGTGAGTCTCACCCTGTCATGTGACATGGGCAGGAATCATCACCCCACTTGACAGGCAAGGAGGATCTGCAAGGGACAAGTGACACAGTCAGACCCCAGCACTTGTTGGCGGTAGAATCCAACTCAGACCCAGGGCTCCTCTTTCTCATTTGCCTCCTTTGATTTCTGTGTGGCCAAGTCCTGGCAGGGGCCCACCTGCATTCTCATAATAATACCGATGATGATGGCCATGAAGATGATGACGATGATGATGGTGATGATGATGGCAGTGAAGATGATGGTGATGATGATGATGAAGATGATGATGATGGTGATGAAGATGATGGCCATGATGGTGATGGTGATGGCAATGAAGATGATGATGAGGCTGACTGTGAAGATGATGGTGATGAAGATGATGGCAATGAAGATGATGGTGATGATGATGATGAAGATGATGATGATGGTGATGAAGATGATGGCCATGATGGTGATGGTGATGGCAATGAAGATGATGATGAGGATGACTGTGAAGATGATGGTGATGATGGTGATGAAGATGAAGGCAATGAAGATGATGGTGATGGTGATGGCCATGATGATGGTAATGATGATAGCTAACTTTTACTGAGCATGTTGCTATGCTGAATATTCATCTTATTTCAGTTAATCTTTGCAGCAGCCTTATGAGGTTTGTACTAGTATTAGCATCCCCATTTCCCAGATCACAAAACCGAGGCACAGAGAGACTGAGTAACTTCCCAAATCACACTGTTGGCTGGAGGGGCCAGCCCTTGGTCGCTCTGTGGCTCCAGCAACGTGTTCGATGGGTGGCGGTCATCTTTGGGGCTGACTGTTGGGTTTTAGGGCATACATTTAAGACTGTCGAATAAGGGAGAGCATCCCCACATCTGCAGTAAGTGTCTGCCGTGGGTGAGCCCTGTGGGGCCTTGGTGGTAGGCAGAGGATGCACATTAGGGCTGGGCTCTGCAAGGGGTCTCTGGAAGGCCTTCTCAGGAAGGCTCACCGAGTTCCTCAGAGGGAGGCTGTGGGAAAGCAGGAGGAAAGAGAGACCCCCCCAGATGACATGGAGGGACCCCCTCTTCCCGGGAAAAGGAGGTAAGAGTGGTGAGGAGGCGTTGGTCAGGGACTGGCAAAGGTCACAGTGAGGGAGAGGCACATTATGGGCCCTGGAGCAAGGTCATGGTGGTTAGTGAGGAGGCAGGGAGCCCCGGGGACTCCTGGCCAGAGAAGAGGGAGGAAACTTGGGGGTCTCTATTATTAGATGTTGGCAGAACAATGACTTGCCCATGATGTCCACGATCAGATCCCTAGAACCTGTGGTTCCATTGCCTTATGTGGCCCTTATGTGGCAGATGAGACTGAGGCCCTGGAGACAAGAGAGTGTCCTGGGTCTTTCCTAGCTAAGGCCAGGGGCAGATGTGACTAGGAAAGACACAGGCAACTTTGCTGCCTGTGAAGACGGAGGAAGGGACCATGTGCCAAGGAATGTGGGCAACCCGAGAAGCTGGAAAAGGCAGGAAACTGTTTCCCCCTAGAGCCTCCAGAAGGACACAGCCTGGCCAACACCTTGACTTTAGCCCAGTAAGACCTGGGCCAGCCCTCTGGCCTCCAGGACTGTAAGGTAATGCATGCGTGCTGTTTCAAGCCACTAAGCTTGTGATTTGTTACAGCAGCCACAGGAAACTAGGAAACTGATACAATATGCAACAGGGCTTCCGGCCAGGAGCTTTCCCCTGGTTGGCCAGGTCTGGAGAAGCAGGGGCTGCATTCCTATTCATGGTAATTACAAGAGGAAGGGCATCAGGTGAGGAATGTCATCTCCCCCAAGGCAATGCAACTTACAACAAGGACTAGCTTGCCTCTGGGACAGGGGAGGAGAGGCTTGGGTTACCCCTCAGATCTCTCCAGCCCTGCTTCCAGGAGAGATGCTATCTGAGCAATTTCCTCTGCATGGTGCGGTGCAGGTAAGTCATCAGCCAGGTGATGCAGGGCAGGAAGGGGTGACATGACTCTGTGACTTCAGACGCAGCCATCTGTGCATTCCTGCTGACCCTTGGCTCTCTCCTTAGCATGGAGCATGGATCCGCGTGTCACCAGGCTGCTGGCTGGCCCAGGTGCAGGGTCCTCAGGGAGTCCCAAAGGGTGCGTGAAGTGGAACCTGGGCGTTGGAGCGTGGCTCCTCTCCAAGGATACCTGTGCGCCTGGACCAGGCCTGTCCTGTGCCCCCTCCCCGCATGAGCCGTGGGCAAGGCAGGGAAGTAGATGGGGGATCCAAAGGGTAAGCACGTGCATGCATTCACACAACACACTCTTTTATACACACAGACACCTGTGCTCTCACACGTGTGTGCATACACCCTCACAAACACATTCACACAAACACAGACATGCACAAGCACACTCACACACAAGCACAGGTACACACACAAGCACACTCACACACAAGCACAGACACACAAGTACACTCAGACACATATGCAGACACACAAGCACACACCCCATCCTGAAATCATTTCAAAATCACTGGACTGCCGCTCAGAGCTGTGACCTTGGGTTTCGTTCTTTTCAAATGAAACCTCTGCACCCTGGGAGTCTGATTGCCTGTGCAGCTCCTGGCCCCTGGTTGAGGTGCTGAGCAAACACTAGCCAGGTGACAGCCAGGTAAGCACAGCCTCAGGAGGAGGGACTCTGCAGATGCGGGGGGCCAGGCTAGGAAGGGGCAGCCCCGTGAGCCTACAGCCCACCCCACATGCCGCAGGGTGCATCCCTCAGGAGACATGCCAGCACCAGTGTCTCATGGCACAGAAGTGGCGGCAGAGGCTGGCACACGGTGGCCCCCTGGCTGCAGGGCACTGCCTGTTGGCCATGCAGGGCTTGCCGGGTGTCCACTGTCCTTCCTCAAGCTCACATCCCTGTGACTGCCCAGTGCCTCTCTCTGAAGGGACTGCTGTTTTCACCCTTCTTGTCTGCGTTGGAAGGTCAGCGCGACACGCCAAGTGCACAACATCACGAACGTCAGCCTGCGCGCCCACCTACCCACGACCTGAACCTAGATCCAGTCCTCGGCAGGCCGGCTTCCCTCCGGCCTCGGCAGTCAGTTCCCTTCCCCACTGCGGCCAGGACTCCGACAGCTGCGCCACAGACAAGGTTTGACGGCTGTGAGCAGCACTGTGGGTTAGCGTGTAGGCAGTGGGGGTTCCTTCCCCAGGAGTTCCCCGCCGTGGGGGCCACTGTTACTGTGTCTGGAGCTTCGCTATTAGACACTCATTCCTTTAGGCGACTTTTCCCTTACTCCCAAGAGGCACAGTAGGTCAAGAACATCTACACTAAGGGGCTGACAACTCTCAGGTCCCGAGGGGCACTGGGCCAGGCAAGGAGAAGGTGGCTGGGGCGGTAATAAGCAGAGAGCCCTGGAGGGAAGGAAGAGCTGTTGTAGATCTTTCCAGCCCAGTGTGGCCTGCTACAGTCCCACATCCCACACTCTCACACCCCACACTCCCACACCCTACACTCCCATACCCCACACTCTCACACCCCACACTCCCACCCCACACTCTCACACGCCACACTCCCACACCCTACACTCCCATACCCCACACTCTCACACCCCACACTCCCACCCCACACTCTCACACCTCACACTCTCACACCTCACACTCTCACACCCCACACTCTCACACCTCACACTCCCACCCCACACTCCCACCCCACACTCCCACCCCACACTCCCCACCTCACACTGTCACCCCACACTCCCACCCCACACTCCCATACCCCACACTCTCACACCCCACACTCTCACACCCCACACTCCCACCCCACACTCTCACACCTCACACTCCCACACCTCACACTCCCACACCTCACACTCCCACACCTCACACTCTCACACCTCACACTCCCACACCTCACACTCCCACACCCCACACTCTCACACCTCACACTCCCACACCTCACACTCCCACACCCCACACCTCACACTCACACCCCACACCCCACACTCTCACACCCCACACTCTCGAACCTCATACTCTCACACCTCACACTCTCACACCTCACACTCTCACCCCCACACTCTCACACCCCCACTCTCACACCCCCACTCCCACACCCTACACTCCCATACCCCACACTCTCACACCCCACACTCCCACCCCACACTCTCACACCCCCACTCTCACACCCCACACTCCCACCCCACACTCTCACACCCCACACTCCCACCCCACACTCTCACACCTCACACTCCCACACCTCATACTTTCACACCCCACACTCCCACCCCACACTCTCACACCTCACACTCTCACACCCCACACTCCCACACCTCACACTCTCACACCCCACACTCTCACACCTCACACTCTCACACCCCACACTCCCACACCTCACACTCTCACACCCCACACTCCCATACCTCACACTCTCACACCTCACACTCTCACACCCCACACTCTCACACCTCACACTCTCACATCCCACACTCCCACCCCACACTCTCACACCCCACACTCCCACCCCACACTCCACACCTCACACTCTCACACCTCACACTCTCACACCTCACACTCTCACACCTCACACTCTCACACTCATACTCTCACACCTCACACTCCCACACCCCACACTCTCACAACCCCACACTCTCACACCTCACACTCTCACACCCCACACTCTCACACCCCACACTCTCACACCTCACACTCTCACACCTCACACTCACACCCCACACCTCACACTCCCACACCTCACACCCCACACTCTCACACCCCACACTCCCACACCTCACACTCCCACACCCACACTTTCACACCCCACACTCTCACACCCCCACTCCCACACCTCACACTTTCACACCCCACACTCTCACACCCCACACTCTCACACCTCACACTCCCACACCTCACACTCTCACACCCCACACTCTCACACCCCACACTCTCACACCCCACACTCCCACACCTCACACTCTCACACCCCACACTTCCACACCTCACACTCCCACACCTCACACTTTCACACCCCACACTCTCACACCTCACACTCCCACACCTCACACTTTCACACCCCACACTCTCACACCCCACACTCTCACACCTCACACTCTCACACCTCATACTCTCACACCCCACACTCACACCGCTGCTGCTTCTCTCAGAAAGCACCTGGCGGCATTGGCTCTGGGTCCGGGGCTGGTCTCTTCATAACCGCAGCACACGGAAGAAATAGAGTCATCCCTGGAGCAAATACTCCTGCAAGCCATCAACACTGGGCCCAGACCAATTGGATTTGAACCCAGCTCCACCAAGCGTGAGCTGTGTGGCTTTGACTGACCGTCTTAATGTCTCCACACCCCAGTTTCTGCATCTTTCCAAGGGTGACAACAATAATACCCACTTCACGGGATAGTTTCAAAGATTAAATTAATGTGGTTAATATTTATCAATCACACAGCAACATGCTTGGTACGGGGTACCCGCTCTAGCTGCGTTTGTGAGCTAAGTTAAAGGAAACGGCGCTGTCATAGTACAGTCAGGCATGTGATTCATTCCTTCTGCTCTTTGATTTTCCACGTATACAACCAGGAATTTTTACATGCATAATTGCCTGGCCATTTCAATTGCCTATGGTAGCACTTTCTGCTTTCAAACCATTTCTGAGGTCTGTAGGCCCCCAGTTCTGCTAGGTGCTTTCACAAGTAAACACTGAGAAGAATGCCTGATCCCGGCCCTCGGAGAGGTCAGTGGATTTGGGAAGACAAGAAGGATCCACATGGTTCAGGAACAAAACCTGTGGAGAAGGCTGTAATGAGGAGCCAAACTGTGTGTGGCCAAGCAGAGGGGTGGGCAGGGTTGAGGTGGGGCCAGGCAGCAGCCATGGTGGGGGTGGCGAGAACCGCAGCCCCTTCCTGCTGGGCCTCCTGTGGGCTTCACGAATGCCACCCCCTAGATGAGGACATGAAGGCTCAGAAAGGTCACACAAGACACACGGTTCACAGTGGGGAGGTGGGGTCTTCTGCCCATCACCTGCTCGGCAGCCCTGGTCCTTAAAGAACACCATGGTGAGGCGACCCGCACGGCCCAGCTGAGCTGGAGTGTGGACTCCTGGAGACAGTCCAACCGGACGGGGAATGCGTCAGGAGGAAGGAGCTGCCGGGAGGCCGGAGCCGCTGGCCATTGCCACCCGCCTGGGTAGCACAGGCTCCCACAGGCTGTGGGCGGGAGCTGCTGAGGGTTTCTGAGCCAAGGTCCTCTTGAGGAAGACAGAGGCCCAGAGCCATTGGCACCTGTGAGCACGGGTGACCAGGCGAGGACTGAGTCTGGGGTCCCGGAACCAGTCGGGTGGTACTGGGCGAGTCGAGGGGACCGTGCCTCAGCACACAGGTGGGGGGTTCAGGGGCAGCCTGTGGCTCTCCCAGGGACCAGCTGAGCCTCCCCATCTAGCAAACACCACCCCATGGACGGTGAGGAAAAAGATTTCAGAAACTGGGAGAATTGCTGTCAGGCTTCCAAGCCAGCAGCGCAGAAAAGCCAGGAAAACACCAGCACGGTTCTCTCGAACTCAGTTTAACTATGGCGGGATTTTGTCATTTTTTTAAACAAGAAAATCTCGTTTAATATTCTCTTTTTAATTGATTCTTCACGTTTTCCTTTAAAAAATAATTCATGCAGCTGTCTCCTGATAGGAGAGAAGCAGGGAACTGACACCCACAAATTCCACCCGGGTGGTGGTGCTGGGCCGGGGCAGCGGGGCAGGTGACCCCAGGCGCAGGACGCTCACCTGCGCTGCCTCAGCAGGTCAGGGGGCTTGAATCCCCCTTCCGGGGCCACAGCCTGCAGAGCCACCTCCTCACAAGATCACAAGCAGGCCTGGGCAGGCATGAGACGGGGAGACGGGAATGCTGACCCTGAGCTCAGCCCTCGACCCCGTGGTGGGGCCACAGGTGCCATGTAACGATGATGGGTACCACTTGGGGATGAAGGCGGGGACCTGTGCCAACTGACTTCTGACCCACAGGAACCCTCTCCACAGCATGAGTGGGGACAGGACCAGCTGGCAGCACCTCCTGGGATGGGCTCTGGTGCTGGCACCTCTCTGGGCTAGTGCTGGGCCTATTTCCTTCCCTGCCCAGTGGAGAAGAGAGCATCTGCCCTGGGGGAGCTGTTCTGGGAAGAGGGCAAAAAAGGGACAGGGAAGGCTTTGAAGGGGATGCTGGTGCAGTCCCTCAGGCACCCCACCTCTCAGGAAGATGGACCCTGCTGGGGAGCCCATGGTTTGGGGGTCACTCTGCTGCCCAAGCTGTGGGACCTGAACCCGCAGGCCCCAGAAAATCAAAGGGCGGAGTCACCCACCTCCAGCCTGGGACTGCACCAGCCCAATCCCCAGCCCCAGCAGAGCTGCCCACCTCCAACTTCCCCACCCCACGGCCCTCCTCCTGCTGTCCTTTCCCCATCATAGTTCCTGCACCACAGGTCTCTGGAACCCTATAAAGTTATGCATCTGAGTGGCTGAGAGCAGCCTCCAGGCTAAACTTTTGATCCCCTGTGTGCTGACATCTTCAAACCAGAGTGGGTCCCTCCCTCTCTGTTTCTGGGTTGGCAGTGGCAGGTCTCCTGCAGGATATGGCATGCAAGTAAGCAGGCCTGCGCTGTCACTCCCTGCCTGCCAGACCCCTGACTGGAGCCTGGAGCTGGCTGTCCCTCCAGGCCACCTCCAACAGTGAGGCCAGAGCCCTGGGTCGCTCCCCAACCCGTTGTTTCCTTCGGGGAGGTGCTGGTGACCGGGGCTTAGGAGGGCACCTGCCCCTAGGAAGTGACTCCCCCAGGGATCCCCGCAGAAGAGAGGGGGCCGCTGAGGGGTGGGTGGGCAGTGGCTAGGGACTGCCTGCATGGACTGAGCTTCCTTCCAGACTCAACCCCCACCCTCCATCAAATCCACCTGACTCGCAGAGGCTGTTAGAAGTGGGGGGCCGTGAATCTGGTCACCTGTCCTGGTCCCATAGCTAAGGCTCAGCGGGAGTCTCAGCCTCAGCTCCTGGCATGGGGCAGCTCAGGAAAGTGGTTGGAGCTGATGGGTGTGATGAGGGTGAGGTGGGTGAGGTGGATTTGGGGCCACGGGGAGCCTGGGAAACCAGGCGAGAGGTGTGGGAGGCTGCAGTGGGGCCAGGAATCCTGGGTCTCATCCTTGTTCCCATGCCAGCAGCACCAGTTAACACTTTGTCACAGATCTACTGTTTCCCCACAACTTAGCCCCTCTGTCTAGCCTCCGCAGCCGCTGGGAGTGAAACCCTTTAATCTAAAGACTTAAAAACCCATCTCTTCCTGGAGCTGATGAGGACCAAGTGGCTGCCAGTGAGAGTCTGCCGCCAGCACTCCCTGCTGGGCTCACCCATGGCTCCCGCCAGGTACACAGCAGCATCTGTGGGCTCCTGCCCTGGCTCCTGGGTCACTTCTGTATCTGGGAGAGGCTTTGGACTTGAACCCTGGCAGCTTCATTGGAGAGTGGCCCCAGCCTGCATGCCAGGCCCTGCCAGTGTCCTGGACAGTCCTGTACTGGTCCTGGTCTCTAACCCTGTGCGAGGCCATTTGGACTTACTTTTCTCTCTCCCAGATCTGCTCCTGGGTTGCAGTGTGGTGACTAGTGAAATCCTGCATTTCTCTGTTGTGCTACCAATCCCTTTCAAGAACATGGCCTCCTGGGATGCTCTTGGCCCTCCAGGCCCTCTGCCCAGCTCCCTCCTCACCCACCACGCCAGGCGCACAACACCCCAACACCACAAAGACTTTCAGTCAAAATAGCCTCCCCGCTGGAGCTTGCAGTGAGCCGAGAGTGCACCACTGCACTCCAGCCTGGGCGACAGAGCAAGACTCTGTCTCAAAAAAAAAAAAAAAAAAAATCCTCCTCTCCCTGTTCCTACCACTCCCACAACCTTGCTCTCCCTCTGAGGTCCAGAACAAAGGTCATTTCTTCTGAGAGGACCTCCTGTTCCCATGGCTACAAAATCCTCACTATTTACTCCCGTCTCTGTGGGCACGAACAGGGACAGCACTGCTCTTGCCTTTCTTATGCTGAAGACCAATGGGACATCTTAGTGGTCTTCTGGGCATCTATGTGATTGCGTCATGGGTTATAAGCCCCCAACAGAGAAAGACTGTGCACCTGGATCATCTCTTCCCTCTGTTATGCACATAACCTGCCATCTTACAGGTTGGGGGAAGCACATAAGAAGGTGTGTGCTGTGGGCTGAATTCCCTGAATTTGTATGTTGGATCCTGATCCCCAGGACTTCAGAACGTGACTATATGTGGAGCTGGGGTCTTTATAGAAGTCATGAAGGTTAAATGAGGTCGCATGGGGTGGGCCTTAGTCTAACATAGCTGGTATGCTTATATGAAGTGGGGATTAGGACACAGACACACATAGAGGGATGCCCTATGAGGACGCAAAGAGATTGCTGACTGCAAGCCAAGGCAGGAGCAGGGGGTTGGTGGGGTGGGGGTCAAGAGAAACCAGCCCTGCTGACACCTTGGCCTTGGACTTCCAGCCTCCAGTGCTATGAGGAAGGAAAGCTCTTGTTTAAGCTGCCCATGGTATTAATATCTGATAGGGCAGTCCCCAAAATCTCAGTGCATGTGTGGTAAACCAGAGATAGCTCTCAATTCTTCACCACCTGTTACAGATTGGTGCCTGTCTGACCTGTGCCATGGGGTTCTGCAGGGTGCCCGCTGTGGTGGACGGAGTACACATTCATGCCCAGAGACTTGGCCTTGGCCAGGTGAGTTCTGCCAATGGAACATGAACAGGAGTGACGATATCACATCTAAGCAGAGACACTAAGTGTGATCCATGGTCTGGTTTGCTCTCTGGCGTCTCTGCCATCTACTCAGGAGAGCGTTCCCAGACCCCACTGATCCCAGAATCAGCAACATGTGGAACAGACTTGACCAACGGCCTGACACAGGGCTCCTCATTGCCCAGAGTTCCCAAAGCAAGACAAACAGACGTTTGCTGCAGGAAGCCATTTCCATGTCGGGGCCATTTGTTATGCAGCCTTGTCACAGCAGTGGCTGATTGACACCTGAGCAACCTCGTTTCCTGTCCCACACCTGCCTCATTCCTTCTGCTCTCTACACAGGTGGCTACCGTTATTAGTTTTAAAAGGCATTTGCTTGGTGAGGAAGAATCAAGCAAAGGCATTTGGACTTTATTCCACAGGCAACATGGACCAGTGGAAGGTTGATGAAAGTGAGGTTCCATGATGAAATGACTGGGGGATTATTCTATCCATGCTTCCCAGGCTTCTGGAGAAATGAGGGAGGAAAAACAGATGCGGAAAAACCTGGTCATGGTTTTTATTATTTCTCTTAAATTCAGCTCCACCCCATCTCTTCAAAGAATTTTCCTCTTTGATTTTAATGATGTGCTTAAGCCACAAGTTGAACAGTCTTCCATCCTCAGAGCTGTCTTCTGGCTGAGGGAGGGTGCTCTGGGCTTGGTGGGCAGCAGAGGAATGGGTAGGGGTGGGGGGCTGTGTCACAGCTGGCTCAGCCACTCTCCCTTTCTTGGGGTGTACTAATCTGACTCCCAGAATGGTGCCGACTCTTTCCAAGGCTTCACATTCCTCCTCCTCTAGCTCGGGGGAAAGTGAGTCTTGATTTAGACTTCTATAGTCATGCAAAGAATTTCTGAATGCAGGGGGCTACTCCAGGCTGGATTAAAAACCCACTTTCATGCCAGCTGGGTTTCTGACAGAAATGCCACAAGCTGGCACCTGGCAGTGTTACTGGGCTGGCAAAGTCAGAAAACTTTGAATTTGTGCAGCTCACACAGTGCAGCCTTCAGCATTTTACAGACGTGCCCATGTGACTTGCATCTTTGAAAGGGGATGGTGCGGGAAGTCATGTTCCATCCCCTCTGATATGATTAGGAGCTAATGGTGTTATTTGAAGTTCCAGCTTAAGTCCAGTCAGGTCACGGTCACTGCTGCAGATCAGGAAATCGTGCTGACCTGGATTCCTCGGTTCCCCCATGTCTGTTTAATTGACGGCCACTTTCTCATCAAGGCCATCAGCAGCCAGCACTCAGGCTTTTTAAAAATTAGGCCTTAAGAAAGAACAATAACAAAGTAAAATCTTTCCTGAATTTTAGGCTTAACCATTGAAAATGTTCTCTCTCTCAAGAGAAGAGGTGCCTTCAGTCCAGTGAAGAGCACTGGGCTGCTACCCGAAGCATCTGCATGGGAAGGAAGCGCGGTGAGCCGGTGACTCGTTGCTGCAGGGGCATCCATGGTACACGCAGCACAGCACCGGGAGCTGGAGCAGCCTGCACAGGGCGAAAGTCAACATGCACACGATGGGCGTGAGGGGCTTCCGTGAACGGGCCGGGGGGCAGGAGTGATGCCTGGGTGCCAGTCCTGAAGGCACCTCTTCTCTTACATGCTTGGACTGTGTGATCATGACAAATCCCTCTCCCACGGTGAGGAGCATCCAGAAAATGGGGTGACCTCACAGCCTCCCTGGAGTTCTGTGGGCGTCAAGTGGACACCTTGTGGAAACCCCCAGCACCGTGGCTGTTTGTGGGTGCAGAACCGTGTGCACGAAGCGAACAGAGGCTTCCACGTTGCCTTCATCTCTGCTTCATTCGCGAAGCAAACCTTGCCTCCAAGATGACAGCCGCTTTGGGTTTAACACTCTGGGGCTAAGTCTGCTAACTGTCCCTCGGTGTCCAGACTCCCCTAACTCCTTTCAGCAATGGAACCTGGCCAACAAGTGTCAGCGGGGCTGCAGCTGGGGCGGCCAGGGCGGTGAGTGGAGACGCCTTCCCCTTGGGACTCGTCCTCATGGAGGAAGCTGCTTGCCAGCCGCTTTCATTTCCGGCTCCCTCCACCTGGAGCCCGGATGTGGTGCTGTTGCCCCTCAATCACCCAGGTGAGGGTGACACCCCAGGCAGGGCAATGGGACACCGGGAGCCCGGCCCCGGGCACCCTGGGAGTGCTGTGGCCTCTGGGCTGCTGGTGGGAGGGAGTTTTCTCGGGCTGCCTCCAGGGTGCTGCCGCATCCCAGCATCACACAGGGTTGGTCCTTTCCCCCTCCTCCTCATAACACCTGACCGAGGCGAGCACTGTCACCTCTGTGAGAGGAGACAGAGGCGCACAGAGGTTCACCAGCTGTCTAGAAGCACCAGAGCTGGAGTTGGAGCCCGGCTGACTGCCCTGGAGTGTGAGCTTGTGACCGTGATCAAGACTGGCTGGCATCTCTCAGACTCAGGCACTGTGTTCGGCTCTAGGCATAGGAAGGCCAGGTCTGCAGGGGGACCCCAGTCAGAGGGGAAGGGAGACAGGCTGTCCTGAGGACAGCAACGTGCTCAGTGCTGGGGCAAGTGGGGGATGCTCTCAGTGGGAGGGACGGGCATCTCCGAGGCAGGGGTCACAGGTGCTGTGCTTCCTTCTGCATTCCTGCCTTGAGGTTTGTGGCCCCAACTGTCACCTGTCCTTCCGCAGCGTTTTCTGGTTGCCAGAACATCTCCTTGAGTAGTAGTAGTTACAACTGCTGAACTCTCATAGTTACAGGAAAATTGTCAGGTGTTAAGTAGAAGCGTAGAATTGAGGCTGCTTCCCTGGCATAAAAAGAATTGAACATTCAGAGTTGAGGAGAGAAAGACATCTTGGTCATGGAGAAAAAGTTCTGTTTATCTCTTCTTGGAAAACTCGGGAACTCTCGGATGCCACCTTAGAGAAGCCACACAGCTCAAGAGATGTGCTGGGTCTCCACGCAGCAGGCAAAGCAGGAGAGAGGCAGAGCTGGAGAACAGGAGGAGCGACGTTACAAGTGTGTGACTGGCAGCTGGCGAGGCTGTAGCCCATGACGTGGGGGGATTTGACGGCAGGGACACCCTGCAGCCCCTGCAGGGGGCAGCAGTGAGCGGAGCACTCCCTGGGTGGTGAGTGGAGGCCTCAGCTCCAGCCTGGCTCCAGTCTCCCACATGAACACGGAGGGCTGGCCCCTGGCTTCCCACTCCTTTCGCTCCTGGTGTCTTTGGACGGTTCATGGCTTCCTAACTTCTCGAAGACTCAGTGTCTTCCTCTGTGGGGGCAGCCTTAACAAAGTGCTGCAGACCAGAGGGCTGAAAACAGTGGAAGTGTATTCTCCCCTAGGTCTACAGGCTGGACGGCAGAGATCCAGCGGTCGGCAGGACTGGCTGCTTCTGGAGATTTCAAGGGATGGTCTGTCCCAGGCCCCTCTCTTAGCTGCTGGTGCCACTAGTCAGTCTTGGTGTCACACGGCTTATGGATAAATCGCTCCCGTCTCCGCCTCGGTCTTCACTGGGTCTCCCCCTGGGTGTCTCTGTGTCTCCTCTGGTCTTAGAAGGACACAGTCATATTGGAGTAGACCCTGCCCCACTCCAGCCCGACCTCAGCGTAACTCATTCCATCAGCCAGGACACTCCTTCTGAATAAGGCCACGCCCTGGGGTGCTGGGGTGGCGGCTTCCACATAGCATATAGGGATACACAATTCAGCTGGTAGCACTCGGTTTCCTCGACTTGAAGGGAGACACTGTTACCCACCCAGTCGGGTTTTTGAAAGGATTAAATGATTAATGCATAGAAAGTTCTTTGCACTAGTGCTTGGCCCATCTTAGGAGCCACATAAACACGACCTGTTATTACTGACATCTTGGGAAAAGTTTTGTGAGATTCTGTGCCATATTAAAGCTGAGGTTTGGGCTTGGGAGGTGGCCGGTCTGAGACCATGGAGACCCCAGGTTTTCTGCTTAAATCTGGACTAAGGCCTTGTCAGAACTCAAGGGTTTAAAAAGCGAATCCTCAAAGTCTGTGTTCACTTCCCCTTGCCACAGGGGCACCATTGCTGCTCAAGAACCCATTCCCTGGGAACACAGCAGGAGTCCAAGCAGGCTGTGCAGGGCCATGGGGCCATGGTCATTAACCGGCTCTGCAGCACCCCACGAGTTACCCCCACCAAAGCCAACTTCCAGCCTCAGAAGAGAGGAGTCTGAACCAGGCGCTACAGAGATGTGCATGGCCGGCTCCTGTGAGCCAGGAGCCAGCTCCACCAGAAAGTGACTCTAAGAGCCTCCCACCACCTGCTCTGTCCATGCGGAGTGTTTCCACCATAGCCCTGTGTCCTGTTTCATAATTGGTGGCCGTCGCCACTGTACTGCTACTCACGTTGCAAACTGCAGTCAGGTCCCCCGTGGGTGCCAATGTGTGTAAGCAGAGATTGAGAGTGTCCGGCTTAAAGAGGCCACTAGGGTGATTCAGTTCACCGCCCTTTGCCTTGCTCTTCCCTCCTCAGGTGAGATCCAGTCATGCATTCATTGAGCTACAATTTTTTTTTTTTTTTTTGAGACAGGGTCTTGCTCTGCTGCTCAAGCTGGAGTGTAGTGGTGCAATCATGGCTCACTGCAGCCTCAACCTCGTGGGCTCAAGCAGTCCTCTCGCCTCAGCCTCCCAAGTAGCTGGGACCACAGGTGAAACCTTTTTTTTTTTTTTTTGTGGTAGAGATGAGGTTTCATTATGTTGTCCAGGCTGATCTTGAACTCCTGCACTCAGGCAATCTGCCCACCTTGGCCTCCCAAGTACTGGTATTACAGGCACGAACCATGGCACCCTGTCTATTGAGCTACGATTATGTTTCAAGCATTGTGGAGGGTAAATGAAAACAGAGAGTAACAACTAAACCAAAACAAGGTCCACACCTGCAGGAGGTGACTTCACCAACTAGAAAACCCACGTTCCCACTGGGTGACAATCTCAATCCATATCTGGCAGACAATCATGAAGTGTTGAGATGCTGGTTACGAGCAGTTAAGGAAGGAAGAGCTCAGAAAGGGCAGGGAACAGAGTGATTAAATGGCCTGGGGAGGGCTGGGGTAGGATCCAGGGAGTTGGGGCAGAGTGGAAAGGAATAAAGATTCCTGAACAGTTGTTCTCCATCTCTTCACTACTAGAATCCCTTTTTAAAATTTCTCCCCAGTGTGTTTTCATTTTGAAATGAAATTGTTCCTCTAACAAAGAGGACATAAATTAAGAAGAAATTAGTTCTCCCCAGTTCTCACATTCAACATCGAGCCAAACACTGAGTGGATGCCATTTTAGTCAGACGCAAGGACACCTGCTGTTTGTCGGCCCCACAGCGTGAGTGCCGGGACCTCGGGGGCCTGGGAAACTGTGGGAGGAGCCAGGAGGGCACCAGGCAGTGCCAGTCAGCAGCCAGCCCCAACAGAGGCCCAACACAGGGCCCCGAGCACCAAGGGGACAGAGGAAGACAGTCCCAAAGGAAGCGGAGGGGGGCACAGTTCCCTGCATTGGCTGTTCCGTGGGGTCCTGGGAAGTAGCTGTGGAATTTTCAAAACAGGGCTTGGTTTGGAGCAGAAGCCCTCGTTCTGGTTTCAGCCCTTGCTAGCGATGAGATCGGGGCAAATGACTACCTTTGTCCAAGCCTCAGCTGCCACATCTGTGAAGCAGGCAGAACGCCAGTTGAGCTGCCAACCCTACAGGGCAGGGCGAAGTCTTTCTAAAACCAACCTACAATAGTGTGTTGCTTGGTCAAAGGCATCATTCAGCCTCCTGAGCTGCAGCAGCCCGAGGCGGTCACTGTCCCCTGCCCTCCTTCCTTAGTGCTGCCTTGGTGATGCCCCTCAGATCTGCCTGCCGCTTCTCTGTGCCTCCCCTGGCTCCATGCCATCCTCCTCTGGACTGTCTGAGTTGCCTCTGACAACTTGCCGGCCACCTCCATCCATCCAGATATTCTTGGCAAAATTGTTCTCCTGAAACAGAAAGATGGCAGTGTCATTCTCTGATCACAAGCCTGCCCCCCACCCTCCGAGCCCAGGTTCCCCTTCCCCACAGGGTAGAAGCCTCACGTGCTGCCCTGAGCCTCATCTCACCTACACCTGCCCACCTCGAACCCCCAGAAGCTCCAGGAACATGCCTGGCCTTGCCATGGCCCTGTGCTTTGAACTTCACCAAAATGTCCTTCCCTACCTCACTGGCACCCCCCAGCCCCAAACTCCCTCTTGACCACCCCCTGAGAGGTAGCTCCTCCATGGAGCTGTCCCATTCCTCAGCACCACACTCGGGTCACGCCTGGAGTCAGCACTGGCCAGACAAACTCGTGCCCCCTTGTCTTTACAGCTGTGGGACCTGTGAGCTTCTCCAGGGCAAAACCATGAGTGCCATCTCTCCCTGCTTCCACCACCATGGAGTAGGTGCTCCACAAGCCACCCTGTGGGCGGGAACCCAGCACTGAAGCTCCGTGCAAAAGCGATGCGATGGGGTCATGGTGCTGGCGTGGTGGCACCGAGTGTGTTGGTGTGTCACCATTTTGTTAAGGCTTCAGACCCAGGATCTCATTTAATACTTACAATAGGCCGGGCGCGGTGGCTCAAGCCTGTAATCCCAGCACTTTGGGAGGCCGAGACGGGCGGATCACGAGGTCAGGACATCGAGACCATCCTGGCTAACACGGTGAAACCCCGTCTCTACTAAAAATACAAAAAACTAGCCGGACGAGGTGGCGGTGCCTGTAGTCCCAGCTACGCGGGAGGCTGAGGCAGGAGAATGGCGTGAACCCGGGAGGCGGAGCTTGCAGTGAGCTGAGATCTGGCCATTGCACTCCAGCCTGGGTGACAGAGCGAGACTCCGTCTCAAAAAAAAAATACAACATCCCTTCATGTTTAACCACATTTTACAGATAAAAGAAATGGTAGCTCAGGAAAATTAAATCCGTTGCTAATATCTCACTGCTGTGCAGCAGCAGGATTCCAGCTCGGCTTTGCTGACTCCAAAGCCCATGCATATTCATCTCCAGCAGGCTGACTCCTCCTGACCTTGAGTCTCTTAGAAAGTGCTGGTTTCAGGCTGGGTGCAGTGGCTCATGTCTGTAATCCCAGCACTTTGGGAGGCCGAGGCAGGAGGGTCGCTTGAGCATAGGAGTTTGAGACCAGCCTGGGCAACATAGTGAAACTCTATGACTACAAAAAATTTTTAAAAAATAACCAGGCATGATGATGCATGCCCATAGTCCTAGCTGAGGTAGGAGGATTACTTGAGCCCAGGAGGTTGAGGCTGCAGTGAGCTATCATTGCACCACTGTACTCAAGCCTGGGTGACACAGTAAGATCCAGTCCAAAAAAAATAAAATTTGGCTGGGTGCGGTGGCTCACGCCTGTAATCCCAGCACTTTGGGAGGCCGAGGTGGGTGGATCACGAGGTCAGGAGATTGAGACCATCCTGGTTAACATGATGAAACCCCGTCTCTACTAAAAAAATACAAAAAAATTAGCTGGGCGTGGTGGTGGGCGCCTGTAGTCCCAGCTACTCGGGAGGCTGAGGCAGGAGAATTGCTTGAACCCGGGAGGCGGAGCTTGCAGTGAGCTGAGATCACACCACCACACTCTAGCCTGGGCCAGACAGTGAGTCTCTGTCACCAAAAAAAAAAAAAAAAAATTAAGATAATTCAATATAAATTGCTGGTTCCCTTTATAGAGTAAGTTCCCTGTTTCTAAGAAAGCTTAAGAATTAAGTATTAATAAGTAAGAACGCTCAACCACAGCCCAACATTCCCACCCAACATTGCCACTGACTCTTTTCCCTTTACACGGCAGAGATGGGGTGGAGGGGTGACACATCGGAAGGGTTAGGTGGCAGGTCTGTTTTCTCCCTCTTGCCCTGTGTTTGTAGACCTCATGTGGTGGGTGCGTACGAAGTTCTGATATGCCTCACTGTTCCTTGGTGGCTGAAAGTCACACAACTCTGGATGAAGCCGGGGGTGGCAGCAGCTGACCCTAGGGCTAACCCACGTACTTTCACATTTGTGAGTTCAAATCCCTTCCGAGAGGGTTTTTACCTGTCCTACTGGTCCCTGGGGCAGGAGGAACCCTCAGAGGTTGCCCAGGCCCTCTGCTCGGCAATCACACAAGGCCACTGACTACCTTAAGGATGTTAAAACATCCTTAAGCAGGGATTATTTTTTCGTCAAGCTGCAATTAAATATTGTAAATTCAGAAACGTGGCTGGAGGAACAATGGGCCCGGAGAACGGGAAGAGTCAGGAACTGGGGTAAGTCACCGCGGCACGGTCCTCTGCAAAGCGGATGAGATCGCAGCCTCTTTGTCCGCGCCCGTGGGTGAGTGCTCTGCGGCTGCGGCTTTCTGATGTGGGACTTCCGAGCATTCACAACCGATTCACTGCAGCCAAAATACTCACAGCAGAAAATCGTGTCTGCTCAGGGTAACGCCTGCCCCTGGAACCTGCCCCCCTCCGCCTCTTCCAGACAATGCCTTTCCCAGCCATGTGAAGAGAAACCCCGCGCTATTGTTTCCAGAAGACACCTTCAGAAAGAAACCTGCCTGGTGAGCACCACCAAGCAGGGACAGCGGGAGGCACCGCGTACCCGGTCACCCGAGTCCCCAGCATGCAGAGGCCCTGCAGGTGGGAGGCCGGGCCTGCCTCTCAGCAGCTCCCTGCTGCTCCCAGGTTCTCCTCCTCCCTAGGATTACTTAGGATTACTTAGGAAGAAAGTGTTTCACACAAAGACCAGACACAGGCTCAGTGTTGATGCTTCGGGTAGAGAGGTTGAAGTTGGCCAGGCGGATGAGGCCGTGCTGTTATGGAACGCCAGGCAAAGTCCATCATGGGGGAAAATGAGAAATGGGCAGCCACCTTTCAACGGCTCCTGGGACATCTACCCGCAGGCAGAGCCAGGCCCGCAGAGAATCCCCAGGGATTCCTTCCAGGTAGCATCTAAAGATCACCCATCTCAGTGCAAAACGTGGTTTTCCCAAAGCAAGTCTGGAAAAGGTCTTTCAAACCCGGTCTGTGCAAAATGGCCTTTCCATCATTGTCACCAAAGACAGCAGCAAAACGCCTGGCATCTGACAGAAACATCGGTTCTGACTGCGCTGGTGAGGTGGAAGGAGAAGGCCCTCCCTCGCTCTGTGGATTGCCCCTGAGCTTCCGAGTACAACCATTTGGTTGATATCTAAGGAAAATTTGATCTCGTGCTGCTAGGGCTATTGGTACAAAATGGAGATTCCAGAGAAAGCATCACTAATTTAAAATTGAATTTTAAATTGTCTTTTCCAGCTTTCAAAGCCCAGTCCAATTTCTAAAGCAACACATAACTGGTTTTTCATACTTTCCATGAAAAACAAATGCACATATTTTATACTCTTTCTTCTGAGCAGTGGTAAATGGCTCTTTTCTTAACTTTTTGGATTTTTCCCCTTTTTCCCAATGCTTAGGATGGAAATTCCAGAAACTTTGCAGAATTACACAGTACTCTAATTTCCCATTTGGGGAGCACTTTAGCACGTGGGCTGACTTTTGAAAGCTGCAATCTGAGAGTATTCTGTCTCTAGGGTCAAACCCTCATGGACATGGGCCCCACGGGGGAAGTGAGGCTGAGGTCTGTTCCCTGCAGGTGGGCTGGACACAGGGTCCTGGGTAGGCAAGGAGACTCAGGGCTCTCCTCCACACCTCTCCAACCTGGGACCACTCTGGCCATCCTCCCCACCTCTGTGCAGAGCCCTGGGTACCCCCAGCTCTCCTTCATGGAGTCCTGATCTTTATTCACGTGGACACACTGCACAGATTTCAGAAACAGGACTCTGCAAAGGAGGCACCTCCTGCCCCGAGGGAGTGGAGTTTGCAGGGGTGCCACATCAGCCCTTATTGGGGAAGGGTTTTGGATGGGTCCTCTTGGCCTTCTAGGTCTCAACATGTTCATAACTGGGCTGGGCCCACCTAAAATAAACGGACTGCTTTAACTCCCTCATTTTATCATGAGGTCTAATATGAACATAGAAAAGGAAAGAAACATTTGGGTTTCCGAATGATTGCACATTTTCTGAAGTCATTGCCACTACGAGTTTAGGCTCCTTAAACGTTTGACTCCAGGCCATTCACATGCTGGCTTCAGGGACTGCACTGGCGACGCTTTCTCTGCAATATCATCCACAGCTGTAGAACCTGTGGTTGTGAAGGAGGATGCATTATTAATCCTGCCGCCCAGGCTGTGCATATTGAAACTAGCTCTCCGACATTTTAGACTCCAGCAGGCATGGACCCTTTCAAGACAGTAGGATTTTGAGCTCAGTTACGTGAACTGTGAGCTCTGAGCCACGCCAGCATTAGGTTAGTATACAACCCTTGTACACAGGGTGTCACACTCAGGTTTTAATGAAATTGGGAGATATATGCATTATGCTTTTCTTTTTTGTTTTTTTTGTTTTTTTTTTTTTTGAGACAGGATTTTGTTCTGTTGCCCAAGCTGGAGTGCAGTGGTGTCATCAGGGCTCACTGCACCCTTGATCTCCCAGGCTCAAGTGATCCTCCCACCTCAGCCTCCCTTGTAACTGTGACTACAGGCACACGCTACCACACCACACCACACCACAAATTGGTGTATTTTTTGTAGAGACGGGGTTTTGCTATGTTGCCCAGGCTGGTCTCAAACTCCTAGACTCGAGAGATCCACCTGCCTCAGCCTCCCAAGTGCCATTTTGTGGCATTTACCAAGAAACACTATAATGTGAATTTTTATACTTAATGATTTCTTCCCATTCAAACATACTCAGTTTATGAAGACACACTGTTTGTTCTCAAGAAATAATGTTGGCCAGGCACAGTGGCTCACACCTATAATCTCAGCACTTCGGGAGGCCAAGGTGGGCGGATCACTTGAGGTCAGGAGTTCGAGTCCAGACTGACCAACATAGCAAAACCCCATCTCTATTAAAAATACAAGAATTAGCCAGGCATGCTGGCACGCACCTGTAATCCCAGCTACTCGGGAGGCTGAGACAGAAGAATCGCTTGAACCTGGGAGGCAGAGGTTGCAGTGAGCCGAGATCACACCACTGCACTCCAGCCCAGGTAATAAGAGCGAGACTGTCAAAAAAAAAAAAAAAAAAAAAAGAAAAAAAAAAAAAAAAAAAGAAAAGAAAAGAAAAGAAAAGAAAAAAGAAAAAAGAAATAGTGTTGAATTTATTTGGACATGAATGTCTTTAGTCACCAACATTGATGAGAATCCTCCTTGCCCGTGACACATAACACAGTGAGTTGAGCTTTGAGAAGCACGTTGGTGCCTCTGTCCACGCATCTCTGAATCTCTGGCTGTGGCTCCGATGAAGCCAGGCAGTGCTAATGGCCATGGGCACTTGACAAGCGGATTCCTAAGCTTTAGGCCAAGGTGCTTCTGCTCAGATTTCCCGTCCTATTTCATGGTATAAACATGACTGGAGGACTTCACAGAGATAAATGAGAGAGTTTGGCTCTCCCTTGCTTAGTTCAAAGACCACATCATTTCAGCAGCTGATGTAAGCAGTGACAGCTTCATCTGTGCCAGCCTGTCACAGCCACCTCCCACTTAACATATGATGGTTCAGAGTCCACTCCTCTAAAGACGGCAGAAATTGAGCATTTCACCTGAATCTTTCCAGAGCTGGTGGTGCATACCATGTGGTTGCAGGGGAGAGATGGGCCCTGACTCCAAAGTCCTTTCAGGGACATCTTTCCTGATCTTCTCCCACCAGGCAGCTGCTCTCCAAGCATCCTCCCAGCTTGGACGCTTGCACCTAGTCCACGTTCCTGGGGAGCAAGCCCCAACAACCACACCCCAGTGCGTCCAGCTGGGGCTGCCTTGCTGGGGTGTGGCACCCATGCCTGGCTTGCTCTGGGAGCCCCTCTATGTACAGAGGATCTGGCTTGTGTCTAGGAGGAGAAGAGGCTCCATGGCCAGTGCCTCTTAGCCAGGCAGCACCAACCTGAGCTGAAGGTTGACTTCAGCATAGAAGTTGAGGTTTGGCCAGCTTTGGCATCAGGAAACCTGGATTTAAATTCTGGCTCCATGCCCTGCCACCTGGTGACCACACCACAAATGATCTGTCTTCTCCACTGTAGAATGGGGAACTACGCTTCTTCACAGCACACAAGAGACACACTTTCCAAGGTGTGCGTCAGTGCTGCCTGTCCCTCCCTACCTGCTCCCATTTGACCCCAGAGGACGTGGCATGGCCTCGGGTTCCAGGGGCTCGCCTCACTGCCACGCATGACCTTCAGCAGCTCATTTGCTTCCTGGGGCTTCATTCTTCCCCTTCTCTGGGACGGGAGGATGTTACAGCAGCCCT
Organism: Trachypithecus francoisi; assembly: GCF_009764315.1. Classification (NCBI taxonomy): domain Eukaryota; kingdom Metazoa; phylum Chordata; class Mammalia; order Primates; family Cercopithecidae; genus Trachypithecus; species Trachypithecus francoisi. Next base: position 3,944,285 of record NW_022681469.1, read on the forward strand.
GGCCCACCTGCCCCACTGCTGGACAACAATGAACACAGCACAGTCTGCACACAGAAAAAGCTCAGGGAACCCGGTTAGTAGGGGACCCCCGAAGGCTCGCTCAGGCCGGCTGCAGACTGCCTTTGACTTCTGGGAGCCACTGAGGGCAGCAGCCAACCTTCTAGTGGGGGGAACCACTGCAGCTGCTGGGGCTGACAGAGATCACAGGAGGGATGCTGGCACTGAGCTGGGAGGACCACAGGAGCAGGGGGAGTGCACGCACCTTCTACAGTCTTCACTGTGAGAGCCACCGGTCCTGCAAGGGAAAGCCCAGCAGGTCCGGACTAGAAGGATGGGGCACAGGTGCAGAGGAGGCCTTCTCTGGTCAACCCCTGCCCTCCTCTGAGCCCTCGGAGAGGCCAAGCCTCCACAGAGCTTCCCTCCCTTCCAGGAACTCCTACCACCTGGCACACTCTCCATGACACTGAGCCCTTGCCCTCTCCTTGGTGCTTCTTGTCAGTGGTTTTGTCTTCCTAACTAGACTGAAAAATGTGCAGGTATGACTCATTAGCACAAACCTGTGGATTGATGAAATCAGTAAGAGTGGGAGAGTCAGCAGCTCTCAGGTAACTCACTGGACCACTGAGGACTTCAGTTTCTTCTGGAAACTGATGGGATTGGAGGAGTGTCTGCTTTTTGTTCCTAGGGCCATAGAGTGGGCACACCCTGGTGAGGCCTATGCTTTCTTTTTTTATTCTAATTCTCCCCTTGATAACGGCTAGCCTGTTCTTTTTTTTTAAATCTTAATCTATTTTATAGTTAAGATAAACTCCACCTAATGCTTCTTCACCCAATGGCTACATGGCTGCAAAAATCTCAGACTAAAAGATTTTTCTATGACCAAAATTGCAGTCCCAATAAGAATGTGTTGTTTGTAGAAACAAGTGGACTGAAGGAAAGACAGAACATGAATGAGAATCAGAGACCATCCTTAGCCACAACAACACCCCCAGAATTCCCACCCGATGAAGGCACCTCTTCATCCCATCTTCAGATATAAAGTGTCAAATATTTTGAGCTAATGAGTTATTATAAAAGCACCCTTAAAATAAGCTACTTGAAAACATCTTTTGACAGGCTGAAGCCCATGTGGTCTAACTCCCGATCCAGCTCTTTCCCACACTAATGAAAGGCAGTGTGTTCTGGTCTAAACAACTGAAACCTTTTGCCCTGGGTTGTTTGTGTTGTAGCAAGCCTGCCTCCAAGGGCCGCTCACTTTGAGGCAACAGATGGCTATTGTACACAGCTTCAAACCTTCCAGTCACTCTCCATTTTCCCCAATTGGTTTGTCTCAACAACCCCACGGGGAAGGTTTTAGTGGCCCTGTTCTGTAGATGAGAGGACAAGGCCTGCCTGAGAGATGCTGTGATGAGACCTGGCTCTGTCCAACCCCCCACTGCCTAGATCCTGGCAGCCAGGACTCCAGCTGGACATGCCCTCTCCCTGGACTGGGTTCCTCCTGGCACAGCCACCCAAGTGCTGCCCTCGGCCTTTCTGCTGGAGGCACAGGATCCATGTGGATCTGCCCCTAGAGTGCAGACTGCCCCCTCAACAAGACCTGCAGTGCGTATTCCCCTGGGTGGAGATGGGCAGAGGTGGCCACCAAGCAGTCAAGCTAACTGGATTCCCCAGGAGCAAGGCCTTAACTTTGGCTCATGATTGCCCCTCAACCCCACAGCAAAGCCTACGCTCCGGCAGACACTGGCCTGGTGCGTCCCGGGCCCTCCACACATCTGTTTCCTCATCTGCAAAATGGGGTGATCTCAAGCCACCTTCACAGATGTGTCCTGAGGACCGAAGGAGTTAGTTGCACGTGGAAAGTGTGCACACAGCGCCCAGCCCCTGTGCCTGTCGCCTAAGCGTTTGAATTATGGCATCCGTCATGTCTGCAGGCGTGCATTCATGCAGCATCTCTGTCTGCACAGCTGCGGGCCTACATCCCTATGATTAAATCCATGCTCAAGTTCATGTGAACTGCAAGCATAAAGGTTCTAGCACAGAGGGAAGATCATCCATCCACGTCCACCCAAGACTGGGGAAAGCCCAGCAAACTCTTTGGGAAGCAAAGGGGTCCTATCTGAGATCGTGGCCTTGGCATGTTACCCACAGCCTGAGGCATCACCCTGCGGTTGGGGACTGAGATGGCTTTCAGGAGTCATCTCCCAGGGCTGCAGAGGTAGGGGCTTGCAGCCAGCTGTTCTAGCTGTTTTCCATCTGCAGCACCACCCCTCTGATGGCAGTGTCTGGATCCCCGCACATGCTAGCTGGAATCCTAAACGTTCTGGGTTCGTGGTAACTTGTCTGGACTTCAACCTACATCTCTTCCTTCCTCATTGCAACAAGACTTCTCTTCTTGTCCCTGTCTATGGAGTTAGAGTGGGAAGGATGCTTTGATTCAATGCTACCCTATGGCATGTCTTTTTGGAATACAACTTCCAGGCAAAGCAGAGAGCTTCCTCATCCCCGTGGACAGAGAGGTGACCAAGGTTGCATTCACACCCATTTGTTAAGCACCTGCTGCCTGCAGGCCTGTGAAAGGCCCTGTTGTCTTGGGGATACAGACACAAGAGGCCTAGCCTTCAGGATTTGACATCAGGGATAGGCCCGGAAACACAAAGTGGGGGCACACTGTGACTGGGGTGGAGGCAGACCTCGGAGGAACGGAGCTGGGAGGAGGAAGCTGGGGAGCAGTGCCAGGAAAGGTGTCCGCGGGGCTCAGAGCTTCTATTTCTATTCCAGATTCCCAGACTCACAGCCCAGAGGGGAGGCTTTGTGCTCGTGGCTGTTTGACACTTTCAAAAAACAAACAAAAATGGTATGGTCTCTGGAAGAAGTGGAGGAGTGACTCATAGGTGTCACCCTTCTGCCTGTCTCTAGGCACCTGGGGCCACCAGAGTGCTTCTGCCCTGGGCTTTGAGGGAAGCTGATCACCTGGGTCTTCGTGGCAAGAACTAGCAAGTAGGGGCAGGTTTCAGCAGCGGGTGGAGACCCCAAAGATAACCTCGGTCTCAACCTTGATGCTGTTTAGAACTACCCAAAGAGCCAAAGCTCCCAGGTGATGAGAGACAGGACTAACGGGATTTCCTAGGCTGACTAAGAATCCCTAAGCCTAGCTGGGAAGGTGACTGCATCCACCTTTAAACACCGGGTTTGCAACTTAGCTCACACCCGACCAATCAGGTAGTAAAGAGAGCTCACTAAAATGCGAATTAGGGAAAAATGGGAGGTAAAGAAATAGCCAATCATCAATCGCCTGAGAGCACAGGGGGAGGGACAAGGAGCAGGATCTAAACCCAGACATTCCAGCTGGTAACGGCTACCCACTTTGGGTCCCCTCCCTTTGTATGGGAGCTCTGTTTTCACTCCATTAAATCTTGCAACTGCACTCTCTTCTGGTCTGTGTTTTGTTACGGCTCGAGCTGAGCTTTCGCTCGCTGTCCACCACTGCTGTTTGCCACCATCGCAGACCCGCCGCTGACTTCCATCCCTCCAAATCCAGCAGGGTGTCCGCTGAGCTTCTGATCCCGCGAGGCACCCACTGCTGCCCCCGATCGGGCTAAAGGCTCGCCCTTGTTCCTGCCCGGCTAAGTGCCTGGGTTTGTCCCAATCGAGCTGAACACTAGTCGCTGCATTCCATAGTTCCCTTCCATAACCCACAGCTTCTAATAGAGCTATAACACTCACCGCATGGCCCAACGTTTCATTCCTTGGAATCCGTGAAGCCAAGAACCCCAGGTCAGAAAACAAGAGGCTTGCTGCCATCTTGGGAGCCGCCCACCACCCTCGTGGGAACTCTGGAGCAAGGACCCCTCCCCCATAACAGTGGCACTCAGCCTTGCTCCTAGAACTCACACACCCTGTATCTTGTTTGATCTTCAGCCCAGCGGGTACTTAGGATACAGAATGGTCTTCCCATCTCACAGAGGAGAAAGCAGATTCCTGGAGGCCAAGTGAATTCCCAAAACACCCTAGACAGAGCAGGAGCCAGGCGTGGGGTCTGAGGTTTGCACACCCAGCACCTGCCCCTTCTCCACTCCGAGTCAGGGGACACAACCTGAAGTCCTGGCTATGTGCTGCCCGGCATGTAGCCAGAGACTCGGTGGAGATGCTGCCAAAATGAGCAATTGAGGGTTTCCCGGAGCCCCTCTCTTCTGAGCCCCAAATCTTCTCCAGTTATTGTCCCCACGCACCTGTTGTTGGTGCTGCTGTGCTGCAGTCCTGGCTGGACCTGGATTCTAGTCCAGGACAGATGCAGGGACAGGGTGCTCCAGGGTGTGAGGGCCCAGGAGGGCGTCAGGGGTACACTGAACAGTGGGGAGAGCAGCAATCCAGCATCCCCACCTTTCTCCCAGTGCTCTCCCTCAGGAGCCAGGAGGGAAGGGCAGACACACACCATGTGAGCCACAAGATGAAGTCAGAGGTGGCCTTGGGATGCTGCACTTCTGAGTCCAGAGAGCAAGGGTTCCTGGAGACAGCAGAGGCCAACAGGACGGTGAGGGCCCTGCCCACACCTGGACTTTGGACTCCGGTCCTGTGAGAGAACACATTCCTGTTCTCTCACTGTGTAGGCCCCCGGTTTGTGGCACTTTGCTAAGGCAATGCCAGGAAGCTGATGCAGATGGATAAAGTCACAATCAGATGATGATTCCCCACCAGGTGAGCAGGATTGGGGAGGTGGCCCCAGCACCCACCACTGCTGAGAAGCCAGGCAGCAGGCAGTGGAGGGGAGGCCTTGAGGAGCATGGAGACAAGCGGATCTGGACCCTGCTCTGCAGACCAGACACTCCCCAGAGAGGGGGGCGCAGGAAAAGAGGCTGGGCTGGAACTAGACCTGGGTGCCCCTCCTAGGAAGCAGGAGGACTGTGAACACCTCCAAGGGTTCTCTCTGAAGCTGTTCCGTAGCTCTCGGCCTCCCCAGCCCCTGCTGGTGTCTGGAACACAGAAAGGGGTTGGAGTAATCTAGCAGCTGCTTGCAGTCCCAGGCTGGCCAGCCCCCACAAAGGGTCCCCATCTGGCCCCAGCCTGCACAGGCAGCACTAGCAGCCCCCCGTGAGTACTTCACAGGCTTGGATGGATGGGCAGAGCCGAACCAACTTCAGCCAGTGGAGGAAAGCCCTTGGCCTCTGCAGGTAGGGGAGGACAGCTCAAGGCCAAAGATTTCCATCAAATCCTGAAACACCTCTGCCCAGCCCGGCCACCCGAGACTGCACCCAGCCAGGAGCACTCCCCAGGGAGCCCACACGCACTTCCAGGTCTTCCTTCCCAGCCTGCCAACTCAGTCTCAGCATCACTGGTTTTGTTCCACTTAAAAAAAATTTTGTTTCAATTTAGCTTCATTTCATCATTTCAAAGAACAAGTTGCCTGTGCCCCAGGTAGGGTTATTTTCTACGTTGCCCATCCTCTGCATAAGGTGTCACTGTCCCTGGGAATATACAGGGACTCTATGCCTGGCCGCGGAAATTGAAATGAAATAAATTTCCACCGTGAGAGAGCAAGTCCAACTCTGCACAAATTAAAACAAAACAAAACAAAAAATCTTTCAGCCAGAACTAACATTCGACATGATCTACCCCCATCAGCTCCTTTATAGGTGAGGAAGTGGAGGCCTAAAAAGCTGGAAAGACTTGCTCAAGGTTATGCTCAAGGTCACATACACCTCTTCTTGCAGGGTAGAGGGTGGAGGGTCTCAGAAAGACCCCCTTCCCCTCTTCCTGCTTCACCACTGGACTGGAGGCCCAAATGTAGACCCGGAAGCTGGAAAGAAATCCCAGGTTGTAAGGCCCGTCCGCCCACTCAGCCCCCAATTCTAGGCCTGGGACCCTCCACAGGCCCCCAGGCACCAGGGGACCAATTGCGATGGAACCAGCCCCTCAAGACCGAGGGCCACTTCCTAGCAAGTCCCCCCTTACCTGGGTTGCCTCTGCCCCTACCTTGCCTTCCCCAGGCCCTGTGCTAGGGAGCCCTGCTGCAGCACATGGCGGGTGGCACTTGTGGCTCGCTGCCTCTTTCTCCCTCCCTCCCTCCCGGCCTGCCCGCTGCCCTTCAAAGAAACTGAATTCCAAGGAGGAAGAGGGGAGAAAGAACACCCAAACGCTTGCCTCCTCACTGCATAAATACCTAAATCCTGGGTCCTCCAGAGCCTGCCTGGAGTCTGCCAGCCGCTGCCTGAGGTCCAGGCCTGCACCTCCTCATAAGCCCACACTGGCGGTGCTATGCCATGGGCTCCCCTGGGCTCCCTCCCCCGCCCAGCCTGACCTGCACACTCCACTCGTGCCACCCGCCCTTTGCTGCAGGAAGGGGCCAGGGCAACTTTCCGCAGCCCAGAGCTCCTGTCCATTGAATCCTGCGGGTGGAGCAGTGGGGAAGGGGAGGCCAGGCGCGCCTAACCCCGGACTCGCAAGCAAGGACCCTCTGGGCGGCGGCCCGCACAGGGCTGGGGCTGCTGGAAACAGGCGGCCTCCTGACACTCACCACGCCGTGCCCAGCGCGCGCCAGGGCTCCCATCAAGTCCTCTCGGAGCCCGCAGCAGGCTCCCACTTCTGTTTTTCTCTGACAGCCATGCAGGCAGCGGGCCTTCAGCCAGACTCCCTGCCGCGCCTTCCTTCCACGCACGAACACGCACACTTACGCTCGTGCACATGTACACATTCACACGCTAGTGCACACTCAAACTCACACCCACGCTCACGCGCACTCACGCTCGTGCACGCGCACGCATACACTCGCCCGCGCTCCACGGACACACGAACTCGCCCGCTGCGCGCCTCGCTCCCGGGACGCCTGGAGCTGGGGAACGAGGGCCCCGGCCGCCTGCGGCCGCCAGGGGAGACTGGAGGGGCCGGCGGGCGCAGAGAGCAGCCGGAAAGGCAGTGCCTGGCCACCAGGAGGCCAATTACTTGAGGGGCCTGAGGTGTCGAGCCCAGGCCGAAGACCCTGGGTCTGAGGAGGCAGCGGCCAGGAGGCCGCCCTAGAGCCTCGGGAGCGGGCGGGGGAAGGGGGTGTCCGCGGAGACCAGAGTTGGTGGCTCTGACCCTCTCCACGCCACTTGGCAGGACTGGGGACACTCGCCCTCTCCCGCTGTCCCTGGGGCCGCGCAGGGCTGTACCCCGGCTCTGCCCAGATCCCCTCGGAGCGGAAGATGCAAGTTGGCTTTTGTCTGACCCGGTCACACAGAGCCGTTTTGTGGGATAAAGGCTTAACGCTCCGTGAACACGCAGAAAAAGCTCCGCGCTGGCCCTCTGACAATCCCATTGTCTCAGGCCTGAGCCCGGCGGTTTGGTCTGAAAGCGCCAAGTTCATGACATTTCAAAGAGAAATGATACTGGGAGAGGGCGGTAGGCAGGGGAGGGAGGGGTGTGCAGGAGCAATAAATTCCTAAAATACGAAGCAACAGTATTTGACTCCTTCGCCACCGTGTTCCTCGGCTCAGTCCCCCTCCCCACCCTCCACGTACCCATTCAGATACGTCTCCAGTCCCGTGTGGACCCAGAGGCAGGCTGAAAAAGTCAGGATCACCAGAGACTGCGGTTTGGAAGGTGAAGGTGTGAAAAGATGCCCAAATAGCTGCGCAGAAGCTTCCTGGACTGTTAGCAGAGTGACAGCAGCCATTTAGCACAAGCTCCCATTGTCTGCCTTGCCCCGCAAGATAAGAATTTGCCAAAAAGGACTTTAGGTGCCCACATAAGTTTATTTTAAAGAGCTAGAGTGTTACTGTTTTCTTTCATTTGTATTACTGTTAGTACCATATCCTTTAAAAAAAATATTTTCTGAGCCAGGAAGCAAAGGAGCTTCCATTTTTAGTGTTTAATTTGTTTTATGTGCCTCTGCAAAAGCAAATAATTCCGGAGAGAAAGCAGAGTCCTCAGGAAATTGAATGTGTTTTGTCTCCAGCGAAGTTTCCCTTGAGTGATTTCGTTTGCTTTCTGTCTCGCCAAGCAGGCTCTGCACTGGGACCTCCAGCAGGCTGGGGCCAGGCTGGGCAATCTGCAGCCCCTGTCCCCACCTTAGGTGCTGGGGCTTCTCTGGTCCTCAGCCCACTGACCAGGTAAACTGTGCTCCCGAAGAACAAAACGTAGCTTTGTGGAGTCATTCTAATGTGAGGAGAAAATAGGATTAGGCCAGAGTGTCAGCCAGGTAAGTCGGATTAACAGTAAGGTCCAATACATTTTGGCATTCTTGTGCTATTTTTAATTGTACAAAGGTATATGCTTCCCTTCCCTGGCTTTATTTAAAGAGGTTGTTTGTTTGTGCCCAACAGGTAAATGATGAGCGATAAGGCTCTATGTGGAACTGGAAATGTATAACCTTGCAAAATGACATTTTGCCCTGGAAAGTGTGACACGCACGCACGGGTAGATAAAGGGAGAGTGCCGAGCGGCCGGGCTTTGTTAACGCTTCTTGCCCCCTGGCGTTGCTTTGATGGAAGGACACCCCACGCCTGGCTGCCGAGGTGTCTGCCAATGGCAGGAGCTCTTTCCCCACAGGCAGCCAGGCAATGACTACAAATCGATTCATTTTTTAAAAATATCCAAAGTCAGCTGTTAAAAAACGTATGAACCAGCATGGTAGATCATTAAACCGCGGGAGAAAAGAGTTGGCAAAAACCTGCTTCTATTATTTTTTAAAATATATATTTGTATTGCATTTTGCCACCTGCAAATGTAGTCTAGGTTTGTTCATCAAGCTCATGTGAGTGTGTCATAAATTAACATGATTTCTTTGGGGCAAATCAAGAGAGAATGTATAATTGTTTAAGTTTGCAAATCATTTAGCAATTAACTTGGGGGGGCAGAGGGCTGCAGTTCCCCGGGTAGCCAAGGACATTCATGAGCCATGTGGAAGTTACTGAGTCGAACTGTAACTGTCCATGGCATTTCTGAACATCCTTTCCAGGCCAAATGACAGACAGAAAGCCAGAGGGGACAGCATTGAATCCAAATGCTTTTGCACTCTGGGTGAGTGTGAACGGAGGGCACAGAAGCTTGGGGCCAAAGGAGAAGAAAGTTGCATTTGATCAAAGTTCCCCCTCTTGGGCAGAGGGCTGACAGTGAGGATGACCAAGGGGTTTTGGCTTCCCTTTCAGACTCTGCATATGTGAGATGGCAGGGCAGGGATTAGGAAGGTCATTTTCCATAGATAGAGAAGGGTGTTCCCAAAAGAATTGTCCAGGGGTCAGGATTCTGGGAAAGCCATAACAAATGTATGTCTGTGAGGGCTTCCATCAGCTTGTGGAATGTTTTCTTCCTGTTGCAGAAACAGAAAGAGAAGTTTGTTTAATCTGAGAGTTGGTTTTCCCGACCTTGTTTAACTGCTGTCTGTCTGAGAGCTTCTTGCAGAGACTGCTGGGGAATTCCTGGGGCGGGGGTTATTTCAAACTTGAGAATCTATCATTCCATTTTGATTAATCTGGTAAAGCGGGGTTCTGTTTCTTTTCTAAATTTTTTCTTCTTCTCCATATTTGACATAGATATGCATGTATATGAGAAGTAATGGACATTCAAAAAGCCAGATCCTGCTGATTCCACATTTCAATGGCTTGGTTTGCCAACTCATGCATGGGTGCCTCTGAACACTAATCAGTAATCCAGTTCATTGCTAAGGCTGCAGAGCTCCAGGATCTGTTATTTTCTCACAGGTGGGAAAAGACCTCCGACCTTCTTGGTCTAAGCTCTCTTCTGGTTACTTGGTACCCACATGTTTACAAGGTATTTATTTTCATTAGACATCTGATCATTCTAAAGGCCTGCAGAGCCTGACCCTTCCTGCCTCCTCCTCTCCCTATCTTTAAGCTATAAAACCTTTGGGGAGTTTTCCGAGCTGTTCTCCAGGTTTTTATTTTCCCCACTGTCCAGCATGGTACCTGAGACTGAATGCAGGCGCAGCCCACAGGACAGAGTGGGCCCCAACGCCAGCTTCTTCTCCATCTCTACCCCATCCTTCTCCTCTGACTGATTTTGCTGAAACTCTGCGCTTAATCTGGTGAGGAAGGGTTCTTTAGAATGTAGAATGTTGAACAAAATTCTCGCTAAAACATGAGGAAGAGCTGGCTGTGGGGAGTGGGTTCTATAGTAGCTGCAAGTTGACCAAGTATGTAGAAAACATCAAAATGTGTCTCCATCCCCTTTCCTTGGGTCTGGGAGGAATGTCCCTGGGCTGTTCTTCCAGCCGTTTGTAACCTGTGGATGCGTTTGTTAGAGAGGTCCTGTTGTTATCCCTGTTCTTAGCACTGTTCCTTCAGCTAGAAATTCACAGTAAAGGTGAGCCGTCCTCCGAGGCCGAGGGGCATAGCTGCAACTCAGCAACAGGAACAGAAGCGAACCTTTCTTCTCCATGTGTATTCGTGGGGTGGGGGTGGTGAAGGGGAAAGGAGGTAGAATTTGGTTTTGTGAATCCAGGGTGAGGCTAGAGGCGCCCCAAAAGCCTCCTCTTCAGGCCCTTCAGTCAGCAAGGGCGGCCTCCCATCCCCAAGGCGCAAGTAGCGCAGATACCATCACAGCCGCAGCCCAGACGGGCGGGCCCTCGGCCACTGTGTGCCTTCCCCGGACGCTGGTCTACGTGGAGCAGCCCTCAAGCCTGACTGATCCGGGTCTGCCTCCCGCGGGTCTGGACGCTAGCTAGGCATCCGACCAAACCGCGGCGGGGCGGGGAGCGCGGGCGCCTGGAGCTGCTGCTTATGGGCGCTGGGCGCGCGCTGCCGATCGCGGGACTGGGGCTTCCTGGGGCCAAGCTGGCTCAAGTCCGCACAGGCTCGCGGCGGGGCTGCCTGGCTGCAGCGTCTTGAATCCGGCCTGGGCCTGATCTCTTGGACCTGGGGTTTTGTTGTTCTGTTTTTGTGGAGGAGAGGGGGTTTGGAGACATGAATTGCACTGGCAGGGTGTAGGGGGAAATTTGGAAATACTTGGCAAGAATTCATCCTCAGGTCTAAGGAGTCCAACTAAGCCCGGTTTTAGGGAAGCCCAGCCAGGTGTGTCCTGAGACAGAAAAGGTCATCGCGCTAGGCCTGCGGGGGGATGCTGAACAGTGGCCCCGCTAGGAATTTCCTTCTTTTGCAATCGTGAAGGGCTCGCTGCTGCAGTCCAGTGAGCTGTGGGACTCCAATGCCTGCTTCCCACCGCCAGCCTGTTCAGGGGAAATCAGCTCAAATCCATCTGCAATCACAACTCCTTTATCAGGTGGGGGGGCCCAAATCAAAAGAGAGAAATGGGACGCTTTAGGAGCCCACCAAATTTGTGATGAGAAAAGGAGAAGGGGAAATTCATGTCCAATTATAAACTGATGTAAAAGTAGGTTTGGAAGAGGAAAAGTGAAAACTGTATATATGTTTTTAAGTATGTGTTCACATTTATTGAATATTTGTCTTCTCTAAGTATGGCTTTATTAAGTGTCATAAAAGCCCTGAATTGAGCAGAGTCCAAAAGCCGTCTTTTGGCCAAGTTCACACACATCAGCTCTCTTCCTGGGTGTCCCCGATGCATTTTATTTATCTTTCAGTTTATTCAAACTTATTTTGAGCCACATGAAGGCAGTTTTATTTGGCTAGTAGAGATTGTGTTTAATTCATTGAGTATGCATTGTAAAAGTTTAGCAGTCAATGCCAGCCCGAATTCCAAATTGGGAAATTAAATATTTGTTTTTAATTTTCTGGCTCAAAAATGTTAACTAACAGAAATGATTCTTTGTGCTCTAATGTGCTTGCACAAATGGGTTATTAGAACTTTCCCCTAAAACAACATTTGCTTCCTGTCCAGACACATTGTGTTTGGAAACTTCACTCCTAGAAGAAATTTTTAATATGTATAAATAAAAAGCAAATGCCTGGCCTTTGAATGTTTTGGTACAGAGGCTTATAGGAGGAGGAAAATGAGAATGCAGCATTCATACCTCAGTAGCTTGATTACGAGCAAATTTAGGTTGTGGTAGAAAAGTATTAAAGGGCTTGCATTACAGAAAATATTGACACCACAGGCCCTTTAATGGCTGTCCTTTATAAGATATGGAATTTTGTAAATAATTTCAAGGTTTAATTTGCCAACTCTTTCAGGTTTGTTGTATTATTGTGCACTTATCTATTTATACATCTTAAATTCTGTGATTTGCTCTTTTCTTCACTGGGTGCAACTAAATGACAGAGAACACAAATGCAAGTAATTTCACACATAACCCTTATACTATTGGGAATGGAACTAGGAAAATCTACACCTTATCTGTAGAGGTGTATTCCCAGTAAATCAAACTGCAGACAGTTTAGAACACGATGCTCAAACTGAGACCTTCATATGCCAGTGAAAATGAACTGACTATAAATAGAGAGGTGGCTCATTATGAAGAACCAGAATTCCAACAATCTTCAAATCTGATTTTTTTAAAAGTGAGCTTTTCGGAAACAGATATATCTAAAGCTTGGAGAGAACCCCATAACAACCATGTAAATAACTGTGCCTTTACTACCATGTCACTTATTTTCTCCTTACTTGATTTTCTGACTTGTTCTGGAAGGAAGCAAGGATGCCTCCTGCCTACATTTGGGTCTCGGATTGACTCACTACATCACAGGACTGCTAGGCTCCAGGATGCAGAGATCCAGCCATAACTGGCACCAGAGAACAACAGAAACTTCCTTGCCATCTCTGGTGGCCTGTTCACCAAAGACCTTCTGGTCTCCTCAACGTGGTGTGAACTCCTGGGTGTAAATGCCTTTAAGAAAATACCCCTGCACCTCCTACAGTGAATCCCACTGCTCACACAGGGCAGTTTGTATGAAGTCTGTCTTTTATGGGCCATCTACACATCTCTTGTATAAGATATAGAAGGTGAGTCTACAGTCGGATATAGGAAGAGCGACCTAGGATTTAGTGGGCCAAATACAACCATGAAACGTTGCCTGGCAGCCTGATTCCTGATTCCACAAACGCTGTAACCTTCCTCCTCCCTTCTATGGGGAGCAGGAAAGAAAAGTGAAAGAGAGGCACAGCCTCTGGTTTCGGAGGTAGGCAGGAACAGAGGGGTTTCTAAGGGCAGGTCATTTCCTTTCAACAAACTCAGAGATTTAGCAGGTCACCAGGTAATTCTTTCAACCACAAAATCCTCAGGCAACACAATTTAAAATCTCTTGGCAGAGACTTCCGGAAGTGCTTCCTCCTTTCTTTCTCTGGAGCTCCAGCTGCAGGACCACCTTGGGGAAGCTGTCACCGTCGCTAAGGCTGGCTGCCCTCTCTGGGAGTTGCACTTCCTTCCTCCGGTCCCTAATCTGAGGACTGCTGGACTGGAGACCTGGCAAGTCCAGTGTGTACCTACTCTTACCCCACTGGAGTCCTGATGTGGCGGAGGCCTGGTGGAAGGGACAGGGGTATTTTCCCTTTTAATTTATTTAATGTTTTGTCTTAAAAACAGCGGGAGGGTAGGCAGCGATCTTACCTGTTATTAAGTTTCCACCCCCACTGCCATCCTCTTAGCTAGAAGAGCCACTGATTTTTTGTTTTTGTTTTTGTTTGAATGACCTTTCCTACTACCCCTCCCCTACACCGTTTGAAACCCCACTGTGGGGTTTGACTGACCCCACCTGGGGTGCTGCCAGCACGTGGACGCTGGCCCTGGCGTGCCTCGTGTGCGCGGGGACGGCTGTGCGCGCGTCTCTGGACGAGACCAATTTCTACATCGCTCGGCCATCCCCGCGGACAACGTTTGCAAGGCGGACTGAGGGTGGAGGAGGTCGCGGGGAAAGCGGACCGAAGGGAAAGAAAAACCAGAAAGACAAATAGGATTTGTCCCGGTGCCTGAACTCTTCCCCCTTCCCTAAAGGACCCTACCAAGCCGTGGCGGCGGGGACGCCAGCACCATTGAGGGGGCTTCCCTGGGTCCACAGTCTCGCGCTCCGCGGTGCAGAATGAACTACCAGTGGGCGCTATTGATCGCGCCGCGCTCGCGTCCTCGCCCGGATCACACGGCCCCGCGTAATGAATTCGTCCATTGAAAAACATTACAGGAATACTGGAACTTGCGGAGGAAGTGACACTTGACCCTGCAACCCAAGCCCCGCGGGGGCGGCCGCTGCCTTTCAAAATAGCAGTCCCCGAGCAGCGCCGCGCGGCGGTGGCGGGCCGAGCCCTCCGGGGCCTCTCCGGGTCCCCTTCCTCGCCCCCACCCCCGCCTTGCTCGCAGCTTGCCTCAGTCGACCCCTTCCCGCAGCCGCGTTTCAATCAAACTCACTGGGACGGCACGGAGCAGGCGCCGGGGACAAGAAACGCCGCGCCGGCGACAACGCTCGAACCAGTGGAGCCGCGCGCCCCAGCGCCCCCGCTCACACGCGCCCCGCGTGCTGGAACCCGCACCTGGCCTGCGGGGAGCCGGAAAAGCGGGGTCCCGGCCCGCCCGCAGGGATGCCCCTGCTCCCGCTCGCCCAGCTCCAAGCGCTGCGGCTGAGAAACCCACTCGCCCGGCCTAGCCCCCGCCGGAGCCCTGCACCGTGGGGAGCCGGAGGCTGGGGAGGGGGCCAGAGAAGGGGAAAACAGGGCATGGCGCTTCTTCCTACCCTGGGACAGCGCCTGAACTGGAACTGGGTGCAGGGGAAACGACGGGAAGAGCTGACGGAGAGGCGGAGGGAGACAAGAAAGGAAAAGAGGAAGAGACGAGGGTGGGAAGAAAGGGATCCGGAGTGACCCGCCCTCTGGCCTCCGCGCCCGTGAAGCCCCGCGCCCTCGGCAAGGCCACGCTTCGCCGGCATGGGAAGCCAGGAGGCAGCTGAGCGTGGGTCTGGGGCACCGGGGACATTGACAAACATAATTGGGGTGCCAAACTGGGCTTCTTAATTTCGAAGCCAGGATGGGCGTGTGTGGCCGGGGGCGCGCGGGGTCAGCCAACTTGGGGTGCTTTCCCTGTGGGCTCACACCGGCAGCGCGGACCCGCCGAGGCCGCGGGGCCTGCAAGTCCGTCGCCTCCTTTTGTTCTGGCCTCGGCTGTAATTTAACATAAAATGCCTGTTAGAATCACTGCTGCTGAAACACGCGTTTCTCCTTGTTTTGCCACCAACTAACAGGATTAGCCAACAAGAGCGAGATTTCAAATTAACCATAAAAATTACAAATTGCAATTCATTTAGCTGCCCACTTACTACATTAAAAAACATAAATAAATGAATCTGCGTATTCAGAGGGCTGAACGGCCCGCAAGGAAGCGAAAGCGGTTGAACTCAGGCCTCGGGGTCGGAGTCAGGGCTATGGCGCTGGAGAGAGCGGGCCGCCGCGGAATTGGCACCATCTTCCGAGGCCCCAGAAAGAGGCAGCTTGGGTCATTCGAGAAACTGAGGAGGAGGAAGGAAGCTGCGGGGCCCAAGCATTTTGAGCACCTGTATTCTCCCAGGGGAGGGACTGTGTGGGGGAAGAAGGGTGGGGCGCGGAGACAGGTCTAGCGGGGAGAGCACTGGTTCTAATTCGAGTTCGTCGGAAGGAAAGGCGAGAAAACCCAGCAAACGTGCTTTGCAAAATTCTGGGGAGGGGGTGATTCTCCTGTGGTGCCTCGTGTGTGAAGAATAAGACACTGGCGAATTTTGCAGTGAATTTAGAAGAGGCCCTGGCTAAATTACTAATTCCAGTCCATTTGCAAGAGCCCTTGCCTTTTTTGTTTTGTTTTGCTTTTAGGGAAGCAGGAAGGCCCTTCCCCTTGTGAAGCCGCGATGAGCATAAAACCCCGTTTGCGCATTGGAGCTTTTCGAGTTACGGGTACTCAGAAATCTACAGATTCGTCTGAGCAGTGGACCTGGCGGGAGGCATGGGTCAGCGTGGGTGAGCAAAGCGGGAATCCCCCTGCTGGGGGAGGCGGATGTGGGCGGGAGTATTCGATCTTCCCCTTTGGCCAAGCATTACCCAGAGGGAAACACTCACCACGCTGCCCACTCACCAGTTTTATTTTTTGTTTTTAGTTCTAGAGTTTTCGTTCCTAAACTGGCTGGTCACGGACACACGCTTTCGTCTCTCTGCAGCGGGGACGAGACCCCCCGAGGGGATGTGGAGTTGCCCCCGCAGCGCGCGGTCGGCAGGGGGCGCGCTGGGACACCCTGGCCGCGCCCACTCCAGCCCAGACGGCCCCGCGTTAGGGCCGCGTGGGGGAAGCTCCAGCTTCTCTCCGTGGGAGAAGCGGCCCCGCAAGTCAGCCTGAGACCGCGGGTTTCTTTTTTTTTTTTTTTTTTTTGAGGCGGAGTCTTGCTCTGTTGCCGCCGGGGCTGGAGTGCAGTGGCCGATCTCAGCTCACTGCAAGCTCCGCCTCCCGGATTTACGCCATTCTCCTGCCTCAGCCTCCGAGTAGCTGGCACTACAGGCGCCCTCCACCTCGCCCGGCTAGTTTTGTATTTTTAGTAGAAACGGGGTTTCACCGTATTAGCCAGGATGGTCTGGAT
Source organism: Trachypithecus francoisi (assembly GCF_009764315.1). Lineage (NCBI taxonomy): Eukaryota > Metazoa > Chordata > Mammalia > Primates > Cercopithecidae > Trachypithecus > Trachypithecus francoisi. Next base: position 3,960,712 of record NW_022681469.1, read on the forward strand.
CTCCTGACCTCGTGATCCGCCCGTCTCGGCCTCCCAAATGCTGGGATTACAGGCTTGAGCCACCGCGCCCGCCGAGACCGCGGGTTTCTACCGGACAACTTGGGCATCTGCCCGGGGACTTACCTGAACTGGAGGAATGCGCGCCCCCAGGGAGCGCGGGAGGCCCAGGGAGCGCCGCGGCACCTGCAGCCTGGGGCGGCGTGCGTGCCGGGCCGGGGCATAAAAACCGGAGCTGGTTCCATGCAGTGTGTGCGCCCAGCCCCAGTCCAGGCGCTGTCCCAGGGTAGGAAGAAAGTGCGCGAGGTGGCCCTGCTTGCACCCACGAAGCGCGCCCTACTGCTTTCCGGACACGCATTCTCCAGCACCCAGGGCACTCCCCGCCGGCGCTCCTGCCCTAAACTCTCGGCTAAGTCCAGAGCCGGGCGTGCCTTCTCCCTAGAATGTTCTCGAGCAAATCGCAAATAAGTAGTCCTATTCCACCCGAGCCTCATGCCTCCACGGGTAATGCCGGTTAAGAAGGCCAGGGGCGAGGGGAGGTGGGAGCGAGGCCAGGTGGGCGCCTAGGGGTGTCCAGGGCACACTGGTAACGCTGGCCGCGCTGTACCGCTCAGCCTAACCTTTCTCGCCCTCCTGAACCTGCTCACGGCCAGGGCAGGTGGAGAGGGCGCCATGCATCGGGAAGGCCGGGACGCGGGGGCGCAGACTTTTCCAGAAGTTCTGTGGGACCACGGGGCGGTTGCCTCACACGGGCGAGGCCTTGGCGCCTTTGTTGACCCCTAGGAAACCGTGGGCAGGACGCCTGGACTGCCCCCATCTAGCTGTCCCAACCTGTGCTGCCTCTTTACCGCAGGGGAGAGGAGCGCCCATCCTGGACCGGTGCAGCGCGGTCGGCTCGCCTTGGAACAGGAAATGAGGGGATGGAGAGGGTCACAACGTTGTTTTCCTGTTCTCCTGGCTGGATTTATCAGTCTTGCACACCAAGCCAAAAAATGCAAAGGGAGTTTGTTCTTTCATTTGCCTCTGCCAATAACCGCGGATCAGACTTTCATTCCACTCCCCGCCCCACCCGCCCTGCGTTCCCAGGTACAGAAAGGGCGAGAGGCGTTTGTTCCATCCACTGACAAGAAGGGACGGCTGGCGCAGCCAGGGTCCCCGCAGGTGGGATGGGGCCTCCTGCACGCCTCTGCAGGTTTGAGGGCTGCTGAGTTAAACCCCTCGCAGAGGGGCTAGGGCCAACCTTGGGTTGTGATGGTGTCCGATTGGACTCCTAAATGGTTCCTTTGAACCTTGAACCAGAATTCTTGCAGAATCCTAGCAAACACACCCAGACCTTGCAAAACAGGGCTTTAGGGTAGGAGTTGAGGGGTCTGGCGATGACCGTTTGAATGCAGCATGAGTGGATTCCTAGCCACCACTTGGTGGGGCGCACAGTGTCTGGGGACAGGTGAAATTAGTAGCCACCCCTGTAACAATGACTAACTTCCACGAGTGATTCCGGCAGGCCAGGTGTATTTTCAGCATGTTTTGTGGGTGATTTTATTTTTATTTATTTATTACTATTATTTTTTGAGACAGAATTTTTGCTCTTGTTGCCCAGGCTGGAGTGCAATGGCGTGATCTTGGCTCACCGCAACCTCTGCCTCCTGGGTTCAAGTGATTCTCCTGCCTCAGCCTCCTGAGTAGCTGGGACTACAGACATGCACTACCATACCCAGCTAAATTTGTATTTTCAGTAGAGATGGGGCTTCTGCATGTTGGTCAGGCTGGTCTCGAACTCCTGACCTCAGGTGATCCACCCGCCTCGGCCTCCCAAAGTGATGGGATTACAGATGTAAGCCACTGCGCCTGACCTATTTTATTTATTTACTTTTTGAGATAGTCTCATTCTGTCTTCTAGGCCAGAGTGCAGTGACACGATCATGGCTCACTGCAGCCTTGACCTCCTGGGCTCAAGCAATCCTCTCACCTCAGCCTCCCAAGTAGGTAGGACTACAGGTGCACACCACCAAGCCCTGCTAGTTGTTTAATTTTTGTAGAGGCAGGGTCTTGCTATGTTGCCCAGGCTGCTCTTGAACTCTTGACCTCAAAAGATCCTCCCTCCTCAGCCTCCCAGAGCATTGAGATGACAATCATGAGCCGTCACAGCTGGCGCGTGGGTGATTTTATTTATTCCTCAAGATAGGTGCATTTATTATCTCCATTTACATCTGAGGAAACTGAGGCATAAAGGGGCAAAATAACATTTCCAAGGCTACCAACTGGTAAGTGGCCAGCATTTGACTGAGAAGGTCTGTCTCTAGAAACCCTGCCTCTGCTGCCCCTTCTGTGTCTGAGTGTGGCAGTCAGACCCCAGAGGGAGTCCCTGTAAAATAAAAACAATCAGCTGGCCCTGCTGACTTCATTCGAGAGCGAAGCCCAGGCTAAAAAGAGATCGGGTGTGGCCACGCAGGAAACGCTCTTGCTTTCTTGCTTGCCTGTCATAACCTGAATAATCTCTGCACCAGATCCGTGTTCGTCTCTTCCCTGCTGTAGGTCACTGTGGCCTTGCCCCTCAGAACAACAGAGCAGTCGGCAGCGGTTAGACAGCGCTCTGCACTTTGATGAATTTTGAAGTGCTCACGGGATGTCCGTCCGAGTTTCACAATTAGCCAGCTGCTGAGCTGAGCTGAGCCGAGCTGAGGGTTGGCAGGGTAGAGTCCTGTGGGAGAAACACTGCTTGGATCACAGAGATTTCTGTGTATCAGGAAGCAACAAATCCTAAGTAAGCACTTGCTGTGGCTAAATGCGTATTGCACCCTGTGAGTGGGGGATGTGCAGATGGGGGAGTCCCACAGCCCCCAAAACCAGCTACAACCTCCACGTTTTACTCAGGCAAGGGGCCCTCAAGCACCGCCTCACGCTGAAGTGCTGCTTCACGTGAATGGAACTCAGGATTCTAAGCCAACAGGCTTATCTAGAACTTTCTGCATGTACCAAAGCAGCCTGCTTCCATCTCACCGCCTCCTTTCCACTGTTAGCGTTCTGCTGAGGCTTCTCTTGGGCTCTACCTCTCCCTGCCCAACACCTGAGAAAGGCCTGACCGGTGCTGGAGGCACTGGGGGCACCTCTCCTTTGGATGTGCTTCCCACGTAAGGCAGGGATAGGGAGACCTGTCTGTCTAGAGAGACATATGTTTATATGTCAGAGAGAAACATAACACCTGAGCTCTCTAACCATTTCCTGCAAGACCCCCTCTTGACACACCTTAGTTTCAGGGCCACACTGCCTGGCACAGCTGGTTCCCAGTGTGGACCTGTCTCCACTGCCAGCCCCTGCCCCACCCTCTCCACCTGAGTCCTGATCCCTGATGACCAAGAGAGGCTGTGCTGCCTCTGGCCCTCACAGTAAGCCAGCTGGCCTGGGGAGCGTCCAGCACTCCAGCACTGCCTCCCAGCACTCCAGGCTGCAGTTGCTGTTTCATCTTCCATGGGTGTAAAACACCAAGCAAGTGACATAGTGACATGATACAGAATGACCTCCCTGTGCTGGCAGTGGCACCACAGAAAGAGGAAGACTAAGGACCAGAAGCTGCCTGTGCAGACCACCATTATGGAGCCTGGGAAATGAATCCTAGAAATATTACCTTTTTTTTTTTTTTTTTTGAGATAGAAGCTTGCTCTGTCGCCCAGGCTGGAGTGCAGTGGCGTGATCACTGCTCCCTGCAGCCTGTGCCTTCTGTACTCAAGCAGTCCTCTAGCTTCATCCTCCCAAGTAGCTGGGACTACAGGCATGCACCACCACGCGTGGCTAATTTTTTAAACTTTTTGTAGAGACTATGTTGCCAGGGCACTATGTTGCCCTGGTTGGTCTTGAACTCCTCGGCTCCAGTGATCCACCTGCCTCCAGTGATCCTCCCACCTCTGCCTCCCAGAGTGCTGGGATTACAGGAATGAACCACTGTACCTGTCCTAGAAAGATTAAAGGATCAACACTCAGGACCCCAACCATAAGCCCAAAGAGGAAAGCCTTGGCAGATAATAGCAGTAATGACAATAATAACCCACAGCATCGTCAGGCATCATGAAGCTCTGTGAGTGCAATCCCACAGCAAGCCCTAAAGGTAGGCACTCTTCTCATCTTACAGAGGCACCCAGGGGCTTGGTGACTTCCCAAGGCCGCACAGCCTGCTAACTGTGCTAAGTGGTGACCTGATGCCTTAAATGGTAACCACACCATCTGGCTCAAAACCACTGGCCAGCACTGCCTCTCACAGAGATGCCTGTCCCATCCAATGTGGATAAATGAGCACAGAGAAGAGAGAGGCTGAAGGAAGGCCCAGCCACCCACCCAGCTGCAGGATCCCTGCTTTTAATCCTCAGAACCTCCCTGTCCCTGAGGGCAGATGTAACAAAAGAAGGTTTGAATCTTCTAGTTTTATCTGAAAGGACACAGCTGGCCCTGAACGCCATTCACCCAATAACCCACACGGGAGAGATTCCAGATGTTGTCTTAATACCCGAGCCCCAGCTCCCACTTACCCTCTTTCCTGGGCTTTGATCTCATGAGCCTTAATCCCTGCTGGTGACCTGGCCTTCATCCACCTGTTTCCGTCCACTATCCGGGCAGGCAGCAATGCCAGCCTCTTTGGAATTCTTTGGCCTAAACACCTGTTCCCAGCAACGATTCCCGTTCCTGAAACCTCCGGCCTTCCCAAGGGATGGCACCAACACAGCTGGAGTAAGGCTGTCACTGCTCCCTCCAGCAAATGTCCCCAATCATCAAAAAAAAAAAAAAAAAAAGGTAAAGCTTAGTTAATACCCTGAAATTAAAAGTCAGGAGATGTGTCTGTTTAATAACAAATTAGATGATTTATTCCAAAGTGGACAAAATATGATTAAAAGTTGAGAGTCTTATTACACATCGAGAAAATTTAACTCCCTACAAAAACAAAGAGTTTTGCTGTAGTTCATTCCAAGGTTTTGCAATGCAAACAACCACCAGTGAAGACTTAGGAGCCTGCCTGGATGGTGGCTTTGAGCATGGGCTAAGCACCCAACAGACTAAATTGGAGCTCACTAGCTGTGTGGCTCTGTCCTCCAACCTCTCTGAGTCGTATTCTCTTCCTTCCAAGGTATAACCACAGATGCTGCGATGATGCACGAGAGAAACTCTTGGGGATGAATTCCTGTCACTAATGTTAGCTCCTCTCAGTCACTCTTCTCTTTAGACTTCAGCAAGACCAGCGGGGCTCAGTCATGCCCGTCTGTACCCACAGCTCTCAATCCCAGGTCTAGGGCTTAGGTCAGGGAGAAGATGAAATGAGCCCAAGGAGGGAGGAGTAGAAATAGAGGCACAGGGCAGAGAAGCACAAGGCGCTGGGGTTGGGAGGAACTGGTGCTGTGGTCCCCCCTTCAGCTCTTTCTTGGAAGGACACTCAGGAGTGTCCCATGGAGATACCCACGGTGTGTCTGCTCCTGCACAGCCCCTCTGGATGCTGATAGAGTCTGTTTAATGTTTGACCTGCCTCATGGGCCTTGCTTCACTTTTCCTATGCATCCGGCCTGTCCTCCATGAGCTCTGCAGCCAGGGCACATGGTCTTTGAATTTCTGTGGAGCATGCCCTTCCCATCCACGTTTGTATCTTGACAGTGCGGAGGAAAGAGGGCAGCTTCCTTCCCCTGGCAGCTGAGCCCTGATTCTCCTGTACTGGCCTGTCTTGAAAACTGTACCTGAGTTTCTTGTATAACAAATAGGGTTCCAGATTTCAAAGCTTCATAGACCACTGCCGGGGATGGGAACAGCCTTGAGAAATCACCTGCTTCGAACCAATTCTCTGTTCTCTGAAGCCACATAAATGGATGCAGCATCAATGACTTGATCTTTTTTTAACTGCACCCTCTGCAGGCAGAGAAAGGGGCAGGGCTGAATTCCACCTGCATGCTGTCCTTTTGCTGACCTTTGCAGTCCGTGCAGGCAAAAGGTGCAAAGTCCCCGTGGGTGGGGCAGGCAAGGTGCAGAGGGCTGTGGGGTGGGTGGGGGTGTTAGTCCCTAAGCTCATAGGTCCCCAGATAACTGAGAGCTGACTCAGTGCTCCCTGGTTTGGACTTAATGTAGTCTAAAGAGATGAAAACTCCTGGTAAGTCTTTCCCCGGCCCTCCTACCTCTGTGGTCACATCACCCAGTGGCCACTGACCTTCTCTGGAGAAAAATAAACCCCAAACTCTTGACATTCAGTTCACCTAGAGTTGCAAAATTACAGTTTAAACAGGAAGAAGCGCTCACTGTGAAGGGAAGGCACCTGCAAGCCCTGGGGTCTGGGCAGAGGGGGCCTTTGAAGTTTCAGAGCCGGGTTCCTCATCACTCTGCAGGTGGCAAATGAATTTTCATTCAGAGAAAATCCAATCGCTTTAGAAGGTGGCTAATGTGGGAAGAAGATGGGGGTTAGATCACTGAGGTTGGATCTGTTGTGTGACACCTGAAATGGTTTTCCTGAATTCGGAGTGCCCAGGCCAGGCCTTTATGTACTTTGCTTTATTTTTTGTTTTTGAGACAGGGTCGCCTTTGGTCACCCAGACTAGGGTGCCGTGGTGCAGTCACTGCTCACTGAAGCCTCCGTGTCCCATGCTCGAGGATCTTCCCACCTCAGTCTCCCAAGTAGCTGCATGCGCCACCACACCAAGCTAATTTTTTGTTTTTGTAGAGATGGGGGTCGTGCCATGTTGTCCAGCTGGTGTTGAACTCCTGAGTTCAAGTGATCCTCTTGCTTTGGCTTCCCAAAGTGCTGGGATTACAGGTATGAGCCACCGCATCTGGCCCAGTCTGGTTTTTAAATGGAGATGACAATGAGCCTGGGGGAGTATTGGTAGGGCCTGAGCACCGAGCGGCCTCCTTCCCTGCAGGCCTGGTTTTTTAATATCAGTCTGGCAGCAGGTCCCTTTCCCCCAGGGAGCTTCACAAATCATACAGTAACCAGAGCTCCTGAAACAGAAGGCCAGGTGGGACACACCGCAGCAGGAACTGGCTCACCACCATCCTGAGTCCCACATCCCAAGAGGCTGTTTAAATCCAAACACAGCCTATGCAGGTAAAGTCTCCATGCAGGTCCTGAGGTGGCCTCGCTCTCTGTGGACCCTGGGGCTCTGTGGCCAGTGGGCACCCCTCACAGTTGGTCTCTTTCTGGAGGATTCTCCCTGCTGAGTGTGTGCTTCCTGAGGGCAGGGCCACCTCTCAGCCAAGTCTGTGGAGTGACAGGGTGAGATGTGGATGGGAGAACCCCTGGGTTGGCCAGCCCTCAGCAGGCATCTGATTTCATGATCATCTGGGCTCTCTATGCATGAGCTGTCTCGGTGGTTCACTTGGGGTGGCTCAGATGAACTCCAGGGTGAGCTGGCATCTCTGGTCCTCCCTTAGAGCACCTCCAGTCTTACCCCGAGAGTTCTCGGTACCTTCCGGGTGCATTCAGCTTCCAGAGCCTGTGGAAGGGCTGCAGGAGGCTGTGCTCGGTGGATTTAATGAATGAATCTGAACCTCAGAATGTGACCTTATATAGAAATAGGGTCTCTGCAGATGTCATTGGTGAGGTTGGGGTGAGGTCACCCTGGAGTAGGGTAGGCCCTCAGTACAATGGCTGATGTCCTTGTAGGAGGAGCAGAGGCACAGAGAGACTCCCAGAGAAGACAGCCATGCAACAGCAGAGGGGAGACTGGAGCCAAGGACCCCTGGGATTGCCGGTCACACCAGAGCTGGGCCAGGTGCGGGGCCATCCTCCCTGCAGACTTCAGAGGGGGCGAGGCCCTGACATCCTTCTCTAGGACTTCCAGCATCCAGAGCTGAGAGAGAAGGAATGTCCACGGTTAAAGGTACCCAGTCTGGTGGTCACAGGAGACTCATACAGCGCTTGGAAGAGGGGGTCAGTGGACAGCCAGAAGGCAGCACGGCCAGCAGCTCCAGAGCTGCCACCTCTGCTGTGGCATCACTTTGCTTATTTTGGTGCCTGTGTGTCCTCACTTGTCTGTCCTGAGGGAGGCGAAGTGCAAAGACCAGGGGTGGGAGAAGTGAGTGAGGATGCTGCAGCCCACCCCCATTTTCCTTCCAGCCACTCCCCAGCCCCAGCCCCCACCTAAAAATACCTCCTGGGGCTGCCTTGGTGTTCTGAGAATGTCCGTGCCCATGTGGTATGGCCAAGTCATGTGGCCACAGGAGGTGATGAGGAGGAAGTTTAGTGCACTCAGGGCCATGGTGGGTGGTGCCAGGGCGGTCAGGAAGCAGCAAACAAGAGCAAGGGAGTGGCTGGGCAGGACTGGGGTTTCCGTGAAAAAGGAAGGGCAGGGAGGTGAATGCTTTAGGACTGGCCAGCTGGAATCATCTCAGCAGGTTTGGCTGTGGGTGGGGGTGGTCCCTGGTCACCCAGGACCTAGCCCTGGGATGGTCAGGGCAGGGGAATATTGCCCGGGTGGGGGGATCTTTAGGGCCGGAGAGAGGAGGTCTGCTGGCTAGTTTGCATATGAAAAGGCATGCTCTCAGAGCCCTCGCTTTATTGGAATTGGCCAGCCCCTGGAGGGACAGGCTCTCCCCAGCCAGAAAGCTTTTCTAAGATGTCAAAACATAGTACACAGAAAATTTAGAAAATATATAAATACACACAGGTCTTCCTGTCATGGAGACCTGCAGTGAGCAGGGCTGCAGAGCCAGAGCTCACGGTCACCTGTGCCCCCGGAGTCCCTGGCATCTCAGGTGGTACCTTTGACCAGCACAACGTGGGCTGTGGAGCTGCAGAGCTCTGCCTCTCAGTGGGGCGGGCGTGCAGGCTGGTTCTGAGGGCAGCGCAGCGGCTGCGGCAGGAGCCTGGCGTCTGATGATGGGGGGCTTCAATTTCATCTGCAGAGCTCCGCTCGCAGGCGCCCACTGTGCAGAGACCGCAGGGGTCCCCGCGCCACCGGGTGCCCGAGGACGTGAGACTGTGCACCATCTGCCCGCTGCCCGCTGCCATGTCCGTGTGCTTGGAGCAGGGAAGAGCTCAAGCCAGTGACCTTGAAAGAGGGAACACAGCTGAGAAACATGTCAGACACCCTTCCGGGCTGGCAGCGCCGGCTGCACATCTGTCTGGAGTGCGTGGATGCCAGAAGTCACTGTCCATGGGGTGACAGCGCAGCCTGGAGCTGATGAGAGGCTGGGTGCGCACTGCACGTCTCCAGCAGGTCCCCACAGCAGGATCTGCTGCAGGCATCGGGGCGGAACTGAGACTGGACAGACCTAGGCTGCCAGCAGTGGGAGGGTCGGGAGGCCTGTCCCAGGGAGGCACAGAGGGGGTGCAGCAGGGCCTCCCCCAGCCTCTCCCTCACCTGGCGCCCCGCCTTCCCTCCTTTCCTCGCGATCGCCTTCCCTTCCCTTTCTTCTTCCCTTCAGAGGAGGAGCTGTGGGCAGAGGGACTTTGGAAAGCATGGCGTTACTTACCTTTCTCACCTCTCAGGGCTTATGTCATCCATCCTCCTACGAATGATGAAAGCCATCATCCCTGCCTCCACCTGGGCCCTGGAAGAGAGCACTGAGTTCGAGAACAGGGAGGTTTCCCCTTAGCGTGGCCCCCAGGTCAGTTTTCCCAGACGGAGGTCCTCAGAAGATCGGCTTCTCTCGGTGTTTCCAGCAGGCCAGGCAGAAAGTGAGGGGCAGCTCGTGTTGGAAAGAGTTCAGGACTCGCCACCACCGTGGCCTCTCCCGGAGGTGGTGGCATACATGTGAGCAGAGCGCAGGCTCCGAGCAGCCCTGGAGGAAGTACACATGTGTGGCTTTGTCTAACCAGACATTTCCCCTGGAGCCCTTTCCCCCACGGAGGGTGTACTGACGCCTCAGAATCTTGTGTTCTGGAGACCCCGGGGAATCCTCCCTGGCGGCCCTGCAGGGAAACGGTCTCTCGGTGCAGAGCAGCAGTGCCTGTGCTTTTCGTGTCTGTGAGTCACTCACCGAGCAGTCTTTGCCCAGTGAAAGGGGTTTGAGGAGCTGTTAACTGGGCCAAGACCTGGGGAAGTGATGAAGTAGAGACAGTTTGTCTTCAGTGCTGGCCACCTCCCAATTTTAGTCCCTTCTTTCCTGTCTCCAGAGAGGGTTTCCTCTCTGGTCTCCCACCTGCTCAGGCATCAGTGTTCTGATTCTGCCCAAACTTTTCTCTCTTTTAAATTATCCTTCATGGTTAAGATGGGAGTACTTGTTTATACTAATGTGTAAATGACTAACCAGCTAATATTGCTTAAATTCTGTGTGGGCAGGAGGCTTTGCATAGACCTCTCACATGTCCTGAGGTTTGCCTTTAAGCAGAAGACTGTCTCCTCTGACAGCGTTAACTCAGTGCACCTGCTACACTTGATGAGTATTTAGGCTTGGTGAATACCTAGATGCACCAGGTCAGTTCTGGGTGAAGAACAAGCACCATGAGCAGGACAGGCGGGGTCTGGAGGGTTCTGGAGCGGGAGGCAGATGCACCAAGGCAGGGGGAAATACCTAAAGACTGTTAGTGTCAGCACAGCATCACTTCAGGCCGAGTAACCAATGCCTGTCCAGGAAGTGGCAGATGGTGGAGTGTGGAGCAAGACATGGAGAGAGAAGGACGAAAGACGCTCAGATGAGGGCTCAGCAAACTTTCTCTACAAAGGCCAGATGACAAATAAAGGAACGGTGGCTGTGTGGGCCACTCAGGGCCTGCCTGAATCATTGTCTCTGTTTTCTGACAACTCTTCAGGGATGTAGGCACCACGGTCGGCTTGCCTGGGGCCACCTTTGGCCCAGCTCCCTGGCTACATGATGGAATTTTGCCCACCGGAGGGCACTGTTTTTAGAGAAATTTCCTGGTTTCCTTCAAAGGAATTAAAACACAAATGTAAAACGTACTGATGGAAGTCCAGGCAGGAGGAGGAGGCAAGTTCCTGTTAGCAGCTGTGGTAGTGAGTGTCACCTTGTCATGCTGGCCCAGCCGTGCCATTGTGCAGTTAGACACCCATCTGGATGTTGCTGGGAAGGTATTTTCTATTTATAGAAATGGCTAAGATGGGAGTACTTGTTTATACTAATGTGTAAATGACTAACCAGCTAATATTACTTATATTCTGTGTGGATAGGAGGTTTGGCATAGACCTCTCACATGTCCTGAGGTTTGCCTTTAAGGAGGACTGTCTTCTCTGACAGTGTTAACTCAATGCACCTGCTATGCTATTGATAGTATAAATAGTAGATACACTATAGTGTTTAACACCTATAACCAGTTGCCTTTCAGTAAACAGAGGGCCCTCCACAGCATGGGTGGGCCTCATCCAATCAGCTGAAGGTCTAAAGGCAAAGACTGAGGTTTCCCAGGGAGGAGGAATTCTGTCTCAAGCTGATAATGTAGGAACTCAGCTAGAGTTCCCCACCGGCTAGCCTGCAGAACGCGTGCTCAGGACCTCAGCATCAACTCTTACCAGACTCTCAGCCAGCAAGACTGTTCAACAGATTTCAGCCTCACCAGTCCCCGCGATCAGTGAGCAAATTTTTGTTAAAATAGATGTCTGTCTTCCTCTTGACAAAGACATAGACATATAGATGTGTGCACACACACACACGCACACGCACACACACACACTCTATTAGCTTTGCTTCCCTGCAGAACTCTGGCCAACATGCAGTTTAGAAAACGGCTGGTAGTCCAAATGACGTATTGTCAATCATATGGGGCGTTGAACCTGCACACCGCAGGCGGGAAAGTCCGGGGCTGCTGGGCAAAGCAGTGTGGAGGGGGGCTGGAGCCAGGGCCAGCCTTGCCCCTCACAGCCATGGAAGGTTGTGCAGCCTGGCTGAAGGGCACAGCCTCCTGCAATTCAGGGACCAGGTGCCTCAGCCTGTCCGGAGGAGGGGCGAGGGGAATGCTATAAGAAACCCTCCTTTCCCCTCCGCCGTCCTGGTGGTCTAGAAGGTGGCTCCCTGACCCCAAATACTAGGCCCATCATATGTTGTTCATCTGCTTTGAACCAGATTCAAGTTCAGCTATCCCTGAGCGGGTTCCGTCCTGTCCTTTGAAGCCGGCTCTTCTTTTCTCAAGTATGTTCTACTGTAGAACTGAGAAAAGTGTGCAGGCCCAGGGTTTGTGTTCAGTGTGGCAGAGATGGCAGGTGTCTCTCTAGTCAGGGAACCACATGTTAGGGGCACCCATTGCCATCTCCTCTGCAATTAGGTGAGGTCTGAGGGCTACACTTTGGAGGGTGGACAGTAAGTGGATGGAATCTGCTCTTGTTCCACCATCCTGCGGATTGGCAGTGGCCATCTGCACCGGGGGCAGCCTTGGGGACAGAACCCCAGTCATGCAGCCTCGACTTTTACTTGAGAGATAAGTCCCAGGCGTTCTACCCTCTGGGGGGCTCGCCTGGGGGTGTCCTGCCTGGCTCGCCAGCACCTCCTGTCTTCTGCATCTGCTTGCACATTGGTGGGGATTCCGTGTTGGCCGACTAGTGAAATGGGGCCTGAAGTAGGGCACACTTGCTGGGTACCTTCGGGAAGGCGGGATCGATGGGGCAGTGCCAGGGCTCAGGTATGTGACGTCATGCCTCCCAGGTGCCCCCACTATTCCTTTTGTCCATCATTGTCATCATCTTCGCCTTGGGCTTTTGTGACCCGGGTGAGCTCCCTGCCCCATGGCCCTGCCTTCCCAGCAGGAGACAGAGTCTGGGCAGCACCGGAAACACACAAGTCCTGGGATTCCCAACCTTCTGTCCTGCCCTCTGGCTCCAGGCCTGCAGCCTAAGCGGGACAGGAAGTGTCTGAGCACATGAAGGGTTAGTGTGCCTGTGTGTGCAAGTGTGTGCATGTCATGTGTGTGCCAGTGTGTGTATCATGTATGTGCATGTGTGTATGAGTGTGTGCATGTGAATGTGTGTGTCATGTGTGTGTGTGCCTGCATGGCATATCTGTGCATGCAAGCGTGTGCATGTCTTGTGTGTGTGCAAGTGTGTGTGTCTTGTATGTGCATGTGTGTGTGTGTGCACATGCCGTGTGTGTGTGCAGGTGTGTGTGCGCGCATGTCATGTGTGTGGGCAGGTGAGTGTGTGTGAGTCTGTGTGCACCCCGTGTATGTGTGCAGGTGAGTGTGTGTATGTGTGTGCATGCCATGTGTGTGCAGGTGAGTGGGTGTGTGTGCGAGTGTGTGTGCACCTACATGGTGTATCTGTTCAGGTGAGTGTGTGTGTGTGCACCTACATGGCGTGTCTGTGCAGGTGTGTGTGCGTGCGCACTTACATGGCGTGTGTGTGCATGCCGTGTGTGTGCACGTGAGTGTGTGTGTGTGCACATGTGTGTGCATGCTGTGTATGTGCAGGTTTGTGTGTGCGCGAGTGTGTGTGCACCTACATAGCGTGTCTGTGCAGTGTGTGTGCGTGCGCACTTACATGGCGTGTGTGTGCATGCCGTGTGTGTGTGCAGGTGAGTGTGTGTGTGCACCTGCATGGCGTGTCTGTGCGTGTGTGTGCGTGTGCGTGTGTGAAGGTGAGTGTGTGTGTGAACCTGCATGGCATGTCTGTGCGTGCAAATGTGTGTGTATGTGTGTGCTTTGACTGGACCTTAATATGCCAAAATAGATAATCTTTTTAATTTAGTAAGAGAGACGGTGTTAATTTAGTGGGAACACAAACGTCAGACCCCTTAAAAAAAGTCGGAGCTACCGTCCAGCCAACTGGTATTAGTTCACGTAAACAGCTGGGATTGGCAATTGCAGACGGGTGGTCCTGGGGCCGAGAGGACAGGATAATTGGCCACAAGAAAGATACTTGCTGATTGGTTCTCCTTAGAGCTGAGCAGCAATAAATGCCTCGTAGAATTATTATATAGAGGGAATGAATTTTAAAAATTTATGCTTCCCTGTGTTCTTCTCTTTGTCATGTGATTCTTCAAAAATAACATTCTCAAAAGCCCATCTTAAATATTTAACGAGATCATTCCTGATGAAAATCTAATGAAAGTTGGGGGCTTCCTTTCACGTAATGTATCTGCTGTATAATCCCAGGTGGGAAAATTCCAGAAGGCATTTGAGCCTCTCCTGTGTGGGCCAGTCTGTTCATCTTCTCTGAGTACCCCAGCCCCACACCTGTTGCAGGAATCTGAGATGTCTGTGTCTCGCCCTCAGCAGGGAGGCAGGACACCTAAGTCCAAGGATGGGGATCCCATTTCCTGGGGACCACAGTTTTCACCCCATCTCCCCTGCAAGCAGCTGGCTGGTAAGATCACACTTACTAAACGGTTTGGTTAGGATGAGGAGTACAGCCAGGGGTCCCCTGAGTTTCAGTGTCTGGGGCCCTGGTCTGGAGCCCCAGAGTCCAGAGAGCCAAGCAGAGACATGCGGTAGGTAGGGTAGGGGTGGGGGCTCCCAGGGAGGCAAGCTTGCTGCCTGACCCGATCATTTCTAAAGACGGGGGCTTGGTTTTATGCCTGGACATCTTTGGAGCACCTTGGGCAAGATTGCCTTTGCTCTGGAGAAGACAATTCTTGTCATAGTGTCTTTTGGGGATAGAATTGGGGTCTGAGAATAAAGCGCAACTTAAGCGTGATCCTGGGGTGTCCTGTCCAGTGGGTTAATGGCACTGATGTTTTCATGGTGCAGTATTTCTGCTGGCTTCAATTGCTTTTAAATTGTAAAAAGCATTGGAATGGTTGGTGCCTTGAACGCTTTCAACTAGTTCCTCCTAAGACCCAGGAGAGCACTTGTAGCCTAAAAAATGGCAGAGAGACAAATTAAATGATAATATTGCACCTGCTCCAATCTGTCATTTAGACGTTCTTAATGAAAAAACAATGAGTGACTTCGCCTTTCTGCTGTGCTGGAAGTTTTCACTACGGTTATTTAGGTTACCAATAAAATGCCACCACCCCATCCCTGGACACACGCACAGACACACACATGCACAACACTGCCATCCACAAAAGGCTGCAGTTAAACCCAATGCATTTTCCACCAGGCTTCCCCTGTTCTCCCAGGACAATGGAAAAGCTCCCAGTGTTTGGGGGTGCAGCTCCCCTTTAAGGTACCCCTTGGATCAGGACAATGACAGTGTCTGCTGTGGGTCTAGCCCCTCCCCTGGCTCTTTACATATGAGGTTGCACCAACAAAGTTGCAGATACCAGCCTTTTTGCACCTCAAAATGGCCCTTTAATGGGGCCCGGCTGGTCCTTGTCTCACTCGGACCTCACAGCAGCCCTGAGGGCACCGCTTGCCACTTGGACAGCTGAGGAAACTCAGAGGGGTAACTGCCATGTTCAGCCAGTGACGAATGGCAGAGGCTGGAGTTTCATCCCATATCTACCTTTTCCTGCCTGTGCGGCCTGAGCGGCTGTGGAGTTCTCTGGGCCTCAGTCTTCTCGTCTGAGAATCAGGATAAAGACAGCCCTCCTCTTATAGGACTGTCGTGAAGCTTAGCTGAGGTCATGCGTGTTAGTGCCAAGCAGCATTCCTGGTGCTGCGATGCCCCAAGGCGGGGCTTGCCCCATGGCTGTTCCTACTATTCATTCACGGTGTTCATCCAGGTGAGCCTTGCCCCCGTACACATCAGGGGGTGAAAGTAGTCAGAGAGGGATGGCCCCTCCCCAGCCTGAGCCGTCCAGCAGCCTCCTGGGCCCTGGCTCACGTCCGTGTCCCCTGCATACCAGCAGAGCAAGGGGCAAGAGGCGCCACCTTATCCATACCCCAGCCGGAAGCTTCTCAGGCCACTTCTGCTGCTGTCCTGGGCCACTGAGTCACACATGGTCCCTTAGTTACATGGAGGCTGGGGAGCGAAGTCTTTCACAGGGTATCCGGGGCAGCCCAGATAGTTCTAGAAGGAAAAGTGGATACTAGGGGACAAGGGACAGTCTCTGCAGCCACCAAAGGATCAGGAGGCTGGACTTATCTAGCTGACCAGGCACAGTAACTTGTCCACACGTTCACAGCTGCCTCTGAGGGGGTCTCTGCCTCTTGGTCCCACCCCAAAATGGAGCTTCCCCCAGTCGGAGGCAGTCTCGGACCCAGAAACGCGAGGGAGGCTCCTCTCTCCACTCCTGCAGTGGGACCTTCGCCCGTGTGGCAGGAGCAGCACCATGACGGCTGTGATGAGGCCTGGGGCTGTGCAGACCCAGGAGGGCCCTGGCTGAGCTGAGCTGTGGCCCAGGGTCCCTAATGGGCCCTGCCCAAGGTCTCAGGTGCCCAGCCGCCTTCCTCATGCCTCCCCAGGCTTTCCTCCTCCATTTCACCTTTGCTGTCCATCCTGTGGAGGAAGAAACCAGGAGACACTCACAGAAAGGATCTTAGGGGTAAGAGACAAATGCCCAGTTCGGGGAGAGCCTATGGCTTCCTGCATCTACCACTCAAAGCACCACAGACCACGTGGCCTCAGCAGAAACAGACTGTCTCGCGATTCTGGAAGCCGGATATCCAAGAGCCAGGCGTCACAGGGCCACAGTCCCTCCAGGGCACCAGGGAGGGGTCTGTCCTATCCTCTCTGGCTGCCAGCGGCTCCCTGGCTGGCAACAGCATCACTCCACTCTTCCCCTGGCCGTCTCCTTGTGCGTTCCTGCGTCCACATTTCCACTTATTACAAAGAGGCCAGCAGGTTGGATTTGGGGCCACCATATTCCAGAACGACCTCATCTTAACTCCTTACAGCTCCAAAGACCCTATTTCCAAATAAGCTCATGTTCTAGGTGCTGGGGATTTAGGCTATTACCATATAAATTTGAGGGGGAACACATTTCACCCATAGCAAGGGTTCTATGTGGGGTGGGGGAATGGGGAGAGGCCAGGAGGAGGGGAGCCCAAGGGGTTTGAGCTGTGTTGCAGATTCTGTTTCTTAACAGGGCGGAACAGCTTGTATCCATTTCATTATTCTTTGTATTTTTTATTTGTCTTAATGAGGTAAAGAATGGAAAATACACAAACCCACCACATAAAGAGCAGAGGAGGAAATAACGCAGATGCAATAACGAGCACTGAGTTGTGTGGCCAGGAAGCCGGGAGTGGAGGCCGACCCGGAGACTGCAGGGAGTGGGAGACTGAGTCTCTAGGAAGCCGAGGGAGTGTGTGAGCCCAGCAGGCCGGAAACTGGGGCCCGAAAGCCCCGAGGGACAGCATGAGAGGGAAGAGGAACACTGGCCAGACGTCTTTCAGGGAGCAGCTAGACGCTGGCATGGTCTTCCAAGCCTTCTCCCGCAGAGGATGAGGGCATTGGCTTCGGGAGAAACTGAACCAGAAATGCTGTGTCCTGGGAGCAGCAGTCACAGGACTGAGGTTCAGGGTAGGGCCCAGGCTGAAAGCGGGGATTCGGGGAAAGTCTACCCACTGAGTGAGGCCCAGCACACGCGGGGTGAAGAACCCCAAAGTCTTGCTCCGGCCCTGAAATGACCTTGAGCTCCCGCACAGCGACACCGCAGGGTCAGAAGCCTGTGCAGCGGCGGCTTCAAACATTTCAGGGACATGCCTTCTGGGCTGGAAACCTGCTCCAGCCGCCTACTGCTTGCCCTTACTGGTGGAGCTTGGATGATCGCCCACCCTGTCGTCCTTAGGTCTCTGCACCTTCTCTGAGCTTCCTACGGGGCGGGGCGGGGCTGGCGGGGGGTGGGGGCGGGGGCGCTGCGCTGCTTCGGAAGGAGCTTGGTTCCCAAGGCAGGAGGACCCCAGAGGACGCGGAGGAAGCCTCCAGGACGCAGGTGGTGAAAAGAGATCTGCAGGCTGTGTGAAGGACACTCACACCTTGACTTCCACAGTCCTCCTTCGCTTCTCAGCAGTTTTGGTGGCTGGCTCCAGACTCCGTGGCTCTCCTGCTCTCTCCAGCTCGCAGGTCTGTCCTTGGCTACAAAGGGCAAAGTGTGGCGCCTGGTGGTAGGGCCAGAGAGGAATGAGCGTCGTCATCTCCCACAGGCACCGAGACGTTTGGCTCCGTGGTTTTGTGCAGGAAGAATTCCCCAGCCTTCTCTTTTGTTTTTCCCCCTTACTAATATTATTTTTCAGCTGTTTACCCCCACGAATGAAAAAAAGTATTTTTCTTCATTACTGCACCTGCTACCAAAGTGACTCATTTACAGACTCATTTTGGCAGAGGCTGCAGCATCTGTTATAATTTTTACCTGGTCCCCAAGGGCAAAGCTTCTTACCTTGCTGGCTTCAAAATATTGTTGGTAAGTGTCTTCTCTCTCTTCCTAGGTTTTGACGGTAGGCAGGAGCATCTGGGGATTAATGGGAGGCTCCATTCTCCACCAGGTCAAACAGACAGGTTCGCAGCCACAGACACCTGTAGGCAAGTAAGGCCACCTGGCCAGAGCTCCTGGCATGGGGCAGGCAGTGAGCAGGGTGGGGCACTTCTGGCAGCCCTCTCCCTCTGTATCTGCACCCCTCAGCCCTGACAGTGGTGCTCTGTGAGTGCTCTCTGTATGTAGGTGGTTTCTCTGTGTGGGTGCTCTCTCTGTGGGGGTGCTCTATGTAGGTTCTCTATGGGGTGCTCTCTCTAGGTGAGTGCTCCCTCTGTGGGGGTGCTCTTTTTGTGGGGGTGCTCTCTTTATGTGGGTGCTCTCTCTATGTGAGTGCTCTCTCTATGGGGGTGCTCTATGTGAGTGCTGTCTCCATGGGGGTGCTCCCTCTGTGTGGATGCTCTCTTTATGGGGGTGCTCTCTCTATGGGGGTGTTCTCTCTATGGAGGTGCTCTATGTGAGTGCTCTATGTAGGTGCTCTCCCTATGTGGGTGCTCCCTCTGTATGGGTGCTCTCTCTATGGTGGTGCTCTCTCTATAGGGATGCTCTCTCTATGGGGGTGCTCTCTATGTTAGTGCTGTCTCCATGGGACTGCTCCCTCTGTATGGGTGCTCTTTCTATGGGGATACTCTATGTGGGTGCTCTCTCTATGTGGGTGCTCTGTCTATGTGGGTGCTCCCTCTGTGTGGGTGCTCTATCTGGGTGCTTTCTCTATGTGGGTGCTCTCTCTATGTGGGTGCTTCTCTATGTGGGTGCTTCTCTATGTGGGTGCTCCCTCTGTGTGGGTGCTCTCTCTATGTGGGTGCTCCCTCTGTGTGGGTGCTCTATCTGGGTGCTTTCTCTATGTGGGTGCTCTCTCTATGTGGGTGCTCCCTCTGTGTGGATGCTCTATCTGGGTGCTTTCTCTATGTGGGTGCTCTCTCTATGTGGGTGCTCCCTCTGTGTGGATGCTCTATCTGGGTGCTTTCTCTATGTGGGTGCTCTCTCTATGTGGGTGCTCCCTCTGTGTGGGTGCTCTATCTGGGTGCTTTCTCTATGTGGTGCTCTCTCTATGTGGGTGCTCCCTCTGTGTGGATGCTCTATCTGGGTGCTTTCTCTATGTGGTGCTCTCTCTATGTGGGTGCTTCTCTATGTGGGTGCTCCCTCTGTGTGGGTGCTCTCTCTATCTGGGTGCTTTCTCTATGTGGGTGCTTTCTCTATGGGGGTGCTTTCTATGTAGATACTGTCTTTAGTGAGTGCTGTCTTTATGTGAGTGCTCTCTTTATGTAGGTATTCTCTTTATGTGGGTGTTGTCTTTGGTGAGTGCCCCTCAATGTGTTACTTGCTCTATGCGATGCTCTCTTATGTGAATCTGCAGTCCCTGGACCCACTGAAGGGGTGGAGGGTTGGTTACAATCGGATGAAAACAGCTAGTTAAAGCAGCAGATTGCCAGACGGCTAGGGACCGGGTCTG
Source organism: Trachypithecus francoisi (assembly GCF_009764315.1). Taxonomy (NCBI): domain Eukaryota; kingdom Metazoa; phylum Chordata; class Mammalia; order Primates; family Cercopithecidae; genus Trachypithecus; species Trachypithecus francoisi. Next base: position 3,980,366 of record NW_022681469.1, read on the forward strand.
GGTGGACCCGGTGCCTACTTCTATTGCATTTGTAATTTGACCTTCTAGTTTTTTACGTTTCAGTCACTTATGTGTCATCCCTGCTCTCAAAGCTTCATTTTCAACAATCTAGAAAATAAGCCCCAAGTCCCTGTCTCCTGTAACCTCAGTGAATACGTTGCCGAAAGCTCTGTCTAGTGTGTATACAGCATAAGGAAAGAGAACCGGCGTACACCCTGCATTTCTCAGCGACGAAATTCCCGCTACGTTGTGCCTTGAAGTCACCTGCAGGCTCCGCGTTCTCTCTAAGGTGGGCGGGAGTCGGAGCGCGCGGGGCGCGGATGGACGCCAGGGGGCGCTGGTGCGGCGCGGCGCGGGCGAAGGGGCGGGGAAGAGCCCAGGGCGCCACTCAGTCCCCGCGCGGGAAGCCTTGGGGCGCGCTGCCGGGCGGCGTGGGCCTCGGTGGCATCTGACTGTGGCGTGACCGCGCCTCTCGGGCCAGGGCCTCAGCAGCCGCCCCGGCCCCTGGATTGCCCTGGCGGGACAGGTGCGTGGGAGAAGGAGGCTGAAAGCTCCCTCCCACGAAAGACACACGGGCGCAGGGAAGCCCCGGGAGGGCCACGGGAGAGCCCCAGAAAGGTCCCAGGAGGGACTCGGGAGAGCCCCAGGAAGACCCGGGAGAGCCCCAGGACAGCCCCAGGAAGGTACCAGGAGAACCCCAGGGAGGTCCCAAGAGAGCCCCAGAAAAGGGAAAGCACACAGCCAGCAGGAGGTCAGGAGGCCCGCAGCAGCAGGAGTGGTGTCAAGGGGACGTTGCTTGCACCGCGGCCGGCCGCAGGGCCCCACAGTGTAGGGTGTGGGGTTTTACCGTTTTGGTTTTTTTTGTGTTTGTTTGTTTGTTTGTTTGTTTGTTGAGATAGTGTCTCGCTCTGTCGCCCAAGCTGGAGTGCAGTGGTGCGATCTTGGCTTACTACAACCTCCGCCTCCCAAGTTCAAGCGATTCTCCTGCCTCAGCCTCCTGAGTAGCTTAGACTACAGGCATCCGCCACCACGCCCAGCTATTTTTTGTGTTTTTAGTAAAGACAGGGTTTCACCATGTTGACCAGGATGGTCTCAATCTCTTGACCTCGTGATCCACCTGCCTCGACCTCCCAAAGTGCTGGGATTATAGGCATGAGCCACCGCGCCTGGCCTAGGGTGTGGTTTTCTGAGGCACGATGCCCAGGTAATGTCCCCAGGTGGGCCCCAGGTCACCAGAGGTGCATTTCTGCCATTGGTGAGGTGGGAGAAAAGCCCTGCGCCACAAAGTGGGCAGATCTTTCTGGAATGCAAGCTGAGGGCGTCGAAGTGCCTGCTGTGTGTGGGGCAGAGACAGATGACCAGCCTTGGCCTGCCTTTGAATCCCTGTCTTTGGCTCCAGGGGCCACTGGCAGTGTCTGGAGCTGATTTGGTTGTAGGAGGGGCTGCCACAGGCATCTAAATGGGCAGAGGCCAAGGATGTGGGCAGAGGCCAAGGATGCAGGCAGGCCTGTGGCCATGCACAGGATTGCCCGACAGAGAGATCCCCAGCCCTGCACAGGACAGCCCCACAGAGAGGTCCCCTGGCCATGCACAGGACAGCCCCACAGAGAGGTCCCCAGCCATGCACAGGACAGCTCCACAGATAGGTCCCCGACCATGCACAGGGTCACCCCACAGAGAGGCCCCCTGCCCTGCACAGGACAGCTCCACACAGTTATCCTGTCCAAATGCCACTGGGGCGAGGCTGAATATCCCAGTCAAGAGAGACAAAGACAGGCATCCAGGGAAATGCTCTGATGGGTTCCCAGGGGCATGGGGACAGGGTGCGGAGCCACTCAGCTGTGCAGTATAGACGTCCCCCTGGCGGTGTAGGCATTGGCCCTGCTCCCAGGGCCCCAGGACAATTACTTGCAGATTTCTTCTTGCATTTGGACTCCATTTACCATCACTCCATGGATATTAACTGGGTGCCTACACTGCAAGCTCAGATCGCACAAGGGAGACCAGGTCCCCTTCCATATCTGTTAGGACCGCAGTGGAGACAGCTGCAGTTGGCCCCTCAGGCCTGGATTACACCAGGTGAAACCCCAGTAGTTGCTGTGAGCTGGCCGTGTAAAGTGCATGTTCTGAGTGGGTTAAGCAGGACGGATCCTACACAGAGTTATTGGTGTTCAAAGATGAGTTAAACAGAAGAAACCATTAGGGTTACTAAAGTAGAAATAATTAAAACAGAAAAACAGAAAACCAAGCTTGTGAACTGAATGCAGAATCACAAAGTATTTGGAAAGAGGTGATGCATGATTCAAAGATCTATGAACATACCAGGAATTTGGAAGTGGGGAGTGAGAAAGAAGTAGAGGAAAGTGAAGATATTTGAACTATATTGGGCAGTGGGGGTTGGGGGAGTCTTGCAAATAAACATTAAAGAGGTAGATGGTAAAGAATGGTTTAGAAAAATTTCAAGGTTACTACTTTTACAACTAAAAATAAAGAGAGCTTTCGAATCCTGAGAGATGATACAAACAAAATAACAGCCCTCCATAGCTTTCTCCTGCTGCCTCACAAAATACCGCAGACTGGGTGGCTTGAACCACAGACACTTATTTCTCAGGCTCTGGAGGCTGGAGGCCTGAGGGGTGGGTGCCAGCATGGCTGGGTTCTCACGAGGACCCTCTTCCAGGCTCACAGACGGCCACCTTCTTACCCTGCCCTCAGTGGCCTTTCTTGGTGCCAGCATCAGGGGAGAGAGTGAGCGAGCTCTCTGGTGTCCCTTGTTATAAGAGCACTAATCTCATGGGATCAGGGCCCACCCTTATGGCCTCATGTAACCTTTACGGCTGCCTTACTCCACATACAGCCATACTGGGCTCTGAGGCTCCAGCATGGGAATTCTGGGGCCTCGCCAGCGTTCAGTCCATAGGAGGCCCTTAGGATGAAAGGCTGGGCTTGAAGGAGACTGCATAAAGCAAAACAGAGACATCTCGGAGCAAGGGAGCTGGGGACCCACAGCCACACAAAGGAGCTGGGGAAACCACAGCCACGTGTTTGTTGTTGTGATTAAGAGACAAAGAGTTTTTAAAGCGACATTACACATAAGCATCAAAACAACATTGAACTTCCAGGGAAGAGAATGGATTAAGTGGGTGAGAGTTTCCAAGATGGTAGGGGCTGAATTGTGTCCCCATAAATCCAAAGGATGAAGTCCTAACCCCTAGGACCTCAGAAGGACCTTATAGGGAGATGGGGTCTTTACAGAGGTGATCAAGTTAAGATGAACTTGTTAGGGTGGGCCCTAGTCCAGTATGACTGGTGTCCTTAAACATGGGGGACATTGGACACAGACACCCGCAGGGAGATCCCTGCAGGAAGGTAAAAATAGCTGTCTGTAAGCCCTGGGGGAGGCCTCAGAATGTGGCTGTATTTGGAGGTGGAGTCATTCAAGAGGAAATTAAAGTCAAATGGGTTCACTGGGGTGGACCCTAATCCCATAGGACTGGTGTCCTTAGAAGAAGAGACGATGAGGACACGGACACAGAGGGATGACCATGTGAGGACCCAGGGAGAAGGCATCTGTCTACAAGCCACAGAGAGAGGCCTCAGGAGAAACCAGCCCTGCCCAACCTTGATCTTGGACTTCCAGCCTCTAGAACTGAGGGGAGACACATTTGTGATGTCTGAGCCCCCGACATGTGGTGCCTAGCTAGGGAGCCTTTGCAAGCTCTTTCACCACGTCAAAACAGGTGTGTCTCAGGCTCTTATTTTTCACCGTGTCAAAGTGGGTGGGTCTCAGGCTCTTGTTTTGCTGTGTTATGGATTTGTTACGTGTGCTAATACATGGAAGAGACCTAAACATACTTCTAGGATGTGAGGAAGAAGCTAGTTGACAAGGGGAGCCTAAAATACTGGTGGGATGAGCCCCATGTGGTCCATCCATATGGCAGAGGGGTGCTCAGCCACGAGGAGGGACCTGACACACACTATACAGCAGAGGAGTGCTCAGCCACGGGACCAGACCCACGCTACAGCAGAGGAGTGCTCAGCAACGGGACCCCACCCACACTATACAGCAGAGGAGAACTCAGCCACGGGGAGGGACCTGAGCCAGGCTATACAGCAGAGGAGTGTTCAGCCACGGGACCAGACCCACACTACGGCAGAGGAATGCTCAGCAACAGGACCCGACCTAGGCTATACAGCAGAGGAGTGCTCAGCCATGGGACATGACCCACACTATACAGTGGAGGAGTGCTCAGCCACAAGACCCAACCCACGTTATACAGCAGAGGAGTGCTCAGCCACGGGATCTGACCCACGCTACAGCAGAGGAGAACTCAGCCACGGGGAGGGACCCGACCTACGCTCCAGCAGGGGTGAGCTCAGAGGACATGAGCCAGTCACAGGAGGACAAGTATGGAATGATCCCGCTCATAGCAGGTCCCTAGAATTGTCACATTCACAGAAACAGAAGGTAGAATGGTGGGTGCTGGGGCTGGGGGAGGCAGAGTGGGGAGTTGCTGCTTAGTGGGTGCAGTTTCCATTTAGGAGATGGAAGAAAGTTCTGGAGGTGGATGGTGGGGGAAAATGCACATTTCTGTGAATATATTTCGTGCCCTCGAATAGTGCATTCGAAACTGGCAAATTCTATGTTAGATATACTTTACCACAACAGCAAGAAAGTAACAAAAACTGCTGGTGAGAGAGTGACACTCGCCAGAGCATCCTAGGTGGAGTGGGCACCAAGAAAGGCAATGAGTTCCCTGTCCCCATCAGGAAGCAAGGAGGCAGTTCTGCCCAGCGGGTTGCTGGACACAGTCCTCGGCAGCCTCTTCCGTCCTTGGGTTCCCATGGTTCTGTGCTCCTGGGCCTCACACAGGACAGTGCCCCAAGCCAGTCACACAGATCAGACACAGGCCTGTGCCAGCTGTATGGCCATGGGCTCGGAGGAGAGAGGACCCCGCGGTCCAGGGATGGGTGCCTGCTGCCATGCATGACAGTGTCCCCTGAAGTGGACGGGGCTCTGGGCTGCAGCCACAGGCCAGGGTTGGGGCAGTGTCCAGCTGACTTTCCTTCCTGTTGTGACCTGGAAAAGCAGGCGTCACAGCCTCTAACCCGCTGCCTTGGGCCAGTGTATCTGCTGGCTCCCTTCTCCACTGCTCTTCTCCTTCTCTGCCCCCTTTTCCCATCGGGCCCTGTCCCTTTGGAAAGGCTATAGACAGTCCCCTTGCTGGGAATGAGGCCCCACAAGCAGACACCCCATTCACAGATGCCTTCTTTGGCCCATCATGGTCTCCTGAATTGGCTGAGTCTCGAGACCTCCGATGGAAAGGTAGCTGGAGCAAGCAACTAAAAGGGCAGTCCGAGAGGTAGCCGTGGAGCAGGGTCTGAAGCTGAGCGCATGCTGGGCTCTTAGTTGTGGGCTTAGAGGGTGGGTGCGGGCTGGTGTGTGCCTGGGCAGCTGGGCGGGGTACCTCCCCCGACACGGACAGGCCGGTTGGCCCCACTCCAGCGTGCAGCAGGCCTGGATCCAGCAGTTCCTGCAGGAGAAGGGGCTGAGGAGGATCCCACTGGGTCAGCCCAGGAGGACTTCAGCCAGGTCACACCTCCAGAAGGGGCCCGCTTTCTCCAGGCCCTGGAGGCTGCTGAATAGCCCACCCCCTGCCCTGGGCTGCCCTGGGCGAGAGCAGCCCTCACCCGCGGCAGACGCGCCTGGCTTCCCCTTGTGTCTCGGGAGGTGCAGGTGATGCTGACGCTCACGCATTATTTTGTTGTCTTTACGTTCGTCACCATGGGAAAGACCTACTCATGGGGAAAAAAAGACTTTGCTCCCAACCCCACCCCTGAAATTTAATTTTCAAAAACGCACCCAGGATAAAACCCCTCTTGCTGTCTGACGGAGGACTTGGCTTCTCGGCGCACAGACGCCGAGGCTCTGTTTGCTGTGGGGAAGATGAGCTAGGCTTGAGGCCTCCCAGGAGGTGGGAGCTGGACTGAGCCGGGATTGAGTCTGGGGGCAGCCAGGCTTAGGGGCAAAGACCACCTGGTCTCATTTATAGTCCCTGGGGCCCCAGGAAAATCCCAAAGGGAGCCAGGTGGCACAGCCATAGCATTTGCTTGGATCTTGTGACATAGCAATAAGTAGTGTACTTCCTGGAGGGGAACCCGTGAGAAAGGAAGAAAATAGTGAGTAAATCAAAAAGCCACAGAAAGAAAAATTGCAAGGTTGGCGAGCGTCCGGGGGCTGCACAGCAATCCACTGCCAGACAGGGGCTGGCAACCACAGGGCGTGGCCTCTCACTGTTCAGGAGGCCAGGAGGCCAGCACCAAGGTCTTGGCGAGAGGTGATTCCCCCTTGGGGAGCTCTGAGGGCCGATCTTCTCTGTGCTTCTGTCCTGGATGTGGACCCACTGCACGTGTCACTGTCCCGGCCACCGGCCCCCCTGCACATGCCTCTGTCCCCGCTGCTGGCCTCCCCCTGCACATACCTCTGTCCCGGCCACTGGCCTACCTGCACGCGCCTCAGTCACAGCTGCTGGCCTCTGTACACACGCCTCTGTCCCGGCTGCTCATCTCTGTACATGTGCCTCTGTCCTGGCTGCTGGCCTCCCTGCACGCGCCTCTGTCCCAGCCACTGGCCTCCCTACACGCGCCTCTGTCCCAGCTGCCAACCTCCCTGCACTCGCCTCTGTCCTGGCCTCTGGCCTCCCTTGCACTTGCCTCTGTCCTGGCCACTGGCCTCCCTGCACGTGTCTCTGTCCCTGTTGCTGGCCTTGCCGCATGGGTTGGCATTCCTTGGTTTGCAGCTCCGTAACTCTGATCTCCCTCGCCACTGTCACATGACCGGCTTCCCCCTGTGTGTCTGTGTCTCCATGTGGCATCCGCTTTCCGTGTGTCTCTCTTCTAAGATTGCTGGCGTACGGCAAAAACACCCTATTGCTGGCATACAACACAAACACGCTTCTCCTCCATATGACCTCATCTTAACGAACTGTGCCTGCAAGGACCTTCTTTCCACACAAAGCCACTTTCTCAGGTGCCAGGAGTTAGGTTTTCAACAAACCTTTCAGGGGACACAATTCCACCCCCTGAATAAAGAGACAGAAGACAAGAAACAGCATAAAAAAGAGAGAAAAGAAAACTGAGGCGAGGGATGCATTCGGTGTGACATTTCAGCCCAGGACTTTTGGGGTGTATAAGGAGAGACAGAATCCAGTTCTAGGTGGGTCCTTCCTGGGGGTCCTCTATGCTCTGCCCCTCAGGAGCCCACTCTGGGCTGCTAAGTGAGCAGGACTGGCCACTGGCAAGCCCGGCCCTACACGCCTCGTGCCCTGGGAGTCACTCACGTATGTAAATACAGCCTGTGTCCAATAAGATACAAGAAATGACAGATCAGCCTCCACACCCTGTGCCCTTTAGTCACCCCGCCACCACAAACAAGAGCCAGATGGCCATAAGGCCATGTAAGCAGCTTGTCTTCCAAAAGCCACCTTGTGTCTGCAGCACGCGGAGCACCTGACAGCCCGCGCTGGTCCTCCTCGCCGGCTTTCCCCGGTTTTGCCTAATGAACACTAACAGTTTTGGGCTTCCATCCAGCATTCGCAGCTTACTTGTGAGTTGCCAAGCTGGTGGGTTTAAACCCCGTTAGGTCACTTTCTAGCAACATGACCTTGATCTGGCTGAGTTTTCTCCATCTGTGACTTGGGGAAAGGAGTTTCAGCCTTGCAGGATGTGTTGAGAATTCAAAGGAATGTGTGTGTAAAGTGCGCCAGCCTCACTGAAAATCGGAGCTGTCCATGCTGCCGTTCTCATCAGAGCAACATGACCACGTACCATGTTGGTCTTCTTGTTGGCTGTGGTTGACTTGGCACAGCAGGAGGGCTTGGGAAGAGTAGACGACTCTCCCACTTGAAGCAGGCTGCCCAGGTGTGACAACGCCTACATTGGAAACAGGCACCAAGAGCTCACCTCTAGCCCAGTTTTCACCAAGCACCTTTGGTTGAGTCACCACTGTAGTGGGTGACAGGACAGGCAGGGAGAAGGCGGGAGCCCAGGACGCACTTTCTTCTTTAGGAACTATATAGGAGCCTTGAGCTCCTTTAATTAGATTATAAGTCTTGCTAGTACTGTTTGTCTGCTTCTTAATAAAATTCTGTAAATGAGTCGAGAGCTGTGAAGGGTCTGAGATCTTACTCTACTTGCTGTCTAACAAGTTAGGCTGCCATAGTTTTGTGGATGCTGGCAGAAGACGCAAGACCCCTGCATCAGAGACAAAGGATGGTGTATCACTCACAGTCACAGCAGCAGGCAGAGTACTAGCATTTTTTGTCTTAGTTATATAAGCCCTAATCCCCACAAAACGAGACCTGCACTCACTGTGGGTTCCGGGACAGGAGAGGATCCTCCAGCTTAGGGAACCGGAATCTTTTCTCTGGAGGGGACCCTTCAAATTCCAAAGCAGGGTTGTCTGCAGACATTATGACAAGACATCCTGGGGCAGAGGTTATTGAGATCTTTGCTTTCAGGAAGTACAGACAGTCACAAGACCTGTGGAAAATTATGTCCCTACAAAATCTGACATTGTTTGCTACTATTTATTGGTAATGGCAAAAACTGCAATTACTTTTGCACCAACCACACAGGGAAGAAATCATGCCCTTCATGAACATTCAGAGCAGTGAGGACTGAGGGCGACGAGGACCGAGGGCGAGGAGGACTGAGGGCGACGAGGACTGAGGGTGACGAGGACTGAGGGCGACGAGGACTGAGGGCGACGAGGACTGTGGGCGACGAGGACTGTGGGAGACGAGGACTGTGGGCGACGAGGACTGTGGGAGACGAGGACTGAGGGCGACGAGGACTGAGGGCGAGGAGGACTGAGGGTAATAAGGACTGACAGCAATGAGGACTGGACCGCCTAGGGGAGAAGGGCCAGGTGGCTGTGGGCATGCAGAGCCGGGCTTTGCAGAGTGGTACACATCCACAATCTCATCTTCCGCTGACAGCCCAGTGAAGGGCCCCTGAACCCAGGTGGACATTGGACTCTGCAGGCAACCAGGTAAGAGATGAGAGCTCTACAGAAGATTCTTTATTCTCTTTTAGGCTGCAGATCTGCCATGTGCTACCCTCCACTCTCAAGAACAGCCCGTTCCCTTTCTTCAGCGAGATGTCCACCCATCAGGCTCAGATTACCCAACAGAGATGGGAGATTGGTGCTGGCCGCGTACAGGATGCCTCCAAGGAAGCCCTGTGGCGAGAAATGTACCTAGCTCAACTTCCATTCTGCTGCTGGCGCCTGCCCGGGTGACCTCCACGTTACATGCGGGTCTCTGCCCTTGAAACTCCTGTACACGTGTCCGAGTGCTAAGGCTTTCACTTTGCAGCATATTGCAAATATATTTCATTGAAAACAAATATTCGTCTACCATGGAATAGCTAACATTCAGTTTAGTGTTCCAGTATGTGGGCGACAGCTCGCTTAGCCAGTCATGCTCAGCTGGCCAGCATTTGGCCTCTTCCCTGCAGCTTTGTCCTCTTTTAGCTTCTGTGATGTTGAGTTTTCCTGGACCTCTCCCTGCCTTTCTGATGCCTTCTGTCTCCTCAGAACACACCTTTGCTTGTTCCCTCTGTCTGCCAAGTGTCTTCCCCAATGCCTTGCTTCCTTCTGTCCTGTGTTCTCACTCTCTCAGGTGCCCCAGCTGTGTGTGGGTTGCGCCTGCAGCTTCCCGGGGACATCTAGGATGTCCTCTTCTCCTCTCATCCTCAACTCCTCTGCCACTGGGCTCCCATTCCCATTGTAAAGCTAGGATTTCCATCAGAGCATCCCTGTTCTTCCCACCTTCCGGGGGCCATCCAGAAACTTCATGTGCAGAACAATGGGAGACAGAAAGCACCCAGTAAGTGCGTGCTGAATGAATGAATAAATGCCGCCCACAGCCGAGAGGGACTTGTGCATTGTGCACATAGTAGATCTATTCTTGGAGCGAGTGCATTTGCTGTCCTCTGAAGCCTTACACCTCTGTCTTCAGCCTGTGCTTGCCCCCGCCAGTCCAGGTTAGCAGATCTGTTTTGTAGCCAGGGGTCTTGGTTCCTAACAGCAGAAATCACTCTGCTCAGCTTACACGGAGAACAAAGGTAGTGGAAGAGTGTGGGATCGGGAAGACATGGGGACCGAGGGTGCCGGGGTTAGATTGCAGACGGACACTGAAGGTCCAGATGCAGGCACTGCATTCATTTCCACGGCCATGCCATACCCATCGCACATACCTGCTCCCTCCTCCCCACTCACTGGAGTCTCGTGAGCTGCAGCCAGCCCTGACTGCTGTGGAGGTCTTCCCTCATCACTCCAGTCTGTGTTTCTTTCTTTTCTATTTCCCATTGCCCCTCATTTGTTTCTTCACATAAGGAGCCCATTTCTTAAGACAAGTCTTACACTTTGTAGATCCACCCCCACCAAGCTGGGCAGATGCTCCTGCCACGTCCCTCTCCGAGGTCTTCATTGACCGACTGCACAGGGTGGCGTGGCTGAAGACCTGTCTCCAGGTGAGGCCCACATGGCTAATGACCCATCAACATTGGTCTTTCCTTTCTCCACAGCAGCAGAAATGGAGCTGGGCCCTGGAGGCTTCATTTTCCAGCCTTCCCTGTAGCTGGTTGTGCCATGTGGCTGTTATCCTGAGGGCAATGTCACTAGAAGCCTCTATGAGTTTCTGGGGCTTCCGTAGCAAAGCCCCGCAGCCTGCAGGCTTAAACAACAGAAATATCTGTTCTCCCAGGTCTGGAGGCTGGAAGTCTGAGACCAAGGTGTCTGCAGGGCTGGGCTGGTTCCTCTCCTTCCTTACAGACAGGGTCTTTTCCTGGGTCATCCCACTCTGTGTATCTGTATCCTAATCTCCTCTCCTCATAAGGACATCCATAGTATTGGTTTAGGACCCACTCCTATGACCTCATTTAACTTAATCGCCTCTTCAGAGGCCCCATCTGCAAATACAGTCCCATTCTGAGGTCCTGGGGTGAGGTTTTAACATGGGACTCTTGCGGGGCAAAGCACTAACAAAGCATTCCGTGCTATTTCCATATTGCTGGCCTAAGAGATCTTCCTGGATTCCAGCTGCAGCCCTTGCTCCTGGCTGGAATGGCATCCACTGGGGTGGCCTTGGAAGCCACAGGGTCAAGACGGCAGAGACTCCATCCACTGAGCTCCGTCCACTACCCGCCAGCGGGTATGCCCACCTCTGCCTGCTGCGCGAGTGGGAAGTATCTTCTTTGTTCTTTGAGCTGTGCTTTCGTGGGGTCTCTTGTTGGAGGGGCTCCTTCTAGCCTAATGAAAACACCAGGTGCAAACGGAATAGGGAAATGTTCACAGAAGTGCAGCTCAGGCTAACTGAATTCATTACCTGCTCTTCTCTGAGTACACTGGGAGAGGCAGACGACATTGTAATGGCAATGATGCCCCCAAGCCATCCGGGTCTCCAGTGAATCCTGGAAATAAATTGAACTGGCAGGAGAACATCAGACGGAAGGAAATGCTTGACAGGAGCAATCGTGGGTATATCTAAGCTTCCTGGAAATATGCTGGAAGTGAAGTTTTGTTTTCTCTTTTTCCCATTCTCCATAATTAAAATATTATGTTAAAATATTTTAGGCCGGGTGTGGTGGCTCAAGCCTGCAATCCCAGCACTTTGGGAGGCCGAGACGGGTGGATCACGAGGTCAGGAGATCGAGACCATCCTGGCTAACACGGTGAAACCCCGTCTCTACTAAAAAAATACAAAAAAAAAAAAAACTAGCCGGGCGAGGTGGCAGGCGCCTGTAGTCACAGCTACTCGGGAGGCTGAGGCAGGAGAATGGCGTGAACCCGGGAGGCGGAGCTTGCAGTGAGCTGAGGTCCCGCCACTGCACTCCAGCCTGGGCGACAGAGCGAGACTCCGTCTCAATAAATAAATAAATAAATAAATAAATAAATAAAATAAAATAAAATAAAATAAAATATTTTAATACATAAAAATATATGTAGCATGTAAGTTCCAAAACATACTCATAGAACGAAACCCTTGGGAACCAACTTCTCAACTAAGGACTGAAGTGTAGCCAGTAGCTTGCACGTACCTAGGCGTCTCACTCTGTAACCCAGGCTAGAGTGCAGTGGCACGAACACGGCTCACTGCAGCCTCCGCCTCCTGGGCTCATGTAATCCTCCCACCTCAGCCTCCTAAGTAACTGGATCCATAGGCGAGCACCACCACACCTGGCTAACTTTTTGTATTTTGGGGAGAGATGGGGTTTCACCATGTTGGCCAGGCTGTTCTCGAACTCCTGAGCTCAAGTAATCTGCCTGCCTCTACCTCCCAAACACTGGGATTACAGGCGTGAGCCACCATGCCAGACTGATGATGCACCTTTGACCAAAAAGTACTTCTGGGTAGAATTCTGAGTGAGTCAGGATTATGGAGTTAATTTTAATTCCTGAACAATAGTCAGGTAGCTGGAAAATTACCTGGGCTCTGTGGCCAGAGGGCTGAACTCCAGCCCAGGTGATAGATAGATGTCTGTTCCAGCTTTTCACGTGTCTTTTTTCCATTAATAGAAGCAGTGGGAAGTCAACCAGATATTTAGCCTAGTTCTGGGGCTTGGGGATTCGTGTACTTGGGATGGTCTAGATTCTGGAAGGCCATTTTAAAATTTAAGATTACAGAAAATATAGCCCCTGGAGGCCTTTCCACCAAATTGGAATATGAATCCAGGCACTCCTTTGATCTCTGCTTGGTTTGTTCCATAGGGTTGCTAAAAGGTTATCTATGTTAAAACTCTGTAGAGGCAAGTAACTATTCTTCAATCTGACCTGTGTTCAAGACTCAGACTGGCAGAATTTTGACCCCAGCTCGACCCCAGCTCTGCCACTTGCTGACATGTGACCTTGAGCAAGTTACTCAACCTCTCTATGCCCTGTTTTCTCATCTTAAAATGGGAGTAATCCTACTTCATAGGTTATGATGAAGATTGAATGAGATAATACAGACAAAGGGTTAGAACAGTGCCTGACGCGCATCGAGTCCCCAGTGAGTGAAGCTGTGCTTGGGATTACTGTTGCTGTGTTCAGTGTTATACAGGATGCCTTGGCAGTCCTGGCCTCCACAATAGCCACTTTAGAAATCACTGAAATGACCTCTGGCTTCAGATAAGACTTTTCTCACCAGTACCTGTAGCACGCTTAGCCTTTAGCTTCCAAACAAACATCGGTATTGCTTTGGGCACCTAGGAGCGGCGCAGATGCGCTGGCCATCCACTTAGAGCCCTTTCCATCTGCTGACGGGACTCTTCCCAGCTTCTTCTGATGTTGTTGGTTACACAACAGAGCACGTAGCTGAGGTTACCATGTGCACCATAACATACGGGTCTTCAGAATCACCGGACCAGGGGTAGAAGCACCAGGAGGGGAGATGAGGTGGTACTTTGTTTTGTTCTGCTTAATTCCAAGTTATTGGTTCAGATCCAACTTTTCTTTATGTTTCCACCATTTACCTTCAACTAAGAATGTAATCCAACAGAAACATCCTTATTTCTGGTTCCTCATTCATTTGCTCATCCATTCAGTAAACAAGTGTTGATTATCTCTACTAAGTAATGCAATAATGCATGCTGTTTATACAGCTGAAAGATCTATCCTGGTGATTTTGTTTTTAAACTAAGACCTGTCTGCTCTAAAGGGGAATTGAAGTGTCTATCTCCAGAGGCAGACAGCTTCGTGCAACTCTGGGGCAGTTGATTCTGTGTTATCTTCATCATATTTGGCCTTTGTAAATAAAAGAAACCAGGTGCCATGGAGGAAGACAGGCAGACACAGCAAGGCTGCAGTGTTAGGTATTGTTTATCACTCCAACCCAGATGCTTGAGAGTGAAGGGGGAGCAGTCAATCATTACTGAAGGTACAAGCTGGGACCGTACCAAGCACACCAGGGCATATGGTCGCCCTGTACATAGAAGACAAAGGGTTTATGTTCCTAATATACAAATAGGCCCTGAAAGTTAGAAATAGCAACAATTAAGAATAAACAACCACGTAGAAAAATAGATCAGCAGCCAGCACCCTCATCAGTCAGCAGCCGTCAACATAGAGACAAGATCCTCTGCGAGCAAAGGAATTACTACTTGCTGGTAGCTCAGATGATTATTAGCCTTTTTTTAGCAATAAAACATTTCTGAATTAAAAAATGAAAAATAGATCAGAAAATTAATCAGAAAAACACAAATGGCTAATAAACAAATGGCTAGTGATCAGAGAAATGCAAGATAAAAATCAGAAAACGTTTTCACCTGTTGACTAGCAAAAAATTAAAAGCTGTTCAGTATTGGCAAGGTTTATTAGTCCATTTTCACACTGCTATAAAGAAGTTTCCAAGACTGGGTAATGTATAAAGGAATGAGATTTAATTGACTCACAGTTCCACATGGCTGGGGAGGCCTCAGGAAACTTATAATCATGGTGAAAGTGGAAGCAGGCACTTCTTACATGGCGGCAGGCAAGAGAAACAGAGAGAGAGAGCAAGAAAAACTACCATTTGTAAAACCATCAAATCTCATGAGAATTCACTCACTACCACAAAAACAGCATGGGGGAAACTGCTCCCATAATCCAACCACTTCCCTCCCTTGATTACAATTCAAGATGAGATCTGGGTGGGGACACAGAGCCCATCCATATCATAAGGGTTCAAGACTCTGTAATGGGGGTGTAAATAGGAACAAAATATTTGAAAGGAAATTTCACAACAACTGTTAAAAATCAATTATGCACATGCTATAAGTCCAGAAATTTCCCTTCTAGAGCTCTAGCAGTAGAGATACTGAGGCAAGTTCCACAAGGATCTATGGACGAGCATCTTTGCCTTGACTATGCTGATTTTAGTGAACAACTGGAATCAACTTAAATGCTCTCAGGAGGAGATGTTTAAATGATTTAAAATCTACTCCATAAAATTGCATGCCACTAATAAGAGGAAAGAGACTGTCACACAAAGAATGACATAGGTAGTTTGCATCTGACAAACCATGCCTCTTCTGAGTCTGTCAGCCTTTCTGTCCCTAGAAACCTTGGCCATTTGCTCAGCATCCATCACTGTGGAGACCTTCCTCACTGCATGGCCGGAGCCTCAGTTTCCTCTCACCCTTTTTGGACAAGCCCTAGTTGGAGAACATGGGAGCTGCTTCCTGCAGGAGCTGCCAAAGTGTCTGAGTGACACAGCTCAGAGCCCAGGTGACATGACTCATGACTCCTGCAGCTCCAGCTGCATCTAATGGGAGTTAGGAGCGAGCAGGCAAAAAGATTTATCTCTCCCTCTCTCCCTCCTTCCAATGGGCCGTTCTCAGGCATGGTTTTTCCGTATGCACTGTGTGGGGATGCCCCTCTGGCTGAGCGCCTGGTCTGTATCTCTGTGGCTTGTAATGAAGCAGTGGTCAGCATGCAGCCATCTCAGCCTGCATCTCTTCCCTGGTTTCCCTGCCTTGATGCCCTGTCCTCACCACACTGCTCTAGGATGGCACCTCCTCAGGAAGTATTAGCACTTAAACCTCGCCTTGGGCTCTCTTTTCCTTTTTTTTTTTTTTTTTCTTTTTTATCGAGACAGAGTCTCGCTCTGTTTCCCAGGCTGGAGTGTAGTGGCGCAATCTTGGCTCACTGTACCCTCCATCTCCCAGGTTCAAGCAATTCTCCTGCCTCACCCTCCCAAGTAGCTGGGATTACAGGTTCCTACCACCATGCCCAGCTATTTTTTTGTATTTTTTGTAGAGACAAGATTTCGCCATGTTGACCAAGGCTGGTCTGGAACTCCTGACCTCAGGTGATCCACCTACCTTGGCCTCCCAAAGTGCTGGGATTGTAGGCGTGAGCCTTTGAGTTCTCTTTTCTAAGGAACACGGACTTAGCCACTTTCTCAAGGAAATTTCTAGTTCAACCATCCTACTTAAAATCACAGCCCACCTCCCCATCTGCCCTTCTAATTCTCCTCACTCTGCTGTGCTTTTTCCTTTATGTCTACAGTACCTATAAGGTCCTAATTCACTATACCATTTGCTTACTCATTAGCCTGGTGTTTAGTGTCTGTTTCCCCCTGCTAAAAAAGAAGCTTCAAGAAGGCAGGCACAAGCTAGGTGCAGTGGCTCACACCTGTACTCCCAGCACTTTGGAAGGCCAAGGCAGGTGGATGGCTTGAGCCCAGGGGTTAGAGACCAGCCTTGGCAACATGACAAGACCCCGTCTCCACAAAAAATATCCAAAAATTAGCCAAGCATGGTGGTGTGCGCCTGTGGTCCCAGCTACTTGGGAGGCTGATGTGGGAGGAGCGACAGAGCCCAGGGAGGTCAAGGCTGCAGTGAACCATGATTACACCACTTCACTCCAGCCTGAACCATAGAGTGAGACGCCATCTCAACTCACCAATACATCCCAAGTGCCTAGAACAGTTCCTGGAACACAGTTGGCACTTACTGAACTCTCACTGAATACATGGATGAATGAATCTGTGTGTTTGACTCATGATGATATGTTGTTGAGTAAAAATCATCATTTTCAACATCCTTTGATCATGGATTGGAGGACTTAATTAAGTCCTTAAGTTAGGATGTCAATACTAGCCAAAGCAATCTACAGATTCAAAATAATCTCTGTGAAAATCTCAATGGCATTTTTTGCAGAAATTGAAAAAGTCATCCTAAGATTTGCAGGGAAGTTCGAGGGACACCAAATAGCCAAAAAAAAAAAAAAAAAAAAATTTGAAAGAACAAAGTTGGAGGACTTACACTTCCTGATTTCAAAATATGTTAAAAAGCTGTAGTATTGTAATCCCAGCACTTTGGGAGGCCAAGGTGGGTAGATCAGGAGTTCGAGACCAGCCTGGCCAACATGGCGAAACCCTGTCCCTACTGAAAATACAAAATTAGCTGGGCATGCTGGCACACGCCTGTAATCCCAGCTTCTTGGGAGGCTGAGGCAGGAGAATTGCTTGAACCTGGGAGGCAGAGGTTCCAGTGAGCCAAGATCATGCCACTGCACTCCTGCCTGGGTGAGAGAGTGAGACTCCATCTATGAAAAAAAAAAAAAAAAGCTATAGTAATCAAAACAGTGTCGTACCAACATAAAGAGAGACATATAGACCAATGGAATAGAAGAGAAAGCCCAGAAAAACCCTCATGTATATGGTCAAAATGATGATCTTTGATCTTTGGCAAGGATGTCAAGACCGTTCAATGAGAAAAGAACAGTTTTTTCAACAAATGGTGCTAGAAAAACTGGATATTCACAAGCAAAAGGATAAATTTGGATCCTAACCTTATACCACATACAAAAATGAACTCAAAATGGGTTAAAGACCTAATCACAAGACCCAAAATTTAAGAAGCCTTGGAAGAAAACATAGGAGAAAAACTTCATGACACTGGACTTGGCAGTGATTTCTTGGATATTACACCAAAAGCACAGGAAAAAAGCAAAAATAGACAAATAAGACTACAGCAAACTTAAGAAAGTTTTATGTATCAAAGGATACAGTCAACAAAGTGAAAAAACAACCTATGAAGGGGAGAAAATATTTGTGAGTCATATATCTGATAAGGGGTTAATATCCAAATGTATAAAGAACTCCTTCAATTCAACAACAAAAAATTAAGTAACCTGATTTAAAAAATGGGCAAAGGACTTGAATAGACATTTCTGCAAAGATGTTATAAAATGATCAGCAAGCATATGAAAAGAGGCTCAACATCACTAATGATCAGAGAAATGCAAATCAAAACCATAATGAGATATCACTTCACACCCATTAGGATGGTTACTGTCAAAAAAAAACCCCAAAAGACAACAAGTGTTGGTGAGGGTGTGCAGAAGTTGGAACCCTTGCTATGCTCTTGGTAGGAATGAAAACTGGTGCAACCAGTATAAAACAATATGAAACCTTCTCAAAAAATTAAAAATGAACTACCATATGATTCAGCAATCCTACTTGTGGGTATATATCCAAAAGAATTGGAAGCAGGGTCTCAAAAAGATATTTGCATATCCATGTTCATAGCAGCATTATTCACAATAGCCCAGAAGTAGAAGCAAATCAAATGTCTGTTGGTGGGTGACTAGTTAAATACAATGTGGTATATACATACAATGGAATACTATGCAGCCTTAGAAAAGAAGAAATTCTGACATGCTACGACCTGGATAAACCTTGAGGATGTTATGTTATGTGAGATAAGCCAGTCACAGAAAGACAAATACAGTATGATTATGTAGGGTATCTATATGAGTCAAATTCATAGATAGAGAAAACAGAATGGTGGTTACCAGGGATTAGTGGAAGGTGGCAAAGAGGAGTTTTTATTTAATGAGTATACACTTTCAGATTTGTAAGACAAAAAAGTTCTGGAGATCGGTTTCCCAACACTAAATATACTTAACAATGCTGGACTATACACTTGAAAATTGTTGGCCGGGCGCGGTGGCTCAGGCCGGGCGCGGTGGCTCAAGCCTGTAATCCCAGCACTTTGGGAGGCCGAGGCGGGCGGATCACGAGGTCAGGAGATCGAGACCCTCCTGGCTAATACGGTGAAACCCCGTCTCTACTAAAAATACAAAAAACTAGCCGGGCGCGGTGGCGGGCGCCTGTAGTCCCAGCTACTCGGAGGCTGAGGCGGGAGAATGGCGTGAACCCGGGAGGCGGAGCTTGCAGTGAGCTGAGATCCGGCCACTGCACTCCAGCCTGGGCGACAGAGCGAGACTCCGTCTCAAAAAAAAAAAAAAAAAAAAAAAAAAAAAAGAAAATTGTTAAGATAGTAAAGTTTATGACAGGTATATTTTACTACAATACAAACAGCACAGTTTTCTTTTCTATTTCTTTCTTTTTTTTTTTTTTTTTTTTCTTGAGACAGAGTCTTGCTCTGTCACCAGACTGGAGTGCAGTGGCACAATCTTGGCTCACTGCAACATCCACCTCCTGGGTTCAAGCTATTCTCCTTTGTCAGCCTCCCAAGTAGCTGGGATTACAGGTGTGTGCCACCACACCCAGCTAATTTTTGTATTTTTAGTAGAGACAAGGTTTCACTGTGTTGGCCAGGATGGTCTTGATCTCTTGACCTCATGATCTGCCCACCTTGGATCCCAAAGTGCTGAGATTATAGGCGTGAGCCACTGCACCCAGCCAATATTTTTCTTACCATTATAGTGCATCCATTATTCTGATTTTTTGTGTGTGTATTGATGAAGACCTGGAAGAATACACACCACGTTGTAAATAGTATTTAACCCGGCAAGTGAGAGGAGAGAATTCCAGTTTTTACTTTATCCATTTTTATATTATTTTACATTTCCAGAAGAAAAGTATATTACTACTGCAGTTTTAAAAACCATAAATATAAGTTTAACTATTTTAACAGCTTAAATAGGTAGAGAGTTAGACAATAGCTGGTTAGCTAACTAAAGATAAATGCATGCCTAGGAGTGCTGAAGCTCAGTTCATTTTTCCATCTTAAGAAGAATTGTTATTTTTCACTTCTAGCACCCTTAGCCCTTAGGCTTCAGGGTTATAATTCTAGAAATCAGAATTAGGATTCTGTAAATGTGAGCTATAAAATTCTTCTGATGCACTTCTCTGTGGATTGACATAGACACAAAGCAAAGCAGGGCAGAGCGAATAATAAGAATAAAGAGATGGCAATGATGATGATGATGAAAATGATAGTGATGATTATGATGATGGTGATTATGATGATATGATGATGTGATGATGATTGATGATAGTGATAGTGATGGTGATGGTGATGAGGATGATGGTGATGACAATGATGATGGTGATAATGATAATGATAATGATGGTGATCATGATAGTGATGACAATGATTATGATGGTGACAGTGATGGTGATGATGATAGTAGTGATGATGATGATGATAGTGATGATGATAGTGATGGCATTGATGATGATGGTGATGATGAAAGTGATGGTGATGATGATGGTGGTGCTGATAGTGATGATGATGGTGGTGATGATCATGATGGTGATGATGGTGGTGATAGTGATGATGATGGTGGTAGTGATAGTGATGATAATGGTGGTGATAATCATCATGGTGATGATGGTTGTGGTGGTGATAGTGATGATGATGATGGTGCTGATAGTGATGATGAGGATGGTGATGATAGTGATGGTGATGATAGTGATGATGATGATGATAGTGATGATGGTGATAGTGGTGGTGGTGATAGTGATATGAGGATGGTGATAGTGATGGTATTGATGGTGATGGTGATGATTATGATGGTTTGATGATTATGATGGTGATGATGATGGTGGTGGTGATAGTGATGATAGTGATGGTGATGATAGTGATGGTGATGATAGTGATGATGATGATGGTGATGATGGTGATAGTGATGTTGATGATGGTGATGATAGTGAAGGTGATGATAATGGTGATGATAATGGTGGTGATGATCATGATGGTGATGATGATGATGATGATGATAGTGATGATGATGATGGTGGTGATAGTGATGATGAGGATGGTGATGATAGTTATGGTGATGATGGTGGTGGTGATAGTGATGATGAGGATGGTGATGATAGTGATGGTGATGATGGTGATTATCATGGTGATGATGATGATGATAGTGATGATGATGATGGTGATGGTGATAGTGATGATGATGATGGTGATGGTGATAGTGATGATGAGGATGATGATGACAGTGATGGTGATGGTGATGATGAGGATAGTGATGATAGTGATGGTGATGATGGTGATGATTATGATGGTGATGATGGTGATGATAGTGATGGTGATGATGATGATGATGATGGTGGTGATAGTGATGATGAGGATAGTGATGAGAGTGATGGTGATGATAGTGATGGTGATGATGGTGATGGTGATGATAGCGATGGTGATGATGGTGGTGATTATGATGGTGATGATGATAGTGATGGTGATGGTGATGATAGTGATGGTGATGATGGTGGTGGTGGTGATGGTGATGATTATGATGGTGATGATGATAGTGATGGTGATGATGATAGTGATGGTGATGATGATGGTGACAATGATGGTGATGATGATGGTGATGATGATAGTGATGACAATGGTCATAGGTAACATTTGTTGAGCTTACACTCTTGTCAGGCAATCACAGCCCCAGGAGGAAGGTACTATTTTTATTTCCATCTTACAGAAAACAAAAATGGGATAATGAGAGGTCATGAGCCCAAGTTCATGTAGCTGTGAAGGAATGGAGCCCTAGACCTGAGCCTGGTCTCAGGAAGGATGTCCCAGCTTTCTCTTTCCCTGTCTCCACTGTAGGACTTGACCTGAGGCTTGCAGAGGCACTGAGGAGGCCTCCTCAGCTGAGAGAGGGAAGGAGTCAGCCAGGTAAAGCAGAACAGTCTGGGACTAGGATATCTTCAGGCAGAGGGAGCAGATCTTATGGGCCTGTGCCAAGGGTCTATTCATAGCACCCCAAAGCTCTGGGGAGACACCCTCAGAACCCTGGATGGCAGTTCGATGTACCTGCCTTCCAGTAGCCACAGGGCTTCAGTTACCAGGAAGGTCTAGGGAGACAGGCAGGGTTCCACTGTAGAAGGGCACCAGCCTACAGGGACAGGCACCAGGACCAGTGCACTGCAGGGTCTAATTATGTGAACTGGACACACGGGGCTCACAGTGAGAGCACAACAGGGTTAGGTCCCCCTTATTAAAAGATCACAACTGGGTGCCCTAGTGCAGGGGATGGAAGACAATGGGGAGTGCAAGGCACAGTGACTGGGGGCAGGCAGGGCAAGGGCATTGGAGCTTCTGGGCTATGAAGTGGAGGTGGGGAAGGGATGGATGTGGACAAGTCCGAGACATTCTGGTCTCTGATATGACTGTGTTCCAAATAACAGGGGGCATTCTAGCCACGGAGTTCACAGTGGGAGTGCCCTTTGGGCCCCCTGGGAAGGAAAACTGCTGGGCCATGGCCCACAGGGAAGGGCCAGCTGCCAACCTTGCTTGAGTCTGAGTGGGATGCCCCCAAGGCCCACATGCCTCTGCTTTCGGTTCTTTCTATTTTGTTTGTTTTCTTGAGTCGGTTGCATAGGGGCTGGCTACTCGAAGGAGATGGACTGACCTGCTTAGCAGGGGAATTTGACACTGGATGTTGAAATTCTGCTGCTTAGGGGTGATTTCCATCTGAGCCAAATATGTTTACACAGGACTAGTAAACTTTCCCCTGCTTGCTAAGGAGAGCCCTTCACCATCTGTCTTCCATGGCCCTGGCTCTCCATGTCCTGGTATCCTCACCCTGGCTGGAAATAAGTGGAGGACATTTTCCAAATAACGGAAGCTTTTGCTTCAAGTAGTGGACTCTTAGATTTTAACCATTTTTAATGGAACTATTTCTGAAATATCTTGCATCTTTCTCCTGCCTTACATAGAACACCCTGATGACGAGCGCACCTTGAGGCCACAGGAGTCTCTGCCTCCAATGCTCTGCCCCCCTGCCCTTGCTTAGGCCTCAGCAGGCTTCACCTACACCCGCTGCAGCTGCACATTCATGCCATGGACTGGGTGTCCCTCCCCGTCTCTCTCGTTGCCTGCACAGTTGTTGAGGGAAGTTCTGGGTGCAGAGCTGCCTCTTTTGAGACTCTTCCAGACAATTATCTCAGAACCTATAATTGTGTCCATACTCCTTGGGAAGCAGGAGTGTTGCAGCTTTGCAAGTCCTTTCTTCCTTCCTGTTTGAAGCTGGAGACCCAAGTGGGCTTGATGCCTCCTCAGCACGCATGATGTTCAAGCTGGGACTGAGGTTGTGGTGCATTCTTAGTCCCCTGGGGCTGCCCCAACAAAGTACCGCAGAGACCACGTGGCTTAAGCAGCAGACATTTGTTGTCACACAGCTCTGGGAACCAGAAGTCCGAGCTGGAGGTATGGGCTGCGCTTGCTTCCTCTGAAGGCACAGGGAAGAGTGTGTCCTGGCCTCTCCCCACCTGGGGCAACAGTAGGCATTCCCAGGCTTGCAACTGCGCTCCTCGATCCTCTGTCTTCATGTGGTATTCTCTCTGTGTCTCTTCGCATCCTCTGCCTCTGTGCTTGCCTGTCCAAGTTTTCCCCTTTTATAAGGACCCTAATTACTTCATCTTAAAATGGTTAATTCTGCAAACACCCTATCTCCAAATAACATCACATTCTTTGACATTGGAGGTTAGGACATGGACATATCTTCTTGTGGGGGAGGACACAATTTAACCCATAACACAGAGTGAAGAACATGAGATCCCAGAGAAATATGACCCAGGATGGACAAACTCCCAGCCTGTGGATTCAACACAGGAAGCGCACTGACACTGACAGGGATGCTCCTCCCAGCTCCACTTTCTTCCTACTGCCCAGAGAGCCAAGGGAACACTAAATTCAGGTGCTAGGTAGGCTAGCACCTGAATTTGGTAGGTGGTTATAGGCTATTTTAAGTTAAAAATTGGTTTAATAATGCTCAGCACCTGAACATTTAACAACCAACCTCCCTCTCTCCCCCTTCTCTTCCTTTTGCTTTTATTCTTTCCTTTCTTCATTTATAAATTTCTTTTTTCTTTTGAGACGGAGTCTTGCTCTGTCACCCAGGCTGGAGTGCAGTGGCACGATCTCAGCTCACTGCAAGCTCCACCTCCCGGGTTCATGCCATTCTCCTGCCTCAGCCTCCCGAGTAGCTGGGACTACAGGTGCCTGCCACCATGCCCTGCTAATTTTTTGTATTTTAAGTAGAGATGGGGTTTCACCGTGTTAGCCAAGATGGTCTCGATCTCCTGACCTCATTATCCGCCCACCTCGGCCTCCCAAAGTGCTGGGATTACAGGCGTGAGCCACCGCGCCTGGCCCATTCATAAATTTCTTTTGAATATCGAATATGGAGAAAACCTGGGGTTACTAAGATGAAACAGACAGTGTCCCAAAAGCATTTTATATGTTATTATTATTTTTATTATACTTTAAGTTCTGTGTTACATGTGCAGAATGTGCAGGTTTGTTACATAGGTATACAAGTGCCCTGCATCCATCAACCCATCACCTACATTAGGTATTTCTCCTAATGTTATCCCTCTCCCCCGCCACCCCCGACAGGCCCCAGTGTGTGATGTTCCCCTCCCTGTGTCCAAGTGTTCTCATTGTTCAACTCCCATGTATGAGTAAGAACATGCGGTGTTTGGTTTTCTGATCTTGTGATAATTTGCTGAGAATGATGGTTTCCAACTTCATCCACGTCCCTGCAAAGGACATGAACTCATCCTTTTTTATGGTTGTGCAGTATTCCATGGTGTATATATGCCACATTTTCTTAATCTAGTCTATCATTGATGGACATTTGAGTTCGTTCCAAGTCTTTGCTATTGTAAATAGTGCCACAATAAACATACATGTGCGTATGTCTTTATAGTAGAATGATTTATAATCTTTTGGGTATATACCCAGTAATGGGATTGCTGGGTCAAATGGTATTTCCAGTTCTAGATCCTTGAGGAATCGCCACACTGTCTTCCACAATGGTTTAACTAATTTACACTCCCACCAACAGTGTAAAAGCATTCCTATTTTTCTACATCCTCTCCAACATCTGTTGTTTCCTGACTTTTTAATGATTGCCATTCTGACGGGCGTGAGATGGTATCTCATTGTGGTTTTGATTTGCATTTGTCTGATGACCAATGATGATGAGCATTTTTTTGTATGTCTGTTGGCTGCATAAATGTCTTTTTTTTTTTTTTTTTTGAGAAGTGTCTGTTCATATCCTTTGCCCATTCTTTGATGGGGTTGTTTGTTTTTTCTTGTAAATTTGTTTAAGTACTTTGTAGATTCTGGATATTAGCCCTTTGTCAGATGGATAGATTGCAAAAACTGTCTCCCATTCTATAGGTTGCCTGTTCACTCTGATGACAATTTCTTTTGCTGTGCAGAATCTCTTTAGTTTAACTAGATTCCCTTTGTCAATTCTGGCTTTTGTTGCCATTGCTGTTGGTATTTTAGACATGAAGTCTTTGCCCATGCCTGTGTCCTGAATGGTATTGCCCAGGTTTTCTTCTAGGGTTTTAATTTCTTCTAGGATTTCTTCTAGGATCTTCTTCTAGGATTTAAGACCTTCCTAGGTCTTATGTTTAAGCCTTTGATCCATCCTGAGTTGATTCCCCAAAGCATTTTAAGTCTCCAGAAGTGTAACCTAGATCTCCAGTGAACAGGTAGATTTCTGACAGCTCCTACATGGGCAGACACCTGCTTTGCACAGTGCTGGCCTCCCAGGGTAGAGCATGATTCCCGACACACAGTAAGTGTTCAAGAACATTTCCCCCACAGTTTCAAAATGAATAATCAAATAATTGCAAATACCTGTATGTGGAGCTTAGGAAATGCAACAATTTCATTGAGGAGAAACCTTAGGAAAGGGCTTTTCCATGTGCCCAGTCTAATAAAAGGATTCATGATTTATTTCCAGTCCTGGCAAGATTAATACAGTGCAGACTGTCTCTCCTGGTGGATGCGTGAAACTCTGAAACAGTCTTCCATGTAATTTGCTGGCATGCTGACCTTTCTTCAGGCGGCTCCTACAGCTGGCTAGATGTTTGAAGACATGAAGAGCGGTGTGTGATGAAGTGAAGGCAGGAAGCCCCAGAGCCGGCCCAGCAAGTCGGGCTCGTGGAGGGGGATTGATTACACGCAGGCTCGCACACCACTCCCGGGCTGGCAAGGACGGGGAACAGGCAGTAGGAAGCGGCTTCTTAGGAACAAGGCTGGCACGGGTCCGTGGACACTGCTGCTCTCCTGACCCTGGAATCTTTCTCTCACAGTCATCTGCTCACATTCACCCTGCCCTAGCTGGGTCTTTGCAACTAACGTGATTGATGCAGAATGAGGGGAAAGAGGGTGCCAAATGTCCACATTAGCCTGGGTCAGTAGGCCCCTGGGCACTAAAGAAAAGAGGAATGGGTTTGAAAGCAGTTGATGGCAAATAAGACCAAATTTGAAGGGCAGGGACAGATATCACATGTCAAAGCAAGCAGCCTTCCTCCTTCAGAAGATGGAATTTCTGAGGAATCAGTGTGTACCCTGGAAGCGCAAGCCAGCAGGTGGGAATGGGCAAAGGCTCTGGGGGATTCGAGGACTTTGCACCGGTGCTGCTCAGGGGGCGTTTCCTCCTGAGCCTGTGGGTGTCACACTGGCCACCCACAAGCAGATGCTGAGCAGCAGGGCAGTAGGGCGGGAGGGTGTGGACGGTTCAGCACACTTCCAACCCCATTCCTGGGAAAAAATCCCCAATCCTGTGACAGCTCATATCAGTGTTAAAACAAATCCTGCCACTGAAACTCATCCACTCTACTTGGAGGAGTCCTCCCTGGATGTTGACTCAGATTTTCATTGTATGATTGATTCTAACAGCTTTATTTATCTCATTCTCTGCAGATTGGAGATCACAAATTGGAAGGGGACTCAAGGGCTGTTGGCAACAGGATGGGACCGTGGACAGTTCACGTGCCTGCCTCTGTCATGATAGGCACCCAGAAATCGTTCCTGGATGGCCAGTGACCAAGTAGGGGACGTCATCTCTTCACATGCTCCCAGCACACATGTGTGATGAAGCAGGATCCAGGCCGTGGCAAGGCACCAGGATAGGACAAGCAAGGAGGCAGCTCCTCCCTCCTCCCTCATAGGGAGTCTGGCCTATGGGAAGAAAGCAGACTGACAGGCGCGACTCCAGTGGCCGCCGGAGGAACTCTGGGAGGTTGGAGGTGAAGAGGACAGCCAGGGATGACCCTTCGGGGAGGTCTCAGAGATGAACTGGAAAACACTTATGATTTTAAATGAAAAACTTGCCCGAGAGAAGACACAGAAAAAAATACGAAGAGCTAGGTTCTGATGAGGAAATTACTTCTGTGGACCCAGTGCTTTTGACTTCATCTTCTTTCTGTTCCTGAACTTGCGAATGTGGAGAACAGTGAGGAAAAAGGGTGTCAAAACACTCAGAAAAATTAAGTGTCGAATACGTGGAAATAGTAATAAAAAAGCACTTTTCATATTATGTGACCATTTGTCTTGAAAACTACAAACCTAGACTGGCACTACCGTACCTAAGGCACTATCTCAGCACATTTATTCTTCCCTGAGAAAACTGGGGCAAGAAGGGAAAGTAAAATTTATTGAGAGCTTATCTTGTGCCAGGCACTATTAGGTGTTTTTATAAATGCTCGGGGAAGCAATTCTTCAGGTATGAATCTTACCAAGATTCATAAAGTCCACAGGGCACCATGTTTGGGTATTAGGACTTGGATCTATTTCATGCACCTTTTTCTTACCTTTCTTTGCATATTTTGACTACATTTAGGGATCAATATGAAATCCCTCCTATGACTAATTTATTGCTTACAAGCTCACCTCACTCCAAGAGTAAGCAATATGGTAGATTAGTGAGGACTAGGCCAGCTTTTTATTGCATAATATACGTTAAAGCTAAATTTTAATATCTTTATTAATATTTTACAACATTAATACTCTTCAAAGAGAATATCCCTACAAGGGTATGCTAAAGTTACATTATTACCAAGAGATAATCTGAAACTCTCAAAAAGTGAACTTTCTTAGTAAAAGGTCTGTTTTAACAGGTAAAGTAGAAAAGGCAAGTTTAGAATTATAATTGTTCCCTTCTCTCATTTCTTTTTACCACCAGGATAAAGGAAATGTCTATAAATCAAGGGTGGGGAGAGTGCCAGGTGATTATATCGTAATTCATTTAAACCAATCTGCCGGAAATCTTGCTTAAGATCACAGGTGGCTTTTAAAACTAGCCAAACAAACAAAACATCCTTGATTCTATCTTGAGTTCCTATTTACTCAGCCTTGCTCATTCAGTTGAAAAGAAGTGAACGAGGAAATCTTGTGTCAATTACACACTTTACCCTTCATGAAATGGTTTAATTCCATCACTTGCTCAATAGATCAGAAAAATTCCAGGAAACGTTTAACCTCCAAATTTTACTCTAAAACATGAATAGGCCAGGCGCGGTGGCTCACATCTGTAATCCCAGCAGTTTGGGAGGCCGAGGCGGGCAGATCACTTGAGGTCAGGAGTTCGAGACCAGCCTGGCCAGCATGAAACCCCATCTCTATTAAAAATATAAAAAAATTACCCAGGCGTGGTGGTGCATGCCTGTAGTCCCAGCTATCTGGGAGGCTGGGGCAGGAGAATGGCGTGAAGCTGGGAGGTGGAGTTTGCAGTTGAGCCAAGATCGCACCACTGCACTCCAGCCTGGGCGACAGAGCAAGACTCTGTCTCAAAACAAACAAACAAACATGAATTTAGACTAATTCAGTAGGCATTCCTACACTCAATCCACATAAATTGGGTTAATCTCAGGCAAATCTCGTCTCTGTAATGAGGGAAATGTTTTCATCATGAGTTCTACCAGTTTTTCCATGCGTGAATGTTTTAAGTGTAGTAGAAACCTATTGGTTTGGATCTGTATTATAAAACGTATTGGTACATACCAGGTAAGGCCTTTCTCTGCTAGTATTGAAATGCAATTTCACAACTACAAGTAATGTTAAGCCTGCAGGGCATTAATGTTCCAAGTGCTCAACGCATCTCTTCCGTTCTCATCCCATCGTGATAACCTGTGAGAGCAAGTAACTCCAGCCACGCTGGCTGGCAGCAGGGGAGCTCGCCCCTGTGGCAGGCCAGGCACGCCTGCTCCTCCTGCCTGAAAACCGGGTGCCTGTGGTGAGGAGGGGTAATGTGGCACGTTCAATTCAGCTTGTGCTGCGCTTAACTTCCTACCATAAGAAAAACACATACTGTTGACCCTTAAACAACACAGGGTTTGAACCTGTGGGTCCACTTATACACGGAGCTTTTCCAACCAAACATGGTTTATTTGCTGAATGTGAAATCCACGTATACGGAGGGCTTTTAGCGTACGCAGGTTCCATAGCGCCAAGTGCCAGACTTGAGTATGCAGATTTTCGCATACGTGGGGTATCCTGGAACCAACGCCCTGCGTATATCTAACATCCTACATAGAGAATACCACCCCAACTGTTTTTTAAAAAGCAAACAAACATAAACACAACACTTGGTTTTGAACCTTTAATAAAAGTAAAAAATGAATGCAAAAAGAACACAATGTTGAAAACTTAGTATGAATGTGAATCTCACTAGATGTTCAAATCTGGTATAGTGCAAATTTTGTTCATACTATTTTACATTTTTACAAACTCAAATCACTTTGGTTCATATATTTTCTATAAACTATTGGCAAAAAAATCTTCCAATTTACATTTTTTTGGCTACATTATTTCTAACAGATACAGATTTACTTCCGGTTTCGGAGAGAAAGACTTAATGTTTGTGCATGATCGAGTCTGTTTTAAAGATTCACTCACTGCTTTCATCTAATAACTTCTGGTTTTTCATAAAATGCTGACATCTTCATTGGAAATTTTTTTTCATGTGACTAATTGTTTTCATTTTCAGAAAATATATAAGGGGGTCATTCCCAAGTTCAGAATGATCCTATCTTTTTAAAAAACAAAATTCCTCTAAAACAAATTAGCTTCAGGAACTTAAAATTTACTCCAAGACATTTCCCTCAAAACAAAGCAAGAAACCCCAGCAAAGATCATCACAGACACAAAACCAAACACAAAGAGGAGCGCTCACAGGCAAGGTCCTCTAAGCTTCCATTCTGCTGACTGCTGGCTTCCATTTAAAAGGAGTCTTTTAATCAAGCCACTGTCACAGAATTTAAAACAAACCAAACACATGTAAATTGCAAAATACAAAAAGGTAAATTTGTAAGTGAAAATGACTAAACCCACAAAACTGGAGTATTTCGAAGGTTGAGGGTTCAGTGGAGGGTGTGACACGAAAGGAACTTCACAACTGAAAGAAATCATTGCCGAGTTTCCTCCATGCAGCACTGAAATGAATGGAGAACACTTCTCTCGAACATCTCACACGTTAAAAAAAATAAATATTTAAGAGATACAAGGCTCAGATTGGTTTTCATATACATTGCACTTGAAGTTTAAGACCCAATACTTGCAAATTAGGTCTGGTATGGTCTATGCCATTAAATGAATACATTGTGCTCCCCAATATCATTGACTATTTAGAAACACCACACGTTTAATGTAGTGACATACGCACTCTCCTTTTTACAAGGCAATCACAGATTGCAAATTCCATAGGGCTGTGGAAAAAAACAGTCATCTCTATTCTGTAGTAACAAAGAAACAATTTTCGCTCACTAAGATTGAAATACATGGCAGACAGGTATTCATTCTTAGATGATTATGCATTTCAAAATAAACTTCATAAACTGAGGTGAAAATTCCAATATATCGCAGTGTGGGAACCATGACTTTTCATTGCCTTTTGCTCAGTAAGATTGTCTACACAAACTTCCACAGGTATGAAAAGCACAGTTGACCCGCTGGCGCTACACACACGTGTGACCGTGTAAACACGCCACTGCAGGATGAACGAGCGTGACCATGAAGCGTGGCCGCGACTCCACTTGGAGCGTGACCTCTCTATAATCACTGCTGCTTTTCTTGTTGTTGTTTTTTGTTTTTTGTTTTGTTTTAAACATAGCCCTATTTTAAAAAATCTTTTGGATAAATATTATTCCTATTACACCATACTTCATGTTTGTTAAGCACCATCAACCTACCTCCTTTGGGCACTGATACAAAACTGATAGTTGGTAATTGAGTCTTAGTTCAAGGCTTTGAAATATGGCAACTTGTTTTAATCACATGAATGAAATCTAATACTTGGGAAACTGCCACCTGCCTGAACCCACGCAGCCTTGGCAGAATGCTGCAGGGCACAGACAGGCGCCAGTGCGGTCAGTCAAGGGAAGACTTCAGGGTAAGTCATCATATTCTCTACCTCCCTATTCTAGACTAGGTGAACAGTTTTTTCCAGGAGTCATTTGTACAGTCAGCCTGATCTAAATAGATTAAGAAAAAAGATAATCTTTGTCATAATCCACAATCAGATTTTCTTCCAAAATCTTCCTTGCTCTCAGAATCGGTGGTTGTGAAGACTCAATCACTATGGGGCTTTTCAGGAACACCCTGTGTGTAGAAAGGAAGAAAAAAAAGGAAAGAGAAAATTAGCACTAAATGTATAAATATTTTAATTACCAATTAAGTAGGTCCTAACATGGGAAAGATTAACAATTTATATGACTGAAGAAACAAGATTTGAGATGTGGGACATGTGGAGAGAACTAGAGCCTAAGGCCAGCTCTCCCAGCTCCCCTGCACCGTCTTCATGGCTCCAGCCCAGTGAGCCACAGCTCTCACCTGCAAAATTAGGATAATTCTCTGCCTCAAGGGCTAAGGTCCTTATATAAAGCCTATTATGTAAGTGTAAGATATTGGTGAAAGTGTAACTAAATTCATATCTATATAAAGGAAACACCCGATTTTATCAAAGCATGGTGATGCTTATGGTATGGTAGGTTCCTGAAAGTTCTAACTGCAATTTAAGGGATTGAACCTTTATCTGAAGGGAGGTTTCTGCCACAAACCTTCATTAGTATCTGATGCCCATGTTATAACCCACCTTACCAGCAGTTTGTTGAAACAGACATTGGAAATAGGTCATGCTTTGTAATACTGAATAGTAACTCTACCCTCAATTCACGCAGAGCTTCACAGTTTGGAAATCCTTTCTACATATTCTTCCTCATTTGACCCTCACAGAGCTTCAGAGAGGTAGACACTACAGTTACTACTATGACCAGGCACCGCAGGGTAAATTCTCAATAGAGAACAGTATTTCACTGATGAAGCAGCAAACCCAAAGAGATTAAATGACTTTCCTGAGGCCACAGAGCTTCTGCTAAAGGGCAAAAGAGAAACCTCCATACATAATTTTTTCCCCTCAGAATCGTGCCTTCCCATGTTACTTAATTGCCCTCTATTCACTTGAAGAGGAAGGAGCTGAGCTCCTCACCTTCGGCAATGAAGATTACTCATCCAGAAAACCGCAAGATCCTCTCATCTAAACAGACAGGTAAAAAAGTCCCGAGTCTGGGTTGAGTCACCCAGGTATGCCAGTTACTACCCTGGGGACACACACAATAAGATCTTCTAGGAAACATACATGCTTTTAGGAACTGATCATGTGAAAGCGTTGCCAATTGTTAAATATGAACACTGGGGCCGGGCGCGGTGGCTCAAGCCTGTAATTCCAGCACTTTGGGAGGCCGAGACGGGCGGATCATGAGGTCAGGAGATCGAGACTATCCTGGCTAACACTGTGAAACCCCGTCTCTACTAAAAAATAGAAAAAACTAGCCGGGCGAGGTGGCGGGCGCCTGTAGTCCCAGCTACTCGAAGGCTGAGGCAGGAGAATGGCGTGAACCCGGGAGGCAGACCTTGCAGTGAGCTGAGATCCGGCCACTGCACTCCAGCCTGGGCGACAGAGCGAGACTCCGTCTCAAAAAAAAAAAAAAAAAAAAAAAAAAAAAAAAAAAAAAAAAATATATATATATATATATGAACACTGGGAGGACGCTATACAAACTGCAGTGAGAAAACAAAAGAGCAAACTTTCGGCAGCAACTTGGAAAGAAAATTGGTCATCACATTTGACCACCTGTTCACTAATGCCCCAATAAATAAAGGGGAAGTGGACTCTTAGAATCCCTGGTTGACAGAGGCCACAGTGAGGCCTGGCATTAGTGTAAGAACACAAAGACACCAGAGATGAATGACAGCCAGCCCGGGCGGACCTGACACGTGGCACAGGGACTTCCAGCAGTGTTGCCTAATGGTGGCACACTGTAAATGGCAATATGGATCCTCCTCTCAACCCAGACACCAACGCAGGCTGCTGTAAACCTACTTCCAGGGTGAAGGCAGGTGCAAGCCATGTGTTGAAAGGGCATGTGGTATACTAATGAGAAGCATGGTGCCAGCTCCAACTCTGCCACCCACCTGGCCAAGTTGTTTAATCTTCCTAAGCTGCAATTTCCCCTTTTACAAATGGGCTAATAATAGTTTCTACTTCAAAGAGTTGTGTTAAGAGGACAAAACTGGCTAACAATGGAAACGTTTAGCACAATGTCTCCTGTGCAGCAGTAAGAGCCCAATAAATGTAAACCCTCAATAACAATAATAGTATTATTATCATTAGCAGCTGAATTGGGTCAATCAAAAACAGGAACGGCAAATTAAATCCTAAGCTGACACTGAGGTGGGCGGGACTCTGCCTCCAGGTGTCCCAGTGGGGCCGGGCAGTGGAAGCAGGACAGGCTTGATTGCTGTTGGCAGTTCGCAGCTTACTCTTGAGAAAAGACTTGAAGCTACAAACAGCAACAAGTTCTATAAATGATGGTTACAGTCTCATTTTCTTTTAAACATACAGGCTGGGCCGGGTGCAGTGGCTCACACCTGTAATCCCAGCACTTTGGGAGGCTGAGGCAGGTGGATCACCTGAGGTCAGGAGTTCGAGACCAGCCTGGCCAACACGGCAAAAACCCCGTCTCTACTAAAAATACAAAAATTAGCCAGGTGTGATGGTGGGCGCCTGTAATCCCAGCTACCTGGGAGGCTGAGGGAGGAGAACTGCTTGAACCTGGGAGGCAGAGTTGCAGTAAGCCAAGATTGTGCCACTGCATTCCAGCCTGGGTGACAAAGCAAGATTTCGTCTCAAAAAAAAAAAGTAAAAATAAAAATAAGCAAAAAAATAAACAAAAAAACTGAAACAGGCTGATAACAAATGTTTCTACCGTATTTTCGGACACAAAGGACAATGGCACGTGCCGGGGGGGCAGGGCGGAAATACCACATAGAAAAAGCTAGGAGACCACATAACTTGAAGCAAAGCCAACTTGTAACTTTTCAGCATGGTTATTCTTGCAAGTAACTATGTTTCCTTCTAAGGGAGGGAAGCACAAGTTAGAACAAAGGCATCTGAAGAGAAGTGAGGCAGCTAAGAAGGAGAAGGTGTCAAGTGCACTAGGGAAAACCATCAGCACCAAACACAGACCTCGAATGACCCCGGATCTGGGCGGGTCTGGTCCTGGTACTGAACTGAGCCTCGGAATCTCTTCACCTTCAGACTGTCATCAACTTCACTCTCGTCACCTCCCTTCACAAAGTCTTACTTGGTGTAAGTTTCAACCTTAAACCAATAACTCTTAGATACTATCCCTAGAACATCCAAACACTTCCATTTTGTGAATAAACAGTATGACAACAGTGGAATGTGGGGAAGACTGCCCTGGGAGAAAACACGCACTGCGAATGTGACGGTCAAGGGGCCCAGACTGAGGAACAGCCGCAGCAGGAGGGAGGGGACTGTACTGTGAAGCCCCTGGGCCATTTCCAGGGTTTGACGGATGGAAATGAGTTTGCAAATTTTGAAGAGAAAAAAGAATAACAGTTGGGATCCAGAGGTAAGGATTTAAGTTTTTATGAATAAAAATGGTGGTAGGCGGGGTTAGACTTAGAACCTGAGAGGTTAGTTTCATGTGATAGCCCAGTAGGGAAGGGGATTAAGGCGGTGATCTCTCTCCTCCAGTTTTAAGATACAAAAGAACATCCAAACATTTTCCCTCAAGTTTAAAGAATAAAAAGGATGAAGAGAAAGCTGAAATAAGGAGAATTATAATTATGTCAACTATCCTATTTTGAGTTATCTTTAACATTTTTTTCTGTAAGGATCAAAGGAGCACAGCAGGAATTACTTAATGAAACTATCTTCAAAACTGAAAATGTTTCCTCCAACCATTTCTAGATGTTTAGAACTTATGAATGTTGTGAAATTTCTACCTCCACCAAAATAATGCTTATTTCTTAAAACTGATTTAAAAAGCCTTGACATATAACAGCGTCAACCTATCGTACAGAAATAATTAACTCTTTAAATGTTATTCGAGTTTCAGTTATAATGTATAATTAGTCAATCCGGTTGAGGACAATTGTATTCTAAAAATCTTCTTAGGAATTCTCTCCCAAAGAGTCCCGGAACAAAAATCTCAAAGCAAGAAAGCAGAGATGGAGCTGTCTAGCGCTCGTTTGAAGACTGTAACGGGAATGATGGTGAATGCATGAAAACAAAGTACTATTTTCCTGTGGGACCATCCGACCAGATTTTTAATATTAAAAAAAACAAGGCCAGGCTCACGCCTGAAATCCCAGTGCTTTGGGAGGCTAAGGTGGGAGGATCGCTTGAGCCCACAAGTTCAAGCCCGGCCTGCACAACACAGGGAGATAACATCTCCACAAAAAATAAAAAAGTTAGCCGGGCAAGGTGGCATGTGCCTGTAATCCCAGCTACTCAGGAGGCTGAAGCAGGAGGATTGCTTGAGCCCAGGAGTTCAAGGTTATAGTGAGCTATGATGGCACCACTGCACTCCAGCCTGGGTGACACAGTGAGCTCTGTCTCAAAAAAAAAAAAAAAAAAAAAAGAAGAAAGCAAAGTCCTTTCTTCTCCATCACGAGAAATTTGGCAGCACGGACTCAGTAACCAGTGGAACACTGCAAATTCTACTTGTAATTACCTCTGCTTTTGTGAAACAGCCAAGTGGCCTTCAAATTCAACTCCTCACAGAGGTATCAGCTGGCAAAAACAAATGTACTGTTTTAAAAATAGCATGAGGTGCCCAGATAAGTCTTCCGAGAAAGTCCCAGAGCTTATCTCTGAGAGCAACAGCCCTAGGATTTTTTTTTTTTAATTCACTTTACTTTAGCCCGCCAAAGTCAACTCAAAATAACATTTAAAAGTTCACCTCTATTTTTTTAAACTAAAGTGCTAAGATGCCAATTTTTAACTAATTAAGAACTGCTAAAGCCATCCTGGAGTTCATCTACCTTTCCATCTCCTTCAGGGGGCTGTGAGAGAAGCTCTGTGGGGTAGAGCTGCTTTCTCCTGCAGTAAGAACAGGTGTAACGTTCAGGCAGGACAGTCCGTCTACATGGTGACCCGGCCACGTGCAGCGGTGCTCTCATCACCACTTCTCCATGCCCAGAGCCACCTGCCCCACAGGAGGGTGCTGCCTGTCTGAACCAGGCTGTCCCCTTACCCGCCCACACCAGGCCCTGCCCTGGCCCGAGATAGACTCTGCAGCCTCAGGCTTGATTTGCTTGACTGTGGACTAAGAGGCCAGCATCATCTGCATCCACTCTGATTTTGTGAAAAGCAACACTGGTGGACTGATGCTCAGGGAGCAAAGTATCACTGCACGATGTCATCCAGATCTGCTTCCGATGATGAAGGAGGAGGGGACACTTACACATCAGTCACTTTCTTTACTGCTTACTACAGAAATTTCAAGAATTCAGAACACCAACCACATCTGCAATTCAAAGGGGGCAGTGCGAGGGCTCTAGTTCCTTTCTAAATCAAATATGAATTTATGAATCTACAAATCTTTATAATTTAGCAAAGAATTACCTGGGCATCATTACCTATTTTTTTAAATACAACCTTTTCTCAGTAATTGTCACTCAAGTCTGAACCAGAACATATAAACACAAAATTGAATGTATCATGTAAAGTAATTCTATCAAGGTAAAGAGATGCAAGTTTTAGAAGATAATATAATATGATCATTTCACTCACCATAGCTAACTGTCGTCCTATGTTCCCCACTGTGACGCCTCCTGAGAAAAATATACAAGGGAGCCAAGAACGAATATAGAGGAAATCTGGGGATGTATACCTGGAGCAAGAAAAGAAACCATGCCTTAGCAGCCAGTTTCACCTGGCTCAATTCTGCATCAAAGATTCTCTGTAGTGGGGATACACAGAATGCATATCAACCATGAAATGCTACAAAACGTTCATATTTGAATGTTTGGTTGTAACTGCTACTACTTGGTTTTCCTTTGCATTAAGTTATGGATAGCAACGTTTTTTAGAATTTTGTACCTAAATCTAGATCATTCTATATAAAAACCAAATAAAATATGAAAAATCTAAGCTTTGTGGATGTTTTAATGAAAGTTAAGTAAGCTTTCCAAAGCCAATATTTGAAAACACATACTTACTGATAGACACCATTATACACGAGAAACTGCGTGATCAGCGTAGCTAGAAAAGCTATGGTGATCCCCAGCCCAAGGCCGCTTCTGGAACGATCAAATGTCCACCAAAGCCCCAAAGACAGGGCTGCTAAAGTCAAGGACAGTTGGACGTTATTGGCAAAATCCAATTTCTGGTGATGTAAAAGTTAAGGAAAAGTCTGCTGATTCTTAATAAGATCAAAAACACAAAGAAAACCACAAGGGTCAAAAACATGGGTATTTTATTATTGTACCACAAATAATTCACTGCCTATAAAAACTGCATAATGAGCTAAAGAAAGGGTTTGTTGGATATAGGCCACAGTAATCACCAAGATCACCTGAAATCTCCCTGGCATCATTGACTCAAAAGCTTAACCAGAAGAATAAACTTGCTGAAAGCTATATATAAAATGCCACTAGCATTTTGACCATAAAACAATATATTTTACTATGAAGTCACTGACAGCCCCATTCTTCTTTCTCTTTTTAGTAATTTGAAATGGGAAGGTACCATCATCATGTTTCTATTATGACATGGAGTCATTTGAGTATATAACAAAACAAAACGCTTCAATGTATAACCTAAGCAGATACTCTGGACATAGCACAGAAAATTAAGGATACAGCACTGGCATGGTTAATGCCAACAAAAACTGCTATGCAGCGCATGACACTGGCCCACTCTCTCTTAAATTTGTGAGGTTCTCCGAGGTGACTGTCGATACAGGGGTACAGCAGGCCAACAACAGCTGTTTTAAAAAAAGATGACAATGTTAGAATACAGCAGATTCAAGTTCCACAACTTCAGTGTGGTCATTA
This sequence comes from Trachypithecus francoisi, assembly GCF_009764315.1. Classification (NCBI taxonomy): domain Eukaryota; kingdom Metazoa; phylum Chordata; class Mammalia; order Primates; family Cercopithecidae; genus Trachypithecus; species Trachypithecus francoisi. The sequence continues at coordinate 4,018,259 of NW_022681469.1, forward strand.
GTAACATAAGACATTACTCAAACCAGTCCTTTTCCTAGAAAAAATTATCAGCTATAACATAACAGTTACGAGTGATTTTATATTCTTGTTCTCTTTGAGTACCACTCCCACAAAATGGTACTGTTTAGAAAAGTTTTTTAAAAATCACTATTATTTAGTGCAGTTGAACATGTCTCAGTAAACACAGAAAGGAATCAAGCAGGGATTATTCATATTCATATGAGCAATATGTAATCTTATATTTAATATCCACATTTGCCTAAAGTACACAGAACTTAAATGACTATGTAGTTCACCTTATCTTTTCATCCAGTGTGATTTCGATCTTACAATAAAAAGGTTAGCATCTGTCCACACCCTGTCACATCATAGCTCTGACACTCCTGCCACCACCCAGCACTGGGATTGGGCACGTGATGAGATACATATTTGCTGATGTGACTTTGACAGTCTGGGTCACATGCTCCTAGGGTGGCCCTGAAGTTGATTTTCGGGGGTTCTAGCATGTACTGTACTGAGCACAGAGCACTGTGCACACATGACCGTGGGCAAGTACGGGGCGAGAGAGTCCCACACGGGCTTCTCTTATTCTCCATCTGGTTCCTGCACGGTCACGCCTCAAGCTGTGGTAAGAATACCAGACCAAGAAGAGGAAGCTCAGCCTCCAACCCCAGCTTGCCCTGGCGGGACCTGGCTCTGCATGTTTGTTTTCTCCTGTATGAAATTATAAGGATTATGTAACTGGGACACAGAGAAAGAAGAGATCACTGTGGTCCAGAATCGTTATTCTTTATAGACACAAACTCGGATTTTGGACCGGTGGGAAGGAATGGCATTCCAAAAGAGAAGTAAAATGGCAAAAATGAAGGCAGGAATGAATGTCTGTGGGGGGGAGTGGGGTGCTGGCCTGCGGGGTTGGATGTTGGGACACAAGGGTCGCTGGGTCCCAGGGCTCTTGAGAACCCTGCAATTGTTTCACCTTGGTCTCGTATGAAAGAAATACACATTTGAGGTTCAACTGAGACACAGAAAACACAGTTTTCATCAAACATTCAGAAAAAAAATGTTCAGTTTTCAATTTATTATACTTAATCATGTTCTGAGTTCGGACTTTTGAAAAACAGACCCCCCGCCAAATTAACTTTACTTCACTATAGCTTCATCTTACCTTTTAAGGTTAAAAACTAAATAGGTAAAAAACAGACTATGATATTTTACTTAGGCTCTTGGCTGATGGTTTAAAAAGAAAAGGTAGAGTCTGAGAGGATGAGAAATTGTCCAGATACTCCTGGAAACCCTTGAGGGTTCAATTACAAATACTGAAGGCGAAACTATTTCATTTCTAAGATCAAGTTTTTGGTTAAAGGAAAGAAACTATTCTGCCAAATGTATATGAAACATGGAATTTTAAATCTAGATATATGTCTCAAAAATTTTTCAATTAGTACAGCCACATACTTAAAGTGTTTCAAAAAACAAAAGAGGATCCCCTCCCTGCGAGAACAAAGATGAAAACATTCTACCCACTACTTAATAATTACAGACATATGTCCTAGTTCTTGAACACACAGCCCTCTGTTAATCTGTTACAAAACTCTGCTGCTTGCTGTTTTCAGTGAGTCAACTGAGGCAATGTGTTTCCACAGTGCAGGAGACACACCTACAGAGGCAGCAGGAGCAGTTAGCAAGGATGGCTTGGCCCCTTTCTACCTGCACACGCTTGGATGTGACTTCACCTGTGATTCAGTTTCCACATCTATAAATGAAGCTACACATGGTATTGCTGTAAGGAATGAACACAGCAAAGCATCTGAAGCCTATGGTCAGCAGTCAGCTGACAAATGTCAGCCACAAAGAAACAGGATGCTCCCTGCACTGCACTGGAGTCCTTACTCATTTGTTTTCCCCACCAGACTGTAAGCTGCTTATGGATAGGGGCTTGTGGTGCTCACTTTTGGATTAACATTTCAACAGCTTGTAGAGTTGAGGTTGTAGAAAGCACCTGACAAAACCTCGTTAAATAAACAAATGCTGTGTGACTACAGCAGCAGTAAGTGATCTGCTGGGCCAAGATCAACTCAACATTTCTATAAAAGCGGTTCAAAGATAGCCAAGAAATTCTAGTAAAGACACTCAGCAGTCCCTCTGTCCACAGTTCAGACTGACCTAGTGTTACACTGTACAGCATCTATGCTACCGCTTGGGTGTACGAAAATCTAAACGCCATAAGGGAACCCCTTAAGGAAAACTCTTTTCCTTAAGAACGTAATCTACAGAGCTCTAACAGTTCAGGGAGTAAACGTTTTGGCTTCAGACCACGGTTTACTCAGCGACCCGGCAAAAGGAAGTACTGAGAAGTTGCTCCCCTGGCAACCGCCTCCTGAACACATGTGACGGGTTTGTTTTCAGTTATCCAGCAGGGTAGCATGTTTGCTGCTGCGACCAATGGCCTTTCAGTCCCGCTGCTCACCAGTTCCCCAGGCGGCCAATCCGGGGCAGCTGGCGCGGGATGACAGCTGGGGCTGTACCCGGACGCCAGGAGGGAAGCGCCCTCAGTCAGCTTGGCACAGCACCTGCTTTAACAGCCAATTATCTCCCTGCCTCATCTCCATCACCGTGCTTCCTCAAACTTCAGAGAGCTGTGGCCCGAACCCGCCCTGGGGGGTGCCAGGTCCTCTCTACCCCTCCTTCATTTCTCTAAATTTCCAAACTGGAGATGCACACCTTCAATCTGTGGACAGTTGCAGTTTCAAATGCATGTTTCTCAATAGGCTGAAAAGTACTTTCAACCGAAAAGACACCCTTTTTACTTCCAGAAGAACCGCGGGGGGGGGGGGGGGGGGGGGCGGTACTCACCAGCTGCTGTCCCGCAGCAGGGAGGGACCCACCAGGCGGAGGAAAAGATGGTAGCGATCACCTCCTCGGGGAAGAGAGTGACATTCCTCTGGATCTGCAGCAGGTTGAGCACCAGGGCTAGGACCACCCCCACCGAGAAGAGCACGAGGCTCCTCTGCACCAGGCGATGATGCCAGGTGTTAGGGTAGGGGCCGCCGGGCTCGGGACCGCTCAGCGAAGCACTGCGGTCCCCGGGCGCGGGGTCAGCGTCCGGGACACCATGGGCCGCAAGCAGGGAGGGCCCGGACACGGAAGCGCTAATCATCTCCCCAACCTTGGCTGCCAGCCCCGCGGCGCTGGCTCGCGGGGGGCCTCGGCGCCTCGCGCTGTGCGCACAGGAGCAACTCCAGAAGTGGTCGTGCAATCTGGGCATCGGTCACCCGCGTCCGAGAGGCGCTTCCTGGAAGAAGGGGGTCATCAAGTTCACTCAGAACAAAGAGCGAGGAAGGCCCCGCGGGACGCGAACCCCGGCACCCGGGCCAGGCGGCAGCGCCGCCCCCCCCAGGTTAGAACCCCGTGCACTCGCCCAGGGCCAGCCGCGGACCGGACCCGCGCTCACAGCGAGTAGCACCCCCCAGCCCCAGCGGGACCAGCGTCCCAGAGACCCAACGGGGCCCGCGCCCGCCTACCTCCGGGGAGGACCGGCTGCAGCGCGACCAAACCCCGCCCGCGACCCCTGCCCCAGCCCGCCGCGTACCTGGCCGAGAGGCGCCCGCCCTCGGGTTTTGCGAGCGGAGGCGGGGCTGCGGGGAAGGAGGAGTCGCGGCCCGGGACGGCCCCAAGTGCGGCCGCGGCGCCTGGCGGGCACGCGGGCTTATATGGCGGGCCGCGGGGCCCGCATCACGTGACCCTGCCCGGCCTACCCACCGCCCGCGCGCACCGCCTATGGGCGTGGCCTGAGCTCGCCCCGCCCCGCCCGCGCGCCCGTCCACAAGCGGTCTGGTGAGGCGGCGACAACCAATGGGAGGCGGGCGGCCCATATGACGTGCGCACACGCCACCGCCGGCCCGCGCGCGCTCGGGCGGGAGCAGCGGCACGGACGGCGGGGCGCGTGGCGGCTGCGGGGCACGCGGGCCCGAGCGGGACGAGCGGGCTGCGAGGGGACGGCCGCGGGGTTGGGGCCTGGGAGGGAACGGTCTGGCCGGGAGGAGGCGGAGGGAGGACAGGGTGGGGTTGCGGGCCCGGCGCCGCCCCTCCCGGCTCCTGGCTCCCCTCGCCTGATGTCCCGCGCCTGACCCGGAGGCGACCGGTCTTGAGCTCGCAGGCCTACCCGGCGGGGCGCGGGCTCTGGCTCGGGGCCGGACCCTGCTCAGAGCAATGGTGGGCTTGCATCGGTGGGTCATTTCCTCGGGCCCGTAGTGGCCTTTGCTCACGCCTGGAGAGCAAACCACCCGCACAGCCCAGAAGCAGATAAAATCGAGACCACAATCCCCAAAGGATCGCCCCTCCATCCTATTTGCCCCTCGGGTCGCCGTCTAAGGGCGGGCCAGTGCCCGCTCAGAGCCTACATTCGAGTCGTATAAAGCGCTGACAGCAGAGAAAGCAACGTCTTTGCTCCGTGCAGATGAGCAGGGGCTAAGGGAGGACGCTGTGCTCTCTCTCAGTAGACTCGCTCGGCCCGGGGGCCCTGCAGTCTTAGAAACGTGAGTCACGCCTGCAGCGTGGCGAGGAAACGCCGCTGATGTGGCATCCTCAGCCTGGGGTTGTGGCTCTAAGCCAGAAGGGTAAAAAAAAGACGTCTTCTTGAGCTGGGACTGCCCTGAGTCCCTTTAGGGGCGAAATTCTGAGCATCAGATTGCGTTTCCTGAGGATGACGCGTGTGGTGGGCGTGGACGGCCTGCAGGGGTCCGTCCTCAGCGGTCCCTCTGCAGGGCAGAGTCTCGCTGTCACCCTCCCAGCTGACTCCTCTCAAGCCCTGTTAACCATTGTACATATTCCCAAGGACTCCAAGCAGGTTGGACTTCAGGGAACACTGCAGTTTGGGTCCAAGGCCAAGGCCATTGTTTATACTCCACCTTGCATTAAGTGCTTGAGGATCACACACCCAGATACGTAGATCATCCGTAGATCACCGCAGTCGCATCGAAGACTTGTTTGTAATAGGAAGAAAAAAAAAAAGCTGCCCACTGTCATGCGCTGGGAAACTGATGAGCTGAAGGATGACCCATCTGTAAATTGGGTGCTGCCTAATGAGCAGGGAACCCTTCAGAAACCTGTGCTGTGTCTCCCCGACCCCACTATGAGCTCCCGGTCCCGCACAATGATCGAAATCTAGCTGCTAACCTCATGGAGAGGCATCCGCCCGGCAGCCCCAGCCCTAAGAGGCAGGCCAGTCACCCATTCAATTAGGAAACACCAGCAAGTGCCAGAAGCTTCTCATTAGCAGGTCAGCTTTCAATAACTGGTTTATCCAGGTGTGTGAGACCCGATAAGCAGAAATGAAAGCTCTTAGCGACCTATCCAGCTGCTCTACGCTGGGCTCCTGACGTCACAGAAATCAGTACGTGTGTCTTCTGGGGTCCAAGAGGTATTTCAATTTCTCTGGCTTTTTTTCCTGTCATTTCTGCCTAGCCCTGTAGACTACCCCGGTATTTCTATCGTAATAACCCTGTGGGCAGGTGCATACATCATGACAATATTTAATATTAATAGATTTCTGTGTTGTCTCCAGAATGGAAAGGGACTATCTATGCCTTTAGCTAGTTGGCTTGTTAAAGACTATTGACTTCATCTTCTTTTCCTATCTGCCTAATAAACCAGTGTTAATACAACCCAGCCTCTCTGACTCTGTCCCTCCTCTCATCTGTACTGGGATATTATGAACCATGGAAGATCCTGGAGTCATAGAGGCACCCTGTGGCTCTGTGGCTGTTGCACGTACGGTGACCAAGATGTCCTGTGGGTATGTGGGAGGGTAGCCCGTGGGGTTCCTGCTGAGGGCCGTCAGCGTGGCCTCTGAGTCGTAGGCAGAGATTGTCACTGCATTCTCAATGTGTGTTTGCCCAGGTGCCTATAGAGTCTGGCCCCATGAAGGAATGCAGCCTGGAGTAAAGACAGTGGGAGAGTTTGAGTTTACCCCCTTGAATACCCCCCTTGAAGACCGAGCCTCCACATCAGTAACCACATTCCAAGATTTTCAGGGGTTGAAATTTGCTTATCCTCGAGCAAAGCTGTTGATTTTGTTTCCCTGCAAATTGTGGGCTGTGTGTTGAAGATAATGGGGTTCATTCTCTTCAGCCCCTGTCCGCCACTCTTAGTTAAGCATTTAGGGAAATCTGCTCATGATGGCACCATTTAGTTCTTAATTGCCCCACTACACAGTAATCTTCACAGATGTGGCCTTACTCTAGGGGAACTGACTTGTTGAGCTAAACACCTCGCTGTGCCTTCTCAGATCACTAAGTAACCCTCAGAGTATTGAAGGGGCTGGCGGAAGGGAGCACAGGATGGCTGTTGCTCTTTCGGATCATGCATTCATAAAGGCCTAAAGACTGGGAGGTGTCACGTGGTGAGCAATCTTGCCTTTAGTCCGTTCTTGCTGTTCTTTTTATTATAACATTAATAACCATTCATAAGAAATATTCTCAAGGTAGATTCCCAAATATATATTTTTTTGTATAAAAGCATCACATACTCATTGTAAAACATTATGGAAAAATAATATTTTAAAGAAATCATCTATAATCCTACCAACTAGAGATAACCACAGTTAACGTTTTGGGGTATGTATTTCCGAATATTTTTTCTATGCATAAATGTGTCTGTTTAAAAAAACACAAATAGGATCAACTTCATATTAGTGGAACCAGTTCTTAAGTGATTATGAACATTTTTTCAAAGGCAATCAATATAGACTATGCCATTTTTTAACAGCTTTAGTGAGAGCGAATTCATATATTGTGCAATTCACCCATTTAAACTGTTAATTCAGTGGTTTCTCCTTTATTCACAGAGTGGTGCAACTATCACCACAGGCCATTTTAGAGCATTTTCATCATTCCAGAAAAGACCTTCATATGCTTTAGTTATTGCCTCCTTACCCCCTGACTTCCACCCCCAGCCCTCGGCAACCACTGATCTACTTCCTGTCTCTGTGGATTTCCTGTTCTGGACTTTCATATGAATAGAATCGTATAATGTGTGATCATATCCACCATGGAATACTATGCAGCCATAAAAAAAGGATGAGTTCGTGTCCTTTGTAGGGACATGGATGCAGGTGGAAACCATCATTCTCAGCAAACTATCCCAGGAACAGAAAACCAAACACCTCGTGTTCTCACTCATGGGTGGGAATTGAACAATGAGGTCACTTGGACTCGGGAAGGGGAACATCACACACCGGGGCCTATTATGGGGAGGGGGGAGGGGGGAGGGATGGCATTGGGAGTTATACCTGATGTAAATGACGTGTTGATGGGTGCTGACGAGTTGGTGGGTGCAGCACACCAACATGGCACAGGTGTACATATGTAACAAAACTGCACGTTGTGCACATGTACCCTAGAACTTAAAGAATAATAAAAAACAAACATATAATGTGTGATCTTCTGTGACTGGCTTTGTCGACATAATGTTTTCAAGGTTCAGCCATGTCATAGCATATGTCAGCCTTTCATCCCTTTTTATGGCTGAATAATGTTCCATTGTATGAATAGGCCACATTTTGATTATCTGTTCACCAACTGACAGACATTTGGGTTGTTCTCACTTTTCGGCTATTATGAATGATGTTGCTATAAATGTGTACAAGCTCCATGTGGATGTAGCTCTTCATTTCTCTTAGGTGGAATTACTAGGAGTTCAATTGCCTGGTCACATGGTAACTCTATGTTTAATCATTTGAGGAATGGCTGGACTCTTTTTCCGAAGCAGCGGCATGATTTTAAACCTCTATCAGTAGGGTATGAGGGTTCTGATTTCTCCACATCCTCACCAACACTTGTTATTCCCTGATTTTTTGATTCTAGCCATCTCAGTGGATGTGAAGTGGTATATCATTATTTTCAAAAGCAGAATAGTGTTTGTCTATGATGGGAGGTGTCTTAGCTTACTTGCCATGAAAGTGCAATTCCCGAAGAGTGAGGGAAAGAGGTGAGTGAAGCAGTGGAGGAGAAGCTATGGTGAGGGTCACCTCACTTAGCTGGCCTTGGCTGTTGTGTGACACCTGATTGTTAGTTACACAGGGTACCTTCCATACAGGCTGTGGAGACCCATCATGCCTTGCAAGAACAGTCCTTTGAGGGAAAAGAAAGAAAAGAAATGCATCTGGTAGCTCTCTATCTTCTGTCTCTTATTGCGCCCAATTTATTCCTCCTTCATTAACTCTTTCAGTTTTCCTGATTCTAGTACAGTCATACACCGCACAATGGCATTTCCATCAATGATAGGCTGCATATATGATGGTGGCCCCATATAATACCATATGTTTATTGTATCTCTTCTGTGTTTAGATATGTTTAGGTGCACACATCCTTACCATTGTGTTCCACTTGCCTACAGTATGCAGTACAGTCACATGCTGCACAGGTGTAATAGGAATGCCCTCCAGGCTAGGTGTGTAGTGGGCTCTACTATCTAGATTTACGTAAATGCACTCCATGGTGTCTGCATGACAAAATCGCCTAACAACGCATTTCTCAGAATGTATGCTTGATGTTACGCGACACATGACTATACTCAGCCCCTCATGGCGGCTGATGGGACAGCCAGATTCCACAGTCAAAAGTGGGCTCATCGTCAGAGCTCCAAGTGGTAAGAAGAGACCAGAGCTGCTTCTGCAAGTCAAGTTGGTCAGACTGTCCATGCCTATATTGATCACTGGAAAGGGGAGTAGAAGAGTTATGATTGGCAGAGAGACGACCCTCCAATGTGAAGAGCTGTTGGTGAGTCCATCGCAGAGACCAATGCAGATGGTGACTCTGCATTGGAGTGGAGGATGGGCCAAGGCAGACTGTGTAGGATGAGAAGTCAGCATGCCTCGTACAGCCCTGAGGCTGGAGCAGAGGAAAGGGGCTGCCAGGGGCACTGGCAGAAGGTCCAATAAGATAGGAAGAAAGTGTGTGGCCAAGAAATCCAGGGAGGGATGTTCTGGAAAGGAGAAAGTGGCAGCCATGGCATGCAAGACAGAGACCCAGTCATGTCCGGGTGTCCTATGGTGTAGTCAACAGGAAGCTTGGTGAGAGTGGCCTGAGTCACGGGGGAAGCTGGACTTCCATGAGATAAGGAGACAAGGAAAATGAGGCTGCTAGTGGAGATCCCTCTGGAAGGAGTCTGGCTGTGAGAAGGAGGGGAGAGATGATGGAAGCTGGAGGAGACAGTGATGGGGAAGGAGTTTAGTTTGTTTGTTTATTTATTTATTTATTTTGAGACAGAGTCTCTCTCTGTCACCCAGGCTGGAGTGCAGTGGTGCGATCTTGGCTCACTGCAACCTCCACCTCCTGGGTTCAAGCGATTCTCCCTCCTTAGCCTCCCACTAGGGATTACAGGCACCTGCCACCACGCCAGGTTAAGTTTTATATTTTTGTAGAGATGGGGTTTCACCATGTTGGCCAGGCTGGTCTTGAACTCCTGACCTCAGGTGATCTGCCTGCCTTGGCCTCCCAGCCTGTTTTGTTTTAAAAATGAGAGAGATGTGAACAAATACAAAAGCTGATGGATCCAGTAGAAAGACTGAAGAGGGGCAGGGCACAGTGGCTCATGCCTGCAATCCCAGCACTTTGGGAAGCTGAGGTGGGCAGATCACGAGGTCAGGAGTTTGAGACCAGCCCGACCAACATGGCAAAACCCCGTCTCTACTAAAAATACAAAAATTAGCCAGGTGTGGTGGCACATGCCTGTAATACCAGCTACTTGGGAGGCTGAGGCAGGAGAATCACTTGAACCCAGGAGGCGGAGGTTGCAGTGAGCCAAGATCGCGTCATTGCACTCCAGCCTGGGTAACAAGAGTAAGACTCTGTCTCAAAAAAAAAAAAAAAAAAGAAAGAAAGAAAAAGAAAAGAAAGAAAGCTTGAAGAAGAGGGAGCAAGAGCAGGCAGTGGAGGATGAGGTCCCTGAGGAGTAGACTGGAGGAGTATATTGGTGTCTCGGACCAGAGCCTCAGTGGGGATTCCCAGGCAGGCATTCCCTCTACTGAGGAAGTAGGTGGGAAGAGATGGGTGGGTGAGGTGGGGTGGGTGCAGGGCCTTCCCCTCGGGGGTTTCTGTTATTTCTGAAGAAGGAAGAGAGCTCCTGAGTTAAGAGAGAGACAGGAGCGATTGGAAACTGGGAGTGTGCACCCTTCAGTGTGGAGTGCCTGGTGGAGGTTTGTGACGGTGACTTCACAGGGTCTGGTCGGCAGGGTGGCATGGTAGTTCTCTCTATGGCTCTCCAGGCTGGGTAGCAATGGCAGAGCATTCGAGGGGCATCTAGAAGTGGGTTTTTCCTGGTGGTGCCAAGGAGGGACAATGGAGCCGTTGAGTGCAGGTTAGTGGCAGGCGGCTGGTGGCGTCGTGGAACCTGAGACGGGAAATGGAGGTGAAAGGAGTATGCTGGGAGGAAGACGGCCCCACAGAGGGAAAGGCCAGTGTGTAGAGGCTCCCCTTGTGTGAACACTGGATGTTGGCCCCACAAGGGCAGCGATATTCAGTGATTGATATAACCTAAGCTCCCACAGATTCATTACTGGTTGGGTGATCTGGAGGCGAGAGCCTGGGCAGGAGGAGGCTGTGTGGGTGCATGGCGTCAGGGGAGAGCCATTGCAGAGGGTGGCAGTGCCCATGATAAGTGGTGCTGGAGTGGTGTGGAGTGAGTCACCAGGGCCAAGGAGGTCAGGGAGCCCAGAGGCCAGGCCTTGGATGAGTCATGCTTGGGTGGGACGAGGTCCTCAGCCCAATGACAGGTTTGAGGTATGGAGACAGACTGTGTGTCAGGTGTCTGAGTCCCTGGGGAGTGAGGAAGGCAGATAGCAGTGGCAGAGGGGGTGCACTGGGTGGAGTGGTGTCCCCCCCAAATTCATGTCCTTCCAGGAACCTCAGAATGTGACCTTATTTGGAAGTCAAGTCTTTGGAGATATAATGAGCCAAGATGAGGTCCCACTGGAGTAGGGTGGGGCCAAATCCACGTGACTGTTTCCTTCTAAGAAGAGAAAGTGAGACCCAGAGACAGACACGCAGGAGAAGTCGTGTGAGGACAGAGGTGGAGATGCGCTAAGGTTTGCCGGGAGCCACCAGAGGCCGGAAGGAGTAAGGAAGGATTGTTCCCTAGGGCTCTCACAGAGAGCAGGGCCCTAGAAACACCTTGCTTTCGGTCTTCTGTCCTCCGGGACTGGGAGAGACTGTGGAGCACAGAGCAGGAAGAAGCAAGGGGTGGAGGGGCCAGGGACTTGCCACCTGTGTGACCATGTTAGGCCTCGGCCGCACTGTCTGTGGCGACCACCCAAAATACAGACACACCATAGGATCTGTGTTACTCAGTTTCACAGCACGCGAAAGATGAGTGTTCTATCTGGTGAAGAATGTGAAGAAATGGAATCCTGAAGCCAGCAGTGTGCCTAAAGCTGCAACAATGCTGAGGGGCAGAGCAGGGGTTCAGATCCAGCCTCCCTGAGTCCATAGCTTGGCTCCCCGCACCCCCACTGCTCTCACCCCTGGAATTACTGCTGTGCCCCAGGCACTGTGCTAAAGATACAGAAGTGCTCTCGTTGCTGCATGGTCCTGGAGCTGCTCAGAAACTAATGGGGGAGAAGGACCTAGGAGGAGGCTCCCGGGGCTGCTGTGACAAATGACCACAAACACGGTGGACCTGCCCAGCACGATGGGTCGTCTCAGAGCTCTGGGGGTTTGGTGCCCGAACTGGGTTTCACTACAGTAAAATCAAGGCACTGGCAGGCTGGGTTCCTTCTGGAGGCTCCAGGGGGTCTGTTCCCTTGCCCTTCTCAGCATCCAGAGGCTGCCTGCCTTCCCTGCTCATGGCCCTATTGTGGTCTCACTCTGGCCACCTGCTTGCTTTGAAGGGCCTGGAGTTAGGCTGGACTTGCCTGAACAACCCAGGTGTTATGAGCTGAATGTTCGTGTCCTCCCAAATGGATACGTTGAAAGCTGCACCCCAAGGCAGTGGTGCCAGGAGGTGGGGCCTTTGGGAGGTGCTGAGGTCATGAGGGTGGCACCCTCATGAATGGGGTCAGGGCCCTGAAAAGAGAGCCCCAGAGAGCTCCCTGACCTCTTCACCATGTGTGGATGCAGGAGAAGGCACCATCTCTGAACTAGGAAGTGGCCCTCGCCAGACACTGAGTCTCCCAGTGCCCTGAACTTGGACTTCTAGCCTCCAGAACTGTGAGAAATGAATGTCTGCTGTTTATAAGCCCAGTCTCTGGTACTTTGTTAGAGCTGGCCACATGGACTTAGACACCAGGAGAATCTCCTCATTCCAGGATCCTTAATCGAGTTTGCAAAGTCCCTTTGCCATATAAGATCACACATTCACAAATTCCAGGGATTAGACTGTGGACTTTTGGGAGGGAACTGGTATTCTGCCTGCCACAGACATGAAAACATCATTTCAATGCATTTTGGTGAATTTTATCATAGAAATTCATAGACAGGCGGTGCTATGGAAACACAGAAGAGGGACAATTAGAAAATGCTTCTCAGGAGATGTGACATTTGAGCTCGGTCTCGGAAGATGAATTTGTCACGCAGAGAAGGAGCAAAGCCATTCCAGCAGAGGAACAACTTGTGCAGAGGCGTGAGGCCCTCGGGGGATTCTGATCATGTGGGAGACGGAGAAGGGAAGTTAGCTGGGCTGAAGCCTGGGGACAGCTTAGCCTTTGTCCCCAGGGGCTGGTGTGGCTAAATCTTTTTTGCTCATCTGTTCCTGTTGGCTGATGTTTACCTCGTTCCCCCCAATACATATATCAAGGTATTTACTACATATATATATATATATATATATATCTGTCCTCATATCTTATATGCACTACATGTTATATTATAAATACATATTTAATTACAGAGCCTTTTGAATTTTAGCTGAACCACCTAAAGACTGGGCACCAGCTAGACTGAACTTCTCAGCGATTGGCATGGCAATGAGCCTGAATTTGGGCCAATGGGCAGTAAGCAGGTGAGATGTTTGTAACTCCCAGTCACTCTCTGAAGATGAAGGCGCTTCCCTGGACTCCCTCTTCATCTCTGTTTTTACCTACAGCAGGGAGTGTGGATGTGGCAGCAACCTAGCATGTACCATGCCAACCACGTACCAAGCCATACACAACATGTCATCACAAGACAACAGAGCAAGAGACCCAGCAGACCGGGGTCCGCAGCAACTTCATGAAGCACCATCTACTCACCTCCAGACAGTCTGGGGAGAGAGACTGAAACTCCTATCCAAGCCATTTCATCTTTGATCTCCTTGTTTTCGTGGTTCAGGTTGTAACTTAATAAATAAAACATGTTTGAGTTCATGTTTACATCCAACCATTAAAAAAGTACATTTTGCTTTGAGATAAACAATGAGACCCTGCGTGAGATGAAGTATTTCCATGGTCACTCGCCATCTCCTTACAGAGAATTATTAAGATTTTATTAAAACAGTGTAGATTAGGAGAGTTCTGGTGACTATACAGTGATGTTTACGTCTAGATGACCCCCAGGCCCACGTAAGGAGTTGCGGTGCTGTAGCTGACGATGGAACAGAGGCGGTTCTAGTGACTATAAGGTGATATTTACGTCTAGATGACCCCCAGGCCCGCGTAGGGAGCTGCAGTGCTATAGCTGACAATGGAATAGAGGCGGTTATGGTGACTATAAGCTGATGTTCACGTTTAGATGACCCCCAGGCCCGCGTAGGGAGCTATGGTGCTGTAGCTGAAGATGGGAAGATGGAACAGGTGCAGGGAGAGCTGCAGTCACGCTCTCGGAGGCATGGCCACGTGCAGATCGGACACGTCATGCTCAGTCAGTGCGGTGCAGGTGTGCAGCGGACAGTCTGACTGAGGCTGGAGGTGCCACGGTCCACCCACCTGCTAAGTAGTAGCAAAGCTGAATATTTTTCTGGAAACATTTTGTGCGTCCCTGGGGTGTGCTGCTGAAGACAATGGGAAGTCTTTGGAACTCAGGAGCAGCACACGCTTGGTGTTTGTGCTGGAAGATGACCAGCCACAGACTGGAGATCAGGATGGCCCGGGACCAGGGCCACTGCTGACCCCGGGGAGGCAGGATGTGGTGAGGCAGAGGCCTGTATTGGTGGGATGGGAGGAGGCCTTGCTGGGGAGCTCTGAGATGGAATATGGTGGTCACACGTGGCTTCTCTCACCACAGACCCCAAGACAAAGGTGCCCACTGGTGGGATGCTGTGACCATTGTGGCGAGTCACACGACCTGGAGCGTCTCTGAGAGAGCAGAACTCACTGTCCCCACGTCATAGCTCTTCAGGCCCAGGGCTGGCGAGGAAGAAACAGGTGATCATCTTCCACCTGGCAGCGCCCAGGAGATGGATGGGGTCAGTGGACCCCATTTTCAGAACTAAAGGCGGGAAGACCCTGGCTTCCACTCACACCCTCAGAAGTGAGCCAAGGGCCCTGGGCGGAGGACAAGGACTCTAAGAACCTTGCAGGACTGTGCAACGTTCGTGACTTCCCCTTGTCTGTTGTTTTTAAAATCCTGCGTCAGTTTCTCTGTAGTTATTGGCAGAAAAATCTTTAAAGCAAAAAAGGACATTCATTCTGTGCCCTTGTTCAAGATTAGCAAGAAAGAGGAAATGTGGAAAAGCCACATCCTGTTTTGCAGCCAGGCTTGCGTGTGATGGAGGTACAGGGGACAGGACCCTATGGGATGGGATGAAGAGGGACAAAGACGGCCTGGGATGGAGTCAGTGGGAAGGTGCCTGGGACTCCTCAGAGCAGCACAGGCAGTGCAGAGGCTCCAGCTGGGGTCTGGAGGACAAGGCTGCCATCAAGCTCCACCATGGGCCCTGGGGAGGGGTAGGCAGGGCAGGGGGACAGCCAGAGGATGGAGAAGAGGAATGGCTGTACCATAGACCTGTGGTGACATGGAATGGGCACTGGTAGGAAGGCAGCCAGGTATTTGGGGGCCTGGGCCACAGCAGATTTCAATGATAATGTGGATAAAACATGGAAGGAGCAAAGAAGACAGTGCAGGTAGCCCACAAACACATGGAAAGGCACTTAGCTTCACCAGTCAGCAGGGAAATGCAAATCAAAACCACAGCGAGTCGTCACCTCACACCCTTTAGGATGAGTATTGTAAAAACAAAAACCAGAAAAGAACATGCATTGATGAGGGCATAGAGAGACTGGAACCCTTGTGAGCTGTTGGTGAGAATGTAAAACGACGCTGCTGCTCCAGAAAACAACATGGCTGTGTATTAGTCAGGGTTCTCCAGAGGGACGAAAGTAATGGAAGAGATACATATATATACAGGAGTTTATTAAGTATTAAGTCACACAATCACAGGGAACCACAGTGGGCTGTCTGCAGGCTGAGGGGCAAGGAGAGCCAGTCCCAGTTCCAAAACTGAAGAATTTGGAGTCTGATGTTCCAGAGTGGGAAGCATCCAGCACGGGAGAAAGATGTAGGCTGGGAGGCCAGGCCAGTCTCTCTTTTCACATTTTTCTGCCTGCTTATATTCTAGCTACCCTGGCAGGTGATTAGATTGTGCCCATCCAGATTAAGGGTGGGTTTGCCTCTCCCAGTCCGCTGACTCAAATGTTAATCTCCTTTGGCAACGTCCTCACAGACATACCTAGAAACAATACTTCGTATCCTTCAATCCAATCCAGTTGACACTCAGTATCAACCATCACAGGGGGTTTCTGAAAAAAATTAAAGAAAATAACTACCATGTGAGCCGGCAAGTCCACTTCTGGGTATTTACCCACAGGAACTGAGTGCAGGGCCTTGGAGAGATACGGGTACCCCCATGCCCCTCACAGCAACATTCACAAGAGCCAAGGGTGGAGACAACCCAAAGTCCACTGATGGGTTAATGGGTGAGCGAGCAAGGTGGGACCTTCCTGAACCATAGAATATCACTCAGCCTTAAACAGGAAGGAGATGGAGGAACCTGGAGGACGTTATGGTGAGTGGAATCAGCCAGTCACAAAAGGACAAAGACTCCTTCTCCACTCACATGAAGTCCCCAGAGTCATCAGATCACAGAGGCAGACAGGAGAATGGGGGGTGTCGGAGTCTAGGGGAGGGATGGGGCATGAGTGTTTAGTGCAGACAGAGTTTCCTTTCAGAAGATGAAAAGGGTCTGGAGATGGATGGTGGCAGTGGTACAACAATGCAAGTGTGCATAATGCCACAGAACTGTGCACTTAAACAAGATTAAAAGGGTAAGTGTTATGTTATATATGACCACAATAAAAAAAACATGGAAGGAGGCAGAAATGACGTCGGCCTGGTTCTTCCTTGACATTAGGTCCCACCTGGGCCTATGTTCTATAAGTCCCTAGGGTTGGAGGGCAAAAGTGATGAAGAGGAGACACAAAAGCAGAGGGCTGAGGGCAGGGACATCGTCTTTGTGGGCAATGCTCTGTCCTCTCAGCTGCTGGAAGCTGCAGCCGCATCCACAAGGCAGCAGGTCCTTCATTAGGCTTCTTTGTCCTTCTTGAGGTTCTTCTCTGCATATTCTCTGACCTCTCTTCCCTGCCCTTTCAGGCAGGGCTGTGTGCTGTCACGCTCTCTGCACTCTGGAGGTTAATGTTTGCTAGAGCTGAGCTTCATTGCAAGAATTCTCTCCGCTCTTGTCTCCTTCATCTCTTCTGGGTCACCTGGTGATCCACTGATGTGTCCCTTGATTGAGTTCTCCCAGGGTGAGTCCCCCCATAGGTCCTCATCCCC